>NC_086448.1:716280351-718680351 GCF_028390025.1 Pseudophryne corroboree
CACAAGACGACACCTCTAAATTTACACACACAAACTGGCAAACAGGAAAAAAAATACATTTCCAAAGAACGCAAAGATGTAAAAGCATTATCTGCAATTATTGTCCAGTTCTCTGTTTATTTCTTAGGTATTCATCTCCTGACCTGTATATAAAATTCATAGTTTCAGAAGTGACATGTGCAAGCCTTGGACAACTGGGGATAAGGCATATTTCCTGACCTTGTAACTATAGCAACCACTTGGTGATTGGGAGCCGAAAGCAGGCTATCTTCTTACTACTGAATGCTAGTATATGAGATTGTATTCTTTGTTTGTCATTCTGCCTTTATTTACATGCAAACGTAAATGTCAGCCTTAAAAAATCATGTGCACTGTTTAATATCATTGTCATTAGATGCCATTCTTTAATAATATCCGAATCTTCATAATAAATAACTATTTATTTTAGTTTCATATCACAATCAAAACTGGACATGTAAAATAAATATTTTTTTATTCTTAAAGGGACTATGTAATCTTATCAATGATTATATAGTATTTTTCTCTACTGATGAAACACTATTATTTTTTATATCATATAAACCAAAATATTATTATTATGAATATTAACTGAAATTCTTTTATATGGCAGAAATTGTTCTTTGTTATTTCATAATAATATTCAGAATAGTTATATTGGTGCTTTACTATATTCACTCCCCTGAAAACTTGTTATTTGGCTTGTAATGATCTACATATTACTTAGAAGTTCTGTGCTGCATAGTGAAAATGAGAAATGCAACATTTAAAATCACAATCACCACTGAAGCAGGTTCAATCAAAAGTCAATATAGTAATGATAATGCATTTGCATAACTGTTTATTTATTTTGGTAGGAAGCGATGCTGCTACTGTAAGCTCTATTATCCTGTCTCTTTATTGGGAAAGGGCTACCTCTGTAGGTCACAGTTGTCATTACGGACTGGGAAGTTTAACAATGGCCAGCACAGCTTGCTTTGATTCTTTGATCCCTTGATATATTTTATACATAATCAGGAATTTTTATATTTATTTTATTTTATTATTTTTGACAGCATGTTTGTCATAAAATTGTAATATTTCTTTACAAAATAGCATGCCAGATATTAATTTTAAAACAGAAAAACTACTGAACTGTTTTCTATATGTAGTATTTTTTTGCTTTTTCAGTAGATCTGTATTCATCCTTTAAACATTGAGAACAGTACTAGAATGTGGCTAAATATATTGCAATTTATTGACTTACTTACAATATTACATTTAGATTTCCACTGCATTCAAAATAATATCTGCATGTTTAAAACAAAAGGAAGTTGTTATGATTGCAACAGTAATTGTCTTTTATTACTGACAATGCTGTATAATCAGATGTTTTGTACAAAAAGCACAGCTTGTATGTCCAGCATGTAACCTCATGAACTGGCATTTGAATTACAGAACTGTGCATAAATTTGCACTAGATGGTTACTTTTATGGAATGAGTACATCTTGCTCCTGTGGTGACAAGAGAAAGGTTAGGCGATAACTATTATTAATACAGGCTAGGCTAGATTTGCTATATAGCCTGGATTTTCCAGGATCATACTAGAATTGAAGTCTGTACCCCACTGTCCTGAAAACAGTTTTCAGGGTGCCCAAATGTCACAATTTTATGGGGTCTGTTAGAGGTATGCTCTGTGCTGCCTATGTATATCGGAGCCAGAGAGCTACTGAGCACTAGGATCCAGAGGCTTGCTGGAGGTGTGACCTCTGACCAGGGCATCTTAAGAGTGGAGGCAGCCTGCGTGCAGACTAGGGTTGGCCCCCTGCTCTCCACAGCACCATAGACTCAGGAAATATGTCAGAGGCTACTGCGCCCACCATGTTCCAGAGACAAAAGTCGTACTATGCTTTTTATGCCGCGATGGCTATGGCTGCGGCTGTAGTACATGGCACTAGACTCTGGAGTGGTGAGTATTTAAATATGGGTGCAATGTATGAGGTGTGGGACCCCCTGGACCCAGGGGCCTGTGTTCACTGCACACACTGCATCCATAATAGCCTATTCCTCTGACATCTGCTACTGTGCATGTACAGCAGTCCACCATGTTTTTCCCTCAATCCGTCCAAGCTAGTGGACGTGCCCCTGATTGTCCCACAAGTGACTTATAACAGACACTGAACAATCCTCTGCTGGTCACCCTTAAACTGCTGCCACCAAAAGGTGAGACCAGTCTCTGAGCAGGATACGAGGGAATCAGTTCCCAGTTGTGTTTGGCACTCAGTCCTTTGACCACTCCCTACCAGAGAGTCCCATTTACATTCCACAAGGTGTAATATTTTTACAAAGTCACTATCCACACTGTATGCAGTTGATTTATTAATCAGATGCATGTTATTGTGAAGCAGATCACAAGTAGTTGTGTTTGACACAAAATAAGTAAGATTTATTTTCACTTTAAAATACATTTTCTGAACCATAACAGTTATACTGTACTAGTAAAATAACCTCTAATTTTATTGATTAGCCTATTACGGACATCTACTGTAGCTCAGTGCCAATGTTTTAACCTTGTCCTTATGGTATGCTCAATATTTTGGTTAGATTACATTTTGGTGATTATCTGTGCTTTAAGTGGTCCTAAGGAAGTGGTGGAACTCACAAGGGCACATATGTAATCAAAGGAATTGCAAAAGGGGTGTGGTCTCAAAAAGAAAGGGACATGGTCATGCAATAGCATCCCTAATTCAAATTATGCCGCACAGTAGCACAATCTTATTCACATTACTCCACATAGTAGTGTCTCTTATTCATGTTATGACATACACATTAGTGCCCCTTATATTCAAAGCCCACAGTAGTAGCACCCCTAATACACATAATGCCCACAGCAGTAGTGCCCCTTATACAGTGCCCACAGGAGTAGTCCCCCTTATGTAATGCCCACTGTAGTGGTAGTGCCCACAATGGTAGTGCGCCTTATATAGAGCCCATAGTAGTAGTGTCCCTTATTCTGTGCCCCCAGTAGTAGTGCCCCTTATGTCCCCAGGAGTAATGCCCATTATGAATAGCCCTCTATGCAATGCCCTCATTAGTAGTGCCCCCAGTAGTAATGCCCCCCAGTGGTAATGCCTCCCATAGTACTGCCCCCAGGGGTAATACCCCTCTGTAGTATTTCTCCCAGTAGTCATGCTCCCATAGTTATGCCCCCATTTAGTTGTGGCCCCAGTAGTTATGCCTCCTGTAGTTATGCTCTTTCATTGCGCACACTGCAAAATCTGTAAGCTGAGCTCAGGAGTGAGCTCTTGCCTCCGGCTGCTGCTGTGGGAAAAGAGCCAGTAACAAAATCTCAGCAGGCACCCAGCATCTCCATTCATGCCGGCTGACGTTCTGGTTTAGGTGAGCAAGAGGAGGTGGAAATGGGTCCATCTCCAAATGGAACTGATGGAATGCAGTTCTACCCCATTCTGGCTCACTTTAACCCCATGTGATTATTTTATTTTATCCCCTAAATCATCCTTTTGGATGTTACATTTCCCCTATGTTGTTTATATTGTCCTTGTTATGTATACATCATACCTCTAGCAATTGACTTTTTGGCTCTTGCATTGCCATCCGATATGACTGCTATACTACACCCTCTATGGCTGTTATATTGGCTGTTATATTGCTTTTATAGCTGGTATTACACAACCTTTAGCTATTATGGGGGGGTATCCAATTACACAGGGGCTATTCTATTAGACCAAATGCAGCAGACTCCCTCTCATGCACCCGAAGCATAATCCACGATAAGCGTTTACCAGAGCCGTGATAACACATGGGATCGGGGACTTATCCCTGATCCATGTGTTTTTGCATGATCACGGGTCCGTTTTCAGCGTATAAATGGACTCTAATTGGATACCGCGATAATAACCATCGGTCATTAATTACGATATCCATCCATCTTCACCCACTGAAAATGTATTGGACCTAATTCGATACCCCCCATATTGTCCTTAGCTACTTTTGGTTGATATATTGCACCCACTATGGTTGTTACATTGTTATTTGTATCAAAGCTGGCATATTATTCCCCTATGACTGTTATATATGCTGTTAAATTTCACTTATGGGTGGTATGTTGCACAGATAGTTGCAGACCATTTGTGCAATATGTGTCCCATATTTTTATTTTGGGAATATGGCAACCCTAGACTAGGCGTAAGATGCAGATGAATATGTAGGGGTCCATAAAAAGATAGATTTCATTTTAAAGAACAAAATATTTTAAATCAGGTTGTTAGGGTGACGAGTCTGCATAATTGATGTTATGTCTGGATTCATATCAATAGCATTATAGGAATTTTAACCAAAACCAAAGTAAGTCAAAATGAACATGATATCATGAATAGAATGGTAGCTATTAAATATGCTGTGGACACCAATGCATTAAAATACATGCACTGCATATATTTAAACAACTCTAATGTCCCCTAACATGAGTTATATTACATCAAAAACAGGATATAAAAAATATAAGACATTTGATAACATGAAAATGAATGATTGTGAGACTTTGTACAATAATGAGAAGTACTGTACAGTAATGTTTTTAGTTCTAGAGAGGTAATCCCAAGAGTCTATCTTGAAGATGTGTTTGAATTGAGAATAAGACATACATTTATGCCTATACTGTCTTGTAAATCAAAGCATAATCATACATATATGCATATACTATTTTGCCTATATTATGCAGTTAGTAAGTTATCTCCAGTGATGGACATTTATAACACCCAGACAATGCAATAGCAGAGAAAGCATGTTTTATGTTATTGCATTTGCTTTTAAATTATTTAAGCCAATTAGATCATCAGGAGTATTTCAGAGCAACAAGGCAAAATTTATGAAAACCCAGGGGAGTTTTTGGTGCAAATGGTGAATCTCGGAATTACATACTGAACAATCTATCTTTTATGTTTTGTCCAGAGATTCAATAAGCAGAAAATTAAAATTGTAAGATTGTTTTTGTATCCATTCTGGTAAAATTATAACCATTTTGTACCCCCATAAAACATAATTTGTTTTTATTAATTAAAGTCTGGATTGTTCCTAGTGCGCTAAAAAGGTATAAAACAATCAAAAATGTGCTCAGGGGCATGGTTTAAGGTCCCACTAAAATGAATATGATACTCTACACCAAAAGGTTCTTTAATGGGCAAGGATATGTAGACACTCACTCCCCCCATTTGTTGAAAGGGCATGATGGACCCTGTGTCTTGGGATCTGCTGAGGCTTCACCCAAAGACCAGAGTATTCTGCCCTTCCCCTGGAGGATGTCAGAGGAACAGGATGTTGTGAACCTTGGGGTCACACCACTCCCCCTGAGTGTGAATATCTGACAAATGTATACTTTACAAATACATGTATAAATGGGGTGTGATTCTTTTAGACAAAGCTAAATCAGACATCTGCTTCTAGGTGCACCATGTTCATATTGCATAAATAATACATTAGAGTATAGTAGGGGTGGTTGGGTCATAGTGAGTATAGAAGCAGAAATTGCACAGCTGCTCTTGCACTGCTGTTGTTTAGTCAAAAAGCAATATTATTTTTTTTACACTTCTGTGCACATGTGATCACATAGCACTAGTCAGGAGATCCCAGATAGGTGGTATTTAGTAATATGTTGTGGTATTATGGAAATATGTTAAAGACTTATGACAAGTCAGGCAATTTTGCAATTACCATGGTATATGCAGAGTAACAACTTTTTTGTATGAGTGCAGGTATCATAACTATTATTATCTTTCATTTGTTAGACCCCACAAGGTGGACATAAAACAAGCATTGCAAAAGAGGTGGGAATAAAAACAAATACAGTAAACACCATAAATATATTACACACCAGGGGTCTGTTTTAGGAGTGCAAAAAAAAAAAAAAAAACACATACAAGGAATGACAAGAGTCAGAAGGCAATGGTGAGTTTCAGGAGAAGACATGTTCTACAGCACTGGTTCCCAACCACGGTCCTCAAGTACCCCCAACAGTTCATATTTTCCAGGTCTCCTCACAGGATTGCAAGTGAAATAATTTGCTCCACCTGTGGGTCTTTTAAAATGTGTCAGTGAGTAATGAATACACCTGTTCAACTGCTGGGTGACTTTGAAAACATGAACTGTTGGGGGGTATTTGAGGACCGAGGTTGGGAACCACTTTTCTACAATACTGCTTCCACCATATGGGAGAGCAAATACTGTCAAGTACTAGATGCTCTATGAGTAGAGTAGAAGGGTCCAGATTTCAAATGAATTGAATGTCTCTCAGTATTCCTCGTAGCAGTTCATAAGAAGGAAAACAAGGGGAGAGCAAACAATAATATAATAACATCAGATAATGAACACCCCACGTGCAAGATCTAACATCAAAAGGTGTGATAGTCCAATCCAGAAGATTCAGAAACCCAATTCCTTCTTTGATAAAACACCCCACATGTGGTAGATGAGATAATAAATGCTCGCATGTATGCTTACTTTAGTCTATAGGTACTATTCCCATAAAGGTATATTTACCCCTTTGTTTCTCAGCATAGAGGAGTTCAAAAATGATGCAAGGCAGTGGGAACAGTAAAACATATTTATTTAAAAAAAATTCAGAGGTATATACACAATGCAGTTCATTCTATTTACATGAAACTCTACACCAGATGTAACCCGGGTATATATAGTATAGTACCCCGTGCATGTGACCACTCCATGCTGTAGAGAGTGTACTGGATGGACGTGTCCATCTCCAGTACTATGTCTGGCATGGCATGGGGCGGATACTCTGTCTGCTGTATCTGAAAGGGGTGTTTATGTATCTGAAAAGGGTGCTCTGTCTGCTGTAACTGAAAGGGGTGCTCTCTCTGTCTGCTGTATCTGAAAAGGGTGCTCTCTCTGTTTGCTGTATCTGAAAAAGGGGTGCTCTTTCTCTCTCTACTGTATCTGAAAGGGGTGCTCTCTCTGGCTGCTGTATCTGAAAGGAATGCTCTGTCTGTCTGCTGTATCTTAAAAATGGGTGCTCTCTCTGCCTGCTGTGTCTGAAATGGGTGATCTGTCCATCCATCCAGGGGCTCTGCTACAGTGTAAAATCAAAATAATAAAAGTTAAAAATGAAAAGCCTAAAATTATAATAATAAAAAAATTGTGATGTACCCCAGTGTACTATACAATTTTTTTATTTTTTTTTATTTTCATATGTACTATGACACTGCCAGTCAGACCACAGTATATTATTTCCTACTCAAACATGTATTGTGCGACACTTTCAGTGATCGAAAGAAGGGGGGGCTTACAGAGAAGATAAAGATGACCCTGGGAGGGAGCACTCTTATCTGAGGTAACACAAGGATTTATTTTATCATGGAACAATCATAAAATAACAGTTTTTATTGGTATGCCTTAAAATTACTATTTTATGTATATATATATATATATATATATATATATATATATATACATATATACATTCGAATTCTACAAAAACCTGTGTGAATTCATTAATAAATGTGTGATCATAGACGAAAATATGTTTGGAGAGTGTGTGTATTCTTTAATAAATGGCCTCAGCCAAAACCATGAGATGTATTAAGGTCCGTCTGTATAATTTTTCCCTTAACGCAATGTGTTGGGGATTGAAGTGTTTTTTTAAAAATTGAATAGTGTGACCATCATCTAATCAGTTATATAGCCCATAAATAAGTTTCACAGGGCAATTGGTTTGAATCATGGGTCACTGGTTGGTTACTTCGATTGGGTCACCTGTATAACAGTACAGGTCCTGAAGGTCAGCAAGAAGTATCTGTGGGGCTGTAAGTGGTGGACATAAACATGTTATCCACCCACCTTGTGATGCTGCCACCTCTGTGAAGAAATAAGATTATTATTCACATATATATTAAATGCAGGGGTTAGCAACCCTAATGCTTGTACACAAAGGCTCAAAAGCAGCACGTTTGCTCAGTGTCGATTATTCACAAAGGACAGGAGCGGAGCATATTAATCTGCAGTGTACAGTAATCTCTCAATATATCTCTTCAAAACTGTACAAAATCTCCAATGCGGCATATTCCTGGATGAGTATTATAATTATAGTGCTTTAACAGTAATGTGAGGCACAACTCATAAAGGATAATTTCCTAGTCGTGCTTATAGCTACAATATAGACACATATACCACAGGAATGCAAATTGACATGATTTAGAAGATTTGATATAATCAATTGTGAGGTGTGAGGCACAGATACCTCAATTATTCACAAGTTGTCAGACAGTTTTGATACCAAATCTTTAGGCACTAGATAGAGATATATACAGTGGCCATGATACAGGTATGACTACCCTTCTGCTGTTCTCCCGTCTTGCCAAGAGGTATAGGACGAGGAATGAGAGAGGGTAAGTGCACCCAACTTGGCCAGAAGAAAGAAAGAGGAGGTATCAAGCAGAGTGACCTGCGGCAGGTGCTCCCTGATGCCCTTTGACAAGCAGTGCAGAGAATTTTTAACCTGCACAGAGTCTCTAGTGCGGTACACTCCTGCAAGTTCTTTATTGTACTGTCAGATAATTATATAGAGCATATATATCTTTCAATTTCTCAAAGAACTGTGCCTAAATTTCAAAATGATATGCTCATAAAAGACTGCTTTCCTTGTTGTATTTATTCCAGCAAAATGGAGCACATGTAACTTTTTAAGCTTGCACTTAATCTCTCTAGCAGTACACTCCTGAATTGTTAATTTTCCTAATCTGTTTTCACAGAGGTATATGGCACACAAAATTCATCAATTTCTCGATAATTGTCAAACACTTGTGAGGTGCTTAATTCACAACCTCAAATAGGATTGAAGTGTGTAATTATTATATATATATATATTTCTGACTCATTTGTGCGGCACTGTAACTGCAGGTGTGTGATATAAAAAATACTTCTACATATTTCTGACTAATTTGTGTGACGTTGTTGGTGAAATCAACCACACTGTGTAATTATTATATATATATATATATATATATTTATTTATGACTCATTTGTGCAACGCTGTAACCGCTGGTGTGTAATATAAAGAATATGTCTACATATTTCTAACTAATTTGTGTGATGCTGTCGGTGCAGTCAACTGCAGTGTGTAATTATTATATATATTTCTGACTCATTTGTGTGACACTGTTGCTGTACCCTACTTCATGTTGATAGAAATGGAGGACAAACAATTAAAAGATCAGGAACCACTTCATACTACTTGTGCTGAAGCTGCTGCCACTAGTCATGACATTGACAATGCAAGTCTGTCAATGTCACCTGATAATGCTGGTGCCCAATGGCGTATAGGGCATGTAAAATCAAAGAAGCAATATTTTATGGTGCTAAATAAAAAAAAAGTAAAGTTAGCTGACGAGAAACGTAAAATTGGTAATATGACATTCACTACACAAAGTGGCTAAGAGAGTCTGTGTTTATTACTGGTGGTTCTGCATCTCATAGTTATCATGTAAAAAAATGAAACTTGCTAAGGCACAGGAACCAACTGTTTGTTCAGAAATATCACCAATCCCCGAGGAGAGTCCAAGTGTGTCCGTGGTTGTGATGTATAAGCCTGTCCTTTCTAATACAGTATGAGAAGAGGAGGCTCATTCCAACATTTGCATGCCCTCTGCAAGTCTTGGAAGTAGCAGCACCAGTCAAAGTGCTGACATTGAGATTGAGGATGTCACTGTAGAAATACACCAGGATGAGGAGGATATTGGTATAACTGGCGACAATGAGAATGTTGATGATGAGAATTTTGATGATGGGGATGTGGTTTGTTTAAATAAGACTCCAGTGGAGACAGTTGTTGCCCATGGTATGAAAAAGCCCATTGTCATGCCTGGGCAAAAGACAAAAAAATCCACCTCTTCTGTGTGAAATTATTTCTCCCCACACCTGGACAATAACTGTGTAGCCATCTGCAACTTTTGTAAAGCTGTTGTATGTAGAGGTAGGGACTGTAACTACGTGGGAACCTCCTCCCTGTTACGCCACTTGCAACGCATACATCACAAGTTGTTGAAACATTCAGAAACTTCAGATAAGAACATAACTAGTCCAGCGACACCTAGCTCCCTTTTCACTGTTGGATCAAAGCGCCTCCAATCTCCACCACCAACACCCTCATTGTCAATTTTCTCCTCAATCAGGATCAGAAGTAGTCATGTATCCAATTCTTTCAGAGGATCCTTGAGTGCTATGCCTACTGCTGCTGGGAGTCGATCTTCATCCCAGAAGGGGACCAGGAAGCCTACTTATTGTTTAACAAAACAATTGACTATTCAACAATCCTTTGTAAGGAAGATGAAGTATGACAGCAGTCACACAGTTGCAAAGCAAATTTCTGAGGCCATAACAACTATGCTGGTGTTAGACATGCATCCAGTATCTGCCATTAGTGCACTGGTATTTAGACAGTTGATGGATGTACTGTGTCCCCGGTACCAAATCCCATCTAGATTCCACTTCACTAAACAAGCAATTCTGAGGCTGTACAAATACATAAAAAAGTGTTATTAGTTTACTCAGAAATGCAGTTGTACCCACTGTCTACTTAACCATGGATAAGTGGACAAGTGTAACAGGGCAAACTAAAGACTATATGACTGTGACAGCCCACTGGGTAGATGTATTGCCTTCCACAGCACCAACAGCAGCAGCAGCAGCAGCCTCTTACAAATGACAACTCATTCAGAGGCAAACTTACAAAAACTCAGGGAAATCATTGCACAATGGCTTACCCCACTTGGACACTCCTTGGGATTTTTGATATCTGACAATGCCGCCAATATCGTGAGAGCATTACATCTGGGCCAATTCCAACATGTCCCATGTTTTGCTCACACAATTAATTTGGTGGTACAGAATTTTTTTTTTTACAAATGACTGAGGAGTGCAGGAGATGCTTTTTTTTGGGACATTTTCAGAACATTTTTGGGACATTTTCGGCATTCAGCAACTGCATGTCAAAGACTTGGGTGCCAGCAAACACTTTTGAATTTGCCCTGCCATCATCTGAAGCATGAGGTAGTAATGAGGTGGAATTCTACCCTTTATATGCTTTAGCGGTTGGAGTAGCAGCAAAAGGCCATTCAAGCCTACACATCCACCTATGGCATAGGGAAAGGAGCGGGAATGTACCTGAGTCAAGCGCTGTGGAGAATAATTTCCATGTTGTGCAAGGTTCTCAAATACTTTGAAGTTGCTACATGTGAGGTTAGTTCAGACACTGCCAGCTTGAGTCAGGTCATTCCCCTCATCAGGCTTTTGCAGAAGCAGCTGGAGAAGGTGAAGGAGGAGATCAAATGGAGATGAAGCCCTTCATTTGCTTTGCTAGGATTCAAGGGCCGTCAATCTCTTGAAATCGGAAAACTCTATTTTGGTGACCGTGCTTGATCCTAGGTTTAAGTCATACATTGTATCTTTCTTTCCAATGGGCACAAACCTGCAGAGATGCAAATAGCTGTTGGTGAAAAAAATGTCAGCAACATCTCTTCCTTCATTTTCTCATGCAAACGCAGCTGCGAGGAAACAACAAAAGTTTCCAAAGAGACTCACTGGTCTGGGGGTGATGCAGATCAGTCAGGAACAAATTTTGACATCTGGTCCAGACTGAAGGAGCTGCCTACAATTACTGACATGTCTACTGTCACTGCGTATGATGCTGTCACCATTGAAAGAATGGTTGATATCTATTTCAGTAATAGCATCCAAATAGGCATGTCAGACAGTCCGTTTCAATACTGGCAGGAAAAAGATGCAATTTGGAGGCCCTTGCACAAACTGGCTTTGTTTTACTTAAGTTGCCCACCCTCCAGTGTGTACTCAGAAAGAGTTTTTAGTGCAGTCGGTAGCCTAGTCAGTGATCGGCATAGGAGGTTACTTCCCAAAATGTTGAAAAGATGATGTTCATCGAAATGAATGACAAATTCCATTAGGAAGAAATTTACCAGCAATTACCTCCAAAAAATACAGAGGTACCTGTGATGGTGGATTCCAGCAGGGACAAATTAATAGTCTGTGAAGAAGAGGTTGTACACACTGATGGGGGTGAGGAATCGGATGCTGATGATGACATCATTCCTATTTAAAGTACTAAAGCCAGTTTGTGCACTGCCCATTGCCAGCTTATTTTGTGGGAGTCCAAACAAACCAATCATTTCAGCCATAAGTGACAGTCCCTGTTGCTGAAATGATCAGTTTGTTAAACTTTGCATGTCCTGTTTAATATGCAAGATAAGTGTGGGTGGGAGGGCCCAAAGACAATTCCATCTTGCACCTCTTTTCTTTACATTATGTGCTCTTTGGAGCATTTTTTGGGCAAAGTTTATAAACTTATATCCTGTCTGTCACTGCAGTGCCACTCCTAGATGTGTCAAGTGTCCGGGCTGCCTACTGCTGTTGCTTGGCTTAGTCATCCAGCTACCTCGGTGCAACCTTTTGGCCTAAACTGGATGAAAACTATATTGTGAGATGTGAGGTGGACAAAATTGACTGGAAATTAATCTTATTGAGGTCAATAATACTGCAGGAACAAAAACACCCCCACATTCTGTTATTTTAGATGTTTTTATGATTTGCTTTAAAAAAATACATATCCAAAACCAAAACCCGCAAGGGCGGTTTTGTCAAATCCAATGCAGATCCAAAACACTAAGGAGATACAGATCTAAAACCAAAACCAGAAAAATGGCCCGGCGCACATATATACCGGACCATTATGTATATGTACGAAAAGGTTTTCTTTATATATTTATAAATGAGTTTTAACTTACCAAAATAGAAAAGGGGCTCTGTATATAGCCCCAGACACTGGCTCGAGACTGAAAAAACTTTCAGAATAGCTTCCATGTTAATAATGCAAATTTGTGCTTTTTTTAAATGCCAAAAGCAGTTCCTCTCTGAAACTCTGGACACTGGCCCGTCCCACAATGCCCTGCGATGACCATCATCCCAGGGTACATCGTAGGCAGCTAACAGGATCGTAATACACAATTACAGCATTAAAATAAAAACAAAAACAGCAAAAATTACATAAAATAAGTATAAAATGAGATAATTTTTTTAAATATACTCTATCTGTCTATCTATCTATCTATCTATCTATCTATCTATCTATCTAACAGTATTTTCTTGTCAATAGAATATTTGATTTACTTCACAGCATTGTTGGTTCCTGTATAATGAATCCAGTGCCAAAGTCAGGCATTGCCACCATGTGCCAGTCCCACCTCCAAAAATGTAAAATCATGGAGTCACTCCAATGGGGTGGTGCCAACAGCATAGGGAAGTAGAGAACTGCCCAGAACATTCTTAAAATGCCCTATGCAGATATAAAGGCTGCAGCATGAATACCCAAAGCACATGAAGGGCATTTTAGGCAGCTCTGCAGAAGCACTACTGGCTGCAGGGTGGCATTCCAGGTGTTGTGTAACAGCGAAGGTGCCATGTCTGGGGCCCTGAACCCTTGATAACTGCACCACTCTCACACTCCTAGTTATGGCCCTGAATGTATTTATGAGCACATTGGAGACATTTATAATAGGCAAAATATAAGGAAATTGTTGCGTTTTGCAGTTTTGAGATAGAACATCTCAAGTTGTATTGGAAATTTACAGCCAAGTTACTGCTATAGAAATAAAAAAAAGCACAGGGGATGACCACAGCAGAAATAAAACTTAGCATTTAAGCCCATACATTTACAAATTCATGCACTGAAATATCTTCATTATAAAAAACAATAATAACAAAAGTAAGACACTGGTCCACTGTTTTAATATATATTTATAGATCTTATAGATCAAAAAGAAGCTGGATTTCTACACTTATGTTCTAATGTTCAAGAAACACATTCCCAGAAGTTTCACAAAGAAGATTGTCACTTAACCACACTTTGGGGGTAATTCCAAGTTGATCGCAGCAGGAATTTTTTTTAGCAGTTGGGCAAAACCATGTGTACTGCAGGGGAGGTAGATATAACATGTGCAGAGAGAGTTAGATTTGGGTGTGGTGTGTTCAATCTGCAATCTAATTTGCAGTGTAAAAATAAAACAGCCAGTAGTACCCTGCACAGAAATAAAATAACCCACCCAAATCTAACTCTCTCTGCACATGTTATATCTGCCTCCCCTGCAGTGCACAAGGTTTTGCTCAACTGCTAAAAAATGTCCTGCTGCGATCAAATTGGAATTACCCCATTTGTCCATTGGAAATGCAAGATTTTTAGAGGTTGATCACAACTTTTTGAAATATGTAGAAAAAGTTTGTGCTCCATGGTCAAATGTCAAATTACACTGATTCACTAAGTGAAAATAAATTATTCGATATTTAAAGCATAATTTATATTTATTTGCTGAATTCAATAGACTAAATAAATATGATGGTGAATAAGGCATGTACAAAAGTGTGGATGCCTTTCTAGTTGACATCCAAATATTTTTTCATTACTTTCTTGACACTTTTTTAAAACTAAGGCAGGTGAAGACATTTTCAGAGTTAATTAAATATCCTCTTTTCTAAGTTCTAAATTCTGTGGATGTTATTTTTATTTTCCATAACCATAGGCTCTCCTAAGCAGCGGGCTGAAGGTTTGCAGATACAGTTTACTGTCATAAACCAATTGTATTCTGCAAAAACATATCCAAATGCTTCTAGCATAAAAATGTCATTAAAACAATTAAGAATTGAAAGTTAAGGGTTGCTGATAAAGGGCCTTATTAAGTTTGGCATACTGAAGTATTTATGCCAAGTGCGGGCGTGCAGGAGCCGTGCTGTGCATGCACACACAGTGAGATGCGATTGCATTTTTCTAATACCTGATTAACAGGTATTTGCTGGGCGATCTGGGGCATTGTGGGGGGCATGTCATCACAAATGAGGGCAGGATTGGTGTGTCCGCATGATGTTACACATGGCTGCTGCGACTGGAAACATGGTGGCGAGCTGACTTCGCAGTCAGGCTGCAGAAGTAGGGGACTACCCTAAATCAGTGATGTGATCTCAATTGTATTGTGATTGCATCACTGACCGCCATTAGCATGTTGGTCAGAGTTGACCTTTGCTGGGTGGCCTCTAGTATGTGATAGCTGTTGCAGTTTTGTTATTTTAGCAAAACTGCAACTGAAGCTGAATAAGGACTAAAGTCAAAGCAAAATCTGGAAGACCTATTAAAATCTTTGATAGAGCTTCTCATAAATTGGTCAGATTGGTCCAGTTAATACTGGAGTAGGGTTCACCTGTCTTTTGTAAAGATTTGGTGACACAAAAATGATCTGGATGTAACAATTATCAAGAAAACCTCATCACAAAGCTAACGCTAAAAGCAAAGTCAGAACTACAATGGCTCTTATGGGGCCTACAGATAGGCAAATGTGTACAGTGTAGGTATTTTCCCTCCTTTGGTGAAAATTTCCACCCAAACTTATATAGCACAAAGTGCAGTAATGCATGTGGACTGATAAAAACAAACTTTTACTTTCTGACATTACCTTCAACATATATATTTGGAGGAAAAACAGGAGAAGCATTTGAAGAGAATAACATACTGGAAAACTACATATGGAGGTGTACTGTACCTATTATGGTAGTGTAACAGGAAACATTGTTTGATTGGAAAGAATGGAATCAACTAAATATCAACAAATCCTTGAATCTAGTGTGCCGCCGCACCTCCCTCTTCGCCCGCCCGGTGCCTAGCAACGCCAGGATGCCGTGCGTGCTGTAGCGGCCGAGTCCCTGGCAACGCTAGGACGCTGGGCGTCCAGAGCCGCTGGGTCCATGGCAATGGGGACGCCACTGGCAGACCGTGTTCCCCGTTGCCAGATACTGATTGCTCCTGATTAGTTGTTCATGCAGCAGGGCAGCTGCACGACAACTATCAATTAGGGTCTGGGGGCTGGTCTTGCTGGCTCTCCTGTGATTGGCTAGCAGAGCCTTTTTCATTGGAACCAGCACATTGCAGCCACGCCAGTGATAGCTTCCTGTATGCTGTTCCTGCCCTGCAGAGTTCATTGTCCAGCGTGCTGTTATCTAGTCGATCCTGCTCCCTGTGGTCCTGAGTCCAGAAGTTCAGAAGCCGGTCGTGGGAATCATTCCAGTTCTCTAGTCGAGTGTACCTGTAACAGTCATCTCGGGGTTCTCGCTCGTTGGGGTTCACTCCAGGTTTTGTGAGTAGCGGCTTCTGCCGCGTCTTGCGGCCTAGGTCACTGAGTCCTTGTGTTTATTTGTTACTGGTGTTTTTGCGGAGGTTTCCGCGCTCACTGTCCTCCCCGGTACACGACAGTGCCATGTGGGGTGTGGACAGTGGAACCTTTGTTGTTCTTTTTCTTTGTCGGCGTGCCGCACATATATTTAGTTTTAGATTTCTTAGTAGCCCCTGGCTCTCTGTTTTGTTTAGTTAGTGGTCCCCTTGTTATCATCCCGTCTCAGTTCACGCCTTGTCTCACATTAAGACCTAGGGGCATCGAAGTTGGGCAGACCTAATCCACCCTGCAAACATAGCTGCCGTGGGCCCAAGAAACCACAGTCTCACAGGCGTGAACTGACCATGCGGGTGAAGCAACGGAGGTAGGTTGCTAGGGGTTACCATCACACCTGGCCATTATTTCAGCATCACGTTCTGGTGCTTTGGAGTTGCTACACTACATCTTTTTGTTCAGAGCACCAAGAACGTAACAAAGACACTGTACTAGTATTACTGAGCAGCACGATTCAGCACAAGACAATGAGCACTGATACTGAGCACTGATACTGAGAACTGACACTGAGAGAATGTAGCCACGTTCTCTCTCTACAATGCCCGAGTGAAAATGACGGCAATGTGCGGCTCTTTATATGGAATCCGAATCTCACGAGAATCCCACAGCGGGATGATTACGTTTTGCCTCGTCGGGTTTTCCGAGTCAGGTGGGAATAACCAAGCCGGGATCGGAACCGTGTTTGACATGTGGAGTTCGGTAGGGTTCGGTACTCTGCGAACCGAACCCGCTCATCTCTAATATATATAGTATATATATTAGTATATATATAAAGTATATATATAAAGTCCAGAAATAGGCAGCACTAGGAGGCTTTAAAGTGCATAAATGTGCTTTAATGCAAAGTTACACAAACTTCGTGTAACTTTGCATTAAAGCACATTTACGCACTTTAAAGCCTCCTAGTGCCGCCTATTTCTGGACTTTATATTTGGGGGAGCTATCTCTCATGTAGGAGGGCACAGGAGCAACTGAACCATTGCCGTGGGGATGGATGGAGTGCCGGATCATGCTGGTGTGTATATATATACATATATATATATATATATATATATACATATAGAGGAATATGTGCGGCACTCCACGCTTACTGAAACGGATGTAACACAGCAGTTGCGCTCAACGCTTCAATGCCGTTTATTATGCATTTTCAATATCCGAGGTGGTGATAGGGCATTGAAACTTCTACAGTGCAAGACCACTCCTTCCTCTAGGGTTCATGTTCCAGACTGTGCGCTTGTATTATACAGGTTGAGTATCCCTTATCCAAAATGCTTGAGACCAGACGTATTTTGGATATCGGATTTTTCCGTATTTTGGAATAATTGCAAACCATAATAAGATATCATGGTGATGGGACCTAAATCTAAGCACAGAATGCATTTATGTTTCATATACACCTTATACACACAGCCTGAAGGCAATTTTAGCCAATATTTTTTATAACTTTGTGCATTAAACAAAGTGTGTGTACATTCACACAATTCATTTATGTTTCATATACACTTTAAACACACAGCCTGAAGGTCATTTAATACAATATTTTTAATAACTTTGTGTATTAAACAAAGTTTGTGTACATTGAGTCATCAAAAAACAAAGGTTTCACTTTCTCACTCTTATTCAAAAAAGTCCGTATTTCGGAATATTCCGTATTTCTGAATATTTGGATAAGGGATACTCAACCTGTACATGGTAGATACGTGATGACTTCATCCGTTATGCGCAGAGTGATGGTTGGGACTGCCCCACTTCATTCCTGCATACACAGAGGTGTATAAAGGTACATTTATGTTTGTCTTATGTTTTTATATCCTTATGAAAATGCATAATAAACCACATTGAAACGTTGAGATCTACTGCTGGGTTACATCCATTTCTATAAGCATGGAGTGCCACACATATTCCTCTACATGTCTCTCCCCTGTGAAGGCAACCAGCTAAGTATGGTTAAAGGCTAATATTTGTGGAGTGCCGGTCTATGCCTGTATATATATATATATATATATATATATATATATATGTAGTTTTGATCCGGCACTCAATCAATAAAGGAATGTCTTACCCCGGTGTCCAGTCCTAGGTAGGTGTCCACCAATTTAGAAATACAGAGGGGATGTCACTCAGAGGATTTTTCAATATTGTATTCAAATATCAAGCATAAAGATCTCCATCGACGTTTCGATGCCACAACAGCACCGTCTTCAGGATGTACAAACAGGTAATAAAGTGCAAAAAATTACGATACATACAAACAACCACTTACTGTACCCCGCTTATATACACACCAACTACTGTGGATACCAATCAAACCCGGTGGGCTAGTGGCGCGTGCACAGGTGCCGGGACGCACAGGGGTGACATCACCTGGTATCCCGTGCATCGCGATCCAGCGTGCGCTCCACCTCCTGTGACGTACCCATTGCCTGGGGAACTGTCAAACACAGCCGCACAGGTTACTAAGGACGCTGTCCGCGTCATCCTAGCGCCATCAGCTATGTTAGTACAGGCCCTGCGGTAACCACTTTGTCCAGCCTTGCAAAATGACAAATCACTAAGTTAAAAACGTGGCAGATCAAACAATCCCCACATAAATATACTGGCAACTTATAGAACCCTGTCATATTACATTAGTACACAAACAAATTTAAAGCCTAATCAATAAAGGCATATCACTGTAATAGACTATTTGTCATGCTGTATACTGTAAAGAAAACCATATACAGGATTTATATTAATGAATTCCAGCAAATGTTATCATTGAGGCCTCTAGGCCAGACCCTGTCCAATCTTGTAATCCATTTGGCTTCCATAATTAAAAGTTGTTTATTCCAATCTCTGCCTCTTTTATTTTCCGGTAAATGATCAATGATCATGTATTTGACACTAGCCATACTGTGTCCGCGCTCAGCGAAGTGTTTGGTGACAGGCTGGTCATTACTGCCCATTTGTAACGCTGCCTTGATTGCAGGTGTTGTGTGGCCCTCTCCTTGAAAGTTCGGATGGTTTTACCAACATAATAGTGCCCGCATGGGCATCTAATTATGTATATCACAAACGACGTAGTGCATGTTACAACATGATTAATGGGAATGTATTTCCCACTATTGGGATGTCTAAATGCAGCACCTACATCCATATGACTACACATAGCGCAATTTATGCATCTATGGCATCCTTTTTTTTCTCTGTCCGAAGAATGAGCTACTGGATTGTTTGTAATCGGAAATGTCAGTTCTGATAATCATATCTTTGATATTCTTCCCAAGACGAAAACTGGCCATAGGGGTTTGATTCTTAAAGCTTTGTAATTCTTTGTCCATACTGACAATTGACCACAGAGCTTTAGTTGCCGATTGTATGATACGGCACTAGTGGAATATGTAGAAGTCCAAATAATGCGGTCACTCTTTGATTTATTTTTGCTCTGCGTTAATAAAGGGTTAGCATTTGTACCGACAAACTCACATTCTGAATATGAGTGGAACCGAGACATGCACCAA
This sequence comes from Pseudophryne corroboree, assembly GCF_028390025.1. NCBI lineage: Eukaryota > Metazoa > Chordata > Amphibia > Anura > Myobatrachidae > Pseudophryne > Pseudophryne corroboree. The sequence continues at coordinate 716,300,157 of NC_086448.1, forward strand.
TTTGGGAGGAAATTGAGGCTCCATGAACATTTCTATAAAACCCCTGGAGCTAGTAATACCATCATGCCTGATACAAATACAGTTGAACAATTCTGTAGGAGCTCCATCAAATCTACATATGACCCGCCTGTGCTAAATTCATCACTCAAGTGTTTTACACGATTATTTGATGATTCGGTCCATAAATACAATAAAAAAAATCCAACTCACCGCCATAACCTTACAAAAGGGGAATGCATTGCCCTCCAAAACCTAAACCTAAATATCAAGATGTGATAATACGCCCCGCAGATAATGGCAGGGCAATTGTTATACAGAATACTGATGCTTACCGCGATGAGATATTGAGGCAATTGAGTGACCTATCGGTGTACGAGAAACTTCCAAGAAACCCTGTAACAGTGTTTAAGCGAGACCTAGACCTTGTACTGGGGACTGCCATGACAAATGGAGTCATTTCACAACGAGTAGTAACAGCTTTAACACAAACGCATCCAGTCACTCCGCTATTATACACAACTACTAAGATCCATAAGGAACCTAGCAGTCTACCGGGTCACCCAATTGTATCAGCAATGGGGTCTTTGTACCAACCTGTATCCAAGAATCTAGATACTTTGTTACAACCATGCATAATACATGAAAAATCATATGTTAAAGACACTACTAGTTTCTTGAAACAAATTCAGAAGTTTTGTAGTGCACCTTTTGACCTATTAATGTGCACATTAACTGTACAAAGTTTATACACATCTATACCTCACATAGAGGGTCTGAGAGCAATGGAGAATTTCCTGAGTAAAAGCCAACAGTATTGTGGTCCGCCAATTCCATTTATCATGCAATTATGAACATTAGTATTATATAGGAATTATTTTTTGTTTGACGGACAATATTATTTACAGAAGTCTGGTTGCTCTATGGGGTCTATAGTTTCACCTACATACGCCAACATCTAGAATGTACCTTCAGGAACAGATTTTAGTTTTGGATAACCCTTTATTTAAACAACATGCTAGACTTTTCTTAAGGTACAGTATATAGATGATTTGATTATCTTTTGGGCTTGAACGGACCAGGAATTTGCAAGCCTGGTTAGTTCTATTAATGCTGGCCATGGTCCGATCAAGTTCACATGTAAAAGTAGCTTCCAGCATATTGAATACTTGGACGTTAAATTAAGTCATTGTGATGGGCGGCTAATTAGTTCCATGTACAGTAAAAGCACAGACCGTAACACATTGTTAAGATACTCTAGCCACCATCCAGTGGCATTAAGATCGGGATTGCCATACTTGCAAATGTTAAGAGTTGCGAGGATTAACAATGATAGAGCATTATTAGAAGAACAATTGGAAGAAATGGTCAGAAAATTCTCGTTAAGGGGCTATCCTACACAATTGTTACAACAACATAAATTAAAAGTACTGAATACACCTCGTGAACATTTTTTTCAAGCATCGGCCAAGAGGCAGAGCAAAAATAAATCAAAGAGTGACCGCATTATTTGGACTTCTACATATTCCACTAGTAGCCGTATCATACAATCGGCAACTAAAGCTCTGTAGCCAATTGTCAGTACGGACAAAGAATTACAAAGCTTTAAGAATCAAACCCCTATGGCCAGTTTTCGTCGTGGGAAGAATATCAAAGATATGATTGTCAGAACTGACATTTCCTATTACAAACAATCCAGTAGCTCATTCTTCGGACAGAGAAAAAAAAGGATGCCATAGATGCATAAATTGCACTACGTGTAGTCATATGGATGTAGGTGCTGCATTTAGACATCCCCATAGTGGGAAATACATTCCCATTAATCATGTTGTAACATGCACTACGCCATTTGTGATATACATAATTAGATGCCCATGCGGGCACTATTATGTTGGTAAAACCATCCGACCTTTCAAGGAGAGGGCCACACAACACCGATCTGCAGTCAAGGCAGCTTTACAAATAGGCAGTAGTGACCAGCCCATCGCCAAACACTTCGCTGAGCGCGGACACAGTATGGCTAGTGTCAAATACATGATCATTGATCATTTACCGGAAAATAAAAGAGGCGGATATCGGAATAAACAACTTTTAATTATGGAAGTCAAATGAATTACAAGATTGGACATGGTCTGGCCTAGAGGCCTCAATGATAAAATTTGCTGAAATTCATTAATATAAATCTCGATGCACGGGATACCAGGTGACGTCATCCCTGTGCATCCCGGCACCTGTGTGCGCACCACGAGCCCACCGGGTTTGATTGGTATCCACAGTAGTTGGTGTGTATATAAGCAGGGTAAGTGGTTGTTTGTATGTATCGTCATTTTTTGCACTTTATTACCTGTTTGTACATCCTGAAGACGGTGCCGTTGTGGCACCGAAACGTTGATGGAGATTTTTATGCTTGATATTTGAATACAATATTAAAAAATCCTCTGAGTGCCGTCCCCTCTTTTTATATATATATATATATATATATATATATATATATATATACAGAAAGAGAAAAGCTGCGGCACTCCATGATAATATAAAGCAATCTTTAGTGATGAAGCAACATTACATCTCCGTAATCCCTAAAGATTGCTTATATTATCATGGAGTCCCACAGCATCCATTATTTACTGATGGCACCCTGGACTTAATCTATTAAGCAACGGGTGCTGGTTCATTCATGAACTGCATATATATATAGATATAGCTGATCCACAATAAGTGGAAATATTGTTAGACATTTTTAGGGTTCAATTTGCCCGGAGAGAATATCATCTGTGATTGAATGGATTCCAACCAGGCTCATTGTAAAGAGTTGAATATCTTTAGAGAAGGTCCCTCTGACATATTCTATGTTTGGTATGTATAAACTATTTAAGGGAAACCGTACTTGACAGCTCCAAGTAAAAATCAGTCCAACTATTAAATTTATCAAAAATATTTATAGGTTCATTGCCTGACATTGATTATGGGTGGACCTTTCTTCTACTTTCGATCTTTAAAAATGGAAACACTTTATGTATAGTGATGTTCTTTTTATGAAAGATTTCTCTTTTGTGGTACCTTCCCCCTTTTATCCCACTATATAGAAACTGCTTCAGATGATGAAGTCCTAATATCTATATCTAATCACCTATTAAATTTTATAGTGATACCATTTTTCAACCCCTGAGGAAGTCACCTTAACGAAACGCATTGGGTTATATCAGCTACTGTCTCTTGTCAAGTTCACTATCACACTTTGTTGAGCTCACACCTGTTAAGGTGAGGGTGTTTCAGACTTTTCCATCTGTTGGAACTGACAAATTTCCTTGGCTGTACTTTTAATAATTTTCATGTGAACGTGTTAAGTTTTACCATGTACTTAATAAATAAAAATATTTGGTATCAAGTCTAATTAGGTCTTCTGGAAATTTTCTTTGGTGTATATTTGGTGTGAGGGTATACTTACAGGTGACATTGTGTGTTAAACCCCACACTTTGGAGGACTGTTCACTTGAACATACATGAAAATCTGAAAAACCTGAATTCAAGTATATTATAAGGCATCACACTGAGCGCTTTTGTTTTTTTGTCTGTATAAATTGTTTTTGGGGGCCCACTAACAGGGGCTCCCTCCAAACTGCCTCTGGATGTCTGTGCACAAGTTTAAGACATTTCCTGTATATATAGATATATATATATATATATATATATATATATTTATATACAAAATATGGTTGGTACACACACACTTGAAAAGATCTCAGCTGCCTGGAGTGCTAACCCAGTACTCCTCTTTAGATTGTACCAAAAATATCTATTCAATTAGGAAAAAGGTGCACTCACCAGGGACTTTGTAATCAATAGATTCATTAAGTTTTATTTACTCATATCACTAGTGTAGACATATAGGGGTATACAGTATTTACAAAGATTCGTGTTTTGGCAGTTTTGAAGGGTGTTTGAACTCGAATGGTATCGGGTGCATATTACTGCAACTTTTTGAATCCTGATACGATCATTCACTAAGCTGCCGAGTTTTGCACAATCGTTTTTTCCAATGTCGATGTGATTCATAATATCAGGCAGTGTTTTACGAGAGTGATGAGTAAAACACTGCCTGACAAAACACAAGGAATCCCGGCCGGATCTGTGAGATCCATGCAGGGCTTCATTGTGTACCTTTAAAAGGTTTTTAAAGTGTTTAAGAATCTGGAAAAAAATTGCGTGGGGTCCCCCCTCCTAAGCATAACCAGCCTTGGGCTCTTTGAGCCGGTCCTGGTTGAAAAAATATGGGGAAAAAATTGACAGGGGTTCCCCCATATTTGATCAACCAGCACCGGGCTCTGCGCCTGGTCCTGGTGCAAAAAATACGGGGGACAAAAAGCGTAGGGGTCCCCCGTATTTTTTGAACCAGCACCGGGCTCCACTAGTCAGAGATATAATGCCACAGCCGGGGGACACTTTTATATAGGTCCCTGTGGCCCTGGCATTAAATCACTAACTAATCACCCCTGGCCGGGGTACCCTGTAGGAGTGGGGACCCCTTAAATCAAGGGGTTCCCCCCCTCCAGCCACCCAAGGTCCAGGAATGAAGCCCGAGGCTGTCCCCCCCATCCATGGGCTGCGGATAGGGGGCTGATAGCCAAGTGTAAAATAAAAGAATATTGTTTTTTGCACAAGAACTACAAGTCCCTGCAAGCCTCCCCCGCATGCTGGTACTTGGAGAACCACAAGTACCAGCATGCAGGGGTTAAATGGGCCTGCTGGTACCTATAGTTCTTCTGCAAAAAAATACCCAAATAAAAACAGGACACACACACCTTGAAAGTACAACTTTATAACATACATTCCGACACACACATACTTACCTATGTTCACATGCCGACTCGGCCCACGTCTCGACGGCGATTTCAGGGTACCTGAAAATAAAATTATACTCACCTAAATCCTGTGTGTCGTGTCCTTTTGTAATAATCCACGTACTTGGCAAAACAAAAAAACGGAAACCGACCACGCACTGAAAGGGGTCCCATGTTTACACATGGGACCCCTTTCCCCGACTGCCAGGACCCCCCCTGACTCCTGTCAAAGAGGGTCCCTTCTGCCAATCAGGGAGCGCCACGTCGTGGCACTCTCCTGATTGGCTGTGTGCTCCTGTAGTGTCTGTCAGGCAGCACACGGCACAGATACAATGTAGCGCCTATGCGCTCCATTGTAGCCAATGGTGGGAACTTTGCGGTCAGCGGTGAGGTTACTTTCGGTCAACCGCTGACCGCAAAGTTCCCACCATTGGCTACAATGGAGCGCATAGGCGCTACATTGTATCTGTGCCGTGTGCTGCCTGACAGACACTACAGGAGCACACAGCCAATCAGGAGAGTGCCACGACGTGGCGCTGCCTGATTGGCAGAAGGGACCCTCTTTGACAGGAGTCAGGGGGGGTCCTGGCAGTCAGGGAAAGGAGTCCCATGTGTAAACATGGGGCCCCTTTCAGTGCGTGGTCGGGTTTCCATTTTTTTGTTTTGCCAAGTACGTGGATTATACAAAGATTACAAGATTCCCTGGATTATGTGAGTATAATTTTTTTCACAGGTACCCCAAGGATTCTACATGGAGAAGAGGACCGAGCCTCGTGGGAACATAGGTAAGTATGTATGTATGTATGTATGTATGGAGGTGTGCATGTATGTAATAAACTTATACTTTCACGGTGTGTGTCCTGTTTTTTTGGGGGTATTTTTTATTAGTAGTACTACAGGTACCAGCGGGCCCGTTTTTTCACCGCATGCTGGTACTTGTGGTTCTCCAAGTACCAGCTTGCGGGGGAGGCTTGCTGGGACTTGTAGTACTGCTACTAAAAACAATATTCAAATTTTTTCAAAAGGCTATCAGCCCCCCATCCGCCGCCCTTAGATGGGGGGACAGACTTAGGCTTCACCCCTGGCCCTTGGGTGGCTGGAAGGGGGGACCCCTTGATTTAAGGGGTTCCCACTCCTCCAGGGTACCCCGGCCAGGGGTGACTAGTTGGGTAGGTAATGCCAGGGCCGCAGGGACCAGTATAAAAGTGTCCCCCGGCTGTGGCATTATGTACCTGGCTAGTGGAGCCCGGTGCTGGTTTCAAAAATATGGGGGACCCCTACGCTTTTTGTCCCCCGTATTTTTGGAACCAGGCGCAGAGCCTGGTGCTGGTTGAAGAAATATGGGGGAACCCCTGTCATTTTTCCCCCCATGTTTTTTCAACCAGGACCGGCTCAAAGAGCCCAAGGCTGGTTATGCTTAGGAGGGGGGACCCCACGCAATTTTTTTTTCAGTTTTTACACTAAACAGACCCTTTCCCATAGATAACCATGCACAGATCTCACTGATCCGTGCATGGTTACCTAAACTCGCCTGGAAAAAGCAGGTCTATTTTTTTGCTGCTTTTTTTAACGATTCGAAAAAAAACAGACCCGCACTTGAGCACTCAGAAACTAACACCCAAATACGAATGAATAGTGAATGCCCGTATTGTATGAAATAACAGCCGTGTATGACCGATGGTCTATTCATTCGTATTTCGGAACTTTGCAAATCAAACCATTACGAATAGTCCAAACACTGCCGAGATTGGTGCTTAGTGAATTTCCGGATTGGGACTTAAAAAAAAAAACACAAATCGGACAAACTCGAATTCTTAGTAAATATTGGCCATAGAGTCAACATTTTAGTTACCAAGAGTAACCTTTCTCAAGACATCCCATCAGTAGAAGAGACAGACATGTCAGTGAAACTATTGACAAAAAAGTCCCTGGTAAGTGCACCTTTATTAAGAGCATATATATTAAGTTCTAAGTTATACTGTATAAAGCTCTCAGTGACTCTTTACAGAAGAAATACTAAAATAAGGAGAATATACTGACTTTTCATTTTCGTTTACATCTATAAAGTTGCTCTGCAAGGGCTGTGGATTAATTTAAACTAATAATGATAAAATAAATAAGAATTGTTAATTTTATAAATTAATGAGAAATGAAACATCATGTTTTAAGAATTGTTCATGTAATTTATAACAGTAAAGTCATAAGGCTCATCAAAGGTATGATAATATAAAGATAATTTCATCTTCATCTTGAAATCAAAATATCTTTAATGGAAATGCAAGACAATATGCTTTAAAGGACAATTTTTAATGATGCTCAAACTATCTTTTCTCATTGATATTTTTCTAATTATTTACAGGCTTCAGACTAAAAGGAAACATTAAAATTATAACAAAGATGGGCAGTATAACATTTTCTTTGGAAGACAGCGTAAGCATGTATAATAAATAAATTAAATCAAGTTTATTTGAGCTTTCCATGTTTTGATGAACTTTTGAAAGAAAAGTGATTGTATATGAACTGTTTCAGTCAGCTACTTCTAAACCTGAGAAAAGAGACGATTTACAGATTTATAGACTTGCGGAAATATTGCAATCCTTTGGCTTAGAAAAAATTCCTTTGGCTATAACAACCAAAGATATGTCTGAATTATCGATTTTAAAGATACCTGTAAAATGAACTAATCGATTTACAGCAAGACACCAAACTTCAAAGTATGTTTGAAGAAAAAAAGGAGAACTGGAACACCTTCAGAGTTTTGCCATTTAGCAACAGAACTTCAACTTTTAAATTTACCTTCTACTGTACAATAGGGTGCAAAAAATCTGTATCGTTTTTGATCCTTATTTACAGTATTTTTGAAGTAACTTTCAGCAACTAAATTTATTTAAAAAACTATATGTTCTAACTCACGAATTCAAACTTGGAGAATTTGACAAAGAGATTATGGAAAAAGTTGACTACCTCCAACAATTAACTTCAAAGCATATCTGTCTATTTATTAAGTTATTTACACAGTGCACATACAGTATACTATATTACACAGCACTTTACAGAGATTTGCCAATTCATATCAGTTCCTGCCCCAGTGGAGCTTACCATCTATATTGCCTATCACATGTGCACACATCCACACATACGTATACAATAGGGTTAATATTTCACAGAATACAGCAGTAACTGAATAGTATGTTTTTGGACTGTGGTAGGCAATCATTGCACCTGGAAGAAATCCACACAAACACAGGGAGACCATACACACTTCACACTGTTAGGACCCAAGTGGGGACTGAACCCAAGGCCTCAGTGCTGTGAGACCATAATGATAACAATTACACAAACTGTGCTGCCTGTTTAGCAGACCATTTACTTTGTTCTAATAAGCTTCAAATATTTGTTCAGTTTCACTAACATTCCTAATGTAATCTGTATTGTGAGATATATCTTATTTACAATTAAATTGTAATTTCGATTATTAAAAAGGATGCTAATACAGTACATACTGTAAGTTCCTTTACTCTACATTGTTTTCCACATAAGTTTTTTTTGTATTAGAATAAAATTGAAAGCATATTCCACCAGGGATGTAGTTATGTAACTGGCGGTCAGCAGACTGCCAGTCACAATACTGGCACCTACTGTACATCCCGCACCCTCACAATCCCGACAGTCGGCATGCCAACTAACAGGTACTATTCCCACTCGTGGGTGTCCATGACACCCATAGGCTCACCACTGAGCCCTCAGTGTGTCGAGCGCAGTGAACCCGTTAGGTGCTGTGTTGTGTTGTGCTCACCCCCACTGGGCATCTCAATGCTGGAATCCCAGTATTGGTATGGTGACCGGCATCTCCCGACTGCTAGTCACATGATACTAACCCATTCCACCCAACCCATTAACCTAGCACATCATGTTTACAAAAATTAAACGTGTATTGATATAACATCACAAATATACCATCAGTCATAATAAAAGTGCAAAAATGCTGTATTCTCATCATAAGTAAGTCACAGGGTACAGCAGGTAGCCTGATGGCTGTTTCAATGATGCCATACACCATCTTTAAAATTATATTAATTTTGTTGCAAAGCGAGAATTTTAATTTCTTCAGAAACTTATCCATTTGGTAATTTTTTTCAAATATTGTAAAAAGTTGATAAAAATATGGCAAAAAGAGTAATAAATAGTACTGTATAACAACATGAAGCTCTCTTATTTTATTTCTCCCTTGATCCCTCTCCGGCACAACCCTATATTTCCTACTGGATCTTTGGTCATAAAGTTCATAACTGGACTCGGGCTGAGTTGAAGTTTCCCGTATATTTTTCTGATCAGGGTCAATGGCTATCCCTGCCCAATCTACAACCAAAATCCCCATCTCAGGTACTTAACCCCTTTGAATTTCTTCAAGTCTGCCATTTTTACTTTTTTCTTCTTTTGTCTTCTGTTCTCCGTGCCTTTACTCCTTTTGAAAGTCTGAGTAAACATAGCCCCTTATCCATGTGTTTGATTTTCCAACTATGGGGGTAATTCCAAGTTGATCGCAGCAGGATTTTTGATAGCAATTGGGAAAAACCATGTGCAGTGCAGGGGAGGCAGATATAACATGTGCAGAGAGAGTTAGATTTGGGTGGGGTGTGTTCAATCTGCAATCTAATTTGCAGTGTAAAAATAAAGCAGCCAGTATTTACCCTGCACAGAAACAAAATAACCCACCCAAATCTAACTCTTTCTGCACATGTTATATCTGCCTCCCCTGCAGTGCACATGGTTTTGCCCAATTGATATCAAAAATCCTGCTGCGATCAACTTGGAATTACTCCCTATATGCCTTGCTTTTAGATTCCACTCTCCCTTCTTTTAGATCCCATGGAATTGCCTGGAAACATGACCTTGGCTCTTCTTCTGACTGTTGGCGAGATTGTGGGTGCAGGGGCACTAAGGTCCATATATTGTGGACCTGTCCAAATATTGTCCCCTTTTGGGACTTTGTTCATGTGTTTTATAACTCTCTTTTTATAGGCCCCGCTAGCAAAGGGCCCCTGTTGTGTTTTCCTCCCCCAGGTGTCAACAAAGTTTCCAGAAAGTTGACCATGTATGTTTTGGCGGCAGCAAAGTCAATGGTCACTTTGAATTGGAAACAGGCATCTCCCCATCACTTTCTGCACTTAAAATCAATATCTGGCATGCAAGAAATAACTCCATGATCGTGGCCATGTTTTTACTCATTTGGGCTCCTTGGCTGCTAACTGAGCATAGATCCTCACCCTGCTTGTCCTAAGTACTAGCCTAGTGCATAGATCCATGGGCACCAACTGACTGATATCCCACTCCTTTTGCTTTGTGCTTATTCTCCCATATTGTTTCTCTCTCTCTCTCTTCCTCCTTTTCTCTTTTCTTTTTACCTTTGGAGGTTAATATGTATCCATTCTTTTAAAATGTTGGCATACATTTGTCTCCCCTCACTTTGCCAATCATCCCTTCCCCTCTGTTAAACACTACATTTTTCTCTTTGTCTTTTTTGACTGTTACAATATTTCAAAAATGGTCTGTATTGGGCATACATGCTTGTTTTTCATTATCTGTGTTAACTCTGACCATATTAAATAAAGAATTATTAAAAAAATATACAAATTTAGATTACAGGTTTAGTCTCCCAAATCCTGAAATCCAATTATCCACAATATTCAAAAATCCAAAATTTTTTGTACAAGACTGGGATAGTGACACCTTTGCTTATTGATGGTTCAGTGTACTCAAAATTGGTTTCATGTACAAAAATATTAAAAATATTATATAAAATGACCTTCAAGCTATGTGTATAAGATGTATATAATACTAATAGTAATAATTAAAATTTATTTATATGGCACTCTTTCTCCAACAGGACTCAAGGCGCTTTACAGGCATCAAAAACAATGCACATAATACATTATATTCAAGTAATACAGCAATAGACAAACTACAAAGACATAAAAAAGTAAATGTAGAGCACGAAATAAGCATAATGCGAGTTTGGTGCAAGCATTTTGGGTAAGAACTTCCATGGGTGCATCTTACATAGGATTACCCTATGTGGAATAGATTATCCCTAGAAGAGATGACACAAAATGGGGTTACTGCAGCATCCTAATGCTAAGAGTAGGGTCCCAATAAAACTATCAGGTCCATGTATTGTTCATCACATCCACGAGCATACCAGATGAGCCAGCCATGTTGGGCAAACTACAAAGGTCACCCTGTAAATTTTCAAAAATATAGGAAAATCCAAATTATTTTTCTCCCAAGCATGTCAACATGTAATATGAACAAAGTAGTAATGAGATATACTTTTTTTTATAAATATTGATTGTAGTTAAGTTATACACTTTGAATTAATTTGGGCTACTCCCACAAGTGCTGGTTAATTCCTGTTAGTATCTCTTTAAAAAAATGTTGTGAGTACCATTCCACAAATGTTCACAGCAACGAAAACATTTCAGTGAATGAATGTGCTGTTCTTGTATGAGCCAACTACTGGATGCTTTCAATAGCATGCATACAAACTGTAACTGAGGTCAGTACTACAGTACATATAGTAGTGGCAGTATCATGATATTAAGTGAGGAATGGAGTCAAAGATGAAGCAAAAGTGTAATGAAAGAAATGAGGTGAGAAATTTGCCATATGGATGCAGGAAGATTATTGTGTCAAATGCACCTTTACAATAGTCAACTTGGTATGTTTTAAATGTAGAAAGACTAGAAAGAGCATCTGGTTATAGATCATGTGCTAGGATAATAATGCTTGTCCTGCTATTACTGCATGTATCTACTCTACCTCTGTCACAATGGGTTGGGTTCATGTGACCAGAGTTTGAGAGATCACCTGTCACCATACCGATGGTGGGATCGTTGATTTTAGATGGCCTTTGGGGGATGGGGCGAACACAACAAAGCCCCTTCACTGCACTCGCCACAGGTTCTATTCCCACTATATTGGTGCCGTGGACACCCATGAGTGGGAATAGTCCCTGTTGGTCAGCATGCTGACTGCTGGACTGTTCACTGGTCAGGATCCCACCATCGGTATAATGACCGTAACCGCATCCCATCACAACAGCATAGTGAAAACTACTGTGCACTCCTATAGACTCCCAAAATCTGATTGTATTTGTGTCATATTTGACTTGGACTTACAGTATCATTGAGGTCAACCATCACTTACTGACATTGCAGTTTTAGCAGTAGAATAATTATCTAAAATGGAAAGAGATTATCTATCTATCTATCTATCTATCTATCTATCTATCAATGAAAAGCCCTCACTCACTCACTCACTCACTCACTGACTCATTACTAATTCTCTTACTTCCCGATATATTAGGAAGATGAAATTTAACATACTGTTCTGTAGGTATTTTGCAGCTGGGAAATAGGAAAACTACGTAATTAGAATTTTACTAAACCTCCCATAAGGGGATAAAAAGGGATCCTTACCAATGCATGGCTTGCATTGCATGAACGACTACGCCTAAATAGACAATCAGAACAAAATTTGGTTTGCACCTCCAGTGTGTAGAATTTAAGAAACTACAAAAATGCAAAAGCCCTCACTCACTCTCTCACTGACTGACATCACTAATTATTTTACTTTGCGATATGTTAAGAAGATGAAATTTAACATAGGTATTCTGCAGGTGGGAAATAGGAAAACTACGTAATTAGAATTTTAATAAACCTCCCTAAGGGGATGAAAAAGGGGTTGATATAATGACATCATTACCGATGAGTGGATTGCGGTGCATGAACAATAACGCCCAAACAGAGAATCGGATCAAAATTCGAATTGCGCCTCTAGTGTGTAGAATTTAATAAACTACAAAAATGGTCTTGTCACTTTTGACAGTATCTGCTACTGGTGCTCCTCAAGTAATGCCAAGAACCATGGATTAATATTTACTTATACAGTATAAAGATGTCTCAAATTTACATCTCTATAGATTTATAAAATCATTAACCCTCTGTTATATTTACAGCCGAGAAAATCAGAAACTCCATGCGAAAAACGGGTAGAACAGCTAGTTATGTATAAATAATGTGAGTACTGCTCTCTGTTAAAATAGTGATTAGTCAAACTAGAATTTAGTTTTCATAATATTGCATTATTACATATTCCATATTGTTTAGAAACAACTTACTTTCAATATATCTACTTTTTATTGGTATATTTTACAATAGCTCAGTGTACAACAAAAGTGGAAATTGCTAAGAAAATAATTATTTTATAATTATATTATTAATGTTCAATTTCCCATTCATGTTCAATTTCCCTTTGCTTTAAGACTGTATAAGCGAGTGGCTGGCTTAGTACATAATAAAATGCTACATAATAAAATACTATAACAATTCCTTATGCAAACAATATTTTTAATCCACATACTTTTCAACCTTTTCTTAAAGCAAAATAGACTTTTACATGATGAATGTATTTCATGTGATATATTAAATGGCATTACATTTTCCTATAAAGCAATAATCAACTACATCTGTATGATATTTTATAAATGTTGGTTAACTAAGATTAGGGAAGGAAAAGCATGAGATGCAAAGCAACAATGAGCACTACTACATCACTTATGTGTTAAAGTTTATTTTAAAGAAATGTACAGTTCAGTTTCTGTATGCACAGTCTCTGAGGGACCTATTTAGAGCTCTGCAATTTAGAGCTGTCATCTTTACTTGTTTTCACTTAGAGATAAATGTCAACTTCCTCAGTACAGTATGTGAGTATGCTGGAACATGCACGCAAATATACACATATATACACAACGTATATAAAGATAGTGACAGATGGTGCCAGAACACTCTTTTAAAAAAAAGTTTATATTATTATTTTAATGTCTAGATTTTTACATTGTTTTTCTAAATTTCCACAGATCCTCAGTAGCTATAATTATAGAATTAAAACAATACATATACTAATGATGTACTGTGCTGTACATACTTAAAAAAAATATATATATTTATATATAGATAAAGGATTTCATGGAGTCGGCACTCCCTTGCTTCTCACAACATTTGAGTCCTGGTGCCTTCCTGGAGAACCTGTTGAGCCCGGTAGGGTCTTAATGTATAAAAGCACTCTAGACGACTTAATACAAAATGAAAGATGTCCTGTTGTAATCAAACCTAAACCTAACACTAAACCTGATGTTAAACCTGCCCTATCTTTAAACCTATCCCTAAAACTAAACCTAACTCTATCTCTAAACCTAACCCTTCACCTGCTCTAACCCTAACTGTAAACCTAACCATAAAATTAAACCTAACCCTATACCTAACCCTTAACCTATCTGTACCCTACTCCTAACTCTAAATCTAACCCTAATGTAGACATGGTCATTATGTCAACACTGGGCATGCTGACAGTTGGCATATTAACATAGTGTTTTTTTCACTATTTAACCCAGAAACCTAAACTTAACACTAATATTACTCTAACCCTAATTCAACCTTTAACACTAAGCCTAACCCTACTTTAAGCATATCTCTAAACCTAAATCTAACCCTAAACTTAATCCTAACCGTAGCTGTAAACCTATCCTTAACACTAAACCTAACCCTAGCCCTACTCTAAGACTAAACCTCTAAACCTAACCCTACCCTAACTCTAAACCTAATCTTAACACTAAATCTAACCCTATTCCTACCCTAACCCTAACACTAAACCTAACCCTACTATACTCTAATTCTAACCCTAAATCTAAAAAGTACTGTATATATTGTGACTGTTGATATGGACAATGCTCACATACTGTAATAAGCATGTAATTTCACAAGTCTGCATAATATCCATGTTGAACCCGACTGGACTTTATTTGTGACGGAGAGTGCCCCCCGGGAAACTGGAACTATGACTCTATGTGTGGACCCACTGTGAAAGTGTGGATTCTACTGGGTGCACCCCACTGTTGACCTCACATTGATGTGAGTGCAGGACTTCCCTGGACATGTTGACATTTGGAAAACTAAATTCTAATTTCTGAATTATAAATGCTGAATAAATGACTGAATACCTTGAAATAGGATGCAATTTTGTAGACATGCAGTGCTTGGCTCATCATGTGTGGCAGTGCCTGTGCATGTATAATGATAAACGTCTCAGTTAATTGCCCATACTGTAAGTGTGTGTTTTCTTTTCCCAGAGCTGATTGCTGAAAAGTCCCTTGGCCTGACAAGATAGAAGACTATTGTACTCATTAGAAAGTCAGCATAAATGTGTCTCTAATATTGTCATAAACAAATATTCCCCGACAAATAAAAATGAATAAAAAATAAGGACTAGAAAACCTAAGATGCTTGCTTCATAATGATAGTTGTTTTGTGTAACCTGCAGTGAAATTTTCTAAGCAGTTATAAACTTGATTCTACTGTGGAAATATGAAGGACTTGAAACATAATATGCTGTCTTCATAATAGTAGTTGTTTTGCTTTTTGTAACCTGCAGTGAAATTATCTATGCAGTTTTAAACTTGCTTCTAATATAACAAAAAAAATTGTACTGCTGTTAGAAATTCAATAACTTAACATTTATCTTTGCAAATGTAGTCATACGGCTTGTTTTACACCTATATCTTCATACAGCAGCTATTAATTGACTCTTAAAAACAAAGAGGTTGCATTCATATCAATAGTCATATGAGTGGATATTTTTTCATTTTAAAGATATATGTTTGTGCCAAATGGTGGTGTGTCCAGTTACTGTATGTTACATAAAGAGCCTGTTAATACCACAGAGATACAATCATAACTTTTGGTGTCACTATTTACAATTTGGAACTCCTTCAAGCACTGTGTGCCCTGTATCTACCACTTGTAGCATATTAAAATATCTTTAATGCATAAAGAAATATAATTTATAATTTTCAACTTAGATAATTACAAAATGTTGACTATATTCTTTGACATAAAATATCCCTATACTGTACATGCATCCTGTAGAAAAAAAATCAGAAAATACCCAGTCTAGCCTTAGAAATCAGCATGCAACAGTGTAAAAGCAAGCCCAAAACCAGAGCTAGACAAGGAAAAATAGCTTTAGAACTCATTAGCTCTATGCCATCTGGTCACTAATGACCCCCCACTGACTAAGAAAAAAAATGTTGATCTAAAATAAACTTGCTCCATCTGAAAGATGCGCCAAATGACTGCAGACTCATAATTGCCCTGAAAATAACTACAAAAAAGAGTAATCTGAGAAATAATCCATTTTTTTTACTTTAACAACAGCATCATTAGTATGTACACAATAATATAACATTAAGTAAAATAACATGCAAAGTACAGCAAGTGTATAACTCAAAAATAATACATTGGTGGCAGCGTAATATCCAAATCTCCTGAAATATATTGTTCTGCAATATATTTGGTATAATGTGAAGTGATATACAGTAGAGTTAATTTGTGAAAAGGGGAATGGTTGATGCCCTTGTACTTGTCCCTTTAATTTAATCAGTTTGACATGTAAAATGATTAAATATCATAAACAGAGATTTGGAAAAACTTTAAATGTTTTAACAAGCATGTTCTATTACATTAACATCATAACTGAAATTTAGGTTTATTAACCCCAAGTACTTTCATCATCGATGATAGCTGCAAATGTTCTATGGCAGTACCGAGACAGTAATATCAAATTTTAATAACAAATTTTCTGTTCCATCAGGGTTTACCAATGGGAAACATAAATTGCTATGACTAACCATTAGTTGCTAGAGAAGCAATCTGACTTCTCCACACCCTTATTTTAGTGTATCTGCTCCTTCCTTCAGCAGTATTAATGATAGCATGAAAGGTCACATGACAAATGAGTGACAAAAAAATCAAACCATATTAGCCTTTAGCTTTATCAGTGTATTGCAGAGATGACAGAAAATTTTATTTTTCCCCCTGAATAATTTTCTGTTCTATTTTGCTGGCAAGACTGAATTAAGGCAGAATGTTTGCCTCTGTCTCTTTTTTTGACAAACTTGAAGTAATAATATACATTAATAATAAAGAGCATTAACATAGATGAAGGAGCTAACTGTCCTATTCATTTCTAGGAAAAGCTGACCTTAATGCACAGTGTTAAAGCACATAAAGACAACTGTTATTAAATCACAGAAGTCACACTGCGATCCTGCAAGATAAATCCATCAACATATGCAAAATAAAATCTATGGTTATAGAAATCCCCAAATTATTTTGATTTTTATTCATTATATGTGAATTAAATTGAAACCCACAGTAGTATGTGTTATTTAAAATTGTCAGAATGTGAAAAATATATAACAATTATTTACTTATATTTATATATTAAAATAAAAATGTAGGAATTTACCAGTGGCAAAAAATAAAAATATTAGAACTGACAGCGAGAAATTGGACACTTTCAATAACTTTAATATTAAATGTATTGCTATAGTTTTCTAAATAATTCCATTTCAAAAGATGATTTTTTTTCTGATCAGTCAGAAGCTTTTTAGAATTTACGGGGTAAGTGTTGGTTATTATTTTACATGATGTATTATGGATGGCATAATTTTATATATATATATATATATATATATATATATATATATATACACAAGTTGTGCTCATAAGTTTACATACCCTAGCAGAATTTGTGATTTTCTGGCCATTTGTCAGGGAATATGAATGATAACTCACAAACTTTTCTCTCACTCGTGGTTAGTGGTTGGGTGAAGCCATTTATTGTCAAACAAATGTGTTTACTCTTTTTTAAATCATAATGACAACAAAAACTACCCAAATGACCCTGATCAAAAGTATACATACCCTGGAAATTTTGGCCTGATAACATGCACACAAGTTGACACAAATGGGTTTGAATGGCTACTAAAGGTAACCATCCTCACCTGTGATCTGTTTGCTTGTAATCAAGCAATTGAGAATGCCAATCAGCAGTGTTCAAACTCTAAGTAAGAAGTGGAAAATGAGGGATTCTGTGGAAACCAAATCGCGGTCAGGTAGACCAACAAAAATTTCAGCCACAACTGCCAGGAAAATTGTTCGGGATGAAAAGAAAAATCCACAAATAACTTCAGCTGAAATAGAGGACTCTCTGAAAAAAGTGGTGTGGTTGTTTCAAGTTGCACAATAAGGAGGCATTTGAAGAAAAATGGGCTGCATGGTTGAGTCGCCAGAAGAAAGCCATTACTACGCAAATGCCACAAACCATCCTGCTTACAATACTCCAAACAGCACAGAGACAAGCCTCAAAACTTCTGGAACAAAGTCATTTGGAGTGATGAGACCAAAATTGAACTTTTTGGCCACAACCATAAACATTACATTTGGAGAGGAGTCAACAAGGCCTATGATGAAAGGTACACCATTCCTACTGTGAAACACGGAGGTGGATCGCTGATGTTTTGGGGATGTGTGAGCTACAAAGGCACTAAAAACTTGGTCAAAATTGATGGCAAGATGAATGCAGCATGTTATATGAAAATACTGGAGGAAAATTTGCACTCATCAGCACGGAAGCTGCGCATGGGATGTACTTGGACGTTCCAACATGACAATGATCCAAAACACAAGGCCAAGTCGACCTGTCATAGGCTACAGCAGAATAAAGTGAAGGTTCTGGAGTGGCCATCTCAGTCTCCTGACCTCAATATCATTGAGCCACTCTGGGGAGATCTCAAACGTGCAGTTCATGCAAGACAGCCCAAGAATTTACAGGAACTGGAGGCTTTTTTCCAAGAAGAATGGGCAGCTTTACCATCTGAGAAAATAAAGAGCCTCATCCACAACTACCACAAAAGACTTCAAGCTGTCATTGATGTTAAAGGGGGCAATACACGGTATTAAGAACTGGGGTATGTAAACTTTTGATCAGGGTCATTTAGGTAGTTTCTGTTGTCATTATGATTTAAATAAAAAGAGTAAACACAGTTGTTTGACAATAAATGGCTTCACCCAAACACTAACCACGAGTGAAAGAAAAGTTTGTGAGTTATCATTCATATTCTCTCACAAATGGCCAGAAAATCACAAATTCTGCTAGGGTATGTAAACTTATGAGCACAACTATATATATATATATATATATGTGTGTGTGTGTGTGTGTGTATATATATATATATTCATATATATGTGTGTATATATATATATATATGTATATATATAATATATATTTTTATATATATATATATATATATATATATATATATAGTAGAAAACATACTGCGGCACTCGGAGATTTAAACGTGTCAAATTACATTTCAAAACAGCAACATGAAAGCTCCAACGTTTCGGGGCACAGCCGCCCCTTTGTCAAGGTGCATATAACAAACACAAGTGCTTAATCTTACCTAAATACCAAAGAAGCTCTGCACATGTTATATCTGCCCCCCTGCAGTGCACATGGTTTTGACCAACTGCTAACAAATGTACTGCTACGATCAGGGGGTATATTTACTAAAATTCGTATTTATGGGATTTGGTGGGAGATGAATCACGATTTGGCATCGAATGTGTGAATTTGCAACTTTTTGTTTTTTTTACGCCTCATTTACTATGCTGTCGTATTTTGATTATTTCCATTTTTCGATGTCGATGTCATTCGTGTTTTTCAAACATAGAATGCGGCTGATTTTGTGTTTTTGAGGCCGTGTTGTGTGGTTTTTTTACGAATGCACCATTTGAATGTTACGGCATTGTTTTTATCTTTCCCGGCCGCAATTTTTTTCTAACTTTCGTTTTTGTCACTCGTCCGTGATTGGTTTGTTTCCTGATGGAGGAGTGTCTGTGCTCATTACTATAAAACCGCCCCAAACCGACCGAACCTCGTGGGTTTAGCTAGTGGAGAGGTGAGAGGAAGTAGTGTTTGGTGTTGGAGAGTTGTTTGGAGTTTTTGGAGGATTTGAGGTGTTTTTTTGCGATTGCTGTACTTTGTGTGTAAGTAGTCTTGTCATACTTGTTGTATAGTTATTTAAAAGTCTGTTTAGTTTTTTTCTTTGTATTTTTTTTTCAGTCTATTGTCATTGTTTGTGAGTCTGTGTGTGTGTTTGGTGTTTGGTGTGTGGTGTGTAGTGGTAGTGGAGGAGTGTGTTTTGTGTTTTATTTTTATCAGTGTTATTTGTTGTTTGTCCGGAATATGTCCCAGTCAGAGGTGAGTGAGAGGGAGGAGGTGAGTGAGGTGGAGGAGGTGAGTGAGAGGGAGGAAGTGAGTGAGGTGGAGGAGGTTAGTGAGGGGGAGGTTGGTGCTGCGGCCTCGAGTGAGAATGACAGTGATGGTGTTGTGGCTCCGCAGCCGCGCACCACTACAAAGACTGGGCGCAATGTGAAGTTCAGTTATGCCTAGAATGTAGCATTGGTGCGGGACCTGATGAGACATCATCGTCAGCTGTTTGGGCCTGATGCTGCCAAGGTTCCTTCACGCAGGAAGAGTGTTCTGTGGGGGAAGGTAGTAGCGGCAGTTAATAGTGAGGGTGTGGTGAGGAGGACCGAGGACACGTGTCGTAAGCGATTCTATGACATCAAGCGCCGTGTCAAGGCTAAGATGGCGAAGGAGGCTAAGTCAGCCAGACAAACAGGGGGTGGCCATCCCTTCAGAGCGTCGGGATTGGGAGGAGCCTGTGCATTCCCTTATTCCGCCAGAAGTGGTTGGTGCGACTAATGTCCAGGATTCGGATTGTCCAAGGCAGGATGGTGAGTTTGTTGTAAAATAATTCTTTTTTTTAAAATATGTGCTTTGTCCTTAGTTGTCTGAAATGTATTCTAGCTAATTGTGATTGTAAGTTGGTTCATTGTTCTAATGTGTTGGTGATGTAGTTTTATACATAAATAGTTATGTTTTTTCCCTTTGTATTGTGAAGTTAGCAGTTGTCCTGGCCCTTTTGCTGCCTTTTTTTTTTTTGGGGGGGGGTGACTTTAAATGAAGTGTGACTCATGTGTTTTCCTGAATGTTAAGTCAATTTAGTTGAATGTAGTTCTGGTTATTGTATGTTGTTCTGGGTAGGCCTTTGTGTGCATGATGTGATTTTTACCGCAGATTATATATTTTTTATCATTTTTTATAATATATTTGGTTGTTGTGAGTTATTTTTGTCACAAATCAATTTTTAATTAAAGACTAATATTCTTGTTGTGTTAAACATCCATGGTTGGTTTTGTAGTTGTATAATATTGTGAATTCTGCATCTTAGGGTATGGATTGGTTGGTGTAATTGGTTCATAATTAAAGTATACACACCCAATGAAGTCAGCCAGAAAAGCATAACCAAAGTTTTGTTTACTTCTCATAATGTTCTTCATATGTCCACATCACAATAAGGTTTTTGATTAAATATATAATCACAATATAATGCTCATAAGGACAATCTTCATATTTCGACAGTACGGAAGAGAGCCAGCACAGCCAGGACACAAACCACACTGCCAAGAGATGCGGATGCTGGCGATGCAGGTAAGAATTTTGTGTATACACATAATCTGCAAACACATAGAAAGACAGAATTATAATGTTTATATTATCCCATAGGAACTTCATCATTGCACCACCCTCCACTAAGACGACCTTCACAGGGGTCTGCCAGTCTCCAGAAGATGGTTAGCAAGAGACGGCGTCTTGAGGCGGTATCTACACCCACATCCTCACCACCACAACGGCGCATCTCCACTGTGTTGGCTCAGCCACCACAAGCCATTTTGGTCAGTCCACAAAGCGAGGAACCACAATCCCCTCAGCTGTCTGGAGAGTAAACATAAAAATACAATATAAAAAAAAACACAGTGTTTTTTTTACACACCAAAAAAACATAACCAAAAACACACACTCATCCTTATATTAATCACCACCAGCAAACACATGGGGGTAACGTTATTAAGATGGGAGTTCTTTTTAAGATGTGATGTTGACCATAGCAAGCAATCTTATTCTACGTCACATTTATACAGCACCTTCTCGAATATAATCCCTGCAATGTGATTGGTTGCTATGGACAACATCCCATCTTAAATCTAACTTCCATTTTAGTAATTTGACCCCATAGTAAGCATTATTTTGTTGTTCACATCTCAGCTTAACAATATGCGCTAAATAGGTGTGCCCACTCCTGCCAACCATGGGGAAAAATTACTACGGTGGTAGAATTTTAGAACTGGTGATGTTGCCCATAGCAACCAATCTGATTATATCTATTATTTGCTAGTAGCAGCTACATAAATGGTAAGTAGAATCAGATTGGTTGCCATGGCCAACATCACCAGTTCTACAAATCTACCACCTTAGTAAATTTACCCCCATATTTTTTTTAAATTATTTCCACTATATTTAGAAAAGTTTCCTGGGCAACACTGACAGCCTTTAACAATGTATGAGTGTATTGTTCAACACATTTAATGTATTGTGTTTGTTTGCCCAAAGGAAGCTACAAACATAATATGTAAATGGTGGAATTTTTATTTGTTATAGTTTTACGTGTTAGCACATTAAGTATGTCTCATAGTCCAACATTTACCTAAATAATTGATGAAATGAGTAGGGTACCTAATAAGCCACATGTTTCTTAAATAATGTACAATAATATTTTAAGTTTATACCACACTCTATTTATAATTCACAACATGCATATTAAGAAGTAATGCATGTTGACGTAAAGCTGAAACCAACCAGAAGCACAACAGTAACTAAATTGTGGCTGTCTTCAACCCCATACAGATCCAGACATCATGCCCCAGGATACCCAGCAGGAAACTGACTTGCAACAAATGTTCACACTCCACCTGCAAGCGATTGATAATAACCAGCCAACCACGCCGGCTGACATATCTTCACCACCCCAAACAACCCCCACCCCCCAATTGAGCCCAACACCACCCCAGCCACAAATGGGACCAGAGTTTTGGTCCAGTTGGGCCACACAACAGGCACAAAACTATGCCTGTTTCAACACACACAGCCAATATCTTGCCAGTCTGCCCCACCATCTACCTAGACTCAGTAGAAACTCAGGCAGACTGATTGTGCAACTTGCCAGAGTGGCCAATACCATGGAGCAGATGAGAGCCGACTACAGCCAACTGATAGCAAGTTTTCAGCGAATAATGGACAAACAACACCGCCATCAACAAGCCCTCATTCAAATTATCCAAAATAATCAATTAATTACAGAAAGCCTGTCCCGAATCATCGCCAACAACACTGCCGCAACCACACAACTCACAGCAAGCCTCAACAACCTGAGCCAAAACATAAATGTGTTGGCATCCCAGCAACAAAGCTCAGGGACAACCACACCTAGCCAGACCCCAGTTACCTACCCAGTTAGACGATCCAGCAGAATCCGGCCCAATGTGCTATCACAATCCTCTGCACCCAGCAAAAAAACACCTAGGAAATGAGCAAGCCTGCATCAAAGTGTACAGTATTTTCAAATATATTTAAAGATTATCGAATTGTGACAAACCAAATTCAAGTGTTTAAGGTAAAAAAATTACTCAAACGCAATATGTGTAATGTTTAATTTGTTATTGAAAGACAGTGTAAGATGAAAATGTTATTGACTAATTGTAAACAACATGACTAATATCAAACAATAACACATCACAAACAGAATCCATAACTACATATATTTTAGGATTGGGGTTAGCCAATGTTGATTATGAAAAATTAAGACTTACCGGCAAAATAAAGCAGAATCAGTTCTTGCCTTACCTGCCTCCCTACATCTGTACTCACACTGTTGCCAGATGTTTCTAACTCCTCTACTTGCTGGCTGTTTTCTTCATCACCAACATCAGCCTCCTCCTCCTCAACATGTGGCAGATGTTGGCACAAACACATGTTATGAAGAAAACAGCAGCAGAACACAATCCTAGTCACCTTTGAGGGACTATACAACAAAAGCTTTATCCAGACACCGAAACCTAGATTTCAGCACCCCAAAACATATTTCTATCACATTACGCGTGGACTTATGTGCATTATTGTAATTGTGTTCAGCAGGGGAATCAGGTTGGGACAATGGAGTAAGAAGCCAAGAGAAGCAGCCATATCCCCCATCACCTGAAAGACAGATATAGCCAACATTAGGACATGTGGTTTAGGCAAAAAATAGCTTACATAATGACGATGTTGAGGTTAACACACATACACACAACCAACTTGGAACATACCCAGCAGCCATCCATCAGGCATTTGTCCGGTCTCAAATTTATCAAAGAGGGATGACTGACTGAGGATGAAGGAGTCATGGCAGCCGCCAGGGTAACCCGCAACAATACTCAAAATTTTTAGATTTGCATCACAAACCACCTGAACATTAGTGGAGTGTGCCAGATGTCTATTGGTATAAATGTATTGCCTGCCCCTAGGTGGTCTCAGCTCAACGTGTGTGCAATCTATGGCACAAAGCACATTGGGCGTGCCAGCAAGCTCATAGAAAGCTACCATGACTGCATGCCACTGCGACTCCTGGGCAGGGAAGCAGATAGAGGCATCTATTAGAGATGAGCGGGTTCGGTTTCTTTGAATCCGAACCCGCACGAACTTCACTTTTTTTTCCACGGGTCCGAGCGACTCGGATCTTCCCGCCTTGCTCGGTTAACCCGAGCGCGCCCGAACGTCATCATGACGCTGTCGGATTCTCGCGAGGCTCGGATTCTATCGCGAGACTCGGATTCTATATAAGGAGCCGCGCGTCGCCGCCATTTTCACTCGTGCATTGAGATTGATAGGGAGAGGACGTGTCTGGCGTCCTCTCCATTAGAATAGAGATAGATAGATTAGATAGAGAGAGATTGTGCAGAGTCGCAGACAGAGTTAGTTTACCACAGTCAGTGACCAGTGCAGTTGCTAGTTAACTTTTATTTAATATAATATATCCGTTCACTTCTCTCTGCTATATCCGTTCTCTGCCTGAAAAAAAAAACGATACACAGCACAGTCAGTCACACAGTGTGACTCAGTCTGTGTGCACTCAGCTCAGCCCAGTGTGCTGCACAGTCATCAATGTATAAATTAAAAGCTTATAATTAATTGTGGGGGAGACTGGGGAGCACTGCAGGTTGTTAGCAGGAGCCAGGAGTACAATTATATTAATTAACAGTGCACACTTTTGCTGCAGGAGTGGTGACCAGTGCCTGACCACCAGTATAGTATTGTTGTATACTACTAATATCTCTTTAAATATCAACCAGTCTATATTAGCAGCAGACACAGTACAGTGCGGTAGTTCACGGCTGTGGCTACCTCTGTGTCGGCACACGGCAGGCAGTCCGTCCGACCAGAATTGTATTATTTATTATTATATACCTACCACCTAACCGTGGTTTTTTTTTCATTCTTTATACCGTCATAGTGTCATCCTAATTGTTACGAGTATACTACTATCTCTTTATCAACCAGTGTACAGTGCGGTAGTTCACGGCTGTGGCTACCTCTGTGTCGGCACACGGCAGGCAGTCCGTCCGACCAGAATTGTATTATTTATTATTATATACCTACCACCTAACCGTGGTTTTTTTTTCATTCTTTATACCGTCATAGTGTCATCCTAATTGTTACGAGTATACTACTATCTCTTTATCAACCAGTGTACAGTGCGGTAGTTCACGGCTGTGGCTACCTCTGTGTCGGCACACGGCAGGCAGTCCGTCCGACCAGAATTGTATTATTTATTATTATATACCTACCACCTAACCGTGGTTTTTTTTTCATTCTTTATACCGTCATAGTGTCATCCTAATTGTTACGAGTATACTACTATCTCTTTATCAACCAGTGTACAGTGCGGTAGTTCACGGCTGTGGCTACCTCTGTGTCGGCACACGGCAGGCAGTCCGTCCGACCAGAATTGTATTATTTATTATTATATACCTACCACCTAACCGTGGTTTTTTTTTCATTCTTTATACCGTCATAGTGTCATCCTAATTGTTACGAGTATACTACTATCTCTTTATCAACCAGTGTACAGTGCGGTAGTTCACGGCTGTGGCTACCTCTGTGTCGGCACACGGCAGGCAGTCCGTCCGACCAGAATTGTATTATTTATTATTATATACCTACCACCTAACCGTGGTTTTTTTTTCATTCTTTATACCGTCATAGTGTCATCCTAATTGTTACGAGTATACTACTATCTCTTTATCAACCAGTGTACAGTGCGGTAGTTCACGGCTGTGGCTACCTCTGTGTCGGCAGTCGGCAGGCAGTCCGTCCATCCATAATTGTATTATTATTATAATATATACCACCTAACCGTGGTTTTTTTTTCATTCTTTATACCGTCATAGTGTCATACTAGTTGTTACGAGTATACTACTATCTCTTTATCAACCAGTGTACAGTGCGGTAGTTCACGGCTGTGGCTACCTCTGTGTCGGCAGTCGGCAGGCAGTCCGTCCATCCATAATTGTATTATTATTATAATATATACCACCTAACTGTGGTTTTTTTTTCATTCTTTATACCGTCGTCATAGTGTCATACTAGTTGTTACGAGTATACTACTATCTCTTTATCAACCAGTGTACAGTGCGGTAGTTCACGGCTGTGGCTACCTCTGTGTCGGCAGTCGGCAGGCAGTCCGTCCATCCATAATTGTATTATTATTATAATATATACCACCTAACCGTGGTTTTTTTTTCATTCTTTATACCGTCATAGTGTCATACTAGTTGTTACGAGTATACTACTATCTCTTTATCAACCAGTGTACAGTGCGGTAGTTCACGGCTGTGGCTACCTCTGTGTCGGCAGTCGGCAGGCAGTCCGTCCATCCATAATTGTATTATTATTATAATATATACCACCTAACTGTGGTTTTTTTTTCATTCTTTATACCGTCGTCATAGTGTCATACTAGTTGTTACGAGTATACTACTATCTCTTTATCAACCAGTGTACAGTGCGGTAGTTCACGGCTGTGGCTACCTCTGTGTCGGCAGTCGGCAGGCAGTCCGTCCATCCATAATTGTATTATTATTATAATATATACCACCTAACCGTGGTTTTTTTTTCATTCTTTATACCGTCGTCATAGTGTCATACTAGTTGTTACGAGTATACTACTATCTCTTTATCAACCAGTGTACAGTGCGGTAGTTCACGGCTGTGGCTACCTCTGTGTCGGCAGTCGGCAGGCAGTCCGTCCATCCATAATTGTATTATTATTATAATATATACCACCTAACCGTGGTTTTTTTTTCATTCTTTATACCGTCGTCATAGTGTCATACTAGTTGTTACGAGTATACTACTATCTCTTTATCAACCAGTGTACAGTGCGGTAGTTCACGGCTGTGGCTACCTCTGTGTCGGCAGTCGGCAGGCAGTCCGTCCATCCATAATTGTATTATTATTATAATATATACCACCTAACCGTGGTTTTTTTTTCATTCTTTATACCGTCGTCATAGTGTCATACTAGTTGTTACGAGTATACTACTATCTCTTTATCAACCAGTGTACAGTGCGGTAGTTCACGGCTGTGGCTACCTCTGTGTCGGCAGTCGGCAGGCAGTCCGTCCATCCATAATTGTATTATTATTATAATATATACCACCTAACCGTGGTTTTTTTATACCACCTAACCGTGGCAGTCCGTCCATAATTGTATACTAGTATCCAATCCATCCATCTCCATTGTTTACCTGAGGTGCCTTTTAGTTCTGCCTATAAAATATGGAGAACAAAAAAGTTGAGGTTCCAAAATTAGGGAAAGATCAAGATCCACTTCCACCTCGTGCTGAAGCTGCTGCCACTAGTCATGGCCGAGACGATGAAATGCCAGCAACGTCGTCTGCCAAGGCCGATGCCCAATGTCATAGTACAGAGCATGTCAAATCCAAAACACCAAATATCAGAAAAAAAAGGACTCCAAAACCTAAAATAAAATTGTCGGAGGAGAAGCGTAAACTTGCCAATATGCCATTTACCACACGGAGTGGCAAGGAACGGCTGAGGCCCTGGCCTATGTTCATGGCTAGTGGTTCAGCTTCACATGAGGATGGAAGCACTCAGCCTCTCGCTAGAAAACTGAAAAGACTCAAGCTGGCAAAAGCACCGCAAAGAACTGTGCGTTCTTTGAAATCCCAAATCCACAAGGAGAGTCCAATTGTGTCGTTTGCGATGCCTGACCTTCCCAACACTGGACGTGAAGAGCATGCGCCTTCCACTATTTGCATGCCCCCTGCAAGTGCTGGAAGGAGCACCCGCAGTCCAGTTCCTGATAGTCAGATTGAAGATGTCAGTGTTGAAGTACACCAGGATGAGGAGGATATGGGTGTTGCTGGCGCTGGGGAGGAAATTGACCAGGAGGATTCTGATGGTGAGGTGGTTTGTTTAAGTCAGGCACCCGGGGAGACACCTGTTGTCCGTGGGAGGAATATGGCCGTTGACATGCCAGGTGAAAATACCAAAAAAATCAGCTCTTCGGTGTGGAGGTATTTCACCAGAAATGCGGACAACAGGTGTCAAGCCGTGTGTTCCCTTTGTCAAGCTGTAATAAGTAGGGGTAAGGACGTTAACCACCTCGGAACATCCTCCCTTATACGTCACCTGCAGCGCATTCATAATAAGTCAGTGACAAGTTCAAAAACTTTGGGTGACAGCGGAAGCAGTCCACTGACCAGTAAATCCCTTCCTCTTGTAACCAAGCTCACGCAAACCACCCCACCAACTCCCTCAGTGTCAATTTCCTCCTTCCCCAGGAATGCCAATAGTCCTGCAGGCCATGTCACTGGCAAGTCTGACGAGTCCTCTCCTGCCTGGGATTCCTCCGATGCATCCTTGCGTGTAACGCCTACTGCTGCTGGCGCTGCTGTTGTTGCCGCTGGGAGTCGATGGTCATCCCAGAGGGGAAGTCGTAAGCCCACTTGTACTACTTCCAGTAAGCAATTGACTGTTCAACAGTCCTTTGCGAGGAAGATGAAATATCACAGCAGTCATCCTACTGCAAAGCGGATAACTGAATCCTTGACAACTATGTTGGTGTTAGACGTGCGTCCGGTATCCGCCGTTAGTTCACAGGGAACTAGACAATTTATTGAGGCAGTGTGCCCCCGTTACCAAATACCATCTAGGTTCCACTTCTCTAGGCAGGCGATACCGAGAATGTACACGGACGTCAGAAAAAGACTCACCAGTCTCCTAAAAAATGCAGTTGTACCCAATGTCCACTTAACCACGGACATGTGGACAAGTGGAGCAGGGCAGGGTCAGGACTATATGACTGTGACAGCCCACTGGGTAGATGTATGGACTCCCGCCGCAAGAACAGCAGCGGCGGCACCAGTAGCAGCATCTCGCAAACGCCAACTCTTTCCTAGGCAGGCTACGCTTTGTATCACCGCTTTCCAGAATACGCACACAGCTGAAAACCTCTTACGGCAACTGAGGAAGATCATCGCGGAATGGCTTACCCCAATTGGACTCTCCTGTGGATTTGTGGCATCGGACAACGCCAGCAATATTGTGTGTGCATTAAATATGGGCAAATTCCAGCACGTCCCATGTTTTGCACATACCTTGAATTTGGTGGTGCAGAATTTTTTTAAAAACGACAGGGGCGTGCAAGAGATGCTGTCGGTGGCCAGAAAAATTGCGGGACACTTTCGGCGTACAGGCACCACGTACAGAAGACTGGAGCACCACCAAAAACTACTGAACCTGCCCTGCCATCATCTGAAGCAAGAAGTGGTAACGAGGTGGAATTCAACCCTCTATATGCTTCAGAGGTTGGAGGAGCAGCAAAAGGCCATTCAAGCCTATACAATTGAGCACGATATAGGAGATGGAATGCACCTGTCTCAAGTGCAGTGGAGAATGATTTCAACGTTGTGCAAGGTTCTGATGCCCTTTGAACTTGCCACACGTGAAGTCAGTTCAGACACTGCCAGCCTGAGTCAGGTCATTCCCCTCATCAGGCTTTTGCAGAAGAAGCTGGAGGCATTGAAGAAGGAGCTAACACGGAGCGATTCCGCTAGGCATGTGGGACTTGTGGATGCAGCCCTTAATTCGCTTAACAAGGATTCACGGGTGGTCAATCTGTTGAAATCAGAGCACTACATTTTGGCCACCGTGCTCGATCCTAGATTTAAAGCCTACCTTGGATCTCTCTTTCCGGCAGACACAGGTCTGCTGGGGTTGAAAGACCTGCTGGTGACAAAATTGTCAAGTCAAGCGGAACGCGACCTGTCAACATCTCCTCCTTCACATTCTCCCGCAACTGGGGGTGCGAGGAAAAGGCTCAGAATTCCGAGCCCACCCGCTGGCGGTGATGCAGGGCAGTCTGGAGCGACTGCTGATGCTGACATCTGGTCCGGACTGAAGGACCTGACAACGATTACGGACATGTCGTCTACTGTCACTGCATATGATTCTCTCAACATTGATAGAATGGTGGAGGATTATATGAGTGACCGCATCCAAGTAGGCACGTCACACAGTCCGTACTTATACTGGCAGGAAAAAGAGGCAATTTGGAGGCCCTTGCACAAACTGGCTTTATTCTACCTAAGTTGCCCTCCCACAAGTGTGTACTCCGAAAGAGTGTTTAGTGCCGCCGCTCACCTTGTCAGCAATCGGCGTACGAGGTTACATCCAGAAAATGTGGAGAAGATGATGTTCATTAAAATGAATTATAATCAATTCCTCCGCGGAGACATTGACCAGCAGCAATTGCCTCCACAAAGTACACAGGGAGCTGAGATGGTGGATTCCAGTGGGGACGAATTGATAATCTGTGAGGAGGGGGATGTACACGGTGATATATCGGAGGGTGAAGATGAGGTGGACATCTTGCCTCTGTAGAGCCAGTTTGTGCAAGGAGAGATTAATTGCTTCTTTTTTGGGGGGGGTCCAAACCAACCCGTCATATCAGTCACAGTCGTGTGGCAGACCCTGTCACTGAAATGATGGGTTGGTTAAAGTGTGCATGTCCTGTTTTGTTTATACAACATAAGGGTGGGTGGGAGGGCCCAAGGATAATTCCATCTTGCACCTCTTTTTTCTTTTCTTTTTCTTTGCATCATGTGCTGATTGGGGAGGGTTTTTTGGAAGGGACATCCTGCGTGACACTGCAGTGCCACTCCTAGATGGGCCCGGTGTTTGTGTCGGCCACTAGGGTCGCTAATCTTACTCACACAGCTACCTCATTGCGCCTCTTTTTTTCTTTGCGTCATGTGCTGTTTGGGGAGGGTTTTTTGGAAGGGACATCCTGCGTGACACTGCAGTGCCACTCCTAGATGTGCCCGGTGTTTGTGTCGGCCACTAGGGTCGCTAATCTTACTCACACAGTCAGCTACCTCATTGCGCCTCTTTTTTTCTTTGCGTCATGTGCTGTTTGGGGAGGGTTTTTTGGAAGGGCCATCCTGCGTGACACTGCAGTGCCACTCCTAGATGGGCCCGGTGTTTGTGTCGGCCACTAGGGTCGCTTATCTTACTCACACAGCGACCTCGGTGCAAATTTTAGGACTAAAAATAATATTGTGAGGTGTGATGTGTTCAGAATAGGCTGAAAATGAGTGTAAATTATGTTTTTTGAGGTTAATAATACTTTGGGATCAAAATTACCCCCAAATTCTATGATTTAAGCTGTTTTTTAGGTTTTTTTTAAAAAAACACCCGAATCCAAAACACACCCGAATCCGACAAAAAAAATTCGGTGAGGTTTTGCCAAAACGCGGTCGAACCCAAAACACGGCCGCGGAACCGAACCCAAAACCAAAACACAAAACCCGAAAAATTTCCGGCGCTCATCTCTAGCATCTATATGTGTATCCAAAGCATCCAAAACCTGAGTGGACATTACAAAATATAAGGTGAGTGTCATGACCTGTAATACAATACTGTGTTATATTACATAACAGAAGCACCACTTAGACATAGAGGCATATGTATGTTTTAACTCACCTGCTTTAAATATTTAGAAAAGGTGGGCTGTGAGATACCAATTACATCGCCAGTCACAGCCTGAAAGCTGCCAGTAGCCATAAAGTGCAACACAGCCAGGAGTTTGTGCAGGCCTGAGACAGAGCGAGAGTGTGCTGTCTCAGGGTCTAGGTCCAGTTTGACAAGGTCATACAGACGGAAAATGTTGTTTCTATTTAGCCGGAACATCTGTATGACCTGGTCATAGGCCAATGCATTTAAGTTTAAACGCCCCCTAAAAAAATGAGGCCTGCGCAGCCTCCGTGGCACCTGGACAACCTGCTGACCATGTTCAGTTTCCTGGCCCTGGTTTATTGTAGCCTCATGGAGCAGTCTCAGGTATCCCACAGCAAACAAGAAATCAGTACTACACACGGCAGCAGCAATTTCAGAGTGAGAGGTTTGAAAAATGTGCTTGGGTCCCTTTTAAAGGGCCAAAAATGCAGGTGTGATTAATGTAGAATTGGAAACACATGTAAACACGCTTCTCAAAAGCAGGTCTATTTTTTTCAGATTTTTTTTACGATTCGCTTTTTTTCACGGCCGCCAATGCACTTTCACAGTAGAGATTTCAAATACGAATGCATAGTAAATTACCAAGTTGTATACCTAAACAGCCGCGTTTGACCGATGGTGTATTCATTCGTATTTTTTACTTTGACTTCCAAAAAAAATACGAATGACCTCATCACTGCCGTGATTTGAGTTTAGTAAATTCCCGAGATGACACTTTGAAGAAAAAACAACAAATCGGTCAAAATCGGGAGCTTAGTAAATATACCCCCAGGTCTGAATTA
The DNA here is from genome assembly GCF_028390025.1 of Pseudophryne corroboree. Taxonomy (NCBI): domain Eukaryota; kingdom Metazoa; phylum Chordata; class Amphibia; order Anura; family Myobatrachidae; genus Pseudophryne; species Pseudophryne corroboree. The sequence continues at coordinate 716,332,720 of NC_086448.1, forward strand.
CACCCCATGTGCACTGCAGGTGTGGCAGATATAACATTTGCAGAGAGTTAGATTTGGGTGGTTTATTTTGTTTCTGTGCAGGGTACATACTGGCTGCTCTATTTTTACACTGCAATTTGGATTTCAGTTTGAACACACCCCACCCAAATCAAACTCTCTTTGCAAGTATTATATCTGCCCAACCTTGCAGTGCGCAAGGTTTAGCCCAACTGCTAACAAATTAGCTGTTGTGATCAACTCTGAATTAGGCCCTCTGTCTGAGATATAGATTGCAGGTGCTGGATGAGAGCTTTGCAGCATGGTGTGCCATAGGTGAGATCATAATTAAGGTTGCTTAACACGCTGGGCAGTGGGGGTATATATTTGTATTGGTGTATGTGCTTACATGCTGTTTTCCCTGATGAAGATGCTGCATCCTCAAAAATACTCGGATCAATGAAGGACTTTTAAATATCTGAAAATTGTCTGCTGAGTGCCGCCTTCAATTTTCTGCTATATTCTCTTATTTAAAAAAAATACTATATTCTCTTATTTAAAAAATACTATACAGAGAAGAAAAATATTTTTTAGCGGTAAGCTAAAATGCATACAATCCTTTACATAATAACACTACCTTCTAACTTAAAATAATACAGTCTCAAATATTTGCACAATCAAAAATTGTTGGAAATAGTAGAATATTCCAACTTATTCTGTCCTCTCTGTTTATCAAAATAATGACAATGGGATATGCCAGTGCTGATGTTACTAGTACAAAGGAAAATTGATAATCTAGAAAGCATGTCCTTTAATTCGAAATATTCTAAATGTTGTCAAACAAACATAAGATATGTTTTTTTCGTACCCAGTAAATTAACTTTTTTCTTTAAAGATTTTTTTTATATCAGAAGAATGCTTGCTTTTCAGTTACATGATAGGAAACGTGATTCAACAGCATGTGCTTTGATTTGTTTTAAGTTAAATGTTTCTTGTGGTCAATTGAAAACAGTAATAAATACATACATTAGCGAGGAAATGTTGAGAGTGAAGGAAAACAGTTATCTCATTGTGTTATATATTGACAGTACACTTTTCTACACTATAGTAACATAAATTATTTTAAGGCACTAGAAGGTGTCTCGATATAAATGTTCTAGTTGAAGCATAAAGCATGAATAGCAAATATAAAAAACTCATATCATTTTTTTAGATTTTGTATTTATGTACTGAATATGAAAGATCATGAACCCCTACTCCATGCAAAGTGCATAGATACACATATGCATTTCATAATATTATGGTTGCTATTTTAGCTTTAATTTACCAGGTCATGTTCAAGTTAGTCACCATCTTGCTAAATGAAAACCCTTTCCCTTTAAATACAGATGCATTTTGCATGTACTTTACAGAAGCGAACAAGTACTGGGCAGCTTTGTTTGTACACAAAAATGTTAAATGAACATAGGAGCTGTCCTTTTTCAACTACAGATGTACATTCATAAACTTAGCATCTATATGCCGGAATAAATCTGCCATGACTGAGCCACTCTAAAAGGTGTAGCATACCGTCTTTTTCTTTCAATTTTGCATCTTATTCGCGCTGCAAATATAGCAAAACTCCACTTAAGGTGGACTAGACTTTAACCGCAGAAGAATTTGTTTTAAACATGTACAAAGTTGCAGATGAAGACAACGAAACTTGGTGTGGGTCAAATTGATCAGTGTAATTTAGCAAAGCAGTTTTGTCACCTCCAGTTGTTTTACTATTTTGAGTTAGAAAGATGCGAATAATGGTTAAGTCACTTGGGACCTGGCACACCGAGAAGAGCTGTGTGACGCCACTGTGTATGATGACATATCTGTATAAATCTCTCTGCAAATTTTTATTTTGCAAATCCTGCAGTACAACATGGCTTTGCCCAAGTTCTAATTACTCCTTGGACTAATGTCAGTACTGTACTCCTGCTCTTTCTTCCTATTCTATCCAATTTTTTACATACTTTAAATCAATAGAGAAGGTACAAATACACACTGCACACTCATGATATCCAAATATCCTGCCAATGATGCACAAAAATGGCAAGCAGGACCAGTGTTGCCACTGAACCCAGTAAGGTAGAATCAGTCTAAACTCATGTCTTGGATAGAGATGAGCGGGTTCGGTTTCTCTGAAACCGAACCCGCACGAACTTCATGTTTTTTTCACGGGTCCGAGCAGACTCGGATCCTCCCGCCTTGCTCGGTTAACCCGAGCGCGCCCGAACGTCATCATGACGCTGTCGGATTCTCGCGAGACTCGGATTCTATATAAGGAGCCGCGCGTCGCCGCCATTTTCACACGTGCATTGAGATTGATAGGGAGAGGACGTGGCTGGCGTCCTCTCCATTAGAAATTAGATTAGAAGAGAGAGAGAGATTGTGCAGAGTCAGACAGAGTTTACCACAGTGACCAGTGCAGTTGTTGTTAGTTAACTTTTATTTATTTTAATATAATATATCCGTTCTCTGCTATATCCGTTCTCTGCCTGAAAAAAAACGATACACAGCAGCAGCCAGTCACACAGTGTGACTCAGTCTGTGTGCACTCAGCTCAGCCCAGTGTGCTGCACATCAATGTATAAAAGGCAAAGCTTATAATAATTGTGGGGGAGACTGGGGAGCACTGCAGGTTGTTATAGCAGGAGCCCCCAGGAGTACATAATATTATATTAATTTAAAATTAAACAGTGCACACTTTTGCTGCAGGAGTGCCACTGCCAGTGTGACTAGTGGTGACCAGTGCCTGACCACCAGTATAGTAGTATATTGTTGTATGTATTGTATACTATCTCTTTATCAACCAGTCTATATTAGCAGCAGACACAGTACAGTGCGGTAGTTCACGGCTGTGGCTACCTCTGTGTCGGCAGTCGGAACTCGGCAGGCAGTCCGTCCATCCATAATTGTATTACAATATATACCACCTAACCGTGGTATTTTTTTTTCTTTCTTTATACCGTCGTCATAGTGTCATACTAGTTGTTACGAGTATACTACTATCTCTTTATCAACCAGTGTACAGTGCGGTAGTTCACGGCTGTGGCTACCTCTGTGTCGGCAGTCGGCAGGCAGTCCGTCCATCCATAATTGTATTATTATTATAATATATACCACCTAACCGTGGTTTTTTTTTTTCATTCTTTATACCGTCGTCATAGTGTCATACTAGTTGTTACGAGTATACTACTATCTCTTTATCAACCAGTGTACAGTGCGGTAGTTCACGGCTGTGGCTACCTCTGTGTCGGCAGTCGGCAGGCAGTCCGTCCATCCATAATTGTATTATTATTATAATATATACCACCTAACCGTGGTTTTTTTTTCATTCTTTATACCGTCGTCATAGTGTCATACTAGTTGTTACGAGTATACTACTATCTCTTTATCAACCAGTGTACAGTGCGGTAGTTCACGGCTGTGGCTACCTCTGTGTCGGCAGTCGGCAGGCAGTCCGTCCATCCATAATTGTATTATTATTATAATATATACCACCTAACCGTGGTTTTTTTTTCATTCTTTATACCGTCGTCATAGTGTCATACTAGTTGTTACGAGTATACTACTATCTCTTTATCAACCAGTGTACAGTGCGGTAGTTCACGGCTGTGGCTACCTCTGTGTCGGCAGTCGGCAGGCAGTCCGTCCATCCATAATTGTATTATTATTATAATATATACCACCTAACTGTGGTATTTTTTTTTCTTTCTTTATACCGTCGTCATAGTGTCATACTAGTTGTTACGAGTATACTACTATCTCTTTATCAACCAGTGTACAGTGCGGTAGTTCACGGCTGTGGCTACCTCTGTGTCGGCAGTCGGCAGGCAGTCCGTCCATCCATAATTGTATTATTATTGTAATATATACCACCTAACCGTGGTTTTTTTTTCATTCTTTATACCGTCGTCATAGTGTCATACTAGTTGTTACGAGTATACTACTATCTCTTTATCAACCAGTGTACAGTGCGGTAGTTCACGGCTGTGGCTACCTCTGTGTCGGCAGTCGGCAGGCAGTCCGTCCATCCATAATTGTATTATTATTATAATATATACCACCTAACCGTGGTTTTTTTTTTCATTCTTTATACCGTCGTCATAGTGTCATACTAGTTGTTACGAGTATACTACTATCTCTTTATCAACCAGTGTACAGTGCGGTAGTTCACGGCTGTGGCTACCTCTGTGTCGGCAGTCGGCAGGCAGTCCGTCCATCCATAATTGTATTATTATTATAATATATACCACCTAACCGTGGTTTTTTTTTCATTCTTTATACCGTCGTCATAGTGTCATACTAGTTGTTACGAGTATACTACTATCTCTTTATCAACCAGTGTACAGTGCGGTAGTTCACGGCTGTGGCTACCTCTGTGTCGGCAGTCGGCAGGCAGTCCGTCCATCCATAATTGTATTATTATTATAATATATACCACCTAACTGTGGTATTTTTTTTTCTTTCTTTATACCGTCGTCATAGTGTCATACTAGTTGTTACGAGTATACTACTATCTCTTTATCAACCAGTGTACAGTGCGGTAGTTCACGGCTGTGGCTACCTCTGTGTCGGCAGTCGGCAGGCAGTCCGTCCATCCATAATTGTATTATTATTATAATATATACCACCTAACCGTGGTTTTTTTTTCATTCTTTATACCGTCGTCATAGTGTCATACTAGTTGTTACGAGTATACTACTATCTCTTTATCAACCAGTGTACAGTGCGGTAGTTCACGGCTGTGGCTACCTCTGTGTCGGCAGTCGGCAGGCAGTCCGTCCATCCATAATTGTATTATTATTATAATATATACCACCTAACCGTGTTTTTTTTATACCACCTAACCGTGGCAGTCCGTCCATAATTGTATACTAGTATCCAATCCATCCATCTCCATTGTTTACCTGAGGTGCCTTTTAGTTCTGCCTATAAAATATGGAGAACAAAAAAGTTGAGGTTCCAAAATTAGGGAAAGATCAAGATCCACTTCCACCTCGTGCTGAAGCTGCTGCCACTAGTCATGGCCGAGACGATGAAATGCCAGCAACGTCGTCTGCCAAGGCCGATGCCCAATGTCATAGTACAGAGCATGTCAAATCCAAAACACCAAATATCAGAAAAAAAAGGACTCCAAAACCTAAAATAAAATTGTCGGAGGAGAAGCGTAAACTTGCCAATATGCCATTTACCACACGGAGTGGCAAGGAACGGCTGAGGCCCTGGCCTATGTTCATGGCTAGTGGTTCAGCTTCACATGAGGATGGAAGCACTCAGCCTCTCGCTAGAAAACTGAAAAGACTCAAGCTGGCAAAAGCACCGCAAAGAACTGTGCGTTCTTTGAAATCCCAAATCCACAAGGAGAGTCCAATTGTGTCGTTTGCGATGCCTGACCTTCCCAACACTGGACGTGAAGAGCATGCGCCTTCCACTATTTGCATGCCCCCTGCAAGTGCTGGAAGGAGCACCCGCAGTCCAGTTCCTGATAGTCAGATTGAAGATGTCAGTGTTGAAGTACACCAGGATGAGGAGGATATGGGTGTTGCTGGCGCTGGGGAGGAAATTGACCAGGAGGATTCTGATGGTGAGGTGGTTTGTTTAAGTCAGGCACCCGGGGAGACACCTGTTGTCCGTGGGAGGAATATGGCCGTTGACATGCCAGGTGAAAATACCAAAAAAATCAGCTCTTCGGTGTGGAGGTATTTCACCAGAAATGCGGACAACAGGTGTCAAGCCGTGTGTTCCCTTTGTCAAGCTGTAATAAGTAGGGGTAAGGACGTTAACCACCTCGGAACATCCTCCCTTATACGTCACCTGCAGCGCATTCATAATAAGTCAGTGACAAGTTCAAAAACTTTGGGTGACAGCGGAAGCAGTCCACTGACCAGTAAATCCCTTCCTCTTGTAACCAAGCTCACGCAAACCACCCCACCAACTCCCTCAGTGTCAATTTCCTCCTTCCCCAGGAATGCCAATAGTCCTGCAGGCCATGTCACTGGCAAGTCTGACGAGTCCTCTCCTGCCTGGGATTCCTCCGATGCATCCTTGCGTGTAACGCCTACTGCTGCTGGCGCTGCTGTTGTTGCCGCTGGGAGTCGATGGTCATCCCAGAGGGGAAGTCGTAAGCCCACTTGTACTACTTCCAGTAAGCAATTGACTGTTCAACAGTCCTTTGCGAGGAAGATGAAATATCACAGCAGTCATCCTACTGCAAAGCGGATAACTGAGTCCTTGACAACTATGTTGGTGTTAGACGTGCGTCCGGTATCCGCCGTTAGTTCACAGGGAACTAGACAATTTATTGAGGCAGTGTGCCCCCGTTACCAAATACCATCTAGGTTCCACTTCTCTAGGCAGGCGATACCGAGAATGTACACGGACGTCAGAAAAAGACTCACCAGTGTCCTAAAAAATGCAGTTGTACCCAATGTCCACTTAACCACGGACATGTGGACAAGTGGAGCAGGGCAGGGTCAGGACTATATGACTGTGACAGCCCACTGGGTAGATGTATGGACTCCCGCCGCAAGAACAGCAGCGGCGGCACCAGTAGCAGCATCTCGCAAACGCCAACTCTTTCCTAGGCAGGCTACGCTTTGTATCACCGCTTTCCAGAATACGCACACAGCTGAAAACCTCTTACGGCAACTGAGGAAGATCATCGCGGAATGGCTTACCCCAATTGGACTCTCCTGTGGATTTGTGGCATCGGACAACGCCAGCAATATTGTGTGTGCATTAAATATGGGCAAATTCCAGCACGTCCCATGTTTTGCACATACCTTGAATTTGGTGGTGCAGAATTTTTTAAAAAACGACAGGGGCGTGCAAGAGATGCTGTCGGTGGCCAGAAAAATTGCGGGACACTTTCGGCGTACAGGCACCACGTACAGAAGACTGGAGCACCACCAAAAACTACTGAACCTGCCCTGCCATCATCTGAAGCAAGAAGTGGTAACGAGGTGGAATTCAACCCTCTATATGCTTCAGAGGTTGGAGGAGCAGCAAAAGGCCATTCAAGCCTATACAATTGAGCACGATATAGGAGATGGAATGCACCTGTCTCAAGTGCAGTGGAGAATGATTTCAACGTTGTGCAAGGTTCTGATGCCCTTTGAACTTGCCACACGTGAAGTCAGTTCAGACACTGCCAGCCTGAGTCAGGTCATTCCCCTCATCAGGCTTTTGCAGAAGAAGCTGGAGGCATTGAAGAAGGAGCTAACACGGAGCGATTCCGCTAGGCATGTGGGACTTGTGGATGCAGCCCTTAATTCGCTTAACAAGGATTCACGGGTGGTCAATCTGTTGAAATCAGAGCACTACATTTTGGCCACCGTGCTCGATCCTAGATTTAAAGCCTACCTTGGATCTCTCTTTCCGGCAGACACAGGTCTGCTGGGGTTGAAAGACCTGCTGGTGACAAAATTGTCAAGTCAAGCGGAACGCGACCTGTCAACATCTCCTCCTTCACATTCTCCCGCAACTGGGGGTGCGAGGAAAAGGCTCAGAATTCCGAGCCCACCCGCTGGCGGTGATGCAGGGCAGTCTGGAGCGACTGCTGATGCTGACATCTGGTCCGGACTGAAGGACCTGACAACGATTACGGACATGTCGTCTACTGTCACTGCATATGATTCTCTCAACATTGATAGAATGGTGGAGGATTATATGAGTGACCGCATCCAAGTAGGCACGTCACACAGTCCGTACTTATACTGGCAGGAAAAAGAGGCAATTTGGAGGCCCTTGCACAAACTGGCTTTATTCTACCTAAGTTGCCCTCCCACAAGTGTGTACTCCGAAAGAGTGTTTAGTGCCGCCGCTCACCTTGTCAGCAATCGGCGTACGAGGTTACATCCAGAAAATGTGGAGAAGATGATGTTCATTAAAATGAATTATAATCAATTCCTCCGCGGAGACATTGACCAGCAGCAATTGCCTCCACAAAGTACACAGGGAGCTGAGATGGTGGATTCCAGTGGGGACGAATTGATAATCTGTGAGGAGGGGGATGTACACGGTGATATATCGGAGGGTGAAGATGAGGTGGACATCTTGCCTCTGTAGAGCCAGTTTGTGCAAGGAGAGATTAATTGCTTCTTTTTTGGGGGGGGTCCAAACCAACCCGTCATATCAGTCACAGTCGTGTGGCAGACCCTGTCACTGAAATGATGGGTTGGTTAAAGTGTGCATGTCCTGTTTTGTTTATACAACATAAGGGTGGGTGGGAGGGCCCAAGGATAATTCCATCTTGCACCTCTATTTTCTTTTCTTTTTCTTTGCATCATGTGCTGATTGGGGAGGGTTTTTTGGAAGGGACATCCTGCGTGACACTGCAGTGCCACTCCTAGATGGGCCCGGTGTTTGTGTCGGCCACTAGGGTCGCTAATCTTACTCACACAGCTACCTCATTGCGCCTCTTTTTTTCTTTGCGTCATGTGCTGTTTGGGGAGGGTTTTTTGGAAGGGACATCCTGCGTGACACTGCAGTGCCACTCCTAGATGTGCCCGGTGTTTGTGTCGGCCACTAGGGTCGCTAATCTTACTCACACAGTCAGCTACCTCATTGCGCCTCTTTTTTTCTTTGCGTCATGTGCTGTTTGGGGAGGGTTTTTTGGAAGGGCCATCCTGCGTGACACTGCAGTGCCACTCCTAGATGGGCCCGGTGTTTGTGTCGGCCACTAGGGTCGCTAATCTTACTCACACAGCTACCTCATTGCGCCTCTTTTTTTCTTTGCGTCATGTGCTGTTTGGGGAGGGTTTTTTGGAAGGGACATCCTGCGTGACACTGCAGTGCCACTCCTAGATGGGCCCGGTGTTTGTGTCGGCCACTAGGGTCGCTTATCTTTCTCACACAGCTACCTCATTGCGCCTCTTTTTTTCTTTGCGTCATGTGCTGTTTGGGGAGGGTTTTTTGGAAGGGACATCCTGCGTGACACTGCAGTGCCACTCCTAGATGGGCCCGATGTTTGTGTCGGCCACTAGGGTCGCTTATCTTTCTCACACAGTCAGCTACCTCATTGCGCCTCTTTTTTTCTTTGCGTCATGTGCTGTTTGGGGAGGGTTTTTTGGAAGGGACATCCTGCGTGACACTGCAGTGCCACTCCTAGATGGGCCCGGTGTTTGTGTCGGCCACTAGGGTCGCTTATCTTTCTCACACAGTCAGCTACCTCATTGCGCCTCTTTTTTTCTTTGCGTCATGTGCTGTTTGGGGAGGGTTTTTTGGAAGGGACATCCTGCGTGACACTGCAGTGCCACTCCTAGATGGGCCCGGTGTTTGTGTCGGCCACTAGGGTCGCTTATCTTTCTCACACAGTCAGCTACCTCATTGCGCCTCTTTTTTTCTTTGCGTCATGTGCTGTTTGGGGAGGGTTTTTTGGAAGGGACATCCTGCGTGACACTGCAGTGCCACTCCTAGATGGGCCCGGTGTTTGTGTCGGCCACTAGGGTCGCTTATCTTTCTCACACAGTCAGCTACCTCATTGCGCCTCTTTTTTTCTTTGCGTCATGTGCTGTTTGGGGAGGGTTTTTTGGAAGGGACATCCTGCGTGACACTGCAGTGCCACTCCTAGATGGGCCCGGTGTTTGTGTCGGCCACTAGGGTCGCTAATCTTACTCACACAGCTACCTCATTGCGCCTCTTTTTTTCTTTGCGTCATGTGCTGTTTGGGGAGGGTTTTTTGGAAGGGACATCCTGCGTGACACTGCAGTGCCACTCCTAGATGGGCCCGGTGTTTGTGTCGGCCACTAGGGTCGCTTATCTTACTCACACAGCGACCTCGGTGCAAATTTTAGGACTAAAAATAATATTGTGAGGTGTGATGTGTTCAGAATAGGCTGAAAATGAGTGTAAATTATGTTTTTTGAGGTTAATAATACTTTGGGATCAAAATTACCCCCAAATTCTATGATTTAAGCTGTTTTTTAGGGTTTTTTGAAAAAAACACCCGAATCCAAAACACACCCGAATCCGACAAAAAAAATTCGGTGAGGTTTTGCCAAAACGCGGTCGAACCCAAAACACGGCCGCGGAACCGAACCCAAAACCAAAACACAAAACCCGAAAAATTTCCGGCGCTCATCTCTAGTCTTGGACCACCTAAAGACCTACAGGCCACTGGAATACAGAGGGAGACCAGTAATGCCGCAGAGAGCTAGAAGTTCTAAGACCATATACTGTCAGCCCAGGATCCTACTAACTTGCCATGCAGGTGAGTAAGTTTAGTCAGCATAGGTGCTGTGTATGAGAGAAACCTATAACTATTAGTAGTAACCCAAATGTAGCCAAAGTCGGAGTAAAGTTTTGCTAGCTCCCTTGGGTGTGTGAGCACACTGCTGCAACCAAAGCTGTGTAGAGACAGAGAAGTGAAAGAGAATTAGAGAAAAGGTAATTATAAGAGAGTTTTAGCTTTGGAGAACAAGTGATACTACAACCATATGTATCTATGTGCTGGTGTAAATCTGGAGGTAGTAATCAATGTCTATAAAAAAAAAACCTACTTTATATCTTTGATCAAAATAAGATGGCCTGGTGCCCGTACTTCAATTCTGATAACTACACAGTATATGCACTGTACAACCTTTGCTGTTAGTAGAAATGTGCACAGACATCAGTTTGTTATTCACCCACAGAAGCCTGAGATGAAAGACACTGGGATACAACACGATGGTTGACCAGTGCGGACTACAGACATAGGTGTAATGTAGTAATACACCACAACCACCCATTAAGAAAGCACACAAACCTATATACTTTAAGCCCCCAGACACAAGCACTAACTGACACTACGGGGGAAATTTACTAAGATGGGATTTCTGTTTAAGATAGGATGTTGCCCATAGCAACCAATCAGATTCCAGGTACTATCTTCTAGAAGGTGCTAGATAAATGAGAAGTAGAATCTGGTATTGGCAACATCCCATCTTAAATAGAACTCCAATCTTAGTAAATGTATCCCTACTATGTTGGTTTCAGTGAAGGAAATGGGATTAGCTCTTTAAAGCTGTGTGGTTGCAATTAATTGAAACCAAAGCCATTTCAATAATTTAAGTGCACAGAAATTCTGTAACTTTGGAGTGGTTTCATTAATATGCATTTACTGATATTGCTGACGGCAAATTGATTTGTGCTTCTTATTTGCATTCCATAAATAGATAGCCGAAAATAGACTAGCAATGTTCTATCCTTCAATCTAATTGCTACATATGTGTAATGATTAGATCACTAGGGGTATATATATATTTACTAAATTGTGGTTTTATAAAAGTGTGGATGTTGCCCATAGCAACCAATCAAATTCTACTGTACTTATCATTTATCTAGCACCTTCTACAAGATAAAAGCTAGAATCATATTGGGCAATATCTACACTTTTGTAAACCCACACTTTAGTAAATATTCCACCTAGAGTCTGAAAACGTTAATACTAGACTTCACTTCAGATCACGCTTGTCACAATAACATACTAGTGAACTGAAAATTATGTATTATATTTATATATCACATAATTTTAAGGAAAAATAGTAAACAAGTCCACTGAAATTTCCAATGGTCAGTAAAGATGATAATAAAGTTACAGTCCCAACTGTGCTATCACAGTATTTACAATGAACAATGTGCATGCACCTCCTCAGCCAAGAGTTGCATTGGGTGCCTTAGCAACAAAGGTCACATCAAGGTACAACCTTCTACCACCTTCTTATCATCCTTTTCTTAACCACTTGCCTGGCATGGTCGCATCAGATGCGACCATGCCTGCAAGTGCTTTATCTGACCTGGTCACACAGGATGTGACCAGTCAGATAAACTGTATGAGCAGCGACAGGGAAGGGAAACTTCCCTCTGCTGCTGCTGTCAGAGGGACCGGAAAGGTCCCTCTGCCTCTCTACACTCTCCCCTACTGATTGCCATGCTGCCGATCGGTCAGCACGGCAGGACCCCCCCCCCCTCCAGCAGCTGCAGACAATGGCAGACGCTGGGGAGTGTAAATTAACCCTTTCAAGCCACCCCCAGATCCCCTGTATACCAGGAGGCTGTCCCGCAATGGTCACGATATTTCTGATGTTCCAGTGGTCGCGATGTTCCCGATCAATGTTTGGAAAAAATATATTAAAAAAATATATATTTTTTTCTTTTTTTTAACTAAAATCATTTTGGATATGGTTAAATTCATGTTCTTCACCTAACTCGTCGGTTAAGTGGTTAATATCACTTTTTTGTTTTTCACGTAAAATACTACTCAATGCAGCTTAGTTTTTTGGCTTAAATGAATCATAAGAATAAGGACACATTGGATCTGTCTTTATTATGTCTGCCAATATTTGGTGTAAAAATGTTTATCATATTGCAGTTGGAAATGTGCTTCTCTACTATAGTGAAACAGGGAGGGCAAATACAAATCCCACTATAAGACATGGCATGAATCCTCTCAGTTCTTAATTGGTGCAAGTTCTTTTGCCATGTAGGAACTGTCATGTCACAAGGCAAAAAGCACACATAAATCTTATTATAAAAATCTTGCGTCATGTGCCGAAGCTAGTGGCAGCATCCTAGGGTGCAGCCTCTGGCCTGGCAATATGATTTTACTAGAGATCTGTGGCGAACACTTTTCGGGTTTTGTGTTTTGGTTTTGGATCTGGATCTCTATCCGTGTTTTGGATCTGGATTGGTGTTGCCAAATTCACCCTTTCGGGTTTTGGTTTTGGATCTGGATGTTTTTTTGAAGAAAAACAACATAAAAACAGCTAAAATAACAAAATTTTGGGGGTCATTTTGATCCTACGGTACTAATAACCTCAATAAAATTCATTTCCACTCATTTCCAGTTTATTCTGAACACCTCACAGTATTGTTTTTAGGCCAAAAGGTTGCACCGACATCGCTGGATGACTAAACTAAGTGACATAAATGGATGGTACAAACACGTGGCCCATCTAGGAGTGGAACTGCAGTGGCAGACAGGATGGCAGTTTTAAAAACTAGACCCCAAAGAGCACATTATGCAAAGAAATAAAAGTGCAAGATGAAATTTTCCTTAGGCCCTCCCACCCACCCTTATGTTGTTTAAATAGGACATGAACACTTTAACAAACCAATCATTTCAGCGACAGGGTCTGCCACATGACTGTGGCTGAAATGATTGGTTTGTTTGGGCCCCCACATAAAAAGAAGCAATTAATCCCCCCACCAAAAAGAAGCAATTAATCTTTCCTTGCACAAACTGGCTCTACAGAGACAAGATGTCGTGGAGGAATTTATAATTCATTTTGATGAACATCATCTTCTCCACATTTTGTGGAAGTAACCTCCTACACCAACCGCTGACAAGGGTACCGGCTGCACTAAACACTCTTTCGGAGTACACACTGGAGGGGGGCAACTTATGGACTGTCTGACATGCCTACTTGGATGCTGTCACCGATATAATCTTTTCAATGGTGACAGCATCATATGCAATAACAGTAGACATGTCAGTAATAGTTGGCAACTCCTTCAGTCTAGACTAGGTGTCAACACTTGATCCTGACTGCCCTGCATCACCGCCAGTGGGTGGGCTATAAAATTGTATTCTTTTCCTTGCAGCCCCGGTTGTGGGAGAAAATGACGGGTCACGTTCCGCTTGAGCTGACAATTTTCTCACCAGCAAATCTTTGCACCACTGCAGACTTGTGTCAACCAGAAAGAGAGCTATAAAATATGCTTTAAACCTAGGATAGAGCACGGTGGCTAAAATGTAGTGCTCTGATTTCAACAGATTGACCACTCTTGAATCCTGGCAAAGCGAATGAAGGTCTCTATTCACAAGTCCCACGTACTTAGCGGAAATGCTCCATCTTACCTCCTCCTTTCATTTCTCCAACTGCTTCTGCAAAAGCCTGATGAGGGGAATGACCTGACTCAAGCTGGCAGTGTCTGAACTGACTTCATGTGTGACAAGTTTGAAGGGTGGAGAACCTTGCACAACACGGAAATCATTCTCCACTGTGCTTGAGTCAGGTGCATTCCCCCTCCTTTGCCTATATCATAGGTGGATGTATAGGCTTGAATGGCCTTTTGCTGCTCCTCAATCCTCTGAAGCATATAGAGAGTTGAATTCCACCTCGTTACCACCTCTTGCTTCAGGTGATAGCAGGGCAGGTTTAGGAGTGTTTGCTGGTGCTCCAGTCTAAGGCATGCAGTCACTGAATGTCGAAAGTGGCCTGCAATTTTTTCAGGCCACCAACAGCATCTCCTGCATGCCTCTGTAATGTAAAAAAAATTCTGCACCACCAAATTAATTGTATGTGCAAAACATGGGACATGCTGGATTGAGCCCAGATTGAATGCATGCATAATAATGGTGGCATTGTCAGATATCACAAATCCCCAGGAGAGTCCTCACATTCAACTTCCTCCTTAGCACCAGCTACACCAATATCTTCCTCATCCTTGTGTACTTCGACAGTGACATCCTCAATCTCAATATCAGCAACTGGACTGGATGTGCTCCTCCCAGCACTTGCAGGGGGTGTGCAAATGGTGGTAGGAGCCTCCTCTACCCATACAGTCTTGGGAGGGTCAGGCCTAGACATCGCAACCACAGAAACACTTGGGCTGTCCTTGGGTTTTGTGATATCTCTGAATGCACAGTTGTTTTTTCCTGTGCTTTAATAAGCTTAATTTTATTTATATTTTTGAGAGGGAGGAGGGCTTCCATCCTCATGAGAAACTGAACCACCAGTCATGAATGTAGGCCAAGGCCTTAGCCTTTCCTTACCACTTCGTATCGTGAATGGCATGTTGCCAATTTTATGTTTTCCAACAGTTAATTTCTTTTTTTTCTGATTATTAATTTTTGCTTCTATGATTTTACATGCCCTCTATGACATTGGGCATCAGCCTTAGCAGATGACGTTGATGGAATTGCATTGTTAATGTCATGACTGGTGGCACTAGGAACTAGGAACTGGAAGTGGTTCCTGATCTTCCACTATTTTCCCTTCATATTTTTGTTCTCCATTTCACAGGACAGCACCTCTTTACTATCACAGTACACAGAACAGTGCTACTTTATTTTCACAGCACCCCTGTATTTTTACAGCATACAGGACCAGTGTAATTTTTTTTAACAACAGTGCCCCTGTAATTTTACAGCATTCAGGACCAGTGTACTCTTATTTTAACAGCATCACCCTTTATTTTTACAGCATACAATACAGGGCCAGTGTACATTTATTTTCATTGCACCCCTGAATTTTTACAGCCAGCACCCCTGTATTTTCACTGCATACAGGAGGACAGTGCCCCTGACCCCTGTACAACACAGTGACTTCCAGCACAGCAACACCCATGTACAGCTGCAACACCCCTAACAGCACATGAAACACCAGTGACAGCCAGGACAGTACCTTTAACAGCACAGAGACACCACAGTGACAGGAACAGCACCCCTAGATAGCATACACTGAATCCACCAAACACCACCATCCACATATAGAGACAGAGGTCTGTCTCCTTCACTCTCCAAGTCCAGAGTAAAATTGGTGGCGAAGCATGGCTCTTTATATGGAATCCAAAACCTGCAATATTCCAACAGCGGGATGATGATGTTTTGCCTTGGTCTGTTTTCCGAGTTTGGTGGGAAGTCCCGAGCCGGACTCATATCTGGGCTATGAGCATCACATTTGGGGGAAGGGGGGGGGGGGGTTTGGTTCTCTGAGAATCGAACCCGCTCATCTCTTGATTTTACTGGACATCCTGAGGGTAACTCAGATGCTTGATGTTCACATATATGATCAGATATTACATCTTTGGATGCAAAAGAGGATCCTGGAAGCCGGCAGTGAGAATATTTTTACTTAGAATGTCTCCAGGTCCGAAGAGTGCTTGAAGTAATGAAGGGGGCATAGCCTAGTCATGGAGGTGTGGCCGCACCCATTTTAAACAAAGCATAACTTACGAAATCACTGTGCATGCCGTGAAGCAGTGCTGACCTGTACAATGTCACAACCAGGGATGGGGGGCATTATCAGTGTGATTGCTAATCCCTCCCTGCAAGTAGAGGAGACTGCTGCACCCAGCATTAATTGCCTCAAAAGACTCACTATAGCCCAGCACACAGCAGGTACTTTATTGGGGAGGGGAGGCAGATGGAGCGCAGACCCAGGCCTCCAACAGGCCCCTCGAAGTATCCCAGGCCAAGGTAATTAGTACCTGCTCCCACCTCTCGCTCAATGCCTACGGAAGCCATGTGTGGATTTTACATGTCTTAGCATAACTGCTGTTTAAAAAGATGCTATAGTGTCCATCTTTGAATAAGCCCCTAAGTATGATGTTGTGTAGAGTATTCAGCCACAATATTGAGAAAAAATAAATATACATATACACCCAGTCCAAAGTCTGTTTGCAGTCAATGAAAATATATGGATAATGGGTAAAAAAAAGCTTAGACTGTTAAATGTAAATACTGAATATTTAGTATTTATATTTCTACATTATATAAAAGATGAGCAAAAACGTACAATGAATGGAAATAATATGTCCATTATTTATATGTATGTAATACTATATACTTCTGTTTTGTTTAATTAAACCATAACTGAAGATGTTTTCTGCTAAGATGTTATCTTTAGCAGCATTAAAAAGAAAAAATGTTTAAAAGTCATTGTGTAGAGGAAATATGATCTGGTAATATTGTATAGAGTAGAACCATGTCACCTTTCTATTACTCTTTTGGGATCTATTGGCAATGCAGCCTATTGTCTATGTATGATTTTCCTCAGGGAAGCAATTTAAAACAAATACATTTTACCAGTCTTGCTGTGTGACCCTCACTTAATGTCCCTTTACTTAACCGCTTACTGTGTGCTTTAATTAAAAATCTTACTTCTATTATGGCAAACCGTACCATCTTCTGTTACCAGCAAAATATAAACTGTGAGGCTTTTTCCCATCCTCCAGTCACAAAATAAATATGATATTTTACAGTGTACTGCATGACTATTTTATTAAACATTAGATATAAGCCAATGTAGGGTGTTATATGTAAAATATGTCTTTAAATAATAATTTTTTTTAATTCTTAATGTTATCTTAAAATGATAATTTTGCATGTCATTAGACATTATAAAATTATAATTTTAAGAAAACATTAAGAATTAAAAAATATATATCATTTAAAGTAAAAAAGTACAGAATAGATGTAAGTTATTGAAAAAAATACCTATAATTCTAGAATCTACTGAATACATTTTTTCTTCTTTATTTTGTGACTACTTATGTGAAACACAATTAAAATCCATTAAGTTTCTCATTAACATTATATATTGATAATTCAGATTCCTGATATACATTGAGCTCAACGTAAGTGAAACTTTCTACGAAGTAGCATAGGGATCATTGATCATTACTTTAAATACTGTAGATCATCCATAAGAACAGTATTTTACCAAAGACCACAGATGAGAATTGCAAAAGTTGTACATTCTGAATTCATGATTCATCATCCATTTTCTAAAAATCAAATATATATCTATGTTGAAGGTCCATTTAGCATAAAAAATATCTATAGCATTTTGGAGAATAAAAGAGTCAACAATGATTTCTACATTATTTTGTTGGTGACTTATAGTGCTATTTACATCCTATTGTTAAGTTAGGTGTAAATCCACAGCTTAAATGTAGAAGCGATGGAACCCCAAGAGGTTCTAATTGGTAATAGAAGTGCTGGAGGACAGACTTGGTAATGGTAAATATACATGTCGCTAATTGTGTGTATTTAGCTACTTGTGCTAATTAGCTAATTGTGTAATTTGAGAAAACAGTGTGCATTTACTAACAAGAGGTGTTATTAATTATTGCATTTTTAAGGTGTTTGTAAACATAGAATCCCACAAGGAAACATAGCACCATATTATTTAAATTGAAATTGAAATGACAATGCTTTGTGCTGCCTAATGATTTCCCTGCTGTAAGTTGCACTTATAGGGCAAAACAGCAGCGGATAACAAACAGCATTTCGTATATACAGGTTGAGTCTCCCTTATCCAAAATGCTTGGGACCAGAGGTATTTTGGATATGGGACTTTTCCGTATTTTGGAATAATTGCATACCATAATGAGATATCATGGTGAAGGGACCCAAGTCTAAGCACAGAATGCATTTATGTTACATATACACCTTATACACACAGCCTGAAGGTCATTTTAGCCAATATTTTTTATAAATTTGTGCATTAAACCAAGTGTGTGTACATTCACACAATTAATTTATGTTTCATATACACCTTATACACACAGCCTGCAGGTCATTTAATACAATATTTTTTACAACTTTGTGTATTAAACACATTTTGTGTACATTGAGCCATCAAAAAACAAAGGTTTCACTATCTCACTCTCACTCAAAAAATTCTGTATTTCGGAATATTCCGTATTTCGGAATATTTGGATATGGGATACTCAACCTGTAGTAATAAAGAGCAAATACTGGTTTTCTTAAAGCTTACATTAAATAAACTACAATCAGAGGGCTCTCTAGATAAATTTAGCCCTTAAATTTCTTAAATTAACTAGTCACAAAAACAATATACTATGCTTGAGTGCGTTGTGCATTTTATGCATTTTTTATGTAGCAAACATCAAGCCAATTCAGCATATTAAAAATCCCCAACTCACCAATTCCGATAATTTTTGGGTCAGAATTTGTGAATCAAGATTTTCCAAAATGTTGGATATTTCTAATAACCCGACCCAGGCATTGGCAGAATGGGGAATTGCCCCTATAGATGCCTGATGTACTGTATGGGCCCTTAAGTCAAACAAGTAAGGTAAGTGTTGCAAGATGTACTTTTGCAATAAATACTTTTTTCACCAGTAAATATGTAAAGATGAATGAACTGCTTAGAGATGAGCGGGTTCGGTTTCTCTGAATCCGATCCCGCCCGAACTTCATGTTTTTTTACACGGGTCCGAGCGACTCGGATCTTCCCGCCTTGCTCGGTTAACCCGAGCGCGCCCGAATGTCATCATCACGCTGTCGGATTCTCGCGAGGCTCGGATTCTATCGCGAGACTCGGATTCTATATAAGGAGCCGCGCGTCGCGGCCATTTTCACACGTGCATTGAGATTGATAGGGAGAGGACGTGGCTGGCGTCCTCTCCATTTAGATTATAAGAGAGAGAGATTTACTGGAGCTTAGGACTAGGAGGAGTACTGTAGAAGTGTAGAGAGTGCAGAGAGTTTACTAGTGAGTGACCACCAGACAGTGCAGTTTATTTAATATATCCGTTCTCTGCCTGAAAAAAGCGATACACACAGTGACTCAGTCACATACCATATCTGTGTGCACTGCTCAGGCTCAGCCCAGTGTGCTGCATCATCTATATATATTATATATCTGTCTGACTGCTCAGCTCACACAGCTTATAATTGTGGGGGAGACTGGGGAGCACTGCAGTGCCAGTTATAGGTTATAGCAGGAGCCAGGAGTACATAATATTATATTAAAATTAAACAGTGCACACTTTTGCTGCAGGAGTGCCACTGCCAGTGTGACTGACCAGTGACCTGACCACACTGACCACCAGTATAGTTAGTAGTATACTTATATTGTGATTGCCTGAAAAAGTTAAACACTCGTCGTGTGACTTCACTTGTGTGTTGTTGTTTTTTTTATTCTATAAAAATAAAACTCATTCTGCTGACAGACAGTGTCCAGCAGGTCCGTCATTATATAATATATAATATATACCTGTCCGGCTGCAGTAGTGATATATATATATTTTTTATATCATTTATCATCCAGTCGCAGCAGACACAGTACGGTAGTTCACGGCTGTGGCTACCTCTGTGTCTGCACTCGGCAGGCAGTCCGTCCATAATTGTATACCACCTAACCGTGGTTTTTTTTTCTTTCTTCTTTATACATACATACTACTACGACATCTCTTTATCAACCAGTCTATATTATTAGCAGCAGACACAGTACAGTACGGTAGTTCACGGCTGTGGCTACCTCTGTGTCTGCACTCGGCAGGCAGTCCGTCCATAATTGTATACCACCTAACCGTGTTTTTTTTTTCTTTCTTCTTTATACATACATAGTTACATAGACATCTCTTTATCAACCAGTCTATATTAGCAGCAGACACAGTACAGTACGGTAGTTCACGGCTGTGGCTACCTCTGTGTCTGCACTCGGCAGGCAGTCCATAATTGTATACTAGTATCCATCTCCATTGTTTACCTGAGGTGCCTTTTAGTTGTGCCTATTAAAATATGGAGAACAAAAATGTTGAGGTTCCAAAATTAGGGAAAGATCAAGATCCACTTCCACCTCGTGCTGAAGCTGCTGCCACTAGTCATGGCCGAGACGATGAAATGCCAGCAACGTCGTCTGCCAAGGCCGATGCCCAATGTCATAGTACAGAGCATGTAAAATCCAAAACACCAAATATCAGTAAAAAAAGGACTCCAAAATCTAAAATAAAATTGTCGGAGGAGAAGCGTAAACTTGCCAATATGCCATTTACCACACGGAGTGGCAAGGAACGGCTGAGGCCCTGGCCTATGTTCATGGCTAGTGGTTCAGCTTCACATGAGGATGGAAGCACTCAGCCTCTCGCTAGAAAACTGAAAAGACTCAAGCTGGCAAAAGCACCGCAAAGAACTGTGCGTTCTTCGAAATCCCAAATCCACAAGGAGAGTCCAATTGTGTCGGTTGCGATGCCTGACCTTCCCAACACTGGACGTGAAGAGCATGCGCCTTCCACCATTTGCACGCCCCCTGCAAGTGCTGGAAGGAGCACCCGCAGTCCAGTTCCTGATAGTCAGATTGAAGATGAAGATGTTGAAGTACACCAGGATGAGGAGGATATGGGTGTTGCTGGCGCTGGGGAGGAAATTGACCAGGAGGATTCTGATGGTGAGGTGGTTTGTTTAAGTCAGGCACCCGGGGAGACACCTGTTGTCCGTGGGAGGAATATGGCCGTTGACATGCCTGGTGAAAATACCAAAAAAATCAGCTCTTCAGTGTGGAGGTATTTCAACAGAAAAGCGGACAACAGGTGTCAAGCCGTGTGTTGCCTTTGTCAAGCTGTAATAAGTAGGGGTAAGGACATTAACCACCCCGGAACATCCTCCCTTATACGTCACCTGCAGCGCATTCATAATAAGTCAGTGACAAGTTCAAAAACTTTGGGCGACAGCGGAAGCAGTCCACTGACCAGTAAATCCCTTCCTCTTGTAACCAAGCTCACGCAAACCACCCCACCAACTCCCTCAGTGTCAATTTCCTCCTTCCCCAGGAATGCCAATAGTCCTGCAGGCCATGTCACTGGCAATTCTGACGAGTCCTCTCCTGCCTGGGATTCCTCCGATGCATCCTTGCGTGTAACGCCTACTGCTGCTGGCGCTGCTGTTGTTGCTGCTGGGAGTCGATGGTCATCCCAGAGGGGAAGTCGTAAGCCCACTTGTACTACTTCCAGTAAGCAATTGACTGTCCAACAGTCCATTGCGAGGAAGATGAAATATCACAGCAGTCATCCTGCTGCAAAGCGGATAACTGAGGCCTTGACAACTATGTTGGTGTTAGACGTGCGTCCGGTATCCGCCGTTAGTTCACAGGGAACTAGACAATTTATTGAGGCAGTGTGCCCCCGTTACCAAATACCATCTAGGTTCCACTTCTCTAGGCAGGCGATACCAAGAATGTACACGGACGTCAGAAAAAGACTCACCAGTGTCCTAAAAAATGCAGTTGTACCCAATGTCCACTTAACCACGGACATGTGGACAAGTGGAGCAGGGCAGGGTCAGGACTATATGACTGTGACAGCCCACTGGGTAGATGTATGGACTCCCGCCGCAAGAACAGCAGCGGCGGCACCAGTAGCAGCATCTCGCAAACGCCAACTCTTTCCTAGGCAGGCTACGCTTTGTATCACCGCTTTCCAGAATACGCACACAGCTGAAAACCTCTTACGGCAACTGAGGAAGATCATCGCGGAATGGCTTACCCCAATTGGACTCTCCTGTGGATTTGTGGCATCGGACAACGCCAGCAATATTGTGTGTGCATTAAATATGGGCAAATTCCAGCACGTCCCATGTTTTGCACATACCTTGAATTTGGTGGTGCAGAATTTTTTAAAAAACGACAGGGGCGTGCAAGAGATGCTGTCGGTGGCCAGAAGAATTGCGGGACACTTTCGGCGTACAGGCACCACGTACAGAAGACTGGAGCACCACCAAAAACTACTGAACCTGCCCTGCCATCATCTGAAGCAAGAAGTGGTAACGAGGTGGAATTCAACCCTCTATATGCTTCAGAGGTTGGAGGAGCAGCAAAAGGCCATTCAAGCCTATACAATTGAGCACGATATAGTAGGTGGAATGCACCTGTCTCAAGCGCAGTGGAGAATGATTTCAACGTTGTGCAAGGTTCTGATGCCCTTTGAACTTGCCACACGTGAAGTCAGTTCAGACACTGCCAGCCTGAGTCAGGTCATTCCCCTCATCAGGCTTTTGCAGAAGAAGCTGGAGACATTGAAGGAGGAGCTAACACGGAGCGATTCCGCTAGGCATGTGGGACTTGTGGATGGAGCCCTTAATTCGCTTAACAAGGATTCACGGGTGGTCAATCTGTTGAAATCAGAGCACTACATTTTGGCCACCGTGCTCGATCCTAGATTTAAAGCCTACCTTGGATCTCTCTTTCCGGCAGACACAAGTCTGCTGGGGTTCAAAGACCTGCTGGTGACAAAATTGTCAAGTCAAGCGGAACGCGACCTGTCAACATCTCCTCCTTCACATTCTCCCGCAACTGGGGGTGCGAGGAAAAGGCTCAGAATTCCGAGCCCACCCGCTGGCGGTGATGCAGGGCAGTCTGGAGCGACTGCTGATGCTGACATCTGGTCTGGACTGAAGGACCTGACAACGATTACGGACATGTCGTCTACTGTCACTTCATATGATTCTCTCAACATTGATAGAATGGTGGAGGATTATATGAGTGACCGCATCCAAGTAGGCACGTCACACAGTCCGTACTTATACTGGCAGGAAAAAGAGGCAATTTGGAGGCCCTTGCACAAACTGGCTTTATTCTACCTAAGTTGCCCTCCCACAAGTGTGTACTCCGAAAGAGTGTTTAGTGCCGCCGCTCACCTTGTCAGCAATCGGCGTACGAGGTTACATCCAGAAAATGTGGAGAAGATGATGTTCATTAAAATGAATTATAATCAATTCCTCCGCGGAGACATTGACCAGCAGCAATTGCCTCCACAAAGTACACAGGGAGCTGAGATGGTGGATTCCAGTGGGGACGACTTGATAATCTGTGAGGAGGGGGATGTACACGGTGATATATCGGAGGGTGATGATGAGGTGGACATCTTGCCTCTGTAGAGCCAGTTTGTGCAAGGAGAGATTAATTGCTTCTTTTTTGGGGGGGGTCCAAACCAACCCGTCATATCAGTCACAGTCGTGTGGCAGACCCTGTCACTGAAATGATGGGTTGGTTAAAGTGTGCATGTCCTGTTTTGTTTATACAACATAAGGGTGGGTGGGAGGGCCCAAGGACAATTCCATCTTGCACCTCTTTTTTCTTTTCTTTTTCTTTGCATCATGTGCTGATTGGGGAGGGTTTTTTGGAAGGGACATCCTGCGTGACACTGCAGTGCCACTCCTAAATGGGCCCGGTGTTTGTGTCGGCCACTAGGGTCGCTAATCTTACTCACACAGTCAGCTACCTCATTACGCCTCTTTTTTTCTTTGCGTCATGTGCTGTTTGGGGAGGGTTTTTTGGAAGGGACATCCTGCGTGACACTGCAGTGCCACTCCTAGATGGGCCCGGTGTTTGTGTCGGCCACTAGGGTCGCTAATCTTACTCACACAGCTACCTCATTGCGCCTCTTTTTTTCTTTGCGTCATGTGCTGTTTGGGGAGGGTTTTTTGGAAGGGCCATCCTGCGTGACACTGCA
Source organism: Pseudophryne corroboree (assembly GCF_028390025.1). Taxonomy (NCBI): domain Eukaryota; kingdom Metazoa; phylum Chordata; class Amphibia; order Anura; family Myobatrachidae; genus Pseudophryne; species Pseudophryne corroboree. The sequence goes on from NC_086448.1 coordinate 716,356,693, forward strand.
GTGCCACTCCTAGATGGGCCCGGTGTTTGTGTCGGCCACTAGGGTCGCTAATCTTACTCACACAGCTACCTCATTGCGCCTCTTTTTTTCTTTGCGTCATGTGCTGTTTGGGGAGGGTTTTTTGGAAGGGACATCCTGCGTGACACTGCAGTGCCACTCCTAGATGGGCCTGGTGTTTGTGTCGGCCACTAGGGTCGCTTATCTTACTCACACAGCGACCTCGGTGCAAATTTTAGGACTAAAAATAATATTGTGAGGTGTGAGGTATTCAGAATAGACTGAAAATGAGTGTAAATTATGGTTTTTGAGGTTAATAATACTTTGGGATCAAAATGACCCCCAAATTCTATGATTTAAGCTGTTTTTTAGTGTTTTTTGAAAAAAACACCCGAATCCAAAACACACCCGAATCCGACAAAAAAAATTCGGTGAGGTTTTGCCAAAACGCGTTCGAACCCAAAACACGGCCGCGGAACCGAACCCAAAACCAAAACACAAAACCCGAAAAATTTCAGGCGCTCATCTCTAGAACTGCTCTGAGGTCTGTACCATGTAATTATATGACAATAATTATTGTTTCCACAAAACAATTGCTACATGCATGTCCATGCATTTCAATGAATTTCAACCTGTAAATTTATATTTTCATATTTCTTTTCTAAGACATAATATTCTTTTTAGAAAATAGCAGGAAAAATAGCAGAGCATTTTGAAAAAAAGATAGCATTTTGAAAAAAAGATAGCATAGAAAAAAAATTGCAATTTTTATCTGTTTGTTACTGGTTGGAAACCAAAATTTATTACCTTTCATTGGAATTTGTTTCAAAGAAAATCTGGTATATGAGGGCTTTGGGGTGCTCTGGTACCAAATGGTAGTTCAATAGAGTTCTGATGGTGAGGTTTCTGTAGACTGGGAAAGGGATGGAGGGAATGAGTGTAGCAAGGTTTTCGTACTAATATTTTTCCAATGTTTCTCTGTCTATTTTAAACATGATGAATGTTTCGGAAACCCTTGTAAGTATTACAGTGTTTCAGTGGGGAGTCTTAGTTTTAGTGTGGAAAAAGGGTAGTAGTAGTGCAAGCAAGATAGGTAGGAAAGGTATGTGTATATATAATACTGTATACCCATTTTGTACTTCCTTCACAGGCTGCCTGTATGATGGCAAATCTATTTCAAAATGTACTCACTAACTTCCGAAACCCTACATAAAAAAGGGTCCATGGTACCTGAAGCAGCTGCAAATTCTTTACTGCCCCACTCGGTTACTTTGATCAGCATATAAAGGACTATTAACAATACCTTGAATATCTCTAATTTCATTTGAGGGGTCAAACTTTTAGCTTTGCAGTTCTAAGGAACAGTTTGAGATGCCTCTACTGGATGTAAAGCTTACCTGTTTACTCAAGCATTTCATTAATGCCCTTTAGTTTCTAAAAAAAACACAATTCAACTGCTGAGCCTCAAGTTCTTAGCTCTCTATTCTGTTAAGCTTATTTTTTTTTCTTGTGTGTTTTAAATGCAATGTGAGCAATATTGGGAGTAAGGAGCTATATATAAATAACTTTAGTACAACAAAGATAGACAAAAAATATGGAGATTAATAATTGGATTAGTCAGCAAAAAGTGAGTTATTTTATCTACTAGTTATAGTAGAGATAAAAAATAGACTAATGCAATTTCTAAACAGATACTTCAGCACTTAATATACAGATGGCTGGTGGTCGAAATGCGGCATCCCGATGCTCAGAATTCCAACAGGTGTTTGGTAAGTATACTTAAACTTAAACCTTACAGACACATTGCAGTGAGAGTGTGAACCACGATACTGAGTCTGAGGTTCTGACAAGCTGCTGAGGGTAACGGTCTTATATAATATACATTTGCACATTGGATCTTAATTTCCAGCTGGATAACAATATCAGATTGAATTGTATCATATAGTGGCACTGCTACAGAAATAACCATATTAGTCTCCTGTCAAGGAATTCTGATACATATAGCACTGACATTGTTACTTAAATAGTGTGTCTTTATTGATACATATGGATAGACTCACCAATGTTGCTTCTGAGGTTCAAGTATCCTTATCAAAGAATTGTTTTTAATATTGATCATTTGTATATGTATTTTTAATACATTTATTGTTATTTTTATTAAACCACCAGAGCATATTTTTTCGATTGATTGGCTCACAGGCGCAACCCTGTTCTTTTTCCTTGTATACCCTCTGAATCCTCCTTACTCAAAGCCTAACCCTAAATCTCCTCCTACCGTAGTCTAACTGTAACCCCCAAAATGCCTAAATCTAACCCTCACTGCCCACAACCTAAATCTATTCCATTCCCCTGTAGCCTAACCCTAACACCCCCTTTTTTGTCCCTAACCCTTTCTCTACATAGCCGAAAACCTCCACCACACAGTCTAACCCTGACCAACCACCTAGAACCAAAACCTAACACTCCCCTTCCCCTGGATGTAAGTCTGGATTCTGGCGTTGGTATTTCGAGTGATTTCAGGATTCCAGCAATGGTCTTCTCGCTGCCGGTCATGATTTTGATGGTGGGACTTTGACTGCCCACATCCCAACCACCAGTATCCTAAATGCACCCCCTTCTGGACAGATATTCTACATAAAAATGCTGTGCATAATATTCAGTAGTAGCCTACTAAGATTAGGAGTAACTACTGGGAAACATAATATACAGTATGTGTAATAAAGGTTTGTTTTGCATAGATGCAAAGTATATAAAATGCAGACAAGAGTACTACATTTAATTTAGGATTTGAATAGCTACAGTAAACACAAGTAGTTATCAATTGTAAGTGTGGAAGGAAAGTAAGAAGATTAATATTGTCACAAGTAACGCTCATAGTGTAGAAACATTGAATATGACCACTGATAAGAACCACTTGGCCCATCCAGTGGGACCGTTTTTTTGGCCATATTGTTACCTCAAAACCTATTTGATCCTTATTTCTTTGTAAGGATATCCTTATGTTTAAATTGTCTACTGTCTTAGCCTCTACCACCTTTGATGGGAGGCTATTACAGTTGTACACTTCCTTTTCTGTGAAGTAATTTTTTTCTCACATTTCCCATGAACCTACTTCCCTTGAGTTTCAGTGCATGTCTGCATGTTTTAATACTTCTCTTCCCTTTAAGAATGTTTTCCTCCTGTACCTTGTTAAAACCAATTATTTATTTGAAAGTTTCTATCATGTTCCGCCTTTCCCTTCTCTGCTCCAAACTATACATGTTAAGATCTTTTAGTCTTTCCAGGTAAGTTTTACTATGTACACCATGCACCATTTTAGTTGCCCTTATTTGTACTGAATCTAATGTATTAATATCCTTCTGGAGATAAGGCCTCCAGAATTTAACACAGTAGTCTAGATGAGGCCATACCAATGACTTACACAGTAGCATTATTACTTCTTGCTTCCTGCTGATGATTCCTCTCCCGATGCAACCAAACATCTGACTTGCCTTCCTTATTGCTTTGTTACATTGCTTACCTGCCTTTAAGTTATCTGAAATAGTGACTCCTAGATCCCTTTCCTCATCAGTACTTTCGAATATAGTGCCATTATTATTATATTTACCATTTGGATTTTTTAAGACCCAAGAGCATGATTTTGCAATTTTTTGCAATTAAACTGTAATTGCCACATTCTTGACCATTGTGTTAGTGTACGTTGGTAATTAATCATTTGTTTTACAACTCCTGGTGTGTCTACGGTGTTGTATACCTTTGTGTCTTCTGCAAAAAGGCTAAATTTCCCTTCAGTACCATTTTCAATGTCACCAATAAAGATATTAAAAATCACTGATCCAAGTACAGATCCCTGGGGTACTCCACTGGTAACCTTTCCCTCCAATGAATGCACTCTATTACCTACAACTCTCTGTTTTCTATCCTGCAACCAAAATATTTTCTACTCAACCATCTTAGTAACTAATACCATGTTTTCAAGTTTATTTAAAAGTCTGCGATGTGGCAAGGGGGTACACACGGAGAGATCTGTGTGTAAAATCTAAGCAATCTGACTAGATTGCTTAGATTTTAAGCACGGATCTGCCGTGTGTATGCCCCCCAGCGATATCACCGGTGCTAGATTGAGCCTGCATGCAGGCTTAATCTAGTGAGTCACTCACTTCAGCGCAGTGTGACGTGAGCGGCCCTTCGTTGTGTCCCCCCCATGCTCAGCACACATCACGCTGTTCTGAGCTGGGGGAGAGATGTGTGCTGAGCGGTATGTGTTAAGAACGCACAGCACACATCCCCCCATCAGTACTGGCCTTTACAGTGTCAAAAGCTTTACTGAAGTCTAGATAAGCTATATCTATGCCCTCCCCTTATGCCCCCCCTCCCATTATCTATTACTTTAGTCACCTAGTCAAAGAAATCTAAATATTTGTTTGACATGATCTCCCCCCAATAAATTCATGTTGTCTGGGATCCTGTAAATTTCTGGATTTGAGATAATCTATTAGTCTTTCCGTTAAGAGTGTTTCCATCAATTTCCCTAGTACTGATTTAAGACTTACTGTGCAGTAGTTGATTACCTCTTTTGTGTACTGGAACTATGTTCGCTCCTTTCCAGTCCTCTGGAATTACTCCTGTAGCTAGTGACTGGTTGAATAATTCTGTTATTGGTGCTGCAAGCACCCCTTTAACCACTTGCCTGGCATGGTTGCACCAGATGCGACCATGCCAGCAAGTGCTTTATCTGACCTGGTTGAACAGGATGCGACCAGTCAGATAAACAGTGTTAGCAGCTGCAGTGAAGGAAAACTTCCCTCCACCGCTGCTTCTGGTTCCTCTGCTTGCCTGCACCCTCCCCTCAGTGTTGCCATGCTGCCGATCATTGCTGATCGGTCAGCATGGCAGGACTCCCCAAGCTGCCCCCCCATGTGTACCTGGCAGCTGTCTGGTATGTAGAAAGTAATGTCACTATGGTCGCTATGATCACAATGTTACTGATGATCTGATGTTCCTGACCAATGTTCCAATGTTTGAAAGAAATTATTTTTAACTAAAATTATTTTGGCTAAGGTTAAATTCATGTTCTTCACCTAATTCCCTCATTAAAAAAAATACAATTTCTGAGCGTTTTTTGGGGGGGAAATTGTCAGTTAAGTGGTTAAACACTTTTAGTATCTTTGGATGTATCCCATCTGGCCACACTGATTTATCAACTTTTAGTTTTATAAGTTCTGTTAGGACCTTCTACTCTGTAAATGTGCTAATTCTACCTACAGTATTTTTATGTACATATATACCTGCAACTTAACTGTGGCCCCCTTCCCTCTCTTTCAGTAATGAACACCGAGCAAACATTAAACATTATTATTAAGATGATCTGCTATTACATTGCCTCCCTCAACAAGACTCCCACTCTCTATCTTTATTCTAATTATTTCACCTTTTGATTTTCTACTTTTGCTTATATAACTCTAATTTAAAAAAAAAAAAGCTTTGCTCCCTTTACCCATTGACTGGGCCATTTTCTCCTTAGCTTGTGCCTTTGCCTTTTCAGTCTCCATCTATCTAACAAGATACACCTCTTTGTCTTCATTATTTTATGTATGCTTATATTCCCTAAAGGCCATCTTTTTTGCTTTCACAATACTTGCTACTGTACTTCTTTCACAGCCCGTACTGGCTTCATTTTCCTTGTGTTTTTCCTAACTCTATTGATAGAAAGGTCTGTTGCCTATAGTATTGCACTTTTACATTTTTCCCAACTCTCCTGCACTCCTTCCAAGTTCCTTCACCAAAGAATCACTTACACATTTTCCCATCCCAACTGAAGCAACTTCCCTAAAATGTAACACCTTTGTTTTTGTATGGGATGAGACAGTCTCTGTCATTATTCTGAACCATACTGCTTGATAATCACTGAATCCCACATTTTCACCCACTTTTAAGCCAGATATTGTGCCTCCATTTGTAAGTATTAAATCTAATATTGTCACATAAGTTACATTTAATGTCTTCCTTACCTAATTCAGCATGTATTGCTAAATTGCAAAAATGCAAATCGGACAATTATCTGCAAACTGTGCATACACTGCGAATGCATTGTGGATGTGTTAAGGCTGAATTGCAATTGCCATGCCTTTTCAGGCTCAGTGAGATGTGATCACTATTTAATTGACATGAAGTGACCGTTTGTGGGAGGCAACATGGCATTTGTGAGGAGTGGATGGGAAAATGCAGGTGTGTGATGGTCGTTTTTGGGGTGTATATCTGATGTCACCTGCTAGCAATTAAAAACAAAAATAATAAAAATTGATTGAAGCTTGAAAATTTGGTCCAACTCTCCGTCTGTGTAATATTTCATAAAGGTAGGACCAAGATACAGATGAAGCCAAGCTTATTGTGGCTAAATCTGCACTGAACGAGCAATCTTAGTGTGGCTAGGTGCGCCTACAGCTAGCCACACGCCGAGCTGTGGCTTTTGCCACACCCATTTATGCAAATGGGGCACGTATGTATCTAAGATGCATGAGCATCCCAGACATGCGCACATTCACACATAACAAGGTGCAATCGCGCAAGATGTAGCTACGATGAGCATGGCTACGTCTGTACCATATCAAATTCCTTAGTGGCATCAAAACTCAAAAGCATCCTTGAGGAGTCAGGTTGAAGACTAGCATCCATCCCTGCAGCAATGGCTACACTAATACATATTACAGAGCGCCTTAGTGCCTACCTTTTGCAAATCCCAATTGATGGTCCCTTAGTATAAAAGCAAGAAAGTTCTGCAGTCAGTCTGACAATTTTTTTGCCAGTATATATATAAATATTAAAGTCTACATTTAGAAGAGTAACAGGACAGTTTGGAATAAGTAAGGTAAATGTTTGATTAAAACTAGGAAAGTTGGGTTCTTCCATTGTAATTCTACAAAAAAGAGCATGGAATGCAGGCACCATATCATGCTTTAGAAGTTTGTAATAGTCTGCTGAATAGCTATCAGGCCCTGGTGATTTATTTAGATGCATAGTTGTAATAGTACCAGCAATCTCTGCCTTTGATATTGTCTCCCGTAATGCCTCCTGCTGTAAAGGGGTTAGACAAAGGAGTGCTGACTACTCTAGCAATTAAGTCATTAACCACTTATATGATGAATATTTTTCCAAAAACTGCTCAGAATTTGTCATTTTTTTAAAATTATTGAAGTAGGTTAAAAAATATTTAAATAAACATTGTAAAAGAAAACATTAAAAAGAATAATAATAACAAAAAAACATTGGTGCAAACATGGCTGGAATATCGCGACCATCGTGACTTCTGTTTCCAGGCATCAAGTCTTCTCAGCAATGTCAACAGTCAGCAATGATTGGCAGCATGGCAGGCACTGGTGTGGAGGGAACCAGGAAGCAGGAGAGCAGCAGTTGCAGGAAGCTTCACTTCCTGCTGCTGTACAGTAAGCTTTCTGACTGATTCAACCATGTCAGGGAAAGCCCAGCATTGTGGGGTCGCATATAATGTGACCATGCCAGGCAAGTGGTTAAGACAGGATCATGCAGGGCAGCTGTAGAGATATGATGGAAATTTTCTTTAAATATTCTAGAAATGTCTGAAGTTTTCAAAAGCAAAGCAGAGGAGTGAATGTCACAAAGTACTGTCACATGGTGACATCATTTAAAACATTTAGTTATATTCTTTAGTAATGTACCTGTTTTGTTACCGCAGCGAAAATATTTTTGCTTCATGTAATCCAATTTCGATAGGGCTTGGGCTACGAATAAGCTATCCAGTTGCTTATGAGATTGAACATATTGAGTGTGGGTATTTTTTGGGGGGGTTTGAAATGTAATCACCCAGGCTAGTCTGCATAGCTTGTTGTAGCTCCGTATGTTGGACCTTAATGTCCTTATTTCTTTTTGCAATATATGACATAATATGTCCCCTTATATCCACTTTAGCTGTTTCCCAAAACAAGACAGGGTTATCCTAATGCTCTAGGCTATCATACAAAAATTCTGCCCATTTCAATTTAAGGAACTTTTGGAATTACTCATAACAAAAAAGATATTAGGGAAAGCGCCAAAAGGAAGCGTGTAAACATGCTGAGTGGATACTTAATGTCACTGATACTGGGCATGGTAAAAAATAACTATGTCACCTAAGGAGGTAGATATAGTGTCTGAAAGGAGTGTCATAGACCTCTAAATGAAATGTGTAGGATCTATCGATGAGGTTGAAAAGTCTCCAGGGATCCACCAATGAGTGGTTTACGAATAACTGGGGTGCTGTGGGAGTCGATAGTATTGGGAACTCATCCACAGTAGGGTATGAAACTGTATTGAAATTTACTTTGCTAGGAAAGAGTTTGGATATAGTCTGATAAAAAAAACCTGCAACCCACTATTCAGCACATACAGATGTGCCTTTATGCAACCTTGCTGCAGGAGGCTTCATATCATGACGTTGCCATGATTCAGCCTCCCGCAGCCACAATTTTCTTTTGTTCTGTTACTGATAGTGGGAGTGTGTGTACACTGCAGAGGAAAACTACTGCTAATTACTGGTAGCATTGGCTCCCCCTTGCTATTTAGAGCAGTGGGAGTATCACTCTCCCTCTGCCTGTTATGGCATCAGGGATGGACTGGGGACTCCGTCCGGCCCTGGCATTCGTGAGCACTCTTTCGCCGAAGGTGCTCATGTGCATGCACCATGTAAAGGGCACGCGGACACTGCAAATGAAGGCATGTTGCTAGTCAGGGGGCGTGAACTCGTGGTATGCACCATATTGCTTAGCAACGGGGCACGCCTTGCAGTGGCGGTGGCAGCTGGGGACAAACCAGAGAGCCGGGAGCTGCACTGAGCGCAGCCTTCCCAGCTCTCTGTGGGACGGATCAGCTCACCAGACCATCAGCCCTTCTGGCATGTGCCAGAAGTGTCAGATGGCCAGTTCGGCCCTGGATGGCATCCATTACTTTCCCTTGCTATGCAGCAGGAGCATATGTACGCATGATTCCCACTACTGTACACTGTGCTGGGATACAAAGACTGAAGACACATCTGTACATATTAAGCAATGTAACCTTGGCATCATAGATCTGGACAGTCAGAAAAATATATCGACCCTTTGGGTCCAAAACAGCATCTAAAATGGTGTAAGGAAGGTGCCTGGTGAAAATAATTGCTACACCGTGAGACTGGCCCTCGCTGATCCAACCATCACGTAAGGCCGAGTTCTCCCCTGCCTTCAAATTGGTCTCTTATAAATAAACTATGTCTGGCTTAATTGGTGTATACAGACTTCCCACAGTCCAAGAAGTAACTTTAATAGAATAGGGGCAACTGTGTGAGGGGTTTATTAGATTCAGATGTTGGTTCCATCATCCTCTCCCAATCATTAAAAGTGTAGTAGTGGTACAATACAACTGAAAGCTGAGGGATCCCCCCTCAAACAGGGGGAACACCACATACACCTAACAGACATGGATCTTGGCTCTTCACATACAGGAACAGTATAATAACTTTAAAAAAATGCTTCAATACTTTTTCATATATTTTTCCATCCAAAAAATACCAAAACCAAGCTCTGGCATATACTCCAGGTATTGGCAGATTCGTCAGAAAGCATAACAGAGTAAAAAAAAAAAAAACACAATGGTAACTTCAAACCTTTGTAACAATCAAATACAAATATCTAACACATACTGTATAACCAGGAGAGGAATAATTTTAGACTAGAGGATCCAAATTAGCTCATAACCCAGGAGAGGGGCTTGAAGGTGATCGGAATGGTGACCCTCTAGATAGACTTTTTTGAACAAAATAAGTGCAAGCATCAGCCGGCCTATCAAAAATTAGAGTTTGTTTTGACAATTTTTAATGAAAGTCCAAAACTAAAATCAAGACTAAAATAAAAGAGTAAGATGGTTTTAGAAATGCTACTGTATATTCTATGTTTACCATATATAAATTACAGATGTGTATGGACCCCTGTGTTTTGGTTTTGGTAAAACCACCGTTAAGTGTTTTGACTTGGATTCAGTTTGGTTTTGGATTTCTTAAAAATGTATAAACACAGCTAAAACCATGTAATTATTGGAGCTATTATTTTTCTACAGTATTATTTACATCAATAGTATTCATTTCCAGTAATTTCCAGTGTGAAGTGGCACCTTAAATCACAAAGGAGGGACTAACATGTCAAAACAAGTGAGATTTGGTTTTTAGATCCGAGATCTGAACTCAAATTGACCAGAGCTTTGACTCGGTTTGACACAAAACCCTAAAGTACGAGTGTGTTTGGTTTTCAACAAAACTGAACAGCTCATCTCTAATATAAATACATCTGTTCAACTTATGCAGTGGTTCATGTGCGTGCAACAGAAACCTGTGCTGTCTATTAATTGTACGACCAACTGCCACAACCCTCACCATTATTGTCTGCGCCAGCCCCATACTAGAAGCAAAAGATACATCTGAAACAAACTTCCCTTCCCCATATACACACTCAGAAAAGCACAGAGATTTTAAAATGCCCATGACACTCCAATGACACGCTGCAAGTCAGGATGTTTACATAAGATTTCATTGTCAATGCCCAACTCACATCCCAAAATGTCCAATTTCATGAAAACGTCAAGTTGCGTCCAACTCAGACTAGCACAGACATACACAAAGCTATGTGAATCCGCATCTGCGCATGTGCTCTATGCCAAAACTCACCATTTACATCTATTTAGAGGGATCCATGATCTTTTTTTTTCTCAATTTGGGATATATACATCAACTTTAAGAGAGTGCTATAGTGGAGAGAGATAAACTACCAACCAATAAGCGCCTGTTATTTTTCAAACACAGCATATAACATGGCAGTTAGGAGCTGATTGGTTGGCACTTTAGCTCTGTCTACTTTATCTTTCTCCAAGTGTTGATGCATATGCCATGTAATGATCTGCTCTGTTTTTTTATTTTCTCCTAACTCTGAGTTAGGATTTATCAATTTAAGGAAATCTACTGGTATGAGCTAATCACTGTAATTTGTACATTATAAGATTTCAGAACCAGCTTTACACAAAAGTGTAATCATTTATAAATTTGTAAAAATGATCAGAACTGCTGACACTACTGCCCTAATGTATATATAATGAATGATAATTGTACTCAAAAACAATTATGTCAAGAAAGTGACCTTGCCATGTTATTAACAAAGATGTGTCATTTTTTTAAACATAAATAACATTTTATTTGATCACTTTCTGACCACACACAATGTAAAATGTTTAAGAGCTAATCTCAGCTGTCAGATTTCATCACATAATGTTGAAAATTTACATACATGGAGCCTTATTTATTATTTACTAACAGTTATTTACATTTTATAGCGCACATATATTTTGCAGTGCTATACAAAGAATATTTGCCCATTTACATCAGTACCTGCCCCAGTAGAGTCTACAATCTACTGTATATTCCCTAACACATTGGTACACATACACTCTAGGGTTAATTTACGTTGGGAACCGACTGACCAAGGCAAACATGGGGAGAATGTACAAACTCCAAACAGGGCCATGGTGGGAAGAAACTGAACCCAAGACCTCAGTGCTGTGAGGCAGTAATGCTAACCATTGCACCATCCATGCTGTCCCCTGTTTTTTGAAGTGGAGAGACACAATGCAGAATATACAATATAAATATAGAATATACCGTATTATATTCAGTACTGAGCCCAAATGTGATGGAATGTTTTGGTGTGGGGAAGAAGGGAAACAGTCGTGCATGCTGCAAACTCCATTTTCCTAGCACTGGGGCATTTTCCAGTGCTGTCACAATTTCAGAGTCTTCAATATGCATGCATTTGTGTGTGTGTGTGTGTGTGTGTGTGTGTGTGTGTGTGTGTGTGTGTGTGTGTGTGTGTGTGTGGGGGGGGGAGAGGGGAAGGGGGTTGTGTATGGAGATTGCATACTGGAGCCTTCTTTGGATAAAACACCTCTGATACTTGCCCTAACTTTACTCCATTTTGTCCTGCACTCATAGATTCTGGTGGATGACTCAGGTTTTTCCAAAATATAGGCCCATATATGTTGCTCCCTAATTTGTAGAGGAAATCCTTAAAAATTACTGCAATATCTTCACAAGTATTCCCTACAGCAGATACTGTAGCACATCTGGGTTAGCGCAGGAGACTTTTGATTCTGTAAAGTGAGTCAAAAACTGTAGAAGCAGCCATTGTGTATTTATTTATTTATTAGCAGTGAATTATAAAGTGCATACATAATAACTCTTTACAGAGAATATTTAGTACTTTACATCAGTCTCTGACCCAGTTCAGCTTACAATATACATATGCACAGTAGGGTAATATTAATATTTGTTATAAGGTAATTAACCTACCAGTATATTTTTAGAGTGATGGGGAATCTGGAGTACCCTAACTAAACCTTTATAGATGTAGTTACACAGAACACTGTAGTATTTTTAAAAGAGGAAATAATCCAGGTGTCCCTAAGAGAAAATGAAAAATGATCTAAAAAATCATATTAAAATTGTATAAAATGTAAATAAGAATATATGGCATGCATTTTGATCATGTCTTCACTAATACTACACGTATTGGTATTGTGCACATATAATGTAAAAAGAGACAGAGAGTGCAATCGGGATGATATCAAATTTACCAATTTTTTAATAGTAATAATAAATGTAAAACATTATTTAAGATCAAATAGAAAATCAACCTTGCTTATAGTATAGAAAGACACAATTGATTACATTGGTTACATTTGTCTAGAATTGGTAATGATGAAGTAACTATGAAACATGTGTAAACTTAACAACCTGAGCTTATATAAAAGATGACTCAACAGTATCAAATAATAAGATACTTTAGTGCACTTGATTTAACACAGAAGTTCTGTAAATACAGATGGCATAATACAGGCCAGAATATTGAATGTACTCCTTGGACAGCTTTGGTTTATGTTAAAACAAAGTCCCAAGGGAATTAATAGTGCTTTGGGGCATTGGGTTCTCAATGGTACAGGTTTTCTAGAAAGCTGTGTAGCTCACTCTCAAAACAGGTGCAAATGTTAATGAGTACCAGCCTTTCCCACCCTATAGCCAGAGTGTCACTCAATAGCATGTATGGCTGCACATTGGTCAATTTCAAAACAAAGACAGTACTATCCCTCCAGCCATTTGGTCCTGATATAGCATCCAGAATAGTTCCATTTATAGAGGTGTGTGGATGTGGCTGCACTGCTGTAATAGGGAGCTCCCAAAATGATGCAGTCTTTTTTAAATAGTTAGCCACAGCTTCAGCTAGCTGGGAGACTGGGATGACTCGAAATTTGCCCTGACCTCAAATCTATCAGCCTATGTGAATGCTCATTTGCAAAAATATGTATTGGCATTCCCTTCTTATTTCAAGGACATTACTCATTTTTTACGTAAATTAGATGGGGTCATTTGGAAGGACTCATTTTTACTTTTGACATGTGATGTTGAGACTGTGTATATAAATACAGCTCATGAACTATTGGCAATGAATCACTTTTTGTATCATGATTTTGATGTAGATGATCCACTTCACACTTTTATTTTGTCAGCAATGAGGTTTATTTTGGAGCACAATTATTTTTCTTTTGACTCTCAGTTTTATCTACAAATTAATGGTACTGCCATTGGGACCAGGTTTGCTCTGAGTTTTGCTAGCCTTTTTTTGGGGTGGTTTGAGTAGCACCACATCTGGGGTGGTGGATTTTGGGCAAATTGGTTCTCTATGGCAGATACATCAATGATCTTTTCTTTATTTGGGATGGGGACATTTCTTCAATCACATAGTTAACTTATCATCTCAATTCGAAACCCATTGGTCTAAAATTCACCAATAACTTCAGTAAAGAGACTCTAAATTTTCTTGATATCACTATTACCATTTACAATGGTGAAACTGAGTCTTCGACCTTTGTCAAGGAAGAAGACTGCAATAACTACCTGCATTATAGTAGAAGTCACTACAAGTCCTGGAAAATTAATATACCCATAGGCCAGTTTCTGCCATTACGTAGAAACTGTTCCACTGAAAAGATATTAATAGTCAAGTGGAAACTGTGTATGCTGCATTTGTGAGGCAGGGTTAAACAGTTCACACCCTGGACAGGGCACTAAAAGAGATCCAACATCATCCCAGATCACCTCTGATTCATCCGAGATTACACATGAAAAAACAAAAATCATGTACAATCATGATAAATAACTCACTTTTGTCACTCAGTTCAATACAGCTGCAGAAGACATAAAAAGGATAATCGGCAAACATTTGGCGATCCTTAGATTATATACATTTCTGAAGGCCACACCTTCAGATAAGAACCTAGTGGTCTTCAAAAAAGCTAATACTTTGGAAAAAAAACTAGCCTTGAGTTTATTTTTAAGAGATCCTATAGGGACAGATAATGATCATGAGGTTCTTTAAAAAAAAAACAGGGTATTAAATTACCACCAAAACTAAATGGCTTCTTTAAATGTGTCGGAGAGAAATGTGTCACATGTCTTTCTGTAGATAACAAGGTCATTCAGCACACAAGAGGAATTTTAAATTAAGAGCTTCCTGAACTGTAGGACTAAATTTGTTATGTTGTACAGTGCAAATGTGGTATACAATATGTTGGCCTCTACATGAAAGGTTTATGGAGCATAGAAGAAATGTCATGAAGAATATCAAAACACACAATCTACCATGCCACATTGCCTTTTGTCAGAAGGGCAATCTGGGTAGTTTGACAGTAAGTTCTATTGAACAGTTTAAACCAACAACCAGAGGAGTTGATAGATTCAAAAGGATTTGCAGGTGTGAAGACTTTTGTATTTTTCAACGAGACACCCTCAGTCCACATGGTTTGAATGACTCTGTGCAGGTAAATAATATTTATTTCTCTTTGTTGGGGTACCCACAGATTAGTGGGTGCATGCCACACCTGACACCTTCGGTCCTCAGGGGTCACATCATTGGCAAACTCCCCTGGGCTTTTGGCGCACAAGTATAGGAAAACTTATTTTTGTCTTTTTATCATACTGGTAACCGGGATCTATGGCAAAATGAAACTAATTACGAATAGGTGTAGTGAGGAAAATTTGGGATGGTCTGCCGGCTTACCTGGTAAATGAGTTTAAATATATCTCTCTACCTGACTGCATGTGTCATAGTTCCCATTATTCCTATTTAATTTAATCCTTTGAAATATAATTCACCCCTATAGAACCTCGCTATATCCTCTATCGTTATGTGTTAGGATCCTCTACCTTCTCTATTAATTGCAAGCAGTCTCTAAATTATGTCAGGATCTAATGTGTTTTTTAACTCCTTTTTTGAACACAAGATCAACTTTGTCCTTTAGTATAATATAACCATTCTCCGAGTCTAAACTGTATTTTGTCTATATCTTTCAATAGTTTTTATTCGGTACATATGCTTAATATGTACTTTCTGATGTGTAAAGCCTGTGAAGAATTAGTTACCAGATCTTATCTTATGCTATGTGACTATAAACCTAGTACGGCTGGTGTAATGGTTAGCATTACTGCCTCACAGCACTGAGGTCATGGGTTCAATTCCCACCATGGCTCTAACTGTGTGGAGTTTGTATTTTCTCCCCGTACTTGCGTGGGTTTCCTCCGGGTACTCCGGTTTCCTCCCACAATCCAAAAATATACTGGTAGGATAATTGGATTCCAACAAAAAAATTAACCCTAGTGTGACTGTGTGTGTTTGTACATGTGGTAGGGAATATAGATTGAAAGCTACACTGGGGCAGGGAATGATGTGAATGGCCAAGTATTCTCTGTAAAGCGCTGCAGAATATGTGTGCACTATATAAATAACTGGTAATAACAATAAATATATAAATAAATGTTTGTTTTTTATGTACATATAACCAGTGTCAGACTAGGGCATGAAAGGCCCACCGGGAGTGATAGGGTCCCATGTTAAGGGGTGTGGCCAGTTTCCAGAGGGGGTGTGGCCAGCCACAGACAGAGGCTTGGCTAACCATTAGAGTGCATGTCTATGCCCCTTGATAAATATATATAGTAAATACTGCAAGCACATATATGATAATGTACCAGATTAATAACAGCAATGTATTATAGAAAATATACCATAGTCCTGTGCAGTATAATGTAACATATACTGTATATAATACATAATTCAAGTGCACAGTCTGAAACCTGATTCCTAGAAGAGGAGGTGGGGGTCAGGCAGTGGGGCCCACCTGGGGGTTTCCCTGTACCCCTGTCCCTGTATATAACTTCTACTGATGCTGCGTAAATTAATGCTGTTCATACAGTAAAAGTGTGTACACATGGTGAGATAAATATAGTCAAAATCTTAAGGAAAGTTAATGCACATCTCAAGGTGTTAGACCAATACGATCCTGATGCGCGCTCCAGTGGGGTCGGTATGGCAAGGCTAGATAGACTGTGAATGCAAGTCAATCTTGACTTATCTTGTGTACTATCTAGTACAAAATATAGTCAAAATTATCACTTATTCAAAATTATATGTAGTACAGATCAGGGCCGGATTAAGGTCTGTGGGGGTCACTGGGCAACAAATTTGTGGGGCCCCCACACACTGTCCTCACAACTGCAAAAAAACATTGGAGTAGGAGTACAGCATTTACCTGTCTCCTCTCTGTCCTCCTCGACAGCTGAGCTGTTCCTTTACTGCTGCGGCCACCGAGGAGCTTCACTCACAGCAGTGTGAAGTCAAAAGAGATAATGTCAAATCTCGCAAGACTTCACACTGCAGTGAGTGAAGCTCCTCGGCGGCCGCAGCTGTAATGGAATGTCTCAGATGCCGAGGAGGATGGAGAGGAGACAGGTAAATGCTGTACTCCTACTCCGATGTTTTTTTGCAGTTGTGAGGACAGTGTGTGGGACCTCACTTGTGTGGGGGCCCCGGGACAACCGCCCTTTCCACCCTGCCGTTACTCCGGCTCTGGTACAGATAGTCAAAATCTGTGCTATCTGTGTTCTGGGGGAGCTCAACGGAAATCACATAGTCAAAACCAGGCATAGCAAGGATCTCACTGTGTGTGTACACACCTTTAGTTATAAGTATGTCCAATTTCACTAATGGTTTTTATGTACTGAATGGTGTTTTAAATTTCTGCTTTGTGGCTTCTAACATTATCAGACCATCCTCTTTTTTAGTACAATGTGAGTTCATGTTTATCCAATTATATAATAAGGGAGCTAAATATATCAATACGGACAGGAGATGAAACCAGTATCCCTTTTGCCTTTGAAGAAAACACCATTGTGTCTAGGTCAAGAAATGTATATGGACATACATCCCCTTGCGCTGTTGTGACGGACATACCCTGGAGCAGACAGCCTCGCTCAAACTGAGCTGCTGATCCCGGTCTTCTGGCTAGCTGAAGCCACGGCTGACCATTTAAAAGAGACTGCATCATTTTGGAAGCTAGCTATTACATACAGCAGTGCAGCCACATCCATGTCTCCATAAATGGAACTATTGTGAATTCTATATTGGGACTGAACGGCCGAAGGGCAAGTACTGTCTTTGTTTTGAAAATGAATAGTCTGAGGCCATACACACTATTGATTGACACTCTGGCTATAGAGTGGAAAAGGCTGCTACTCATTAACATTTGCACCTATTTTGAGAGCACGCTACTATTTTTCTAGAAACCCTATACCAGTGAGAACCCAATGCCCCAAAGCGCTATTAATTCCCTTGGGACTTTGTTTTACCATAAACCAGAGCTGTCCAAGGTGTACATTCAATATTCTGGCCCGCATTATGCCATCTGGATTTACAGAACTTCTGTTTTAAATCAAGTGCACTAAAGTATCAATTTTTTTTATACTTTTGAGTCATCTTTAATATAAGCTCAGGTTGTTGTTATATTTACACGTTTCATAATTACATCATCATTACTGATTGTAGACAACGTAATTGATGTTATCAGTTTGTGTCTGTCTATACTATAAGCAAGGTGATTTTCTATTCACTCTTAAATAATGTTTTACATTTACTGTATTATTAGTATTCAAGAATTGGTATATTTTATATCATCCCGATTGCACTCTCTGTCTATTTTTACATTGTATTCTACATTTAGGGGCCAGCTGCCAACCCTACCTCATTTTGAGAGCAACATTTGGTGTGCGGCAGAGTTTCTTGAGTGTTTGGTCGCCTTTATCTTGTTTCTGTTATTGTACAGATGTACTGTATAGTCTTTTGATAACCATATAAAATAATCAAAAACAAGTTTCAAAATGGGTATTTTCTCTCCTAGGGCAATATCAAATTAGCCATGAGACTGTGATTTTGTGATAACTTATCACAGATAACTCATCAACGGTATCCTATTACCGGTGATAAGTAATCAGTGATACTGTAAGTCTCCACAAGGTTGATTGCAGATCACTATTTTAAGCTAAAATTGTTGGGGTTTTGTTCATAACCCCTGGTACACCCCCCTGAATGACTTAATAGGCACTTAGAAGTTTTTAATTATTTTTAATTAGCCAATAATGACGTAATTTTTAAGGTAAAAAAATTCAAAATGATGGCAGTTGAGGTACAAGGTATGGGAAATATATATTGGGGTGCTTTATGAGTGGGATAAGTGTTTTTAGACTTGCAGGTGGGAGTAATCTGTTCATTTCCACTTGTTTAAAAAATCCTCTAAAATGACCCAAATATATACTTATAACCATTTTTATGAACACCAAATTTTATGAGAGCTTTTAGTTTGATGCAAAAAATGCCTTTCTATCATTTAAAAAAAATGCATATAACAGCCATTTGACCTAATTTAATTACACCAAATAGTATTTTTATGGCCACTAACAGAGTGATATGTTTTCCAATAGTAGTTTGGCTTTTTGGGGGGTACATGCAAATTTCCCCATTTTCTCCTATACTTATAACTGCTTTTACCGGCTAGAATTGTCATGCAAATCCCATTTTGGAATAGGATAGGTGCAAAAAACGGGAGCACACATGCTGCAATAAGCGGATATTTTGGGTGACAGGTGCAATGACATTAGTTGTGATCGCGGATCACATTATTGTGACTAATAGGATACCCCACCCTAATATTGATAATTTTTTATCACATATTGTAGCACAGACTTATAAAAAAAATTGTATTCTAATATGTATTGGGAAAAAAAACTATACAATTGTGTTCAGTCACACCAAATAGCCCCTCTCGGAATACCAGGTCCCAGGCGATTCTTACAGTATTTGTAAAAATGAAACAATTACATTGCTAGTGTCATGTTTTGGATTTGTTCTGGGCTCCAGGCTGGTGACACTTCCACAATCAGTTCTACCATCTTGACATTGAATAGGGAACATGATGTAATAGGGAAGAAATATAGACAGTTAATACACACTAGGGATATGAGTCCTCTGCAGATGATGTTTGATATACAGTAGAGCAATGACTGTATCTTTAACTATACATAGGAATACACAGATTACAACTGGAACTGCATGGTGATATTAGTTGACAGTGGTAACTAGGGCAGGGCTTAAAGTGGTCCTGGACAGGTGGTGGAACTAATTTACCCTGCCACCTGCCCCTTACACATAATGCTTACAGTTGTATTGCCCCTTACACATAATGACCACAGTAGTGCCACTTACACACATAATGCCCACAGAAGTGCCACTTATACACAAAATGCCCACAGTACTAGTGCTGCTTATATACAGAATGCCCACAGAAGTAGTGCCCCTTACACATAATGCCTACAATAGTAGTGCCGCTTATACTAATATTACCCACAGTAGTGCCCCTTATACACATCTCTGCCTGTCACTCAAGCAGCTCACCATCTGTGTCCCTCCATCAGCTCCATGCCCTTGTATCCCTCCAGCAGAATCCCCACTTCTCATGTCCCTTTAGCCGCCTCTCATCCTGTATGCAAGATGCACAGAGCCTGCTCCTTCTCATGGCTCTTTTTTACTTCAGCAGCGGTGACAGCATGACATCATATATACCATTTTGGAAAAGGAAGCCACTGGGACCTGAGGAAGGGATGAATGCTGTCCAACAGACACTACATGTGTGAGTACCATGAGGGGTGGGATGTAGATGGAGGAGGACCATGGAGCCACCAGGACCTGGGGAAGGGGAAGGTGGCTGCAGCTTACCAGTAACACTAGCACTGCCTGCATCATCTATTGATGTAGGTGATGGGGTGGGA
The DNA here is from genome assembly GCF_028390025.1 of Pseudophryne corroboree. Taxonomy (NCBI): domain Eukaryota; kingdom Metazoa; phylum Chordata; class Amphibia; order Anura; family Myobatrachidae; genus Pseudophryne; species Pseudophryne corroboree. The sequence continues at coordinate 716,376,923 of NC_086448.1, forward strand.
TTTTCTGTTGGAATTACTGTGCAGGGCAATGGAAGAGGTGGAACTAGTTCCCCCTACCATTACAGGTGGTGGAACTCAGTTCCACCTAGTTCCCCCTCACTTTAACCCCTGAACTAGGGCATGTAGTAATATACTGATAGAGACTACACACAGTAGAATACAGGTTGAGTCTGCAGTCAGGAATGGGAAGGGTTAAGATGGCACACAGTAACATGTGGCTGAGGTATTGTATTGCAAGCAGGAATGCAGGCTGAAGAAGAGAAGCACACTGGTGTAAATGGAATTCCTCAGCACCAGACTAAATGCAGGAAACAACAGGCCGTATTAGCACATAGCTAGGATTGGAATAGCACTGAGTGCAGGACTGATAGCAATGGATAACATTGTTATGAAGCACATTGCTAGAAATGGAGTAACAGGTACTGCAGATTGGTGACAATGTGCACTAGGAAGTTTGTAGGTAAGACTGCAGGCTAATGATGATGTGCACCTGGTAGGCTGTAGCTGAAACTGCAGAGCAATAGGACATCTACTCTGGTGTAGCTGGGAAGCTCTGAGCACCATGAGGAATGCAGCAAGCTGAAAGTCAGTAGTCATATAAACTGTTGTGCACAATAGAGTGTGCAGAGGGCAGGCAGCAATGAATGACTGAAGTCTGTGATAATAGCTGATACTTTGAGCACAAATGGAACATACTGGTGACTGAGAGACACTTTGAAATATTAGCTAGTACATGAGTTATGACAGGAACACAGTGGAGACTGTGAGAGTGCTCAGTAGTAATATACCAGCACTTGTAGTATAACAGTAGCACATAGGAAACAGAGTTTTTAGTAATACTGGCACCTCAACAGGAACACTCTGGGGACTGTGATTAGTGTTCTGGCAATGAGTAATGGCCAGGGAGAGACTTATATAGGGAGTCCTGGCTGCTGATAGGTCACCGGAGTCATGTGCAGGGAATCAGGTCTAGGACTGGTAGAAAATTTGATCTCAGGCAAGATGGTGGTGCCCAAGTCCTGGCGACACCAGCTCAGCATGACAGAAATAAACAACTACTTGCAGAAGCACAGCATGGAACACATCCAGACACCTTGGGAAGCTGGTGCAAGGCAAGGAAGCAGCATGTGACAGATAGATTACACTGATCAATTTGAAGTATAATATTTTGACATCTGTGTGTGAATGAGTTTGAATCTGTACACAAAGTGCTATGATGCAGAGTACACTGCTTTTTCGCATGCCAAGGGGTATATTTACTAAGATTCATATTTGTGGTGATATGAAGGGAGTTTAAACTCGAATTACATTGTTTGTGTTTTTTTCCAACTTTTTTAAAAAAGTGCATATAATTTACTAAGCTGCCGAGTTGGCTTCTTTTGTATTTTCCGATGTCGATGTGATTCGTAATTTTTTTCAAAGTTTACGGTTGTGTTTTAAGTTTGCGGCCATAGTATTTAGATTGAGCTTACGGATTCGTATTTGTCCTTCGCGGCAGTGTTTTAATGTACTTCACGTACGCGTTTTTTGCAGCTTCCGTTTTTGTCACTCAAACATGATTGGTTCTGTTTGTGTTGGAGGAGTGTCTGCTGATTATTATAAAACCGCCCCAAACCAGCCGGACCTCGTGGGTTTAGCTAGAAGAGAGGTGAGAGGAAGTGGTGTTAGTTTGTGGAGAGTTGGATTGCGTTTTTGGAGTGAGAAATTGACTGGTGAGTGCTGTATTGTGTGTGTGAAAAGTCCTGTGATTATTGTTGTATAGTATTTTAAAAGTTTGTCTAATTTTTGGTGTTTGTATTTTTTTTTAAAGTCTCTTGTTCTTGTTTGTTTGTGTGTGTGTGTGTGTGTGTGTGTGTGTGTTTATTGTGTGTTGTGTAGTAGTAGAGGAGGAGTGTGTTTTGTGTTTTTTTTCCCTCTGAGTTAATTGTTGTTAGTGTCTATTATGTCTAAGTCAGAGGTGAGTGAGGTGGAGGAGGTGAGTGAGGTGGAGGAGGTGAGTGAGAGGGAGGAGGTTAGTGAGGCAGAGGAGGAGGGTGAGGTTGCTTCTGCGGCCTCCAGTGAGAGTGAGAGTGATGGTGATGCCGCTCCGCAACCACGCACCACTACGAAGACAGGCAGAAATGTAAAATTTAGTCACGCAGAAAATGTGGCATTGGTGAATGAGTTAAAGCGGCATCATCTGCACCTGTTTGTCCCTCAGGCCTCCAATGTGACATCTCGCAGAAAGGCTGTGCTGTGGGGTCAAGTAGTTTCGGCAGTGAACTGCGAGGGTGTGGGGAGGCGGACTGAGGACACTTGTCGAAAGAGATTTTATGACATAAAGCGCAGGGTAAATGCAAAGATGGCCAAGGAGGCAAAGTCAGCCCGACAAACTGGGGGAGGCCATCCTTTCATTGCCACATATGCTGAGTGGGAGGAGCCAGTGCATTGCATTATTCCACACGAAGTTGTCCGTGCCACTCATGTCAGAGATTCTGATCGGCCCAGGCAGGATGGTGAGTATTGTTTTGTTTGTTCTTATCAGTTTAATTGGTTCAAAAATGTGTTTTAGTGTGTACAAAACTGTTTTTAGTGTTTGGCATATTTGTTGCTTTGAGGATGTGTTGTTTTAATATGTTTGTGTGTGAGCGATATGTATTATTACATATGAAATGTTTGTGTGTATTGTTTTTTTTTTTTTTTTTGGGGGGGGGGGGGTTGGCATCATTTTCCTTCTGTAAAAGGAAACATTATGTGTGCCATATTGGGATCAGACCATACTGTAATTATTGCAATTTGTATGTTCCCAGTTTTATAGTTTTATGTTTAAACCTATTAATATTGGCTAACTTTGTCTGGTACAAATTGTTTAAGTAGTGATGTGTGTAAAACGTTGTGTTCCTATTTGTAACCATTACCTTTATCCATTTATGTTGAATGTGCTTAGCATGGATTGGTATTTCAGTATCAGATGGTATATTTGCTGCAGCTGATTTTTGTAAGTTCTACTGTATGTATAAGTTGTAAGCATATGTGGTATTTGAATATAGCATTTGTTATGTAGTGTTTTACTGCACATTCCTTGTTTGTGGCAAACATCTATGTTGTAGTAAGCATAGGTTTTTTTGGTAAAGTAAGCAGGTGTGGTCATGTTGTTGTATTTTTTGATGTATATTATATCTGTACTTGGTGCCAACAATATATGACAGACTTTTTTTAATATCAATTGTCAAAACACAGGTATGGTTTTGCTTTTCCTAATGGCTACATGGCCAATGTTGATTATCATGTTGTATTTTTTTTGGCAAAAATACATGCCATAATGCAAAATATTTTTCAGTGTCACAAAGAAGAGCAGGCCGTAGTAGCAGGACAAATGTTGCACAGGAGGATGCTGCTGCTACAGGTAAAGTATCCTTTATGGGTTTTTGGAGCCAAAATATATTTATGAAAATACACTAATGTATTACGTTTTTCCATAGTCCCATCCAGGCCACACCTTAGTCTGCAAATGCGCACAGGACAACCAACATCCAGCCGCAAACACGTGGCATTGAAAAGACCACGCCCAGATCTCCCGAGGCCCACATCTGCATCTCCCCCTCACAGATGCATCTCTACTGTGTCCTCAAGGCCACCATCAGATTTACTAGCACCTTCCCCAACACGCGAACCAGAATCCCATCATCTTGCTGATAAGTCCATAAAATAACACATCTGAACACTTACAAACACAGTATACTTCTGATAATTATGTCAACGAAACAAACACACAGTAATGCAACATCAGTATAATTAGTTTTTCTAATAAAACAAACATTAATGTAAAGGCCCGAACACCTCCTCACTAAAGCAACCAAACTACATGAGTGCACACTTGAGGTATACAGTAATATAATGCTTAGTAAAGTACACACATTGCTTATTGGGGTTTAATCTTATGAATAATATTTTCCTTGATTTATATGGCAATACAAGGGATCCGCAGCGCCCATAACACAGTACATAATAAAATCAGCAAACCTTGAAAGGCACAGTTATACTACAGGACAAAATAAGACAGGTTTTTAAAAGCCGTTGTTAGGTGCCATCAAAGGGAGTATGGAGTATAAGATAGTGTAAATAATCAAAGAAAAGGAACATGAGGAAAGAAGTCCCTGCTCCTGCGACCTTACAAAAAAAAAAACTCTGTTGGTCTACTATTCCATTCATGTTGTGTTTTTTGCCTCATCTTACTTCAACAGGGTTTGTACATGATTGTTTTTTTGTCTATTCCTGATTGTGTAATGATTTTAAATCAAGCAAAACCACGAACCTAAAACAAAATAGGGTCTTCCGTTAAGATAAATATTTGTTGTGGCTTTTGTTACAAACATATGTGTGTTAATTTTTGACAGAATAATAAATGCAATGCTATATGATAGAAGTATAAAATACATGTTGCATATTACTACAATGTTGTATCATTATACCACACACAGATGATGACAGCATGCCCACGGACCAGCAGACACTGCACACTGATGCCACGTTTGTTCTGGATCTCCGCCCATTACAGACAACGCCACCTAGCACGGTACCTGTGGCCCCGCCTCCACAACAAACAAAAGTCCGCAACCATTAATGAGCCCAGGTACACCACTGGCTCAAACTGAAGAGCAGACATTTTGGGCCAGCTGGGCAAACCAACAGAGGCTCAGGGCAGAGAATCTCCAAAGACAAAATCAGCTGCTGACAAGCCTGCCACATTACATGCCACGCATAAGTCGAAATCTCAGCAGAGAACATTTGGAAACCAGTCATGTGGCGACTTGTCTAGAGCAAATGTGGGCAGAAAACAGCACCATGATGACCACTTTACAGCGAATTCTGGATGAACAAATGAGGCAACACCAAAACTACCTGCATCTCCTTGAAAGGAACAATAGCCTTACAGAAAGTCTGGGTAGAATTCTAGACAATAACACGGCCTCCAATAATCAATTAAATGCTACACTCAGTAACCTAAGCCACAACATAAGTGTTTTACACTCCCAACAAGTGAGCACTAGCTCACGAACTACAACCCCAATAAATACCCCAGTGACCTCCCCAATAAGGAGGTCAAGCAGATCAAGAGCTCATGTACCTGGCCCCGCCTCTGAAGCCTCCAAGGCTACACGTAAAAATTAAAGCCAGCCTCTGCAGATAAGAAAGAGATCACAAAACGGAGACCGTTTGTGATAACCCGGCGCTGTAATAGTGTAAATAGTTATATATTTGAGATGTTTCAGCAGCTAAGCATAAACAACTTGCCAGGTTGCAACGTTAAAATCTAGAGAGAAAAAAAAAGGAGGGGAGTATGCTTTGCGCTTGAAACAATATATCAAAAATTATATGTGCAGTCGGACAAAGAAGATAGACTCAGTACAACTTCAAAATGATAATAAAAAAACACTTTTATGGTATCAATTAAAGCAGAATATGCCACATATAGAATGAATTAAAATAATGACAGTTTTACAATTTGTTAGATAAACTAAACTGAAAATAAAAATAAACATAAGAATAAAAATAAAACAGTTAAATGATTATATTCAAATGGTGATAATAAAAAAATCACAACACTGGCGTCCCAGTGTATTATTTTGGGTTTGTAATTCCCGCAGGGATAATTGACAGTCTCACAGTCTCAGATATTAATATAGTTCTTTAAAGGAAAGGTGCAATCTGTAATTAATGCTCCCGTGCTTGTTCCTGCGTTAGTGTAGAAACAGGGTCCTCATTAGATGAAATACACGAGGAGTAATAATGTGTGCTTTATTTCCTGTTATAATTACAGCTGGTAGTTGCCGTCTTTCCCGGTAAGGTTTTGTTAATTATAAATATAGCAGCAATGTTCAATTTAGATGGATTTAGCCGCCGTGAACAAACTACTGGGAACAGGTGTTAGGCCCCACAGCGGGGGTCACACAGAACTCACCCGACCAGTGTTTGTACAGCCGTGCGGCAATGATGAATCCAGCGTGCGGCAAAAAGCTGTGACCGAAGCTGTCACGGTTATGCTGAGCTGCGGACTGGGTCCTTTCGGCGGGTATCACCAAGTGAGAAGTGTATCGAGAGTGGGCGTCAACGCGTTTCGTCTCCTAGCAACGGAGACTTCCTCAAGACGGATACTTCCCCTCTCCATGATCACAAATATATACCTGTCTGATTGCTTTCATGGCAATCAGTTGTGGTTAATTGATACTTAAAATTATTATAAACGATTAAACACAAAATAAGAAACATACTGGAGGTATAAATGTAATAAAATTCATATACAAGTAATATTCTAAGATACTAACCATATGTACTGAGTCAATCTTGTATAGTTTACTAAAATGTAGACTTAATGATTTAATTAGGATCAATTTGGACTTCAATTGTCAAAGTCCATCTGGGTTTTTGTATCACTTAGTATCTGCATGCTTTGTAGCTTCTGATAGTAAACTCACGGATCATGTGTAGATGTTTGTTTTATATTGATATAGTACTTAATGAATAAATTGTGAATAGAGCTACAATAGCCAGTATTTTATTTTAAAAGACCAGACAAAAAAGATGAAAGAATAATAAAAAACTAATAAATAAAAAATAAATAATATATGAATGTATAGTTTACTAAAATGTAGACTTAATGATTTAATTAGGATCAATTTGGACTTCAATTGTCAAAGTCCATCTGGGTTTTTGTATCACATAGTATCTGCATGCTTTGTAGCTTCTAATAGTAAACCCACGGATCATGTGTAGATGTTTGTTTTATATTGATATAGTACTTAATGAATAAATTGTGAATAGAGCTACAATAGCCAGTATTTTATTTTAAAAGACCAGACAAAAAAAAAATGAAAGAATAATGAAAAACTAATAGATAAAAAATAAATAATAAAGAGATGATAAAAACCAATGAGGATTTTTTATGCAAAAAGAACATTTATGTTTGGATAATTTGTTGTCTTTGAGGGATCTTTTAAATTGTTCACAGAAAACACATATAAAGAAAAAATTACAGCCAATAATAGTAATGAAATATGATAATAAAGTAAAATAAAGAATGAAAAATGAAAAAATGAGATGATGAAGAATGAAAAAATACTTTTTAAGCTTTGAAATCAAAAATGAAAAATATTCTTTGCTGCTCAGGAAAATATCTATGCTAAAAAAATATATATTAAACGGGACAGACTAATCTAATAAATTCCGCATATAGCTATAGAAAGTCTGACCTATTTTTATATATATGAGCAAAGATAAGAATTTTTGGACTATTACAGATGAAGGGTTACCTATAAATTTAATCTAGACATGAATAATCTAAAGCTTCATTAAGACCATTTGGATAAAGGGAATCCAATTTAAAAATCCATGATGTTTCCCCCACTCGTTACTATCTACAGCGCCTTGGAACGGCCATGGGGACCAGGTTTGCACCTAGTTTTGCTAACCTCTATATGGGCCGCTTCGAAGAGGAGTACATCTGGGGCGGCCCATATAGAGAGAACCTGGTTCTCTATGGCCGTTACATTCTTCATCATCTCATTTTTTCATTTTTCATTCTTTATTTTACTTTATTATCATATTTCATTACTATTATTGGCTGTAATTTTTTCTTTATATGTGTTTTCTGTGAACAATTTAAAAGATCCCTCAAAGACAACAAATTATCCAAACATAAATGTTCTTTTTGCATAAAAAATCCTCATTGGTTTTTATCATCTCTTTATTATTTATTTTTTATCTATTAGTTTTTCATTATTCTTTCATTTTTTTTTTGTCTGGTCTTTTAAAATAAAATACTGGCTATTGTAGCTCTATTCACAATTTATTCATTAAGTACTATATCAATATAAAACAAACATCTACACATGATCCGTGGGTTTACTATTAGAAGCTACAAAGCATGCAGATACTATGTGATACAAAAACCCAGATGGACTTTGACAATTGAAGTCCAAATTGATCCTAATTAAATCATTAAGTCTACATTTTAGTAAACTATACATTCATATATTATTTATTTTTTATTTATTAGTTTTTTATTATTCTTTCATCTTTTTTGTCTGGTCTTTTAAAATAAAATACTGGCTATTGTAGCTCTATTCACAATTTATTCATTAAGTACTATATCAATATAAAACAAACATCTACACATGATCCGTGAGTTTACTATCAGAAGCTACAAAGCATGCAGATACTAAGTGATACAAAAACCCAGATGGACTTTGACAATTGAAGTCCAAATTGATCCTAATTAAATCATTAAGTCTACATTTTAGTAAACTATACAAGATTGACTCAGTACATATGGTTAGTATCTTAGAATATTACTTGTATATGAATTTTATTACATTTATACCTCCAGTATGTTTCTTATATTGTGTTTAATCGTTTATAATAATTTTAAGTATCAATTAACCACAACTGATTGCCATGAAAGCAATCAGACAGGTATATATTTGTGATCATGGAGAGGGGAAGTATCCGTCTTGAGGAAGTCTCCGTTGCTAGGAGACGAAACGCGTTGACGCCCACTCTCGATACACTTCTCACTTGGTGATACCCGCCGAAAGGACCCAGTCCGCAGCTCAGCATAACCGTGACAGCTTCGGTCACAGCTTTTTGCCGCACGCTGGATTCATCATTGCCGCACGGCTGTACAAACACTGGTCGGGTGAGTTCTGTGTGACCCCCGCTGTGGGGCCTAACACCTGTTCCCAGTAGTTTGTTCACGGCGGCTAAATCCATCTAAATTGAACATTGCTGCTATATTTATAATTAACAAAACCTTACCGGGAAAGACGGCAACTACCAGCTGTAATTATAACAGGAAATAAAGCACACATTATTACTCCTCGTGTATTTCATCTAATGAGGACCCTGTTTCTACACTAACGCAGGAACCAGCACGGGAGCATTAATTACAGATTGCACCTTTCCTTTAAAGAACTATATTAATATCTGAGACTGTGAGACTGTCAATTATCCCTGCGGGAATTACAAACCCAAAATAATACACTGGGACGCCAGTGTTGTGATTTTTTTATTATCACCATTTGAATATAATCATTTAACTGTTTTATTTTTATTCTTATGTTTATTTTTATTTTCAGTTTAGTTTATCTAACAAATTGTAAAACTGTCATTATTTTAATTCATTCTATATGTGGCATATTCTGCTTTAATTGATACCATAAAAGTGTTTTTTTATTATCATTTTGAAGTTGTACTGAGTCTATCTTCTTTGTCCGACTGCACATATAATTTTTGATATATTGTTTCAAGCGCAAAGCATACTCCCCTCCTTTTTTTCAGCCTCTGCAGATGGCAGATGCGTAAGTGGGGTTAACACTGTCTGTTGACGTTTGCAATGTACACACTTTCTCACTTTAATAAACATATTTGTGGTTTAAACATAAAAAGTATCACAATTATAAGTGTAATTTTTGGTGAGGGTGCAACACATGTAAACACGCTTTTCAAAAGCAGGTCTATTTTTTCCTCGTATTTTTTTACGATTCTATCTTTTACACGAACGTAATGGACCTTTCACGGTGAAAAATACAAATACGAATTATTGGTAAATTACTGAGTTGTATAAAATAACAGGTATATTTGACCGATGGTGTATTCATTCGTATTTTTTTTCTTTGACTTCCAAAAAAATACGAATGCCCTCATCACTGCCGAGATTTGAGTTTAGTAAATTCCCGAGATGACACTTTGAAGAAAAAACACCAAATCGGTCAAAATCGGGAGCTTAGTAAATATATCCCCAAGTTTCAATGTGCTTTATGTGCAACTTTGTACTGTATGTGTTTAAAACAAATTCCTGTGCCATTTAATTCGCAGCCCATCATCTCTAATACACATTGAGTGACTGTGATGCTTGGAGTGGCTCAATCATGGTGGGCATTTTGCGCTGTAGGGCATATAGACGCTAGGGGGTAAATTTACTAAAGCTTCTAAAAATGAAATGTTGCCCATAGCAACCAATCAGATTATGTCTATCATTTTCTAGGATACAATAGAGAAATTATAGACATAATCTGATTGGTTGCTATGGGCAACATCATCACTATTTATTTATAGAAGCTTTAATCAATTTTCCCCTAGTTGTATAGACCAAAAAAAAAACAACAGATATTACTATTACCACATAAATATGCCATACCTAAAAGTTGATGGGCTGTGAAGCGGGAAGCACCATCTAGTCATGAAGTGATTAACATTTTAATGTCACTACAGTTTGTAACAATTATCCAAGTAAAGAACATAGATTATAGTGTAAATGTGTATATTATTTCCATGAAAGGCATTGTACTACTATTTTCATTCTACACTACTGTATATCAATAGAACACTCACTGACAAATAATACACCTAACCACAGATTGACCTGACTAGTAAGTACTCATAAAGGCTAAATACAGAGATTCCATGAATTTCTATCACATTATAATGTCACGTTCTCTTTCCATAAGACCTCAGCAAAGAATGTGAACTTTGATGGCTCCAGAGGAGTGATAGAGGAAATAATAGAGGCACAATGCTCCATACTATTGAATGATCATGACAGAAGGAAAATAATAGACTTCTTGAATGACCTTTTCAGTAAAGCAAGAGAGACAGTCAGCTTGGACTATCAGGGTGTTCTCCATGTAAAAATGTGTCCATAATTAAGTACGATATATTCCTACAGTGATGTTTTATTTAGAACACAGATAAAAAAATGTGTTTGATTTTCTTTACTTTTGGAGAACTGTTTTATATAAAATCATAGCACCATATCCAAATTGTCTCTCTTTACCCTGAGTATGACATAACATACTATGTCATGGGAAATTTAAGGAAGATCAAAAGCCAAACAGTTAAGTGGATATTAGATCATTTTCTGGTATGCAGTTTGACATTTGTCTACCAATTCTAGCATTTATCTTCCAGAAGGTGCTAGATAAATGATTAGTAGAATTTGATTGGTTGCTATGGGCAACATCTCCACTTCTATGATCCCACTCATTAGGAAATATACCTCTTAGAGTTTCCAGAGCAGCTTAGCCAAATTGGAGGAAGTCGCTAAACATATGGATGTATGAACAGCATGTACACATCAGAATAGTGCTCAGTTTATAAATGTTTATTTCTATAATTGTACTCATTACAAACAAAGCACTTACTACAGTAATGAAGGCAACATTGTAGTGAACAGGTAAACATAGAAACATTGAATTTGATGGCAGTTAAGAACTCCTTGGCCTACCTAGTCTGCCCCTTTTTTTATCCTTTAGGTAATCTCAACCCTTTTTGAACCTTAATTCTTTGTAAGAATAAAGAACACAAGTCCTGCACTCTCACCCAACAGGAGACAACTGATGGGGTGCCATACAAATGAATATATAAAAATATATCCAAATTAAATAAAGAACTACAACCCCCAGAGGGGATAAGATGGCACTCACCAGACTTCAAACTGGATAGTTTCCTATTATATTTATTCAAAGATCATGCCAGCCAATGTTTCAGTCCATACAGGGACATTTGTCAAGGCTCAAGCAGGTGCAAATAAGTCAAGACAGGGGGAAACAGGAACATGAGATAATGCTTCCCAGGCCCCTGTTTAAATACTAAAAATGGCGCCAAAATGCACAAATTGTGCTCCAGCTATGTAGTGCATGTGCGCTATAATAAACAACATCTACCAAATAATAAGTTGGGAGGGTGCCCTTATTCTACTGTAGGGTCGGGTGTGTGACGAGCAACCAGGGTGCATCCGTGGGATGCGCAGGCACAATGTGCCCATGGCCTCCCACCATCACATGACCAAATCTGTTAGGGATGCACAAGCCGCCCGCACATGTGCGGTATCACCTAGACAAGCAGCGGTGACGCTCTGGAGAGCCAGAGAGCAGTGTAACGGAAACAAAATAAATTGCCATGGGAACCCATACACTATGTGCCCCCGGTTTCATGCCGCCACATGACCATACCTGTCAGTGACGTATGAGCAACTCGCACATGCGCAATATCACTTTTAAAAAATGCAACAGTTGCACTCTGGGGAGCCGGAGAGCAGCACAATAGAACCAAACTATATTGCCATGGGGACGTATCCACTGTAATTAAACAGAGAACTGGGAGTGATCAACTGAGGGCCAGATACATAAGGGTATTAAGACTAACATAAAAAAATCACAAATACAACACAAAAAAACAAAAACAAATTGGGCTTATTTTATATATATATATATATATATATATATATATATATAGTGTAGACAGTGTGCGACTGGTACTCAGGAGAATTTGAAAAGAAGAGCTGACACAGTTGCTTATGCCAACATTTCAGAGCTCTCGCTCTTTTATCAAGACAAACTGCACACAATAAAATAAACTCACATTTATACATTACCAATACACCTCGTGCACGTCCCTGTCCAACCCTCTCCAGGAGTCCATGACGTCATAGGCGCCAGCCGGCGCTGGCGAAACGGCATCCCCAGGGGGGCGTGGAGCACGAGGAAATTGTCCCATCACCATTGTAACAATCAAGACGGCTGGAATAGGAACAAAAAATGAAAATAATCTGATCACAGTCAGGCAAAGTTAGCGATCTGTCACACCGCACTGTATGTTAACTTTTCTATAAAAGCTTATGTCTTAAATAATACTTAAAAATGTAGCGGTGGTGAGATTCTGGGACCCTCACAAGCGGGGCATGAACCGACCGAAACAATATAGTGAATGCAGCCGTTACAACAGAAGCTCAGAAATTCACATAGTTAATGTATCCAGCAACTACCTTCTTACACATATACCAAATGGTCATAAAAAGCAAGTGTATGATAATATGTCATTCAGTCAAGACGGTTTTACCGTCTGTAACGTGTGGATCCATTTGGCTTCTTTCTGAAGTAAAAGACGTCCACGATTCCCACCACGGGTATTTTCAAGCACGCCATCAATGATTTTATAGCGAATGGATGCAAGGCTGTGTTGGAAATCTCTAAAGTGTCAGGCTACGGGTTGGTCAGATCCCCGGCCCTCAATGGCTGCCGGTATGCTAGACCGGTGTAGGGCAATCCTCTCCTTAAACTGCCGAATTGTTTTCCCAATATAAAGGAGACCACATGGGCACTTAATGTAATAGATTACATATCTGCTGGTGCAAGTAAATGGATGAGGAATACGGAATTTCTTACCAGATCTGGGGTGGTGAAAAAAATCACCAGTTTCAAGGCTGCTACAGGTAGTGCAGCCTAAGCATCTATAGCTACCCGGTTTGCGTGTAATACAATGCACCGGGTTTACCTGTCTAAGATTGGTAAAGTCATTGTGGACCACTTGGTCTTTGATGTTACGTCCACGTCTGTAGGAGGGTAAAATAGGGGTGGTTTGGAATTTCTTAAGCTGCTTGTCATGTGTGACAATAGGCCAGATTTGTTTGGCAATTCTTACAGTATGTTCACTGGATGTAGAGAAGTCCTGCGGCCATACAATCCTGTCATGCTGTGTGGGTCTATTTTTTTTCTGTAATAAGGACATACGATCTTTCACCAGGACTCTTTCCTTGGCTTTTTTGAGGAATTTAAGGTGGTACCCTCGCATCAAGAATTTACGTAACATAATATCAATCTGTGTGATAGCGTCCTTGCGATCACTACAGATCCGGTATGCTCTCATGAATTGAGAGTATGGTAACCCCCATTTGAGTGCTGGCGTGTGAAAGCTAGTGGCATGCAGGATCGTATTCCTATCGGTATCTTTAACGAAAAGGGTGGTGTGTAATACATGTTGTGCATCCTGTTTCACAGCAACATCCAGAAAATGTATCTCATCAAAGTCAGCCGTAAAAGTGAATTTGATGGGACCATCCTGTAAATCGATGTCATGCATGGCATTCCTGAAGCTTTCTTCAGTGCCTGACCAAAGGATGAAGATGTCATCGATGTATCTATGGAATGCTTTAATATTATCAGACATAGCTGGATTGCTTAAAAATAGATCCCTCTCAACTTCACACATAAAGAGGTTGGCGAAGCTAGGGGCCACACAGGACCCCATTGCACAACCAGAGTTCTGTCGGTATATTTTACCGTCAAATAGAAAATAATTGTTAATTAGTGTCAATTCTAGTAAACGTAAGAAAAAATCCACATCAGGCCCACTATATTGGTTATTCCTGGTAATGAAATGTCTAACAGCTTCTATACCTGTCTGCTGGGGGATGCTAGTGTAAAGACTGGTAACATCGACAGTACACATAAGATACCTGTCAGGCGGGTGTAGTATGGCTGACCTGCGGTCTCCTGACCGCCGGTCAGCTTACCGACGCCGGGATCCCAGCAGCATACTGACGCCGGGATCCCGGCGGGGAGGGGCAAGTGCAGCAAGCCCCTTGCGCCTCCATGCTCTGGACACTACGCTGACAGACACAGCAAACATTCTTGCCACAGCTCGCATTGATGTGCCATCCTGGATGAGCTGCACTACCTGAGCCACTTGTGTGGGTTGTAGGGAGGTCATACAGGCACGTGGAGGCCACACACACTACTGAGCCTCATTTTGACTTGTTTTAAGGACATTACATCAAATTTGGATCAGCCTGTAGTGTGTTTTTCCACTTTAATTTTGAGTGTGACTCCAAATCCAGACCTCTGTGGGTTAATAAATTTGATTTCCATTGATCATTTTTGTGTGATTTTGTTGTCAGCACATTCAACTATGTAAAAAACAAAGTATTTAATAAGAATATTTCATTCATTCAGAGCTCGGATGTGTTATTTTAGTGTTCCCTTTATTTTTCTGAGCAGTGTATATCCAAAGGTCTGGCTTTCCTCATTAATAGTGCATACTGCACCAGGTGCCTACACAGAAACAGTAATAAATGCAGCAGGTATTGTGGATCTTCAGGCGACAAATGTACAAGATTATCTGTAGGACAACATTTCAATGCCATTTATTCCAGCATTTTCATCAGGTCACACAAGCAAAACATAACACACTTACCTATATAACCAGTGTCTAACCCCGCTTGCCGGCATTTCCGGAATTCGGATCACCCACCCGATTCCTTCAGTGCCTTACCATGATGTCCGTGTACATAATGTCATCCCCCTGTGTCTCTCACCATGGCAACATGCACATACATACTGAAATACATAATAGAACATGGATCAGATGTTAAAGCACAACACTTGACTCTAAACTACAGACAAACATATACACAGTGGTTCACTCCACTAAGGTCGATCATATATCAAATAACCATGAAGATGCAAATTTAGTGCAGCAAGCATCATTAAATCTGGTATAGCAACATACTCAATTCATAGATTAAATAAAACTATTCAAACCAAGCTGCTCATTAAGGCCCTTAGGCTGCAATGTACCTAATCGGCGAATCCACCTAGTTTCCAATTGAAGCAATTTGTGTCCCAGGTCACCCCCTCTCCTTGTAGCAGGAACATGGTCAATCATACAGTAGCATAGTGACACCAGTGTGGGTGCCGTTCCTGGCAGAAATGTCTATCCACCGGTTGGTCACTCGTACCCTTACTGATGGCTGATTTAATTACTGACCTGTGGGCTGCCATACGTTCCTTGAACATCAGTTCAGTTTTCCCTATGTATGACAGCCCACATGGGCACAAAAGTTGGTACACCACATAACAGGAGTTACATGTAAGAATGAAGTTAATACACATCGTACGTCCCGTTAGCGGGTGCTGAAATGTATTGCCGCTAATAAGATACTGACACGTGGTGCAAGTGCACCTAATGCACCCCTTAGGTCTACTATTCATTTGAATAGTAGGAACCCTAGTGATGTCTGTTTTAACTAGGAAATCCCTAAGATTTCTACGCCTGGTATAGCAAGACATTAATCTAGTTTGGCCCAGATTTAATTCCGAGTCTGATTGTACTATATGCCATAATTTTTTGGAGATGTTATTAATGTCAGGGCTTGCCGGGCTTAACTGTCCTACCCAAGGGATCATAGTTGACTGATCTCTGTTCTTGAATTCACCATATAACTATTTTCATAGCTTTAATTTTAGCAGCCTCAAGCACATGTAGTGGATATCCTCGAGCCTGAAACCGGTCCATCATGTCGTTCATCTGACAATCGGACAATTTCGGGTCCGAGGTAATACTACGAATTCTAATTAGTTGAGAGTATGTTAGACCGAGCTTGAGTGAGGACGGGTGGAAACTATCAAAATGCAGCAAATTATTATGGTCTGTAGGTTTCCTAAATAATGACGTGTGCACTGTACCATTCTCAATAGCTATCCACACATCCAGGTAATTGATGGCCACCTTGCTCATAGAGTAAGTAAATGGTCATGGCTTCTCAATTCAGTCTTAGGGCCAGGTGTACTAATCCTTGAAAAATGCAAAATTTCACAGTGACAAAGTACCAACCAACCAGCTCCTAACTGACATTTTTCATACCTAGCCTGTAACATGACAATTAGAAGCTGATTGGCTGGTACTTTATCACTGTGAAATTTAGCACTTTTCAAGGCTTAGTACATCTCCCCCTTAGAGGTTTAGTGTTCTTTCTGCCTCCTGCAGGTATTATTCCAATATTGGGCACACTGGTCATACCATATTTCTATTATGTATAATAAAGAACTACAACCCCCAGAGGGGATGAGATGGCACTCAGCAGACTTCAAACTGGATAGTTTCCTATTATATTTATTCAAAGATCATGCCAGCCAACATTTCAGTCCGTACAGGGACCTTTGTCAAGGCTCAAGCAGGTTCAAATAAGTCAAGACGGGGGAAACAGGAACATGAGGTAATGCCTCCCAGGAGACGGAGGGCAGCATTATGAAAACAAACTAAGTGGCCATGGGAACCCATCCACTGTGCCCACAGTTTCGAGCCGCCACATGACCATACTTGTCAGTGACAAATGAGCCGCCCACACATGCTCAATATCACTCTAAAAAATGCAACAGTTGTGCTCTGGGGAGCCGGAGAGCAGCACATTAGAACCAATAGAAATATTAGGGACTAGACAAAAGATTGTCTTGGACAATTACCAAAAAATAAGTGACATACTAAACTAATGTACAGGGAAGAGACAGTAATACCGTACGCAAAAAATCTGAATACTGAAAAAAGAGCCAAATGAACCGACAGAAAAAATTAGAAAACTAAAACTAAAATACAAATTATAATAGAAAAAAATATAACACAAAAAATAAATAAAAATAAAAATAAGACAAATAAAAATTGAAAAAGTCACATCCGAGTTCCAGAAGTAGATCCTTTTAATCCAGGGAATGATGTTTTGCATTAGAGGCCTAATGGCCAAGTCGTCAATCCAAAGGGCATGTCCTTATATTTAAATGATATTTTGATAGTCCATAGACCATCCCCAATGGTTTAGCTCAAGAAGATTGACAGAGGATTATTTTCATTCATTCCTCTCGGGGAGATACTATCCAATATATGGATCCATCGACTTTCAATAACTGTAAAGCTCTATTTCCCCCTCTTGGAGGTGGAGGGACCCAGTCAATCAGTTTGCATCATAGATCTGAAAAGTGGTGTCCGGCCATAAGGAAATGTCTGGCGACAGGTTGTTCTGCTGTTCTGGTCTTGTTCGCTCTTTTAGGGCAAGATATTACCACCCTAGAGGAAACTCAGGCACAAGAAAATGTAGGCCACACCCCAGGAAGGGGAGTTACATGGCGCATGGAGTGAAGGCATGGTCGAACTTAGTATTTAACCTGTCCAGTACCCCATTAGATCAGGCTGCCAAACGGGTTCTTTCTATTGGACTCTCATTTGTTCCCACACATTTACATAATTCTTTTGAGTCTGCTGTTGATTTATATAAATTTGGCCATAAGCTCCGTCTCTGGGAACATTTTGTCTCTGACACCGAGCCACCAAGTACAATTATGTTTAAAAAGCCTTCTGAGTTTGATCCCACCTCTCAAATCCAAGCATAAAAACATTTTTACACCTAGTGGACCAGGATATAAATCCTAAAATGAAAAAGAAAAAGAAAAAAAATGTTTTGATAATCTCACTAAACCAGAGAGGTAAGCATTAGAGAGATTAAAAAAGGACACCTCAATTGTAATCAGGCCAGCTTACAAAGTGGGAGAGGTGGTGGTCCTAGACTGAGGCAATTAAGTGATCACATGATATATGAGAAACTTGACACAAACTTTATTCCTGGTTTTAAAGGTGAAGTGGATAAAGGTTTGGGTATAGGGAACACTAAGGCTGGTTGGATAAAACCCATGTAAGATTACTTCACAGTCTCCCAACCTGTATGCCCGATAATTTACACTCTCCCCAAGATACACAAGTGCCTCTCTGACCCACCAGGTAGACCAATTATCTCAGCTCGCAGGTCCCTACTTCAATCCTTAGCCATCTATGTCGACAGTTTCCTACAACCCATTGTCCAACTAAGTGGAAGTTATATCAGCGATACAACTGATTTCCTCACTAAATTGAAAATGATTGACATATCATGGGATGACGTCATATTAGCAACGATGGACGTTGGATCGCTTTATATGGTTATTCCTTATGATGAGGGACTACAAAGTTTGAGGAATGCATTGACATGACATAAGCATGAGGGACCACCAACAGAATTTCTAGTGACACTAGCCAATCTAGTCCTTAAATGCAACAATTTTTCCTATCTGGACAACTACTATATCCAACGTTCAGGAATGGCAATGGGTTCCAACTTGGCACCTTCATACGCCAATCTCTACATGACGGACTACGAGCAGACATATAATTTTCCATCATATGGTTCCCAGATTATATTCTATAAAAGATTCATCAATGACATCTTTCTTTTGTGGTATGGCTCGACTGAATCATTTGAGAGAATGGTATCTGATTTAAATTGTATGGGACACCTTAAAACATTCACGCACCAATCAGATTATACATCGATAAACTTTTTGGATATCACTATCACAGTGGAAGAAGGCAAGGTCAACACGAAACTGTTCCGCAAAGAAACCGATAGGAACACCCTACTAGTCTCTTCCAGACAACATCCACTGGCCCTCAAAGAAAATTTTCCAGTATCACAATCCATGAGGGTGATGCACAACAACACAGATGATGTGACCAGAGAGGTTCCGCTTAAGGAGATGTTGGACAGGTTTTGTGATCGAAGATATGGACAGAGAACCATCACAAGGTGTTTAAAAAAATCCATATTGAAACATAGCCGGATCGAATCCATTGCTCACACGCTTCGACCGCATGTTCTCTACCACTACCTTTGATAATATGTATAGTTCTATTCAGAAATCTTTAACAAATCATTGGCATGTGATAAAATCAGATTCGATCCTCAAGATGAGCCAATATGGATTTCCAATGATGGTCTATAGGAGGGCATCTAATCTTACTTAGACTTACTGGCCATCCAGAAACCAAGCAGAGTACCACCTGGCTCCTCGAAAGGACACCCAGCTGCTTCAAGTGTACTGGCTGCACCACCTGTAGGAGCATGCTGACGGGCCCCACATATCCACATCCCCATACTGGCAGACAGGTTTGTATTAAATACAGACTACATTACCTCATGGATCACCTTATCTATATTCTTATGTGCTCATGTGGCCTTTACTATGTGGGGAAGACCACTAGGAGATTTCGGGACAGGGTGGCCAATCACAGATTGACGATTAAACAAGTGATTGAGACCAGAACAGCAGAACAACCTGTCGCCAGACATTTCCTTATGGCTGGACACCACGTTTTAGATCTACGATGCAAACTGATTGGCTGGGTCCCTCCACCTCCAAGAGGGGGAGATAGGGCTCTACAGTTACGGAAGATTGAAAGTCAATGGATCCATATACTGGATAGTATCTCCCCGAGAGGAATGAATGAAAATAATCCTCTGTCAATCTTCTTGAGATAAACCATTGGGGACGGTCTATGGACTATCAAAATATCATTTAAATACAAGGACATGCCCGTTGGAATGACATCATGGCCATTAGGCCTCTAATGTGAAACATCATTCCCTGCATTACAAGAATCTACTTCTGGAACCCGGATGTGACTTTTTCAATTTTTATTTTTCTATCTTATTTTTTTTTTCTATTATATTTTTTCTATTATAATTTTTATTTTAGTTTTAGTTTTCTAATTTTTTCTGTCGGTTCGTTTGGCTCTTTTTTCAGTATTCAGATTTTTTGTGTACAGTATTACTATCTCTTCCCTGTACATTAGTATAGTATGTCACTTATTTTTTGGTAATTGTCTGAGACAATCTTTTATCTAGTTCCCAATGTTTTCATCCAGTTTTGATTATGTAGGCTCACAATCAACTTTTGCTAATTCTGGTCATGTAAAATTTTTGTAACATAGAAGCTTTTTTGTGCCATATTATGCTCCACATCTACACAGTGTTATATTTATCACTGATGCACATTGGTATAAACACTGTGATACATATGTATATACATGTATATTACATATGTATATATATATATAATAATAAGCCCAATTGTTTTGTTTCTTTGTGTTGTATTTGTGATTTTTTTTTATGTTTGTCTTAATCCCCTTATGTATCTGGCCCCAAGTTGATCACTCCCAGGTCTCTGTTTAATTACAGTGGATGGGTCCCCATGGCAATATAGTTTGGTTTTATTGTGCTGCTCTCTGGCTCCCCAGAGTGCAACTGTTGCATTTTTTTAAAGTGATATTGCACATGTGCGGGGCGGTTCATATACATCCCTGACAGGTATGGTTATGTGGCAGCACGAAACCGTGGGCACATGGTGGATGGTTCCCATGGCAATTTATTTTGTTTTCATTACGCTGCTCTCTGGCTCTCCAGAGTGCCACCGCTGCTTGTTTAGGTGATACCACACATGTGCGAATGGCTCGTGCGTCCCTGACAGATTTGGTCATGTGACGGCGCAAGGCCGTGGGCAAATTGTGTCTGCACATCCCACGGATGCACTCTGGATGCTCATCACACACCTGAACCTACAGTAGAATAAGATTGCATGCCCAGGGCACCCTTCCAACTTATTTAATTGACTATATTCCCTTTATTATTTGGTACATGTTGTTTATTATAGCGCACATGCACTTTCGGTAATATCGGAAGTGATGTCATGCGTTACATATCTGGAATGCAATTTGTGCATTTTGGTGCCGTTTTTAGTATTTAAACAGGGGCCTGTGAGGCATTACCTCATGTTCCTGTTTTCCCCATCTTTACTTATTTGCACCTGCTTGAGCCTTGACAAAGGTTCCTGTACGGACTGATTTGTTGGCTGGCATGATCTTTGAATAAATATAATAGGAAACTATCCAGTTTGAAGTCTGGTGAGTGCCATCTCATCCCCTCTGGGGGTTGTAGTTCTTTATTATACAGAATAGAAATATGGTATGATCAGTGTGCCCAATATTGGGATATTACCTGCAGAAGGCAGAAAGAACCCTAAACCTCTAAGGGGGAGATGTACTAAACCTTGAAAAGTGCTAAATTTCACAGTGATAAAGTACCAGCCAATCAGCTGGTTGGTTGGTACTTTATCACTGTGAATTTTTGCATTTTTCAAGGCTTAGTACATCTGGCCATAAGACTGAATTGAGAAGCCATGACCATTGCTGGCCCTAACCAATTTGATTCCATAGGCAAGATTTTGGTTGGTGCCCCCTGGCACTGCTGCTAGTTCCTCCCCTGACCCAGCACTCCTCTCCCAGCATAGCACCCATCACCCAGCAACACAGATTACAGCAGCAGCCAGCAATACCCACCACACCTCACCCATAGAAAACCTCATTTTAGTGCCATGTACCAGCAACAGCATTGTCACACCCATCCACCATATCTTAAATAGGGACAGTGTGCATCCCAAAAAAGGGGATTTTTCACTCTGAGAAAGGATGTGGCCACACAATAGTATCCCATATTCAAATTATACCACACAGTAGGGCAAATCGCCATTTTTTGCATGTGAATGCGCATCAACCCAAGATTTCTGTATGCCTAAAAAGGTACGAACCCGGGTACACATTCCTGGGTTGGTGCCCCTGCTATTTACAAGGGTTGTTTCTGTGACTTTCGCTTCTGGTAAAAAACCCGGGATAAGTGTGAATGGTGTGACCCAGGATTTTAGCCTCTTATAGACTGTTTGGGGCTGCTTGGAGGGCGGGGCTGCCAGAAGGGTGCTGCGCTCTATGCTGCCAGGAGGGGGCTATGCTCCTTGCTGCCAGGAGAAGCAGCTGGTTTTAGAAGGGGTGTGTGATTGCTTGAGAGTGACATGGATGTGTGTGTTTGTGTGTGTGTGTTTGTGTATGAGTATGACATGTATGTTTGTGTATGAGTGTGACATGTATGTGTGTGTATGAGTGTGACATGTATGTGGATGAGTGTGACATATATGAGTGTGACATGTACTGTATGTGTGTGCATGAGTGTGACATGTGTGTATGACATGTATATTTGTGTATGACAGCAGCCTGACAGCCCTGGCTTGTAGAAAGCCAGGGCAGACCAGGCTTATGTCTGAAAGTGGACGACACAGGAATTTCCCAGGTCTCAGGTGCAGTGTGAAAGGGGACAAACAATGGCAGTTGCTCAATCATTCCTGGAGATATATCAGATGCTAGAAAGGGGGGAGGGGTCACAGACAAACAGCAATCAGAGAGGGGGGGACTTTTCCCCCCTCTGTGGTATCCCCCCTAGCACACTAAAAAATATCTGTAACCATACCTGAACCTATCTGGTAATATAAATTCAGAGAATTGGTCACACATGTTTGCAAACGCATGTTTAGCTGCTAAGCCAGCTCACGGCTTCTCTGATATCAGCAGTCCTAACATTACATAATAGCAGTGCCCACATAGGGCCATGTGATTTGTCTACAGTAGGGCCTCATGATAAAGGCTATTACTAAAACACATCCAGACAGAGAGCTAACTTACCCGGGAGCCACCCCCAGGATCTACCCTTAGCACTACAAGGAAAAGTATGCCTTCCAAATACTGCTCCCATTCAATGCCTTCTCACATAAGCAGACAAACAATGGCAGTTGCTTGATCATTCCTGGAGATTATTATACATCAGGTGCTAGAAAGGGGGAGGGGTCACAGACAAACAGCATACAGAGAGGAGGGGGTGCTTTTTCCCCCTGGTATCTCACCAGCACACTAAAAATTACCTGTAGTGTGACAGGGGTCTTGAGCAAAAAGTAGGCAAATGCCTAGGGCATTTTGAATGCCTAGGAGCATGCACTGCAAGCCTAGGTCCGGCTCAGTATGACAGCATCCAGTAGTGGGCAAGCAGGGTGATCACTTATGGCACTGCGGCCCCAATCACCCTGTCAGCAAAGTCTAATATGATGGCGCCCACCCACCATCACAAAACAAACAGGTTGACACAATTAGTGTATCACATCCCCTTGCATAGCTCACTTCAATCGCCATGCTTTGGGCAAGTTGCTTCGCTCTGTTACCACTGTGCTCAGCACAGGTTATTATTCCCAATCGTAGTCCACATGGATGGTAAAGTACTGTATGAAACAGTTGAAAAAAATAAAAAAATAAAGTGTGTTGACCACATGTGTCAGCCAATGTCATGTCGACCTTTTGAACCTATTGACCATTTGAACCTGTTGACCTTTTAAACTTTTGGCCTTGTACATGTCAACCATTTGACCATATCTACCTTTTGACCGCAACAATATATCTGACTACAAACTCTCCTTGTGACAGGTGAGCCCTTAAGGCTAAGGTTAGAGGTTCAGCTATTCAAGTTGGTGCTAAACTTAAACTGAAAAACACCCAACTGCAAGTAGACCTGGAGGCTAAACTCTACGAGATCCCTCCTATAAAGCTCTTTGTAAAAGAGTTAGCCTCCATTTACAATCAATTACAGAAGCCACTTTTTTCTCGTAGCCAAGATACTCTTAATAGATTATGTCTGCTTTTAATAGATTATGCCAGAGATTTTGTCATAAATAATAGAAGTGGGAAATTGTTTCCTGTAAATTGTGTGTACATCAGGTTAGGAATAGAATTAAACATATTTTTTCTCATCAGGCACTGAAATTGCTAATAACTCCAATATTACTAGTCAGTTTGCCAATTATTATGCTCAACTCTACAGTTAGTCAAACTTACCCTTTTTATAGCCAGTCCTTTCTGTCAGATATATTGTACGCTTACTCTCCCTGATTGCGGAACAATTGACTGCTCTAAATGCTCCCTAGACATCTTGAGGGTATGGGGCATTAGGTCGACAAGACTTAGGTTGACCACTATTGGTCAACATGCATTAGGTTGAAAGAAGAAAAAACTGGCACTAGTTTGTGTTTCTCCAATAATAATAAATGTGGATGGATAAAAAAATATATATAAATAAAAATGTATTTAGTATAAAACATGTATACCATATATACTTATTTTTAAAAAAAACATGTAAATTGGGCATATAGAAAAAACTGAGAAGTAGAATTAAGATGTAGCTGCTAGATAGTGTCCACATGGGATCCCGGACTGAAAAGTAATAAAAGTTCCCTGGGGAATCTCATTTAAATACAGCTGGTGTTACCCATGGTGATGGAGTCTCCAAGTGCTTGAATAATCTCAGCAAGCAAGCTGTGATGTTTAGGCAGTAGCTTGGTCCTTCCAATCAATGTTGTAAGATGCTGCAGTCCTTGATGAAGCTAGATGACCATGCCTTGGGAAACGCATTAAGTGTTACAAGCTGCTACCACATTGCTCCACTTTAATGAGGATCCAGATATGGACTTTTGCGCCCAATTCCTTGCTATTGGAACATTTCCCTGTGAGGACTGCGCCATTTTACAGCATTGATTGGAAGGACCAAGCTACTGCCTAAACATCACAGCTTGCTTGCTGAGATTCTTCAAGCACATGGAGACTCCATCACCATGGGTAACACCAGCTGTATTTAAACGAGATTCCCCAGGGAACTTTTATTACTTTTCAGTCCGGGATCCCATGTGGAGACTATCTAGCAGCTACATCTTAATTCTACTTCTCAGTTTTTTCTATATGCCCAATTTGCATGTTTTTTAAAAAAATAAGTATATATGGTATACATGTTTTATACTAAATACATTTTTATTTATATATATTTTTTATCCATCCACGTTTATTATTATTGGAGAAACACAAACTAGTGCCAGTTTTTTCTTCTTTCTACTGTGGTTTCTGATATTGGGACTGACAATCCCTCACTGGCAGCTGTGACAGCGCTTTTGGGTTTTGCATTTTCACATGCATTATGTTGACATGGTCACTGTGTCGACATGGTCATTAGGTTGACATGTACTAGGTTAACATGGAAAAAGGTCAAGTTTTTTTACTTTCTTTGGTGTTGTTTTCATCATAAAGTAATGGGGAACCCCAATTAGTGCACCGGGTCCCCACGCATGGCTCGCTTCTCTCGCCATGCTTCGGACAAGGTGCCTTGCTCTGCTACCACTGTGCTCAGCACAGTTTACTATTCCCAATCGTAGTCTGCGTGGATCATACAGTATGAAAAAGTAAAAAAAATGAAAAACATTTTTCAAAACTAATGCCGACCTTTTTCCATGCCAACCTAGTACATGTAGACCTAATGACCATGTCGACCTAGTGCCCATGTCGACCTAGTTCATGTCGACCAATAGTGGTCGACCTAATGACTATCTACCTAAGTCTTGTCGACCTAATGACCGTATCCCCATCTTGAGAGGTAGAGATGACAATTCGGTTCCTCTCACATGGCAAAACCACCAGTCCTGATTTATTTGAGATTTCCAGACCACTTGGTCCAAACTTTGACAACTATCTTCAACAAGGTCATGGACTCTGAGAAATTTTCTACTGAGATGTTGGAGGCTCATGTTATGAATTTGCCTATGCCAGGGTAAGATCTGGCACATTGTCAAAATGATCACCTTTTTGCGCTTCTTATAGGAGAAACGTATGCAATGCTAATTGCTACTCATCTAAACCCATTTCTTCCTTCTTTAGCTCATCCTGAGTAAATGGGGTTCATGTCTGGCAGACAGACCCTTGATAGTACCCTTAGAGTATTTATTCTGATTGACTACCTTGCTGCCTTCAATACCAGCTTATTATTGCTCTCCCTTGATGCTGAAAAAGCATTTGATCAGTTGAACTGGTTGTGTATGCATAAGGGTTTTTACAGGTTTGGTTTTCACAACCAAATACTGCCATCTATTTTAGCTCTATATAGTACTCCGTATGCTAGGGTGTTTTGTAATTTCTTTTCTGTCAGCCGCAGTCCCTATTACTAATGGTGCCAGTCAGGGTTGCCCCTTTCCCCTCTTATAATTGTTTTAGCTATCGAGCCATTAGCAGCTAAACTTTGTGCAGACGGGGACTTCCCTGATGATACGGTTGAGGGCATCACTCATAAACACTGCTTTTTCACAGTTTATATCTTACTTTTTATTATAAATCCTCTAACCTTGTTACCTCAACTCCACACTTTACTGGATAAATATAGTAAAGCTTCTTTCTATAAGTTGAATACGACCAAAACTGGCACATTAACTATTGATCTTCTAGACATTAACATTACCTCCCTTTGCTCTCAGTTTGCATATAATTGGTAAACTGCTTCTCTCCAATACTTTGGTATCCCCAACTATTCCTTTTGTTATAAATTTCTCTTAGGGCTATGCCCCTCTGTTAAATCATCTTTTCAGCACCACTGGTAGTTTGACTTGGGTCACTCCACCTCTATTGCTTAAAAGGAGATGATTTATGTAACATCCTATCACATGTCTCGATATCTGAACCACTCAGAACTGCATGTAAAACTGATAAACAGATTACTGAAAGATTGTACATTTGGCCCTCTTGCGTAGAAGTTGGCCACATGTTTTTTGGGAATGCCATAATTTTCGGGACAATTATTTCTTGCTGATTCATAAAGTGTTGGGCCTATCCTTGAGCACTTCCCCATCTTTGACACTTCTACATCTTTATCCTGTACTAACACAACCCCATTAGAGGTGTGTGTTAGGTCACATCTGTATAGCAATGGCAGTTGCTTTAGCACAATGTGGGAAACATCCCATCCCTCCTGCCTTACTTAAGTTGTTTCACACAGCCCCCTTTCACTTTACAATTGAAAAAGTTTTTGTACTATACTCCTCCTCAGTCTCCTCTCCACTTATGACGTAGATGGTTTCGCATGAATATATGACTGATGGCGAGGGTGCTCAATTTATCTATAAACCTTCACTGTTAGACCCAATGCCATTTTATTCAAATGAGGATGATTCTTCTTGAATTGTCGTGTTTACTTAATGATTATTGTCTGTTTTTTACCTATTCCACTGTTAACTACTGTATTTTGTCTTTTTACTCATTGTATTGCATTGTGTACACATTGGATTCTTCTTGTATTCCTTCCAGTGGCAGCTCCAGAGGTGGGGCTGCAGCTAGGGCTGTCTTTTTGTATGGGCTCAATGGGCACTTGTCCAATGGTCCCAGGAGTATAAAGGACCAGGGATGATAGCTGAGGGTCCCCTCTTTCCAGGGGTACCAGATTTTTGAAAATCGGGCAAGGGGAACCAGAGATATCCGACTTCAAAGCAGTGGTCCCATCCAAGCCTGTTAATTGCTCTTCCCAGCCAAATATCTCGGATTCTGTTTGAGGATATACTTCAAAAGCTGATTCTCTCCCCTTTTGGTGAACACTGGCAGCTTGTCTATACTATGCTCAGAACCAGAGATATCAGCCTTCCAGTAGCTGGTCCCTGCTCCAGCTCTGCACGCCTGGTATATAGTTTTATATTTTCGTTGGTGGATTGCTCTTGCTTCTGAACTCTGATCCCCAAGTCTCCAGTACCACCTGAAAGGTAAGATTCTTTAGTGTTTTTATCCCATTCAAAGCTAAGAAATCTATTTCCAGGAACTGGAGATATCTGCAGTCGGGCAAGCTGCCCTCTCACCGGACAATGATGAATATTAAGCCCACTCCACTATCCACCCCTCCCCTGCGTATTAAACACCCCCTACCACCCTGGAAGTCATGTACTAGGGCCCCTTCATTCAGCCCAATGCCTCCTTATACAATTTAGTGTTACCTCCGCCGCATCTGTGCAGTAAAGGATTAATTAGCAGAAATTACTGCTCCAGATCCTACATGCTGAGCTGAAGATAGAACACCCCCTACTGCTCACAGGACATCAAAGCTGCTGCTGATAGCACCCCCAACCCCTACAGCTGGAGTATAGGTAGGGGCCCCTGTGCATTGTTGTGCCCAGGGGCCCACACTGCTGTTAAGATGGCCCTAGCTACAGCCAGTCCAAAATTCAAATAGGGTAGCCATACCATCTTCCAGTGAGTCACAGACAATGATATTTGGCAGTGTTTGGGGTGGCAGTTGGTGTGACTCCCCTATTTGAATCTTGGACTGTGCTGCAGCCCCACTGTAGCAACCACTGATCCTTACTCTATGTCCCCCCTCCCTCCTTTCTTATCTGTACCCCTTTCCCTGAAAAAATAATCAGTATATATTGTTTATCTTGACAATTTTTACACATTCAGTTTAAGCTGTACAATAAAGCATAACTTTTATCACACAACTTTAAACTATAAAGTAATACCAAATACAATAGATGTCATTTATCACAGTTCTAATAAAATTTGCTTAACCAATTACCTGACAGATTCCCCCCCCCCCCAAAAAAAAAAAAAAACGCTCAGAAATGGTGGATTAGGTGAAGAACATGTATTTAATGTTATCCAAAATGATTTTAGTTATTTTTTTATATATACTATTTGGAAAAAATATTTCTTCCTCAATATTAAAACATCGGTCAACACCATCAGAACATCGCGACCATCGAGGCCATCGCAACTTTCAATTTAACACTCGGGGCAGCCACCAGGTGCAAAGGGGAAGGCTTGGGGGGTATTTACATTTCCCCAGTGGCTACTATTGTCTGTAGCGACTGGGGGATGGGATGCTGCGTAGTGACCGATCCGCAGTGATCGGCAGCAGGGCAAACACTTGGGCTGGGTGTGGGGAGGCAGAACAGCAGCGCAGGGAAGTTTCTCTTCCCCACAGCCTCAAGCAGTGTGTATCTGACTGGTCGCATCCTGTGTTACCAGGTTAGGAAAAGCACTTGCTGGCAAGTGGTCAACGTTTAACTTTTTTCTGAGTTTTTGTATTTTCTACCATTGCTTTGTATTTTACTTTCATTTCCACTATTGGGGAATATTTATTTAATACCTTCATTGTAAAAGCATCTGTCAATATCCAAGAGATCATGAATAAATATATATATATATATATATATATATATATATACGTAGTTTGGAATGCACTCACCAGACTAGTCGTAGCATCAATGAAGGTTTTTAATTTCAGCATGGGTACAAGCAGCGTGCCGACGTTTCGGTCCCCCTTGGGACCTTTGTCAAGGTTCAAATGCAGTAGGCACCATGTCACAATATATACCCCCTTCAATTATACCCAGTATCATACCAAAAACGTGGACAAAAAGTGAAAATATAATACATCACATGCAAACATATATACACACATTTAAAATACTCACTTCCATGTTCCCATATCTTACTTATAGCGCTAGAGGCACACAGCTGATAAATCCACAAAGCCCGCGCTGGCTACAATGAGCCGCATGCCGATGGAAATCCACTCACAGCACAAGACCGGTGGAATGCAGCACCACTTACATCCGGCGGAAGCGGAACACAGAGGTGACACGCAGTGGAACGCTCCAGTAGGACGCGCCTCCCATCTGAGGTATCGCGTCATATCCACTGCCGTCCCTCCAAAGGCTTACTAAATAAAGCCACTATCATTGCTAAGCAACCAACGTACTCAATAAACAAGACACTCTAATCTAGCGTACCTCAGCGCTATAGTTCATCAGATAACACCAACGATCAGATAGCTATACCATATTGTTATCTATATATTAGTACACATATCAAAAAGATAGATAAATACAGATATTGGGAACATGAATAGTGTCATTAAAAAACATATAAATGAAGGTGCATGTTGGAAAACATCACATCATATTGAATACAATAACTATGGACAAGATATAGTACAGAGGCCACCGAACCCAACACACTAAGTGTGGAAAAATAGTAAAATAGTAAAACAGATGAAGAAAGTTCTTTTGTATATATGGATGTATTTATTTATTGTAGTATTAAATTATTGTAGTCCCAATCAGATTTTAGCTCAAAGTCCCGATATGTCATAGAAAGATACTCCAATGGATAGAGTCATTTAGGCCTTTTGGCCAAACAGTGTTCAACTTATGTAGCCAATAAGCTTCTTTGCGTAGATGGGCTTTAGCACGATCTCCCCCTCTCTGTAGTGGCGGAATACGATCAATAACCATGTAGCATAAAGACGTCAATTGGTGTTGATGTTGCACAAAATGTCGTGCTACAGGCTTATCTGAGCCACCCGTCTTTAATGCCAACCTTATAGTAGACCGACGATTGGAAATACGTTCACGGAAGGGTCTTATTGTTTTGCCCACGTATACCAATGAACAGGGACATAGAAGTATGTACACCACAAAATCAGATGTACACGTCAATCGGTGTCTAATAGCAATTCTCTTGCCATTTTGCGGGTGGGGAAAGGTGCTGCTTGTATTCATGCTTCTGCACGTTGTGCAGTTTGGACATCTAAAGCACCCCGGTCTTGTGCTGTGAGTGGATTTCCACCGGCATGCGGCTCATTGTAGCCAGCGCGGGCTTTGTGGATTTATCAGCTGTGTGCCTCTAGTGCTATAAGTAAGATATGGGAACATGGAAGTGAGTATTTTAAATGTGTGTATATATGTTTGTATGTGATGTATTATATTTTCACTTTTTGTCCACGTTTTTGGTATGATACTGGGTATAATTGAGGGGGTATATATTGTGACATGGTGCCTACTGCATTTGAACCTTGACAAAGGTCCCAAGGGGGACTGAAACGTCGGCACGCTGCTTGTACCCATGCTAAAATAAAAAACCTTAATTGATGCTATGACTAGTCTGGTGAGTGCATTCAAAACTACGGATGAATATTCATGAGTTTGCTGCTTACGAGACATGAATGACCCCCCAGCAAATTTATCTTATTTTTGTGAGTGCTGGCATCTTCCAAAGAATTATACTTTTCCATATGTAATATGAGGACACATGGTTAAATTATGCCACACACCCAATGATGAATACTATTATTGACCTATGATGACGTCATTGCTGCTTTAATTAGTCTCTATGGACAATATATTCCATACATTTTGGACAACACATGGATCAATTGTGCAATATTGCCTGTAGTTTAACGGACTTTTTTTTAATGTGTGGCTTTTTGTTCTGTCTTTTTGTATTTTTTGTTAGGGCTTATTTTTGTGTTTAGACATTTTTTCTCAGTGTCAGTGGCAGACACTCTTTCAGTAAAGGTTGTTCTTTGTTATATTCTTATATGTAGAGCTAATTATAGCCTACTATTAGGTTTTTGGTATATTGCAACCTTGCTTGACACAATGGAAAATTTAGTTAACCACGAGTTGTTATCAAATGCTGAATATGGGTAGGTATCATACACGGATGACGATGCTGAGCGTCTATTATTTGGATTGACTGATTTCTACTCTATTCCAGGGGAAAAGGCTCTGGATGTGTATCATAGGCTACTGAATTTGAGTAAAAGGGAAATAGACCTATTATTGCACGGAAATTTTTTGTCCGATTATTATCGTAAAAAGCAGATTCCACGAGGTTTCCGGGTGAAGAACATTTCCACCATCAGCCGCAATAACCCAGTGTTCTGCAGCCGATGGTGTGGGATTTTAAATAAATGCTCACTCGATCTGTTGCTATTAGTGATAGAGGAGGTGGGCATTGAACTTAAGAAACTTAGAAATGATTTGGCCATTAGTCGTGAGGGTCTAGAAACCATTTTGCAGACGGATAAAAGCGAGGATTGGCTGGTGAAACTTAATGCGCAAATTGATAGATACAAAAGTGATCTTGTCAATTTAAAGATAAATAAATTGGAGAAGGTTGAGGAGGACTATCGAGATCATAGAGTGTATGGTTGGCTGGTCGGGAATGACACTTTTAGACAGAGAACTAGGGATTCTAGGTTTAGACGTGGCCCAAATCAATTTGACCAATATTCCACTGCTTCATCCTCTGATAGGGAATATTCTGATACACAGACCCGCCAACAGAAACCTTTTTCTTGTGTTACTACGCGATCTCAACTAGACCCAATACAATTAGATGCCAGAGGCCCCACCCAAGGAAGGGCTCCTACAAAAAATAAAAAAATAAAAACAAGAAGAATCCGCGAGCAAAATAATTAATATTTCATCAGTAGTCTTAAGTGATGATCAGGAAAATGTATTGTCGCGTGGACTGTCATTCATACCTACTGTAAAATTTGATCCCTTGAGGTGGAAAATGGATAACTATAAATTTACACGTAAATTACGCCTCAAAGAAAAATATGGTGGAAGTACCTGTGACAATATAGATGTAACTGATAGAAAATTCAAGAAAAGTAGTACCTATGACCCCTTTTCCAATAATATTAACATTAAAACGTTTGCACGGATGATGGATGAATCAGTTTGTGACTCATCAAAGAATGTCAACACGAGACCAAATTTGAATGCAGCAGAACAGGCTGCCCTTAAATCATTGAAAGATAATTAATTTATCACTATACGTCCAGCGAATAAGAGTGGTGCGGTGGTGATACAGGACACTACTGCATATAGTAATGATATTTTGCGCCAACTAGCTGATAATAAGACTTATTGGGTCCTTGATATGGATCCAACACATGTGTTCAAGAAGAGATTGGATAATGTAGTGGATTTAGCATATGGTGGTAATATGATATCAGAAACCATAGCTTCCTTCATGCACACTGATTTCCCCATCTGCCTTATATTATACACATTGCCCAAAGTGCATAAATGTACAGAAAATCCCCCTGGCCGACCAATTATCTCGGCAAGGGGTTCTCTTTTTCAACCGGTAGCACGCTACCTGGACACATATTTACAACCCTGTGTCAAAAATATTTCAAGTTACATTAAGGATTCAGGTGAATTTATTAGTGAATTGAAATCTCTTGACATCAATGCTGGTGCTTATCTTCTTGTAACTATGGATGTTACTTCACTATATACAGTCATACCTCATGAAGCTGGTATTCATACAGCTAGAAAAGCTTTATTTGCGAATCACCACCAATAGATTTTCTGCTTGATTTATTGGAGATGACATTAACGTGCAAATATTTTAGATTTGGTGACCGATATTACCTCCAGACTTCCGGGACCGCGATGGGGAGTAACATAGGCCCTGCGTATGCAAATTTATTTATGGATGAGTACGAACAACGCCATATATTCCCTGAGTTTGGGGGTAATACCAGTTTCTATAAGCGATTTATAGATGACGTGTTTCTATTATGGTCGGGGGACAAGTCTTCGGTGGAGAGTATGGTTGCACACCTTAATCAACTGGACACACCTATTTGATTTACTATGATTTGTGATTCTAAACAAATTAATTTTCTTGATTTAACCGTGTTTGCCACTGATAGAGGATATGGACATAGGTTGTATAGAAAGGCCACCAATCGCAATACACTGTTGCAGTATAATAGTTATCACCCCAAACCTCTCAAAAAGAGTCTCCCTATCTCGCAAATCATTAAAGTAATGAGAAACAATTCCGATGCAGAGACACTTAAGCTTCAATTAACTGAGATGCAACATTGGTTCCTGGATAGAGGGTATCATCCAGATCTAATTGAGAAATGTCTCTCCCGGGCTATACAACGATTTAGATACGGGGGTGATAAACCATCTAAGAAGGATGAAGAACCACTTGTCTTTTTAACCACATTTGACACTGGCAGCTATGCGACCAGAGCAGCTATTAAGAAAAATTGGGGTATTGCGTTTTTGGTATGATACTGGGTATAATTGAAGGGGGTATATATTGTGACATGGTGCCTACTGCATTTGAACCTTGACAAAGGTCCCAAGGGGGACCAAAACATCGGCACGCTGCTTGTACCCATGCTGAAATAAAAAACCTTCATTGATGCTATGACTAGTCTGGTGAGTGCATTCCAAACTACGGATGAATATTCATGAGTTTGCTGCTTATGAGACATGAATGCCACCCCAGCAAATTGATCTTATTTTTGAGTGCTGACATCTTCCAAAGAATTATATATATATATATATATATATATATATATATGCAGTATATATATATATATATATATATACAGTCCATAGCAGCCGGCACTCCCATCAATGTGGTCACCTTCGCCCCATGCCTGGATACAAATAAGCATAAAGATCCAAAACAAACGGCACTGGAGGCTTGCATATAACAAAACCGTGTATTGATCGGTAAACGTTTTGGAGCTCACACCCCGTCTCCAGTACCAAATACAGTATACATATAACATGACAAAAACAAACATTTAAATACCTGCACCAGTCCGCGCCATCCGCGCCGCCGCACACCGGGTCCTCACTTCCGGCCATCACCTTCCACTTCCACCTTCTCCTCCGACGTCACTGTTACCATAGAGATGCACAGCGTGCGTGTCACAGGTTCCATGGTCTGGAACTGCAGGTGGTTGGATCTATGGTCCTTGGAAGAGAGCCTCCCCGGTTGCCGCCAGCCAGGACAGGCAGACTGTAAAAATAACAACCAACATTAATAGTGAAAAAAAAAACATAATAATAAACATGCCTAAAAAACATGCTTAAAGAACTGACATATGTAAGTGCCTTGTAGAGACAAATAACCATAGAGATATATAGTGTGAGGGGAAAACCTATCGCCCTATATATGGTACCTACCCATATTCATAAAGCCGTGCACCCTCGCAAATAAAGCTCAATATATAGGCTCATGTCTCTAGATATATCTACAAAGAAATGAGATAACTACACATTAATATTAGGGTCCAAATATCAATATTACCGATCTACCCAAGCCCTCTAAGCCATGACACATAATCCATCGGTGACCACCCCAAAATTCATACCCAGGTATAATGATCGAACTATATGCTACACTACGGTACGGGGTTCCTATAGAACATTCCAATTGATTTTATCGTTAAGGCCACCAGGTGCAAAGGTATTTAGCCTCATTATCCATCTGGACTCTCTTTCCAACAACACCTTTGCTCGGTCCCCCCCTCTAAGGGACAGGGGTGCATGGTCTATGCCAAAGTATCTAAGATCTTCCAGGGTATGTTTTGACCTCTTAAAGTGGCGTGCTACTGGTTGGTCAATAGATTTGCCTTCTAGAGTCAACTTGATGGCAGATCTGTGTGCTGCCATCCTCTCACTAAATTTACGTGTAGTCTGGCTGATGTAAAACAAACCGCACGGACAGACCACCACGTACACCACAAAGGATGTGCCACACGTGATGACATGTCTGATGGTATACCGTTTATCTATATGTGGGTGTTTAAAATCTTATCATTCCAGCATATACTTACATGTGGCACATTTAGGGCACATATAACATCCTGGTGCTTTATAATGGACATTAGGAATGACAGTACCACCCATGCCTGTAATATCTGATTTTACCAGGCGATCTCTAAGATTGCTTCCACGCCTGAATGCTGTAATAGGTCTGCTTTCCTTTAACACTGGTAGATCGGGGTCAGATGCAACAATTGGCCACAGAGCTTTGGTTGCTCTGCGGACTATGGGACTAGTTGTAGTATAGTCACAAGCCCATGGTAAGATTTTTTGTTTATTTTTATATCCTGATTGTAATAAATCAGATCTGGGCATCAATAGGATCCGCTGCTTCTGCTCTTCCAATAATCTCCTATCATACCCCCGACTAACAAACTTAGCGATCATGTTATCCAAGAGTAATGGTACTTTTGTGTCATCACTGGTAATGCGTGCCACCCTCATCATTTGAGATGCGGGTAGCCCCTTCTTGAGGGCCTCTGGATGATGACTCGAGGCCAAGAGGAACGTGTTCCTGTCTGTGGGTTTAGTGTAGATCTCAGTCTGAATGGTCCCGTTCCCCAATCTCACCTTAACATCCAAATAGTTGATTTCATGGTTACTACATGTATATGTAAATTTAATAGGGGACGCAAAGTTGTTAATCTCTGTCATAAGGGAATCAAAGGACTCTTGACGTCCAACCCACATCAGGAGCACGTCATCAATATATCTCGTGTACATCAGAATGTTGTTCCTAGCAGTTGGATTGCTAAGGAACAACCTATCCTCTTGTTCAAACATGAACACATTTGCATACGAGGGTGCTACCGATGACCCCATCGCGCACCCCCGTAGCTGTAAGAAAAAGTCACCATCAAACAAAAAATAATTTCTATACAATTTTAGTTCAAGCAATGTGAGAAAAAGCTTATGGTCAAACAAATCAGGAGATAAGTTCTTGTCAAGAAAAGATTTCATGGCCCGCATACCATCTTCATGTGGGATTGACGTGTATAAACTACACACGTCTAAACAACAGAGTAAAGTATGGGCTGGGACTTCCTCAAATTCCTGTAGTTTGATCAAGAAGGAGGTAGTGTCTTTCAAAAAGTTCCTCTGAGTGAGCAGCAGGGGCTGTAATATACTGTCCAACAGCTGAGCCACCGGTTGGTAGAGAGAGTCCCTTGCGGAAATGATGGGTCTCCCGGGGGGAAGGGTGTCATGCTTATGAAGCTTGGGTAACGTATACATTATCAGATTTTTAGGGTGACTCACGCATAATGCTTTAGATACTTTCTCTGGTAGAAGGTTTTTGTCCGTGGCTTCTTCTAGGATCCCAAATAATTCCTTTTGATATTCCAAAACCGGATTTGATCTCAGTTTCTTGTAAACCCCCACCTCAGATAGTTGTTCTTTAATTTCATTCCTATAATATTCGAGGTCCAAGATAACAATGGCCCCGCCCTTGTCGGCGGGCCTGATTATTATATCTTGATAGGAAGATAATTGATCCAAAACAGCCTTGGATCAATTATCTTCCTACAACTATCTGAGGTGGGGGTTTACAAGAAACTGAGATCAAATCCGGTTTTGGAATATCAAAAGGAATTATTTGGGATCCTAAAAGAAGCCACGGACAAAAACCTTCTACCAGAGAAAGTATCTAAAGCATTATGCGTGAGTCACCCTAAAAATCCGATAATGTATACGTTACCCAAGCTTCATAAGCATGACACCCTTCCCCCCGGGAGACCCATCATTTCCGCAAGGGACTCTACCAACCGGTGGCTCAGCTGTTGGACAGTATATTACAGCCCCTGCTGCTCACTCAGAGGACTTTTTTGAAAGACACTACCTCCTTCTTGATCAAACTACAGGAATTTGAGGAAGTCCCAGCCCATACTTTACTCTGTTGTTTAGACGTGTGTAGTTTATACACGTCAATCCCACATGAAGATGGTATGCGGGCCATGAAATCTTTTCTTGACAAGAACTTATCTCCTGATTTGTTTGACCATAAGCTTTTTCTCACATTGCTTGAACTAACATTGTATAGAAATTATTTTTTTGTTTGATGGTGACTTTTTCTTACAGCTACGGGGGTGCGCGGTGGGGTCATCAGTAGCACCCTCGTATGCTAATGTGTTCATGTTTGAACAAGAGGATAGGTTGTTCCTTAGCAATCCAACTGCTAGGAACAACATTCTGATGTACACGAGATATATTGATGACGTGTTCCTGATGTGGGTTGGAGGTCAAGAGTCCTTTGATTCCCTTATGACAGAGATTAACAACTTTGCGTTCCCTATTAAATTTACATATACATGTAGTAACTATGAAATCAACTATTTGGACGTTAAGGTGAGATTGGAGAACGGGACCATTCAGACTGAGATCTACACTAAACCCACAGACAGGAACCCGTTCCTCTTGGCCTCGAGTCATCATCCAGAGGCCCTCAAGAAGGGGCTACCCGCATCTCAAATGATGAGGGTGGCACGCATTACCAATGATGACACAAAAGTACCATTACTCTTGGATAACATGATCGCTAAGTTTGTTAGTCGGGGGTATGATAGGAGATTATTGGAAGAGCAGAAGCAGCGGATCCTATTGATGCCCAGATCTGATTTATTACAATCAGGATATAAAAATAAACAAAAAATCTTACCATGGGCTTGTGACTATACTACAACTAGTCCCATAGTCCGCAGAGCAACCAAAGCTCTGTGGCCAATTGTTGCATCTGACCCCGATCTACCAGTGTTAAAGGAAAGCAGACCTATTACAGCATTCAGGCGTGGAAGCAATCTTAGAGATCGCCTGGTAAAATCAGATATTACAGGCATGGGTGGTACTGTCATTCCTAATGTCCATTATAAAGCACCAGGATGTTATAGGTGCCCTAAATGTGCCACATGTAAGTATATGCTGGCATGTAAAGATTTTAAACACCCACATATAGATAAACGGTATACCATCAGACATGTCATCATGTGTGGCACATCCTTTGTGGTGTACGTGGTGGTCTGTCCGTGCGGTTTGTTTTACATCGGCCAGACTACACGTAAATTTAGTGAGAGGATGGCAGCACACAGATCTGCCATCAAGTTGACTCTAGAAGGCAAATCTATTGACCAACCAGTAGCACGCCACTTTAAGAGGTCAAAACATACCCTGGAAGATCTTAGATACTTTGGCATAGACCATGCACCCCTGTCCCTTAGAGGGGGGGACCGAGCAAAGGTGTTGTTGGAAAGAGAGTCCAGATGGATAATGAGGCTAAATACCTTTGCACCTGGTGGCCTTAACGATAAAATCAATTGGAATGTTCTATAGGAACCCCGTACCCTAGTGTAGCATATAGTGGGATCATTATACCTGGGTATGAATTTTGGGGTGGTCACCGATGGATTATGTGTCATGGCTTAGAGGGCTTGGGTAGATCGGTAATATTGATATTTGGACCCTAATATTAATGTGTAGTTATCTCACTTCTTTGTAGATATATCTAGAGACATGAGCCTATATATTGAGCTTTATTTGCGAGGGTGCACGGCTTTATGAATATGGGTAGGTACCATATATAGGGCGATTGGTTTCCCCCTCACACTATATATCTCTATGGTTATTTGTCTCAACAAGGCACTTACATATGTCAGTTCTTTAAGCATGTTTTTTAAGCATGTTTATTATTATGTTTTTTTTCACTATTAATGTTGGTTGATATTTTTACAGTCTGCCTGTCCTGGCTCGCGGCAACAGGGGAGGCTCTCTTCCAAGGACCATAGATCCAACCCCCTGCAGTTCCGGACCATGGAACCTGTGTCATGCACGCTGTGCGTCTCTATGGTAACAGTGACGTCGGAGGAGAAGGGGGAAGTGGAAGGTGATGGCCGGAAGTGAGGACCCGGTGTGCGACGGCGCGGACGGTGCGGACGGCGCGGACTGGTGCAGGTATTTAAATGTTTGTTTTTGTCATGTTATATGTACACTGTATTTGGTACAGAAGACGGGGCGTGAGCTCCGAAACGTTTACCGATCAATACACGGTTTTGTAATATGCAAGCCTCCAGTGCCGTTTGTTTTGGATCTTTATATATATATATACATATATATATATATATATATATATGAAATACAGTCCAAAATATATGCATATACCTATTTAGCAATTAATGCTGAAGATCATTTTACACCATTAATGTACAGTACCTATGACAAAAAGTGAATGCTTTTTAGGGGAAGGTGTACGATAAACTTTATGATAGGTTATAGTGGCCACTGCAACTGAGACGCCGGTGACATGATTTCTGCAAGTTAGCGGCTTATACATGCCCTGAAAATGGTACTGACACTCTCACATTTTTGCCGCCGCTCCCCGTCATCTCTTACAAAATGGCTGCTCCCTGTCAGTCACTTGCAAATGAATCCTCTCTGTGAGCATAATTGCAAATCAATCATACCTCCCAACATTGAAGATATGTGAAGAGGGACATTTGCGCTGCAAAGCCTCACCTGAACTCGAAAAGGGGTGTGACCTTTGGGAAAATGGGTGTGGCTTCATGGGAGTGTCAGCAATCGTTAGCCACACCCTCCATTTTCGTCACTGAGGGGGCATGCCCAGCGCTCTGTGAGCTGCTGGCATGCCTCCTATCACTCTGTCTTCTGTGCTAAGCAGAGCTTCAGAGACAGGAGCCTCCCAACTGCCCCCCCCCCCCCCCCCACACACACACACACCGCAGGACACTGCGGACTGTGGATGGGACAGCAGGACAGTCCAAAAAAATGGGACTGTCCCTCAAAAATCAGGACAGTTGGGAGGCATGGCATATGCCTGTCGGTAATGATGCCTGCACAGCTTACTGATTGCAAATACATAGCCATAGCATAAAACTGTGAAATAGGCCTATCATTGCCAAATACAGACACTTACAGGAAATTTATGATCTATAGTAACATTATGACAAAAAATATAACTGAATGGCTTTATAGTAAGCTGCCATCTTTGGTATAATGGGTGCACTCATTCAATATACTTACCTACTGTGGTGACTGTGGCTATCTCAGAAGAAATCACTGGGAAAATGGTGCCAGCTCCCTTTTTCCAGAGATATTTGTATGCGCAGTAGATTGGCAGAGGCCACACTGTGCATATACCAGCGTTAGAGGGGGGGTATACTCGGACAGAGCACAGAGGTTCCCTTCCCTCATAAGATGCTACTGCCTTATCAGGACATTCGCCTACCATTTTACTTACAATGATTAAGCATATCATGTGTGACTCCATTTTATGAGTTTATCCAACTGTTCCTTAACACTTTTCTCAACAGAAACACAGGTATTTTTCTTCCAGTTACAAAATAAGCAGAATAAGAAATGAACCTTTTAGTCTGGAGTGAAAGCTTATACAAAACTTTCCATCTTCTATACTCTGGGGGTCTTTCTTTGAAAAGAAAAGAAGCATAAGAGCAGACTTGGTGTTCAAGCACCTAGGCAATCACAAAGTTCACGTTTTTACCTTGGAGTAGTCTCCAGCTCTGCTACAGTGCTCTACTACCTGCAGCCCTAGGGTAGCATACACATAGCACTTGTCAGCTGCTGGTACACTGGGCCTTGAATTGTAAGTCAAAGATGAATAAGTATTCTCTATGAAGAAGTACAACACAAAATGCTTAAAGTAGCAGTGACAGAAATGCAAGTTACTGAGTTCTGCATGTACTCTATAATAGAGGACTATCAGTCTTATATCACTTCCAGTACACATGCAGTCTACAAATGCTTGAACTAAGCTGAAAGTTGGCTTATGACATAGGCTGCCATGTTAACATCCCCATCTGTGGGTGTGGTATACACGTTAGACAGTTAAAAGATTATGATCAACAGTCAAAAAGGTTAACAATTAAAAGGTCAACAGGGTAAAAAAGTCAACACACACAAAAAAAGTGTTATTTTGTGTTTTTAAGCATTTTTTCCCACGCTTTTTTTAAATTAATCCCCACGCCGGCTTGCTTTGCTCACCACGCTTTTAGGCTCGGTGGCTCACTCTACTCAGCTACACTCACCACAAGGCTACTAAAAGAAATAGTTTGTGACATGGATAGTAAATGAAAGAAAAAGTTGTAAAAGCATGAAACAGCCCTAATAAATTGTGTCGACCTATTTGGCCATTTTGACACTGTTGACCTTTTGACTCCGTTGACATTCAACCTTTTGTCTGTCAAACCTTTTGATCCTGTTGGACTTTTGACCCTATCGGTCATATGCTGTCGACCTAATGACTGTCTATCTTTTAACTAACAGTAATTCTTAAAAAACACAGCGCTTACTACACCACCAAGCAAACC
This sequence comes from Pseudophryne corroboree, assembly GCF_028390025.1. Taxonomy (NCBI): domain Eukaryota; kingdom Metazoa; phylum Chordata; class Amphibia; order Anura; family Myobatrachidae; genus Pseudophryne; species Pseudophryne corroboree. The sequence goes on from NC_086448.1 coordinate 716,418,807, forward strand.
ATAAAATTGTCAATTAATGACCACTATTAATTAATATCCGGTTTTTGCAGCTCCTAATGGTGGTACTGTTCCACCAAATGAAACAGACAATTATACAATAAACAAACAAGGAGCGCTAAAACCAGATATAAAAAATATATTTTGTACAGCTTTATTAAAATATAATCCACATATATGACCACATTTAAAATAAATATAAGAATTACTTAAATCCTGTGCCTCTGACTCAATATAAATGTCCGTTAAGATTTTTATATAAATCCATCCATATATGTACTGAGGTAAGTCTATATCAACTTCTCATGAAGATATATTTGGCATCCAAATTATATAGTCTCTGTGACCCAGTCTCTTATAACCACATATGCATGTGTGTCCACGGGGGAGAGCGCTGTGATGTTTAGATGTCTCCAGCGGTATGCTACGACCCCGAATTAGCAGTGTGAGCTGATGGATACTCACGGCAGCCGCAGCTGTGATAGTTAGATGTCTCCAGCGGTATACTGCGACCCCGGAATGATATAGCCGCAATGTGAGCTGATGGATACTCACGACTGCCGCAGCTTGTGATGAGCGGGGAGCGTGCCTCTTTAGCCAGGTCACGCTTCAGCAATAACCCCGATTAGCGGCTCGCCGGCCAATGGTGCAGCCACAGAGAGAAGTGAGGAGTCGTCAGACAACAGGATTCAGGTGATGAGTGCCCTCCTTACGCGTTTCTCCGCCAGTAGGGCAAGCGGTTTCGTCAGAGGTTTTGTATCTTTTAACTGTCTATCAACCACCTCCCATCTATGCAGTTTTTTCATATAATAAAAAACATAATATGTGATACGAAAACTAGTTTAAATACTTATTGCACTTACTGCATAGAATTGGCATAGAACCTGCTCAAAATGCATTTCAAACACACTTCATAAAATTCAACAACTTCCTGTTTTTCAGTGCGTTCCATAAAACAAATGAAATCTCTTAGGATGCATACAGCCAGAGCAAGATTAAGCACCACAGGGGCCTGGGTCTGAAAATGAACAAGGGTCTATTTTGAGAAGTAGTGGAGCTGTGACCATTGCTGTGTAGATGTGGCCAGTGGCATATGCATACCTCTGAATATAGTACCTGCTGAAATTAGGGTGTGTTCTTGTGTCTATGGGGCGTGGCCTAATGAGAAACTCTGCTGCAGAAGCCACACCACCATTTCCGTTACTGTGTGGGCATGCCCAGTGCTTTCGGGAGCTGCTGGACATGGCCCTAGTCCCTGTCTTCTGTGAATAGATGCTGTGCAGAACAGCATGTGACAGGGGACCTCCCAACCCTCCCCCCCTCCCCACTTCGGGACACTGCAGCCGGCAGGTGGGATGGTGGGTCATTGTCCGAAAAATGGGACTGACCCACAAAAATCAGGAAAGTTGACAGGTATGCATGTGGGCATGTACATTATCAGCACCAATGTGTAAATATGTGAAAGTACTGTATCAAAATTGCATCATTTTGTGAGGAAACTAGAAATACAATTATAATACTTATGTTTAATAGCGGACTGTAGCTAACTTCTGGCTGTTCATCATCATGCTGTCATGATGTTGGGCCTATTTGTAGGCGTAAGCCTGGGGCTGCAGTTCCATCCACTCCTTTGGATATTTGGCCCTGTATACAGCTATCATTGCTTTTGGTCTGTAATAATGTTATCGTACTATGGGGGTCATCCCGACCCGATCACATGCTGCAGTTGCTCACAGCGCAGCGACCGGGTCAGAACTGCACATGCACTGGCGCTGCAGTATGGCACAGCGGCATTATGCTGCCATTTTTGGGGCACGGTCTAGCCAACGCAAGCATGGCCAGACCGTGTGTGGGGCGGGCCGCGACTACATGACAACTATGTGTGTGGGGCGGGCCGCAGCATCTACGTGATGCTGGCCGGGAGTTACTCTTCAAGTACAAGTGCATCGCCGCTATGCGATGCTTTTGTTCTTGTGCGGGGGGGGGGGGGGGGAACTGACATGCGTGGCAGACTAGCCCTGTGCTGGGCATCCCCTTGCATGTCTGGGAAGATGATCATAGCTGTGCTAAATTTAGCACAGCTACGATCAACTCGGAATGACCCCCTATGGGCCTAATTCAGATCTGATCGCAGCAGCAAAATGTTTCTCTAATGGGCAAAGCCTTGTACACAGCAGGGGGGGGCAGATATAACATGTGCAAAGAGAGTAAGATTTGGGTGTGGTCATAGGCGTGCGCAGCACATTTTATTAGGGGGTGCACCATCGGAGGGGTGTGTCTAGCACCATCTATTGACGGTCAATGCAATATAAAATATCCACCCTTGTACCAATCCTAATAAAGCAGATACATTGTGTCAGATGTTGTGGTGTGCACCAAACAAACACCCCTGATGGCACTCACTGCAATTACACTGCTCCTCCTCAGCCTGGTCTGGCTCCCTCTCACTTTCCCCTGCAAACTGCAGCAGCTTACTTACAAGTCAGCCACTCACTGACACTGACAGTCGCAGACTAGTACTGCTGCTGCTGGAAAAATGAGTGACGTGTCAATGTTGCTGTCGACCGCCTGCCAGTATTGAATGTGTCTTCCTAAGAGGAACGCTGGCTGCATGGTTGAGTCTATATCGGAGTGGCAGAAGGGACCTTCTGACGTACCTAGGGGAGGAGACACGTCACCAGGGGGAGGAGCTACGGCCGAACAGGGTACCCGAAAAGTACCCTCGCGGGCTCGCTTCGCTCGCCACGCTTCGGGCTCGGTGGCTCGCTCCGCTCCGCTCGCCACCTGATTACTAAAGGTAATAGTTGGTGGTGTGGATAGTAGAGGAACTATCCCGCTGGCCTAGCTCCTCCCCCAGACGGAAAAGGTCCCTTAGCCCACTTGATTCTAGCATCTACCCTGGCTGCATGCTGATACTCATCAGTGGCTGGCGCTGGCATAGCACAGAAGGAGAGAGGAGGGCATGTGGCGGGTGCGCGTTTGAGCAGCATGACGTAATCACATCACGCTGTTTTTGTACATGGAGGTGGAGCCAGGAGTTTGAAAGCCAGTGGCAGTGGCACCCTTGATTAACCCATGCGTCTGGTCAGTACTGCAGTCCTGACAGGGTGCAGCACAGAGGGGACTGTAATCAGCCTGCTCGGCGATCACTGCATCAGGCATGTGTGATCGGAGTGCCAGACATTAGGGGGTGCCTGTGCGCACGAGGCACCCCCCCTGCGCACACCTATGGGTGTGGTGTGTTCAAACTGAAATCTACATTGCAGTGTAAAAATAAAGCAGCCAGTATTTACTAGAGATGTGCACTTGAAATTTTTCGGGTTTTGTGTTTTGGTTTTGGGTTCGGTTCCGCGGCCGTGTTTTGGGTTCGACCGCGTTTTGGCAAAACCTCACCGAATTTTTTTTGTCGGATTCGGGTGTGTTTTGGATTCGGGTGTTTTTTTCAAAAAACACTAAAAAACAGCTTAAATCATAGAATTTGGGGGTCATTTTGATCCCAAAGTATTATTAACCTCAAAAACCATAATTTCCACTCATTTTCAGTCTATTCTGAATACCTCACACCTCACAATATTATTTTTAGTCCTAAAATTTGCACCGAGGTCGCTGGATGACTAAGCTAAGCGACCCTAGTGGCCGACACAAACACCTGGCCCATCTAGGAGTGGCACTGCAGTGTCACGCAGGATGGCCCTTCCAAAAAAAACTCCCCAAACAGCACATGACGCAAAGAAGAAAAAAAGAGGCGCAATGAGGTAGCTGTATGAGTAAGCTCAGCGACCCTAGTGGCCGACACAAACACCTGGCCCATCTAGGAGTGGCACTACAGTGTCACGCAGGATGGCCCTTCCAAAAAACACTCCCCAAACAGCACATGACGCAAAGAAGAAAAAAAGAGGCGCAATGAGGTAGCTGTGTGAGTAAGCTAAGCGACCCTAGTGGCCGACACAAACACCTGGCCCATCTAGGAGTGGCACTGCAGTGTCACGCAGGATGGCCCTTCCAAAAAACACTCCCCAAACAGCACATGACGCAAAGAAGAAAAAAAGAGGCGCAATGAGGTAGCTGTGTGAGTAAGCTAAGCGACCCTAGTGGCCGACCCAAACACCTGGCCCATCTAGGAGTGGCACTGCAGTGTCACGCAGGATGGCCCTTCCAAAAAACACTCCCCAAACAGCACATGACGCAAATAAAAATGAAAGAAAAAAGAGGTGCAAGATGGAATTGTCCTTGGGCCCTCCCACCCACCCTTATGTTGTATAAACAGGACATGCACACTTTAACCAACCCATCATTTCAGTGACAGGGTCTGCCACACGACTGTGACTGAAATGACGGGTTGGTTTGGACCCCCACCGAAAAAGAAGCAATTAATCTCTCCTTGCACAAACTGGCTCTACAGAGGCAAGATGTCCACCTCATCATCATCCTCCGATATATCACCGTGTACATCCCGCTCCTCACAGATTATCAATTCGTCCCCACTGGAATCCACCATCTCAGCTCCCTGTGTACTTTGTGGAGGCAATTGCTGCTGGTCAATGTCTCCACGGAGGAATTGATTATAATTCATTTTAATGAACATCATCTTCTCCACATTTTCTGGAAGTAACCTCGTACGCCGATTGCTGACAAGGTGAGCGGCGGCACTAAACACTCTTTCGGAGTACACACTTGTGGGAGGGCAACTTAGGTAGAATAAAGCCAGTTTGTGCAAGGGCCTCCAAATTGCCTCTTTTTCCAGCCAGTATAAGTACGGACTGTCTGACGTGCCTACTTGGATGCGGTCACTCATATAATCCTCCACCATTCTTTCAATGGTGAGAGAATCATATGCAGTGACAGTAGACGACATGTCCGTAATCGTTGTCAGTTCCTTCAGTCCGGACCAGATGTCAGCATCAGCAGTCGCTCCAGACTGCCCTGCATCACCGCCAGCGGGTGGGCTCGGAATTCTGAGCCTTTTCCTCGCACCCCCAGTTGCGGGAGAATGTGAAGGAGGAGATGTTGACAGGTCGCGTTCTGCTTGACTTGACAATTTTGTCACCAGCAGGTCTTTGAACCCCAGCAGACTTGTGTCTGCTGGAAAGAGAGATCCAAGGTAGGTTTTAAATCTAGGATCGAGCACGGTGGCCAAAATGTAGTGCTCTGATTTCAACAGATTGACCACCCGTGAATCCTTGTTAAGCGAATTAAGGGCTCCATCGACAAGTCCCACATGCCTAGCGGAATCGCTCCCTTTTAGCTCCTCCTTCAATGCCTCCAGCTTCTTCTGCAAAAGCCTGATGAGGGGAATGACCTGACTCAGGCTGGCAGTGTCTGAACTGACTTCACGTGTGGCAAGTTCAAAAGGTTGCAGAACCTTGCACAACGTTAAAATCATTCTCCACTGCGCTTGAGACAGGTACATTCCACCTCCTATATCGTGCTCAATTGTATAGGCTTGAATGGCCTTTTGCTGCTCCTCCAACCTTTGAAGCATATAGAGGGTTGAATTCCACCTCGTTACCACTTCTTGCTTCAGATGATGGCAGGGCAGGTTCAGGCGTTTTTGGTGGTGCTCCAGTCTTCTGTACGTGGTGCCTGTACGCCGAAAGTGTCCCGCAATTCTTCTGGCCACCGACAGCATCTCTTGCACGCCCCTGTCGTTTTTTTAAAAATTCTGCACCACCAAATTCAAGGTATGTGCAAAACATGGGACGTGCTGGAATTTGCCCATATTTAATGCACACACAATATTGCTGGCGTTGTCCGATGCCACAAATCCACAGGAGAGTCCAATTGGGGTAAGCCATTCCGCGATGATCTTCCTCAGTTGCCGTAAGAGGTTTTCAGCTGTGTGCGTATTCTGGAAACCGGTGATACAAAGCGTAGCCTGCCTAGGAAAGAGTTGGCGTTTGCGAGATGCTGCTACTGGTGCCGCCGCTGCTGTTCTAGCGGCGGGAGTCCATACATCTACCCAGTGGGCTGTCACAGTCATATAGTCCTGACCCTGCCCTGCTCCACTTGTCCACATGTCCGTGGTTAAGTGGACATTGGGTACAACTGCATTTTTTAGGACACTGGTGAGTCTTTTTCTGACGTCCGTGTACATTCTCGGTATCGCCTGCCTAGAGAAGTGGAACCTAGATGGTATTTGGTAACGGGGGCACACTACCTCAAGAAATTGTCTAGTTCCCTGTGAACTAACGGCGGATACCGGACACACGTCTAACACCAACATAGTTGTCAAGGCCTCAGTTATCCGCTTTGCAAAAGGATGACTGCTGTGATATTTCATCTTCCTCGCAAAGGACTGTTGGACAGTCAATTGCTTGGTGGAAGTAGTAAAAGTGGGCTTACGACTTCCCCTCTGGGATGACCATCGACTCCCAGCAGCAACAACAGCAGCGCCAGCAGCAGTAGGCGTTACACGCAAGGATGCATCGGAGGAATCCCAGGCAGGAGAGGACTCGTCAGAATTGCCAGTGACATGGCCTGCAGGACTATTGGCATTCCTGGGGAAGGAGGAAATTGACACTGAGGGAGTTGGTGGGGTGGTTTGCGTAAGCTTGGTTACAAGAGGAAGGGATTTACTGGTCAGTGGACTGCTTCCGCTGTCGCTCAAAGTTTTTGAACTTGTCACTAACTTATTATGAATGCGCTGCAGGTGACGTATAAGGGAGGATGTTCCGAGGTGGTTCACGTCCTTATTACCCCTACTTATTACAGCTTGACAAAGGCAACACATGGCTTGACAAATGTTGTCCGCATTTCTGTTGAAATACTTCCACACCGAAGAGCTGATTTTTTTGGTATTTTCACCAGACATGTCAACGGCCCTATTCCTCCCACGGACAACAGGTGTCTCCCCGGGTGCCTGACTTAAACAAACCACCTCACCATCAGAATCCTCCTTGTCAATTTCCTCCCCAGCGCCAGCAACACCCATATCCTCCTCATCCTGGTGTACTTCAACACTGACATCTTCAATCTGACTATCAGGAACTGGACTGCGGGTGCTCCTTCCAGCACTTGCAGGGGGCGTGCAAATGGTGGAAGGCGCATGCTCTTCACGTCCAGTGTTGGGAAGGTCAGGCATCGCAACCGACACAATTGGACTCTCCTTGTGGATTTGGGATTTCGAAGAACGCACAGTTCTTTGCGGTGCTTTTGCCAGCTTGAGTCTTTTCATTTTTCTAGCGAGAGGCTGAGTGCTTCCATCCTCATGTGAAGCTGAACCACTAGCCATGAACATAGGCCAGGGCCTCAGCCGTTCCTTGCCACTCCGTGTGGTAAATGGCATATTGGCAAGTTTACGCTTCTCCTCCGACAATTTTATTTTAGATTTTGGAGTCCTTTTTTTACTGATATTTGGTGTTTTGGATTTTACATGCTCTGTACTATGACATTGGGCATCGGCCTTGGCAGACGACGTTGCTGGCATTTCATCGTCTCGGCCATGACTAGTGGCAGCAGCTTCAGCACGAGGTGGAAGTGGATCTTGATCTTTCCCTAATTTTGGAACCTCAACATTTTTGTTCTCCATATTTTAATAGGCACAACTAAAAGGCACCTCAGGTAAACTATGGAGATGGATGGATACTAGTATACTTATGGATGGACGAGCGACTGCCGACACAGAGGTAGCTACAGCCGTGGACTACCGTACTGTGTCTGCTGCTAATATAGACTGGATGATAATGAGATGAAATTAATATATATATATATATATAATATCACTAGTACTGCAGCCGGACAGGTATATATATTTATATTATGTAATGACTGATGACGGACCTGCTGGACACTGTCAGCTCAGCAGCACCGCAGACTGCTACAGTAAGCTACTATAGTAGTTGTATGTATCAAGAAGAAAGAGAAAAAAAAACCCACGGGTAGGTGGTATACAATTATGGATGGACCAGCGACTGCCGACACAGAGGTAGCTACAGCCGTGGACTACCGTACTGTGTCTGCTGCTAATATAGACTGGATGATAATGAGATGAAATTAATATATATATATATATATATATATATAATATCACTAGTACTGCAGCCGGACAGGTATATATATTTATATTATGTAATGACTGATGACGGACCTGCTGGACACTGTCAGCTCAGCAGTACCGCAGACTGCTACAGTAAGCTACTATAGTAGTTGTATGTATCAAGAAGAAAGAGAAAAAAAAAACCACGGGTAGGTGGTATACAATTATGGATGGACCAGCGACTGCCGACACAGAGGTAGCTACAGCCGTGGACTACCGTACTGTGTCTGCTGCTAATATAGACTGGATGATAATGAGATGAAATTAATATATATATATATATAATATCACTAGTACTGCAGCCGGACAGGTATATATATTTATATTATGTAATGACTGATGACGGACCTGCTGGACACTGTCAGCTCAGCAGCACCGCAGACTGCTACAGTAAGCTACTATAGTAGTTGTATGTATCAAGAAGAAAGAGAAAAAAAAAAACCACGGGTAGGTGGTATGCAATTATTGATGGACCAGCGACTGCCGACACAGAGGTAGCTACAGCCGTGGACTACCGTACTGTGTCTGCTGCTAATATAGACTGGATGATAATGAGATGAAATTAATATATATATATATATATATATAATATCACTAGTACTGCAGCCGGACAGGTATATATATTTATATTATGTAATGACTGATGACGGACCTGCTGGACACTGTCAGCTCAGCAGCACCGCAGACTGCTACAGTAAGCTACTATAGTAGTTGTATGTATCAAGAAGAAAGAGAAAAAAAAAAACCATGGGTAGGTGGTATACAATTATGGATGGACCAGCGACTGCCGACACAGAGGTAGCTACAGCCGTGGACTACCGTACTGTGTCTGCTGCTAATATAGACTGGATGATAATGAGATGAAATTAATATATATATATATATATATATATAATATCACTAGTACTGCAGCCGGACAGGTATATATATTTATATTATGTAATGACTGATGACGGACCTGCTGGACACTGTCAGCTCAGCAGCACCGCAGACTGCTACAGTAAGCTACTATAGTAGTTGTATGTATCAAGAAGAAAGAGAAAAAAAAAACCATGGGTAGGTGGTATACATATACAATTATATATATATTATATATATATTATATACAATTATATATATATATATATATATTAAACTGGTGGTGATTAATTAAACTGGTGGTCAGGTCACTGGTCACACTATCAGCAACTTGCAAGTAGTACTCTTAAGCAGACAATCACAATATATACTGGTGGTCAGTGTGGTCACAATGGCAGTGTGGCACTCTGGCAGCAGAGTGCCAGCAAAAGTGTGCACTGTACGTTAAAATATGTACTCCTGCTCTCAGACTCTAACTGCTCCCCACTGTCTCCCCCACAAGTCAGATATACAGTCACACTATCACTTCAGCAAGTAGTAGTACTCCTCCTAATGCTCCCCAAAATTACTAAAGTAAATACTGTGTCTCTCTCTACTCTAGTCTCACTCTCTTCTCTATAAACGGAGAGGACGCCAGCCACGTCCTCTCCCTATCAATCTTAATGCACGTGTGAAAATGGCGGCGACGCGCGGCTCCTTATATAGAATCCGAGTCTTGCGATAGAATCCGAGCCTCGCGAGAATCCGACAGCGGGATGATGACGTTCGGGCGCGCTCGGGTTAACCGAGCAAGGCGGGAAGATCCGAGTCGCTCGGACCCGTGTAAAAAAAACTGAAGTTCGGGCGGGTTCGGTTTCCGAGGAACCGAACCCGCTCATCTCTAGTATTTACCCTGCACAGAAGCACTATAACCCACCCAAATTTAACTCTCTCTGCACATGTTATATCTGCCCCCCCTGCTGTGCACATGGCTTTGCCCATTAGAGAAACATTTTGCTACTGCGATCAGGATTGAATTAGGCCCTATATAGAATAGGACTAATTGTCCATTAATGAAGTTGTAAGCAATGAGTGCTGTAGCAAGAGTTGAACGCTGACTGCAGTCCACATACTGTAGTTACTACAGACGGAGTGTAATGCCACCTGTACTGCAAACAATAATGAAACAACAGCTGGACAAGTGTGTCTGTGCATATTATTGGCTGGATGATGTTTGTCTTATTAAATTGCTCATACTGATACCTACAGAACGCAGTGCTGCATACACTATACTACACGTATTCTACTTCTCCATCTTACCTTTACCAATCCAATCCATTGACAAGACAGATCATGAAACCCATTATTAGACTATAATTATAATTTCTCATCATTTTGTGTATATGCATATATTTGGTCCCTCCACTTAAAACCATTACTATGTGACTTTATTTCAGTGACTCCGTTTATAGATTACGGTAGCACTGTCCAAATATTATGTGTTTGTCACTCAAATCAAATGTGCAAATACTGTACAACTCTTAAGATGACATACTATTTCTAGGGAAGAAAGCTGTATGATTGTTTTGTATATATCTGTTACAGTTGGAAAGTTTGCGGGGATTACAAAGTATAATTTGCACTATAGTGTTTGGTAAACAAACTGAAATAAAATAAAAAAAACAGCAGCATAAAACCATCTTCCATGTCCCACCAGTAAGAGTGGAAATATCTCATTCTGTCAATGTCAACATGATTTTGCAGCAGAATGAAAAATGTCAAAAATGAGGATGACAAATCAGTCTAGTGAAGAAAAATGATTCTGAGACAAGAGATGTCATTTGTCATGATTGCCATTTGACTACCCTTCCCCTTGTCCTCTCATTCACCGAAATGCTACTCTGCAATTAATTTCATATTATTCCTCAATCAAAAAGTCTGCAGTGAACATTTCGATTAAGTAGCAATAATTCCCTTTACCGCTTTAATTGTTCATTTATGAAATCACTGTAGTTTCCACAGTTCAAAGTGCATTTTCTGAATGCTGGACAACAGCTTGGCTTTTGTTTCATCTGACACAGCTGAGCACAGCTCTCAGAGCCACTGCATAATAGGAGTGGTAATTAAGCCACAGTTTCAAGGTTGCATGGGCACAAGACAATTCAGCCTAATGAAGTATCGATCTGTTGTAGACGAGGTAAAACAAGTTGACATTCATTTAGAGGTAGCTATATGAATATACCACAGTGCCACCAAAGAAATAAGGGGAAAATTTAAACTGAATATTAATCTAACAAATACAATTAACAATCTTATTTATAGCAGGTTTATCCTATTAATTAAAGAGCGGCTATTACTGCACGTTTGCTGCCCAGTCGGAATGGCTTCTAAAAATCAGCAAAAATTATATTCAAAGGGCAATGTTAGAAATAAACATGGAGTTTGGTGATTGAAATGAAGCAGATTCTAATTATTTGCATGCTTGACTAAAAGGAAATGCAGGACAATAAGCAACACATTTCCACACATTAAATTGACCAAGTGCCATTTAGACAAGCTGTTACATGAATGCTGAACTATAAGAAAGGATCTGTTTGAGCATAAAATCTGACCTATTAGTCAGAGAGTATAATGTACACGAATGTAGGTTATCCATTAATGGTCAGGATTTCAAACATGCCATGTTATTTCCATCAGCTATCAGAACAATTTCATTTATACTTTGCATTAATAACTTGCACATTATTTTATTCATCTCTCCACAGGTCTGCAGAACATTGCAGTTCTCACACCGCTGGATGACAGATACATTGTATATTTCAGAGGTTATCAAACTTAAAGAGTATCAAAGGCACAATGGAGGTGGATATATTTGTGCACTGAGGCAATAGTCACATGAATTGAACTTACAAATTCACTAGAAACCAGTTACATCACAGAGGCATAGCACAACTAATACTCTTGAGGCCAGCTAGCATATAGGATGCATGATTAATATTCATGAAGCACTGATCACTAGTGAATTGATATTCTAAATTCTCCTGGATCAGTATAAAGAAATCCAGAACTGTCTAATATATGTCAATGTGTCAATATGATGAAAGCTGGGTAAATAACTGTGAGAGACAGTAGCCTGCATCAATCCAATAAATGCGCCTTTCTGACGGATCGGATCGGTGATCACCCATACACGTTGAGCAATTTTTTAGTGTGTATTGCCGTCAGCGGGGTCAGGAGGTCAGGAACAAGATAGTGTGTGCAGCACACCTGGTCCCAACCTTCCGATCTGACTGTTGCAGAAGCATTTGAATTATTCAGGAGATTTAATGCAAATGTATATATAATAGATAGGTACAGTATATGATGCTTGTCCAAAAAGATCCACTAGATGAATAGATTAAGAATATATTTGGCATGTGAGTACTGTTTTATGATATACAGAGGTGATAAATAGTATACACCAGTGACCAGAAGAAAGAAGTATTTGAAAGCATACCAGCCGGATACACTTAAACATTAGCTTGGATTTACTGCAGTACACAGATTGTACAGTCAGATCGTACTCACAGTAACACAAATAGACAGTGGAGATGTACCGGAGCATAAAGCAGTCCAGCCAGTTATGTATGGTAGCGGTGATATTCATGAAATTCTAGGGTTGTCCTGGAGCTGACTACTACATGTTTGTGCAGTAGGGTGGCACTGAAACACAGTGGCTAGATGGGGCCAAACATTCACAGAAGACCTAATGCCAGCCATCTTGTTAAAGTTAGTGATGTGCACCGGACATTTTTCGGGTTTTGTGTTTTGGTTTTGGATTCGGTTCCGCGACCGTGTTTTGGATTCGGACGCGTTTTGGCAAAACCTCCCTGAAAATTTTTTGTCGGATTCGGGTGTGTTTTGGATTTGGATGTTTTTTTACAAAAAACCCTCAAAAACAGCTTAAATCATAGAATTTGGGGGTCATTTTGATCCCATAGTATTATTAACCTCAATAACCATAATTTCCACTCATTTTCAGTCTATTCTGAACACTGAACACCTCACAATATTATTTTTAGTCCTAAAATTTGCACCGAGGTCGCTGGATGACTAAGCTAAGCGACCCAAGTGGCCGACACAAACACCTGGCCCATCTAGGAGTGGCACTGCAGTGTCAGACAGGATGGCACTTCAAAAAAATAGTCCCCAAACAGCACATGATGCAATGAAAAAAAGAGGCGCAATGAGGTAGCTGTGTGACTAAGCTAAGCGACCCAAATGGCTGACACAAACACCTGGCCCATCTAGGAGTGGCACTGCAGTGTCAGACAGGATGTGACTTCAAAAAAATAGTCCCCAAACAGCACATGATGCAAAGAAAAAAAGAGGTGCACCAAGGTCGCTGGATGGCTAAGCTAAGCGACACACGTGGCCGACACAAACACCTGGCCCATCTAGGAGTGGCACTGCAGTGTCAGGCAGGATGGCACTTCAAAAAAATAGTCCCCAAACAGCACATGATGCAAAGATAAATTAAAGAAAAAAGAGGTGCAAGATGGAATTGTCCTTGGGCCCTCCCACCCACCCTTATGTTGTATAAACAGGACATGCACACTTTAACAAACCCATCATTTCAGCGACAGGGTCTGCCACACAACTGTGACTGAAATGACTGGTTGGTTTGGGCCCCCACCAAAAAAGAAGCAATCAATCTCTCCTTGCACAAACTGGCTCTACAGAGGCAAGATGTCCACCTCCTCCTCATCGTCCGATTCCTCACCCCTTTCACTGTGTACATCCCCCTCCTCACAGATTATTAATTCGTCCTCACTGGTATCCACCATCTCAGGTCCCTGTGTACTTTCTGGAGGCAATTGCTGGTGAATGTCTCCACGGAGGAATTGATTATAATTCATTTTGATGAACATCATCTTCTCCACATTTTCTGGAAGTAACCTCGTATACCGATTGCTGACAAGGTGAGCGGGTGCACTAAACACTCTTTCGGAGTACACACTGGAGGGTGGGCAACTTAGGTAAAATAAAGCCAGTTTGTGCAAGGGCCTCCAAATTGCCTCTTTTTCCTGCCAGTATACGTACGGACTGTCTGACGTGCCTACTTGGATGCGGTCACTCATATAATCCTCCACCATTCTTTCAATGGTGAGAGAATCATATGCAGTGACAGTAGACGACATGTCAGTAATCATTGGCAGGTCCTTCAGTGCGGACCAGATGTCAGCATTCGCTCCAGACTGCCCTGCATCACCGGCAGCAGGTGGGCTCGGAATTCTTAGCCTTTTCCTCGCACCCCCAGTTGCGGGAGAATGTGAAGGAGGAGCTGTTGACGGGTCACGTTCCGCTTGACTTGACAATTTTCTCACCAGCAGGTCTTTGAACCTCTGCAGACTTGTGTCTGCCAGAAAGAGAGATACAACGTTGGTTTTAAATCTAGGATCGAGCACGGTGGCCAAAATGTAGTGCTCTGATTTCAACAGATTGACCACCCGTGAATCCTGGTTTAGCGAATTAAGGGCTCCATCCACAAGTCCCACATGACTAGCAGAATCGCTCTGTTATAGCTCCTCCTTCAATGTCTCCAGCTTCTTCTGCAAAAGCCTGATGAGGGGAATGACCTGACTCAGGCTGGCAGTGTCTGAACTCACTTCACGTGTGGCAATTTCAAAGGGTTGCAGAACCTTGCACAACGTTGAAATCATTCTCTACTGCGCTTGAGTCAGGTGCATTCCCCCTCCTTTGCATATATTGTAGGCAGATGTATAGGCTTGAATGGCCTTTTGCTGCTCCTACATCCTCTGAAGCATATAGATGGTTGAATTCCACCTAGTTACCACCTCTTGCTTCAGATGATGGCAGGGCAGGTTCAGGACTGTTTGCTGGTGCTCCAGTCTTCGGCACGCGGTGACTGAATGCCGAAAGTGGCCCGCAATTCTTCGGGCCACCGACAGCATCTCTTGCACGCCCCTGTCGTTTTTTAAATAATTCTGCACCACCAAATTCAATGTATGTGCAAAACATGGGACGTGCTGGAATTTGCCCAGATGTAATGCACGCACAATATTGCTGGCGTTGTCTGATGTCACAAATCCCCAGGAGAGTCCATTTGGCGTAAGCCATTCTGCAATGATGTTCCTCAGTTTCCGTAAGAGGTTTTCAGCTGTGTGCCTCTTCTGGAAAGCAGTGATACAAAGCGTAGCCTGTCTAGGAACGAGTTGGCGTTTGCGAGATGCTGTTACTGGTGCCGCCGCTGCTGTTCTTGCTGCGGGAGGCAATACAATTACCCAGTGGGCTGTCACAGTCATATAGTCCTGAGTCTGCCCTGCTCCACTTGTCCACATGTCCGTGGTTAAGTGGACATTGGGTACAACTGCATTTTTTAGGACACTGGTGACTCTTTTTCTGAGGTCTGTGTACATTTTCGGTATCGCCTGCCTAGAGAAATTGAACCTAGATGGTATTTGGTACCGGGGACACAGTACCTCAATCAAGTCTGTAGTTGCCTGTGAATTAACGGTGGATAACGGAAACATGTTTCTCACCGCCCAGGCTGCCAAGGCCTGAGTTATCCGCTTTGCAGCAGGATGACTGCTGTGATATTTCATCTTCCTCGCAAAGGACTGTTGGACAGTCAATTGCTTACTGGAAGTAGTACAAGTGGTCTTCCGTCTTCCCCTCTGGGATGCCGATCGACTCCCAGCAGCAACAACAGCAGCGCCAGCAGCAGTAGGCGTTACACTCAAGGATGCATCGGAGGAATCTCAGGCAGGAGAGGACTCGTCAGACTTGACAGTGACATGGCCTGCAGGACTATTGGCTTTGCTGTGTAAGGAGGAAATTGACACTGAGGGAGTTGGTGGTGTGGTTTGCAGGAGCTTGGTTACAAGAGGAAGGGATTTAGTGGTCAGTGGACTGCTTCCGCTGTCATCCAAAGTTTTTGAACTTGTCACTGACTTATGATGAATGCACTGCAGGTGACGTATAAGGGAGGATGTTCCGAGGTGGTTAACATCCTTACCCCTACTTATTACAGCTTGACAAAGGCAACACACGGCTTGACACCTGTTGTCCGCATTTGTGTTAAAATAATTCCACACCGAAGAGGTGATTTTTTTTTGTAATTTGACCAGACATGTCAATGGCCATATTCGTCCCACGGACAACAGGTGTCTCCCCGGGTGCCTGACTTAAACAAACCACCTCACCATCAGAATCCTCCTTGTCAATTTCCTCCTCAGCGCCAGCAACACCCATATTCTCATCCTGGTGTACTTCAACAGTGACATCTTCAAATTGACTATCAGGAACTGGACTGCGGGTGCTCCTTCCAGCACTTGCAGGGGGCGTGCAAATGGTGGAAGGTGCCACCTCTTCCCGTCCAGTGTTGGGAAGGTCAGGCATCGCAGCTGACACAATTGGACTCTCCTTGGGGATTTGTGATTTAGAAGAACGCACAGTTCTTTGCTTTGCTTTTGCCAGCTTAAGTCTTTTCATTTTTCTAGCGAGAGGATGAGTGCTTCCATCCTCATGTGAAGCTGAACCACTAGCCATGAACATAGGCCAGGGCCTCAGCTGTTCCTTGCCACTCCATGTCGTAAATGGCATATTGGCAAGTTTACGCTTCTCCTCAGACGCTTTTAATTTTGATTTTTGGATCATTTTACTGAACTTTTGTGTTTTGGATTTTACATGCTCTCTACTATGACATTGGGCATCGGCCTTGGCAGACGACGTTGATGGCATTTCATCGTCTTGGCCATGACTAGTGGCAGCAGCTTCAGCACGAGGTGGAAGTGGATCTTGATCTTTCCCTATTTTACACTCCACATTTTTGTTCTCCATTTTTTAATGTGTGGAATTATATGCCAGTATCAATAGCAATGGCCTACTACTATATATACTGCGCACAACTGAAATGCACCACAGGTATGGATGGATAGAATACTTGACGACACAGAGGTAGGTAGAGCAGTGGCCTACTATACTGTACTGCTATATATTATATACTGGTGGTCAGCAAACTGTGCAAAACTGAAATGCACCACAGGTATGGATGGATAGTATACTTGACGACACAGAGGTAGGTAGAGCAGTGGCCTACTGTACCATACTGCTATATATTATATACTGGTGGTCAGCAAACTGTACAAAACTGAAATGCACCACAGGTATGGATGGATAGTATACTTGACGACACAGAGGTAGGTAGAGCAGTGGCCTACTGTACCGTACTGCTATATATTATATACTGGTGGTCAGCAAACTGTGCACAACTGAAATGCACCACAGGTATGGATGGATAGTATACTTGACGACACCGAGGTAGGTAGAGCAGTGGCCTACTGTACCGTACTGCTATATATTATATACTGGTGGTCAGCAAACTGTGCAAAACTGAAATGCACCACAGGTATGGATGGATAGTATACTTGACGACACAGAGGTAGGTAGAGCAGTGGCCTACTATACCGTACTGCTATATATTATATACTGGTGGTCAGCAAACTGTGCAAAACTGAAATGCACCACAGGTATGGATGGATAGTATACTTGACGACACAGAGGTAGGTAGAGCAGTGGCCTACTGTACCGTACTGCTATATATTATATACTGGTGGTCAGCAAACTGTGCACAACTGAAATGCACCACAGGTATGGATGGATAGTATACTTGACGACACCGAGGTAGGTAGAGCAGTGGCCTACTGTACCATACTGCTATATATTATATACTGGTGGTCAGCAAACTGTGCAAAACTGAAATGCACCACAGGTATGGATGGATAGTATACTTGACGACACAGAGGTAGGTAGAGCAGTGGCCTACTGTACCGTACTGCTATATATTATATACTGGTGGTCAGCAAACTGTGCAAAACTGAAATGCACCACAGGTATGGATGGATAGTGTACTTGACGACACAGAGGTAGGTAGAGCAGTGGCCTTCTGTACCGTACTGCTATATATTATATACTGGTGGTCAGCAAACTGTCCAAAACTGAAATGCACCACAGGTATGGATGGATAGTATACTTGACGACACAGAGGTAGGTAGAGCAGTGGCCTTCTGTACCGTACTCCTATATATTATATACTGGTGGTCAGCAAAATTATGCACTGTACTCCTACTATATACTACAATGCAGCACAGATATGGAGCGTTTTTCAGGCAGAGAACGTATAATACTGGTGGTCACTGGTCAGCAAAACTCTGCACTGTACTCCTCCTATATAATACTGCTGGTCCCCAGTACCCACAATAAAGCAGTGTGAGCACAGATATATGCAGCACACTGAGCACAGATATGGAGCGTTTTTCAGGCAGAGAATGTACTGTATAATACTGGTGGTCACTGGTCAGCAAAACTCTGCACTGTACTCCTCCTATATAATACTGCTGGTCCTCAGTTCCCACAATAAAGCAGTGTGAGCACAGATATATGCAGCACACTGAGCACAGATATGGAGCGTTTTTCAGGCAGAGAACGTATAATACTGGTGGTCACTGGTCAGCAAAACTCTGCACTGTACTCCTCCTATATAATAATGCTGGTCCCCAGTCCCCACAATAAAGCAGTGTGAGCACAGATATATGCAGCACACTGAGCACAGATATGGAGCATTTTTCAGGCAGAGAACGTATAATACTGGTGGTCACTGGTCAGAAAAACTCTGCACTGTACTCCTCCTATATAATACTGCTGGTCCCCAGTCCCCACAATAAAGCAGTGTGAGCACAGATATATGCAGCACACTGAGCACAGATATGGAGCGTTTTTCAGGCAGAGAACGTATAATACTGGTGGTCACTGGTCAGCAAAACTCTGCACTGTACTCCTCCTATATAATACTGCTGGTCCCTAGTCCCCACAATAAAGCAGTGTGAGCACAGATATATGCAGCACACTGAGCACAGATATGGAGCGTTTTTCAGGCAGAGAACGTATAATACTGGTGGTCACTGGTCAGCAAAACTCTGCACTGTACTCCTCCTATATAATACTGCTGGTCCTCAGTTCCCACAATAAAGCAGTGTGAGCACAGATATATGCAGCACACTGAGCACAGATATGGAGCGTTTTTCAGGCAGAGAACGTATAATACTGGTGGTCACTGGTCAGCAAAACTCTGCACTGTACTCCTCCTATATAATACTGCTGGTCCCCAGTCCCCACAATAAAGCAGTGTGAGCACAGATATATGCAGCACACTGAGCACAGATATGGAGCGTTTTTCAGGCAGAGAACGTATAATACTGGTGGTCACTGGTCAGCAAAACTCTGCACTGTACTCCTCCTATATAATACTGCTGGTCCTCAGTTCCCACAATAAAGCAGTGTGAGCACAGATATATGCAGCACACTGAGCACAGATATGGAGCGTTTTTCAGGCAGAGAACGTATAATACTGGTGGTCACTGGTCAGCAAAACTCTGCACTGTACTCCTCCTATATAATACTGCTGGTCCCCAGTCCCCACAATAAAGCAGTGTGAGCACAGATATATGCAGCACACTGAGCACAGATATGGAGCGTTTTTCAGGCAGAGAACGTATAATACTGGTGGTCACTGGTCAGAAAAACTCTGCACTGTACTCCTCCTATATAATACTGCTGGTCCCCAGTCCCCACAATAAAGCAGTGTGAGCAGTGAGCACAGATATATGCAGCACACTGAGCACAGATATGGAGCGTTTTTCAGGCAGAGAACGTATAATACTGGTGGTCACTGGTCAGCAAAACTCTGCACTGTACTCCTCCTATATAATACTGCTGGTCCCCAGTCCCCACAATAAAGCAGTGTGAGCACAGATATATGGGATCCACAAGTATTGTGGAGTTGGTGGTAACTTTTAATGCTTCTATTAAAATAAATCTCCTAGAAAATGAGTGTCTCTTAGAGAATAAAGCATACAGTATATTATAAACAAATGTATGTTTTCCTTGTATTTATTTATGTGTTTTTATTTATATGTTTAGGGTTCTATAGGTTCGGTGAATAATGAATTCATGCCACTCAAAAACACACATGCAAAGGATATTTGTTTATTTAAGGAAAACATACAATGTAAAGTGGCAAAAATATTATCGGCAGTATGAAGGAACCTAAATGTAATGTATGTCGATATAAACTAGTTAGGAAAGTAATAGGTGTATCTCTTTAAAACGTCTATTTCTATTGTTGGATATTGAAGTTAAAATCTGAATACTATTCACATGAAATAAAGTCTTGTGATAGTTTGTATTTTTTATGTACTTAATAAAGTAAAAATTCTGGCGTATACTGCCTGCCTCACCTGCCTCACCTCACCGCACGTCATTGGTATATACATATATCCGTGTGATGACAGTACATCAAATTGAGTCAAAAGGGAAAACATTGAAATTGGAACACTTGTAATAATGTGTTACAATATGCCTCTGCATCCTATTGCAGTAGCACACAGTGGATTATCACAACCAGATCCGCAGTTGGATCAGCATCATATATCATAAACAGGCAAAGAAATATATAGTATTGCAAAAATATGTATATGGTTAGACTATATCAAGTTATCTTTATGCTGTCTCCCTGTATTCAAGGAGAAACGTGAAGTATTAATAATTATGATGTAGTGTTACAATGTACCTTTGCAATTAATCACAGCAGCAAAGAACTGTTTTAATTAACTCCTCAATTAATGTGACATTAAATATCATGTAACATAAGTCTCCCAGCCTGATACACTGCTGCTATCAGAGATATATTTAATTGATGTGTGGCAAATGAAAGGGATGTGGTGCTGTTACCGGCTGTTGGGATACTGACGGTCAGGATCCCAATGGCAGAATCCTGACTGCTTAAAATGCCGATACACATGACCTCGACATACAGGGTCTATTCGCACTTGTGGGTGTCCACGACACCCATAGAGTGGGATGAAACATGTAGCAAGCGCAGCGAGCCACCGTACACGCAAGGGGCTCCATTGCGCTTGCCAACCTGTCGGCATTCTGGCATCAGGGATCCTGGCATCGGTATGCTGACCGTAGGTCATGCATACCCAACCCAAATGGAAGGGAGGTATCAGAGTCCAGTGATTATTATCATGCATCTGCTTCTTATCTGTGTACTTAGAAAGAAGTGAACAGGTGATTGAGAGTGCCTGAGGACAGGTTAGACCCTGCTGGAAATGTAAAGAAAAGAGATTGTATCTGCTGTTGAGGGAAAGCACAACCTATGTCTCTCTTGTTGAGAACCACTGCAGGAAGAGCAGGGCACATGTATTGTCAGCTGTCATCCCTTATGTGATCAATGCCCTCCCCAGTTAAGTGGATGACTACATATACTCAGATAGTTTGGTTGTTATACACAGGATGGGGATGAGAGGATAAGCGCTATTTTGTGTAAAAAAATATCCTCTTTGTGCTATATTTTCAATAAAGATGCGTAAAAAAAACATCAAAAGGCTTATCTGTAGATCTTTGGACCGACAGCAGTTTTGGTTTAGAATGTCAAAAAGACCGTACATAAATGCTGTGGTTTTTACAATGAACAAACCATCAATCTGCAACACATCCCATTGGTTTGCAAACAGCTACATAAACCAGCCATTAGAACATTTAGCCCCATTTAGTAATATTGAGATGGTGAAAGTCAGTAAAATATAGATGCATGCCATTAATTAATTTTATAAAAAAAATATGCAAATAAAGTCAGAGGGTCAGAATAGGGGACAAATGAGATTTTCACCATTGAGGTTTTGTTGTCCACATTTTCTTCTCAGTAACTTCTGTGAGTTACATTCCCCTTGGTGTGGATCAACTAGTTGTGGTTATCTACCAATTCTTATGTCTTCCCATACGTAGTAGATTTTATAGCACAATAACCTTGGAAAAAAATCAAATTAATTGTCTTTAAAAAACATAATATTAGTTATATTGCAGTTAGTAATTTATGGCATATCAAAGTCAAACATGTCTGTCTTATCTGTATAAGAGCAGACGTTAAATATAAGACTGGTCAGTCTATCATTCATAGTATGGCACATTACACTACTGTTGATTTTGGTATTGTACAAGTAGCAGTTTTAGGAATATTATCTTACATTTCCACATCCAGCCACTAGATGCTACCTCCTGTTTTTAAATTAGCAATAAGCTTAGATGGCCAGTAATACTTATTAGAATTAGAAATACTGAACCTCTGTTCTGTATAGGTCTATAAAAAGGTAATGATTTGGATCACAGTTGCAACCAGTGAGCCAAATTATCACCACTGTTATGTCAATCGGAGTGCCAGTCATGGAAATGCTGTCTTGAAGAGTCCTCCAGTACAAGCACGCCAACTAGATTGCTCATACAGCCACAGCAATTGCAGAACCTACACATCCTAGGGAAAGAAAGTAAAACGGGGAATAAGAAGCAGACAGTTTGGTTTCCATGGGCTAAATGTAATAGCCTGCAAGAAGCAGGAAGTGTAGGATTGTTTAAAGTGGCACCTGGATATGCTGTGTAAATGACTCTAATTATTTTCTACTTATTTCCTTATAAAATGCAAAAAGATTTGTTCTTCATTATTGGTCTTTAATAAATCCATGTTAATCTATTTATCGCTTATCGATGTGTGCTGAGCAAGGAGGTGACGAGGGGGATGCTCACTTCACACAACAATGAAGTGAGCGATCTACTAGATTGTGCCTGCATGCAGGCCAATCTAGTACCGGTGATAGCGACGCACGGGGCCGCGCATCACTATCACTATGGGGCATATACACGAAGAGAACCGTGCTTAATTTCAAAGCATTCTAGTCATATTGCTTAGAAATTAAGCACGGATCTCTCCATGTGTACCCCCCTTTAAAACCTGGATAAATGTTGGAGCGTAGCTTAGCTAGCAACCAGGACAGAAAAAAGAGCTCCTGCCTTTCTGCTTATAAAACAGCCTGACCAACACTCATTCGGCTGTTCTACACACACATACCTACTACCTCACTGATTGCCGATTACATTGGCCCTATGGGTGTGTGCTGCGGGGCAGGAGGACAGTCCCCCCCGTTCCTGCGGACTGCGACCTACATGTCAGCCTTGAGCCGGGACCTCTATCTCAACAGCCCTCCCATCCAGATCGCATCAGTGACCGGACAGCGGTATTCATTCCTCCTGGCATCACCTAGGGTCCGGACCTGCACCCTGATTTCCCCCACTCACCCGTTAGAGCCCTTGATCGATCAGCTGGCGACCCCGGGCCACGGAGTTCAGCCCGTGATGGCAGATCGGGACCAGAGCTTAAAGACGGCAGCCATCTTGCGTGGGGAGTGCCAGACGCAGCCTCGGCCTTCAGCCAGAGGAACCCTGGGATGCTGCAGACACAGTGTGGGTGCTCTCAATCCTCCCTGCCTGCAGCTGATATAGCGGCAACAGGCGCCCTGGTATCTGCACAGAGGAGGAGGTGCATGATCCCTCCTAATTGCAACCGCTAACTGCTTCCTGTCAGTGCCTCCTGGTCTGTATAGTGAGCTTCAGCTCTTTATCTCACTTTCCTCCTAAGTAGACACACTCGTTCTGGCGGGTGCTATCTGAGCTGGAGACAATCCTCCCCTGGGAGAAGTGACTTTCTCCCTGCAGCAGTTTTCTAGTGAGATATTCCCAGCTTTTGATAACAAATTAGCTGTTTACTGCCCAACCATCCTTACTGTTCACTCCTGCTCTTTGGCTCAGTACACTGTCTCTCATCCCTCCTGGGCTCAATAGTCCCTCCTAGCTAGGACTAGAGTCGACTTTTTCTATTACTGTGGAGCTCTTGTTAATCTATGAACTTTCATATACGGAGTATTTTTTCTGTATACTATTGTTCTACATAACCACCTCTGTGTGTGTGCTGCTGTCTTTGTGTGTTTTTCCTATGCCGCACTGCTTTTATTTTGCTAATGCTGCCGTGAGCACCATATTTTCCGACCCAGAGCCTACATTTTTCTAGTGGGTAACACCGACATTTTCCTTTATTGCCTATGAATATTGATCACTGAACTCAACCTATGGTAATATAAGCCGTTCTTCAATGAAAATCAAGCAAAAAGGGCCTCAAGAAATTTCTCATCATTTCCTTCGCCAGAGTAAACCAAGTTCATCTACCTCCCCTGATGCTCCCTCCCCATTATCCACGATGGATCAGGCATCAGCACCTGCCACCAAAGGTGATATGCAAATATTACAGGCTCTAATTATGGACCTTAAGGAATCATTCACCTCTGCCCTTCAAAAAGCAGTCGGTGAACTGAGTGCTGACTTGTCGGAACTCACATCTCGTACTTCGTTACTTGAATCCCACTTGGATAAACGCCAAGAAGACCATGTCAACATCGCTAACGACATGAACTATTACTATAATGAGCTAGACCTCCTAAGGGACAAAAACAAGGATTTGGAAAATTGGGAGAAACAGAATAACCTTTGCATATGTAATATTCCTGAAACAATAGCCCAAATGATGTTGAGCCCTATCCAATCCACCTCTTTCTTCACCTCCTCCCGTCAACCGACGCTTCTATTTTTCAAATTGAAAGGGCCCATAGAGCCCTAAGGCCAAAACCAAAAGACACTGATCCACCCAGAGATGTGGTCCTCAAACTGCTCTCTTTCAAGGTCAAAAGTATTATTACCACAGCTAGTCGATCCTCCCAAAACATCCTGTTTGAGTGATCAAGCCTTCAAATTTTTCAGGACTTGGCCCCTTACAACATAGCCAAATGGAGGGACTTACGCACTGTGATTTCGTTATTGCAAGATAATGGATACACATATAAATGGGGTATCCCGTTTCGCTTGTTGGTAGAAGTCAAGGGAAAACTTCTGTGCGAACACCTGAAGAAGGAAAAGTTCTCCTCCGCAAGCTTAATCTTTGCCCTTCTGCTGATGCTGGCCCCTCTCGTCAAGACATGAGTGCCCAGACTTCGATGACTTGAGTGACTTACTTTGACGGTCATATACTACTATTTGTTGCTCTTTCATATTTTTGCTTCTAGTCAATATTGTATTCCTTGTTCTTGTTATTGTCTCTGTTCATGTCATATGCTTATTCAATTTCTCATCTCCCTAATTCGTACTGGAATGACACTGTATTACTCATATGTTGACTTTGCTTAACCCTTGTTGCTACAAGTTACATGGTTACACTGTTTCTTTTACCCACTGTCTTCTGAAATGCATTACTGAACTTTTTCCACCACCTCTCACCACCACCCACTCTTAGGGATTATTGTATTTCTAGCTAAATATCTAACTTAGTACCCCGGGAAAATTCCTGACTATTGAATCCCGCCCCTGAGCCCCTTTCTTAAGTGGAGCTCACTTGTTTGTAGCGGCCTGCCATATTCCTTGGCAGCCCTTGCTACTTATTTCTAATTTATTTTTTTCTCCTTCCTCCTACCCTGCCAGCTTTCCAAATTTACATCATACCTTTTAAATGTGTATCCATCACACCACAAAAACATACCCAATTATTTCACTGTTTGAAATGGATCCGAGCTGATTGTGTCTTCTTGCAGGAGACTCACCTCAAATCTCATAGCCACCCTTCATTAGCGTCTAAACACTATCCAACTGTATACTACTCCAAAAATGTCTCTAAAAAGAATGGTGTAGCTATTTTACTCCATTCATCTTTCCCGTTTGTGTTAGATGATACTAAAGTTGATCCTGTAGGCCGCTTTAGAATTTTAAAGAGTAAATTAGGCCATGAGGAGATGACGCTGGCGAATATTTATGCCCCCAATTCTGGCCACTCCCAGCTCTTTAACAAATTTTTTTATATTCTTTCTGAATTCAGGAATGGTAAAACATTAGTTGGTGGAGACTTCAACACAGTACTACACTCTGCCCTGGATAAATCGTGAAACTCTAATATATAGTCCCCTGTCCCTGGGTCTATGGCTCTTGGGAGGCACATGGCTGGGGCGGGTCTATTTGATGTCTTTCTTTTCTAATCCCCATGCTACCCATTCACGCATTGACATGTTTTTGGGCACAACCGCTCTAACTCAGACTGCAGTCCTCTCCTGCATTCTCCCAAATACGTGGTCTGCTAACTCCCTCTTAGTGGCGTCCTTTGGACTTTTAGAGACTACCACTGGCAAACCGGCATAGAGGATGAACGAACTGCTTCTAAAACTCCCACAATTTCAGGAACTGATAAAAGACCGTATCAACAAATTTTTTCAATTTAACTCCTCTGATGACATACCCTTTCCCATGATCTGGGAAGCACATAAATCAGTAATTAGAGGATATATGATTCAGTTTGCTTCCCGGCATAAAAATCACGAGAGGCACTGATTGCTTCCCTTAACTCTTCAATTGCTTCCCTGGAAAGGGAACATAAAAGAACGCTCTCCAGAAAAACTCTATCTCAGCTTTCGCAGAAAAGGGCTGAGCTACAAGTTCTTATGGCTGAGCGTGTTGAAAGGAGCCTCAGATTGGTTAATCAAAAATTCATGATAAGAGCAATAAAGCTCACAGACTCAGGACCAGACGGGCCTCACAAATCATTACTTTGATTAAAACTCCATCTGGAAATACGGTTTATAACCCCCAAAGACATAAACGACCTATTTGCTAAATGTTACCAGACGCTGTATAATTGAACTGATCCCTCCGACTCCTCCCCTCACACTCAGGATATCTCACAATATTTGGATTTGGGTGCGCTGCCTGTCCTCTCTGACTGTACAGCCCCGGCCCTA
Organism: Pseudophryne corroboree; assembly: GCF_028390025.1. Taxonomy (NCBI): domain Eukaryota; kingdom Metazoa; phylum Chordata; class Amphibia; order Anura; family Myobatrachidae; genus Pseudophryne; species Pseudophryne corroboree. The sequence goes on from NC_086448.1 coordinate 716,445,396, forward strand.
GTAGTAGATATTACTGAAGAGGAGTTCAAGAACGCTCTTAAGTCTCTCAAACCTTCTAAAGCCCCTGGACCTGAAGGTTTTTACGATGGCATACTACAAAACCTTTGCATAGAAAACATCTCAAATGGTTCAGCTGTTCAATGCAGTCTTACACGGTGCCCCATTTCACCCAGATTTTAACTGTGTCATGAATCATTGTTATTCCTAATCAGGGTAAAGACCTCTCTCTATGTGCCAACTATCGTCCCATTTCCCTAATCAATACTGACCTTAAATTGTTTGCTAAGATTTTGGCAACTAGATTGAATGTGGTACTCCCGCCTTTAATACACCCTGACCAAGTTGGCTTTATCCCCCAATGTCAAGCCTCAGATTATACTAGACATATCATAGACTTGGTACATTATTCTAAAGTTAATAAGATTCCTACTGTGGTTCTGGCACTAGAAGCAGAAAAGGCGTTTGATCGCCTTTCATGGCCTTTCATGTTTCACACTTTGACCTCTGTTGGTCTAAAGGAAAAAAATTTTAGAAGCTCTAAAAACCTTATACTCTCATCCCTCCTCCTCTGTTATGACTAATGGCATACACTTTACACATTTTGCTCAGGAAAATGGGACGAGACAGGGCTGTCCTCTCTCCCCCCTTCTATTTGCACTTTGTATTGAGCCATTGGCAACAAGAATTAGAGCTAACCCTGACATTAAAGGGATTGAAGTGGGGAAGAATCACTACAAAATATCACTCTTTGCAGACAACAGTCTCACTTTATCAAATCCTTCCGTGTCTCTCCCTAATCTTCAATCTGAATTGCAAACATATGGCTCCCTCTCGGGATACAAAATAAATAGCTCTAAGTCTGAAGCTATGGCTTTCTGTGTTACCTCGCATGTACTATCCATGCTTACCACTTCCTTTCCTTTCATGTGGCATCCTTCGGCTATCAAATATTTGGGCATCTCTAATACTAAGACTTACTCTCTTCTATATCAGGCTATTTTTTTACCTGTGTTTCAAACTCTGGCTAGAGATCTAACTCAGAAGCAATCTCTGTAAATCTCATGATTTGATAAGATCAACATGATCAAAATGAATCTTCTCCTGAGACTCCAAATAAACCACCTGGATAAATGTATATAATGTGTATTCGCGAATTTAGGGACACATCTAATGAAGTTCACCTGGACATTGGTGGATGGGCCCATATATTTGCCAAATGTGTGCTAAGAACTTCAATTACAGTATACTCCATGTTAATTTAAAGAGTTTATCAAAAATTATTTTGACTATCAGTATTCTTAATGCTTAGTCTACAACAGCATTTTTCTTTCTCCTGTTTAGTACTAGAAGCCTTAGTATGGCAGCACCTCTTATTATTAGAGATGTGCACCGGAAATTTTTCTGGTTTTGTGTTTTGGTTTTGGATTCGGTTCCGCGGCCGTGTTTTGGATTCGGGCGCATTTTGGCAAAACCTCCCTTAAAATTTTTTGTCGGATTCGGGTGTGTTTTGGATTTGGGTGGTTTTTTTTTTCATAAACCCCTCAAAAACAGCTTAAATCATAGAATTTGGAGGTAATTTTGATCCTAGAGTATTATTAACCTCAATAACCATAATTTCCACTAATTTCCAGTCTATACTGAACACCTCACAATATTATTTTTAGTCCTAAAATTTGCACCGAGATCGCTGCGTGACTAAGCTAAGCGATCCAAGTGGCCGGCACAAACACCTGGCCCATCTAGGAGTGGCACTGCAGTGTCAGACAGGATGGCACTTAAAAAAATTGGCCCCAAACAGCACATGATGCAAAGAAAAGAGAAAAAGAGGTGCACTGTAGTCGCTGGATGGCTAGTCTAAGTGACACAAACACCTCAATATCACAGGAATTATTTGTTCTAATTAATGGTATTATTGGTCCAAATCACTGGAAGAAAATGACAAAATCACAGGAATTATTTGTTCTAATTAATGGTATTATTGGTCCAACCACTGGAAGAAAATGACAAAATCACTGGAATTATTAATTCTAATCAATGGTATTATTGGTCCAAATCACTGGAAGAAAATGACAAAAACACTGGAATTAAATGGCAGTAATGTCGGGAATTATATCAAGTGGCAGTACCACTGGACATATACGGAGGTGTCAGACAGGATGGCACTTAAAAAATAGTCCCCAAACAGCACATGATGCAAAGAAAAGAGAAAAAGAGGTGCACTGTGGTCGCTGGATGGCTAAGCTAAGCGACACAAACACCTCAATATCACAGGAATTATTCATTCTAATCAATGGTATTATTGGTCTAAATCACTGGAAGAAAATGACAAAATCACAGGAATTATTTGTTCTAATCAATGGTATTATTGGTCCAAATCACTGGAAGAAAATGACAAAATCACTGGAATTAAATAGCAGTAATGTCGGGAATTATATCAAATGGCAGTACCACTGGACATATATGGAAGTGTCAGACAGGATGGCACTTAAAAAATAGTCCCCAAACAGCACATGATGCAAAGAAAAGAGAAAAAGAGGTGCACTGTGGTCGCTGGATGGCTAAGCTAAGCGACACAAACACCTCAATATCACAGGAATTATTTGTTCTAATCAATGTATTATTGGTCCAAATCACTGGAAGAAAATTACAAAATCACAGGAATTATTCGTTCTAATCAATGGTATTATTGGTCCAAATCACTGGAAGAAAATGACAAAATCACAGGAATTATTTGTTCTAATCAATGGTATTATTGGTCCAAATCACTGGAAGAAAATCACAAAATCACTGGAATTATTTGGCAAGATCACTGTAATTAATAATTATAAATCACTGATATTAATTGGTAAAATCTCACTATCACCTGCCTAGTGAATTGGAATCTAGATGGGATTTTGTACCGGGGACACAATAACTTCATCAATTGTCTAAATTCCAATGCACTAATGGTGAAAAACGGGGGCACGACTAACAGCGCACTGATTATACTGATCACTGATGATACTACGGAGAACTGACACCTAGCAGCGAGAACAGCACTGGACTATTGTACTGTAGTATACTGGTCCCCACAATGCAGCAAAGATATTGAGCACTGATCTGGAGAATAGAACTGAGTCTGAAACGGAGCTGCAAGAAACAGCAATGGCCTACTGTACTGTACTACTATATACTGGTGGTCACCACAATGCTGCACTGTACTACTATATACTGGTCACAACAATGCAGCACAGATATGGATACTAGAAGTGACACAAAGCAGCAAGAAACAGCAATGGCCTACTGTACTGTACTACTATATGCTGGTGGTCACCACAATGCTGCACTGTACTACTATATTCTGGTCACAACAACGCAGCACAGATATGGATACTTGCAGTGACACGGAGCTGCAAGATACAGCAATGGCCTACTGTACTGTACAACTATATACTGTTGGTCACCAAAATGCTGCACTGTACTACTATATATACTGCTCACAACAATGCAGCACAGATATGGATACTTGAAGTGACACGGAGCTGCAAGATACAGCAATGGACTATTGTACTACTATACTGGTGGTCACCAAAATGCTGCACTATACTACTATATATAATATATATATATTGTATATACTGGTCACACAACAATGCAGCAAATATTGAGCACTGATGATCAGGATACTGTCTAGAACTCAGTTTGACACGGAGCTGCAAGATACAATTATATACTGGTGGTCCCCACAATGCAGCACACTGAGCACAGATATTTGCAGCACACTGAGCACAGATATGGAGCTTTTCAGGCAGAGAACGTAGATATTTGCAGCACACTGAGCACAGATATGGAGCTCTTCATGCAGAGATTGTAGATATTTGCAGCACACTGAGTACAGATATTTGCAGCACACTGAGCACAGATACGGAGCTTTTCAGGGAGAGAACGTAGCCACGTCCTCTCCGTTCAATCTCCAATGCACGAGTGAAAATGGTGACGACGCGCGTCTCTTTATATGGAATACGAATCTCGTGAGAATCCGACAGCGGGATAATGACGTTCAGCCTCGTTCGGGTTAACCGAGCAAGGCGGCAAGATCCGAGGCTGCCTCGGACCCGTGTAAAATAGGTGAAGTTCGAGGGGGTTCGGATCTCGGAGAACCGAACCCACTCATCTCTACTTATTATGTTTCAAAATAGGGTGTGCTATCCAGTCTATCCCTTTTTTTCCTTCAAACTCTTAAATTAAGGTTATGGGGCATAATTATCATAATCCATATTTTTAATGTGGAAATAATTTTTAACGGAAATGTACCTATGTTTTCTTGCTAGGAGATGCAACCTTAAATGTAATGTATAGATGCATCTGAAGCAAATATCTTGCAATCATCATAATCAATTCATTAACTGTAGCAATCTTCTTTACATGCTGAATTTAGGCTTGGTAAGAAATGTATTTTAAAGATATGTGCAAGTAAGGCTGAACTGGTCATCTGGCACTTCTGGCAAATGCCAAAAAGTCTGATGGTCAGATGGACTAGTTCCAACCATACAGAGAGTGTGCTGGCCAAGCAGCGCAGCCTTCATGCTCCCTACTCGTCCACTCGCCCTTCCAACATCCAGCCATGGCTGGTATACAGGGTGTGCAGCAAGTCCAAGCTCCCCTGCAATGTGGCATGAGCAGTGATCACACTCCACTTGTCGTGTGATACAGTGGGTTGACAGGGCTGCTTCATGGCCCCAGTCTGTCACCAAAATAAGAGGGATCTAACAGGGGCCTGCCAATCTCACATCAGTATGCCTGTCTGTACTGGAATGCCATGATGCCAACAAAAATCCATTTCTCCAGTCATATAGGGCTGTAGGGGAGATGTAACAAACCCTCTAAAGCAGACATGTGCAGAAGTTATCCATGGCAACCAATCAGCTTCTAGCTATCTTTTATCTTGTACATTCCATGAAATTGGTTGCTATGGGCAACTTCTCCATTTGTTTCCTTCAGAAGGTTTAATACTTCTTCCTGCATTAGAGTTAAATACAGTACATACAACTGAAAAATACGTGTGCAACTCATATGAATGTACAAAGTGTCAAATCTTGCATGAAGCATAAAATTCTAAAGCAAAATGCACCTACAGTACATGCAATGTTAACTCCACCTTTGCCATTACTGCTGTCATTTTTCCTTTGGTACAGTAATATTTAATGCCATTTTGGTGACAGCAGCTGCTTTCAAACATTGAGTACAAGTGTCCTGGCTTTGTTTCCAGCATAATGCTAAAGCATACTTGCCTACCCTCCCAGAACAACCAGAAGGCTCCCAAAATTTGGGTGAGCAAGTCTCCTGGATCTGGCCTCTATCTGCCAAATGTCATGCATAAGCTGGCAGATGACACAATTCCATGCTGAATCGCATCATCATAGCCACCACCCCTCTCCGACCCCCGCTGTACAACACCAGTATTGTATAGCAGGGTGTATGACTATAATGATGCAAACACACACCTACTGCACAGCTCTATATACCATGCAATGCCACCGAATCACCCTCTGTGCCACGCTATGCCCCTGATCCACCCCCTGTGCTGTGCTCTGCTGTCCTGGACTCCTGGCTGTCCCCTCCTCCCACAGAGGGGCTTAAGAAAGTCAGTAAGTATGAGCTACTGTATAGAGAAATATTGTCTGGTAACGTCAGGCATTTGCTCTCAAATAGCGGTTAGCCACATAGAGCTAACCACAGGTTTGCCCAAACAGCAAAAAAGTGCTACCTTACTCAAGAATCATTAAAGCAAGGAAGATCATTTAGGATATATGGTGATGGATAGTTGTATTTTGAGCAACTGTTTACAATGATTAATTATTAATTAACATACTACAAGTAATTACCATCACTATCGGCGGCTTTGTTAATGGCAACAAATAATGTAGGGGTTATACAATAACCATGCTCTTTCCCGGCCAGCAATTACAATTGTCCACCTTTTGTTATTATGTTTCAAGCGTCCCCCACACCTATTAAACTCATTAGATGAGGCCATCTTTCAGCTGTAGCTTCTGTTAGGGTTGGGTACAGGATCCCGTCAGTCGGAATCCCGGCGGTCAAAATACAGATGCCAGAATCCCGACCGTCAGAATGCCAGCAGGGATTCGAGCAGAACAAAGCCCCTTGTGGGCTCTCTACATTTTCGCTACTCTGCGGGCTCGGTGGCTCGCTTCGCTCACCACAGGTTTTATTCCCACCACATGGGTATCGTGGACACCCAGGAGTGGGAATAGCTGTGGCGGCGCTGCCAGCATTCTAGTGGTAGGGATTCTGGCATTGGTATTTTGACCGTCGGGATTCCAACTACATCCCTTCTGTTATGTGTCATTTTACACAGTTTGTGTCATGATCCCCTCCACACACAGTGTTATATTAATATGCACTTTATTAATAAAAGCTAATATTAATTATAATGACCCTATATTGTTATTGTGTAACATAAATTAAATGTACACACTATTTTGAACATGTTATCATTAGTTCCCATCAAATAAATCAGTAATGAGATATCAACAAGTTAAATTTCTATGTTTTTAATCTTGTAGACAATTGAAAACATAAATTACAATAATCACTGAGTTGATTTTTAACTGAAACCTCTCTTAAAGTTTGAATTTGTAGCTTAAATTATGCTACATTTAGTTTCACCTGACAAATCTATAATGTCTCTAGTAAAGAAATACAAAGCTGAGCCATTAAGAATAAACTTGCCTGTAAAGTCACAGTCATGAATAATAACTGAAGGGGAGCACTTGTCAAGACTGTCGAAAAACAAATAAAAAAATATGCGCTGCATTGATTTAATGCATTTTTATTTGTTTTGTTCTCTTACTTTTGAATAAATCATATGCTAGTAAGGACAGTCCACAGCTATCATTGACATTAATCACAAACCTATTTCCTAATGCTGCATCAGAAAAGTTCTTTTTGACAAATTGGTCCTGTGACTTTCTGAACTACTGCATATAATCTAGTGAGGCAAAGTAAATTGTGAAGACAGAGAAGTAGTTGCACAAAGGAACAGTAGCAGCAGCTTACCAACATTTATGGAAGTAAATCAGAACCAATTTGAATATTAAATCCCACCTTCAACTGTATCATGAAAACATTCATGCAGATCAACAAATATTGTATTTAATACACTATTATTATTTTTCTTTGAATTTTGATAAATTTCAACTTGTTCCTTCATAGTAGGAGCTGTATTTTGCAGCCATCAAAGGCATTTCATATGACAGAGCAATATTTGTAGGATATGATGTATATTTTTTACTAGCAGAAAAAGCAAATTATATGATTCATTTCAGTCAAATCGCTCTTTTGGCTTTACAAGTGTAGATTTATAGAGTTGTTATTTGAGCAGGATAATAATTCATAAATTAGTACCCAAGAAAAGAGATATTCACAGTTTTATAAATGGTTCGTTGAATCGAACATAAGTTCAACTAAAAATGTTAACTTTATTCAATCAATGCAAATAGGTATGACTATGTTTGATCTCGACAGAACAAGCTGGTTAGACCAATATTGAGCCAGTTTACACAAGGACAAGTTACTTTATACAAAATAAATATTGAACTAAATTAAACATATTAGCCCTTAACCACTTAACTGGCATAAACGTATGGGATACGACTGCAGCCAGGAGAGCGTTACCTGACTAGGTCGTATCCCATATATCCATGTCGCCCTGCTGCCTCCCCCATCTGTATGAAGGAAATCTGTTCTGCACAAGTGCAGAACAGGCTTCCTCCTCCTGCTGCACCCCCCTGGGTGAGATATTGTGGTCTGTGACCACAAACATCACTCTCAAAATTGGGCCCCATAATGCCATGCGATCGGCACTCCAGGGCACATGTGCCGGAATTAACAGTGCTAGGAAGGGAACATAGTTGAACTATGCTGATCTCTGCATGTGCAGACACCAGCTGCAGCAGAGGGACTGATGATAAGTGTCCCCTGACCCTTGCTCCGCTGTGCTCTGCTCTGCAATGAGGTGAGGGTGTGTGGCTATAATGGGGTGAAGTAATAGGGGGGTCATGTTTTGGCATTGGGGTAGGTAGGGGGGTGTATATGCTTCCCAACAAAAATGTTATATAAATATAAAAATAATTACATTTGTATTGTGATACATGAGAGGGGGGGGGGGTCATTATTTTATAATAGAGGCTTATGGACAGGGGTTGAAAAACACCCCCCAAGTACAGTATACTATTTAAAATAGAATATTTTAATATACTATTAAAAATACTTTTTAAACTTTATTCCATTTGTTTTTTTAAAACAAAAATTTCTGAGTGGTTTTGTGTAAAAAAAATTTTTCAATTAAGTGGTAAAATGAATAAATGTTATCGCTTTTCTAATACGGACAGTGAACCTTTAACAGTAATGTTAACTATTCAAATGTAAACCTTTTTTTCTCAAGTACTATAAAAACTGTATCATACAGCTTCTAAGCAGGTATAGCAACATGATATAGTTATTCTAAGTAGTGAAAACAAACTGTAAAAGTTTGAATTTTTTAGCTTTTCTACATAAGCACTTAGGGGTATTGTTACTAAAAGTTGACTTTGGTTTTATTTAAAATCAACCAGAGCAGAACCAAAATCCCCAGAAAATTGACTATGATGTTTCTATTCCAAATAGTTCATTTACTAAAAGTCGATTTTGAGTTCCATTTTAAAATCACACACTTCTAAATATTTTCTATTCACCAAAAAATGAACCCAAAATTGATAAAAATCAATCAAAAATGAATCATAGACAAAATCATACAAAGCATTCTTATTGGTCACAAGCACTGTCACATGCACTGTATTACCGAAAACATCTTTATTCCTGTTCTAATTTGCATATCCACAATTTTTTTAAATCATTGCTGTGCCTATAAATGCCATGATTTCTGGAGTCAGAGTGCCCCACATGCTTCTCTCCCATGTGTTTTTCCAACATATTGAGGTTTCAGACAATTCCACATGATTTAAGATCAAATAGAACTGTTTCAGATGGTTCTTTTGAAAACTGTGATTTCTGGTCGATTTTGAGTTGATTTTCAAAACAACTTAGTAAATATAGGTTAGGAATTGAACTCTATGTTGAAGTATTGAAGGTTCTATTTTAGTTATAATTAAGGGTAAAGTTCTATTTCAGTCGATTTTGAGTAAATTTTGTGTCGGTTTTGCCTTTAATAAATATCTTATTGTCAAATGCACCACCAAATCACCTCAAAATGGACTGATACTGCAAACTGACTTTTAGTAAATGTACCCCTTAATGCTTTCTGTTAGTGTTGTCCAACTTAAATTCAATGCCAGCCACACTCTTTGCCAAACATTTTAACATTAGCCACATTTACAAAAAAATAAGAAAATAACATTTTAAAAATGAAAATATTAATTATATTAATCTGAAAAAAGGTTAAAAAATATAAAATGTACTAATTTAATTTCATTCTTTGCAATTTTTACCATTTGTCTCAGTTTTGAAAAAAGTGCATGTAGTGTATTAGACTCTACGTGGTATACTAAGGTGCGGGTTTATAGAAGTGGAGATGTTGCCCACAGCAACCAATCAGAGTTTACTTTTCATTTATCTAGCACTTTCTAGAATACAATAGCTAGAATCTGATTGGTTGCTATAAGCAATATCTCCCCTTCTTTAACCTGCACCTTAGTAGATATACCACTACATCTTAATTCTACATCCAGATTTCATCCACAATCCATATTTCAATTCAATACAATTAATAGCTAAAAAGTGGGTTCGCACGTACGTTTCCAAACATATTTGACATCTCCGAGATAATGAAGCTTTGAATCACAAAATCATTTATTTTTAAAAGATAAGTCAACATCATCAAAGTAGACTTGTTTTTCACAGGAGAATAATTGCCACTTGATAACAACTTATCTTCTTCAATACCTTGTCTGTCTAAATAGAGTTATGACCTCTCAAGATAATTTTGAGTTATGTGAAATTGAAATGTATTTTACATAAGCTAAAAACTCTGGTCTGAACCTTTCAAAATAAAAAAAGCATATCTTAAAACTCTTTTTGTGTGCAAATACTGTATGCTGGTTAAAATGAAGAATTCCTATAAATTGGTTAATAAAAGGAAAACATCAAATCTTGATTCATCATATGTAAAATAAAATGATTGCATCTGCACAGAGTCTTGTACATATTAGCCATGTTATCATCTGTCATCTTCATTTAAATATCTAATTCCAATTTCCAATCATTATGAAAATGTAAGTTGAATTAACATGTTTCCGTATATATATATATATATATAATTTAGAGATGTGCACCAGACATTTTTCGGGTTTTGTGTTTTGGTTTTGGATTCGGTTCCGCGGACGTGTTTTGGATTCGGACGCGTTTTGGCAAAACCTCCCTGAAAATTTTTGGTTGGATTTGGGTGTGTTTTGGATTCAGGTGTTTTTTTTCCAAAAACTCCCCAAAAACAGCTTAAATCATAGAATTTGGGGGTAATTTTGATCCTATATTATTAACCTCAATAACCATAATTTCCACTCATTTCCAGTCTATTCTGAACACATCACACCTCACAATACTATTTTTAGTCCTAAAATTTGCACCGAGGTCGCTGGATGACTAAGCTAAGCGACCCAAGTGGCCGGCACAAACACCTGGCCCATCTAGGAGTGGCACTGCAGTGTCATACAGGATGGCACTTAAAAAAATTGTCCCCAAACTGTTAGGCGCGGCGGTCTTCGGCCGTGCCCTGACTGAGCAGCGGTCACGGCCGCCGCGCCTCTCTCCTTCCCTGTCCCCCGCACGGCGCCTAGCAACGCCAGGACGTCGTGCGCACGATAGCCGCCGGGTCCCTGGCAACGCAGGACGCCGTGCGTGCAGGGCCGCCGGGTGCATAGCAACGGGGACGCCACAGGTGGACCGCGTTCCCCGTTGCTAAGAATAGTTAATTAGGTTGCTCGTGCAGCAGGGCAGCTGCACGGCAACTAGTAATTAGGGTCTGGGGGCTGGTCCTGCTGGCCCTCCTGTTATTGGCCAGCAGGGCCTTTTTATGTGAGCCAGCACACTGCAGCCCCGCCGCTGATAGCTTCTTGTATGCTGTTCCTGCCTTGCAGAACTCTGTTCCTGTCAGCCGTGTTTGGTGGATCTTGCTCCCTGCCCTTTGGTACTTTGGAGGTCCGAAGCCGGTCCTGGGAATCCTTCTAGTCCTTGCGAACCTGTTTGTCATCTGGGGTTCTCGCCCGGTTTCGTGAGTAGCGGCTTCTGCCGCGTGTTGCGGCCTATGCCGCTTAGTGTTTACTTTACTGTGAATTGGTGCATTTGCGGAGGTTTCCTCTTTCACTGTCCTCCCTGGAACTCGGCGGTGCCGTGTAGGGGAGTGGACAGTGGTTTCTTTGTAGTTCTTTTTCCTTTGGCGGCGTGCCGCACATACGTTTAGTTTTTAGGTAGTTTATAGCCCCTAGCGTGGTTGTTTCAGTTAGAGGTCCCCTTGTTATTACCCTGTCTCAGTTCACGCCTTGTCTCTCTTTAAGACCTGAGGGGGCATCGGAGTTGGGCAGACCTAATCCGCCCTTCAAACGCGGCTGCCAAGGGCCCAAGAAACCATAGTCGTTCAGGCGTGAATTGATAACACGGGTAAGACAACGGAGGTAGGGTGCTAGGGGCTATTTCCTTCCCATTTCCCAATCCCAGCATTCCGTCTTGGTGCTCAGGACTCACTACATAAGATCTCCCCTGTCCTGAGCATCAGGATCGTAACACAAACATCACATGATGCAAAGATAAATTAAAGAAAAAAGAGGTGCAAGATGGAATTGTCCTTGGGCCCTCCCACCCACCCTTATGTTGTATAAACAGGATATGCACACTTTAACAAACCCATCATTTCAGTGACAGGGTCTGCCACACGACTGTGACTGAAATGAATGGTTGGTTTGGGCCCCCACCAAAAAAGAAGCAATCAATCTCTTCTTGCACAAACTGGCTCTACAGAGGCAAGATGTTCACCTCCTCCTCATCGTCCGATTCCTCACCCCTTTCACTGTATACATCCCCCTGCTCACAGATTATTAATTCGTCCCCACTGGAATCCACCATCTCAGGTCCCTGTGTACTTTCTGGAGGCAATTGCAGGTGAATGTCTCCACGGAGGAATTGATTATAATTCATTTTGATGAACATCATCTTCTCCACATTTTCTGGAAGTAACCTCGTATGCCGATTGCTGATAAGGTGAGCGGCTGCACTAAACACTCTTTCGGAGTACCCACTGGAGGGGGGGGGGGCAACTTAAGTAAAATAAAGCCAGTTTGTGCAAGGGCCTCCAAATTGCCTCTTTTTCCTGCCAGTATACGTACGGACTGTCTGACATGTCTACTTGGATGCGGTCCCTCATATAATCCTCCACCATTCTTTCAATGGTGACATAATCATATGCAGTGACAGTAGACAACATGTCAGTAATTGTTGGCAGGTCCTTCAGTCCTAACCAGATGTCAGCACTCGCTCCAGACTGCCCTGCATCACCGCCAGCGGGTGGGCTCGGAATTCTTAGCCTTTTCCTCGCAGCCCCAGTTGCGGGAGAATGTGAAGGAGGAGCTGTTGACGGGTCACGTTCCGCTTGAGTTGACAAGTGTCTCACCAGCAGGTCTTTGAACATCTGCAGACTTGTGTCTGCCGGAAAGAGAGAGGCTTTAAACCTAGGATCGAGCACGGTGGCCAAAATGTAGTGCTCTGATTTCAACAGATTGACCACCCGTGAATCCTGGTTAAGCGAATTAAGGGCTCCATCCACGTGTCCCACATGCCTAGCGGAATCGCTCCGTTTTAGCTCCTCCTTCAATCTCTCCAGCTTCTTCTGCAAAAGCCTGATGAGGGGAATGACCTGACTCAGGCTGGCAGTGTCTGAACTGACTTCACGTGTGGCAAGTTCAAAGGGTTGCAGAACCTTGCACAACGTTGAAATCATTCTCCACTGCGCTTGAGTCAGGTGCATTCCCCCTCCTTTGCGTATGTTGTAGGTAGATGTATAGGCTTGAATGGCCTTTTGCTGCTCCTCCATCCTCAGAAGCATATAGAGGGTTGAATTCCACCTTGTTACCACCTCTTGCTTCAGATGATGGCAGGGCAGGTTCAGGAGTGTTTGCTGGTGCTCCAGTCTTCGGCACGCAGTGGCTGAATGCTGAAAGTAACCCGCAATTCTTCGGGCTACCGACAGCATCTCTTGCACGCCCCTGTCGTTTTTAAAAAAATTCTGCACCACCAAATTCAATGTATGTGCAAAACATGGGACGTGCTGGAATTTGCCCACATGTAATGCATGCACAATATTGCTGGCGTTGTCCGATGTCACAAATCCCCAGGAGAGTCCAATTGGGGTAAGCCATTTTGCGATGATGTTCCTCAGTTTCCGTAAGAGGTTGTCAGCTGTGTGCCTCTTATGGAAAGCGGTGATACAAAGCGTAGCCTGCCTAGGAACGATTTGGCATTTGCGAGATGCTGCTACTGGTGCCGCCGCTGCTGTTCTTGCTGCGGGAGGCAATACATCTACCCAGTGGGCTGTCACAGTCATATAGTCCTGAGTCTGCCCTGCTCCACTTGTCCACATGTCTGTGGTTAATTGGACATTGTTTACAACTGCATTTTTTAGGACACTGGTTACTCTTTTTCTGACGTCTGTGTACATTCTCGGTATCGCCTGCCTAGAGAAATGGAACCTACATGGTATTTGGTACCGGGGACACAGTACCTCAAACAATTCTCTAATTCCCTGTGAATTAATGGTGGATACCGAACACACGTTTAACACCAACGCAGCTGCCAGGATGACTGCTGTGATATTTCATCTTCCTCGCAAAGGACTGTTGGACAGTCAATTGCTTACTGAAAGTAGTACAAGTGGTCTTCCGAATTCCCCTCTGGGATGACGATCGACTCCCAGCAGCAACAACAGCAGTGCCAGCAGCAGTAGGCGTTACACTCAAGGATGCATCGGATGAATCCCAGGCAGGAGAGGACTAGTCAGACTTGCCAGTGACATGGCCTGCAGGACTATTGATTTACCTGTCTAATGAGGAAATTGACACTGAGGAAGCTGGTGGTGTGGTTTGCAGGAGCTTGGTTACAAGAGGAAGGGATTTAGTTGTCAGTGGACTACTTCCACTGTCACACAAAGTTTTTGAACTTGTCAATGACTTCTGATGAATGTGCTCCAGGTGACGTATAAGGGAGAATGTTCCTAGATGGTTAACGTCCTTACCCCTACTTATTACAGCTTAACAAAGGCAACACACGGCTTTACACCTGTAGTCTGCATTTATGTTAAAATAATTCCACAACAAAGAGGTGATTTTTTTTGTAATTTGACCAGGCATGTCAATGGCCATATTCGTCCCACGGACAACAGGTGTCTCCCCGGGTGCCTGACTTAACCAAACCACCTCACCATCAGAATCCTCCTTGTCAATTTCCTCCTCAGCGCCAGCAACACCCATATCCTCATCCTGGTGTACTTCAACAGTGACATCTTCAATTTGACTATCAGGAACTGGACTGCGGGTGCTCCTTCCAGCACTTGCAGGGGGTGTGTAAATGGTGGAAGGCGCCACCTCTTCCCATCCAGTGTTGGGAAGGTCAGGCATCGCAAACGACACAATTGTACTCTCCTTGGGGATTTGTGATTTAGAAGAATGCACAGTTCTTTGCTGTGCTTTTGCCAGCTTAAGTCTTTTCATTTTTCTAGCGGGAGGATGAATGCTTCCATCTTCATGTGAAGCTGAACCACTAGCAATGAACATAGGCCAGGGCCTCAGCCGTTCCTTGCCACTCTGTGTCGTAAATGGCATATTGGCAAGTTTACGCTTCTCCTCAGACGCTTTTAATTTAGATTTTTGGGTCATTTTACTGAACTTTTGTTTTTTGTATTTTACATGCTCTCTACTATGACATTGGGCATCGGCCTTGGCAGACGACGTTGATGGCATTTCATTGTCTCGCAATGACTAGTGGCAGCAGCTTCAGCACGAGGTGGAAGTGGATCTTGATATATCCCTATTTTACCCTCCACATTTTTGTTCTCCATTTTTTAATGTGTGGAATTATATGCCAGTAATATATCAATAGCAATGGCCTACTGTACTGTAGTATATATGTATACTGTTGGTCACCAAAATGCTGCACAGTATTACTATTTATACTGCTCACAAAAATGCCGCACAGATATGGAATGGATACGTGCAGTGACACAGAGCTGCAAGATACGGCAATGGCCTACTGTACACAACTATATACTGTTGGGTCACCAAAATGCTGCACTGTAATACTATATATACTGCTCACAAAAATGCCGCACAGATATGGAATGGATATGTGCAGTGACACAGAGCTGCAAGATACAGCAATGGCCTACTGTACACAACTATATACTGTTGAGTCACCAAAATGCTGCACTGTAATACTATATATACTGCTCACAAAAATGCCGGACAGATATGGAATGGATACGTGCAGTGACACAGAGCTACAAGATACAGCAATGGCCTACTGTACACAACTATATACTGTTGGGTCACCAAAATGCTGCACTGTAATACTATATATACTGCTCACAAAAATGCCGCACAGATATGGAATGGATACGTGCAGTGACACAGAGCTGCAAGATACAGCAATGGCCTACTGTACACAACTATATACTGTTGGGTCACCAAAATGCTGTACTGTAATACTATATATACTGCTCACAAAAATGCCGCACAGATATGGAATGGATACGTGCAGTGACAGAGCTGCAAGATACAGCAATGGCCTACTGTACACAACTATATACTGTTGGGTCACCAAAATGCTGCACTGTAATACTGTATATACTGCTCACAAAAATGCCGCACAGATATGGAATGGATATGTGCAGTGACACAGAGCTGCAAGATATAGCAATGGCCTACTGTACAAAACTATATACTGTTGGGTCACCAAAATGCTGCACTGTAATACTATATATACTGCTCACAAAAATGCCGCACAGATATGGAATGCATACGTGCAGTGACACAGAGCTGCAAGATACAGCAATGGCCTACTGTACACAACTATATACTGTTGGGTCACCAAAATGCTGCACTGTCATACTATATATACTGCTCACAAAAATGCCGCACAGATATGGAATGGATACGTGCAGTGACACAGAGCTGCAAGATACAGCAATGGCCTACTGTACACAACTATATACTGTTGGGTCACCAAAATGCTGCACTGTAATACTATATATACTGCTCACAAAAATACCGCACAAATATGGAATGGATACATGCAGTGACACAGAGCTGCAAGATACAGCAATGTCCTACTGAACACAACTATATACTGTTGAGTCACCAAAATGCTGCACTGTAATACTATATATACTGCTCACAAAAATGCCGGACAGATATGGAATGGATACGTGCAGTGACACAGAGCTACAAGATACAGCAATGGCCTACTGTACACAACTATATACTGTTGGGTCACCAAAATGCTGCACTGTAATACTATATATACTGCTCACAAAAATGCCGCACAGATATGGAATGGATACGTGCAGTGACACAGAGCTGCAAGATACAGCAATGGCCTACTGTACACAACTATATACTGTTGGGTCACCAAAATGCTGTACTGTAATACTATATATACTGCTCACAAAAATGCCGCACAGATATGGAATGGATACGTGCAGTGACAGAGCTGCAAGATACAGCAATGGCCTACTGTACACAACTATATACTGTTGGGTCACCAAAATGCTGCACTGTAATACTGTATATACTGCTCACAAAAATGCCGCACAGATATGGAATGGATATGTGCAGTGACACAGAGCTGCAAGATATAGCAATGGCCTACTGTACAAAACTATATACTGTTGGGTCACCAAAATGCTGCACTGTAATACTATATATACTGCTCACAAAAATGCCGCACAGATATGGAATGCATACGTGCAGTGACACAGAGCTGCAAGATACAGCAATGGCCTACTGTACACAACTATATACTGTTGGGTCACCAAAATGCTGCACTGTCATACTATATATACTGCTCACAAAAATGCCGCACAGATATGGAATGGATACGTGCAGTGACACAGAGCTGCAAGATACAGCAATGGCCTACTGTACACAACTATATACTGTTGGGTCACCAAAATGCTGCACTGTAATACTATATATACTGCTCACAAAAATACCGCACAAATATGGAATGGATACATGCAGTGACACAGAGCTGCAAGATACAGCAATGTCCTACTGAACACAACTATATACTGTTGAGTCACCAAAATGCTGCACTGTAATACTATATATACTGCTCACAAAAATGCCGCACAGATATGGAATGGATACGTGCAGTGACACAGAGCTGCAAGATACAGCAATGGCCTACTGTACACAACTATATACTGTTGGGTCACCAAAATGCTGCACTGTAATACTATATATACTGCTCACAAAAATGCCGCACAGATATGGAATGGATACGTGCAGTGACACAGAGCTGCAAGATACAGCAATGGCCTACTGTACACAACTATATACTGTTGGGTCCCCAAAATGCTGCACTGTAATACTATATATACTGCTCACAAAAATGCCGCACAGATATGGAATGGATACGTGCAGTGACAGAGCTGCAAGATACAGCAATGGCCTACTGTATACAAATATATACTGTTGGGTCACCAAAATGCTGCACTGTAATACTATATATACTGCTCACAAAAATGCCGCACAGATATGGAATGGATACTTGCAGTGACAGAGCTACAAGATACAGCAATGGCCTACTGTACTGTACTACTATAATTATTATATACTGGTGGTCCCCAGTCCCCACAATGCAGCACACTGATCAGATATTTGCAGCACACTGAGCACAGATATGGAGCGTTTTCAGGCAGAGAATGTAGATATTTTCAGCACACTGAGCACAGATTATTTGCAGCACACTGAGCACAGATATTTGTAGCACACTGAGCACAGATTATGGAGCTTTTCAGGGAGAGAACGCAGCCACGTCCTCTCCGTTCAATCTCCAATGCATGAGTGGAAAATGGCGGCGACGTGCAACTCCTTATATAGAATGCGAATCTCGCGAGAATCCGACAGCGGGAAGATGACGTTTGGGCGTGTTCTGGTTAACCGAGCAAGGCGGAAAGATCCAAGGTTGCCTCGGAACCATGTAAAATGGGTGAAGTTCGGGGGGGGGTTCGGATCTCGAGGAAACCGAACCCGCTAATCTCTAACATATATATGGGGCAGTACGGATGGTGTAATGGTTAGCATTACTGCCTCACAGCACTGAGGTCATGGGTTCGATTCCCACCATGGCCCTAACTGTGTGGAGTTTGTATATTCTCCCCGTACTTGCGTGGGTTTCCTCCGGGTACTCCAGTTTCCTCCCACAATCCAAAAATATACTGGTAGGTTAATTGGCTCCCAACAAAAATTAACCCTAGTGTGAATGTGTCTGTGTGTACATGTGATAGGGAATATAGATTGTAAGCTCCACTGGGGCAGGGACTGATGTGAATGTGCAAATATTCTCTGTACAGCGCTGCGGAATATGTGTGCGCTATATAAATAACTGGTAATAATAATAAATAAATATATATATATATTTATATATATATATGCAATAAACGGAGGCACTCTGGACTTCGAAGTGAGGAAAAGAATCAACAACACATCCTGGTTTACATCAACGTTTCAGTGCCATTGCACTTTTATCAAGATTCAGTGAACAGTACAATACAAGATAGTACACACTTACCATTTAAATACCACCAGTGAACCAAACATGCCCTACGTCACCTTTCCTTCCCGCCACTCAATCAAAATGTAGAGCGCAGCTTAATGACGTCACCATAATGTGTCTCCATTGCATAGCAACAGAACTAACAAATACAAAATAAAAACGTTGTAGCAACCCGCTAATTAAGCAGGGTATAGTGAGTCTATACAAAGAATCAAAACGCATATTAAAGATCTATAAACAACCAGAGGAATTAGAAAAAACAATCAATAAGTAATAGCTGCCCCGATGTCACTGGCTCTATCCCCGACACACCAGCGGGCACAGTCCAGCGACAACTGCCAGCCGCACAATCCATGAATACATAGCTACATGGTAACATTATACATACAGAGTACAGAGTATAGAAACAAGCAACATTGTAACTGTAACTGAAAATACATAATAGCAGTCCCTGCTTATACACATGAAACATTTAAATGCCTGCGAATATCCACCAGTATAACCTCATTAATAAACCAGATCAGGTACAACATCACAAGAAGCAGTGCAAGCCCAATGATTCGTTTAACCCACTACCACAGCTGCTACTAATAACAATTGAAATAACTTGAAATCATTTACAGTTTAAAAAGTTTAGATAACATAATGATATATATAAGGCTATCAGCTGTCAAAACTGGTAAATATGGTAACTTGTATATAAGGCTTTTATATGAGGAAAATATTTAGGTTAGGACTATCGCCAGGATATGCCTTGCACACAGTATGGATCTTTGTATTGCATGAAGTCCACTGCAGTGGACCCCTAAGTTTATTAAAAAGACACATTGAAGTCAATTTGATTACCCACTGTCACTAGGGTTTAGTTGATTTGGGTCGGAACCATTTGGGTTAGCCGTATGCGTGAGTGTACAAACTACTCTGGGTGGCTCGATTATACTACTCTTCATATAGTCCACAGGAAGTAGCATAGACTGATGCTGCAGAATGATACAAGACAGACACTGAGACTCAGTGCAGATTATCAGGATAACCCATTGTAGAATATATTAGTAAATCTGGGACAGACTGCAATCATACAGTGGACCTGGATGCTGGTAGCACAACTGAGGCAGGCTGCTGGAGATACTGGAACAGGTTGTTGTAACACAATAGAAGCAGGCTGAAGAAATGTATCAGGACTGAGTGCTGGGAAGCAATTCTGAGCAGATAACTGAATTCTGAAGCTGGTACTGTAAATGGAGGAGGTATAGAATATTGTTAAGCAAATATTGGAGCTGGTAATTGGAATAGGTGCAGAAAGCTGTTAAGCAAATTCTCAAGCTGGTAACTGGAACAGGTACAGAATGCCTTTAGAGACTTTACGAGCCTTTGGAGACAGAGACATTTGACACGAGAGAGAGAGAGAGACACTGCCTCTGTTATTCCTACTGCATGTGCACCAACAATCATGGTACCCACCGGCAGACCAAGCTTGCAATGTTAAGAGACTGTACTTATAATTATTGTGTTCAGCATGGGAGTGAGGGTGTGTGTGTGGATGTGCTCCTGCCATATTGTAGTGTAAAACAGCTGTATTGTAGGTTCAATAATAGGACACAGATCTTGTTTATTGAAATACCAAACATAACAGAGGGGGTAATTCAGAGCTGATCGCTCCTCTGCAAATTTGCAGAGGTTTGCGATCAGATAGTCGGCGCCCAGACACAGTGAAATCCCGCTCCGTGCAAGTCTGCATATGCCGTGCAAAAATCTCTGCAAATGCTGATCAGCTGCAAATCCGTTCGCAACTCACTCACCATCGTATGATTTTTCCAGTCTGTGCAGTCTGTGCATAGCTCAGGACTTACTCCTACAGTGCGATAGAATCAGGCTGATCAGGGCCGGAGATGATGTCACACATCCTCCCTGAAAACGCTTGGCCATGTCTGCGTTTTTCCTGACACTCCCAGAAAACAGCCAATTACCACCCCCAAACGCCGGCTTCCTGTCAATCGCCTGCATATGCCTAGCGATCAAAAAATATGCTGGAATTTTTACGCAGTTTGGCCTATCACAGGCGCATTACAATACGTACACATGCGCAGTCAATTGATATTCAGCCGCCATGCAAATTCGCACAACAGCGATCAGGTCTGAATCGGGCCCAGAGTTACTCTTGCAGAAGAGGGAAATTGTGCATAGCTAGTTTGAGGCATGATATTGTACAGGATGTGTTATCCCTGACACAAATCCAGATATCTGTGGAGAACGGAACTGTAGTTCATAGCCTCAGAGGATCTGTGTGTTACAGATTATTATTTATTTATTACTAGTTCTTTTATAGTGCAACATATCCCATTGCGCTTTACAATTGGAACAACAGTAATAGAACAGAACTGGGAAAAAACAGACATACAGGTAGGAAGGCCCAAACTGAAATCTAAATTGCAGTGTAAAAATAAAGCAACCAGTATTTACCCTGCACAGAAACAATATAACCAACCCAAATCTAACTCTTTCTGCACATGTTATATCTGCCTCCCCTGCAGTGCACATGGTTTTGCCCAATTTCTATCAAAAATCCTGCTGCGATCAACTTGGAATTAACCCCCATGTGCACTGCAGGGGAGGCAGCTATAACATGTGCAGAGAGAGTTTGATTTGGGTGGGTTATATTGTTTCTGTGCAGGGTAAATACTGGTTGCTTTATTTTTACACTGCAATTTAGATTTCAGTTTGAACACACCCCACCCAAATCTAACTCTCTCTGCACTTGTTATATCTTCCTCCACTGCAGTGCACATGGTTTTGCCCATTAGCTAACAAATTTGCTGCTGCGATCACGTCTGAATTAGGCCCAATGCACAGTATTTAGCAAATAATGATGTCTCCATGCATACATTAAATCCAGTGTTAGTACTGTAGTTTCAAGTGACCATATATTAACCAGCCCTAGGGTTGCCACCTCTCCCTGATTTCCTGGATTCTCCCGGATTTGGTGGCAACCCTCCAGGAGGCTTTTCCCTTCACCTGGATTCCTGGATTCTCCAGGAATAAAGGGACCCTGGGACAGTGGTGCAAGTATGCAGGTACACTCGGGTACGTAGTACCCTTAAGAATTTGGCAGCGGGTACGCAGTACCACCTGCCACACACTTTGCCATTACCACGATTATAATGTGCACAAAGCAACAAGACCATGGTGCTTGGCAGCATGACAGCTCCTCCCACTTTGTCAGGGTTACTGGGAGTGCGACAGTGGCTGTATTTTCCTGTTATAATTAGAGATGTGCACCGGACATTTTTTGGATTTTGTGTTTTGGTTTTGGATTCGGTTCCGCGGCCGTATTTTGGATTCGTACGCATTTTGGCAAAACCTCCCTGAAATTTTTTTGTCGGATTCGGGTGGGTTTTTTTCAAAAACCCCTCAAAAACAGCTTAAATCATAGAATTTGGGGGTCATTTTGATCCTATAGTATTATTAACCTCAATAACCACAATTTCCACTCATTTCCAGTCTATTCTGAACACCTCACACCTCAATATACTATTTTTAGTCCAAAAAATTTGCACCGAGGTCGCTGGATGACTAAGCAAAGCGACCCAAGAGGGCGGCACAAACACCTGGCCCATCTAGGAGTGGCACTGCAGTCAGTGGCGGATCTTGCCACGGGCAAGCAGGACTTTTGCCCGGGGCGCCGCCTTCCGGAGGGCGCCGGCGCCATCCGGAGGGCGCCGCACCATGGCAAGATCCTCCACTGTCAGTGTGCGCCCCCGCTGTGCCCCCCCTCCCGCTGTGAGAAGGGAACCAGACGCTAAGCGTCTGGTTTCCCTTCGTGGCGCTGGTCCTCCCCCGCTCTGAAGGGAATCAGACGCTAAGCGTCTAGTTTCCCTTCATGGAGAGGACCTTTGGTGTGCGGTGCGCGATGACGTCATCGCGCACCGCACAGCATTGTGGCATAGACGCTAGGGGTCATAATTGACCTCTAGCGCTTATGCTGTGCTATGGGAGAGACGTCATGACTGACGTCTCTCCCATAGATCCGAGGAGAAGAGCGGCGCCGGTCTGCAGGGTCTGGAAACAGGAGCGGGGTACAGTAAGTATACTTTTTTTTTTTTTTTTCCAGCGGCGCTACAAATGGGGGGCGTGACTGACCACGCCCCCATGTTAAGCCACGCCCCTAAATTTTGCCCGGGGCGCCGAAAGGGCAAGAACCGGCCCTGACTGCAGTGTCAGACAGGATGGCACTTAAATAATTGGCCCCAAACAGCACACGATGCAAAGAAAAGAGAAAAAGAGGTGCACTGTGGTCGCTGGACGGCTAAGCTAAGCGACACAAACACCTCAATATCACAGGAATTATTCATTCTAATCAATTGTATTATTGGTCCAAATCACTGGAAGAAAATGACAAAATCACTGGAATTAGTCGTTCTAATTAATGGTATTATTGGTCCAAATCACTGGAAGAAAATGACAAAATCACTGGAATTATTTGTTCTAATCAATGGTATTATTGGTCCAAATCACTGGAAGAAAATGACAAAATCATTGGAATTATTCGCTCTAATCAATGGTATTATTGGTCCAAATCACTGGAAGAAAATGGAATGGATGGATACTTGCAGTGACACAGAGCTGCAGGATACAGCAATGGCCTACTGTACACAACTATATACTGTTGGGTCACCAAAATGCTGCACTGTAATACTATATATACTGCTCACAAAAATGCCGCACAGATATGGAATGGATACTTGCAGTGATACAGAGTTGCAAGATACAGCAATGGCCTACTGTACAACTATATACTGTTAGTCACCAAAATGCTGCACTGTAATACTATGTATACTGCTCACAAAAATGCCGCACAGATATGGAATGGATACTTGCAGTGACACAGAGCTGCAAGATACAGCAATGGCCTACTGTACTGTACTACTATTATTATTATATAGATGACAGATATAAAGTTACATTGTGGGGGAATCCAGTTTACGTTCTGTCACCAGGTACCAGTGAATGGCCACATCATGTATATAGGTGACAGATATAAAGTTACATTGTGGAGGAAACCAGTTCTGTCACCAGGTAGTAGTGAATGACCACATCATGTATATAGGTGACAGATATAAAGTTATATTGTAAGGGAATCCAGTATACATTCTGTCACCAGGTACCAGTGAATGACCACATCATGTATATGGTGACAGATATAAAGTTACATTGTCAGGGAATCCAGAATACGTTCTGTCACCAGGTACCAGTGAATGACCACATCATGTATATAGGTGACAGATATAAAGTTACACTGTCAGGGAATCCAGAATACGTTCTGTCACCAGGTACCAGTGAATGACCACA
The DNA here is from genome assembly GCF_028390025.1 of Pseudophryne corroboree. Taxonomy (NCBI): domain Eukaryota; kingdom Metazoa; phylum Chordata; class Amphibia; order Anura; family Myobatrachidae; genus Pseudophryne; species Pseudophryne corroboree. The sequence goes on from NC_086448.1 coordinate 716,469,558, forward strand.
TCATGTATATAGGTGACAGATATAAAGTTACATTGTGGGGGAATCCAGTATACGTTCTGTCACCAGGTACCAGTGAATGACCACATCATGTATGTAGATGACAGATATAAAGTTACATTGTGATAGAATCCAGTATACGTTCTGTCACCAGGTACCAGTGAATGGCCACATCATGTATATAGGTGACAGATATAAAGTTACACTGTCAGGGAATCCAGAATACGTTCTGTCACCAGGTACCAGTGAATGACCACATCATGTATATAGGTGACAGATATAAAGTTACATTGTGGGGGAATCCAGTATACGGTCTGTCACCAGGTACCAGTGAATGACCACATCATGTTCATAGGTGACAGATATAAAGTTACATTGTGGGGGAATCCAGTATACGTTCTGTCACCAGGTACCAGTGAATGACCACATCATGTATATAGGTGACAGATATAATGTTACATTGTGGGGGAATCCAGTATACGTTCTGTCACCAGGTACCAGTGAATGACCACATCATGTATGTAGATGACAGATATAAAGTTACATTGTGATAGAATCCAGTATACGTTCTGTCACCAGGTACCAGTGAATGGCCACATCATGTATATACTTATACTGGTGGTCCCCAGTCCCCACAATGCAGCACACTGATCAGATATTTGCAGCACACTGAGCACATATATGGAGCGTTTTCAGGCAGAGAACGTAGATATTTTCAGCGCACTGAGCACAGATTATTTGCAGCACACTGAGCACAGATATTTGCAGCACACTGAGCACAGATTACGGAGCTTTTCAGGGAGAGAACGCTGCCACGTCCTCTCCGTTCAATCTCTAATGCACGAGTGAAAATGGCGGTGACACGCGGCTCCTTATATAGAATATGAATCTCGCGAGAAACGTTCAGCGGGATGATGACGTACGGGCGCGTTCTGGTTAACCGAGCAAGGCGGGAAGATCCGAGGCTGCCTTGGAACCGTGTAAAATGGGTGAAGTTCGGGGGGGGGGTTCGGATCCTGAGGAACCGAACCCGCTCATTTCTAGTTATAATAGAGGCATTACTATATATTGTTATTATACTGGAGGTATCACTATATATTTCTATTATACTGGAGGCATTACTATATATTTTTTTTTAGCCTTGCCTCCAGAATCCCCCACGAAAAGGGGCTGCGTCATGTGGCCACGGCACTAGTGTCATGTAGCCACTCCCACTATCAGCATGTGGCCACACCCCATCACAACACATGACCACGCCCATTTTCATCACTCAGTACCCATAAGAAAATACTTCTACATGCACCATTGCCCTGGGAGCACCAGCATGGCTCCTTGCAGCCGAGGAACTCAGTGAACTACATTGACTGTCTCACGAAGTGATGACATAAAATCTTGCGAGACTGTGTTCAGCCCAGACTGAGCCGAAGCTGCCATGATGCTGTCATCAGCAACTGTTCCTCAGCGTTCCCTGGACTGCGCCTGTGGACCGCAGACTGAGCCGAAGCTGTGACGCTGCCATCGGCAGCTCTTCCTCAGCATTTCCCCCGGGCTGCGGCGGTGAAGTAACACCGGCCCGGCTCATCTGAGAAGAGCAACGAGAGCTGACAGGCATGTCACACATATATCTATAATATAATATAATGAGCATGCATGAAACACATAGAGGCTCAACTCAAGTTATATACTGTATAGATATATGTATATTTTTAAATCACTAACAGACACCTTTTAGTTGTGCATTTGTTTGATTAACCTGTTGAAGCTCGATATTTATTAGGTTGTGTGCACTTCCATGGTTCTTCCCTCTTTCACACAATCTAGTTTAAGGCACCAAATGCCTGTAACTTATCCAAGTGGTGACTATTATATTCCTATTTATATAGATCCACTGTTTCATTTAGATTGTTTGTATGTAAAATATTTGATAAATATGGGAAATAATTTTATTTACATGAACATTGTTTGGTGCTGCGAGGGGGAGGGGGGCTGGATTGGGATTGGGGGGTGGATCTCCAGGAATCGATGATGCATGAGGTGGGAACCCTAACCAGCCCCCTGTGTCTACATGCTAAACAATAAACAGCGTGCATTATAAGCATTTACAGTACCTCACTGTCTCATCTTACAGCAGGTTATCCTGCAGGCAATGATATATACAGCAGCCGCTGCTCCCAGGGTCTTAGCAGAATACTGGCAGGCTCATGAGCAGCTCAGCACTCACTAGATTCAGACTGAGGCAGACAGCATAATCAATTTAAAATCCGTCATCCCATCAAAGCAGCATACAGAGATTACACACGTGTGTGTGTGTGTGTGTGTGTGTGTGTGTGTGTGTGTGTGTGTGTGTGTCTGTGTGTGTGTGTGGTGGTGGGGGGGGGGGGCAGGTTGATCGCAGGCATACAGTGCCACTGTTAACAGGTCCCCACTCTGTCTGGGCCCGGGACTCCAATCCCGGCAGCCCCCCCGATGGCTTCCCTGGACATGGCAACTGACCCTAATTAGCAGTTTGCTCTGAGAGTATTTTATAATGATATAATTTACCTTATGTACAGTATATGGCATTTATAGTACATTTGTTGATAGCTTTCAAATGACACAATACAAGATACACATAACATTGCTAATTATGAACACGTACTTTACACTCTTACAAGCCGAAGAATACAATAAAATTAGAACAAAGTAACAAGTTCTTATTTAGTCTAAATGGAGATCTATGATGAAAACACATTTTGCTTTCATCTAGACTGATATGTGCATTACATTACAAACTATGAGATAGTACATCCAGTTGCCACTCTCAAAAACATGCTTCATTTTTCATATATTACTGCATATACGACTTTCTTTCAGCAAAGATGAAAGGACAGGCTACTGTAGATAGAAAATATGTACTTTACTAGTTTATTTAGACCTGAACAAGCACTATGTTTGAAGATTGCTGTGCGGCCACTTATACAATCAAAAATTTTTCTTAACTGTCATGTGCTAGTCCCAGCAGCATAAACTAAAAAATACAGTAAATACTCTGAGAAATATACTGTTCACCATATGGTGCAGAATATCGACTCAAAGAAAATTTGAAATGTAATGTATGGTAGAGCAGTGTTTTTTGTTAACTCGCTTGCTAGATTGTTTCTGCTTTATGTTCTTTTCAGAAATCCATTAAGCCACAAAAATGTAAAAGAAAAAATCTGTTTCACACTGACAAGCAAAAAAAAAAAAGGAAACATTCATTATGTCTTATATTTTATAAAAGTAGCTTGAATGTAACTGTAAGTAGCCACACAAAAATATGAACTGTCTTCAAAACGACTAAAATGTATTTTGGATCTTAAGTACTGATGAGGTAGATTGTACAAATATCTACCAATTTTATCCATATATACAAAAATGTATGCACGTTGTTACAAACAGAGACAAAATATACTGTAATCAGTATTTAAACAATAGGTTAAACTAAAATTGCACTATATTTATCAAAGTCATATAATGGGATGTACTAAAGTGAAAATGCAGTAAAAAACCTATTTATTTATTTTTACTGCATTTTTGTATGTTCTTACCTCTGCGGCCGGGCCTCAGCCAAGCAGGATAACACCAGCTTTTGCTGGCATTAACCTGTGGAAACCTATGGGGCTTCTTCCGCATTGCGACGTGGAGAGGGTTCCATCACGGAACCCTCCCAGCATCCTCCGCGGCCGTCGCTGGTCTGCACATGCGCAGATGGACTCCCGTGTCTTAGACCCGTAAGTCCAGCAGCCGCAGCCGCATCACAAAGGACAGCTCTTATTGTGAGAGCTGTCCTTTGCAATACTAATCGCATACTGTATGTTAGTACATACAGTATGCAATTAGTGTCAATGCGATAAGTGGCGGGATGTACCGCAATCCTTTGGCACATCCAGCCCATAGCCTGGTAGCTGCACACTCTGCGGAAATTGCAGACAAATTTGCCAGTATTTTTAAATCTGTAATCAGTTTTGCCTTGAAAGCAGTTTTGCCTCGTCGGAAGAACACCTGATTAGCTGATTGAAAAATAGCAAACACAAATTAACAAAACAATGGGGGTAATTCCGAGTTGATCGCAGCAAGAAATTTGTTAGCAGTTGGGCAAAACCATGTGCACTGCAGGGGGGCAGATATAACATGTGCAGAGAGAGTTAGATTTGGGTGGGTTATTTTGTTTCTGTGCAGGGTAAATACTGTCTGCTTTATTTTTACACTGCAATTTAGATTTCAGTTTGAACACACCCCACCCAAATCTAACTCTCTCTGCACATGCTATATCTGTCCCCCCTGCAATGCACATGGTTTTGCCCAACTGCTAACAAATTTGCTGCTGCGATCAACTCGGAATTACCCCCAATATCATTATTATTATTATTATTATTATTATTATTATTATTTAGGACTTTTTGCATTATATGACAAAATAAAATAAAAAATCAAAAACAGCATACATACAGAAATGAGCATAGTGGGATACTACAAACAGAAATTCCAAGCACAATTACAAAACAATTAAAAACTTGTGTCGACTTTTTGACCTGTTAATATTTTAAATGTCAGTATTTTGACCTTGTCTGTATTTTAAATGTCGGTATTTTGATGATGTCGGGATTTTGACCTTGGCGGGATTTTGATCGTCGGTCAATGGTTGTCAGGATTTTGACCGTCGTGATTTTGGTTGCAGGTAAATTGGGGTATGGGTCACTAGGTCGACAAGACTTAGCTCGACAGTCATTAGGTTGACCACTATTGGTCGACATGCATTAGGTCGACATGGTCACTAGGTCGACGTGGTCATTATATCGACATGGAAAAATGTTGACACAACTTTTTAAAACTTTTTTTGGTGTAGTTTTCGTTGTGATGTGACGGGGAACCCCAATTAGTGCACTGTGTCCCATCGCAGCTTCGGGCAAGGTGTCTCGCTCCACTACTGCTACACTATTGCTACACTACCGCTGCGCTTGGCACAGGTTACTATTCCCAGTCGTAGTCCACGTGGATCGTAAAGTATGAAAAAAGTAAAAAAATTCAAAAAATTTGAAAAACTCATGTCGACCTTTTTCCATGTTTCCCTAGTACATGTCGACCTAATTACCATGTTGACCTAGTGACCATGTTTACTTAATGCATGTAAACCAATAGGGGTTGACCTAATAACTGTCGACCTAAATCTTGTCAACCTAATGACCGTATCCCATAAATTGACCAATTGAGAGTATATCCAAATTCCAGATGGAGAATCCATATTATACCAAATTTTAGGAGACAGTTTCAATTCTGATACATAAAGCAGGAACAACCAGGATGAAAAATAAGGGGGATCAGGAGCCATCCTCGTGCAGGAAGACAATATAATTTTTCATGTTTTTTTATTAAATATATTGATTTAGTATGTGCTGTTTTTGAAAAAAGTATGTGAATATCTAACAAAATCAGATTTGATCAGATATAAACTTTAGCGTTAGATAACTCCAAATAATTAGAAGAAAACCACTTATGAGGCATTGTTTTTTTTTTGTTTTTTTTTTATACAAGGGTGGTTCAATAACTAAGGTAACAAGACCTCTCACATGTGTAATGTTCTCTATTTCATTCTAATTTCCTGCCAGGCCAGATCAGGTTGACTACTGCTTTCCTTCACAGCCATCAGACTGTGCCTCATATCATACTTCTGAAGAAGGACCCTTACATTGATGGTCCGAAAAACGTTAAGCAGGTGGCTTTGTTGGTGACTCCAAGAGGGACTGCTGGTACTCTCAATGACTTGGACCAAGACTGCATGCTCTATGGAACTGGTGGTATTTTTGCCCTGTCTAGTGAGAGTGCTGATCCCATTACTGTGGGGATTTATTATATGCGCTTTTGCACTTTCTAAATGTGAGTGTAATGAGTTATTAAAGTATGTTTGTATTGTCTGATGGTGTTGCACTAGTACATTTTTATTGAGTTTACATGTGCTGGAGTGGACATATATGCACTAAGAAAAGGATCTGCAAACAAGCAGCAGCGAGGACTCGCACACATTAAAAGTTTGGATATCTGAACCATTTTAAGGTTGTTATATATGTCATGCATGTCACCTTTTGCAGCACCACGGGTTATTTCCTCTATTCTATTGTGCCTCATAGCTGTCATATTGTCCCAACATCAGTTTTAAGATGGCGGGGCTGGGGGAAACATGGTCAAACTCTGAGGTGTGTAGTGTGATCACATTTCTGCATCTAAAGGTTACATCAGGGTTTGGTGCACTGCATTGGATAATGGCAGGATAGATGTTCAAGATGAGCAGCAATCCTGCCAACCAAGCTTGTCCACCATAGGCAGTACACCAAACCTGTTTCCAAGACATGATGTTACCTAAAGGATGCAGAGACTGAGCCTCACTTTCCCACCACTGCAACATAAAAAAAATAAAAAATGCATTTCTTCCACCAGTCCTGATAAACAGTGGGGAGTGCCTTGTGAGGAGAATCAGGATTTACTTTTGTAAAAAACAAAAACAATGGAGGGTTGCATCTTCCCCACTGTAGTAGCTACAAAGATGGGGCACCCTGGATTGAAATAGAGTAGTCCCCTCTTTCAAAATAGGTCCCTAGTGAGCAGTCTAATGTAGCTACACTACTTAAATATCATGTTGTCAAGAAATGGGAAAGATCTCCCCCAGCTCCCATAAATATAGGGGCACCCACAATTGAAAGAGGGGGTTCCCTATTTCAAAAGATAGGGCCATCCCTGGATGATATTAACTTGCACTATGGAAAACATACTATGTCAATATATAGGTGATAGGGCAATACATGCCCTATCATCCCAATACTGAGATCTTGTACATGAGGAAATTCCCTTTTTAAGTGATGTGGCCCCTAAACAGCTATTGGGGGAAGATGTTTCAAACCTTTGAGAGAGATAATTGCAACCAATTGGCTTCTGTTATTCAGAAGGTCAAGTGGCAGGGAGCTGAGTAGATTCCTCATTGTGAGACCATTATGTATCCCAGTATGTTGATCCTATATAAACAGATTTAATAACGTTAACAGTAATGTACATGCAAAATGGCCCAGAGAGGACTGGAAGAGATGGCTCAAAGGACAGTTCATGAGACATGAACAAAAGGATGGATTGGAAGCTTAAAGTGGCAATGGAAAACAACCAAACAAACTACTGTATAGGATAGAGGTGGGCAAAATATGGCCCGCGGGCCGGATGTGGCCCGCAAACCGATCCTGCCCGGCCCACTGCCTCCCACCAGCAAGTAATGACAAGCAGCCCGACCGGCTGAGCTGCTTGTCATTGCTCTGCACTGCAGTACCTCCTAGCTGCCGGCGGCGCCTCTCTCCCCTGCTGCGTTGTAGCAGCCTCCTCCTCCCGTCCACAGTGACAACAGCTGTGTTCAGCCGAAAAGGGGGCGGAGCTATGTGCCGATGAGGGGGCGGGATACACGGGACCTCAGGGGGCGGGACTACATGGGACAAGAGGCAGACTGGTACAGATCCATCCTTCCTGCCACTGCCAGCCAGATCAGTAAGTAAATGGGAAAAGTGAAAGAAAGTGTGTGTGTGTGCGTGTGTGCATGTGTGCGTGTGTGTGTGAGAGAGAGTGTGTGTGTGATAGTGTGTGTATATTTGTGTGTGCGGGCAGTGGCGTCAGACTTTTTTTAGGTTGCGGGGAGAGAACTTTAGCTCTCGCTGTACCATCCCCTCCTGTGTTCTGTCACCATGTCACCCCAGTGTTCTGTCACGTGTCACCCCCCCATGTTCTGTCACCGTGTCACCCCCGTGTTCTGTCACAGTGTCACCCCCCCGTGTTCTGTCACTGTCACTCCCCCCATGTTCTGTCACTGTGTCACACACCCCGTGTTCTGTCACTGTCACCCCCCGCCGTGTTCTGTCACTGTCAACCCCACCGTGTTCTGTCACTGTGTCGCCCAGAGGCATCACCCGGAGCGCACTCTGTACTCTTACACCCCCCTCCCCCCACTTGGGCCGCGTGGCGCACGAAAAGGGGGTGTGACCTAATTTTGAAGGGTCGTGGCCTGGCGGGTCTTTTCTCTTTCGCTCTGGGGGCATGTCCAGCTTCCCCAAAGATGCTGGCTGACCCCGGAGACTGGACTGTGTGTGTGCCGGCTCTTATCTGTGACAGGAGCCGAGTGCTGCAGGAGATTATCTCACTGCAGCACTAAGCTCCTGTCACAGCAGAAGAGCTGGCACTTTGGTGTCACCCCGTCCGAGGGGGACACCCGATTGCCGGTCGCACCACCCGCACCCGCCTTCTGACACCACTGGTGTCACCCCCCATGTTCTGTCACTGTGTCACCCCCACCATGTTCTGTCACTGTGTCACCTCCACCATGTTCTGTCACTGTGTCACACCCCCCGTGTTCTATCACTGTGTCACACCTTTCTCCAGGGGCTATAAGACACTGGATAATTTGCTTGCTGCACAATAATTATCCTAAATAAAATGTTAATGTGTAAAAGGGGGCTCTACCTGCTGTAATGTGTAAAAGGGGGCTCTACCTGCCGTAATGTGTAAAAGGGGGCTCTACCTGCTGTAATGTGTAAAAGGGGGCTCTACCTGCCGTAATGTGTGTAAAAGGGGACTCTACCTGCCGTAATGTGTGTAAAAGGGGGCTCTACCTGCCGTAATGTGTGTAAAAGGGGGCTCTACCTGCCGTAATGTGTGTAAAAAGGGTCTCTACCTGGTGTAATGTGTGTAAGTGGCGCTGTGTGGTGCAATTTGAATAATGGAGACTATTGTGCAGCCTTATATGAATCTGCATTATTTTTTGCCCACACCTCTTCCACATGAAGCCACGTCCCTATATTTTTGTCAAGTGGGGGGAGAAGCTATTTTGTTTGTGGCCCTCGGATACTGACAGGAAATGTGAAATGGCCCCTCAGCTGAAATAATTGCCCAACCCTGGTATAGGAGATCAAACACAAAAGTAGTCAGGATTAGCACACCATTATCTCTTGCTACAATACAGAGAACATCCCAGATACAGATATACAATATAAACAGCATACAAGCAACCGATATACAGTAAAGCAACATTCCACAGACCCATATGCAAAACAGATAACATTAAAGACACCCATATACAACAAAAAGATTATACCAGATACTGATATATATTGCAATTAGCATATCAAAGAGCATGTCCCAGAGATTTATATACAACACAGGGAGCAATCCAGAGACTGCCATACAATACAGAGATTATATGGCAGATATATATATATATATATATATATATATATATATACATATACATACGTAATACAGAGACCATTCTTGTAACTGCCAAAATACGAAGAGCTTTCTTGTAACTGCCGTACCATACAAGCACCATTCTAGTGCCCACAATATAATACACAGAGAACATCTTAGTTACCACCATATTTTACGACACCCAGGTAATATCTTGTATTCATCATTAATTCACCCCTTCTCAAAAATATCAAACTCATTGAGCATGATCATAATAATGTATTTCAACATAAGGCATCCCATTATAATTAGAGATGAGCGGGTTCGGTTCCTCGGGATCCGAATCCCCCCAAACTTCACCCATTTTACACGGTTCCGAGGCAGCCTCGGATCTTCCCGCCTTGCTCGGTTAACCAGAACGCGCCCGAACGTCATCATCCCGCTGTCGGATTCTCGCGAGATTCGTATTCTATATCAGTAGCTGCTCATCGCCGCCATTTTCACTCGTGCATTAGAGATTGAACGGAGAGGACGTGGCAGCGTTCTCTCCCTGAAAAGCTCCGTAATCTGTGCTCAGTGTACTGCAAATATCTGTGCTCAGTGTGCTGCAAATAATCTGTGCTCAGTGTGCTTAAAATATCTGCGTTCTCTGCCTGAAAATGCTCCATATCTGTGCTCAGTGTGCTGCAAATATCTGATCAGTGTGCTGCATTGTGGGGACTGGGGACCACCAGTATAAGTATATACATGATGTGGCCATTCACTGGTACCTGGTGACAGAATGTATACTGGATTCCCCCACAATGTAACTTTATATCTGTCATCTATATGCATGATGTGGTCATTCACTGGTACCTGGTGACTGAACGTATACTGGATTCCCCTACAATGTAACTTTATATCTGTCACCTATATACATGATGTGGTCATCCACTGGTACCTGGTGACAGAATGTATACTGGATTCCCCCACAATGTAACTTTATATCTGTCACCTATATACATGATGTGGTCATTCACTGGTACCTGGTGACAGAACGTATACTGGATTCCCCCACAATGTAACTTTATATTTGTCACCTATATACATGATGTGGTCATTCAATGGTACCTGGTGACAGAACGTATACTGGATTCCCTCACAATGTAACCTTATATCTGTCACCTATATACATGATGTGGTCATTCACTGGTACCTGGTGACAGAACATATACTGGACTTCCCCACAATGTAACTTTGTATCTGTCATCTATATAATAATTATAGTAGTACAGTATAGTAGGCCATTGCTGTATCTTGCAGCTCTGTGTCACTGCAAGTATCCATTCCATATCTGTGCGGCATTTTTGTGAGCAGTATATATAGTATTACAGTGCAGCATTTTGGTGACTAACAGTATATAGTTGTACAGTAGGCCATTGCTGTATCTTGCAGCTCTGTGTCATTGCAAGTATCCATTCCATATCTGTGCGGCATTTTTGTGAGCAGTATATACTGTATAGTATTACAGTGCAGCATTTTGGTGACCCAACAGTATATAATTGTGTACAGTAGGCCATTGCTGTATCTTGCAGCTCTGTGTCACTGCAAGTATCCATCCATTCCATTTTCTTCCAGTGATTTGGACCAATAATACCATTGATTAGAACGAATATTTCCAGTGATTTTGTCATTTTCTTCCAGTGATTTGGACCAATAATACCATTGATTAGAACGAATATTTCCAGTGATTTTGTCATTTTCTTCCAGTGATTTGGACCAATAATATCATTGATTAGAATGAATAATTCCAGTGATTTGGACCAATAATACCATTGATTAGAACGAATAATTCCAGTGATTTTGTCATTTTCTTCCAGTGATTTGGACCAATAATACCATTGATTAGAACGAATAATTCCTGTGATATTGAGGTGTTTGTGTCGATTAGCTTAGCCGTCCAGCGACCACAGTGCACCTCTTTTTCTCTTTTCTTTGCATCATGTGCTGTTTGGGGCCAATTTTTTTAAGTGCCATCCTGTCTGACACTGCAGTGCCACTCCTAGATGGGCCAGCTGTTTGTGCCGCCCTCTTGGGTCGCTTAGCTTAGTCATCCAGTTTCCTCGGTGCAAATTTTAGGACTAAAAATAGTACTGTGAGGTGTGAGGTGTTCAGAATAGACTGGAAACGAGTGGAAATTGTGGTTATTGAGGTCAATAATACTATAGGATCAAAATTACCCCCAAATTTTATGATTTAAGCTGTTTTTGCGTTTTTTTTTTTTTTAAAAACACCCGAATCCAAAACACACCCGAATCCGACAAAAAAATTTCAGGGAGGTTTTGCCAAACCGCGTCCGAATCCAAAACACGGCCGCGGAACCGAATCCAAAACCAAAAGACAAAACCCGAAAAATGTCTGGTGCACATCTCTAATTATAATCACAAACTCTCTAGTCTACATTATTAATTTACCCCACATCATCAATGAATTTCATTCATGTTTATTAACCCCATAATTAACTCTCTCCATTTTATCACAGAACCCTTTCAAATTAATTAACCCCATTAAAGCATTAACCACTTACTTCATAATAAAATGTAATCTTAGTAACTTATTATCAACATCAGCTTCCTTTAATTATACCCAGGGCTGCCATCAGAAATTGTGGGGCCGGGACTGAAAAAATAGACAGCACCACCCCACTCCCCCCAAAAAAAGAAGATTCTGCCTCACCGCTACACCTCTATGTGATGTCACAAAAATACAAATAGGTGGAGCATTGCGAACCCACAGGAACAATTCACAGAGAGCTGATGTGCAGGGAAGTGTTGTTTTAAGAAGTCCTCCCTGCGCATCAGCCTCCTGTTGTTGCACAGCCTGGTGCAGCTCTCTAGGTATCAGAGGTAGGAGTCAGGGTTGGGCCCCCCTCTCTGTAAGTGCCAGGGAATCTAGTACCCGTAGTCCCCCCCCCCCCCCGATGGCGGCCCTGATTATACCACTTCCGTCCTCCCCCCTCATTTACCTGCTAATCATCCAATACTCTTTGTGTAGCATATATACAGTGCAGCCATAGTATGGCAGAGGTGGATCCTGCAGCAGCTTTTAGGAGGAGTGGCCATCAGGGCGATGGTAAGGGTCATCCACTATAACAATAGGCAGCACAGCCACTTGGAAGGGAGGAAAAATGTTATTTATCCAGTAGTCGCAGATTGAAAGTCAATAAACAACTAACCTACATCATCATAACCATATCTGTACAGCACCTAGAAAAAGGTCATAATGTACATTGGGAGTAATTCAGACCTTATCGCTGCTGTGCGTTTCCGCACAGCAGGTGATCAGACCTGAACTGCGCATGTGTATGCACCACAAAGCGCCGGTGCATCGGACGACAGCACCGGGCATCAGTGCCCAGCGATGGGATAGTGCAAAAAAAAACAATCGCATGGGTGATCGCAAGGTGATTGACAGGAAGTAGCCGTTTGTGGGTGGCAACTGACCATTTTACAGGAGTGTCCGGAGAATCGCAGGAGGGATCAGGTGTTTTGAGGGAGGATATTTGGAGTCAGCTCTGGTCGCGATCAGCATGAAACAAACGCAGCGGCTGAGTAAGTCCTGGGCAGTGCAGAGACTGCACAAACTTATGTTTGTGCAGGTCTCCTACAAAAGTGAACGCACACCTCCCATGTAGGCGGCGACTATCTGATCACAGGAATGCAAAAAATGCACCATAGCAAACAGGTCTGAATTACTCCAATTATCTGGCTGGCTGCTGGCATCTTACACTCCATGTCAACAAAGGAGGAAAAAAGGAAGGCTCTTGTGTGGGCGCACTCTTAATTAGTTGAAATAAAGTTCAAATAGTTTTAATTATACATGGTAGTTAATAAAATATGACTTTTAATGGATATACATTAAAAAGAGTGTCTCATGATTACCCATTAGACAAAATAGGATCCAACAACTAAATGTGATTTAAAATGCATATTAAATTGAAACGTTTTTTTGAAAGAAATCGTTTTAAAAAAATGAAGCTAACTTGCTAACGTCAAGAATAGATGCAAGAAATATTACATATTAAATATGAACAAAACGAATGAAATAACTCAAAATAACTCAGCAATAAGGGATTATGCCGTATTCCCAGATTAATTAAAAATAATAATAATAGCCAGAAAAGCTGGTGGAAATATCCCCTAAGTAATTATGTGCATACAAGGTAATGCTGCTGACACAGGAGGAACAATAAATAGCATATATATACCAATAAATTGAACATGTCTTATCACATTGGTCAATGAGAAGGAATCCACCAGTAGAATCAAGATACTGGTGCATACGCTAATCACAGGTGAGTAATGCTCAATATTGCCAACACAGGCTCTGCCTGTGTAAATAACCTGTGTAGAAAGTGCAGCAGGAATGCCCTCAGGTAGCGTGGTTAGTAAATAGTCATGTGCATACAAGGGAATGCTGTTGTCACAGGAGGAACAATAGATAGCATACATGTACCAATGAATTGAACATGTAATATCACATTGGTCAAATGAGAAGGAATACACCAGTATAATCAGGACGCTGGTGCATATGCTAATCAAAAGTAAATAGTGCTCAACATTACCAACACAGGCTCAGCCTGTGTAAATAACCTGTGTAGAGACAACAGCAGAAATGCCCTCAGGTGGCGTGGTTGGTGCCGGTGGACCCGCTGGCTAGGAAAATGCGTTTCACCCCGCAGGGCTTGTTCACTTCCTTTATCCTTGCGATGTGCGTTATCTGACACCAACAGCAGTATCACCACTTTATTTCATTCTTTTCTCTATTATCTCTACCCTTTGTATGCATACTCTGTTTATACAATGATTTAAGACCCTCTGAGCTCTTATTTATAAACAAACCACACAGTGCATTTGGTTGGTGACTGGTGGGAAGTGGGTAATGTCTCACTATCCATTGCCGGACCTGTCCAGCTCTTTCATATTTGATAATTGACCATAATCTGGTCTCAACAATACAGATTTTCTGTACTGGTCGGGCTGAAACGGATGTAGAATAGTAAAGTGTCTACATCCTTTCTTATCACATCTTGTGAGACAGGACCAGAACATTCCTTCATTTTTTTAAAACGATTTCTTTCAAAAAAACTTTTCAATTTAATATGCATTTTAAATCACATTTAGTTGTTGGATCCTATTTTGTCTAATGGGTAATCATGAGACACTCTTTTTAATGTATATCCATTAAAAGTCATATTTTATTAACTACCATGTATAATTAAAACTATTTGAACTTTATTTCAACTAATTAAGAGTGCGCCCACACAAGAGCCTTCCTTTTTTCTTCCTTTGTTGACATATGTTTCTTCTGGCTCTGGGCGTACCACCATACTGGACAGAGATTTGATAATTTAAAGAAAATATGTCCTAATTGTCCGAATTCTGGTTTGTTCATCACCTGTTATTTCATTTACACTGAAACCAGTGCCGGGTCACCCCTGTTCTTTTCATCTTACACTCCATGCCAGTCTATACCCCCTCATCCACAACACGTTGAACAGTAAACACCTGCACACTCCATTATGCAGTCTCCTAGCAGCCACCAACCTACCTTTGTACTAATAAACCCTCTCCAACCCTGTACATAAGCATACATCTATAAGAAGATTTGGCAGGATTTAAACATGAAATGCATATTATGGGGGTTCAATTTTGTTTGAAACTGCCGTCTTGTCGGAAAGATGGCAGTTTCCGACTGGTGTAGGCCGGAAGGGGTTCTGACCTATTCAATACTGCCCCCTTTTTACCGACAAGTCGGGAAATATGACTTCTCAGAAATCTGGTGAAAGGCACGCGGATCGGCTGCTTAAGCCACCGAACCATGTGTGTCGTCGGATTGGCATTGTCGGGAATGGGCCAAACCTGTCGGGTTTGGCCGACCATTGAATTCTCACATATCGGATCCTTTCCATTGGAAAGGATCCGCCATGAATTGAATACCACCAATTACTTCAACATTGCTTAGTAATATGCTTCCTGGAATAATAATGAGGTAATGAGGTTTTAGATATTTGTGCACAATTTGATCAAATTGATCAAAATGTAGTCATTTCATTGTATGGTCTATTTACTAAGCCTAGGATGGAGATAAAGTGAACTGAGATAAAGTACCAGCCAATCAGCTCCTAGCTGCAATGTTACAGACTGTGTTTGAAAAATGATAGTTAGGAGCTGGTTGGTTGGTACTTTATCACAGTGCAATTTATCCCTCTCCAAGGCTTAGTAAATAGACCCCTAAATCCCACAATTTTTCTGTACCTTGTATTGAGGGCCGTGGTTGCCTTCAGTTTGTCCCAGCGCCCAGTAGACTGGCAGTCACAAATTCATCTAAATTACCTTATTTTTGTTATTCCAGATTGTATATTACATTGTTTGCACTGGTGCAGTTTTCAGTAGTTTATATTCAGTGTGTTTCATATTGTGCTTTGTATCTTTTTGATGCATAAAGTGTGTCTCTGCATTTGTGCTGTGTGTGTTTGTACATTATAAATGAATGTATAGTATGCATTTATATACAGTGTATGTATACAAATTACCTACAAAGTCATGTTAGGGCATTTTGATTTATTACTGGCTAAACCATGCTATCTATTTTTAATTTAATTTTCCAAGTTTCATTTATGCATTAACTTTACATAAAGATGAGTGATGAAGGCTGCATGCAAATTTTCCTAATGACTTTCCAGGCAATATTTCTCTATTGTTTAATGACTATTAACATAAAAAATGGGTGGAAATAAAATAGTCTAATCTTAAAGTGCGATCATAAAAAACTTTAAATTACCAAACGTTCTTTCTAAGTGCCAAGTAACAATCAACTGAATTCATATGGAAACAAATTAATCATTCACGGTATTAATCATGCCATTCTTTCACTATAGATGTCACAGTTGTCAGAAATATATATGATTTCAAGAGTAGAGCTAAAGACTAACACATACCAATTTCAAAATGATGATAATAAATTCCATTTCACATTTGAACATTCAATTTTATCCTGTTCTATTATGTTCCATAGAAATACAGGGGAAAAAAATAATAAAATGAACTTGAAGTGAAGCCTTTCTGCATCCTAAAAAAGTACAATTATTCTTATTTAAAATGTCATACAATCTTTATTTTAAGCAGCTGAAAAGTCTCTATGAGAAGTCCTTTATGATTGTTTTTATTGTTTTTGAGCTTTTGATTTCGAATTGTATAAATATTGTTTCTAAAGGCGCATACACACTTGCCGATAAAGTAAACAATGTCGCTCATTTTGCCCTTCCTCAGTAACGTTGCTTACCATATTGACTAGTGTGTACGCTGCCGAACGACGAGCGATGCTCAGCTCCGTAGGCCTTTAACGTTATCCAGTCTTTAGGTCGACCTCACTTAGGTCAACAGTCATTAGGTCGACCACTATTGGTCAACATGCATTAGGTCAACATGGCCTTTAGGTCAACATGGTCAGTAGGTCAACATGGCAAAGGTTGCCAATGAAAGGTCGACATGAGTTTTTTTTCAAAAAATGTTAAACTTTTTCTTACTTTACTATCCACATGGACTATGACTGGGAATAGTCACCTGTGCCGAGCGCAGCGGTAGTGGTGCAAGGTACCTTGCCCAAAGCATGGCAAGCGAAGCGAGGCATGCAAGGGGATACGGTGCACTAATTGGGGCCACCGTCACTTTACGAAGGAAATGACACAAAATCTAATTTAAAAAACCCATGTCGACCTTTTACATGTCGACCTTTTCTTTGTCAAGCTCATGACCATGTTGACCCATTCCAGGTGTCAACCTAGTCATTGTTGACCAATAGTGGTCGACTTACTGACTATCGACCTAGTTAGTGTCGACCCAATGATCCACACCCATCGGCAATGGGCCAGCTGCGGCGTGACATCACTGAGCAATATCGTTTGCATATCGCTCAGTGTGTACTTACTACTCCCAACTGCCCTGGCAGGGAAGGGAACACACTAGGTGATGTCGCTCATAGAGCACATCGCCTAGTGTGTATCCACCTTTAGTGTTTAGTCAAATAAATTTGGGGATGAAAAAATATTTTTATTAACATAACATGTGAAAGTAGCTAAAGAAATATTTAGTGATGTGCACCGGAAATTTTTCGGGTTTTGGTTTTGGATTCGGTTCCGAGGCCGTGTTTTGGATTCGGACGCGTTTTAACAAAACCTCCCTGAAAATTTTTTGTCGGATTCAGGTGTGTTTTGGTTTCGGGTGTTTTAAAAAAAACAAAACACAAAAACAGCTTAAATAATAGAATTTGGTGGTCATTTTGATCCCATAGTATTAATAACCTCAATAACCATAATTTCCACTCATTTTCAGTCAATTCTGAACACCTCACACCTCAAAATATTATTTTTAGTCCTAAAATTTGCACCGAGGTCGCTGGATGACTAAGCTAAGCGACCCAAGTGGCCGACACAAACACCTGGCCCATCTAGGAGTGGCACTGCAGTGTCAAACAGGATGGCACTTCAAAAAAATAGTCCCCAAACAGCACATGATGCAAAGAAAAAAAGAGGCGCAATGAGGTAGCTGTGTGACTAAGCTAAGCGACCCAAGTGGCCGACACAAACACCTGGCCCATCTAGGAGTGGCACTGCAGTGTCAAACAGGATGGCACTTAAAAAAAATAGTCCCCAAACAGCACATGATGCAAAGAAAAAAAGAGGTGCACCAAGGTCGCTGGATGGCTAAGCTAAGCTAAGCGACACATGTGGCCGACAAAAACACCTGGCCCATCAAGGAGTGGCACTGCAGTGTCAGGCAGGATGGCACTTCAAAAAAATAGTCCCCAAACAGCACATGATGCAAAGAAAAAAAGAGGCGCAATGAGGTAGCTGTGTGACTAAGCTAAGCGACCCAAGTGGCCGACACAAACACCTGGCCCACCTAGGAGTGGCACTGCAGTGTCAGACAGGATGTCAGATTTAAAAATAGTCCCCAAACAGCACATGATGCAAAGAAAAAAAGTGGTGCACCAAGGTCGCTGGATGGCTAATCTAAGCGACACAAGTGGCCGACACAAGCACCTGGCCCATCTAGGAGTGGCATTGCAGTGTCAGGCAGGATGGCACTTCAAAAAAATTGTCCCCAAACAGAACATGAAAAATGAAAGAAAAATGAAAGAAAAAAGAAGTGCAAGATGGAATTGTCCTTGGGCCCTCCCACCCACCCTTATGTTGTATAAACAGGACATGCACACTTTAACGAACCCATCATTTCAGCGACAGGGTCTGCCACACGACTGTGACTGAAATGACTGGTTGGTTTGGGCCCCCACCAAATAAGAAGCAATCAATCTCTCCTTGCACAAACTGGCTCTACAGAGGCAAGATGTCCACCTCCTCCTCATCTTCCAATTCCTCACCCCTTTCACTGTGTACATCCCCCTCCTCACAGATTATTAATTCGTCCCCACTGGAATCCACCATCTCAGGTCCCTGTGTACTTTCTGGAGGCAATTGCTGGTGAATGTCTCCACGGAGGAATTGATTATAATTAATTTTGATGAACATCATCTTCTCTACATTTTCTGGAAGTAACCTCGTATGCCGATTGCTGACAAGGTGAGCGGCTGCACTAAACACTCTTTCGGAGTACACACTGGAGGGGGGGCAACTTAGGTAAAATAAAGCCAGTTGGTGCAAGTGCCTCCAAATTGCCTCTTTTTCCTGCCAGTATACGTACGGACTGTCTGACGTGCCTACTTGGATGCGGTCACTCATATAATCCTCCACCATTCTTTCAATGGTGACAGAATCATATGCAGTGACAGTAGACGACATGTCAATAATCGTTGGCAGGTCCTTCAGTCCGGACCAGATGTCAGCACTCGCTCCAGACTGCCCTGCATCACCGCCAGCAGGTGGGCTCGGAATTCTTAGCCTTTTCCTCGCAGCCCCAGTTGCGGGAGAATGTGAAGGAGGAGCTGTTGTCGGGTCACGTTCCGCTTGACTTGACAATTTTCTCACCAGCAGGTCTTTGAACCTCTGCAGACTTGTGTCTGCCGGAAAGAGAGATACAACGTAGGTTTTAAATCTAGGATTGAGCACGGTGGCCAAAATGTAGTGCTCTGATTTCAACAGATTGACCACCCGTGTATCCTGGTTAAGCGAATTAAGGGCTCCATCCATAAGTCCCACATGCCTAGCGGAATCGCTCTGTTTTAGCTCCTCCTTCAATGTCTCCAGCTTCTTCTGCAAAAGACTGATGAGGGGAATGACCTGACTCAGGCTGGCAGTGTCTGAACTGACTTCACGTGTGGCCAGTTTAAAGGGTTGCAGAACCTTGCACAACGTTGAAATCATTCTCCACTGCGCTTGAGTCAGGTGCATTCCCCCTCCTTTGCCTATATCGTAGGCAGATGTATAGGCTTGAATGGCCTTTTGCTGCTCCTCCATCCTCTGAAGCATATAGAGGGTTGAATTCCACCTCGTTACCACCTCTTGCTTCAGATGATGGCAGGGCAGGTTCAGGACTGTTTGCTGGAGCTCCAGTCTTCGGCACGTGGTGGCTGAATGCTGAAAGTGGCCTGCAATTCTTCGGGCCACCGACAGCATCTCTTGCACGCCCCTGTCGTTTTTTAAATAATTCTGCACCACCAAATTCAATGTTTGTGCAAAACATGGGACGTGCTGGAATTTGCACAGATGTAATGCATGCACAATATTGGTGGCGTTGTCCGATGTCACAAATCCCCAGGAGAGTCCAATTGGGGTAAGCCATTCTGCGATGATGTTCCTCAGTTTCCGTAAGAGGTTGTCAGCTGTGTGCTTCTTATGGAAAGTGGTGATACAAAGCGTAGCCTGCCTAGGAACGAGTTGGCGTTTGCGAGATGCTGCTACTGGTGCCACCGCTGCTGTTCTTGCTGCAGGAGGCAATACATCTACCCAGTGGGCTGTCACAGTCATATATTCCTGAGTCTGCCCTGCTCCACTTGTCCACATGTCCGTGGTTAAGTGGACATTGGGTACAACTGCATTTTTTAGGACACTGGTGACTCTTTTTCTGACGTCTGTGTACATTCGTGATATCGCCTGCCTAGAGAAATGGAACCTAGATGGTATTTGGTACCGGGGACACAGTACCTCAAGCAATTCTCTCGTTTCTTGTGAATTAACGGTGGATACCGGAAACACGTTTCTCACCGCCCAGGCTGCCAAGGCCTGAGTTATCCGCTTTGCAGCAGGATGACTGCTGTGATATTTCATCTTCCTCGCAAAGGACTGTTGGACAGTCAATTGCTTACTGGATGTAGTACAAGTGGTCTTCCGACTTCCCCTCTGGGATGACGATCGACTCCCAGCAGCAACAACAGCAGCGCCAGCAGCAGTAGGCGTTACACTCAAGGATGCATCGGAGGAATCCCAGGCAGGAGAGGACTCGTCAGACTTGACAGTGACATGGCCTGCAGGACTATTGGCTTTCCTGGGTAAGGAGGAAATTGACACTGAGGGAGTTGGTGGTGTGGTTTGCAGGAGCTTGGTTACAAGAGGAAGGGATTTAGTGGTCAGTGGACTGCTTCAGCTGTCATCCAAAGTTTTTGAACTTGTCACTGACTTCTGATGAATGCGGTCCAGGTGACGTATAAGGGAGAATGTTCTTAGGTGGTTAACATCCTTACCCCTACTTATTACAGCTTGACAAAGGCAACACACGGCTTGACACCAGTTGTCCACATTTCTGTTTAAATAATTCCACACCAAAGAGGTGATTTTTTTTGTATTTTGACCAGGCATGTCAATGGCCATATTCATCCTACGGACAACAGGTGTCTCCCCGGGTGCCTGACTTAAACAAACCACCACACCATCAGAATCCTCCTTGTCAATTTCCTCCCCAGCGCCAGCAACACCCATATCCTCATCCTGGTGTACTTCAACAGTGACATCTTCAATTTGACTATCAGGAACTGGACTGCGGGTGCTCCTTCCAGCACTTGCAGGGGGCGTGCAAATGGTGGAAGGCGCAACCTCTTCCCGTCCAGTGTTGGGAAGGTCAGGCATCGCAACCGACACAATTAGACTCTCCTTGGGGATTTGTGATTTAGAAGAACGCACAGTTCTTTGCTGTGCTTTTGCCATCTTAACTCTTTTAAGTTTTCTAGCAGGAGGATGAGTGCTTCCATCCTCAGGTGAAGCTGAACCACTAGCCTTGAACATAGGCCAGGGCCTCAGCCGTTCCTTGCCACTCCGTGTCGTAAATGGCACATTGGCAAGTTTACGCTTCTCCTCAGATGATTTTGATTTAGATTTTTGGGTCATTTTACTGAGCTTTATTTTTTTGGATTTTACATGCTCTCTACTATGACATTGGGCATCGGCCTTGGCAGACGACGTTGATGGCATTTCATCGTCTCGGCCATGACTAGTGGCAGCAGCTTCAGCACGAGGTGGAAGTGGATCTTGATCTTTCCCTATTTTACCCTCCACATTTTTGTTCTCCATTTTTTAATTTGTTGAATTATATGCCAGTAATATATCAATAGCAATGGCCTACTACTATATATACTGCGCACAACTGAAATGCACCACAGGTATGGATGGATAGTATACTTGACGACACAGAGGTAGGTAGAGCAGTGGCCTACTGTACCGTACTGCTATATATTATATACTGGTGTACAGCAAACTGTGCAAAACTGAAATGCACCACAGGTATGGATGGATAGTATACTTGACGACACAGAGGTAGGTAGAGCAGTGGCCTACTGTACCGTACTGCTATATAGTATATACTGGTGGTCAGCAAACTGTGCAAAACTGAAATGCACCACAGGTATGGATGGATAGTATACTTGACGACACAGAGGTAGGTAGAGCAGTGGCCTACTGTACCATACTGCTATATATTATATACTGGTGGTCAGCAAACTGTGCAAAACTGAAATGCACCACAGGTATGGATGGATAGTATTCTTGACGACACAGAGGTAGGTAGAGCAGTGGACTACTGTACCGTACTGCTATATACAGAGTTATACTGGTGGTCAGCAAAATTCTGCACTGTCCTCCTACTATATACTACAATGCAGCACAGATATGGAGCGTTTTTCAGGCAGAGAACGTATAATACTGGTGGTCACTGGTCACTGGTCAGCAAAACTCTGCACTGTCCTCCTACTATATAATACTGCTGGTCCCCAGTCCCCACAATAAAGCAATTAGCACACTGAGCACAGATAGTTGCAGCACACTGAGCACAGTCAGATATGGAGCGTTTTTCAGGCAGAGAACTTAGATATTTGCACTTGCAGCACACTGAGCACAGATATTTGCAGCACACTGAGCACAGATATTTGCAGCACAATTTGCAGCCCATTGAACATAGAAACTGAGAGGACGCCAGCCACGTCCTCTCACGATCATCTCCAATGCACAAGTGAAAAATGGCGCCGACGCGCGGCTCCTTATATAGAATACGAATCTCGCGAGAATCCGACCGCGGGATGATGACGTTGGGCGCGCTCAGGTTAACCGAGCAAGGCGGGAGGATCCGAGTTGCTCGGACCCGTGAAAAAAAAGGTGAAGTTCGGGGGGGTTTGGATCCCGAGGATCCGAACCCGCTCATCACTAGAAATATTACCGCAGAACTTATTATCCAGTGTTCATAATTTAACATTTGTTACTATTTTATTTAGTGTTTATTTGTTTGAATATCTACACTTCTTGTGTAGGGTCTTTAGGACTTACAGTATTTGCTGCTGTCTACTGTGTTTACTGAGATTTGTTCCTAGTTGTAGTGGTATTTGTACTGAGGCACATCTGGAGTGGGGGGTGAAGTCAGTTACAATTGGTGCAGTATAAAAACAGAAGAATTATTATTTATTATCAGTTATTTGTATAGCGCACACATATTCCACAGCACTTTACAGAGAATATTTGCCCATTCACACCAGTCACTGCCCCAGTGGAGCTTACAATCCATGGCCCTCATTCCGAGTTGATCGCTCGCAAGGCGAATTTAGCAGAGTTGCTCACGCTAAGCCTACGCCTACTGGGAGTGTATCTTAGCTTCTTAAAATTGCGACCGATGTATTCGCAATATTGCGATTACAAACTACTTAGCAGTTTCAGAGTAGCTTCAGACTTACTCGGTATCTGCGATCAGTTCAGTGCTTGTCGTTCCTGGTTTGACGTCATAAACACACCCAGCGTTCGCCCAGACACTCCCCCGTTTCTCCGGCCACTCCTGCGTTTTTTCCGGAAACGGTAGCGTTTTTATCCACACGCCCCTAAAACGCCGTGTTTCCGACCAGTAACACCCATTTCCTGTCAATCACACTACATTCGCCGGAGCGAAGAAAAAGCCGTGAGTAAAAATACTATCTTCATGGTAAAATTACTTGGCGCAGTCGCAGTGCGATTATTGCGCATGCGTACTAAGCGGAATTTCACTGCGATGCGATGAAAATTGCCGAGCGAACGACTCGGAATGAGGGCCCATATCCCCTTCCACATATACATGCACACACATTCATGCTAGGGTTAATTTTTGTTTGTGGCCAGTTAACATACCAGTATATTTTTGGATTGTGGGAGGAAACCGGAGCACCCAGAGGAAACCCACGCAAGCTGGTCCTGGTTGACTAAATATGGGGAAAAAATGACAGGGGTTCCCCCATATTTCATAAACCAGCACCGGGCTCTGCGCCTGGTCCTGGTTCCAAAAATACGGGGGGACAAAAAGCGTAGGGGTCCCCCGTATTTTTGAAACCAGCACCTGGCTCCACTAGCCAGGTACATAATGCCACAGCCGGGGGACACTTTTATACTGGTCCCGGCGGCCCTGGCATTACATACCCAACTAGTCACCCCTGGCTGGGGTACCCTGGAGGAGTGGGAACCCCTTAAATCAAGGGGTCTCCCCCTCCAGCCACCCAAGGGCCAGGGGTGAAGCCCGAGGCTGTCCCCCCCATCCAAGGGCGGCGGATGGGGGGCTGATAGCCTTTTGAAAAAAATTTGAATATTGGTTTTAGTAGCAGTACTACAAGTCCCAGCAAGCCTCCCCCGCAAGCTGGTACTTGGAGAACCACAAGTACCAGCATGCGGTGGAAAACCGGGCCAGCTGGTACCTGTAGTACTACTACTAAAAAAATACCCCCCAAAAAACAGGACACACACACCGTGACAGTATAAGTTTATTACATACATGCACACCTCCAAACATACATACTTATCTATGATCACACGAGGTTTGGCCCTCTTCTCCATGTAGAATCCTAGGGGTACCTGTTGAAAAAATTATACTCACATAATCCAGGGAATCTTGTATTCTTTGTATAATCCACGTACTTGGCAAAACAAAAAAACTGAAACCCGACCACGCACTGAAAGGGGCACCATGTTTACACATTGGGACCCCTTTCCCCGACTGCCACGACCCCCCCTGACTCCTGTCAAAGAGGGTCCCTTCTGCCAATCAAGGAGCGCCACGTCGTGGCACCCTCCTGATTGGCTGTGTGCTCCTGTAGTGTCTGTCAGGCAGCACACGGCAGTGATACAATGTAGCGCCTATGCGCTCCATTGTATCCAATGGTGGGAACTTTGCGGTCAGCGGTGAGGTTACTTTCGGTCCACCGCTGACCACAAAGTTCTGTTACCAATATTACACATTTTGGGGTATTGATTCAGTAAAAGATGAGTGGAGAAATAATGCCAAAGACCTCCAATTGTCAAAGAGAGAGATGAAGTGGATTTGTGACCTTGACACATTGGCCTCAGAATCTACTTTGAGCTGTGTGAGTCTGTACCTCATATCACCTTCAAGTTAAAAGATACCCTTATGTGTTTATTCATACCCACTTAAAAGTGAGTTTTGGTATGTGTCACCCTTCACGTATAAACCCTATTGGATGAATATTTGAGGAACTATTACACTATGGTTCTGCTTTTCTGTTGTTTTGTTTCCCATTCTGAGAACACTGGGAAAGTGAATACATAAGATGGACTAAGCATTTATCATCAGTTACAAAGGCGGATTTGAGAATCATCTAAGGAAAGAAGTGCAAAGAACTTTTGAGTATTTTGTCTGCTTGAAACAGGGCTGAGCGACCACTCTGTTTTTTTTATATTTGTGTCTTTTTTTACAGGATTTCATGGTCCTTATTTACAGAGGGCAGCACAGGTCATCAGTTTGCGCCTTAGGACATTTTGTATTATCTGTACTGTATGTAGACATATTTACTACGTAAAGATAGCTTACAGGGGAAGTGTGTGCATGTCCTACCCATTTACACTCCCTTCAAGATGGCACATGGTACAGTATACTGGAAGTATTTTACAGTTACTGGTTCATTTACAGTAGGACTGACAGTAACAAAACAAATATCCAAGTGCCGCACCCAAACAAGTGCCGCCCCTAGCACGTGCCTCGCGTGCCAATTAGAGATGAGCGGGTTCGGTTTCTTTGAATCCGAACCCGCACGAACTTCACTTTTTTTTTCACGGGTCCGAGCGACTCGGATCTTCCCGCCTTGCTCGGTTAACCCGAGCGCGCCCGAACGTCATCATGACGCTGTCGGATTCTCGCGAGACTCGGATTCTATATAAGGAGCCGCGCGTCGCCGCCATTTTCACACGTGCATTGAGATTGATAGGGAGAGGACGTGGCTGGCGTCCTCTCCATTTAGATTAGATTTAGAAGAGAGAGAGAGAGAGAGATTGCTGTGATACTGTAGATTAGAAGAGAGTGCAGAGTGCAGACAGAGTTTAGTGACTGACGACCACAGTGACCAGTGACCACCAGAGACAGTGCAGTTGTTTGTTTTATTTAATATATCCGTTCTCTGCCTGAAAAAAACGATACACAGTCACACAGTGACTCAGTCTGTGTGCACTGCTCAGCCCAGTGTGCTGCACATCAATGTATTGTATATAAAGCTTATAATTGTGGGGGAGACTGGGGAGCACTGCAGGTTGTTATAGCAGGAGCCAGGAGTACATGATAAATAATATTATATTAAAATTAAACAGTGCACACTTTTGCTGCAGGAGTGCCACTGCCAGTGTGACTAGTGGTGACCAGTGCCTGACCACCAGTATATTAGTAGTATTGTATACTATCTCTTTATCAACCAGTCTATATTAGCAGCAGACACAGTACAGTGCGGTAGTTCACGGCTGTGGCTACCTCTGTGTCGGCACTCGGCAGGCAGTCCGTCCATCCATAATTGTATTATATACCACCTAACCGTGGTTTTTTTTTTCTTTCTTTATACCGTCGTCATAGTCATACTAGTTGTTACGAGTATACTACTATCTCTTTATCAACCAGTGTACAGTGCGGTAGTTCACGGCTGTGGCTACCTCTGTGTCGGAACTCGGCAGGCAGTCCGTCCATCCATAATTGTATTATAATATATACCACCTAACCGTGGTTTTTTTTTCGTTCTTTATACCGTCGTCATACTAGTTGTTACGAGTATACTACTATCTCTTTATCAACCAGTGTACAGTGCGGTAGTTCACGGCTGTGGCTACCTCTGTGTCGGAACTCGGCAGGCAGTCCGTCCATCCATAATTGTATTATAATATATACCACCTAACCATGGTTTTTTTTTCGTTCTTTATACCGTCGTCATACTAGTTGTTACGAGTATACTACTATCTCTTTATCAACCAGTGTACAGTGCGGTAGTTCACGGCTGTGGCTACCTCTGTGTCGGCACTCGGCAGGCAGTCCGTCCAACCATAATTGTATTATATACCACCTAACCGTGGTTTTTTTTTCATTCTTTATACCGTCGTCATACTAGTTGTTACGAGTATACTACTATCTCTTTATCAACCAGTGTACAGTGCGGTAGTTCACGGCTGTGGCTACCTCTGTGTCGGCACTCGGCAGGCAGTCCGTCCAACCATAATTGTATTATATACCACCTAACCGTGGTTTTTTTTTCATTCTTTATACCGTCGTCATACTAGTTGTTACGAGTATACTACTATCTCTTTATCAACCAGTGTACAGTGCGGTAGTTCACGGCTGTGGCTACCTCTGTGTCGGCACTCGGCAGCCCGTCCATAATTGTATATACCAGTGACCTAACCGTGGTTTTTTTTTCTTTCTTTATACATACATACTAGTTACGAGTATACTATCTCTTTATCAACCAGTCTATATATTAGCAGCAGACACAGTACAGTGCGGTAGTTCACGGCTGTGGCTACCTCTGTGTCGGCACTCGGCAGCCCGTCCATAATTGTATATACCACCTAACCGTGGTTTTTTTTTCTTTCTTTATACATACATACTAGTTACGAGTATACTATCTCTTTATCAACCAGTCTATATATTAGCAGCAGACACAGTACAGTGCGGTAGTTCACGGCTGTGGCTACCTCTGTGTCGGCACTCCGCAGCCCGTCCATAATTGTATATACCAGTGACCTAACCGTGGTTTTTTTTTCTTTCTTTATACATACATACTAGTTACGAGTATACTATCTCTTTATCAACCAGTCTATATATTAGCAGCAGACACAGTACAGTGCGGTAGTTCACGGCTGTGGCTACCTCTGTGTCGGCACTCGGCAGCCCGTCCATAATTGTATACTAGTATCCAATCCATCCATCTGCATTGTTTACCTGAGGTGCCTTTTAGTTGTGCCTATTAAAATATGGAGAACAAAAATGTTGAGGTTCCAAAATTAGGGAAAGATCAAGATCCACTTCCACCTCGTGCTGAAGCTGCTGCCACTAGTCATGGCCGAGACGATGAAATGCCAGCAACGTCGTCTGCCAAGGCCGATGCCCAATGGCATAGTACAGAGCATGTCAAAACCAAAACACCAAATATCAGTAAAAAAAGGACTCCAAAACCTAAAATAAAATTGTCGGAGGAGAAGCGTAAACTTGCCAATATGCCATTTACCACACGGAGTGGCAAGGAACGGCTGAGGCCCTGGCCTATGTTCATGGCTAGTGGTTCAGCTTCACATGAGGATGGAAGCACTCAGCCTCTCGCTAGAAAACTGAAAAGACTCAAGCTGGCAAAAGCACCGCAAAGAACTGTGCGTTCTTTGAAATCCCAAATCCACAAGGAGAGTCCAATTGTGTCGGTTGCGATGCCTGACCTTCCCAACACTGGACGTGAAGAGCATGCGCCTTCCACCATTTGCACGCCCCCTGCAAGTGCTGGAAGGAGCACCCGCAGTCCAGTTCCTGATAGTCAGATTGAAGATGTCAGTGTTGAAGTACACCAGGATGAGGAGGATATGGGTGTTGCTGGCGCTGGGGAGGAAATTGACCAGGAGGATTCTGATGGTGAGGTGGTTTGTTTAAGTCAGGCACCCGGGGAGACACCTGTTGTCCGTGGGAGGAATATGGCCGTTGACATGCCAGGTGAAAATACCAAAAAAATCAGCTCTTCGGTGTGGAGGTATTTCACCAGAAATGCGGACAACAGGTGTCAAGCCGTGTGTTCCCTTTGTCAAGCTGTAATAAGTAGGGGTAAGGACGTTAACCACCTCGGAACATCCTCCCTTATACGTCACCTGCAGCGCATTCATAATAAGTCAGTGACAAGTTCAAAAACTTTGGGTGACAGCGGAAGCAGTCCACTGACCAGTAAATCCCTTCCTCTTGTAACCAAGCTCACGCAAACCACCCCACCAACTCCCTCAGTGTCAATTTCCTCCTTCCCCAGGAATGCCAATAGTCCTGCAGGCCATGTCACTGGCAAGTCTGACGAGTCCTCTCCTGCCTGGGATTCCTCCGATGCATCCTTGCGTGTAACGCCTACTGCTGCTGGCGCTGCTGTTGTTGCCGCTGGGAGTCGATGGTCATCCCAGAGGGGAAGTCGTAAGCCCACTTGTACTACTTCCAGTAAGCAATTGACTGTTCAACAGTCCTTTGCGAGGAAGATGAAATATCACAGCAGTCATCCTACTGCAAAGCGGATAACTGAGTCCTTGACAACTATGTTGGTGTTAGACGTGCGTCCGGTATCCGCCGTTAGTTCACAGGGAACTAGACAATTTATTGAGGCAGTGTGCCCCCGTTACCAAATACCATCTAGGTTCCACTTCTCTAGGCAGGCGATACCGAGAATGTACACGGACGTCAGAAAAAGACTCACCAGTGTCCTAAAAAATGCAGTTGTACCCAATGTCCACTTAACCACGGACATGTGGACAAGTGGAGCAGGGCAGGGTCAGGACTATATGACTGTGACAGCCCACTGGGTAGATGTATGGACTCCCGCCGCAAGAACAGCAGCGGCGGCACCAGTAGCAGCATCTCGCAAACGCCAACTCTTTCCTAGGCAGGCTACGCTTTGTATCACCGCTTTCCAGAATACGCACACAGCTGAAAACCTCTTACGGCAACTGAGGAAGATCATCGCGGAATGGCTTACCCCAATTGGACTCTCCTGTGGATTTGTGGCATCGGACAACGCCAGCAATATTGTGTGTGCATTAAATATGGGCAAATTCCAGCACGTCCCATGTTTTGCACATACCTTGAATTTGGTGGTGCAGAATTTTTTTAAAAACGACAGGGGCGTGCAAGAGATGCTGTCGGTGGCCAGAAAAATTGCGGGACACTTTCGGCGTACAGGCACCACGTACAGAAGACTGGAGCACCACCAAAAACTACTGAACCTGCCCTGCCATCATCTGAAGCAAGAAGTGGTAACGAGGTGGAATTCAACCCTCTATATGCTTCAGAGGTTGGAGGAGCAGCAAAAGGCCATTCAAGCCTATACAATTGAGCACGATATAGGAGATGGAATGCACCTGTCTCAAGTGCAGTGGAGAATGATTTCAACGTTGTGCAAGGTTCTGATGCCCTTTGAACTTGCCACACGTGAAGTCAGTTCAGACACTGCCAGCCTGAGTCAGGTCATTCCCCTCATCAGGCTTTTGCAGAAGAAGCTGGAGGCATTGAAGAAGGAGCTAAAAGGGAGCGATTCCGCTAGGCATGTGGGACTTGTGGATGCAGCCCTTAATTCGCTTAACAAGGATTCACGGGTGGTCAATCTGTTGAAATCAGAGCACTACATTTTGGCCACCGTGCTCGATCCTAGATTTAAAGCCTACCTTGGATCTCTCTTTCCGGCAGACACAGGTCTGCTGGGGTTGAAAGACCTGCTGGTGACAAAATTGTCAAGTCAAGCGGAACGCGACCTGTCAACATCTCCTCCTTCACATTCTCCCGCAACTGGGGGTGCGAGGAAAAGGCTCAGAATTCCGAGCCCACCCGCTGGCGGTGATGCAGGGCAGTCTGGAGCGACTGCTGATGCTGACATCTGGTCCGGACTGAAGGACCTGACAACGATTACGGACATGTCGTCTACTGTCACTGCATATGATTCTCTCAACATTGATAGAATGGTGGAGGATTATATGAGTGACCGCATCCAAGTAGGCACGTCACACAGTCCGTACTTATACTGGCAGGAAAAAGAGGCAATTTGGAGGCCCTTGCACAAACTGGCTTTATTCTACCTAAGTTGCCCTCCCACAAGTGTGTACTCCGAAAGAGTGTTTAGTGCCGCCGCTCACCTTGTCAGCAATCGGCGTACGAGGTTACATCCAGAAAATGTGGAGAAGATGATGTTCATTAAAATGAATTATAATCAATTCCTCCGCGGAGACATTGACCAGCAGCAATTGCCTCCACAAAGTACACAGGGAGCTGAGATGGTGGATTCCAGTGGGGACGAATTGATAATCTGTGAGGAGGGGGATGTACACGGTGATATATCGGAGGGTGAAGATGAGGTGGACATCTTGCCTCTGTAGAGCCAGTTTGTGCAAGGAGAGATTAATTGCTTCTTTTTTGGGGGGGGGTCCAAACCAACCCGTCATATCAGTCACAGTCGTGTGGCAGACCCTGTCACTGAAATGATGGGTTGGTTAAAGTGTGCATGTCCTGTTTTGTTTATACAACATAAGGGTGGGTGGGAGGGCCCAAGGATAATTCCATCTTGCACCTCTTTTTTCTTTTCTTTTTCTTTGCATCATGTGCTGATTGGGGAGGGTTTTTTGGAAGGGACATCCTGCGTGACACTGCAGTGCCACTCCTAAATGGGCCCGGTGTTTGTGTCGGCCACTAGGGTCGCTAATCTTACTCACACAGTCAGCTACCTCATTGCGCCTCTTTTTTTCTTTGCGTCATGTGCTGTTTGGGGAGGGTTTTTTGGAAGGGACATCCTGCGTGACACTGCAGTGCCACTCCTAGATGGGCCCGGTGTTTGTGTCGGCCACTAGGGTCGCTAATCTTACTCACACAGCTACCTCATTGCGCCTCTTTTTTTCTTTGCGTCATGTGCTGTTTGGGGAGGGTTTTTTGGAAGGGACATCCTGCGTGACACTGCAGTGCCACTCCTAGATGGGCCCGGTGTTTGTGTCGGCCACTAGGGTCGCTAATCTTACTCACACAGTCAGCTACCTCATTGCGCCTCTTTTTTTCTTTGCGTCATGTGCTGTTTGGGGAGGGTTTTTTGGAAGGGCCATCCTGCGTGACACTGCAGTGCCACTCCTAGATGGGCCCGGTGTTTGTGTCGGCCACTAGGGTCGCTTATCTTACTCACACAGCGACCTCGGTGCAAATTTTAGGACTAAAAATAATATTGTGAGGTGTGAGGTATTCAGAATAGACTGAAAATGAGTGTAAATTATGGTTTTTGAGGTTAATAATACTTTGGGATCAAAATGACCCCCAAATTCTATGATTTAAGCTGTTTTTTAGTGTTTTTGGAAAAAAACACCCGAATCCAAAACACACCCGAATCCGACAAAAATAATTCGGTGAGGTTTTGCCAAAACGCGTTCGAACCCAAAACACGGCCGCGGAACCGAACCCAAAACCAAAACACAAAACCCGAAAAATTTCAGGCGCTCATCTCTAGTGCCAATGGGAAATTCACCACTGTGTATGAGGACACCTGTAAAAATGAAAAACAGTCATTTTTGTAGGAATGTTAAAAATATGTGACAAATATAATTTCCCGGCTCTACAATATTTTGAGAGGAAGGGAGAGAACATGCCCACTACCTTTGGATGCCAAGTTAGGGGGCCCCAGACCATAGATTGGATGCACACCTAGATCGCCCTGTGAAGTAGGAGCCACTTCACCCAGCAGTCTTTGCCAAGACTGCAATGACATTACAGCACTTCTGTACTATGCATCTATGGTTATCACCAGGGTCAGCTCCAGGCATGTTCAAATTGAGCGGCCATGCTGGGCGCCACCCTTAATGGGTGCCGCACACTGGCACCACCATATTGGAGACTGGGGCCAGCCTTCTAAACTGCTCTGTGCACGCTGTGTGGCGCTGGCATCTGACGACAGATGCCGGCACCGTACAGCGCGCATAGCACGCACTGAGTAGTTCAGCTTTAGTACGCCCGTGGCCCACAGCACTCCCCTTCCCTCGTCACTGGCATGGGTACTGTGGGGGCAAATCTGGCACTCTGTAGACATGTGTATCTGACACTGTGGGGGCATTTATGTATCTGGCACTGTGGGGGCATATATGTATCTGGCACTTTGGGGGCATTTATGTATCTGGCACTGTGAGGGCATTTATGTATCTGGCACTGTGAGGGCATTTATGCATCTGGCACTGTGGGGACATTTATGCATCTGGCACTGTGGGGGCATTTATGTATCTGGCACTGTGGGGGCATATATGTATATGGAACTGTGGGGGCATATATGTATCTGGCACTGTGGGGGCATATATTTACCTGGCACTGTGGGGTCATATATGTACCTGACACTGTGGGGGCATATATGTACCTGGCACTGTGGGGGCATTTATGTATCTGGCACTGTGGGGGTATTTATGTATCTGGCACTGTGGGCATTTATGTATCTGGCACTGTGGGCATTTATGTATCTGGCACTATGGGCATATATGTGTCTGGCACTGTGGGGACATGTGTTTCTGACACTGCTGGGGGGCATATCATGTGTATCTGGCACTGCTGGAGGGGCATATCATGTGTATTTGGCACTGCTGGGGGGCATATCATGTGTAGCTGGCACTATTGGGGGCCATATCATGTGTAGCTGGCACTGCTGGGGTGCATATCATGTCTATCTGGCACTGCACTACTGTAGACATTATGTGTGTCTGGCACTATAGTGTATACATTATGTGTATCTGGCACTATAATGGAGACATTTTGTGTATCTGGCACTGTACTGGAGAAATTATGTGTAAGGAATACTACCGTGGCTGTTATGTGTAATGCTGCTAATTGTGTGCATAGAGGCGATGTGAAAATATATTTATTTATAGTTTGGTAATATGGAGTTACGAGGCGACGTCCACTTTTCCAGGAGCGCGCGCGCCTTCAGCGCACATGGGGGGGGGGGGTGGCGCTTTGACATTTTCTCATGGGTGCTAGTAGGCCTGGAGCCGGCCCTGGTTCTTACTGCCAGTCGGAGACTGGAAGGCAAAACAACATGGACTGCATTGACTGAAGGCAGAAGTCAGGACCCAGTGAA
Source organism: Pseudophryne corroboree (assembly GCF_028390025.1). Taxonomy (NCBI): domain Eukaryota; kingdom Metazoa; phylum Chordata; class Amphibia; order Anura; family Myobatrachidae; genus Pseudophryne; species Pseudophryne corroboree. The sequence goes on from NC_086448.1 coordinate 716,503,296, forward strand.
CTGCAGCCTGCAAGAATCAGAGTTAGGACTCTGAAAAGGTAAATAAAGTACCCTAAGGTGTTCAGGTGGGAGGGGGAAATCACCACGCTGCATTATAATTATTATTGTTATTATTCTAGTAAAGGTGACAATATAGAAAAATAAAATATAAAATAGAGGTGGTACAAATTATATAGATAAATCTAATAAAGGGAACCTGACATTTACTATTAAACTGTTGGTGACACACTTTATATTGAAAAATGACAGCTGTAAGTATTTTTATAATAATGGGCACAGATTATTATTTTATTACTAAGTTAATAAAAGAGGACACAAACCAATATTTTAATAAAAGGAGGCACAGGTTATTACTATTTTAGTTAAAAGGGCACTGATTATTATTATTATTTTAATAAAAGGCAGCACCGATTGCTGATATAAGGAGAACAAATTGACATAATAGGAGAGGAGTGGATTAAACCTCAGCTAGTCTGGGAGGCAGGACGGTAAAGCATTATGGGAGTTTATAGTTAGCCAATAGGAATGAATGTTGGGGGTAGGTGGAAAGGGTTCTTAAGCCTGGTGAAGGGGCTGGGTCAGCCTCTTCTGCTTTTGTCGTTGTGAGGGTAAGTGCTCTTCCCCCCTTTGTCTCCTTGCTGTGCTGCTTGCCATTGTGAAATATTAGGTTGCTGCTGCTGTGGCAGTGTGCTTTATACTGTGCCTCCTCTTTCCCCATTACCTGGGATTAACTTGCATACCCTCCAACATTTTACACAGAAAAATCGGTACAAATCCGGGAAAAGGGGCGTGGCCGCGGGTAAGGGGGCGTGGCCACGCCCCTTTTCCTATGCTTTCAATGGAAGTTTGGAGAGCCAAAAATCGGTACAGACCATAAAAAAAGGTACTGTACCTATTAAAAAGGTACAGTTGGAGGGTATGAACTTGTGGCCTGCCATGCCCCGTCCCGCCGCTCCTCTGGCCCCCCTGCCCGCTATATTGATGCAGCTCCTGTTCGGGAGCCGGCGTCCGGTGCCCCGGGCCTGAGCACTTTGCTCACGGCCGGGGCTGAGCCTGCTGGCGCTGCCGCGGGCGCCCGTCCACGGGCGCGTGCGTCCGCCCCTTCGCCGGCTAGGCCGCGGGTGCCGGGGGATCCCTCTGGCGCAGCGGCGGCTTGCGGGGGACAGGGCGGCGGCCGGTGGTGAACTGGATCTGGCAGCCGGCGGGGGGAGCCGGCCGGGCTGCCCGCTGGTGTGAATCCCCCGCCGGCTGCTGCGGCGCAGGGACGTGTGCGCGCGCGTTCCCTGCGACCTCCACCGCTGAGAGTCACCGGCGGCTCCCCAGAGAATGAGGGGACTGCTTGTAGGGATTGGGCCAGTGGCTCTTCCACTGGCCGTCCCTTAAGCCAGGCGATTTCCATGTCGCGGGCGCGCGCGCGCCCGTGGGGCTGCTGGACTCCCTGGGCGCTCTACTCGCTCTAGCAGGGGGGGCTCCCGGGGGCCTTTGGTGGTGTCGGCACAGGACCAGAGGGGGGGGGGGTGATGCCTGGAGGCGGGGGTCAGCGAGTTCTCCCGGTGGGGGGGGGGCAGTGGGGGCCGGGGCAGCGCTGCGGCTTGTGGTGCACCACAGGAGAGAATGGGGGTTCTTAGGGCGGCTAGCGCCGGTCTGAGGCGGGGCCGGCCTGGGCGGCGTGAAGACGTGGTTGGAGCCATCCCTGCTTCGGACCCGGGGATGGGGGGACCACTGGAGCTGCGGCTTCTGATCCCTCCGCCGTTGCGGCGGCAATGTCGGCCATGACGGCGGCGTTTGCGCCGTTTTTGACGACTTTGTCTTCGGGTGGCGTTTCCGTGGTTCCCGCTTCGGTCGACGCGGCCGTTCTCCCATGTGCTCCTGGCCCCGCCATGGCGCAGTTTCTACAGGCATGTCGCAGTCTGGGCTCCGCCGCTGCGTTGCTGGGTAGCGCTACCCCATCGTCTGCTTTCATTCCCGCCGGGGGGGAATTCGGCTCCTGTGGCGGTTGTCCCTTCTTTTTCAGGTGCGGATCCGGATGGCGATCAGGACGAGGAGCCAGTCGTAGCCGACGTTTCGCCATCCGTAGGCGGGCCTGCAGGTGAGTGGGACGCCGATACAGTTGCTATGTTGCTGGGGTCCTCTTCTTCCTCGTATGGCAGTACATCAAGTTGATCTTCTTCCTCTTCTTCGTCGTGCCAGTCTGCGGTTAGTAGCACCACAAAGGCTAGGAAGAGGGCTATCAAGTACGCGCGGCGTGAGGCGCGGCACCGGGATAAACTGTCTCGGAAGAGTAGTAGTAGTTCCCGTCGGGAAAGGAGGAGGTGTAATTTGCCGGGCATGGTTCGCTGCGAGTGCACGGCAGTCTTGCGAGGGTTGCGTGAGAGTTGCAGGAGGAAGATTAGACGGGGGGAATACGTCAACCTTTTTACATTGACGGAGGACACCATGAGGGACGGTAAGGAAGCGCTTGCGAAGGGCGGTATTGGGGCGGAGGCCTTCCGCTCATATGACAACTGGTTGGCGGGTTTCTGTGTCTTCGCGGCGTGCTACTTGGAGGATCGCCCTTCTGAACACATGAACGTCATCAGGTATATCCACCTGGTGCATGACATGCAGCGTCAGTCTAAGGACGATTCGTGGTTGCATTATGACAAGCAATTTTGTCAGAAGCACGATTGCCTGCATATCATTGACTTCGGATGCAAAGATGTGGAGGTATGGCTTCGGGTCATGCGAGCGCAGGATATGAAGATGGTGACTAAGGGGGCGGCTGTGGCGCAGGCCGCGGCGGCGAGTCAGTTTCGGCCCGCAGTTGAGGCTCCGCCGCTCCGCCCTTGGACCGTGGCCCGTTCTCCGCAGCAGGCGCCGGCGAAGGGGAAGTGTTTCGCGTTCAACAATTCCACGTGCCCGCTCGGGCAACTGTGTCGTTTTCGCCACCTTTGCTTACGATGTAACGGATCCCACCCTGCTTCCAATTGCTTCCGCGGGGGGCGACCGGGTGCCAGGGCGGCCGCGGGCCCAGCCGGAAAAACAGCTGGGGGGCTTGCCGCTAGTTAGGGCGCCGACCCCGGTTCGTTTGGGGGCCATGCTAAAATGGTCGGGGTGGTACGGAAACACAGACGACGCAAAATTTCTGCGGGAGGGTGTTGCGTCGGGTTTTTGTTTACCAGTGGTGGGGGTAGGTTTTGGTTCGGGCCGCCAGGAACCTGCAGTCTGCTCGGGATTTTCCTGACGTGCTTCGGGAAAAGGTTGAGCAGGAGGTTCGCCTGGGGAGAATGGCGGGCCCCTTTGCGCTGCCGCCTGTCGAGGATTTGATTATTTCCCCCGGTGGAGGTCGTGCCCAAAAAGGCTCCGGGTAAGTTCCGGCTCATTCAACATTTGTCTTATCCATCTGGGTCCTCGGTGAACGATGCAATTTCGCCGGAATATTGTTTGGTGGTGTATCAGTCCTTTGAGGATGCTTTGGACATGGTTCGGGGCTGTGGACCCGGGGCCCTCATGGCTAAACTGGATGTTGAATCGGCTTTTCGCTTGCTCCCCTTTGCACCCGGAGTCGTTTTCATTCATGGGTTTCCGCGTCGGAGAGGAATACTTTGTAGACAAGTGTCTGCCTATGGGGTGTTCCGTTTCGTGTGCCTTTTTCGAAAAAAGTTCAGCACCTTTTTACACTGGTGTGTGGAGTTTTCTTGCGGAGGTTGCGGGATTGCACATTACCTGGATGATTTTTTGTGCGTGGGGCCCGCGGGTTCTCCTCGCTGTGGTTTCCTGCTGTTTTCGCTGCGTGCCTTGTTGGGGCATTTTGGCGTCCCTGTGGCCGAGGACAAGACAGAGGCCCCTCTCCTGTTTGTCCTTTTTAGGTATCGAGATCTATACGGTCGCGAGGGCTTGCCGGCTGCCTCAGTACAAGGTTGCGAAGCTTCGGGAGTCCATTGCGCAGTGCTCGGAGCAGCGTAAGGTGACGTTGCGGGAGGCTCAATCCCTCCTAGGCCTGTTGAACTTTGCCTGTCGGGTGATTCCCATGGGCCGGGTTTTTTGTCGGAAGTTGGAACGGTTCACGACTGGGGTGTCCAGGCCGCACCATTTTGTCCGTTTCTTGGCTGAGATTAGGCGGGACCTCGCTATGTGGGTTTCGTTTCTGGCGGATTTCAATGGTGTGCTGATCTTGATGGCCCCGCTCATTGACAGTTTTGACCTGCAGTTGTTTACGGATGCGGCGGGCTCGTCGGGGTTCGGTTGTTACCTAGACGGGGCTTGGTGCGCGGCCTCATGGCCCGAGTCTTGGTCGCGGGAGGGGCTGACCAGCGACCTGTTGTTGCTGGAGCTTTTTCCCATCATGGTGGCCTTGGAGGTTTGGGGAGAACGCCTTTGCGATCGCAGTATTCTCTTCCACTGCGATAACTTAGGGGTCGTGCACGCGGTTAACAATGAAAGAGCTAAGGCCCTCCGGGTCCTTCGGGTGTTGTCGCGACTCGTGCTGACTTGTATGCGCTGCAATATTCTGTTTAGGGCTCAACACGTCCACGGGGTTAATAATGGGATCGCCGATGCATTGTCCAGGGGGCAGTGGGACAGGTTCCATTTGCTGGCACCGGAGGCTGATTCGGCAGGTTTGCCCTGCCCTTCTTATGTTTGGCAGGTCATCATGGCAGATTGGAAGGGCTAGCAGAGCTGTCTTTGGCTCCGTCCACTCTCGCTGGATACTGTCGGGCCTGGAAGGAGTGGGAAGACTTCCCGTGACCAAGGGCCTAGAGATAAGAGGGGTCAGAGCTTGTTTCTAGACTTTGTTTGGCAACTCTTCGTAACGGGGAGATCCAGGGCCGTGGTGTCTCGATACCTCGCCGGGATATCCTTTTATTCTAAATTGAAGGGTATGCCGGATTTTACGAAGGGTTTCCTGCTGGCGAGGGCGCTTAGAGGTTGGGCGCGCTCGGCACCGGTCCCTCCTGATGGTCGGCGCCCTATTGATGCGTCCCTGCTTTCTTCCTTCTTGGTGGCGGGGGTGGCGGACTCCCGTTTTGAAGCGCTCCGGTTTCAGCTGGCTTTTTCCATTGCTTTCCATGGCGCGTTCAGGGTTTCTGAGCTGGTTGCGGCTTCTTAGAAGTCCGAGGCCATGATGCGGCGCGCGGATGTTGTCGTGGGTGGGGGGTCCGTGCTGTGCAGGCTGAGCCGCTCCAAAACTGATCAGATGGGTAGAGGTCATTGGATCTCTTTGGCACCATCGGGTGGTGAGGACTGTTGTCCGGTGGCGTTGGCTAGTCAGTATGCGGAGGTCAGGCCCTTGTCTGAGGGGTCTTGGCTGCTACATTACGATGGGTCGCCATTGACGAAGTACCAATTTACATGGATGATGCACTTGACAGGACAGGAACATTCTATATTTCTGGAGGATCTGTTTTCGGTGGTTGGTTCGGTGGGTTAGGGGTATGGTGGCGGTGCGTAGTTTCTGTGGAGCAGAACTTCGCTGTTGGCGGGAAAGAACGGCAAGTTAACATTTGTTGTATTAAAGAGTGGATTGGAGGTCGTTTGGTGGTTGATTTTTAGGTGCGCTCTCCTTCACTGACTGGTTTTACATCTGCTGGACTGCCTTCTCGGGTGGCAGCCTCATCACCTTCACGGGTGGGTAGTCAGGATGGAGGTTGAGCGGATACCTATTGTTTGTTGGAAGGTTTACGTCAGTTTTTTATAAGATAGTTTGTTTATGGGATACGGTTGTTTTAGCCGTTCTTTCTGGCCACCATACTTTAGTTTAATTATACACAGTTAATGGTTCACTTAAATAAATAGCTAACATTTTCTGCCAAATTCATGTCTCCGTGTCTTTATTTATTATAATTAAGTGTTAAGATGTTATGGTTTATGTTACGGACAATCCTCAGACAATATGAGGTTTAGGAGAACGAATTGACAGAATAGGAGAGGAGTGGGTTAAACCTCAGCTAGGTTGGGAGGCAGGACGGTAAGGCATTATGGGAGTTTATGGTTAGCCAATAGGAATGAATGTTGGGGGTAGGTGGAAAGGGTTCTTAAGCATGGTGAAGGGGCTGGGTCAGCCTCTTCTGCTTTTGTCGTCCCACCCTCCCTCCCTACTGGTGGTGTTTGTTTTATTCTGTTGCGTTGGCTATTTTCGTGATGTGAGTTGTCACGGTTTGGTGGTGGCGGGAAAGAATGGCAAGTTAACATTTGTTGTATTAAAGAGTGGATTGGAGGTCGTTTGGTGGTTGATTTTTAGGTGCGCTCTCCTTCGCTGACTGGTTTTACATCTGCTGGACCGCCTTCTCGGGTGGCAGCCTCATCACCTTCACGGGTGGGTAGTCAGGATGGAGGTTGAGCGGATACCTATTGTTTGTTGGAAGGTTTACGTTAGTTTTTTATTAGATAGTTTGTTTATGGGATACGGTTGTTTTAGCCCAGAGGTTCTCAAACTCGGTCCTCGGGAGCCCACACAGTGCATGTTTTGCTGGTAACCCAGCAGGTGCACAGGTGTATTAATTACTCACTGACACATTTTAAAACGTCCACAGGTGGAGCTAATTATTTCACTTGCGATTCTGTGAGGAGACCTGCAAAACATGCACTGTGTGGGCCCCCGAGGACCGAGTTTGAGAACCTCTGTTTTAGCCGTTCTTTCTGGCCAACATACTTTAGTTTAATTATCCACAGTTAATGGTTCACTTAAATAAATAGCTAACATTTTCTGCCAAATTCAATTCTCCGTGTCTTTATTTATTATAATTAAGTGTTAAGATGTTATGGTTTATGTTACGGACAATCCTCAGACAATATGAGGTTTATAATAATAATAATAATAATAATAATAATAATAATATTATTATTAATAATAATAATAATAATAATAAATGGCCAACTCCCACCCCCAAGTGACAGTTGCAACTACCCAATGTCTAGGCTTCTGCCATTGCACTCCTGACACTAACAATGACATGATGCAATTATCTAACTGTCCATACCAATGATACACCGAATGGAAGTCACTCATAGGGGTAAATTTACTAAAGATAAAATTGTAAAGTGGTGATGTTGCCTATAGCAACCAATCAGATTCTGTCTATCATTTTCTAGGATGCAGTAGATACATGATAAGTAGAATCTGATTGGTTGCTATGGGCAACATCACCACTTTTCACTTTTAAAAGCTTTAGTAAATTTACCACATAATCGTTTTACTGGTCCATCACAGTTGTGTGTAAGGGAGAGATTAATCTAGATAAGAAAAAATGAGGCACAAATTCCTCCAGTACTCTGCAGTGGGCCAGAAAAAGAGACATATATGCTACATAATAAGAAAATACAGAGGACTCTGGGTCATATATTAATTTGTTTGTAGATAGAGAGCCAACTCACCTAGAGTCACCACAGGATCCTGCAATATGGCACTATTAGAGGGGTGTAGTATGGTATACCGGCGTCCGGGCTCCCGGAGGCCAGCATGCTGGCGCCGGTATCCCGACCGCCGGCATACCGGCAGCTGGGCGAGCGCAAATGAGCCACATGCAGGCACATTATCTATTCTGCCTCCAAGGCGGTTGTGGACCCCCAAGAGGGAGAAAAGATGTCGGTATGCCAGGTGTCGGGATTCCGGCACCGGTATACTGTGTGCCGGGATCCCAACGGCCGGCGAACTGCAAACCAACCAATGCCTGATAGATCCCAATCAGATGTTAATTGGTATCAATGGACTTTTGATGCACACAATTTATGACCAGTTAAGTCTAAAGTGTTCTCATTAACCATTGAATAACAGCATCTGGTTGGGACACCTTTTTTAATCCTATTTTATAAGTAAAATTATTTTCAGATTTCTCACTTCAGATACATTTAATTGTATTGATAACTAGCATATTGAAGCCATCATGAAGCTGGGTACACACTGGAATGACTTGACAGCAGTTAAACTTACTAATTGGCCACTCGATATGTTGATCCTCACATAGGAGGGCAGGCAATTGAATTTGCCTGCACATCTGTCCCGGTGCCGGTGTATGGTGGACCATCTGAACAAACAGTCAATTTGCATAGACATATCAGGTGCACGCACCCGCCGACCACTGGAATGAACGATACAGTATATCACCTAGTGTATATCAGGCTTTAGCCTCTTCCCTTCTGCACTTACTGTAGAAAGGGGGTAATTCAGATCTGATCGCTGCTGTGTGTTTTCGCACAGCGGGTGATCAGTTCCAAACTGCGCATGCATATGCACCGCAATGCGCCGGTGCATCGCACGGCTGCAACGGGCATCACCGGTCAATGACGAGATGTGTGCAGGATCTATTTGCACAGGCGATTGCAAGGTGATTGACAGGAAGAGGCCGTTTGACCGATTTCAGGGAGTGTCCAGAAAAACGCAGGCGGGCTCAAGCGTTTTCAGGGAGGGTGTCTAACGTCAGCTCTGGTCCCAATCAGCAGGATTCAATCGCACTTGATAAGTAAGTCCTGGGCTGTGCAGAGACTGCACAAACTGATTTTTGTGCAGCTCTGCAACACATGAGATCGCACACTTGCACAATGATTTTACCCTCCCCCTATAGGCAGCGACTATCTGATCGCAGGGCAGCAAAAAACGCAGCCCAGCGATCAGATCTGAATTAGGCCCCATGTCCACAACATAATTCGTAGAGATGAGCAGGTTCGGTTCTCCGAGATCTGAACCCCCCCGAACTTCACCTATTTTACACGGTTCCGAGGCAGCCTCGGATCTTCCCGCCTTGCTCGGTTAACCCGAACGTGCCCGAACGTCATCATCCCGCTGTCGGATTCTCGCGAGATTCGTATTCTATATAAAGAGCCGCGTGTCGCCGCCATTTTCACTCGTGCATTAGAGATTGAACGGAGAGGACGTGGCAGCGTTCTCTCCCTGAAAAGCTCCGTAATCTGTGCTCAGTGTGCTGCAAATATCTGTGCTCAGTGTGCTGCAAATATCTGTGCTCAGTGTGCTGAAAATATCTACGTACTCTGCCTGAAAACGCTCCCTATCTGTGCTCAGTGTGCTGCAAATATCTGTGCTCAGTGTGCTGCAAATATCTGTGCTCAGTGTGCTGAAAATATCTACGTACTCTGCCTGAAAACGCTCCATATATGTGCTCAGTGTTCTGCAAATATCTGTGCTCAGTGTGCTTTATTGTGGGGACTGGGGACTACCAGTATAATAGTAGTACAGTACAGTAGGCCATTGCTGTATCTTGCAGCTCTGTGTCACTGCAAGTATCATTTCCATATCTCTGCTGCATTTTTGTGAGCAGTATATATAGTATTACAGTGCAGCATTTTGGTGACCAGCAGTATATAGTTGTACAGTAGGCCATTGCTGTATCTTGCAGCTCTGTGTCACTGCAAGTATCCATTCCATATCTGTGCTGCATTATTGTGAGCAGTATATAGTAGGACAGTGCAGCATTTTGGTGACCAACAGTATATAGTTGTACAGTACATTAGGCCATTGCTGTAGTAACTTTCAGCTCTGTGTCACTGCAAGTATCCATTCCATATCTGTGCTGCATTATTGTGAGCAGTATATAGTAGGACAGTGCAGCATTTTGGTGACCAGCAGTATACATATATAGTACAGTACAGTAGGCCATTGCTGTATCTTGCAGCTCTGTGTCACTGCAAGTATCCATTCCATATCTGTGCTGCATTATTGTGAGCAGTATATAGTAGGACAGTGCAGCATTTTGGTGACCAACAGTATATAGTTGTACAGTACATTAGGCCATTGCTGTAGTAACTTTCAGCTCTGTGTCACTGCAAGTATCCATTCCATATCTGTGCTGCATTATTGTGAGCAGTATATAGTAGGACAGTGCAGCATTTTGGTGACCAGCAGTATACATATATAGTACAGTACAGTAGGCCATTGCTGTATCTTGCAGCTCTGTGTCACTGCAAGTATCCATTCCATATCTGTGCTGCATTATTGTGAGCAGTATATAGTAGGACAGTGCAGCATTTTGGTGACCAATAGTATATAGTTGTACAGTACATTAGGCCATTGCTGTAGTAACTTTCAGCTCTGTGTCACTGCAAGTATCCATTCCATATCTGTGCTGCATTATTGTGAGCAGTATATAGTAGGACAGTGCAGCATTTTGGTGACCAGCAGTATACATATATAGTACAGTACATTAGGCCATTGCTGTATCTTGCATCTCTGTGTCACTGCAAGTATCCATTCCATATCTGTGCTGCATTTTTGTGAGCAGTATATATAGTATTACAGTGCAGCATTTTGGTGACCAACAGTATATAGTTGTACAGTACAGTAGGCCATTGCTGTATCTTGCAGCTCTGTGTCACTGCAAGTATCCATTCCATATCTGCTGCATTTTTGTGAGCAGTATATAGTAGGACAGTGCAGCATTTTGGTGACCAGCAGTATACATATATAGTACAGTACAGTAGGTCATTGCTGTATCTTGCAGCTCTGTGTCACTGCAAGTATCCATTCCATATCTGTGCTGCATTATTGTGAGCAGTATATATAGTATTACAGTGCAGCATTTTGGTGACCAACAGTATATAGTTGTACAGTAGGCCATTGCTGTATCTTGCAGCTCTATGTCACTGCAAGTATCCATTCCGTATCTGTGCTGCATTATTGTGAGCAGTATATAGTAGGACAGTGCAGAATTTTGGTGACCAACAGTATATAGTTGTACAGTACTTTAGGCCATTGCTGTAGTATCTTTCAGCTCTGTGTCACTGCAAGTATCCATTCCATATCTGTGCTGCATTATTGTGAGCAGTATAAAGTAGGACAGTGCAGCATTTTGGTGACAAGCAGTATACATATATAGTACAGTACAGTAGGCCATTGCTGTATCTTGCAGCTCTGTGTCACTTCTAGTATCCTGATCAGTGCTCAATATCTGCTGCATTGTTGTGACCAGTATGTATACTGTACTGTGCGACGTGTGTTATACACCTGGTGATTATACATCCTGTAATCTGTACTGAGCGACATGTTAGATACACCTGGGGATTATGCACCCCATATACTGTACTGTGTGATGTGTGAGATACACCTGGGGATTATACACCCTATATTATTATTATTATTATCCTTTATTTGTAAGGCGCCACAAGGGTTCTGCAGTGCCCAGTTACAGAGTACATAAATAATCAAACAGGAAAACAGCAACTTACAGTTGATGACTGTATAGGACAAGTACAGGATAAATACACATAGTTACATCAGCAGATGACACTGGAATAAGTATCAGGTGGCAGAAGACTGCTGGATGTGGTACAGTTGAAGATTATTAAAGTAAGACAAAGGATAAGCACATGAGGAGAGAGGGCCCTGCTCGTGAGAGCTTACAATCTAAAAGGGAGGGGTAGGCAGACATGGATGACACAGATGGGGTACATAGAGAACGTGGAACAGAGGGTTAGGATGAGATTTGGCTGGGTTTGGTGAAGAAGTGGACCCCCAGAAGGCCCAAGTCAATACTTAACATTGCAACATTTTACTGGGCTATGCAGGAGAAAATTAAAAATAGGGGGAAATAAAAATAAAAAAAAAGAATCGATAACTTCTACCAATTTCAAAAAGGTCAATGAAAACTGAAATAATGTACAACTACCTCATGGAAGCCAGAAACATTATACCAAACAGTACTTAGCAGAGTTAGGAATGAGTGTTTATGAAATACAGTAACATTTTGTCATAATATTTCAGAAACTGCATGGCTGGTCTCTTGCACTCTTTTGCTCTAATACACCACCTGCTTTAGGATTTATATTCAAAAACATTATGTCTCCATAATCCCAAAAACTTCAGTCTTCTTGGAAAGTGATTTGTTCCTTTGTAAGGGAAAGAGAACAAATGTTCTCAAACAACAGTTTCTCAACTTCTTTTTCCTCTGGGAAGGGATTGTGGATTTGCAGGAATATCTGAGCATTTCTGTAATCAGAAAGCAGCGACTTTCTACAAATGTTTACGAATAATTCCAGTGATTTTGTCATTTTCTTCCAGTGATTTGGACCAATAATACCATTGATTAGAACAAATAATTCCAGTGATTTTGTAATTTTCTTCCAGTTATTTGGACCAATAATACCATTGATTAGAACGAATAATTCCAGTGATTTTGTCATTTTCTTCCAGTGATTTGGACCAATAATACAATTGATTAGAATAAATGATTCCTGTGATATTGAGGTGTTTGTGTCGCTTAGCTTAGCCGTCCAGCAACCACAGTGCACCTCTTTTTCTCTTTTCTTTGCATCATGTGCTGTTTGGAGCCAATTTTTTTAAGTGCCATCCTGTCTGACACTTCCGTATATATGTCCAGTGGTACTGCCATTCGATATAATTCCTGACATTACTGACATTTAATTCCAGTGATTTTGTCATTTTCTTCCAGTGATTTAGACCAATAATACCATTGATTAGAACAAATAATTCCAGTGATTTTGTCATTTTCTTCCAGTGATTTGGACCAATAATACCATTGATTAGAACGAATAATGCCAGTGATTTTGTAATTTTCTTCCAGTGATTTGGACCAATAATACAATTGATTAGAACAAATAATTCCTGTGATATTGAGGTGTGTGTGTCGCTTAGCTTAGCCGTCCAGCGACCACAGTGCACCTCTTTTTCTCTTTTCTTTGCATCATGTGCTGTTTGGGGCCAATTTTTTTAACTGCCATCCTGTCTGACACTGCAGTGCCACTCCTAGATGGGCCAGGTGTTTGTGTCGCCCTCTTGGGTCGCTTTGCTTAGTCATCCAGTGACCTCGGTGCAAATTTTAGGACTAAAAATAGTATTATGAGGTGTGAGGTGTTCAGAATAGACTGGAAATGAGTGGAAATTGTGGTTATTGAGGTTAATAATACTATAGGATCAAAATGACCCCCAAATTCTATGATTTTAGCTGTTTTTGAGGGAGTTTTTTTAAAAAACACCTGAATCCAAAAACACACCCGAATCCGACAAAAAATATTCAGGGAGGTTTTGCCAAAACGTGTCTGAATCCAAAACACGGCCGCGGAACCGAATCCAAAACCAAAACACAAAACCCGAAAAAAATTCCGGTGCACATCTCTAATAATTCGGCAAATCCCTATCGCCCAGCAATGCTGCATCTTGACCCTTTCTCTGCCTGGGCTTTTCCTTCACTCAGTTCCCATTAGTGGGAGCCATTGGTGTGAGGTAGGGGACTCCGGCTGTGCGTGATAGAGAAGGGACAGATGACAGCAGATTATTATATAAACACTGGTAATTACTGACCAATGGATAAATATAAACATTCAACAAAAAAAACAGAAATGTGGCATCTTCAGAATGAATAGTTTTTCTAAATGTCACAAAGAACAAATTCAGCAAGAAAATATATTACCTATAATAATGACACATAGCATAAAACTTATTACAATCATACATTTTTAACAACATTATTTCAACTGAGCACCTGTCAAATATAAGAAGAACCCATAATTAATTCTGATTCGAATATATTATACACTTAATACACTATTTTGGTAATGTTTCTTCTATCTACTGTATGCACTTGATTTCTTTTAACAAGATGTGTATCTTCCAAAGTTACCAATTAGAATTCTGCTGCATTTTCTTTATTATAATGGAAAGATAAATAAGTAGTTTTCACTCCATCAGCTGAGACAGCTTTCCCTATGCAGAAAGGTGATTTGTTTTAATCAGTCTCATGAAGTCGGATAGAATTACGGAGAATATATTTCATACATGACACAACTACAGAATACAGTTCATGACCAAAAGAACTGACCTGAATAATATATAACAGCCAGGTGACGAAAGAATTGTATCACTTAAATCACTTCAACATACTGACATGTCTCTGAAGAAAAAAGTAAGCAAGCTAAAATTGAGTTTGTTTTCATTGGATAACAATTATAATGTCCTCTATTATCGTGAAAATTGGTCTAGTTTTCATTGCTGTTTGTTGTGCGTATAAATTAGAAATTAGCAAAGCTGCCCCAAAATTTCATGCAAATTAAGTTTTGTGATGGAACAGGCCAATTCACAAAGGTGCACATTTCCAGCAAACAAGGTTTCTCTTGTTTATTACTGTTCCAAACAGTGATATGCTACGCTCTTCAGACATGTTCACATACAGCTTTAAATTGCATCAAATATCTCCATTTAGCACACCAGGGACCCAGCACTAATTGTCCCGCAAGATACATTTTCTCAAAATATGCATCTTAGTCGCATAGCTAATGTGACATCAGTACAATATAAGTATACACTGACAACTGGTGCTGGCATTTTACGTTCTGTGTTTGACTAAGGGGGTGATTCAGACCCGATCGCTGAGCTGCTAACTTTGCTGTCCTGCGTTCAGATATAAAATTTGCAGTTCAAGTGTGCGATTGCATGTGCACACCGAGCTGCAAAAATCCACTGTGTGCAGTCTGTGTGCAGCCCAGGACTTACTCCTTCAGTGTGATGAGAACAGGCTGATAGGGGCCGGAGCTGACGTCAGATACCTTAGCTGAAAACGATTGGGAACGCCTGTGTTTTTCCGGACGCTCCCAGTAAACGGTCAGTTGCCACCCACAAGCGGCCTTTTCCTGTCAATCACATGCCAGTGCATTTGGAATTTTCGCACCATCCTGTCGCTGACTGGCGAAGCCCTTTGTCGGCTGTCGCGCGTGCTCATTGCGGTGCACACGGATGCGCAGTCTATTGCTGATTGCCTGCTGTGTGAAAACGCACAGCAGCATTTAGGTCTGAATTACCTCCTAAGTTTCTTTTCTGGGTACAAAATGCAAAAGACAGAGTGGAGTGACTCTGAAAGTCGCACAAGACAGTCTTTGGACATTTGGTATCCTGTAAGTAAGTACCACTGGTGACAGAGGTGGTCATTCCGACCCGTTCGCACGTAGCGGTTCTTCACTGTGGTGTGAATGGGTCTGGAATGCGTGACATTGCCCGGCGACAGAGGTTGGCGGGCAACGACGCTTACAGAGAAGAAAGCAGTCGCAGTGGCTACCGCAAAGAAGATGGACAGCAAGAGGGTGCTCCGGGGCGTCACCCTACCGTTTGCTGCCATTTTCGGGGAGTGGTAAGCAAAACGCAGGTGTGCCCAGGCAAACGGTGGGCGGAGGAGTGACGTCAAAGCCGGGTCCATCATCGCTGGATCCATCGCACAGGGTAAGTAGTTTTGCTTGAAACTTTTTTAGCATAGCAGGGCTGCACAAGCGTTCGCAACCCTGCTATGCTAAAATACACTACCCCATAGGCGGAGAGATTAGTTGATCGCACCAGCAGCAAAAAGTTGCTTGGTGCGATCAACTTGGAATGAGGGCCAGAGTGCATTAATGCCTCTCAAATAAGTTTCTGTCTTATTTGAGGAAAGCTCTCAGTAAGGTTTGCTCATGCTCCTAATTTTTTAAACTTATTGTGGGGCCTATTTATTAGAGAGGAGCAGTTTAGTTTTCATGGAAACCGAACACACACAAATTTTGGGTATTCAAGTAGAACTGAGTCTCAGCTTTATCACTTGTGGGGGTCCGAGTGGACCAAGTTATGAGTCGATCTTCCCTCAAATTCGGAACTCGGATTTAAAAAAACATTTTAGATTACAGTACATGAAAAAAACCCGTTTTGTGATTTCAGGTACCAAATTTTAACTGAGAGTGCAGATCTGAGTAGATGTGCCTCCTCTGCCACCACCACCTCCTCTCCCTTCCTCATTGTCTGCTCTTGCCACTTATTTCACATCCAAACTCCATACGTCAGGCCATCACATCCCACCAGACCAGCAACCAGCCACCACCCATCCCTTGCCACCCCTCCCCTTCCCTCTTACCAACTCTGACATCTTTCTCCCATTTATCTGGCGAGGAAGTCATGGCCCTCATCTGTTCCCCACCACACAACCTCCCCACTTGACCCTATCCCCTCCCACCTCCTCCGCTACCTCTCTCCTTCTGCCTGTTCCCATCTTGCCCACCTTCTCAATCTCTCCCTCTCATCAGGCACTGCCCCCTCTGCCTTTAAGCATGCTCTTATCTCCCCTATTCTTAAAAATCCTACCCTTGATCCTAACACTCTCTCCAACTATCGACCCATCTCTCTCCTCTCTTTTGCCTCCAAACTTCTTGAGCGTATTGTCTATAATCGCCTCACTGCCTTTCTTTCCTCTCACTCACTGCTTGACCCATTCCAGTCTGGTTTCCGTTCTCTCCACTCCATTGAAACTGCCCTCACAAAAGTCTGTAATGACCTCCATCCAGCCAAATCTAAGGGCCACTACTCTCTGCTTATTCTTCTTGACCTCTCTGCTGCTTTTTTTTTATCATCAATAGTTTTTTATTGAATTTTTGTGATGCAAAAAAGGGGTACACAAGGAAAAAAGGGGGGGGGATAGGTACATGAATACAGGAGACAACATAATGGCAAACATGTACAAACAGTTCAAAGTCAATCAAACAAGAACATCAAAGAACTTGCAGTGAACCTAAAATAATGGAAGATGGTAAAAAAGGAGAAGAAAAACAGAAGAAAGAGGGAGAAAAAGGCGGCAATGGGCATATTATATATACAGCACTAGAGAGAAGGCCATCTCAGTCTTAGGGAGGGGGGGGACCTCATCAGCCGAGAGGTCAGGAGAATGCAAGTCTGAGGAAGAGGAACGTAGTATCAGTGTAGCGCCCTCACCTTCCGTGATAAACAGATGCCAGGGCATCCAACGGACCAGAGGGGATTTAGCGGAAAAGGAGTATGGGATGTACTCAGTCTCCATCAAAAAGTGCAGCTGTATTTTTTGTATAACCTTCAATAGGGGAGGTGATGTGGGTTGCTTCCAGTTTTGGGCTAAGGCCGCACGAGCAGCGAGGCAGATATGTCCTAAAACATAATGTAAATGGGCACCCACGGATCGCGGGTTTACATTCAATAAAGCTATAAGGGGGGAAGGGGACAAATCAAGATTCAGAACTTTATTGATAAGCCCAAATACCTTCACCCAGTACACTTGAATAAAGGAACATGTCCAAAAAATATGAAAGAGGTGGCCCACCTCTCCGCAGAGACGCCAACAAAACTTCGAACATGCAGGCCAAATCGTATGTAACCTATCAGGTGTGAGGTATAATCTATGTAGTAACTTGACATGCATTTCGGAGTGATTCAGACATTTAGACATAGTAAAAGACGACAAAAAGATGTGCTGCCATTGGGAATCATGGAGAGTACAGCCAATATCCGCCTCCCACCTGATTTGGGCTCTGGATTTAGAAACGGGGATTAGTGACAGTAATGCTCTATACCAGAAGGAAATTTCCCCCTTAGAAGTAGCAGTAAAAAGTCGGCCTATGGCATGTGCAATAACAGGGGGTGGTGGAGTGAGAGTAAGGTGGAGGCTATTCCACCAGTGCTGGATTTGGTAGTATCGAAGCCTCTCAGAGTTAGGCAAAGAGAAGCATCCCTGAATATCAGAAAAGGAGGCGAGCACAGACCCATTAAACAAATCTCCCAGGACCCCCATCCCCCTGGAACTCCAGTCTGCCAGATTAAGATTAGGGACTAGGGCAGCCACCGCTCGTAATGATACTAACGACATACAATGATAAGAGGGGGACATGGACATAGTCAACCTGTCCCAGGCCTGTAGCGTGGCTCGGGTAGAGGGAAGGAGGTTTAAGCCCTGTGGGCGCAGGGATTTGTGCAGCCAGAAGAGATCTTTCAAGGGGAAACGGGGACAAGCCATCTCCTCCAGACACGTCCACCCCGGATGCATATCTCTACAGAATTCCTTAATCTGAGCCAAAAGGCAGGCTTCCTGGTACAGTGAAAGATTAGGCATAGCCAGGCCGCCGGCACTCCTCGGTAGAGACATCCTCGCGCGAGCGAGTTTAGGCGGGCGCGAAGACCATATATAATTGGTAAGAATTGCAGTGGCCTTATCTAGATATTTCTTTGGGAAGATAAAAGGGATAGTATGGAACAGGAACATTAATTTGGGGAGCAACGACATTTTAAAAGCGTCCAGACGCCCCAGCCACGAAATTTCATAATTGAGCCATGATTTGGTGAACAGCTGAAGGGAGGACAATAGAGAGGGAAGATTAACCTCAAAAACAGAAGAGGTAGACGGGGGGATGAAAATACCTAAATATCGTATCGAGGATGTTTGCCAATTGTAAGGGTACTTAGCGCGTAAGAGGGTAAATGGAATGGGTGAGATTAATGGGCAAAGCATCGGTCTTAGAGGCATTTAATTTATAATAGGATGCTGCAGAGTACATATCTAAAGTATTGTGTAGATGAGGGAGTGTAGTGCAAGGGTCAGTTACACATAAAAGAACGTTGTCCGCGAACAGACAGAGCTTGTGAAGAGAGGAGCCTAATCGCAGTCCAGGGAACTGCCGGCCCGCTCGGAGCTTAGCTGCCAAAGGCTCAATGGCCAGGACAAAAATGAGAGGGAAGAGAGGACAGCCCTGGTGGGTGCCATTGGAAATTGGAAAAGAGGAAGATAAAAAACCATTACTGAAGACCCGGGCCGACGGGGAGCTATACAAGGCTAATATCGAAGAAAGGATGCGATCGCGTAGGCCAAATTTTAATAGAACGTCTCGCATGTAAGACCAGTTTAAGCGGTCAAAGGCCAGTTCTGCGTCCAAAGACAGCAGAAGGAGACCGTGCTTAGGGGACAGGGAATCTACAAGGTTAAAAACCCTGCGTGTATTATCAGACGCTTGTCTTCCCGGGATACAGCCGACCTGATCCGGATGTATCAGGGAGGGGAGTAGGACATTCAAACGAGAGGCTATTAATTTAGCATATATTTTAATGTCCCCGTTCAATAGCGCAATGGGACGATCATTTTGACAAGAGGTCAAATCTTTGCCTGGTTTGGGGATCGTGACAATACGCGCCTCGAGCATCTCCTCAGGGAGGGTACCTCGAGAGGTAACGTCATTGTAAACTGTCACTAGAGAGGGAGCTAGTAGGTCTTGGAGCGAAACATAGAAGTCATTAATAAAGCCATCGGGGCCCGGCGCTTTACCCCGAGGTAGGGACTTGATCACCTGCAGGATTTCCGATAAGGACCAAGGGGCATTCAGTAATGCTAATTGATCATCTGAAATAGTTGGGAGGCTTATATCAGCTAAGAAGGAGTTGATAGAAGAGGGAGTGGGCTGAGGGGTAGAGGGATCAGTCGAGAGATTATAAAGTTGGGAGTAGAAGTTGGCAAACTGATTCGATATCTCCCTCGGGTTAGAAATGTTGGCGCCTGCAGGGGACACAATATGCCTGATTCTATTCCGAGCATGCTGCGCTCTGAGCATTTTCCCTGGCCTGTTCCCCGCTAGATAAAATTTCTGATGCATTCTATTTAGTGAGGCCTGGGCGCCATAAGTCATTTCTGGAGTTGGGACCTAGTGTCGGCTAGCTCCCTCTGTAGGGTTTTCGTAGGCCTAGATTGATTTTTGTCCTCTAAGTCCTTCAACTTAAGCTCCAAATCGGCCTGGCGTTGTCGATTACATTTTTTAAGCTGCGCTCCTGCCTGAATTGCTGCCCCCCTGATAACGGCCTTAAGTGCGCACCAAAAGTTCAGGGTGGACGTGTCCGAAGGGGAATTAAATTCCATATAGGACGAGATACTGTCAACTATGATTTTTTTTTAGACTGGATTAGACAGCAAGTGAGGAGAGTGTCTCCAAGGGTGGGGGGGGAGAATGCTGGCTAGCAACATCCCATTTAAGAGTCATCGGGGCGTGGTCTGACCAAGTTATAGGGAGAATGTCCATGGATCTGGCAAACTGAAGGGTCCATTTATCCGAAAACATAAAATCAATACGGGAGTAAGAATTGTGGACGGGGGAATAGTAAGTGTACTCCCGACCAGTGGGGTTTTGCACTCGCCAAATATCATAGAGGTCAAATTCAGCTAAGAGATTACGAAAGGCTGAGGAGGGTGCATTGGGGGAGGCTGAAGAGGAGGGAGAGGGCCTGGGAGACCTGTCCAATTTAGGGTCAAGGACTAAATTAAAATCCCCCGTGAGAAGAAGGGAGCCCTTACGAATCTTCTGAATGGCCACACACAACTTACGGATAAAAGCGACTTGGTTTGAATTCGGGGCATAAGCTGAGACTAGAGTAACCGGCCTATCGTTTAAAAGGCCGCTCAGTATGAGATACCGGCCATTTTTATCGGCTATCTGAGAATGCAAAGTAAAGGAGATGGAATTCCTAAACAGTATGGTCCAAAGGAAATCTGCGGTCTTTAAAAATAGGGGGCGCTGCAGAGATGAAAAGTGTGTCTCCTGCAACGTGACAATATCCGCTTTATACCTAGCAAAATAACCCAAAGCCAGCCTTCTCTTATTAGGGGAATTCAGCCCCTTGACATTCATGGATAGAACCTGAACCATCGTGGCAAACTAATGGATGTTGTGGGCAGTGAATGACCTTGACACATACATAGATAAACTTGTCTCAAACAGTGAATACCTACATCATAATATAGGGGGTGGGGAGGAAAAGGAAGGACAATGGGAGGGAAAAGGAAAGGTGCAAACCAAAACGACCCAGTACATCGGGTCGGCATAACTACTGCAAGGAAAACAAAAAAATGCAGTAGTGTATTACCAGGGGGGAACATGTGGCCTAGCGCCACCCCCCTTGAACCTGAACAGGAAGAGTGGAAAAAAAATAAAATAGAAAGCAGGAACAAATATGCCTACCAACAGTACAAGTTAGAACCGAAAACAGATACATATAGTCTAAGATATAAACAAGGAGATGGGACTCCATTAGCACAACTACGAGCAGGACAACTCATGTGACCTCAACATGGAGAATGACTGAGTCCCTTCTATGACAGCGGTAAAGGACAAAGTTCAAAGTGAAAGCCAAAGCTGAAGGAGTCGACATCAGGCTGTGGACCATTCCAATTGAAGAGTTGGCTGCTTCTTGGATCCAGGAGGCAGCGTGACAGAGATATCCCACTCCGCCAGCAATTGGACTCCAGGCTCCAATGAAGTCACTGTGTAGAACTTGTTTTCATATGAGATGACGAGCTTCACCGGAAAACCCCATCTATAAGTGATGTCTTGATCGCGAAGTGCCAAAGTTATAGGAAGGAATAATCGTCGTTTGGCCAAAGTCAGGGCAGAGAAATCCGGAAAAAGTTGTAATCCACCAAGCACATCCGATTCGGAGTCACCCGCCTCCCTAGCCGCTTTCAGGATGCGTTCTTTAGTTGTGAAAAAATGCACTCTCATGAGCGTATCTCTCGGGAGTGAGGGAGCAACAGAGCGTGGTTTAGGCACTCTATGAATCCTGTCTATAAGCAGCTCTCTGGTGTCAGCTCCAGGCAGAAGTTTCCGGAACAACGCGGTAGCATAATCCTCCAACTCGGAATTCCGCACTGAGTCTGGAATGCCTCGGATCTTTATATTATTGCGCCGGGATCTGTCCTCTATATCTGCCATCTTGAGTTTAAACGCCTCAAGGTCATTTTGCTGCTGATCGTGGGCCGCTATAAGGTCATTATGGGACGAGACCAGTTCCTCTACTTTCCATTCTAAATGGTCCGTACAGTCTCCTATAGCGTTCTGAGGTGGAAAAGATATTCTGGGAGGCAGCACCCCTTTAACCTTTTTCGGAGACATTCTAATGGAATGAGATTCCGTAGGCGGGATGACGATGATAAAGGAGCGCAGGATCTCGTAGAATATATGACGGAGAGTTAGGTAAGCATAAAGAACAAGGGTGGTGGCGGACAAGCGGTCTGAACTACATCAGAAGATCGGTGTCACACAGGGCCAGGCAGAGGATCATCTACAGTCTGCAGCACCCAGTCGGTAGGCTCCCAGCCTGGAGAGAGTGGTGAGAGGTCATATACACAGCCAGGACAGCAGCACTGCACCCGAGGTGATAGGAGACAAGGCTGCACTAATAAGGTAAGGCTTCCCTCCAGGGACTCCCCAGTAGCAGAGTGCAGGGGCCAGCAGGCAAGAGAGGGGCCAGTAGATGATGTTGGCCACCCAGGAGTGCAGGCAGGCCGGAGAAAGGCTAGCTCCGGGCTTCCACTCCAATAGGGCACTTCCGGCGGGGAGGAGGCACAAATCTAGGCCGCGGCTCCCGGTTCTCGTGTAGGCTGCGGTCGGCCGGAGCATATAGGAAGGCAGCAGGCCCCTCCGCTACTCCACGGGAGGGCGTCTAGGTGATCCGGGGTGGATACAGGCGCAGCCGGCGCCCTCCGGAGCGGGACGGAGCAGCCGAAGAGGAGGTCGAGTGAAAGAAGATGGCCGCCGGGAGGAGAGGGGCAGACGGAGACACGCCGTAGCCGCGGCTCAGGAGGGCAGACGAGGGTCTCACCGCCGGTCCCTGAGCCTTAGAGCAGGTGAGAGACAGCTGGGGAACCTCGTCAGGGGCAGGAGGGAGCCACCGCAGATCCCGGTCCGGCTCCAGCACTTTCTCGGAGCTCACGGCCGGGGAGGCGCCAAACTCAAGGCCCCGGTCTCACCACGGATGGTAGGCCTCGGTCGGAAACAGTCACAGGGGGACTCCCCGGGACCCACACGCCAAGCAGGGCCACGGGTGGGACAGCGCAGGGTAAGATAAGCCGCAGGGGCCAATTATTTAATATAAAACAGGCCTCTGGCAACAGGAGCTCAATAGTGCAAGTCCACACAGAGCCAGATCCAGGCCACGCCCCCACCTCTCTGCTGCTTTTGACACTGTGGACCACCCTCTCCTTCTGCAAATCATTCACTCTCTTGGTCTACATGATACTGCCCTCTCCTGGCTGTCCTCCTGCCTCTCTGATCGTTCCTTCTCTGTCTTCTCTCATGATGCTACCTCCCCCCGCTTCCACTAATTGTTGGTGTCTCCCAAGGCTCTGTTCTTGGTCCTCTCCTTTTCTCTCTCTATACGTCCTCTTTAGGTGAACTCATTAGTTCTTTTAACTTCCAATACCACCTCTATGCTGATGACACTGAAATCTACCTCTCCTCCCCTGATCTTTCCATGGCTCTCCTCACTCATACCTCCAACTGTCTTTCTGCTATCTCTTCCTGGATATCCCAGCGCTTTCTTAAACTGAACATGTCTAAGACTGAGCTGATCATCTTATCACCCTCCTGCACAACATCACCTCCCACAATCTCATTATCCATTGATAGCACGACTATCTCCTCTAGCCCCCAAGTATGCTGTCTTCGCGTAATCCTTGACTCCTCCCTCTCCTTCAAACCACACATTCAGCACCTCTCACAAACCTGTCATTTTCATCTCAAAAACATTTCCAGGATCAGATCTTTTCTCACATAGGATGCCACTAAGATCATTATTCACTCACTGATCACTTCCAGGCTGGACTACTGTAATCTCCTCCTAACTGGCCTCCCTGACAATTACCTCTCTCCACTCCAGTCTATCATCAATGCTGCTGCCCGGCTCATCTTCCTCACCAAACGCACTACGTCCACCTTTCCTCTCCTACAAGCCCTTCACTGGCTTCCCTTCTCTTTCAGAATCCAATTCAAACTTCTCACACTCACTTACAGAGCACTCACCCACTCCTCTCCCATTTACATCTCTGACCTTATCTCCCTTTACTCTCCCACCCGTCCTCTTCGCTCTGCTAATGCACGCCGACTCTCCTGTCTTCTGATTACTTCCTCCCACTCCTATTTCCAAGATTTTTTATGTGCTGCTCCCTTTCTCTGGAATTCTTTACCTCTCCCCCTCAGACTCTCCACCTCTCTACAAAACTTCAAACGGGCTCTTAAGACCCACTTCTTTACCAAACCCAGCCAAATCTCATCCTAACCCTCTGTTCCATGCTCTCTATGTACCACATCTGTGTCACCCCTGTCTGTCTACCCCTCCCCTCAGAATGTAAGCTCTCATGAGTATGGCCCTCTTCCCTCATGTGCTTATCCTTTTCTTACTTTAATAATCCTCAACTGCCCAAATCCTGCAGTGTTTGGCCACCTTGGAACGTATCTCTATATCGTTTACTGTTGTAGTTATGCTTAGTTACCCTGTACTTGTCCTATATTGTCTTCAACTGTAAGTCTCTGTTTTCCTGTTTTGATTATGTGCATATGTACTCTGTAAAAGGGAGCTGCGGAACCCTTGTGGCACCATATAAATAAAGGATAATAATTATAATAATTATAATAATTATAATAATAATGTGCCAGAGGGGCTCTCATTGAGTTCAGCTTACCACCACATGGACCCCACAATTTTTCACTTGGAGAGATCCACTGGCACCGACCACCTGCTCCATCGTACATTGCTCCACTGTTTGTCCTGTAGGAGTTCCCTGCTGAGCCCTTGTATTCAACTCTGGACTGTCCCCAACTGATGTTCTGTACACACTGCTAGTGCCATCTCTGGACACTGGCTGCAGGGTCTCTGCCATAGAAAAGCTGCCGCTTCCACTAGCTAGCCTCCTACTCCTGGCTGGCTGCATTCCACCACCTGCTGCCACCACTCTGCATTGTGTCTCTGGACCACTATACTCGGCCTGGGCTGCTAGAGCAGTGAATACTAGTATTGCCACCCTGGTATTCAACCGCTGATTGTGACCTGCTGCCTGACTCCACATTTCCAGTTTCCCATGCCCCTGATGCCTTCCAGATTGTGTCTGCATCTAAACCCCCACTCCTGCCCACATCCCTCCAGATCCACTCCTGGAGTGTATAGTGAGGTGGGCAAAATTGATTAGAAATTACTGGAAATTAATGTCATTAATGTTATTGATTAAAGGAACAAAACCAGGTCCAAGACACATGATATTACCAGTTTTTATAAAAATTTTTATGAAATCCAGATCGAAAACAAAACACAAAACTGAACCCAAAACACTTGATGGTGGTTTTGCTAAATCAAAACACGATGATAATTCAGAGTCAAAACATGGAGGTCTGAGCACATCTTTACTGTTTATTAATGTAATCCTCCCCAACATCATGTGGAAATTATAGTTTCTGCATGATTAAAGTGCAGTAACTAGTTTAATTAGCAAAGCCTTAATGCAGGAGTCATCAGATACATCTTTTACGATAGCAATACTGCTGCAGACCATAATCGTCATTGTTCACAATAGAGACTGTGGCCTGGACCAACTGAGCAAGCTTTGAAAAACGAGTCTTTTATAACAAACGTCATCTTCTGAAAGAGGTATTTGGGGTGCAAAACGGGAACTCTCGGATCAGCTGCTCCCTACAAAACTTTTTATGTGCCAAGTTCTATCATGTGTAGGAGCACTGCTGGCACAGGGGGACCCTGTAATATATATTTCCACATCAGAGATGAGTGGCAAAATTACAGGTGTTGTGTCATGGCTGTGGTTTTTGTGAACCCTGTGTTAGTGAAGTCTGTGCGGGCGACTGGAGGACTATGTGTATATTAGGCTGGTCTGTAGGAATCAGTGAGAAGAAGGAGCAATCCCTGACTGGGGATCGAACTCAGGCCTTGGCAGAGGAAGCTGTATCCTGACCACTGGATCACTAGGTACTTGGTGTTGATAGCAGGATGGTGAATGTATTGGTGAGATTGAACTGGATATACTGTCACAGGAGTGGGTGCTTGTGTGCTCAAGGTTACTATGAAATAGGTTATCTGGAGTTGCACAGAACTGGGCAGGTTACTGGCGAGATTGAGAACCGGACTGGTTACTGGTGAGACTGAGAACCGGGCTGGTTACCGGTGAGACTGGGAACCGCACTGTGAACCGGGCTGTTGTACCAGTATACTGGAACGCAAATGTAATCTGGGCTGGTACCGGATATAACTGGAAATGCAACTGAAAGTAGAACGATGACTGTGGCTGTGACCTTAAGACAAGGCTGAAGAACACTGCGGCTGTGGCTTTAAGATGAGACTGAAGAATACTGCGGCTGTGGCTTTAAGATGAGACTGAAGAATACTGCAGCTGTGGCTGCAGGCACAGACACCCTCCTTGGGCTGAAGGCATGGATGCCCCTCCTTGGGCTGAAAGCACAGACGCCCCTCCTTGGGCTGAAGGCACGGACGCCCCTCCTTGGGCTGAAGGCACGGACTTCTCTGTGTCTTTAAATGGCTTGAACATTCTTTTGAGGACACCCAACTTGTGATAGGGTCTTTTAATCACAGGACCCCAGTCATAAATTTGAGTCTCTTTTAGAGGAGCCTTCTTGACACCCCCATCAGCAGTAGCAGGATCGGCTACTGTGGATGACTCGTAGACATGAGCGCTATGATACTGAGATTTGTCACCATTTCCTGGCTTGCAAAGAATGCAATCGCATGGGGTGACTTCAAGGGTTGTTTAGCGTAACTCAGGGGCATTTTAAGAGAGGAGGGGACCTGCTTGCAGCCTCCATTGCCCCTCCTCTCCGGCAGCAGTAGAATCTGGCATAATGCCAGTGTCTACTGTGCATGTGTAGGTCTCTGGGAACATGGTGCCCGCGCCTTGTTCCAGGGGACATCTCCAGTGTGCATACGCAGAAAATCACTCAGAAATGGCTGTGGTGGCCATTATCTGAGTGATTTCTGTCCGCAGTGCAGGGCCGCCGTTGCGGGACACTGGGAAGGTAAGCATAATATATAGGTGCAGTGTATGCGGTGTGGGGCCCCCTGTACCCAGGGGCCCATGTGCACCGCACACGCTGCACCCATTATATAAACGCCTATGTCATGACTGCAGCAAGGATGTAAGAGGACACATCTGTAGGAATTTCCTCCCTGTTACATCACTTGCAGCACATTCATCAAATGTTTTTGACAAATTCAGAAGATTTGGCTAAAAAATAAGAATTTACTTACCGATAATTCTATTTCTCGTAGTCCGTAGTGGATGCTGGGGACTCCGTAAGGACCATGGGGAATAGCGGCTCCGCAGGAGACTGGGCACAAAAGTAAAGCTTTAGAACTACCTGGTGTGCACTGGCTCCTCCCCCTATGACCCTCCTTCAAGCCTCAGTTAGGATACTGTGCCCGGACGAGCGTACACAATAAGGAAGGATTTTGAATCCCGGGTAAGACTCATACCAGCCACACCAATCACACCATATAACTTGTGATCTAAACCCAGTTAACAGCATGATAACAGAGGAGCCTCTAGAAAAGATGGCTCACTACAGCAATAACCCGATTTTTTGGTAACAATAACTATGTACCAGTATTGCAGACAATCCGCACTTGGGATGGGCGCCCAGCATCCACTACGGACTACGAGAAATAGAATTATCGGTAAGTAAATTCTTATTTTCTCTAACGTCCTAAGTGGATGCTGGGGACTCCGTAAGGACCATGGGGATTATACCAAAGCTCCCAAACGGGCGGGAGAGTGTAGATGACTCTGCAGCACCAAATGAGAGAACTCCAGGTCCTCCTCAGCCAGGGTATCAAATTTGTAGAATTTTACAAACATATTTGCTCCTGACCAAGTAGCTGCTCGGCAAAGTTGTAAAGCCGAGACCCCTCGGGCAGCCGCCCAAGATGAGCCCACCTTCCTTGTGGAATGGGCTTTTACAGATTTTGGCTGTGGCAGGCCTGCCACAGAATGTGCAAGCTGAATTGTACTACAAATCCAACGAGCAATAGTCTGCTTAGAAGCAGGAGCACCCAGCTTGTTGGGTGCATACAGAATAAACAACGAGTCAGATTTTCTGACTCCAGCCGTCCTGGAAACCTATATTTCCAGGACTCTGACAACGTCTAGCAACTTGGAGTCCTCCAAGTCCCTAGTAGCCGCAGGCACCACAATAGGTTTATTCAGGTGAAACGCTGAAAACCACCAAAGGGAGAAACTGAGGACAAGTCCTCAATTCCGCCCTGTCCGAATGGAAAATTAGATGAGGGCTTTTACAGGATAAAGCCGCCAATTCTGACACGCACCAGGCTCAGGCCAGGGCCAACAGCATGACCACTTTTCATGTGAGATATTTTAACTCCACATGTTTAAGTGGTTCAAACCAATGTGACTTTTGGAACCCCAAAACTACATTTAGATCCCAAGGTGCCACTGGAGGCACAAAAGGAGGCTGTATATACAGTACCCCTGTCACAAACGTCTGAACTTCAGGGACTGAAGCTAGTTCTTTTTGGAAGAAAATTGACAGGGCCGAAATTTGAACCTTAATGGACCCCCATTTCAGGCCCATAGACACTCCTGTTTGCAGGAAATGTAGGAATCGACCTAGTTGAAAAATTCCTCCGTCGGGGCCTTACTGGCCTCGCACCACGCAACATATTTTCGCCAAATGCGGTGATAATGTTTTGCGGTTATATCTTTCCTGGCTTTGATCAGGATAGGAATGACTTCATCCGGAATGCCTTTCTCCTTCAGGATCCGGCGTTCAACCGCCATGCCGTCAAACGCAGCCGCGGTAAGTCTTGGAACAGACAGGGTCCTTGCTGGAGCAGGTCCCTTCTTAGAGGTAGAGGCCACGGATCCTCCGTGAGCATCTCTTGAAGTTCCGGTTACCAAGTCCTTCTTGGCCAATCCGGAGCCACGAATATAGTGCTTACTCCTCTCCATCTTATAATTCTCAGTACCTTGGGTATGAGAGGCAGAGGAGGGAACACATACACTGACTGGTACACCCACTGTGTTACCAGAGCGTCCACAGCTATTGCCTGAGGGTCCCTTGACCTGGCGCAATACTTGTCGAGTTTTATAAACATGTGGAAGACTTCTGGGTGAAGTCCCCACTCTCCCGGGTGGAGGTCGTGTCTGCTGAGGAAGTCTGCTTCCCAGTTGTCCACTCCCGGAATGAATACTGCTGACAGTGCTATCACATGATTTTCCGCCCAGCGAAGAATCCTTGCAGCTTCTGCCATTGCCCCCCTGCTTCTTGTGTCACCCTGTCTGTTTACGTGGGTGACTGCCGTGATGTTGTCCGAATGGATCAACTCCGGGTGACCTTGAAGCAGAGGTCTTGCTGAGCTTAGAGCCTTGTAAATGGCCCTTAGCTTCAGGATATTTATGTGAAGTGATGTCTCCAGGCTTGACCATAAGCTCTGGAAATTACTTCCCTGTGTGACTGCTCCCCAGCCTCGCAGGCTGGCATCCGTGGTCACCAGGACCCAGTCCTGAATGTGCGGCCCTCTAGAAGATGAGCACTCTGCAACCACCACAGGAGAGACACCCTTGTGCTTGGTGACAGGGTTATCCGCTGATGCATCTGAAGATGCGACCCGGACCATTTGTCCAGCAGGTCCCACTGGAAAGTTCTCGCGTGGAATCTGCCGAATGGGATTGCTTCGTAGGAAGCCACCATTTTTCCCAGAACCATTTCATTGATGTACTGAGACTTGGCTTGGTTATAGGAGGTTCCTGACTAGCTCGGATAACTCCCTGACTTTCTCCTCCGGGAGAAACACCTTTTTCTGGACTGTGTCCAGGATCATCCCTAGGAACAGAAGACGAGTCGTCGGAATCAGCTGCGATTTTGGAATATTGAGAATCCAATCGTGCTGCCGCAACACTACCTGAGATAGTGCTACACCGACCTCCAACTGTTCCCTGGTATCTTACCCTTATCAGGGAATCGTCCAAGTAAGGGATAACTAAAATTCCCTTCCTTCGAAGGAGTATCATCATTTCGGCCATTACCTTGGTAAAGACCCGGGGTGCCGTGGACCATCCATACGGCAGCGTCTGAAACTGATAGTGACAGTTCTGTACCATAAACCTGAGGTACCCTTGGTGAGAAGGGTAAATTGGGACATGAAGGTAAGCATCCTTGATGTCCCGAGACATCATGTAGTCCCCTTCTTCCAGGTTCGCAATCACTGCTCTGAGTGACTCAATCTTGAATTTGAACCTCCGTATGTAAGTGTTCAAGATTTTAGATTTAGAATCGGTCTCACCGAGCCGTCCGGCTTCGGTACCACAACAGTGTGGAATAATACCCCGTTCCCTGTTGCAGGAGGGGTACCTTGATTATCACCTGCTGGGAATACAGCTTGTGAATGGCTTCCAAAACTGCCTCCCTGTCAGAAGGAGACATCGGTAAAGCCGACTTTAGGAAACGGCGAGGGGGAGACGTCTCGAATTCCAATTTGTACCCCTGAGATATCACCTGAAGGATCCAGGGGTCTACTTGCGAGTGAGCCCACTGCGCGCTGAAATTCATTGAGACGGGCCCCCACCGTGCCTGATTCTGCTTGTAAAGCCCCAGCGTCATACTGAGGGCTTGGCAGAGGCGGGAGAGGGCTTCTGTTCCTAGGAACTGGCTGATTTCTGCAGCCTTTTTCCTCTCCCTCTGTCACGGGGCAGAAATGAGGAACCTTTTGCCCGCTTGCCCACGAAAAGACTGCGCCTGATAATACGGCGTCTTCTTATGTTGAGAGGCGACCTGGGGTACAAACGTGGATTTCCCAGCTGTTGCCGTGGCCACCAGGTCTGAAAGACCGACCCCAAATAACTCCTCCCCTTAATAAGGCAATACTTCCAAATGCCGTTTGGAATCCGCATCACCTGACCACTGTCGTGTCCATAACCCTCTACTGGCAGAAATGGACAACGCACTTAGACTTGATGCCAGTCGGCAAATATTCCTCTGTGCATCACGCATATATAGAAATGCATCTTTTAAATGCTCTATAGGCAATAATATACTGTCCCTATCTAGGGTATCAATATTTTCAGTCAGGGAATCCGACCACGCCAACCCAGCACTGCACATCCAGGCTGAGGCGATTGCTGGTCGCAGTATAACACCAGTATGTGTGTAAATACATTTTAGGATACCCTCCTGCTTTCTATCAGCAGGATCCTTAAGGGCGGCCATCTCAGGAGAGGGTAGAGCCCTTGTTCTTACAAGCGTGTGAGCGCTTTATCCACCCTAGGGGGTGTTTCCCAACGCACCCTAATCTCTGGCGGGAAAGGATATAATGCCAATAACATTCTAGAAATTATCAGTTGTTATCGGGGGAAACCCACGCATCATCACACACCTCATTTAATTTCTCAGATTCAGGAAAACTACAGGTAGTTTTTCCTCACCGAACATAATACCCCTTTTTGGTGGTACTCGTATTATCAGAAATGTGTAAAACATTTTTCATTGCCTCAATCATGTAACGTGTGGCCCTACTGGAAGTCACATTTGTCTCTTCACCGTCGACACTGGAGTCAGTATCCGTGTCGGCGTCTATATCTGCCATCTGAGGTAACGGGCGCTTTAGAGCCCCTGACGGCCTATGAGACGTCTGGACAGGCACAAGCTGAGTAGCCGGCTGTCTCATGTCAACCACATCTTTTATACAGAGCTGACACTGTCACGTAATTCCTTCCAACAGTTCATCCACTCAGGTGTCGACCCCCTAGGGGGTGACATCACTATTACAGGCAATCTGCTCCGTCTCCACATCATTTTTCTCCTCATACATGTCGACACAAACGTACCGACACACAGCACACACACAGGGAATGCTCTGATAGAGGACAGGACCCCACTAGCCCTTTGGGGAGACAGAGGGAGAGTTTGCCAGCACACACCAGAGCGCTATATATATATACAGGGATAACCTTATATAAGTGTTTTTCCCCTTATAGCTGCTGTATTTTTAATACTGCGCGTAATTAGTGCCCCCCTCTCTTTTTTAACCCTTTCTGTAGTGTAGTGACTGCAGGGGAGAGCCAGGGAGCTTCCCTCCAACGGAGCTGTGAGGGAAAATGGCGCCAGTGTGCTGAGGAGATAGGCTCCGCCCCCTTTTCGACGGCCTTATCTCCCGTTTTTCTGTGTATTTTGGCAGGGGTTAAATTCATCCATATAGCCCAGGAGCTATATGTGATGCATTTTTTTGCCATCCAAGGTGTTTTTATTGCGTCTCAGGGCGCCCCCCCCAGCGCCCTGCACCCTCAGTGACCGGAGTGTGAAGTGTGCTGAGAGCAATGGCGCACAGCTGCAGTGCTGTGCGCTACCTTGTTGAAGACAGGACGTCTTCTGCCGCCGATTTTCCGGACCTCTTCTGTCTTCTGGCTCTGTAAGGGGGCCGGCGGCGCGGCTCTGGGACCTATCCATGGCTGGGCCTGTGATCGGTCCCTCTGGAGCTAATGTCCAGTAGCCTAAGAAGCCCAATCCACTCTGAACGCAGGTGAGTTCGCTTCTTCTCCCCTTAGTCCCTCGATGCAGTGAGCCTGTTGCCAGCAGGTCTCACTGAACATAAAAAACCTAAAACTAAACTTTTCACTAAGCAGCTCAGGAGAGCCACCTAGTGTGCACCCTTCTCGTTCGGGCACAAAAATCTAACTGAGGCTTGGAGGAGGGTCATAGGGGGAGGAGCCAGTGCACACCAGGTAGTTCTAAAGCTTTACTTTTGTGCCCAGTCTCCTGCGGAGCCGCTATTCCCCATGGTCCTTACGGAGTCCCCAGCATCCACTTAGGACGTTAGAGAAATGTAATGAGTCCAGCATCAGCTAGCTTCCTTCTTTCTTTCTGTTAGATCCAAGTGCCTGCAATCTCCACCACCAACACCTTCATCATCAATATCCTCAGTCATGATTGGAAGTAGTCCTGCATCCAATTTCATAAGCATGACTGACTCCTCTCCTATCCAGGCTTCCTCAGAAGGATTCTTTAGTGCTACACTGTCTGTGGTTGCTGCTGTGAAGTGGTTCTTCATCCCAGACAGGGACCAGGACTTGTTGTAGTAGTTTTACAAACTAACTGACTGTTAAACAACTTGAAGGGGAAGCAAGTATGATAGCAGTCACCCAGTTGCACAGCGAATTACTGACGCCAAACAAACCAATCATTTCAGCCACAAGTGGCAGTTCATGTCGCTGAAGTAATTGGTTTGTTAAACTGTGCATGTCCTGTTTAATATATACAACATAAGGGTGGGTCGGGGGGGACAAAGGACAATTTAAACTTACACCTCCTTTCATTGCATTATGTGCTGTTTGGAGCATTATAGACTGTCTTCTCGTGTAGATGACAAACATTTTCATAGGTTATTAAACTGCCGAAAACACCAGTGAGGCTGCCATTAAAAGGCATGTTTCTATAAAATCGCTGGTGGAACACACAACCACATTTAAATACACTTAATCGAATGCAGGGCATGATGACGCACAGGCGCATAGCTTCCATATGACAAAGAACTTTGCCAAGATACAGAGTGCACATGTGCAGAGCAAATGGAATGCATGCCGACGCTCCAAGTAGTGCATGCGATCCAAAGGAAGAGAGAGACCCAGAAGTGTGCATAATGCATACACGAAGCCTGGGAAAGTTCAGGATTTAAACGCCAGCAGCTATGTTACTGATTTTATACCTTCTGAGGAAGCCACTGAATATACAATAAGGCGGGGAAATACATAAAGGACCCTCCGGGAATACTGATGCTACTAATACCAGTTTATGGTTCCAAAATTATCACTGACTTCCTACCTTCCTACCTGAGGCTCTGGACAGGGCTGCACAAATTTGGATTGTACCTGCAGCCGGAAGAGGCATGATTGGACTAGGTGTAAAAGCCTATTGCTACCATCTGTTATCTAGTCCATAATGTTGTATATAGTTCCTGGCCAGGAATAAGAACATGAAAAGGTAATATTACCCTTCATCTACTAATATTGTAAATAACTACTGATTTACTAACTTACTAATCAGGACTATTTATGCTTCACTTGGTCTTAATTAACCAGGATCCTGTTTAACTCTGCCATATGTAGACTATAACCAGTGGCTGACAGTCTGATTAATATTGGTACTCTATAATACATTAACCCACTTTATATAATTAATTGGTGGTATCTAGTTGTCAGTTTTAGAAAGTAGATGTTTTGAATTTGTACCGGCCAGTAATCACATATAATTTTTTATTGATTGTGTTTTATGTGATCTGCTTTTTGATTTTGCTGCCATTCCATACAGTGTTTGCAAGCTCACATTAGTAGAGTAGAGCTGAAACGATTGTGTTCATGTCATTTTGGGGATGTTGTGGTTTGGAGTAGGCATGGGAACATTTAGGGGGGTATTTGTCAAAGCTTGAGATAGACAAAATTGTGAGAGATAAGTACTAGCTAATCAGCTTCTACCTTACATGTTACAGGATGTGTTTGAAAAATGACAGAAACTGATTGGTTAGTACTTTACCTCTCAAATTTTTATTTCTTTCCATGCTTTGGTAAATAGTAACCTAAAGGCCAAACTGTACCAACAAAATATGATCGAATTAATAATGAGGTTAATATTTCATTGCATTTCAGTCGAACCTGTTGGCCATCTCTAGTGTATATGTATGATTATTGTACAAACATTTTATTCTTTTATTGTGTTGCTGGGAAATAATTTATTTTTTTTATTACAAGTGCTTACTTATTTAATTGCATTGTTTAAAATAAATTAATTCATTCCTTCCAAAAGTATTATTACAACATACTGTATTTTTGTATTCAGGAGGAAACAGCTAAAATTTGAATTATAAATTTTCAATTCCATCTGTATAAATACTGTACTTCAAAGGTAAGTAAAAAATGTCACTCACACCTTATTAACATTTATTTCTTAGCAGTTATTTATATAGCACACACGTATTACCATATGCTTTACAGATAATATTTAGTCATTGGAATATGTGTGGAGTGTGTAGTATATGTGCCCTATATAAATTACAGGTAATAAATAAATAAAACAAATAATAGTCATTCATATCAGACAGTACTCCAGTGGAACTTACAATCTATGAGGGACATGTATTAAGACTTGGAAAGACATAGACTGGACAAAGATAAAGGGGCCGATTTACTAAGCCTTGGATGGAGATAAAGTACCAGCCAGTCAGCTTCTTTAATGCCATGTAACTGACTGGGTTTGAAATATGGCAATTTGAAGCTGGTTAGTTGGTAGTTTT
Source organism: Pseudophryne corroboree (assembly GCF_028390025.1). NCBI lineage: Eukaryota > Metazoa > Chordata > Amphibia > Anura > Myobatrachidae > Pseudophryne > Pseudophryne corroboree. Next base: position 716,538,118 of record NC_086448.1, read on the forward strand.
TCTCTGTCCACTTTATCTCCATCGAAGACTTACAGTAGTAAATAGACCCTAAAGTACCAACCAATCAGCTTCTAACTGTCATATTTCAAGAACAGCCCATAAAGTGACAGTCAGAACCTGTTTGGTTGGTGGTTTATATCTCTCCACTTTATCTTTCTTCAATTCTTGATACATCTCCCCTATATTCCTTATACACACATGATTTAACAAAGTCCGAGCTCAGTGGCCGTGAGGGATGCCGGCCGAACTCAGATGTATTTTTAAAGGGGCAATTATTTACAAGGCATGGTTTAGCCTGTAAATGATTGCCCCTTTAAAAAAAGTCCAAGTTTGGCCGGCATCAAGCACGGCTGCTGAACTCAGACTTCATTACATCCTACCCATACTGTCCATACTATGGTTCATATAATTTTGTTCAAAGCCAATTAATCCACATTTGAAATGTGGAAGTAAACCGGAGTACTCGAATGACAGTCTACTACCCTATGTGCTCGCCACCAGAGGTTCCATAGAGGTTCCCTTCATGTCTTCAATCCTAGCAATGTCCCTGTGATTCAGAAAAAGATTGTTCCAAAAACTTTAAATATAAGGGAAATGCAACTAGTAAATAGAATACCATAACTTTCACTGTAACTTCAGCTACGGTACAGAATGATACTTATTTTTTTATTAATGTTTTTGTTCTCAAGAATTACTCACTAATACCCCTTTCAGACAGAGAAAAGAACCCGGTAATTTCCCGGCTCGGGAAGGGTCGACCCAGGATTTTTTTCTGTCTGAAAGGGTCAACTCAGGACAGAATTCCCGGGACTTCGACCGAGGTTTCTAGCTGGGTTTTTTCCAGATCATACATGGGTTGCCAGCTATCTAAAAGGGTCCGACCCAGTATTTTCGAAACGGGTCACAGTTAACAGCGCTTATTGGCTGAGCTGGCAGGGCACTGGCGATTGGCTGAGCAGCAGGGTCTCTCTGATTGGCTGAGTGGGTTTGGCACTGGCGCTGGCGTCTGAGGTCACAATTGTGCTGCAAGGGAGACGGAGAGAGACAGCATGGTGCACTGGAAGGAGGAAGAGATAAGGGAGCTGCTTGCTATTAGAGGAGAGGAGGAGATCCGGAACCAGATCACTGGGACAGTGAAGGATGCCACAGTGTACACCAACGTTGCCAAGATACTTACCTCAAGGGGCATTGAGCGCACACAGCAGCAGGTAGTGAATAAATTGAAAGCTCTCAGAAAATATTACAACAAAGTTCATGACCACAACAGGAGGAAAAGTGGTGCTGCTAAAATGGAGTGGGCTTACTTTGGCCCTCATTCCGAGTTGATCACTCGCTAGCTATTTGTTTCAGAGCAGCGATCAGATAGTCGCCGCCTCTAGGGGAGTGTATTTTCACTTTGCAAGTGTGTGAACGCATGTGCAGCCGAGCAGGACAAAAAAGTTTTTTGCAGTTTCTGAGTAGGTCTGAACTTACTCAGCCCTTGCGATCACTTCAGCCTGTCTGGTCCCGGAATTGATGTCAGACACCCGCTCTGCAAACGCTTGGACATGCCTGCATTTTCCCTACCACACCCAGAAAACGGTCAGTTGACACCCATAAACGTCCTCTTCCTTTCAATCTCCTTGCGATCGGTTGTGCAAATGGATTAGTCGCTAGAAGCCTTTTAGAGCAACGATGCTGTTTGTACCCGTATGACGCATGTGCGCATTGCGGTGCATACGCATGCGCAGTAGTAACCTGATTGCTGCGCTGCGGAAATCTGCAGCGTGCGATCAACATGGAATGACCCCCTATGATCAGTGTAATTAAGTTTTTGGCAATTCTGCACTGGTTAATCCCATTGCCATTTCATCATCCAGTTGTGCGTCCTTACGAAGCGTTACTCCGGAGAACAGCCAATCCATTCCACCGACGCCACCAATGTTCTGTGATGACACATGTTCTGTGAGGTCACATTAGCTGTTGCTCCATTTATGATTAATAATGACTTCTAACAACATCATAGGCCACACCTGCACGCTAATAGCATGATTTATCCTTTAGAAAGGAGACTTCGTGCATAGCATGCAGTGTTTGTACAATTGCGCACTTCCGTAACTCACACATGATATCTTTGTCTTGAACAATACTCAAAATATATATGTTGCAGTGTGAAGCTAGTGCGCAGGAGGAAGAAGGCCTCAAGCACATATATGCTGACATCACTGCTATTTGATTTTTTCAAATTTTTATTTTCCCTCCATTTCTAGTCTTTGATGTACCTAAATGGAAGATAAAAACTTCAAAGATGGAGCAAGCTACATGCATAATGACAAGAATCATGGTCAATCAGCTGCGAGATTCCCATGCTGAAATGCAGACACAGGAGGATGCCCGTCTCCAATGCTTTTTTGACAACGAGAAAGAGTTACAAAAGTAATTTCTCATGCAACTTGTGGGTATGCATGAACGAATTTCTAGGGAAAACAGAGAGGCACAGATGTCCTTTCTTAATGGTCTGGTGTCTAGATTACACAATCTGCACCCTCCGCACCCTTATCCAGCGTATCCTCCTCACTATTCTGAGGGACATTTTTCCAACTACCAGCATCATAGCAGAGGCATGCAGTTTATGGAAACAAACCCCTCAAATCCACCTAATGCTACTCCACAAGGCACTGTGCATAATAGTCCAGATGGCACAGGGAATACTACTCACTATGGCGCAGTGCATAGTTATCTAGATGGCACAGGGGATATTTTTTTCACACTGCCCTGCGCGTAGCAGTCCACATGCCAATAAGCAGACTAGTCCTGATGGAACAGTGCATAGCAGTCCACATGCCACTGTACATAATAGTCCAGATGGCATAGGAATTTATCAGAATCAGAATCAGCTTTGTTGGCCAGGTGTACTCACGTACCAGGGGTGGATTGGCCCACCAAGACACCATGACAGATTCCGATGGGCTGGTCCCATATCTCCCTCAGCCAGGCTGATTCACACTCAGGCTGGGCTGGCTCACACTGCTTCCAGTACTTGCGGTTCATTGCAATGTAATCCAGAAGTTAGGCTAGCGGGCACTTCCAGATGCCGCTAGCTGTGAAAATTGGTGAAGCTGTTCTACCAACAGGGGGCCTGGAGAAAGTTACCCAGCCCAGCAGCATCCTCTTCCTGGCCCCGGCCAAAGGTCTCTTCAACGAGCCCGGGAGCAGCAGCATAGTGATGGTTGGAGCCGGGTTCACTACACCCACCTCCACCTTAGCTCCTGCACTCTCACTGAACTAGCCAGAGCGGCGACTGAGCACTGAAGGGGACCCGGCAGAGAGGTTATTTTTAATTACATTATTTGCATTATCATGATGGTGTAAGGGTTAGGGCATCTCCGGTCACAGTGTATGGTTTGGGGACTGGACAGGAGCAGGATGTACCTTGTTCTCAGGATGACAGCTGATCAGGCAGCACTCACAGCCAGCCCTGCGACAATCTCTAATGCAGAGTCCTTCAGCCCTTTAGCTGCCTAATGTCTGTCCATGATGATAGACCTATTTATGTAATGCGGTGGCTACGTATGTAATGCGGTGGCTATGTATGTAATGCGGTGGCTACGTATGTAATGTGGTGCTATTTGTGTAATGTGGTGCTATACAGTACCTGTAATGTGGTGCTATTCGTGTTATGTGGTACTATTTGTCTAATACAGTGCTATACATGTAGTGCGGTGCTATACATGTAATGTGGTGCTATACATGTAATGTGATGCTATTCATGTAATAATGTGGTGGCTATGTATGTAATCAGGGGTGGATTAGCCACTGGGACAAATTCCATTGCGCTGGTCCCCTATGTCTGTGTTTCACTACTTGTGTGTGCCCCCTCCCTGTACTGTGCTGTATGTAGTGTGTGCCCCCTCCCTGTACTGTGCTGTATGTAGTGTGTGCCCCCTCCCTGTACTGTGCTGTATGTAGTGTGTGCCCCCTCCCTGTACTGTGCTGTATGTAGTGTGTACTTCTCCTCCCTGTACTGTGCTGTATGTCATGTGTGCTCCCTCCCTGTACTGTGCTGTATGTAGTGTGTGCTCCCTCCCTGTACTGTGCTGTATGTAGTGTGTGCTCCCTCCCTGTACTGTGCTGTATGTAGTGTGTGCCCCCTCCCTATACTGTGCTGTATGTAGTGTGTGCTCCCTCTCTTTACTCTGCTGTATGTAGTGTGTGCTTCCTCCCTGTACTGTGCTGTGTGTAGTGTGTGTGCCCCCTCCCTCTACTGTGCTGTATGTAGTGTGTGCTCCCCCTCCCTGTACTGTGCTGTATGTAGTGTGTGCCCCCTCCCTGTACTGTGCTGTATGTAGTGTGTGCTCCCCCTCCCTGTACTGTGCTGTGCTGTATGTAGTGTGTGCTCCCTCCCTGTACTGTGCTGTATGTAGTGTGTGCCCCCTCCCTGTACTGTGCTGTATGTAGTGTGTGCCCCCTCCCTGTACTGTGCTGTATGTAGTGTGTGCTCCCCCTCCCTGTACTGTGCTGTGCTGTATGTAGTGTGTGCTCCCCCTCCCTATACTTTGAAACATATAAGGTAAAAAAAAAGGGGTTTGTAGAATGAAAAATCAGTAAAATCAGAAGTAGATTAAAGGCATGACAGCAGTGTCAGTAGATACAGAAAGTGGGCATATCAGTCCTTGTATATTCAGACATACAGATGTCCATACAAGGGCATTGTAGCAGCATATTCATAAAATCAAAGGTAAACATTAGCATAACGTAAAGCAAAGGAGGCCCCAACTGTGTCTATCTCGGAATCAGGACTTCTGAGGAGTGACCCCACCCTCTTGACAGGCCCCACCCCCTCAACAGACTCCGCTCTCATTAAGGCTGCTTCCATAAATTTCCCGGGCCGGTGTTCAATCGCAGAGGGTCATTCTGAGTTGATCGCTCGCTAGCTACTTATAGCAGCTGTGTAAACGCATAATAGCTGCCCACGGGAGAGTGTATTTTCACTTTGCAAGTGTGCGAACGCGTGTGCAGCCGAGCGGGACTAAAACGTTTTTTGCAGTTTCTGAGTAGCTCTGGACTTACTCAGCCCTTGCGATCACTTCAATCTTTTTGGTCCCGGAATTGACGTCAGACACCCACCCTGCAAACACCTGGACACGCCTGTGTTTTTCCAAAAACACCCTGAAAACGTTCAGTTGACACCCATAAACGCCCTCTTCCTGTCAATCTCCTTGCGATTGGCTGTGCGAATGGATTCTTCGTTAAATCCATTGCCCAGCAACAAATCGCTTTGTGCCCGTACGACACACCTGCGCATTGCGGTGCACACGCATGCGCAGTAGTTACCTGTTCGTTGCGCTGCACAAAATGGCAGCGAGCGATCAACTCGGAATGACCCCCAATCCGCCCCTGAACGTGTATAACGTGCTCTGCCTGGCGTAAAGTGTATAACGTGCTTTACCCGCTCATTGTGTATAACGTGCTCTACCTGGTGCAATGTGTATAACGTGCTCTACCTAGTGCAATATGTATAATGTGCTTTACCTGGTGCAATGTGTATAATGTGCTCTACCTGGTGCAATGTGTATAACGTGCTCTGCCTGGCGCAAAGTGTATAACATGCTCTACCTGGTGCAATGTGTATAACGTGCTCTACCTAGTGCAATATGTATAATGTGCTTTACCTGGTGCAATGTGTATAATGTGCTCTACCTGGTGCAATGTGTATAATATGCTCTGCCTGGCACAAAGTGTATAACATGCTCTACCTGGTGCAAAGTGTATAATGTGCTTTACCTGGTGCAATGTGTATAATGTGCTCTGCTTGACGCAAAGTGTATAATGTGCCTTACCCACTGCATTGTGTATAACGTGCTCTACCTGGTGCAATGTGTATAACAGGCTCTACCTAGTGCAATATGTATAATGTGCTTTATCTGGTGCAATGTGTATAATGTGCTCTACCAGGTGCAATGTGTATAATGTGCTCTGCCTGGTGCAAAGTGTATAACGTGCTCTACCTGGTGCAATGTGTATAATGTGCTTTACCTGGTGCAGTGTGTATAATGTGCTCTGCCTGGTGCAAAGGGTATAACGTGCTCTACCTCGTGCAATATGTATAATGGGCTTTACCTGGTGCAATGTGTATAATGTGCTCTGCCTGGCGCAAAGTGTATACCGTGCACTACCTGCGCAAAGTGTAGAACATGCTATATCTGGCAGAATATGTATAATGTGCTCTACCTGGCACAGTGTGTATAGGAGATTCTACTTGGTGCAATGTGTATAAGCGGCACTACTGTGTGGTGTAATGTGAATTGGCACTATTATATGGCCACGCCCCTTCCCCACTAAGCAACACCCCTAAAATTTTGCAGTGCGTCTGCGGCACGTCCTTTCCATCCACCCATATCAGCAGGCCTTCTGAGCAGTAATCCATCCCACTTGACAAACTCCACCCCCTCAACAGATTCCCACCCCCTAGCAGGGCTGCTTCCATATATTTCCTGGGCTGGTTTTCGATCCCAATCTGCCCCTGTCATGTACACTAGGAATTTTTTGTGGTATAATGCATTGCCAAGTAGCAACATGAAGGAGGGGGGAATAGCATAAGAAGGGTGGAAGAATGTAGCATACATTACAAACATTACACATATGAGTTCATACTGCACATTGCAACTGTACATTAGACTCGACATATTAGACATATTATACATGGAAAAACGAAAGGTTGCTTGGTAGAGCAGCACCAAGGCAGCCATCTGCGACGCCAACTTGAACTCATTTATAATGTTATGTGACCCAAAAATCATAATGGGATCATGAACAGAGTTATTATTATTATTAATAATAATAATAATAATAATACAGGTTGAGTCTCCCTTATCCAAAATGCTTGGGACAAGTGGTATTTTGGATATGGGATTTTTCCGTATTTTGGAATAATTGCATACCATAATGAGATATCATGGCGATGGGACCTAAATCTAAGCACAGAATGCATTTATATTACATATACACCTTATACACATAGCCTGAAGGTCATTTTAGCCAATATTTTTTATAACTTTGTGCATTAAACAAAGTGTGTCTACATTCACACAATTCGTTTATTTTTCATATACACCTTATACACACAGCCTGAAGGTCATTTAATACAATATTTTTAACAACTTTGTGTATTAAACAAAGTTTGTGTACATTGAGCCATCAAAAAACTAAGGTTTCACTATCTCACTCTCACTCAAAAAAGTCCGTATTTCGGAATATTCCGTATTTCGGAATATTTGGATATGGGATACTCAACCTGTAATTTTATTTATATAGCGCTCTTTCTACAAACAGGACTCAAGGCGCTTTACAGACATCAAAACAATAAACATTATACAGAAGATTAATACAGCAATACACAGGCCACACAGACATAAAAATGAAAACCTAGAACGCATAGAGCAATCATAATGCAGGATTGGTGTAGACATTTTGGATAATAACTTCCATGGGTTGTGTATTGCACCCTCACAGGGTACCAGGTGCGGCATCCATCTTGGGCACAATACGTAGTATTACCCTAGGTGAAATAGTCCACCACTAGAAGAGATGACACAAAAAGGGGGTGATTGCAGCGTCCTAATGTTCAGAGTAGGGTACCAACAAAACTATCAGGTCCATGTATTTTCATCTCATCCACAAGTGTACCAGATGAGGCAGCCATGTTGGGCGCACTACGAAGGTTACACTGTGGGAGGTAAGCCAGAGATGGGCCCAGTGCATACATGGGAAAACAGGCACTTGTGTAGTCAAATGATATAACCTGTATGAACAATCCATGTGAGGCACATCCTCATTAGGGTGCACTGTGTTAGATGCTGCTGGCAGGGTGTGCAATCAGTGGAGGTACACCTCACAGGAATACCACACGGTGTGGTGGAAGTATGCAGTAAATGGTTTTGTTCACACTGAGGAAGCCGCCGAGGTTGGAAGGCGGGGAAACGCGTCTGTGTTTTCTTCTCCCACTGACGGGATCGAGTGCTGCATACCTACTAGCCGGCCGGCTGAGAATCGACCCCATTGCTAACAGGGATCAGAGGAGGAGGAGTGAACGTATACTCCGGATAAGGCTGAGGCTACACAAACAGCCGGGAGGAACATCACCCGAAGGTAGCTGTTTTATGAACTCCAGGCAAGGCTGATAGTGAAAGCAATAGCCGGGAGGACGAACATCTGACCCTGCTGGGAGTCGTGACAGGTTTGCCCACTGAGTACCATTACACTGAGATTTGGATTGGTGCATAGGAGCTCTGAACTATCCACAAACATATTGCATGGCCATGCAGGAATACATGTAATCATTGCATGTGACATTTAAAGTGCCTAATTACAAACCATTAACCGCAGTACATAAATTACAGGATATTACCAAATATATAGGAAGGAGTCTCAGAAGTGCATCTCTAATTTGCTACATGGTATATGTCTACTAAGACAGCAAGTGTATTACCAGTGGAGGCAATACAAAGTATCACCTAAAGTACACTTAACAGAGATTTGATGTGGAGCTACATTATGTTCTTTTAGGATATTATCTTTATAGTCATTCTTAAATATATGTAATTTATTTATGCATACTGGCCGGTATGAATGTTTGTTTTAAATAATAATCATTTAATAAAATCTACAAACAGATTAAATTTGCGCTTTCCTATTGTCTTTTTCTATTTATTTTTTTTTGGTATAAGGGGTTTTTAAACCAGTTACCCCTGGGAAGGCTGCTAGATTTTTTCTGGGCAATAAAGGCGCCGGGATTTTGCTGCTGTTAACTTAATTAAATGTTGTCACAAAATGGGAGGAGAGGTGACCCCCTTCAGAGGAGGAGCCCGGCGGCAGATGCCTCCATTGCCTCCCAGAGTTACGCCTCTGTATCTCCCCCTCATAGGCTGCTTCTGCTGCTTCTACCGTAGTATCGCACAGTTCAGAGTCATTAACATTCCACTCTGGTAAAAAGTATTCCTTCTGTATCTTGCAGAAGTTGTGCAGGATATAGCAAGCAGCAACCACATCCGGCACCAGGGTGATGGCAATGTCATTGCGCTTTAGTAGACACTGCCAGCGCCCCTTCAGTCTCCCAAAGGCATTCTCCACCACCATCCTGGCCGAGCTGAGAGTGTGGGTGAAATGCACTTGTTCTGGAGAGAGTGGGAGATGCTGTGTGAAGCCCAACGCCTCAAAGGTTATGCCGCATCTCCAATAAGGTGCACCGGGATCTCCACCCCATCAACAAACTTTGATTTCTGTAATGGGGAAAAAAATTAATATATAGTATAGGTGGCATACATAATGTTCAGGAAAGTACAGGGAATAATTAGGAATACCAACAATCTAATCCTGACATGGGTGAGATAAGTATTCTAAGGGGGGCACCTCTCCTCCTGTTCTATGTGTTCAGCGACATTGATCAATTAGGTTAATTGACAGCAGCTGGTATCTCTTCCATAGCCGACTTCCCCACTAGTCACACTACACCTTACAAATCACACCCTCTTTATTATAGATACACTGGAAGCAGACAACTTACTGATGAAGCTATTTGCTCCTATAAAGAAAGCATGAGAATTCTAACTATATGAAGTTATTTCTCGGACAATTACAAGTAACTTCTTATAGTTAGAATTCTCACACTTCCTGTGCAAGAGCAGATATCTCCATCAGTAAGGTGCATGCTTCCAGTGTAATAGGTTGTGGGTTCTAATCCTGGATATGACACTTGCAAATTAATTGTCAGAGAAATAATCAGCATTGTGAGTGACTGAGCAGATCTATGTAGTGTGTGGCTGGACCCCTACATAGATCTTCCTAGTTGCAACGGTTTTGTAGTAGCTTCATATAGTTAGAATCTGCAGGCTTGCCATGCAGGAGCAAATGTGTATATATATATATATATATATATATATATATATATATATAGGGGGGCACCAATATTTTCCTTGCCTCCGGGCAACTGAGTCAAACTTACGCCAGTGAGTGGTGGTAAAGGGTTTCCAGCAATGCCTGGGTCACTTCTCACACTAGCACACACCATCGATATGCCAACACTGAACAAGCAGGAGATGGTATTCCCCCGGGGTTGCATACCACCACAACACAATCAGCAGTCTCCTGCACGGCTCGATGGTCTTGCGGCAGTTGGTGTTTCCCCTGGTGAGTGCTGGAGTGAGAAGTTCCAGCAGGTTGTAAAACATACCACGCAACATCCGAAAGTGTGTCATCCACTGCTCTGGCTGATAAGCTTCCACGGTCGCCCAGAAAGCTTGTCCATGCCTTCGTTCTCTGTTCCACAACGATCGATTAGTCGCGCTGGTAAATCTCAGGGTAGATGTAATGATGCCCAAAATCAGGGCTCTCCTCCTGCACAAATACCAGCATTGAGTATTAGCCCTCTCCGCCAGAAATTGCTCCATTCTCCTCTTGGAATAATGCTGTGCCAGGTAGCACAGTGCAAGCAGCTGCATCAGGCTCTCATTTGATGTGTGAAACAGCAAAAAACAGCAAGAACTCAGGAACTCTGGGCTACTCAGCAGTAACTCATCGGTTATGGTTAATGCAATGCTGTGATCAGTAATCACCCACTCTTCATGACCATAAAAAATCAATTTCTTATGACACACAAGTCTATTGCAGGGTGTGACGATCCGGGTAAATGGACATCATTATTTACCTTCCAAGTGTCTCCTGAGACTGGCCCAGCGTTCCAAAACAGGATTCCATCTGCACTGTCTGCGTGCAGCGCGCTGTATATCATTACCTCAAGTCTCTTCCCTGTGATCCCGCAGCGCTGTCATGGCAGCCTTACAGTTTAGTTGCACTTTTTTAAAGAATGGCATCTCCTGCCCTCCGCGGCCTCCGCCGCCATTACAGCTGTTTACCAGATGGAATATACAAACAGACTTTCCCTCCAAATGCAAACATAGGCGCAGCCATGTTTTTCTCCTCACATGTCATTCTACAACCTATCCGCTGCACTCTGGACTCTGCCTAATTATCCAGCCAATGCCTGCTTCCCAGCTGGTATAAATATCCTGCTCCTTGGCTGGATAATCATCAGTGATTTGGTTGTCTAACCTGTACACATGTCTATCCTGCTTGTGTATTCTATTGCTTGTTTCTCCAGGTATTCCAGCTCCTGTGATTCAGCTCCACTAAGAGACCCGCACCTGTTTCCATCCTGCAGTGCAGCCTGACTTCTGCAGTGTTCCAGCATTGCTTCTGGTTACTCGCTACGATCAGACACCGGCTTCCTGCTCACAGCGTTGGTCCTGCTTCGCCTCCAGCGGAGTCCTGGTATCGTTTTCAACTTCTCCGTCCTGCAGCACAGCCCTCCATACTTCACAGCGCACTTACCACGGCCTACCAGCTTTCCACAGTGCTCCTGAGTTGCTGGCATTCTACCAGCGGTGCTCTGCAGTTTCTTCAGTTCATTTCAGTGTCATCAGCAGTATTCCCATATCGCTCACACCTGTGACCAATCTGCCATCGAACAACAGTTTCCATCGATGCTCACCATTGGACTCTAACTACAGTGGTGAGTTCTGCACACCTTTCGTTCATACCGGTTCCATCCGGAACTCTCTGCAATTATACCAAGTACCATCTACTCCTGAGCATCTGTGTTAATCCAGCCTCTGTATACCATCTACTGGGCAGTACTAGTTCATACCTCTCCTCAGTGGTTAGCTGTGGCATACGGACTTACCATCTCCAGTTCTGGCAAGGACTCTGTAACATTCTGTTCTGCAAATCCACAGCACTAATTACCTCTGCGCTTCTGGGTACTGTACTGTAAATTATCACTGCACATCTACTGTGAAGTATTGCATATCCAAGGTGTCTAAAGCTGTGTGTTCAATAAAACTGACTTTACTTTTTACAACTTCGTTGTCATGGTCAAGCCTTCGGGCAAATGGTGCTAGATCTCCTGTATGTCTAGGAACCCAATACTACCTCCCCGGTTCACCTACATGCCAGCCCCTACATCTGAGGCTTCCCCAGGTCAGCCTCAGCCCTCAGTTGTGACACAGGGCTGACACGGGTTCTGTCTGAAAGGGGTCAACCTGGGAATAATCCGGGTTAAATGTGCTGTGTGAAAGGTGGTTAGGAACTGTAACCCGGGTTTTTCCCGGTTTCACAAAAATGGGAAAAAAACTGTATTTTGAGATTTTTCTGTCTGAAAGTGGTATAACCAGAGACAGAACTCTGGGAGGCAATGGAGTCATCTGCCGCCGGGCTCCTGCTCTGAAGGGGGGCACCTCTCCTCCCATTCTGTGACACCATTGAATTAAAGTTAATTGATAGCTGCCACTATCTTTTCAGTGGGTGACTTCCTCACTGGTCCCTGCACCTTACAAATCACACCCTCTTTATTATACTGAATATACACATTTTACAAGTGTCACACCCAGGATTACAAACCACAACCTATTACACTGGAAGCAGACACCTTACTGATGAAGCGGTTTGCTCCTGTATAGGAAATATGAGAATTTTACCAATATGAAGTTACATCTCTGACAATGACACGTAACTTCATATAGTTAGAATTCTCATGCTACCTCTACAGGAGCAAATTACTCCATCAGTAAAGTGTCTGCGGTTAGTGTAACAGGTCATGGGTTCTAATCCTGGGTATGGCTGCTAAGAAATGTGTGATTTAAAATAACATACAATTAAATGTATAAATACAGTATATAATTTTTTTTTCAGAACACTCCACACACACACACACACACACACACACACACACACACACACACACATATATACGCACACATACATACATATATTTATCTTAATATAGGAAATAGGGGGGCACCAATATTTATCTTGCCACCAGGCAACTGGGACGAACTTACGCCACTGGGTATAACAGATCACAATTGAAATTTAAATCTATTTTATTGGTTTTAAATAGGGTTTGCAATAAATACGCACAATAATTAACCAATCTCTAAATATATGTCTTCTGGTTTTGTTTTGTTTTTAGCATTATGACATTTAAACCCAATGAATAATTGTTTGTCTTAATACATTTTTTATGCAAAGCTTTTTAAATTGTCTTTTAACTGGTATTGATCATGACCTTGGCATTCAAAGTCTAATTATAATAAAAATGTCCCTATTCCTCTCTAGTGTATAAGAAAATCATTACCTGAAATTAATCAGAGCCACAACTTTGTTAATTACAAATAGGTTATTCATATGGGTAGATGGTAGTATGGTAAAATAATGTGCCACTAATATGATAAAGATAAATTACTTTTAATAAACACTAATCATATATCTCTGTGATGCTAGAAGTTATTAAAATATATTTACAGAAAGTAATCACCAAAGGTAAATGGAAAACATGAGCTCTGCAATGTTACAAAGACAAATTGCAGCAGAAAAACATAAAGAAAATAAGAAAAAATAGAGGGCTGAGATAAGCCTGACTCCCTTGAAACTAGTGATGAGCGGATTCGGTTTTAACTGAGTAAAACCGAATCCGCTCATCACTACTTGAAACCCCAAGGCTAAGGTTTCTGATTAACTAAATGTCAACTTCTGACAGTGTGGTCCCACTTTTGTGTGTTGATGATGTGTGGGTGACAGCTTGATCATCCTATAGCTGGGGATGGGTGGAGCTTTGGGAGTTTACACTTTAGAATGTTTTCCATTACTTCAGTCTCTCTGCTTTCAGAATGTCCCTCCCTCCTTCCCTCTTTTTTTGTTATTTTTATCATTTTGTTGACTTTAAGATTGGTTGGTGGGAAAGAATAGCAGTCTTGTTGCCATCTTGCTCCACTGGTAAGTTCACTACCTTTCAATACACTGGGTAGGTTGATTTCATCTTACTGGGGTCTACAGCACTGCCAGGATTAGTGGGTCTTGCATGTTAATTGAGACAGGACTTGGAAATGATTAGTTTCTCTGCTGTTGTTGTTAGGGCAATTGGCCTATGCAAATGTGATTCAATGAGAATTTATATTAAGTCATTTAGCTTGTCATTATACATTTTATTTTAAAATAATAAAGATGGACACTTACTGTACAATGGGGGTCATTCCGAGTTGATCGCTCGCTAGCTAGTTTTAGCAGCTGTGCAAACGCTATGTCCTTGCCCACTGGGAGTGTATTTTAGCTTAGCAGATGTGCGAATGGTTGTATCGCAGAGCGCCTGTAAAATAATTTTGTGTAGTTTCAGAGTAGCTTAAAACCTACTCAGCGCTTGCGATCACTTCAGACTATTCAGTTCTGGATTTGACGTCACAAACCCGCCCAGCTTTCGCCCAGCCACGCCTGCGTTTTTCCTGGCACGCCTGCATTTTTCCGCACACTCCCTGAAAACGGTCAGTTGCCACCCAGAAACACCCACTCATGTCAATCACTCTGTGGCAAGCAGTGCGAATGAACTGCATTGCTAGACCCTGTGCAAAACTACATCGTTTGTTGTGCCTGTACGTCGCACGTGCGCATTGCTCCACATACGCATGCGCAGAACTGCCCTTTTTTAGCCTGATCGCTGCGCTGCGAACAAATTCAGCTACTGCTCAACTCGGAATGCCCCCAATATGTCTAATTTTTATTGTTAGTGTTAAGTTTGAATCATAGTATTGTGTATTTAGGACAGAGGCTGGCATCAGCAGCTACAGAGAGCTAGTCAAACCCTTTTATATAATTGAGCTATGGGTCTTCTGAACATCTTGCCTATCAAATACACTTACATCTTTGCTTTTTTACTCAATTTAGCACAACATGCAAAACACGGCTAAGCTTTTTTTCACGAGTAGCGAGTGGATGAATTTGAAATTTTTTGTTTGCCATGATAGAATATGTATAAAGTAACATATTAAAGAAGCAAATTAAGAAAAATTACAAGGCATGGCTAAATCTCTGAGTCTATGGCATGCAAAACCGTGCCATACATGGCGGGATATAGCAAAGATGTATGTGGACACTGATCTGTAGGTATTCCGAATGTCTCATATTCACCATAGCTACCACCAAAAGCAGAGGATGATGAGAGACAATGGCACTTATTTAGCAAGAGTCAACTTAGAGAGTTGTGTTTTACAATAGGCAGATGGAAATTTGCCTTGGTCTCCTCTATATTTGGCTGCAAATCAAAAATGTACAATTATTAATTTTCATAGTTAGTTCTTGTTTTTGTACTATATTATTTTATACTTATTCTTTGTATTATTTGTTTAGTTCATTGGTATAACTACAATATATTTGTTAGCTTTACAGATTTTGGGATCAATAGCATTAACATCACTTGCAACTTTTTAGTTACACTGTTCTTTTGTTTGTTTTAATCACAATCCTTGTATGTTTGACACAACTTATGTGTTAACAAAAACTATAATATGCAAATGAAAACCTGATTGCAAACATAATAGCAATTAATTATTTTAAAAATGCAATGTCCGATGGAGCTTGTAATAAAAGATGAAAGCTGCTGGTCATTATATTCTGATGATGTCATAGGATAGAAACAACTAAGGATTGTACTTCACTGCGTTCTTCCTTCATTTCTGCAATAGGTACATTTCACAAATGGGTGCTTTTTTATTATTATTATTATTACTTTTATTATACTCTGCTAGGGTGCTACTATTGGGTAATTATGTATCATAACAAATGTAAATAGGCCAAATATTTAACTTTATTTATATATGACAAAGAAGTAGAGACAGGGAGTAACCTATGGTGAGTTGAAAAATAGTTAGCCAAACTACATACCAAATAAACAGCGCTTGATAAGTGAATAGCAAATAGCACAATGTAGAATAATATGTCATCATGGGTAGAAAGTGCGTTCAATGATTTTAGAACCACTGCTGTAATGACTCCAGTGTTGTTCTGTTGTTCAATTCTTTAATTCAATATCTGAAATATTATAAATAAAATAGCAATATTTTCATATTAATTAAATACTAATTACAATAATAACAGCCCACTTAAAAATGTCCAGTTACCAATATAAAGCCAACTGAAACTTTACTGTTAGGCTTTTTAGCCAATTTTGCTTTTTGTTGTAAGTGGGTTCATTTTTTATCTCTTCCCCATATCTCTGGTTTTATTGATTATGCTGATAAAGTTTAGATGGGTTGGGCTGCATTTATGTAAAGCAGTGGTTCTCAAACTCAGTCCTCTGGACCCCACACAGGGTGGCTAGTCAGAGATGGACGCAGATTTGCTTCTGTAACAAGAGCTGCGTCCATCTACTCACATGCTGGGGGCTGCCCAGCACAGGGCAAGGCCGTCATCATGTGTGTGTGGTGCAGCTCCATGATGCATTTGCAATTTAATTATGGATGCATTGATTAGAGGATGATCCCTGCCTGTGCAGCCTGGTTGCGCTGGCAGGCGGTACTCTGCCATATTTATTCAGAGCAGCTGCGTGTGACGTCATTCATCCGCCCCAAAAATGGTCCAGACAAGTCTGAGTTTTCCGGATCATGCTCACCAAACACCGCGTCGACGCTCCCCCCTACCGACGCCGCTGTCAGTCACTATGCGATCGCATCCTTCCAGGATGCAATCGCATGGTGAAAGGTCACACACGCACTTTATGGCCGGTGTGCGTGTGCAGACTCTATGGACACGGCTGCTGCATGTGAACACAGTGGCTGCGTCCATTTCTCAATATACTTCCACAGTTCATATTTTCCAGATCATCTGGTGCACAGGTGTATTCGTTACTCACTGATACATTTTGAAAGATCCACAGGTGGAGCTACACTTGCAATTCTGTGAGGAGACCTGGAAAACATGAACTGTTTGGGGTCCTGAGAACCGGGTTTAAGAACATGTGGAGTAAAGAATTGAAATGTTGAGTATTCCGATGGTTTATTAATCAGTATTTGATTAAATATGTTTTGAAATTTTGCTGCCATGATCAAATAGGTTGGTTTTTTAACTTTTCTGACCTACATATTATTTTCAAAGTTTATACATAATTAAATATATGACAGTACATGATCACTCAAACATTTAATACATAAGTCCGCTTTATATTGCTGTTTTGTTAAACCTAAGGGGTGTGGTATGCATGACCGGCGGTCAGCATACCTCCGCCGGGATCCCGGAAGCGGAATGCCGGTGAAGGGACGGGTGAGCACAACAAGACCCCTGTGGCGCCACAGGATCTATTCCCAATCTATGGGTGTCGTGGACACCCACGAGTGGGAATAGTCTCTGTTGGTCGGCATTCCGACTGTCGGGATTGTGAGGGTGCGGTATGTAGGGGGAGGTATTGTGACCGGCAGTCTCCTGACAGCCGGTCTAGCGTGGCTCCATCAGTAGATAATTATAGTTTGAAATGGATTACAGAAGTGGAGCCATTAGAAGAATGTTGCAGTGTTTTATATAGGAGTGAAATTAATGGTTATTCAGGTTTGTTAGCAAACCAAAAAATTAAGCAATTGGGCAAAACCATGTTGCACTGCATGTGGGGCAGATGTAACATGTGCAGAGAGTTTAGATTTGGCTGTGGTGTGTTCAAACTGAAATCTAAATTGCAGTGTAGAACTTAAGCAGCCAGTATTTGCCATGCACAAAAACAATATAACCCACCCAAATCTAACTCTCTCTGCACATGTTACATCTGCCCCACCTGAAGGGCAACATGGTTTTGCCCAGTTGCTAACTTTATTGATTTTCTAACAAACCTCAATAAGGCCCTTACTCCCCAAATAGAGCCAAGTCCCAGCCATAGCAAAAAATAGCATACCGTATGTTATTATCATTAACTTTTATTTATAAAGTATTAGCGTGTTACTCAGTGCTGTAATAGCTGGCTGATCATGATACAAATATATA
The DNA here is from genome assembly GCF_028390025.1 of Pseudophryne corroboree. Taxonomy (NCBI): domain Eukaryota; kingdom Metazoa; phylum Chordata; class Amphibia; order Anura; family Myobatrachidae; genus Pseudophryne; species Pseudophryne corroboree. Next base: position 716,555,944 of record NC_086448.1, read on the forward strand.
ACAGATAATGACATACAGATGTTTCCTCTTACAGTACATCTTTGCTCCGTGAGCTATAAGTCACTTTATACATAATGTGTGAGTGCCGTGTGACCCAGTAGGGCCGTGCATCTTATTTGCATTTTTCCCACCAAAATATCTCCAACCAGATCCCTTCCAACACCCCCCGCAGTGCGCGTCATTTGGCGCATGGACAAATATGACTACGGGTCCTAAACCCGTAACTCCTATCATTGCAAAGGACAGCTCTTACCGCAAGAGCTGTCATTTGTGATTTTCTTCATGCATACGGCATTAGTAAATACCGCTATGCATGCAAAGAGTGGCAGGATGTATCGCAAGCAAAATGTGATGTTTGCTGCATCCCGCCGTGGTGTAGAGAGCTGATCAAAATTGCAGCCATTTCCATCTTTCTTGTCTGGATAGTGTTCATATTAATGTTAATACTGGTGGCTTTATTTTTGGTCTGAGTCCATGATACTTTTCCATTTCTATCCATGTGTTTCTTGTTACTCCATCTTCTGCTCTATAGTTGGAAACCCCCAAGTCTCAGTGGCGTCACAAGGGGGGTGCGGCCCGCTCCCGGGTGTCACCCGCCGAGGGGTGACACCAAAATGCCGGTTCCTGCTTAGAGACAGGAGCTGAGTGCTGCACTGTTATATTAAGTGCAGCAGTCGGCTCCTGTCACTGTGTAGGAGCCAGCACTGCAGGCACAGCACTCCCCAGGAGTGAGCCTGCACCTCCTAACCCCCCAAGTTGAAGAAAAAAAAACGGGTGTCGGGACGCGAAGCCCCGCCCCTTTCGGGAAGCCACGCCCATTCAAGCTGATAAACAATGGATGTCAGTCCGTGAAGCCCCGCCCCTTCCCCCGAAGCTCCGCCCCCTCTTTTGCCGCCGCACCGGGTGTCTAAGAGGTGAGTGACGCCTCTGCCAAGTCTTAATACATAAAATTAGTTGTCTGCCTTTGTTCACCTCTGCTTTATTTCCTATTTTTGGGAGGGGGCATAATTTAAAGAAGATGTTGACTATTATGGGGAGATATTTACATGTACAGTACTTGTACTGTATGTTAGTATGTAAGAAAGTACATGCGGAACTGAACCATCTATGAGTCTGGTTCCTTTTGTAAACTATATTGTTCTTCCAGTTTAAACTTGATCTCTGTTGCAAAAAAGTCCTACAGTGAGGCAATAGGTTATCAAACAGTGAAACAGTAAAACAAGTTCAAAATCACCAAATCACAAAAAGACAAAATACTGTACCATGTACTGTAAGGTCAGTTGAGAACAGACAGAGGTCAAGACAAATGGAAATCAAGTGACATCAGCAATAATTGGAATCAGAATCCAGAAACCTGTTGCACTGGCAAAAATAATAATGCATTTTTGGAACCTAATATAATTGCATCAAAACTAAGCACAGTCATAAACTATATTGTACAAAAAAAAATGCATTGACATGTTTATTTTCAGTTTCATGACTTGTATGATTATCTTGTAACAAGCTATTCATCCCCCACACAATTGCCGCAGCTAACCCAAGCTACTGAATGAGCATTGGTGCTTGTATAGCAATATAAAAAAATATGAGACAATTAATATAATTCTTAAAAATGGTATTTGCATCAAGCTAAATGTGGCCCAATGTGAGATTAAATGACGTTAATAATTAAATTACCACATTCAGATAATAGAAAATAGAAAAATAAAAGTTGGAAAAGGGTGTGGTATAACCAGAGGTGGATTTAGTCCTCATGGGGCCCTAAGCAAGACACTGATTTGGGTTATCCTATTAAGAAACATCAGGTGTGAAAAGCAGATGTTTTTCGCGATCTTTCCAGATGGTTCACCTGCATTTTTTTTACAGGCTATCCAATTTGGTCACCTGTAAAAAAATTAATTTTCTCACGAAAATACACAGGTTCACTGAAACCTGTGTGTGTGTTCTGTAGAAACACCCCCATTTCGGATGAAAACTAGGCTGTTTCTGGGGACTTGGTTCCGTCTGCCTGAGGCAGGGGAAACAAAATCACAGATAAGTCGTGGCTGTCCAGGATTTCAGTCTCCTGACCGTCGGGATTGCATACCAGACCCATCTATTACACCATACTAACCCTGGCGCACAGCAGGTGGAGCCCTGGGGATCCCTGGTGTGGCCCCCAGGTGTCTGTGTACAGGTATGGCCCCAGATCCCACAGGTATGTGTATGTGCAGGTGTGCCCCACCCAATCCCCAAGGTGTGTGTATGTGCAGGTGTGGAGCCCTCAGGTGTGTGTGTGTGTAGGTGTGGGGCACCCAAGTGAGAGTGTGTGTGCAGGTGTGGCCCCTGTCTTTGTGTGTGTACAGATGAGGCCCCCTTTCCCCCAGGTGTATGTGCAGGTGTGGCCCCCTGGGGTCCCCCAGGTGTGCAGTGTACACATATAGATGCTCACCTTTTGCAGCCGCACCTTGGAAGTCGCAATCTTGCTGCTGCTGTGCAGGGCTCTGGCTCCGTGTCACAGCCCAGGGCACCCCATGGCATGAAGGTGCTGCTGCGCTCGTTCCCGGGGGAGGAGGTGCATGGTGCCCAGCAGCCAGACACCCGGCAGTAGCGGTAGCTGCGGCGGGTCCTGGTGGAGGAAGTGTGTGGTGACCAGCAGCCAGACACCCGGCAATAGTGGTAGCTGCGGCGGGTCCCGTGGGAGGAGGTGCGCGGTGCCCAGCAGCCAGACACCCGGCAGCAGCGGTAACACTGCAGGGACTGCCCCCTTCACTCCACCTGCTGCTCTGTCTTCACAGTGGCGCCTCCCGGCGGCTGCCGGTACTGCAGCAGCTCCTCCTCCGCATCCACCATCCTTTCTTCATTCAAGCCGGCTGTAATTAGGAGACCCAGTGGCTTGCACGGCCAGCACAAGTACTCTACTACTCTATAAACAGCACTGTCGTCGGGCCCCTGGAACCTGTTGGGCCCTAGGCGTCCGCTTGGGTTGCCTTGCGGTAAATCCGCCACTGGTTATAACTGGTTGATAGTCAAATAGTCGGTAGTCATCCAGTCAACATGTGAATGTTGACAGGGCCAAACTGTTGACATTCCTCATATCTGCCAGGAGGATGTGTTAGCATGATGAACTGTCGACAAACCATCCCTAGTAGTCCAAAGTCTCTTCCAGGTCCCAGCAGTGGTATGAGAATCACTTCCATGTGAGAGTGGCAGTTCTTCAGCTTTACTGTGAGTATATTTCCCCTAACCCTAAACATTCACCTAGTGCCTATCCGTAACCACCCCCTGCAGTCCAACCCTAACCCTCCAACCTGCAGTCATACCTAACCGTCAGCATCCCGAAACTGCTGTCATTTCACATGGTAATATTTCAGATGTCTAGTGCCTGTTGACAGTTTTAACCATGTTGACGTTCTAAGGTCAATATTGTGGTGCTGACATTATGAACATCAACATAGTTGCTGTCAACCATTTGACCGTATACCCTGTAAAAATTGCTAGTACATACTATAATACAGTGGTGGAACTAATGGTGGTGCACACCAAAATTGCATCTGGGCCTGCCGCAGTGAAGAGGTCAGCAGCATTAAAGACTGGCTCATTATATGCCGCCACCCACCTGTCCCCTAGTAACTTCCAATGAGCTGCTGAGGCAGAGCTGCTGTCTGAGTGTGGTCTAGTCAGAGAGTAAAGAGGTGCCATGATCTCCTCTCCTCCCAGATCCTCCCCTCTTCTCTCCATATTCCTCTTACCCAGGCTCCCTCTTTTACAGAGTCTGTTCTTTATATCAACTCCATGGCATCTGATGTCACAATCTCATGACCGTTTCTAGCATTAAAACCCAAGGAATAGCCACCTTTCATGTGCTGCAGTTCTAGTCCCAGGAAAGTATAATATATTTGTCATCCACTGCCTGTCACCCTCTCCTTGGCCACCCACTACCTCTCCCTGGTGTAACCCACTGTCTCTTTCCATCACTGACTCCCTGTAACTAGTGATGTGCACCGGAAATTTTCAGGTTTTTTTTTTTGGTTATGGATTCGGTTCCGCGGCCGTGTTTTGGATTCGGAGGGGTTTTGGCAAAACCTCCCTGAAAATTTTTTGTCGGATTCGGATGTGTTTTGGATTTACAAAAAACACTCAAAAACAGCTTAAATGATAGAATTTGGGGGTCATTTTGATCCCATAGTTTTATTAACCTCAATAACCATAATTTCCACTCATTTTCAGTCTATTCTGAACACCTTACACCTCACAATATTATTTTTAGTCCTAAAATTTGCACCGAGGTCGCTGGATGACTAAGCTAAGCGACCCAAGTGGCTGACACCAACACCTGGCCCATCTAGGAGTGGCACTGCAGTGTCAGACAGGATGCCACTTCAATAAAAATAGTCCCCCAAACAGCACATGATGCAAAGAAAAATGAAAGAAAAAAGAGGTGCAAGATGGAATTGTCCTTTGGCCCTCCCACCCACCCTTATGTTGTATAAACAGGACATGCACACTTTAACAAACCCATCATTTCAGCAACAGGGTCTGCGACACAACTGTGACTGAAATGACTGGTTGGTTTGGGCCCCCACCAAAAAAGAAGCAATCAATCTCTCCTTGCACAAACTGGCTCTACAGAGGCAAGATGTCCACCTCCTCCTCATCATCCGATTCCTCACCCCTTTCACTGTGTACATCCCCCTCCTCACAGATTATTAATTCGTCCCCACTGGAATCCACCATCTCAGGTCCCTGTGTACTTTCTGGAGGCAATTGCTGGTGAATGTCTCCACGGAGGAATTGATTATAATTCATTTTGATGAACATCATCTTCTCCACATTTTCTGGAAGTAACCTCGTATGCCCATTGCTGACAAGGTGAGCGGCTGCACTAAACACTCTTTCAGAGTACACACTGGAGGGTGGGCAACTTAGGTCAAATAAAGCCAGTTTCTGCAAGGGCCTCCAAATTGCCTCTTTTTCCTGCCAGTATACGTACGGACTGTCTGACGTGCCTACTTGGATGCGGTCACTCATATAATCCTCCACCATTCTTTCAATGGTGAGAGAATAATATGCAAAGACAGTAGACGACATGTTAGTAATCGTTGGCAGGTCCTTCAGTCTGGACCAGATGTCAGCACTCGCTCCAGACTGCCCTGCATCACCGCCTGCGGGTGGGCTCGGAATTCTTAGCCTTTTCCTCGCACCCCCAGTTGTGGGAGAATGTGAAGGAGGAGCTGTTGATGGGTCACGTTCCGCTTGACTTGACAATTTTCTCACCAGCCGGTCTTTGAACCTCTGCAGACTTGTGTCTGCCGGAAAGAGAGATACAACGTAGGTTTTAAATCTAGGATCGAGCACGGTGGCCAAAATGTAGTGCTCTGATTTCAACAGATTGACCACCCATGAATCCTGGTTAAGCAAATTAAGGGCTCCATCCACAAGTCCCACATGCCTAGCGGAATCGCTCTGTTTTAGCTCCTCCTTCAATGTCTTCAGCTTCTTCTGCAAAAGCCTGATGAGGGGAATGACCTGAATCAGGCTGGCAGTGTCTGAACTGACTTCACGTGTGGCGAGTTCAAAGGGTTGCAGAACCTTGCACAACGTTGAAATCATTCTCCACTGCGCTTGAGTCAGGTGCATTCCCCCTCCTTTGCCTATATCGTAGGCAGATGTATAGGCTTGAATGGTCTTTTGCTGCTCCTCCATCCTCTGAAGCATATAGAGGGTTGAATTCCACCTCGTTACCACCTCTTGCTTCAGATGATGGCAGGGCAGGTTCAGGACTGTTTGCTGGTGCTCCAGTCTTTGGCACGCGGTGGCTGAATGCCGAAATAGGCCCGTAATTCTTCGGGCCACCGACAGGATCTCTTGCACGCCCCTGTCATTTTATAATTAATTCTGCACCACCAAATTTAATGTATGTGCAAAACATGGGACGTGCTGGAATTTGCCCAGATGTAATGCACGCACAATATTGCTGGCGTTGTCCGATGTCACAAATCCCCAGGAGAGTCCATTTGGGGTAAGACATTCTGCAATGATGTTCCTCAGTTTCCGTAAGAGGTTGTCAGCTGTGTGCCTCTTCTGGAAAGCGGTGATACAAAGCGTAGCCTGCCTAGGAACGAGTTGGCGTTTGCGAGATGCTGCTACTGGTGCCGCCACTGCTGTTTTTGCTGCGGGAGGCAATACATCTACCCAGTGGGCTGTCACAGTCATATAGTCCTGAGTCTGCCCTGCTACACTTGTCCACATGTCCGTGGTTAAGTGGACATTGGGTACAACTGCATTTCTTAGGACACTGGTGACTTTTTCTGAGGTCTGTGTACATTTTCGGTATCGCCTGCCTAGAGAAATGGTACCTAGATGGTATTTGGTACCGGGGACACAGTACCTCAATCAAGTCTGTAGTTGCCTGTGAATTAACGGTGGATAACGGAAACACGTTTCTCACCGCCCAGGCTACCAAGGCCTGAGTTATCCGCTTTGCAGCAGGATGACTGCTGTGATATTTCATCTACCTCGCAAAGGACTGTTGGACAGTCAATTGCTTACTGGAAGTAGTACAAGTGGTCTTCCGACTTCCCCTCTGGGATGATGATCGACTCCCAGCAGCAACAACAGCAGCGCCAGCAGCAGTAGGCGTTACACTCAAGGATGCATTGGAGGAATTCCAGGCAGGAGAGGACTCGTCAGACTTGACAGTGACATGGCCTGCAGGACTATTGGCTTTCCTGTGTAAGGAGGAAATTGACACTGAGGGAGTTGGTGGTGTGGTTTGCAGGAGCTTGGTTACAAGAGGAAGGGATTTAGAGGTCAGTGGACTGCTTCCGCTGTCATCCAAAGTTTTTGAACTTGTCACTGACTTATGATGAATGCGCTGCAGGTGACAAATAAGGGAGGATGTTCCGAGGTGGTTAACGTCCTTACCCCTACTTATAACAGCTTGACAGAGGCATCACACGGCTTGACACCTGTTGTCCGCATTTGTGTTAAAATAATTCCACACCGAAGAGGTGATTTTTTTTTTGTAATTTGACCAGGCATGTCAATGGCCATATTCGTCCCATGGACAACAGGTGTCTCCCCGGGTGCCTGACTTAAACAAACCACCTAACCATCAGAATCCTCCTTGTCAATTTCCTCCTCAGCGCCAGCAACACCCATATCCTCATCCTGGTGTACTTCAACAGTGACATCTTCAATTTGACTATCAGGAACTGGACTGCGGGTGCTCCTTCCAGCACTTGCATGGGGCATGCAAATGGTGGAAGGCGCCACCTCTTCCCGTCCAGTGTTGGGAAGGTCAGGAATCACAGCCGACACAATTGGACTCTCCTTGGGGATTTGTGATTTAGAAGAACGCACAGTTCTTTGCTGTGCTTTTGCCAGCTTAAGTCTATTCATTTTTCTAGCGAGAGGATGAGTGCTTCCATACTCATGTGAAGCTGAACCACTAGCCATGAACATAGGCCAGGGCCTCAGCCGTTCCTTGCCACTCCGTGTCGTAAATGGCATATTGGCAAGTTTACGCTTCTCCTCAGATGCTCTTAATTTTGATTTTTGGGTCATTTTACTGAACTTTTGTGTTTTGGATTTTACATGCTCTCTACTATGACATTGGGCATCGGCCTTGGCAGACGAGGTTGATGGCATTTCATCGTCTCGGCCATGACTAGTGGCAGCAGCTACAGCATGAGGTGGAAGTGGATCTTGATCTTTCCCTATTTTACACTCCACATTTTTGTTCTCCATTTTTTAATGTGTGGAATTATATGCCAGTATCAATAGCAATGGATAGTATACTTGATGACACAGAGGTAGGTAGAGCAGTGGCCTACTGTACCGTACTGCTGTATATTATATACTGGTGGTCAGCAAACTGTGCAAAACTGAAATGCACCACAGGTATGGATAGATAGTATACATGATGACACAGAGGTAGGTAGAGCAGTGGCCTACTGTACCGTACTGCTATATATTATATACTGGTGGTCAGCAAACTGTGCAAAACTGAAATGCACCACAGGTATGGATGGATAGTATACTTGACGACACAGAGGTAGGTAGAGCAGTGGCCTACTGTACCGTACTGCTATATATTATATACTGGTGGTCAGCAAACTGTGCAAAACTGAAATGCACCACAGGTATGGATGGATAGTGTACTTGACGACACAGAGGTAGGTAGAGCAGTGGCCTTCTGTACCGTACTGCTATATATTATATACTGGTGGTCAGCAAACTGTCCAAAACTGAAATGCACCACAGGTATGGATGGATAGTATACTTGACGACACAGAGGTAGGTAGAGCAGTGGCCTTCTGTACCGTACTCCTATATATTATATACTGGTGGTCAGCAAAATTATGCACTGTACTCTTACTATATACTACAATGCAGCACAGATATGGAGCATTTTTCAGGCAGAGAACATATAATACTGGTGGTCACTGGTCAGCAAAACTCTGCACTGTACTCCTCCTATATAATACTGCTGGTTCCCAGTCCCCACAATAAAGCAGTGTGAGCACAGATATATGCAGCACACTGAGCACAGATATGGAGCGTTTTTCAGGCAGAGAACGTATAATACTGGTGGTCACTGGTCAGCAAAACTCTGCACTGTACTCCTCCTATATAATACTGCTGGTCCCCAGTCCCCACAATAAAGCAGTGTGAGCACAGATATATGCAGCACACTGAGCACAGATATGGAGCGTTTTTCAGGCAGAGAACGTATAATACTGGTGGTCACTGGTCAGCAAAACTCTGCATTGTACTCCTCCTATAATACTGCTGGTCCCCAGAATAAAGATATTTGCAGCCCCCTGAAAGTTCTGAAACAAAGTGAGAGGACGCCAGCCACTATCACTATAATTTCCAATGCACGAGTGAAAAATGGCAGCGACGCGCGGCTCCTTATATAGAATCCGAATCTCGCGAGAATCCGACAGCGGGATGATGACGTTCGGGCGCGCTCGGGTTAACCGAGCAATACTGGAGTATCCGAGTATGCCTCGGACCCGTGTAATATGGGTGAAGTTCGGGGGGGTTCGGATTCCGAGGAACCGAACCCGCTCATCACTACCTGTAACCAACTGCATGTTACCCTCTTCTTGTCACCCACTGCCTCTCCATCACCCACTGCCTTTCATCCTATCCCTATGAACCCTGTGCCCCTCCCTAGCATCACTCACTGCCTCCCTCCATCACCCACTGCCTGGCCTCCTCTTCCTTATACCCACTACTTCTACCTAGCATCACCAACTGCCTCTTTCCATAATACTCTCCATCACCCACTCCCTGTCACCCTCTCCTTGTTACCCATTGCCTGTCACCCTCAATCTGTCACACACTGCCTCTCTCCATCACCCCCTTCATCACCCACTGACTGTCACCCTCTCCTTGACACCCACTGCCTCTCCCTGGTATTACCCACTGCCTCTTCCTACTCTCTCCCTGTCACCCAATGTCTCTTATTAATATCACCCACTGCCTTTTCCCAGAACCATCTACCTGTCACTATCTGGATTCCCCAACAACCTATCCCTGTCAACCACAGCCTTTCGCCCGCTCCCTGTCACCCTCTGCCTGTCCACTTCTGTCTGTCACCCACTGCTTCTCCGTGTCACTCTCTCCTTGTTATCCAATGCCTTTCCTTGGATTTAGCCACTGCCTCTCCATGTCATTATCTCCCTGTCACCCACTGCCATTCCAAGGTGCACCCTTTGCCTCTCCCTGTTACCCATTGCCTCATCTTGACATCACACACTGCCTTTCCCTGTCACCCACTGCCTGTAACTGGAGTTATCCGCTGCCTAACCCCATCACCTCTTCCTATCACCCTCTTCCTATCAGCCTCTGCCTCTCCCTATCACCCTCTGCCATGTAACATATTATGAACTTGGATTTGGGTGTAGGAGTGGACCCAAAGCATATTTTTGCAGCTGAGCCCACCACTCAGAAGTTCTAACAACTGCTATAATACAAAATGCAAACCAACTAATGTCACTTGAAAATACTAGAATGTTTATCAAACTATTAAACAACTGCCCATACTGTACTGTACTTTAATTTGAGTCATAATAGGAATAATTTATGACATACAGTACAAGCACACACCACAATATACAGAGTTTTTAATTTGGAATACAAAGTCCTGTACCTATGAGCTATACCTCCTTTTACAATCCCTCTCCACGCAGAAATGATATGTTGGTTTTTTTAAATCAGTGTACGCAATAGTCATAAACAGTACACATGACACACACTATCCCACAAACACAAACACACACACACACACACACACACACACACACACACACACACACACGTATGCACATGAGCACATTTTATGTTGCAAAATATATATTTTTTAAGTCCAGAGACTCAACTTTGTAATACATGAAATTTGGACAAATGTGTGATGCCATTTAATGTACTGTATTATATCCTAGTGCTGTTAATGTATCTGGGACTCTCAGAATCTCACATTTCTTTTAATTTTTTTCCTGTACAGAACAGTAATGTTACAATTATATTTCTGATAAAGTAAAATAATAGAAATGGAGGTATTTTAGATTGTGTTTTCCTTTGTTGTTTCTTTGTTCTTCTTTGTCCTCCAACCTTGTGACATCACAGCAGGAAGAAAAATGTAACAGCCTAATAGGGAATATAGGTTAAATCTGTAAAATCAGATCAAGAAAATATGACAGACCTGAAAGATTTCCTCGCTAACCCCAACCTTTCAACTGAATCTTTAGAACACTTAAGCTATTGTGAGTTTGTAAATCTTAACCCATTTACCATTATAAAAAATAGGATAAAACATAACTTAGAACTTTCCTTTGATCAATGGTGTACTTAATTGTACCATGTAGGTCATTTACAGAAGCAAGAAAGACATCAGTTTAATTCAGTTAGGATAGTTGTAACAACTATGAAAATTTCAAAATGACAAGGGGTATGGACCCCAAATCTGTAGTAGGTGCAATGTTTTTAATTTTGTCACATAACAAACATTGACTCGCATATCATAAAGAACAAGAACTAGAAAATTGGGCAAACTATTTTCTTGTTGGGGCATGCCATGGGTTCACAAATAAGCCATTAACTGATTCACAATTTCACTCAACAAAATATGCCATGATAATATTGTTTGTATTGCAAAAGCTGGCCATTAAACTTCTTCAATATTGTGCATAGAGCTTTTACATCTTTATAGTAAAGATGAGTAGTTCTGTGTTGACTTGGTTCTTCACATCTGAATATGAGGCAAAATGTCAACTTTCCAAGACAAAACTTCAATTTTCACGAACATCTATTCCAGAAAGATGACGTTTTGCTTCATTTTCAAATCTGAATTTGGCAGGAAGAACCAAATCAAAATTGAACTGCTCATCTCTACTTAATAACTGTTCTGGGCCTCAAGCACATTATAAAGTACCACGTCTGGAGAAAAAAATTGACAAAAACTAACATGTATGTGAATTGTAGAAAATAAACAGATGTGAATAAAGATTTAAAAAAGCGTGTCCACGTGTGTTGTTTCAATATAAATCTCCTCAGAATTGTTGTGTAAGTATATATATTGCCAATAATTAACAGTTGTTATTGTAATATTTCAGTCCTTTACCCCACTGAATTCTATTGTATATCTGCCTTATTCCTCAGCAATAGATGCCTCGTGGGAATAATCCCTAATAACGAGGACTGTGAGTGTAGGTAAATATAAAGATATTAGTTGGATAATAAATAATGTGATTCAGATTAACCTATCCATTTGGGAGCAGGACCGCAAGCAGCAATTCTCTTAACTACAGTTACATTTTAAATGTGTAATCTATTGTGTTTTTAATTCATTTGTTTTTGGGTAATAAAAAACCATTTGATATGTGGATTGCAGAGATCTACTCATTTCATATGTGACCATTTAGCGCTTTATGTTCTCTTTCTTGTGTAACAGTGTTGAGGTATCTAACTGACTCCTTGGTTTTCCTCTGTGACTGCGGCCCACAGATCATGGCACTCTAACTGCCCCAAACACATGACTAAGCTGGGAGTATGGATAGGTAACCAGTTGAATAGTATGGAAATTGGAAACAAAATCAAAATAATAGTCAATTGTAGCAATAAGTCAGTGTCACAATCTCAGGTTTAGAATCAATGGTACAGGCAAAGAGGTCAGGTCTACAGAGTATGGTATGAGGTCAGAGGACAAGCAGAAACTGGTACACAAGCAGATAAATGACTAGTATCGGTAGTACTGGAGTTAGATACGTGTGCTAATATTCTTTTGAATTGTTGCAGCCAAATAGACAATCTTGCATTACTCAGCTGGTGATGTCACCAGTCAGCTGACTGTTTATTGAAATCCCTGCAGTTGTCATTGCTGCATCTAGGAGGAGGAAGTTGCAGCACCTCAAAATCATGAGACAATGCAGTCGGGTCACGTGATGGTAAACTACAAACCAATGCCATGGATTCTGCCCACATTGCCAGTATTCCTGTTATTATTATTGGCAGATTTGACCATAGGAGGCAGCAGTGTATGTGATGGAGGTCAGTCCACTTGATGAATAACTTTATTTGATAACCAAATAGAACTGGTTGCTGCATAACATGGGGTTAATGCAGTAGACATTCAGTGCACACAGCAGGTTCAACAAATCCAGAGAGAAATGTGTGTGGGTTTAAAACAGGTGACATGCTCATTAGCAAGGTATACAGTATGTCACTGACCTAGGTTGTGGGTATTGTGAACTCGGGGGTTCTCCCGATGGCCGGAACAGGGATGGCTTAATATAGATCTTCCTCATACAGGACTCTGACAGTAAAGCTTGGTGAAAATATTAAAGAACTTTATTGCTGGAAGAGAGCAACACAATGTCACATAGCAGAGAAGGAATGTATGGGGAAAAGTCCAGGCCTATAGGAGAACTTGTAAGCAATGCTAAGGATTCCAGGAAAAGAAGTCCTTGTGAGTGTTGTTACAAGATAATAATGAACTTGTAAGTGATGTTTTTAAAGATACTGGTGATTTGAAGAACTGGTGAACGGTGGTTGAAGACTCTGACGATTTGAAACACTTGTGAGCGGGGTTAAAGACACAGATGATTTGTATGACTTGTGAGCGGTGACTAAAGATACTGATGATTTATAAAACTTGAGAGCGGTGTTTAAAGACACTGATGATTTGTAGAACTTGAGAGCGGTGATTAAAGACACTGATGATTTGTAGAACTTGAGAGCAGTGATTAAAGACACTGATGATTTGTAGAACTTGAGAGCGGTGATTATAGACACTGATGATTTGTAGAACTTGAGAGCGGTGATTAAAGACACTGATGATTTGCAGAACTTGAGAGCGGCGTTTAAAGACGCTGATGATTTGTAGAACTTGAGAGCGGCGTTTAGCCCGCAGCACACGCTGAGTCCTAGAAGCACTGGTGACTGGATTGCTGAGAAACACACCAGTCGCAGTTTGCGCTGAACTGTGCAGCAATTGGCACCTGGAAGTGCCAGAGACACTGGGGTACGACTGCAGAGAGATGAACAAGAGCACTGTCATCCACATCAGGGGAAAAGACGATACTCAGGCACCGAGGCTCTGCCCAGCATCTGACTTTGAATCTCGTGCCTCCGCTGGATTGGCGGAACAGTCTGATGATGTCACCTTCTCCCCGCCCACGTGATGCCGGGTGTCATGGCAGCGCCCCTGCCCCGGGGAGCCGCGCCGGCCAGACACCGGAGCCCGTGGACCACCGAAGGCGGAGGCCGCAACACAGACCAGCAGGCACGCAGGGGTAAGCGCGGTGAACACCGCCTATGGTGTGTGACAGTACCCCCTCCTCCAGGAGTGGCCCCCGGACACTTTCCAGGTTTTGTTGGATGTCTGGAATGGAAAATCTGCACCAGTCAGGGAGCCATAATTTCAGTTGCCTTGACCAGGCTCCTCTCCTCGGGGCCAAAACCTTTCCACTCCACTAAATACTGTCGATTCTTGTGAAGATAATGAGAGTCAAGAATAGCTTTGATTTCAAAGTCCGTTCCAGCTTCAGACTCTGCAGAGGTTGGCCTCTGGGACTTTAAATGGAACCGGTTTAAAATAAGGGGGCGAAGGAGAGAAACATGAAAGGAGTTTGGTATCCGGAGGTGGGAAGGCAATCCCAATTTGCAGACAACTGGATTCAGGACTTGTAACACGGGGTAAGGACCAATAAACTTTGGGGCGAACTTCATAGTGGGCACCCTTAACCGGAGGTTGTGGGTGGAGAGCCATACCCTGTCACCAACCTTGTATTGGGGAGCTGCTCATCGCTTCCTATCCGCAAAGAACTTATAGCGGCCAGAGACTCTCTTGATATTAGCATGAACTCGACTCTAAATTTGACTGAAGTGCCGAAGAGTAGAGGCTGCAGCAGGAACATCCTACGGAGGACAAATGGGTAATTCAGGAACTTGAGGATGGAACCCATAATTAATGAAAAATGGGGACTCACCAGTCGAAGAGTGGTACAGATGATTATGGGCAAACTCGGCCCATGGCAACAGTTCCACCCAATCATCTTGCGAGGGAGAGAGATAAACACGGAGAAAAGTCTCTAAATCTTGACTGACGCGTTCCGTTTGTCAGTTGGTCTGTGGATGGTAAGCGGATGAAAACTTGAGTTTTATTTGAAAGGCCGTACAGAGAGCTCTCCAGAATCTTGCGGTGAATTGTACCCCCCGGTCAGAGATGATTTCCTGAGGTAAGCCATGCAGGTGGAAATGTTCTCGGATGAATAACAAAGCTAACTTGGGAGCTGATGGTAACCCGGTCAGTAATACAAAATGTGCCATCTTAAAGAAACGGTCAATAATCACGCAGACAGTATTGTGACCCTTGGAGAGGGGCAATTCAGTAACAAAGTCCATAGAGATATGGGTCCATGGCCTCTGAGGAATGGACAGTGGATGCAACAACCCCGCAGGAGGCAAACGAGGAATTTTGTGCTGAGCACACTGAGTACATGAGTTGACATAATTTTGAATATCATTCTTCATAGTGTCCCACCAGTAAGACTGTCATAGAAACTCCCACATCTTTTGAACTCCAGGATGACTGGAAAACTTGGAAATATGAGCCCACTGCAACAACCTTTTTCGAAATTTAGCTGGCACAGACATTCTCCCAGGAGGAGGACCCAGAGCAGCGGGAGCCGCCGACATAGAAACTGGACTGAGAATCAAAGCCTTCTCAACGGAATTCTCCTCATCCAAAGTTGTTAAGGAATGGGATAAAGCATCAGCCTTGGTGTTAAAAGTCCCAGCCCGGTACTTAATGACAAACGAAAACCGAGTAAAAAAGAGCGCCCATCTAGCTTGACGGGGATTCAAGCACTGGGCCGTCTTGAGGTACAGCAAATTCTTATGATTAGTGAAAATTGTAATTAGGTGTTTAGCAACTTCCAAAAGATATCTCCATTCCTCCAAGGCATACTTTATTGCCAAAAGTTCTTTGTCTCCAATGGTGTAATTCTGTTCCGCAGGAGAGAACTTGCGAGAATGGAAACCACATGGATGTAACTTCCCATCTGGAGCGTACTGCGAAAGCACGGCACCTATGCCTACCGTGGAAGCATCAACCTCCAAAAAGAATGGTTTTGAAAAATCTGGTTGCTGAAGTACTGGAGCAGACATATAGGCTGCCTTTAACTGAGCGAACACTGCTATAGCTTTGGAGGACCAATGACTTGGGTCAGAACCCTTCTTGGTTAGAGCAGTAATAGGTGCCACGATGGTAGAGAATCCCTTTATGAATTTCCGGTAGTAATTTGCAAAGCCCAGAAATCGTTGCACCGCTTTCAAAGAAAGAGGCTGAGTCCAATCCCGGATGGCAGTGAGTTTCTCTGGTTCCATACGAAGCTCTGTGCCCGAAATGATGTAACCAAGAAATGGAATAGAAGAGACCTCAATGGTACATTTGGAAATCTTGCCATAAAGATGATTCTCTCGTAATCGAAGAAGTACCTCTTTGACCTGTATTCTGTGCTCTGTGAGATTTTTAGAAAATGTCAGGATGTCATCCAAATATACCACGACACTTAGGTATAGCATATCCTGAATGACTTCGTTAATGAATCCCTGGAAGATGACAGGGGTGTTGCTGAGGCCAAACGGCATTA
Organism: Pseudophryne corroboree; assembly: GCF_028390025.1. Classification (NCBI taxonomy): domain Eukaryota; kingdom Metazoa; phylum Chordata; class Amphibia; order Anura; family Myobatrachidae; genus Pseudophryne; species Pseudophryne corroboree. The sequence goes on from NC_086448.1 coordinate 716,572,089, forward strand.
CCAAGTACTCGTAATGCCCGTCCCTGGTATTGAAGGCCGTCTTCCATTCGTCTCCCTGACGAATACGTATCAAATTATAAGCTCCCCTTAAATCAAGCTTGGTGATACGTATTCTTAATGGTGACATCATTTAGACAACGATAGTCAATACATGGTCTTAGCCCTCCGTCCTTCTTCTTCACAAAAAGAAACCCTCCCCCGCCGGGGAGGTAGAGGGGTGGATGAATCCTTTCTGCAGTTTAGACTTGATATAGTCCGACATAGCTTGGGTCTCGGCTAATGATAAGGGATAAGTGCGACCCCGAGGCGGCATTTCCCCCGGAATGAGCTCAATGGGACAGTCCCAGGGTCTATGCGGTGGTAGCAGATCTGCCGCTTGCTCCGAGAACACGTCAGAAAACTCCCGATAGGCCTCCGGAATGAGCCCTTCATCTGACTTGGAAGATACACGGAGCGGATAGACAGGGGTGAGACAATTTGAATGACAAAAAGGACTCCAAGATGTTATTTGTGTCAAACTCCAGTCGACATGAGGGTTGTGAAGTTTAAGCCAAGGGAGGCCCAAAATCAGATCGTGGGGCATCTCCCAAATCACTAGGAACTCCAAATGTTCTTGATGCAAAGCTCCCACTTGCAGTTTGATTGGTACTGTACAACTTGAAATCAGACCGTTAGAAATTTGGGTACCATTGATAGCAGTCAACGTAATAGGTCATTCGACCGACCGTAGCTGAAAACCCAGATTCTGAGCACAGGAAAGGGAAATTAAATTTCCTGCAGCCCCTGAGTTCAGCAGAGCCTTAACGGGTTTGGCTATTGACTCGGAGAACAGAGACACGGAGAGTAAACAGTCCACTGATGGAGAAGGTTTAGAAGAAACCCCTAGCTTGACTCCTCCGGAACAAGCTAGGACTGCCCGTTTCCCGGACGAAACTTGCAAAACTTGAGAAAAATGATTCGCGGCTCCACAGTAGAGGCAGAGTCTACCCTCACGACGACGCTGATGTTCTTCTGGGGACAGCCGAGATCGATTAATCTGCATGGGTTCATCAGGATTTGGAATAACTGTTGGTTTAGACGGAAAAGATCGGACCCTTGATCAATCTGACCGATTACGTTCGCCACCTCGTTCCTGCATGCGAAGATCCACCTTTACACAAAGCGAGATCAACTGTTCTAAAGAATCCGGCAAATCTCTAGTGACCAAATCGTCCTTTAGACGATCGGAGAGCCCGTTCCAAAAGGCAGCCCGAAGAGCATCATTATTCCAACGCAGATCTGAGGCTATGGTCTGAAAATTAATCACATACTGTCCCACTGTACGAGAGCATTGTCGGACACGAAGCAAGTCTGCAGAGGCAGCGTTCGTCCTGCCTGGCTCATCAAAGATCCTCCGGAATGACGCACTGAAATTGGTGTAACTAGAAACCAATGGATCAGATCGCTCCCATAATGGAGACACCCAATCCAACGCTGAACCCTCAAGCAAAGAAATAATGTATGCCTCCTTGGACCGATCAGTAGGGAAGTTATGTGAAAGAAGTTCAAAATGTACCTCGCACTGATTGAAAAAACCACGGCAATTCTTAGGATTCCCATTATAGCGAGAAGGAGTAGGGAGCTGAAGGCGTGACCTGGTTCCAGAGGAGGACGGAACATTACTAGAAACAACCACTGGAGCAGTTACTGGAGCTGGGGCCGGTACTACTGAAGCCAGAGAAGTCTGAATTTGATCCAGCCGGCCAGACAATTCCTGAAGATAATGCATCACCTGGCTCTGTGCTGCTTCCTGACTTTGTACTCGAGAAATCAAGTCCTGGTTTTTACTTGCCTCTGGGCTCCGATCCCCCGGGTCCATGAGGCCTGAGTATACTGTCACTGACCTAGGTTGGGGGTATTGTGAACTTGGGGGTTCTCCCGATGGCTGGAACAGGGATGGCTTAATATAGGTCTTCCTCATACAGGACTCTGACAGTAAAGCTTGGTGAAAATATTAAAGAACTTTATTGCAGGAAGAGAGCAACACAATGTCACATAGCAGAGAAGGAACGTATGGGGAAAAGTCCAGGCCTATAGGAGAACTTGTAAGCAATGCTAAGGATTCCAGGAAAAGAAGTCCTTGTGAGTGTTGGTACAAGATAATAATGACTGAAGAACTTGTAAGTGATGTTTTTAAAGATACTGGTGATTTGAAGAACTGGTGAACGGTGGTTGAAGACTCTGACGATTTGAAACACTTGTGAGCGGTGGTTAAAGACACTTATGATTTGTAGAACTTGACAGCGGTGATTAAAGACACTGATGATTTGTAGAACTTGAGAGCTGTGATTAAAGACACTGATGATTTGTAGAACTTGAGAGCGGTGATTAAAGACACTGATGATTTGCAGAACTTTAGAGCGGCGTTTAAAGACGCTGATGATTTGTAGAACTTGAGAGCGGCGTTTAGCCCGCAGCACACGCTGAGTCCAAGAACACACCAGCCGTAGTTTACGCTGAACTGTGCAGCAACTGGCACCTGGAAGTGCCGGAGACACTGGGGTACGACTGCAGAGAGATACGTCAGGAACAAGAGCACTGGCATCCACGTCAGGGGAAAAGATGATACCCAGTTACTGTAAGTGATAAAGGGCCGAATTTAGATCTGATCGCTGGGCTGCATTTTTTGATGTCCTGTGATCAGATAGTCGCCGCCTACAGGGGGAGTGTTTTTTCACTATGCAAGTGTGCGTGCCTATGTGTTAACAGAGCTGCTAAAAATCAGTGGTATCCGAGGTCTGGGTCAACACCAAAAGTGGTGTCGACACCCATTAGGTTCACACCCATTGGTCGACAGTGACTAGATTGACACTAGAAATAGGTCGACATGACCATTAGGTCGACGTGCAAAAAGGTCAACATGCAAAAAGGTCAACATGAGTTTTTCAAATGTTTTCCTTTTTTCAACTTTTTCATACTTTACGATTCACATGGACTACGATTGGGAACGGTAACCTGCCCAAAAGCTCGCTCGCCATGCAAGGGGACATGGTGCACTAATTGGGGTTCCCGGTCACTTTACGAAGAAAACGACACAAAAAAAACATGAAAAACTCGTAGACCTTTTTTCATGTCGACCTAGCCACTGTCAACCAATAGGTGTCGACCTAATGTGTGTCGACCTAGACAATGTTGACCCTGAGTCCCATACCCAAATCAGCTTGTGCAGTCAGGGGCAAATGCAGGATTTATTTAGGGGGGTTTACGTGGGTGTGTATCTGTGAGTGAATATATATATATATATATATATATATAAAACAGGGGGGATAGGGATACAGGCGACTAATGTGGCTAAAAGATCGTATTTAAAAATGTTTTTTTTAATGAAAGCCAAAAAATATAAAAGCAAAAAGTTTTTAATACATGAGAGTAAAATCAGTTTTTTTTTAAATGTTTGGAGTACAAGCAAAGATTTCATATAAAATAAAGTACAAAAATATAAATATAAAGGGATAAAGGATAGGAAATAAACTTAACTTGAAAACACTGGGTGGTCAGTATAGGCCCAACGCTTTTCGTCTCAACAGACTTCTTCAAGGGGTAGGGACAGAATGAAGCTGTATGTCTATTTATACCCATATCACTTAGGTATGAGGTGGTGACATCATAATAGATCATGTGATGTGATCTGACAACAAACATTAACAAAACGTACAAAGCTTATTTTAAAACATATCAGGGGTGAGTTCCTCACCAGGCATGTCCATTATTGATGAAAACGAGTGAAAAACAGTATGAAATAACGTTTAAAAATGTCCAGAATGTGAACAGGAGTCATTTCCACCACACTTCCGGTGACGGAGGACTCCGTTCGTCACTTCCGCCTCACTTCCGGCGGCGATCGCGCATGCGCACGTGGCAGCTCCCGGCTTCCAGCTCGGTTTCATACCCTGTGTCCTGGGACTGTCTGCATGACTACTCAAAGATGGCCGCTGCAGCCTCATTGAAAAATATGACTAGAAAGCCACATAAAATGGACTCTCCCCGAGTGAGCTGGAGGAAACAAAACATCCCCCTCTATGTAAAAGCAACACTGAATACCCGTGGGCGCATGCGCATTGAGATCCAGGAAACCAGGAGCCGCCGGGTGCGCATGTTTTAAAATGAGCTTTGTACGTTTTGTCAATATTTGTTGTCAGATCACATCACATGATCTATTATGATGTCATCACCTCATACCTAAGTGATATGGGTATAAATAGATATACAGCTTCATTTTGTCCCTACCCCTTGAAGAAGTCTGTTGAGACGAAACGCGTTGGGCCTGTACTGACCACCCAGTGTTTTAAAGTTAAGTTTATTTCCTATCCTTTATCCCTTTATATTTATATTTTTATATTTTTGTACTTTATTTTATACGAAATCTTTGCTTGTACTCCAAACATTTTTAAAAAACTGATTTTACTCTCATGTACAGGTTGAGTATCCCATATCCAAATATTCCGAAATACGGAATATTCCGAAATACGGAATTGTTTGAGTGAGAGTGAAATAGTGAAACCTTTGTTTTCTGATGGCTCAATGTACACAAACTTCATTTAATACACAAAGTTATTAAAAATACTGTATTAAATGACCTTCAGGCTGTGTGTATAAGGTGTATATGAAACATAAATGAATTGTGTGAATGTACACACACTTTGTTTAATGCACAAAGTTATTAAAAATATTGGCTAAAATTACTTTCAGACTGTGTGTATAAAGTGTATATGAAACATAGATGCATTCTGTGCTTAAACTAGCGTCCCATCACCATGATATCTCATTATGGTATGCAATTATTCCAAAATACGGAAATATCCGATATCCAAAATACTGCTGGTCCCAAGCATTTTGGATAAGGGATACTCAACCTGTATTAAAAACTTTTTGCTTTTATATTTTTGGGCTTTCATTTAAAAAAAAAACACATTTTTTAAACACGATCTTTTAGCCACATTAGTCGCCGGTATCCCTATCCCCCCTGTTTTATGCATTTTTAACAACACTATACCATTGTTGTATTTTTAGGGTTTGGCTGACACCTTTTTATAAGGGAAAATGGGCTTTTAGTATTTTTGTGTGGTGAAACCTTTTAACGTTTACATAGCCTTACTGAGACTTTCATTTCACAAGTGGCGCTGTACTATCTTCTTGTATATATATATATATATATATATATATATGGGATGCAGTTAAAAAGTCGGCTGTTGGGATCCCGGTGTTAGAGAAACCGACATGCCAGGATCCCGACAGCCAGTGAAATACCGACGAACGGAATCTCGATATACGCAGGGTATTCCCACTTGGTTAGTTGCTCCACACCACTAACCAAGTGGGAATATAACCTGTGGTGAGTGAAGCGAGCAGCCGGGCCCGCAGCAAGCCCACGAGGGTTCTCGCTTCCGACAGACGGGATGCCACTGTCGGTATACTGACAGCCGGCATCCTGTGTGCTGGTAAAACATACTGATATTTTATATACTGTATATATATATATATATATATATATATATATATATATATATAGATCATGTATGGCCCGGCACTCCTCCTCTGAATATAGCGCCCCGGTGCCCCCAGCAACAATGGTGGATAGTCAGGAAGAAAGACTGCGGCACTCAGGGTCTTGTTTTAGTATAAAGATGTATTAAAAATACATTACAAAGACCATCAACGTTTCGGGGTGTCTAGCCCCTTTGTCAAGATGTGAGAGAGTGAAAGAAGTGCTAAAGTGACTTACCTATAAAGGATGGAAAACCCGCCAAACCGCCAGTGAGTGGCCGTCCGTGATCCCGGTGCGCGGCCAGAGCGGCACTGTGTAGTGACGTGCATGCGCGGCTCGTGATGACGTGGCTGTTCCGTTGCTAGGTAGCAGTCGGGACGCCGAGGACGGGATGCATGCACGTGACCTAAACACGATATAGAAGATCAGTGCACTGTGACCACCCCAAGCCTCCCGGAAAAACATGTAAATCACAACATAAAAAGCATACATGGCAACCAATCTTGACAGAGAGGGGATCGGAGCCAGTTAATGGCAACACTGTGACAGTGCTTGGGCAGACGGCATGCAGGGCCATGAACCATACAACACTTGTGATAGATATACATGCATAAAAGGAAGGGGGAAAAACAGAGTACAGTAAATTGGGTAAACCCCTATGTTACCAAACAAATCAAGCAAAGCTAACACAAAGCTAAGATCATGGCGGATGTCGACCATGATCCGTCAGTTCTTGTAATGATGAAGGCTGTATTGTTGGAAAGTCATCCAAATGTGCTCCACACTATTCTTTCATTGAGCCCATCCGGCTGTGTGGTATTGAGTCTGAAAATCCAGGAGGTCTCCCTACGGAGGAGTAGACCATCCCGGTCCCCCCCTCGGAGGGATTTTGGAACGTGATCTATGATGACATGCTTGAGATCAGATAAACGGTGTCTTGCTTCATAGAAGTGTCTGGCCACTGGTTGTTCCGAGGAACTCCCGGCGAGGGCCGCCTTGATTGCAGAGCGGTGTAGAGCCATGCGTTCCCGTAAGGATCTAATAGTCTTGCCCACGTAGCATAAGCCACAAGGGCAAGTAATCAGGTAAATGATGTAGGTGGAGGTACAGGTTACCACGTGACGTATGGCAATCTTCTTACCTGTCCGTGGTGTGATGAAGGTAGAACCCGTCAACATATGGCTGCAGGTTGTGCAGCCCAAGCAGCGGTAGCACCCTGGCTTCTTGGTCAAGAATGAGTCCTTTTGAAATCGGGTGGAAGGGCTCGAGATGTTAGAAATGTCGGTATGTACCACCAAGTCCTTGATGTTACGGCCTCTTCTGTAACACATCATTGGGGTCTTGTGCTTGAAGGGTAAGTGTGGATCAGAAGATACAATTGGCCAGAGAGCTCTATTTGCTCTGTACAGTACCGCACTGGAGGTGTCAAACGTAGTGGTCCAAGCGATTCTGTTGTCAGTGGACCTGGTCTTGGTTTGTAATAATGTGGAACGGGGTAACTGTAGTACCTCCCTTTTGATAGTCTCAAGTGTAGTGCATTCGTAGCCCCTAGCGATGAATCTTGACACCATCTTGTCCAATTCCTCCTCCAGGAGGTCAGGTTGACTATTGATTCGAGCTACCCTCATCATTTGGGATCTGGGAAGACCCAATTTCAATGATTGCGGATGGTGACTGTTGGCCCGCAGGAGAGTGTTTTTATCGGTAGGTTTATTATATACGTTGGTCTGTAGACTCCCCGCCTTGATGGCAACTTGAACATCCAGATAATTAATAGATGTCTTGGACCATTGGAAGGTGATTTTGAGTGTCGAAGGTCTATCATTGATGGATTCCAACAGTGATTCCAAAGCTGATTCACCTCCTGTCCAAATGATGAACAGGTCGTCTATGTACCTGGTAAACAGTGTTATATGTCGGACGATGGACTGATCCTGGAAGAACATGAGGGCCTCTTCCTGAAACATGTACACGTTAGCGTATGACGGTGCCACGTTGCTTCCCATCGCGCACCCGGTTCTCTGTTGGTAGAACCGGCCATCAAAGATGAAATAATTTCGTGTGAGGGTTAATTCCAATAGTGTCATGAAGAGGTCCAGGTCGACATCCTCCATCTTCTCCTTCACCAGGAAAGTTCTCATGGCTTCTAGGCCCCCGACATGCGGGATGCTGGTATACAAACTGCAGATGTCCACCGTGCAGAGAATAGCTCCCTCGGGGACTGTGCCATAGCTGTCCAATAGACGAAGAAAGGATGTAGTGTCTTTCAAATATGTTGCCTGCTTGAGGACCAATGGTTGTAATATGCAGTCAAGAAATTGGTAAATTGGCTGATAAAGTGATTGTCTGGCAGAGATTATCGGACGACCAGGGGGAGTCTCGAGATTTTTATGGATTTTAGGAACAGTAAACAAAACAGGAACTACCGGAAACTTCTGTGTGAGAGCCTTGTGTAGCTTTTCCGGAATAAGATTATGTGAAAAGGCTGCTGCCAAGATGGTATCCAATTCTTGTTTGTACTGTGCCATGGGATCGCCATCCAATAGGCTGTACGCATTAGAGTCTGCTAACTGGGTCAGGATTTCCGAACGATAGTACGACATGTCAAGGATCACCACCCCGCCCCCTTTGTCTGCGGGGCGAATGACAATGTCGGTGTACGATCCCAGGTTCCTGAGTGCTGCCCATTCCTGCTTGGACAAATTGTGATGGTGCTGCTGGTTTGCCCTGGTGTACTTGTTGGTTGCTTCATCTACCAAGCGTATGAACGTCTTGATGGAAGAGTTGGCGGACTGTGGGTCAAAAGTAGAATGACTCCTTTTGTTCAAAAAAGGTTGAAAAATAGTTGTTTCGGCAGGCTCTTGCTTGGGATGTTGTGCGAAATATTCCTGTCTGCGGAGCTTCCTGGCAAATTGATAGAGGTCAATCTTCCACTCAAGATCCTTGTGCTGATTGGTGGGGACAAATGACAGGCCATTGTTGAGGACTTCCGTTTCGGTGGGAGTGAGGGTGCGTTGAGAGAGGTTGTAGATCATGTTTTGTTTTTTACAGCCCGATCTTTCAAGTCTCGTGTTCTGGCCGCCCCTACGGGTGGGCGGCCTCTTGCCTTGGACTGTGATGCGGTTGCCGTGTCTAAAGGGACAGCATGCGAGTCTTGTGAGCCGTCAGAGTCAGCGACAGCAAATTCGCTGTCACTATTGGACGAAGCAGCTGATCTAGAAGTATTCTCTCTGCGCCGACGCCAGCCTTGTCTCGATTTTGGTCGAAATGTCTGGGAGTTGTTGGGACCGCTTCCCATGATCCACCTGTAAACCCTATTGTTATCATAATCGTCCTGTACGATATCATGCTTATTCTTCTTAAACTTGATCAGGTCCCTGCGATAGGTGTCGCATTGGGAACGTAACTTCGATAGCCAATCATGTGATGTGTCCCCTTGTAGTACAGGTAGGTGGTCAACTTCAAAAGATGCGATTTTTTCTTTGGCCAATTTCAGTTCCCTCCCGGCTTCCTCAATCACCAGCAGCATGAGATCCATGCTGCATTTGTTGGTGATCCCAATCCACTTTTTGCAAAAGTCCGGGTTGTACCTTCCTATGGTCGGAGAGTTCTTAACCCTGAATCCTCTGGGAATCATGCTTTCCCTATGATAATCAGACAAGGATATACCATGTAGCAAAAAGTCGATCTCTCTGCGTTTCAGCTTAAGAAGCTTCTGGAACAGATCTTCTGGGCCCAGTTGCTGGTCACTGAAAGAAAGTTGCTCTTTGAAGCGCAGTCTATCCGCATCTGCATCCGTGAAGCTATAGAGGTCCCCTTTGTTAATATTGAGGTGCTTGCATCCTCTGACTTCCTCCGTAGGCGTCATGGAGGTGGAGGGATTCATGTTTCCAGGCGCTGGAAGGGTCAGCACTGATCAAAGTGCAGAAAGTGCTCAAAGTGACTGCTGCAGCTGTAAAGTGCTGGGTGCTGCTCGTGGAGAAAGTGCAATTGTGCTTGATGTGATAAAGTGCTGCAGCTGGTGTGGCGAACTCCTGTCACATGTACATTAAAAATGTCGATAAATTGGGGTGCCCTGGCCCAGGCAGGGGACGTCAATGAAGGCGGCTCCTGAGGATATGTAGATCATGTATGGCCCGGCACTCCTCCTCTGAATATAGCGCCCCAGTGCCCCCAGCAACAATGGTGGATAGTCAGGAAGAAAGACTGCGGCACTCAGGGTCTTGTTTTAGTATAAAGATGTATTAAAAATACATTACAAAGACCATCAACGTTTCGGGGTGTCTAGCCCCTTTGTCAAGATGTGAGAGAGTGAAAGAAGTGCTAAAGTGACTTACCTATAAAGGATGGAAAACCCGCCAAACCGCCAGTGAGTGGCCGTCCGTGATCCCGGTGCGCGGCCAGAGCGGCACTGTGTAGTGACGTGCATGCGCGGCTCGTGATGACGTGGCTGTTCCGTTGCTAGGTAGCAGTCGGGACGCCGAGGACGGGATGCGTGCACGTGACCTAAACACGATATAGAAGATCAGTGCACTGTGACCACCCCAAGCCTCCCGGAAAAACAGCTCTGGCCGCGCACCGGGATCACGGACGGCCACTCACTGGCGGTTTGGCGGGTTTTCCATCCTTTATAGGTAAGTCACTTTAGCACTTCTTTCACTCTCTCACATCTTGACAAAGGGGCTAGACACCCCGAAACGTTGATGGTCTTTGTAATGTATTTTTAATACATCTTTATACTAAAACAAGACCCTGAGTGCCGCAGTCTTTCTTCCTGACTATATATATATATATATATATATATATATATATATATGTACATAGTAGATACTCAGTGGCACTCAGGGTCTGTTCAGTGGTCAAAACTTGTATTAAAAATTACTGCATAATCCAACGTTTCGGGACTGACACGTCCCTTTGTCAAGGTGAGTAACGTTGGATTATGCAGTAATTTTTAATACAAGATTTGACCACTGAACAGACCCTGAGTGCCGCTGAGTATCTACTATGTACATGTAATTGAACTTTTTTCAGAGGGCACCAGGGCAGCTGCGAACAATCGTGGGAGTGCCGGTCCAAACCACATCTATATATATATATATATATATATACACACATATATATATATATATATATATATATATACACATACATGGACATATATACACATATATATACATACATATATACACGTACCACACACATTCATACACAAACAAATGCACATGCATACATACACAAATACATTTCCATCCCTGTAAATACACACACACACACACACACTTCATATACAGTATTGGTGGTATACATACCACCAGGGGCTGGGAGCAGTGGGAGGCACTAGCAGACTATTCTGTGAGAAGGGAGAGAGCTGCTGCGGCTGAACATGTGCAGTCAGCAGCTCTCCCCGGACTTTCTCTATGCAGAGAGCTACGTAGCTCTATGCTCCTGCAGTAGCTCCGTGGTCGCGGTTGCGATTGCAATCGTGGCTTTTGCTCATCAGGTAGGGTTTCCAGGTACTCGGACCCCCCCCCCCCCCTGCATGCGCTAATATGTGCAGTCTCTGCGCAGCCCAGAACTTACTCTTCTAGTGCGATTGAATCCTGCTAATCGGGGCTGGAGCTGACGACAGACACCCTATCTGAGAGCGCTTGAGCCCGTCTGCGTTTTTCTGGACACTCCCTGTAAACGCTCAATTACCACCCAAAACAGCCTTATCCTGTCAATCACCTTGCGAACGCCAGTGCGAATTGATCCTTTGCACCATCCCGTCGCGGACTGGTGATGCCTGTTGTAGCTGTCCGACGTGCGTGCACATTGTGGTGCATATACATGCGCTGTTAGTAACCGATCGCCCGCTGTTCGAAAATGCACAGCAGCGATCAGATCTGATTTACCCCCAAAATCCAGTATCTGAAACTAATGTAGACACAACAGCTTTGTAGAGTGCAGCATAATAAACTTAGCCCAATGACAGTTAATGTGTACAGAATGTTAGTATTTCACCATTTTACCAAATATTTAACAATGTCCTGTTTTCATTGAAATATGGGCAGACTATTCTTGAAGAAGAAACCTAACCGAGCTGCAACATACTGTACGTAGAAGAACATTCAACATTTAAAGATTTCCAAAATGAACATGTCCTGTTTAATTATAGTCATCTTTTAGAATCACTTTTTTTCTGTTAACAAACAGATTCTAAAATGCCAGACAAAATACATTTCAAAAGTTGTTGCCAGATGCCACTTAACTAGTATTTGTATTTAATCTGAATAATACACAAAATAAATACAAACATGTGTTCAGTGATGTTCACTGTGGATTAAATATTTATGGTCTGTGGTTTTTCGAAATTTCAGCATCCACTATGTTTGTGCCTTTTACCCTTTATTACATGCAGTCAGTTAACACACTTAATAGCCACTGGCCCATGACAAACATTGATTGTGCAATCAAATAAGCAAGAATCCAGCGCAGAAAACTAAACTATTTGTGACATATGTGATTTTCAAGCAGATATGATTGACAGATTTATAAAGTGCAGACATTCTGTATATGTACATAGAAATAGATTTTATATATATATATTTTTATATATATATATATATATAAAATGTATATATATATTTATACATATATATATATATAATAAACATACATATGTAAAATGGTATGTACTCTCTATATAAATATGTATAAGCACACACACACAAACACACACACATACATATATATATATATATATATATATATATATACACATTTCATTCTTACTTCAGTATATTGATGAAAACAGAGAAAGGGCGACATTCATCCAATAAAACAGGTCCCAGGAGGAAAATGATACAAGCGACAACACTTTATTTTTGGTTAATATGGTGACTCTTTCATTTTAGTGACATTGCTAGAGGGATGTCGCAACCTGGATCAATACCTGCTTCCTTGCTATGGATAACTGCTTTTTTTACACAAGTCAGCAACATTACTATCTGCAGCCCTTTCAGTTACTAATTGCTAGTAGGTCACAAAGAACACTGCTCTTCTATGACTTACATGTTATTAGTAATGACTGTGTTAAAACATGAATGTTACTTTTTATTATTATTATTATTATTACAATTAATAATAATAATAGACTATAGTAATGTGCAAATGGTCTGATTCAGAGATTTCAGCTGCATTGCGCATGTAGATCTGGTTCTGCGACCACTGTGCAATGTTTTTATACTTGTGCGGCGGGGCAGAGCCAGACATGCGGGGCAGACTAGCCCTGTGCTGGGTGTCCCCCCGCATGTCTGAGTAACTGATCGTAGCCATGCAAAATTTTGCACGGCTACGACCAAGTCTGAATTAGGACCTCTGTTCCTAATGTAGATGTGGTCGCAAAATGACTCTTGCATGCAAATCAATCAATAGTTTCATACTGCGCATGTGTCTGAGTCGCAGTCCACATGCACAGCAATTGAACTGCACCACCTTTAGTACAGTAGATGTTGTAGTACTATTATGACTGGCAGGAACCACTGCACTATTAGTGGATTGCTGTTCCTGCTCTTCTGTCGACTGATCCATATCTACTCATAGCACTATTAGCAACAGTAATGTAGCATCTGCTGAACATACTTTTCTAAGTACAGTGCCTGAACAGCAACACACATGTTTAGTTTTTTATTATGATGATTTTCCTAACAGTGACACAGTCATAGTCACAGTGTTGCAGCCCACAGCCCTTCACTGATGACACAGAGTCTGAGGGTGAGACTGTATCTGACTGTCCTTAATCACATTAGCTCTTCTTTATATTATTATTATTATCATTATGATTATTATTTTTATCATCATTATTAATATTAGTAATAGTTACAGTAGCCCTTAATCACACTACAGCAGCCCACAGCCATCCACAGAGTCTGAGGGTGACACTCAGGGCTGTTTCTAGACAATTTGGCTTCCAGTGCGAACAGTAAATAAATGTGCCCCTAGACATTCTAAAATGTGATACTTTGAAAGTATTAAAAACATTTATACATTAATCAATATACATAGTTGTTAAATTATTTTGCTATAAAATAGGTCATTTTTTATGTAAAAACCATGTGTATGGTTCTTTATATATATATATATATATATATATATCCAATTGTAAAGAAGGCACTCACCAGACTGATATTGAAATGCAAAAAGACGTTTATCAAATCTCACATAAGCGACTTAATCATGGTTGGTCGACGTTTCGGTCCCAAGCCGGACCTTTTTCCAGACCAGTGTGTACAATCGTCAGAATCCCAAAACCAAATGACCCTCAGTGTGGAACTCTAAATACCCCACCAGAGCCCGCCCATCAGTGCAATCACCAATCATGGTCATTTAAATTAGATATAGTTACATGCTCATTCCACACACATGGATCACATCATTGTGCATATCTGCACATCACTCACAAAAGTGTCACATATGAATAATATATGAATACTGTATAAATACTATCACACCGCTCACCTCTTACCAGCAAAGAACAGAGCTGCGGGTGGAGCGCACGCCGTCGGTGACCCGCATAGGACTTCCGCCCTCATTCAATCAAAGATAGTAACTTCCGGCCCCGTGGTTCCACACTGAATACTCAGTGGAACGCACGTCGCGGGTGAACCGCAAGACGCTTCCGCCTTCAAAGATGATGTCATTAAGGGGAGTCAAGACAGATACCGGAGCGTAGCTCAAAAGAGCTAAAACATACCAAAAACTGGCATCATTGATAAATATAAGTCAAAATGAAAATAACATGAGCATGATGACGTGTGTGGTTGTATATTAGTGGCATGAACCCTGAAAATTTTTTTTTCGAGTAGGGCAGCTTAGGTAGGTATAAGGAGCTCCACACCGGACAAGTACTGCATAATAGAAACCCGATATTCCACAAACATACATATAAAGACGGTATCTATAGAGACTTACTATAGAAAACTTAACAAATAACATAATTAAAACCTAATGCTCAGACTGAAGCGCTGGAACGCCATGTTGGACACCCAAAAATGCAAATTATGCAAAAAGTGCAAAAAAGGGGGCTGTATCCACAATATATAATGTTTAAAGAAAAACACTTAGATGGTTCTGTTCATTCAGCCCTCTTGGAGATACTGTTCCCAAATAGTGTATCCAATAAGCCTCTCTTTTTAGTAATAATACACCTCTGTCGCCCCCCCGTAGGGGTGGTGGAATCCAATCAATGATCATATGCCGCAATGTCACTACTTGGTGTTTCATCTGCATAAAATGAAGTGCCACTGGTTTATCAGTCTTGCCACTGGTGAGTGCCAACTGTATTGAGGATCTATGTTGGTTGATCCGTTCGCGGTAAGTCCTGATGGTTTTCCCCACGTACATTTTTCCACAGGGGCATGTGAGATAGTAGACGACATGATCCATCAGACATGTTAAATGGTGTCGTAGCTCAATTTTGGTGCCATACAGTGGGTGATTAAAGAACCGTCCAGTTATCATTGCTCTGCAGGTCATGCATTTTAGGCACTTGAAGCATCCTGGGTTTATATTCAACCAGGTAGTGCCAGATGTCATCGATGGTCGCATAGTTGGTCTCATCAGCATGTCCTTCAAGTTGGCACCTCTTGGCACGCTTAATAGAGGAGGTCGACTGCCGACTTTTTTGAATTTGGGATCAGTGCTGATCATAGACCAGTTTTTCTTTATTGTTCTCTCCACAGTGTGTAGGCCAGTATTGCAACTGGTCTTGAATATAATACGATCACGGTTCTTGATTTTGCTGTTAGACTTGTTCATATGTAGTCTCCGTGCTTTAACCAGACATCTATCCACCACTGTGGCTGTGTACCCACGTTCAATAAAGCGCTGTCTGCATTCACGTAGTTGTATGTCGGCATTGGTGCCATTGGAGTTGTTTCTTAATACCCTAAGGAATTGAGAGACGGGTAAATTCGACTTTTGCCTATCTGGATGATGGCTAGAGGCCCATAGTAGGGTGTTCCGGTCTGTGGACTTACGGTATAGGGTGTATTCCAATACCGATGGAAAAGACGGATCCTTGTAAATAGTAACGTCCAAAAAATTAATACTGGACTCACTCAATGTGGCCGTTAATTTAATTGGACTGTTGAGAGCATTCAGGGTGTCCACCATGGCATAAAACAGTTCGGCGGAGCCCCGCCAGACAATAAAGAGATCATCAATATATCTCTTATAGCATACAATATACTCGGCATAATTGCACAAAATATTTTCATGTTCATACTTTGCCATGTACAGATTGGCGAACCCCGGGGCCAAATTCGAGCCCATAGCGGTGCCCGCCAACTGCACATAGTACTCATCCTGGTATTGGAAATAGTTATCAGTAAGTACTAGTTTAATCAGACTCAAAATGAATTCAATAGGAGGACCCTCGTAAGGACCCTTAATCAGTGCTTCCCTTACGGCAGCAATCCCCTCCTCATGGGGAATAACAGTGTACAATGATGTTACGTCAAGAGTAGCTAGCAAACAAGAGGTTACATCATCAGTAATGAGAGCCAACACTCCCAAGAGATCGCTGGTATCACGAATATAGCTGTCCATCACCCTCACACATGGTTGAAGGAAATGGTCAACAAATCGTGCCAGTGGTTGTAACAGGGATCCTTGTGCCGATATTATAGGTCTCCCTGGGGGTCTTGTCAGGGATTTATGCACCTTGGGCAGGGTGTAGATGATGGGACAGATGGGGTGAGACACCGATAGGTAATCATAGACATCATCATTGATCCATGCATATTGTAGTGCCTGAACCAGTAGGTCATCAACCTCCTTTTTGAATCGGGGAGTCGGATTGTGGGCGATCTTAGCATAGGTGTTAATGTCAGATAATTGTGTTTTAATTTCAGAATCATAGTCAGTGAAGTCCTGAAGGACTACCGCTCCTCCCTTATCTGCATTCCTAATTACCAAATTAGTGTTTTGTTTCAAGTGTCTTAATGCTTGCCATTCAGACTTAGATAAATTAGAGTAGCCTCCGCTGCACCTGTTGTGTTGTAGTACCTCGCTGTCAATTACCTGTAAAAAGGTTTTTAAACTGGCGTTGTTGGAAACCGGGTCAAATTTACTGGTGTTCCTAAACATCGCAAGCGGCCTTATTTCAGGCTGCGGCTGGTTATTGATAAATTTATTATCAAAGAATTCCCTGAGACGTAATTGGCGTCCCATCCTGTATCTTTCAATGGACCAATTAAATGACTTGAAGTTACAGGTCGGGACAAAAGAAAGCCCCTTGCTCAATAGTGAGGTTTCAGCCTCAGATAGTATATGCGAGGATAAATTAAATATTAAGTTCGGGAACCTCTCCCTCCTCGTCCCCGTGTTTTTGATCCTCCCCCTCCGCGGGTGGGGTCGCCTGTGGCGACTTTGGCTCTCCGAGCTCTGGTGCCTGGTCCTAAAAAAGAGGATGAAGCCCCCGTCCCGGATGGTGGTATGCTATCAGTAAATTCAGAGTCAGAAGAGGAATATCCCTGTGGATGACTAAATCTCTGCTGTCTATGATTGTATCTGTTCTGTCGGTTACGTCGCCACCTGGTGGATTGATCATCACCAGATAACCACTTGTATACCGAATGTTGCTGATAATCAGCTTCCACAGTCTCCCATTTTTTTCTCTTGAATGCTAACAAGTCAGTACGGTATTTATCAATTTGTAACTTGATTTTGTCTAACCAGTTCTCTGACTTGTCAGCCTTCAAACTAGAGGTGTATTCCCGTTCAAAGGTATCGATATCGCTCTTTACTTTTTTAAGCTCAGTCCCTACTTCCTCTACCACAAGTATAAGCAAGTCAGATGAACATTTGTTCAATATTCCACACCATTTCACACAGAAGGAGGGATTTTTTTCTACCAATGGTGGGAGTATTGGCAATTCTAAATCCTCTAGGGATTCTTTTCTTCCGATAGTATTCGGACAAAAACTGTCCGTGGAGGGTCAAATCAATTTCCCTCTTTTTCAGTTTGTTAAGTTTGTGGAAAAGATCTAACGGTGTCCGAGCTGGTAACTGATCAAAGTCTGTCTGATTAAATAAAACTTTTTCAATATCGTCATCGGTATAACTAACAAATGCATTCTCCGCCTCACTTAAAGAATTTTCATCCAATATGCCTACATTCAGAGACATTCTAAACCAGGTGAGAGTATGAACACTAGCATCCAGCGGTTCAGTCAACATGTAAGCATAGACAATTAAAATAACCAAAAAATATGGTCAAATAGAAGAGGATACCTGACAAATTGCATAAAAGTAATCACTAACAAAAATTTCCTTTAGAGAAAAATTGATATAGAGTCATCAAAAAACGAGAGAAAGACAACAATTGTCCATAACATTAATGGAGGGTGCTCACTTAGAGGTGTATCGTATTGATATCATCAAATATTCCAAGGTAAGTGAAGTGGCACTCACTATACAATAAATGTCATCTGCTGGGGTGTCGCAGTTCCAGGGAAAAACTTGTGTCCACAAGGTCCCATATTATATCCAATTGTAAAGAAGGCACTCACCAGACTGATATTGAAATGCAAAAAGACGTTTATCAAATCTCACATAAGCGACTTAATCATGGTTGGTCGACGTTTCGGTCCCAAGCCGGACCTTTTTCCAGACCAGTGTGTACAATCGTCAGAATCCCAAAACCAAATGACCCTCAGTGTGGAACTCTAAATACCCCACCAGAGCCCGCCCATCAGTGCAATCACCAATCATGGTCATTTAAATTAGATATGGTTACATGCTCATTCCACACACATGGATCACATCATTGTGCATATCTGCACATCACTCACAAAAGTGTCACATATGAATAATATATGAATACTGTATAAATACTATCACACCGCTCACCTCTTACCAGCAAAGAACAGAGCTGCGGGTGGAGCGCACGCCGTCGGTGACCCGCATAGGACTTCCGCCCTCATTCAATCAAAGATAGTAACTTCCGGCCCCGTGGTTCCACACTGAATACTCAGTGGAACGCACGTCGCGGGTGAACCGCAAGACGCTTCCGCCTCCAAAGATGATGTCATTAAGGGGAGTCAAGACAGATACCGGAGCGTAGCTCAAAAGAGCTAAAACATACCAAAAACTGGCATCATTGATAAATATAAGTCAAAATGAAAATAACATGAGCATGATGACGTGTGTGGTTGTATATTAGTGGCATGAACCCTGAAAATTTTTTTTTCGAGTAGGGCAGCTTAGGTAGGTATAAGGAGCTCCACACCGGACAAGTACTGCATAATAGAAACCCGATATTCCACAAACATACATATAAAGACGGTATCTATAGAGACTTACTATAGAAAACTTAACAAATAACATAATTAAAACCTAATGCTCAGACTGAAGCGCTGGAACGCCATGTTGGACACCCAAAAATGCAAATTATGCAAAAAGTGCAAAAAAGTGCAAAAAAGGGGGCTGTATCCACAATATATAATGTTTAAAGAAAAACACTTAGATGGTTCTGTTCATTCAGCCCTCTTGGAGATACTGTTCCCAAATAGTGTATCCAATAAGCCTCTCTTTTAGTAATAATACACCTCTGTCGCCCCCCCGTAGGGGTGGTGGAATCCAATCAATGATCATATGCCGCAATGTCACTACTTGGTGTTTCATCTGCATAAAATGAGCAAGGGGCTTTCTTTTGTCCCGACCTGTAACTTCAAGTCATTTAATTGGTCCATTGAAAGATACAGGATGGGACGCCAATTACGTCTCAGGGAATTCTTTGATAATAAATTTATCAATAACCAGCCGCAGCCTGAAATAAGGCCGCTTGCGATGTTTAGGAACACCAGTAAATTTGACCCGGTTTCCAACAACGCCAGTTTAAAAACCTTTTTACAGGTAATTGACAGCGAGGTACTACAACACAACAGGTGCAGCGGAGGCTACTCTAATTTATCTAAGTCTGAATGGCAAGCATTAAGACACTTGAAACAAAACACTAATTTGGTAATTAGGAATGCAGATAAGGGAGGAGCGGTAGTCCTTCAGGACTTCACTGACTATGATTCTGAAATTAAAACACAATTATCTGACATTAACACCTATGCTAAGATCGCCCACAATCCGACTCCCCGATTCAAAAAGGAGGTTGATGACCTACTGGTTCAGGCACTACAATATGCATGGATCAATGATGATGTCTATGATTACCTATCGGTGTCTCACCCCATCTGTCCCATCATCTACACCCTGCCCAAGGTGCATAAATCCCTGACAAGACCCCCAGGGAGACCTATAATATCGGCACAAGGATCCCTGTTACAACCACTGGCACGATTTGTTGACCATTTCCTTCAACCATGTGTGAGGGTGATGGACAGCTATATTCGTGATACCAGCGATCTCTTGGGAGTGTTGGCTCTCATTACTGATGATGTAACCTCTTGTTTGCTAGCTACTCTTGACGTAACATCATTGTACACTGTTATTCCCCATGAGGAGGGGATTGCTGCCGTAAGGGAAGCACTGATTAAGGGTCCTTACGAGGGTCCTCCTATTGAATTCATTTTGAGTCTGATTAAACTAGTACTTACTGATAACTATTTCCAATACCAGGATGAGTACTATGTGCAGTTGGCGGGCACCGCTATGGGCTCGAATTTGGCCCCGGGGTTCGCCAATCTGTACATGGCAAAGTATGAACATGAAAATATTTTGTGCAATTATGCCGAGTATATTGTATGCTATAAGAGATATATTGATGATCTCTTTATTGTCTGGCGGGGCTCCGCCGAACTGTTTTATGCCATGGTGGACACCCTGAATGCTCTCAACAGTCCAATTAAATTAACGGCCACATTGAGTGAGTCCAGTATTAATTTTTTGGACGTTACTATTTACAAGGATCCGTCTTTTCCATCGGTATTGGAATACACCCTATACCGTAAGTCCACAGACCGGAACACCCTACTATGGGCCTCTAGCCATCATCCAGATAGGCTAAAGTCGAATTTACCCGTCTCTCAATTCCTTAGGGTATTAAGAAACAACTCCAATGGCACCAATGCCGACATACAACTACGTGAATGCAGACAGCGCTTTATTGAACGTGGGTACACAGCCACAGTGGTGGATAGATGTCTGGTTAAAGCACGGAGACTACATATGAACAAGTCTAACAGCAAAATCAAGAACCGTGATCGTATTATTTTCAAGACCAGTTGCAATACTGGCCTACACACTGTGGAGAGAACAATAAAGAAAAACTGGTCTATGATCAGCACTGATCCCAAATTCAAAAAAGTCGGCAGTCGACCTCCTCTATTAAGCGTGCAAAGAGGTGCCAACTTGAAGGACATGCTGATGAGACCAACTATGCGACCATCGATGACATCTGGCACTACCTGGTTGAATATAAACCCAGGATGCTTCAAGTGCCTAAAATGCATGACCTGCAGAGCAATGATAACTGGACGGTTCTTTAATCACCCACTGTATGGCACCAAAATTGAGCTACGACACCATTTAACATGTCTGATGGATCATGTCGTCTACTATCTCACATGCCCCTGTGGAAAAATGTACGTGGGGAAAACCATCAGGACTTACCGCGAACGGATCAACCAACATAGATCCTCAATACAGTTGGCACTCACCAGTGGCAAGACTGATAAACCAGTGGCACTTCATTTTATGCAGATGAAACACCAAGTAGTGACATTGCGGCATATGATCATTGATTGGATTCCACCACCCCTACGGGGGGGCGACAGAGGTGTATTATTACTAAAAAGAGAGGCTTATTGGATACACTATTTGGGAACAGTATCTCCAAGAGGGCTGAATGAACAGAACCATCTAAGTGTTTTTCTTTAAACATTATATATTGTGGATACAGCCCCCTTTTTTGCACTTTTTTGCACTTTTTGCACTTTTTGCATAATTTGCATTTTTGGGTGTCCAACATGGCGTTCCAGCGCTTCAGTCTGAGCATTAGGTTTTAATTATGTTATTTGTTAAGTTTTCTATAGTAAGTCTCTATAGATACCGTCTTTATATGTATGTTTGTGGAATATCGGGTTTCTATTATGCAGTACTTGTCCGGTGTGGAGCTCCTTATACCTACCTAAGCTGCCCTACTCGAAAAAAAAATTTTCAGGGTTCATGCCACTAATATACAACCACACACGTCATCATGCTCATGTTATTTTCATTTTGACTTATATTTATCAATGATGCCAGTTTTTGGTATGTTTTAGCTCTTTTGAGCTACGCTCCGGTATCTGTCTTGACTCCCCTTAATGACATCATCTTTGGAGGCGGAAGCGTCTTGCGGTTCACCCGCGACGTGCGTTCCACTGAGTATTCAGTGTGGAACCACGGGGCCGGAAGTTACTATCTTTGATTGAATGAGGGCGGAAGTCCTATGCGGGTCACCGACGGCGTGCGCTCCACCCGCAGCTCTGTTCTTTGCTGGTAAGAGGTGAGCGGTGTGATAGTATTTATACAGTATTCATATATTATTCATATGTGACACTTTTGTGAGTGATGTGCAGATATGCACAATGATGTGATCCATGTGTGTGGAATGAGCATGTAACCATATCTAATTTAAATGACCATGATTGGTGATTGCACTGATGGGCGGGCTCTGGTGGGGTATTTAGAGTTCCACACTGAGGGTCATTTGGTTTTGGGATTCTGACGATTGTACACACTGGTCTGGAAAAAGGTCTGGCTTGGGACCGAAACGTCGACCAACCATGATTAAGTCGCTTATGTGAGATTTGATAAACGTCTTTTTGCATTTCAATATCAGTCTGCTGAGTGCCTTCTTTACAATTGGATATAATATGGGACCTTGTGGACACAAGTTTTTCCCTGGAACTGCGACACCCCAGCAGATGACATTTATTGTATAGTGAGTGCCACTTCACTTACCTTGGTATATATATATATATATATATATATATATATATAATGCAGTGGAATAAAGGCGGCTCTCATTGCAGACTTCATATGCAGTATGAAAAAGGTCAGCTTTAATCAACCGACATGTTTTGGGGCTCAACCCCTTCCTCAGGACCTCAACAACCCTAGCTGAACCACAAATGATACATATATTCATCACCAATGACAAACAATCAAAAAGCCCTAATGTGACTCACCTGCTCAGCGGCGCCATCCTGTCCGTCCGGACGCTCAGCAGCGCTCCCTCGTCGCCCATCCATGATATCATCAAGCTGCGCCTGGAGTCCGTCGCCTTATCAACTCACAGGCCTCGCTCGTTCGTCGAACTCATACAGAGGGACGCCAGCGAACGCCTCAGCTTCTCAGACATTGAAGCTGAAGCCATCTTAGTGGCTCAATGGTTGGAGGATGAGCCCATAAAAAATACAAGTGAAGAACTGTTCAGGAAGTGGTCAAAGTTGAAACAAAGGGAGGTAGATTTTCTCTACCATGGCATCTCCCTATCTGACTACTACCGGAGCAACCTTATCCTGAGGGGGTTTAGAATTCGCAACTCACGGACCATAGGCAGATTCAACACAGCGTTCTGTCGGCGGTGAGTTGCAATACTCAATAAATGCTCCATGGACTTACTACTATTGGTAGTGGAGGAGTCAACTAGAGAGCTCAACCTGGTGCGAGAGCAACTCTTACTCTTTGAAGGTGAACATAAACCTACGTTATTACTGGATACCCAATCTGATTGGGTTACTAAACTCACCACACAGATTGAGCAATACCGCCAGGACCTGGTGCGATTTAAGAAAGATAAACTTGTAACAGTCCAGAGAGACTATCAACAAAGACAAGTTTACCCTTGGCTATGTGGCTCTCGGATGGCACAGGATTCTAAGCAACCCAACTGGCGCTCTAATTCAAGAGGGCGAAAAGAACAACAAACAGGAGCCAGTACTTCTGCAAGTGACTCCGATGGCACTACTGGCGGTACTTCCCAGTCTGACGGCAATCTCCCTTTAGGCCAAGGCCCGCAGCGAGGAAGAGGGAAAGGAAGCGGAGGTCGGGGCAAAATCAAAGAATCCTCCGTACAAAAACCACCGAGAGCCTCAAGGAGTTAGTGTTCAACCTATCCTCCACTCCTTTAACTGAGCCTGAATACCGTTTATTGGCTAAGGGACTGTCCTTCGTCCCAACAGTCCATCCAGATCCTTTGGAGTGGAAAGTTGAAGTGCATCGTCTAGGAAGGTCCTTAAGGCGACAAGAATATTTCAACTCACAGTCGCCTGAACCAGCTTCTTCTAATATTCTGACCAATTGAGGAGAATTGCCCCCCGCTCACACTTTGACCCTCCCAGCTTAAATCCATTCCATTAGGACTTTCTTGCGTATGCTGGAATCCGAGGACATGGCGCAGACTGAATGAATTTATCCTAATCTCTCTAAATCCGAGATGGTCACGCTGCAAGATTTGTCCCGCAGGACTGATATAGTTGTTCGCAAGGCTGATAAAGGGGGTCCATCGTGATCCTTAATCTGATTGATTATGTCAATGAATGTGAGCGACAGTTGGGTGACACCAAAGTCTATAAAAGGCTCACGATGGATCCCACCAAGGACTACAAAAGTGAGCTTGATGCTTTGTTAAACATGGCTAGGGAGCAGGGTACTGTTTCTAGTGATATAGTCACGGCCCTTACTATTGAGCACCCCAAGGCTCCATTGTTTTATACTGTGCCCAAGATCCACAAGTCCCTGGTGGATCCCCCAGGCAGGCCGATAGTGTCAGCCAGGGGATCATTATACCATCCAGTGTTTGTGTATCTTGATGCTTATCTTAATCCATGTATACAGTCTTTGATGTCATATTTGAAGGACACAACGTCCCTTCTGCAGCAGCTACAATCCTTGGGTTCTTTACCTGAGGGGTTGTTGCTGTACAGTTCGGAAGTTGTTAGTTTATACACATGTATTCCCCATGAGGCAGGGATTGAGGCCGTGAGACTTCTTATCCAGGAGAGTGAGGCCTACTCTGGTCCTGATATATCTTTCTTTCTGTCCCTCCTGGATAAAGTCCTAAAACGTAATTATTTTGTGTTTAATGGAAAATTTATGCTTCAGTTAGCGGGGTGTGTGATGGGGTCTGCAGTGGCCCCGTCGTACGCCAACGCATTTATGTACCAGGTCGAAAAGAGAATGTTCTACCTGGACCCAATTATCAAGTCCCAGGTGCTATATTTTAAAAGGTATATAGATGAACTGATAGTACTGTGGCGGGGATCTAGAGAGGACTTAATTTCATTGTGGGAGGAGCATAATTTGTTGCAGCACCCAGTACTAATCACTTATGTCATTGATGACACTAGCATCATCTACCTTGATGTGACCATTACAGTCAGGGAGGGTAAGTTGTCAACCACCCTTTTTATTAAGAAGACGGACAGAAACATGCTCCTCGACCATCGTAGCTTTCACCCTGACTCATTGCGTAGAGGACTACCTTATTCCCAATTTATGCGTGTACGCCGCATCACCTCAGACCCAGAAGAGACCAAGAGAGCCTTGGATAGCATGCAAATCAAGTTTGCGGAGCGAGGATACCCCTTAGGTCAACTACAACCAGCAAAGGCTAGAGCACTGAAGGGTTCACGGGAACAGGCCCTAAACCCTCCCCATAGCCAACAGAGGGTGTCCAGTCCCAAACTCCCCTGGGTTAATAGATTTTCGACAGCTACTAATAAGAGGGTAGGTAGGGCCAAAACATTGTGGCCTATTATTCAATCAGAGGGAGCACTATCGTCCTTGGCTAATACATCGCTCCTACCTAGCTACACCAGGGTAGGAATATTGGTGACCATATAGTTAAATTGGATGTCACATGTTTAACGGGTGCACAGGAATCACATTTTTTAAGAACGAAGTTGGGCTGCTTCAGATGTCTTGGATGTGCTACATGTAACACACTAATGACAGGGGGTTCGTTCAATTACCCACTTACTGGAAAGAAGATAGCCATCAGACATCACCTCTTATGTACTTCTACCCATGTGGTGTATATATTGACTTGCCCGTGCGGTCTTGCTTACGTCGGCAAGACTGTCCGTCAATTTCGGGAACGTATGGCGCTACACAGAAGCGCTATAAAAAAAGCCTTTGAGAAAGGTAGTAGTGACCAACCCTTCGCCCGCCACTGCCTGGTGTTTAAACATGGGGTGGCTAGTATCAGAGCCATCCTGATTGATCATGTCCCTAAATTGTTGAGAGGGGGAGATAGGGATCGTACCCTATTACAACGGGAATCCAGGTGGATCCATAAGTTGGGCACATTATCCCCTCGTGGTTTGAATGAAAACCTTGGCTTACAGTGTTTTCTCTAATATAGCCTGCAATAGGATTTAATAGGATTTAGTTATTTTATTCCTTCTAGACAGATCAGTATTGGTATGAGTCATCTAGTTCCTACTATTTAAGCTAGTGCCAGTCTCCTTCATTTAACTTTGCCCTAAGGCTCAATGCATATACACTATAAAATTAGTTATATAGGCTTGAATCTATCTATCTTGTGCAATGAGATGTAACAGTTATTCTTTTTGTTGTTTCCCAATGTTTTTATGTCTGTTACTTTCTTCTTTTTTCACATTTTGTTTCACAGGTTGCTTAGCTACTGCCCTGCGACGCGCCACCAGATGACGTCACCGGCCGGCAGCGTGAGACCCGTAGTACAGCACGTATCGACGAACGAGCGAGGCCTGTGAGTTGCTAAGGCGACGGACTCCAGGCGCAGCTTGATGACATCATGGATGGGTGACGAGGGAGCGCTGCTGAGCGTCCAGACGGACAGGATGGCGCCGCTGAGCAAGTGAGTCACATTAGGGCTTTTTGATTGTTTGTCATTGGTGATATATATATGTATCATTTGTGGTTCAGCTAGGGTTGTTGAGGCCCTGAGGAAGGGGTTGAGCCCCGAAACATGTTGGTTGATTAAAGCTGACCTTTTTCATACTGCATATGAAGTCTGCATGAGTGCCGCCTTTATTCCACTGCATTATATAGAGGATTGGTTCCCCTGGGATGGCACCGCAGCACATTACTCATTTTAAGACGAGTGCCGGGACTTTTGCAAGTATATATATATATATATATATATATATATATATATATATATATATATAAAAAAGCAGATACCAAGCAGACTATACAGTTTTGTTTTTGTTTTTTTGGTGGGCCAAGGTAGATCTAAAATTAATGAAAATGTTTCCCTTAAATTTTAGTGCTATCAGTCGTTCTAAGAAGTTATTACCTGCTACTAGATGCATCTTACCCTGCAAAAAAATACTGTACCAGGAAATTAATACAATAAAATAATGCAATCTGTTGGAATTAAGTACACTAAAAATATGAGCAAATACTGTACAAAACCCTACAATACTATTACAGAATTAACAGTACAAGAAATAAAAAGTTTTACTGTTAAGCTACTGGGGATTATTCAGGATCATTGCTAAGTGATGTGACCACAATGTCCCTGTTTGCGGCGCCACTGTGCAGGCACAGGTCCTATCCTGCGCATGCGTGGCCCGCCCAATGCGGTAGCTATGAAAGTGGCTGAGAACGCCTCTACCTGATAGACAGGTAGAGGCATTTTCAGGGTGGGCGGGGGCTAACCGTTGTGGGGAAAATGGGGACGGGTCGGCGGCATTTTCAGGGCAACTGTGTGACATCACATGCAGCCACTCCAATGGAAAAAATGGTGGTGGGTCATCCACAGTTGCTGCGACTGCAATTAAATTGCGGTCACAGATGTTGGGTGGCCTGGTCAGGATGCTGGACAGCCTTGCTCAGAGATGAGTGGCCCCCAGCATGCGATAGAATGTACTGCAGATTCTGCTTTTTTAGCAGGATCTGCAATCCAACCTGAATAACTGCCACTGTACGTTATGACATTCATTACAATGCAATGACAATACTTTTAAAACTTTAAGAAGCCTGCATCACATAAGTAATAGGAAATAAACAGAGAGTAGTGCCGAGAATACTATCCAGATTTAAAAAAAATATGACTAATAACAGACCCTCCAACATGACCCGCCCCACTAGGTACAAAATGCTCTGTTTCTGGACTTCCCTCTTAATTTATGATTTCCATCACCTGTGTTGAACTAGTTAAATGATAAGAAAGCTGTTTCTTCACAGGTGATGGCAATAATAAATTAAGAGGGAAGTCCAGAAACAGAGCATTTTGTACCTAGTGGGGCGGGTCATGTTGGAGGGTATGTAATAATAAACATCACAGTAAATACAAAATAGATTCACTCGTATTTTGCAAACATGGACCGGATTACATTTCACAATGCACAGGAATGTTTGCATACCTCCCAACATGACCATCTCCAGGAGGGACACAATGCTCTGCTTCTGAACTTTTCCCTTAATTTATGAATGCCGGCACCTGTTTTGAACATGTTAATGGTAAGAAAGGTGTTTCAGCACAGGTGATGGCAATCATATATTAAGAGGGAAGTCCAGGAGCAGAACATTCTGTCCCTCCTGGAGAGGGTCATTTGGGAGGTATGTGTTTGGCCAGACTCTGACAAAACACAGCTAAAACACATAAATTCATATGCCATCAGAAAACTCAATTCCATAAAATATATGACTCATAGTAAATTTCTGTGTTTGAGATTCCAGCGATCACCAACATGTTTAAACTCGAGCAAACTTTCCCAAAACACAAATCTTAGTAAATTTACCCCTAAATGTGGGTCTTCACTAAAACTCCCCTCATGGAGGTAATGGATTATAACAAGGGCTCAACCGGTGGAGCCCCACAGCTTTTGTTCGTGTCAACTGCTGATTCAGATACAAGAAGTACCAAGAATAAAGAAATGCCAAAGAAGCCATATATAGACTTAAGGTCAGAGCTGATAGCACAAGTTCAGTGAACGCTAGGGTTACAAGAAAACATGGTGTGTAAGATAAGAAATGGGAGACCAAAGCAACAGTTTATACTAGCACACAATAGCACACAATAGTCAAAATGGTTATTTGCTTAAACACACTACTATGCTCTGACTCAAGTTTTGATCTTGGTGCCTGCTGACTTCATGCTCTGACTAAACTTTTGTCCTTGATGCCTGCTGACATCAGTGGAAGCACAACAGTTTGTCACAATAGCAACTGGAATGTACCCCCAGAACTTACAGATGTGTCCTCATACACCTAGGGGTATATTTTCTAAAGTTCGATTTTCAGTTTTGAGAGATATGGCATTCGATTACCATTCGATTTCCATTCAATTTTAATTTTGGAGATTTACTAAAGGCAATATTGAATGTTAAATCAAACATAAAACCGAATCCCACACAAATCCCACTCAAAAATGTATTTCTGTAAAACATCAATGTTTCTCTATCATCCATAAGGGATACTGGAGACCTTAGTACAATCGGTATAAAAGGGGTCCAAAGGAGCTGATGTACTTGAAATTTCTTCCACAGGTTGTGCTGGCTCCTCCCCTCTATGCCTTCCCCTACAGCTCAGTTTAGAAAAATGTGTCCTCAGGAGAGGATGCACACTCTGGAGCTCAATAGAGTTTTTCTTCAGTTTAATTTCTGTTTGCTATTTTCAGGTAAGCTGTTTGGGCAACAGCTTATCTGCACCGAGGTACACAAGGGGGATGACCGACACCGGCCTTGTTTAGAGGCGCTGAGTAGGATCCTGCTGACAGGACAACAGTCCTGAGAGTCACTGTGCTGCAGGCATTGCGCTCTCACGCACACACCCGCAACACGCCGCACACCCCCAGTGCAGAGCCTGAAGGTCGGCAGAGTGGTGAGTGACAACCGGGGACCCCGCTAGGGGAGGATCCAGTTCGTATGTGTGGCATGAATGCAGGGAGGGCATATGCACGCACCTGGCAGTGATCCCATAACCCCCCTGCGTAGACTGGCAGCGAGAGTGGAAATAGGTGATTGTACCTTATTTTACACACTTTGGAGACATTTGCCAGTATAAACTTCAGCATAGCTCCAGCGCCATTGTAAGGGGCGGAGCTTCCTCAGAGCGGGACCAGTGGCTTCTTCATTTCCTACACACAGTGCTGCTGCAGGGCTGCCAGATCCTCAAAGGGATCCTCCACAGACAGACACTGGTACAGGGGTGTAGTTAAGGGGGAGAGCCCGCTGTGAGACCTACATATTGGGCTCCTCAAGCACTTTATACCAAATTGCCTCACTTCTAACTATATAATTGTTAGTTCTCAGGCTGGTGCTGGACCCTCCTCTCTGAGTATCTCCACACACAATAGTCTGGTCAGGCTTGCTTGTACCTGTTGTACTCTGTGTTTGTGTGTGAATGTAAATGTCCTCTGTCAGCATGGTAAAAAAAGCCTGTGTGCGCTGTTTGTCATGCCAGGTTTTCCCCCTCCCCTGCAGAGTCTCTCATGTGTGAACAATGCAGTCAGCCCTCACAAGATAGTGGGGCTTCAGGGGATGATTTGCAGGAGCCTGCGTGGCTTAGCTCTATAAGATCTATGATGGCTGACATGTCAAAAGAACTGACTACTGCTAGACATGAAAGGCAGCAGTTACAACAATCTATGGCTGCTCTGGCAAAAGATAGGGCAGACAGTAGACGTGTTTCCCCTTTATCAAATCCATTACCCCAAAAAAGGGAGTTACCTGATATCCTCTCAGAATCTGAGGAGGAGGTACCAGAGGTACAGGACGGGGGAAGAGCTGGAATCTAATACTGAATTAGATGATTCCTCTGCTGCACAAGGAGTAGACTTACTTATCATTGCTATGAGGGGTGGTCTTCTGTTTGCCGGCTGTCGGGATCCCGGCGCACAGTATACCGGCGCTGAAATCCCAAAAGCCGGCATACCAACACTTTTTCTCCCTCTTGGTGGTCCACGACCCCCCTGGAGGGAGAATAAATAGCGTCACCATGCCTGCAGCGTTGCGAGCGCAGTGAGCCCGCAAGGGGCTCATTTGCGCTCGCCGCGCTGTCGGTATGCCGGCGGTCAGGCTCCCGGCACCAGTACGCTGGTCTCCGGGAGCCCGACCACTGGCAACACATACTACACCCGCCATAAGGGATGTCTTAAATATTCCAGGGAATGAGACAGATGTGCAGCAATCCTTTTCTCATCACAGAAAAAGCTACAGGTCACATTTCCTGACTCTAAGGAACTGGATGATCTTTTTAGAGAGCCATGGGCAAATCCTGATAAGAAATTCCAGGTATCAAAGAAATGGATGGCCACCTTCCCTTTTGAACAAGAGGACCGCAAGGTCTGGGAAACTCTCCCTGCTGTTTATGCACCAGTATCGCATCTGTCAAAAAAGACAGTACTGCCGGTTCCTGGGGCTACTTTCTTAAAGGAACCCGCAGACAGGAAAATAGAAACTACTTTAAAATCTATTTATGTTGCAGCGGGGGACTCCCAGAGGCCTGTTATTGCAGGTTGTTGGGTGACACATGCCATTTATACTTGGGACGGTAACATCCAAGAGGGCCTTACTGGGGACAAGTCCCTAGCTAATATGGTGATACTAATTCAGCACATACAGGAGTCTGCCCACTTCCTTTGTGATACCATCAAAGGTATTGGGGTAATAAATGCCTGTACTGCTACCATGGCAGTTTCCGCACACAGAGTGTTGTGGTTACGTCAGTGGGTGGCGGACGCGGAGTCAAAAAAGAGTGTGGAAGCCTTACCCTTCACAGGAGATTGGCTGTTCGGGGGTGAATTGGATACCTGGATTTCAAAGGCTACTGTTGGTAAGTCCACGTACCTCCCCTCGGCTGCTCCACCAGCTAGACGTTCCTACACTGGGCCGTCTTTGTAGTCCTTTTGGACGCCGCACTTTAAAGGTAAGGTGCGAGGTGCCTCAAATGCGGTACGAGGCTCAAGAGTTAAATCTCGCAGACCGCTTCCCGGGAACAGGGCATCAGCTCTGTCTCCTCCAAACCCTCATGACAGTGTCCCTCCACTCCAGGGGAACTTCAGGATGGGAGCTCATCTGAGATTCTTCAGCTCCATCTGGAACAGCTCCTGCCAGGATGCCTGGGTAAGAGATCTGATCTCCCAAGGCTACAAGCTGGAGTTCAAAAGTCTTCCACCTTTCAGGTTTTTCAATCCGGGTTTACCAGCTTCAGAAACCATGTGCCTCATGTTGCAGGAGGCCATTCAAAAGTTAGCCCAGACCCATTGTTCCTATGTCACCTCAACAACAAGGCGAGGGATAATACTGCAGCCTTTTTGTGGTACCAAAACCGGCTGGTTCAGTGAGACCCATTTTGAACCTCAAATCGTTAAACTGATATCTGTGGGTTTTCTGGTTCAAAATGGAGTCTATGAGAGCAGTGATCTCAGGTCTGGAGGAGGGACAGTTCTTTGTCTCCCTGGATATAAAGGATGCTTACCTCCATATACCGATATGGCCGCCTCATCAAGCTTACCTCAGGTTTGCTCTGCTGCAGGAACATTACCAGTTACGGCGCTGCACTTTGACCTATCCATGGCCCCAAGGGTTTTCCCCAAAGTGATGGTGCAAATAAGGTTCCAACTCAGGATTCAAGGTGTGAACATTGTCCCCTACCTGGGTGATCTGCTAATCAAAGCAATATCAAAGGAAGTACTGCTGGACGGCATCTCCTTCACTAGATCCCTGCTATCACGCCATCGGGTGGATTCTGAACTTTCAAAAGTCCCACCTGGAGCCAACCCAGCATCTCCAGTTTCTTGGTATGATCCTGGACATGGTGGCTCAGAAGGTCTTCCTCCCTACAGACAAGGCGAACGCAATTCAGGAGATGGTTCAGGCCATTCTGCAGAAGGACCGGGTCTCGGTACATCTCTGAACCCATCTGTTGGGGGAGATGGTGGCCTACTTTGAGGCCATTCAATTTGGCGGATTCCATACGAGGATTTTCCAACTGGATCTCCTGAAGAAATGGTCGGGTTCACATCTGCAGAAAGACCAAGTCATACTGTACGTCTCTCACCACAGGCCAGGGTCTCCCTCCTGTTGGGGTTGCAATCCTCCAACCTCTTGGAGGGATGGAGCATCAGGATCCAGGATTGGATTCTCTTGACCACAGATGCCAGCCTTCGGGGCTGGGGAGCGGTAACCCAGGGATTACAGTTCCAGGGACGGTGGTCACTCCTCGAAAGCCGCCACCCTATAAACATACTGGAACTCAGAGTGATCTACAATGCTCTGCTCCAAGGGCTGGCTACTCAGGGACAGTCCGACAATGCCACGGCTATGACTTACGTCAATCGGCAAGGTGGAACAAAGTGCAGGGCCTGCATGAGGGAGGTATCCAAGATTCTCCACTTGGCCGAACAGAACGCAAGGGCAATGTCTGCCATATTCATTCCAGGAGTCGACAACTGTGAAGCAGACTTCCTCAGCAGTCACGACCTCTGCCCAGGAGAATGGGGTCTTCACTCTCAGATGTTTCAACTGATAACAGATCTGTGGGGCTGCCCACAGATTGATCTGAAGGTCTCTCAGCTCAACAAAAAGCTCCAGTGCTATTATTCCAGAATGAGGGACCCTCTGTCATCGGCAGGGGATGCCCTGATGACTCCATGGGATTACCAGCTGGTGTACCTGTTTCCTCCGATTCCGTTGCTCCCCAATGTTCTAAAGCGAATCAAAAGAGAGGGAGCTCAGGTGATTCTCATCACCCCAGACTGGCCTTGGAGGGTTTGGTATGCGGATCTTCTGGAGTTGGCCATAGAAGACCCCTGGCCCCTACCGCTAAGAGAATATCTTCTTCAACAAGGACCATTCATCTACCCAGACATACGGTGGCTTTGTTTGATGGCATGGTGTTTGAGCAGAACCTTCTAGCTGAGAAGGGCATTCCGGGCAAAGTTATTACCACCATGATTCAAGCCAAAAAAACGGTTACTTCAAAGCACTACCACCATATCTGGAAACGATAGGTCTCCTGGTGTGAGGGCCGAAATTATCCTTCTACAGATTTCATCCTGGGAAGCTTTTTGTGCTTTTTACAGGCTTGTGTGGTTATGGACCTATGGTTGGGCTCCATAAAGGTTCAGATCTCTGCCTTGTTAATTTTCTTTCAGAAGAAACTGACTGCTTTACCTGAAGTCCAGACTTTCCTGCAGGGTGTCCTGCACATCCAACCTCCTTTTGTGCCACCCACGGCACCTTGAGATCTAAACATGGTATTGTCATTTATAGTCCTCTTGGTTTGAACAGTTATGCTCCTAGCCTTGGCTTCCGCAAGGCGTGTCTCTGAACTTGGTGCTTTGTCCTGTAAAAGTCCCAACTTGGTCTTTCATGAGGACAGAGCAGAACTCCGGACTCGACAACAGTTCCTGCATTCCACTTGATTCAGCCTATAGTGGTTCCAGCGGCTTCAGCCTCTTCCTCAATTCCTGAGTCATTGGATGTGGTGCGAGCCCTGAGAATTTAGGGGGTCATTCAGACCTGATCGCACGCTAGTATTTTTCACTGCACTGTGATCAGGTCAGAACTGCACATGTGTATGCACCGCAATGCACAGGTGCGATGTACAGGTCCAAAGCGGATCATTGCTGGGTGATGGATTGTATGAAGAATCCATTCGCACAGCCGATTGCAAGGAGATTGACAGGAAAAAGGCGTTTGTGGGTGTCAACTGACCGTTTTTCACAGGTGTGTCCATGCGTTTGCAGGGCAGGTGTCTGACGTCAATTCCGGCCCCGGACAGGCCGAAGTGATCGCAGCGGCTGAGTAAGTACAGGGCTACTCAGAAACTGCACAAAACTTTTTGTACTGCTCGGCTGCACATGCGTTCGCACACTTGCAAAGCAAAAATACACTCCCCTATGGGCGGCAACTATCTGCTCGCAGCAGCGCAAAAAAAACCTAGCGAGCTATCAGGTCTGAATGACCCCCATATATCAAGAGGACTGCTGCTGTCAGAAAATCGGATTCCCTCTTTGGGCTGTATGATGCTCTCAAAAAGGGTCATCCTGCTTCAAAGCAGTCCATTGCCCGGTGTATTAGGCTTACTGTTCCACAGGCCTAAGCTTTGGCAGCCTTGCCTATTCCTTGGTCTATCACGGCCCACTCCACAAGGTCTGTGGGTTCTTCCTGGGTGGCTGCCTGGGAAGTATTGGGCTGCTACCTGGACAGGGACAAACATGTTTGTCAAGTTTTACAGGTTTGATACGCTGGCTGCAGAGGATGTCCAGTTTGGACGTACAGTGTTGCAGGCGTCTTAGCATGTTCCCACCCTGTTTGGGAGCTTTGGGACATCCCCATTGTACTAAGGTCCCCAGTATCCCTGGATGATAAAGAAAAGAGAATTTTAATTACCTACCAGTAAATCCTTTTCTCATAGTCCATAAGGGATACTGGGCACCAGCCTCTATGCTGCGACTTTCCTGCAAGGTTTTGTTCTTGTGTGAAGTTGTTCCAACAGCTGTTTCTGTTGTGTTTTGCTAGCTGTTGCTAGATCATTGTTGTGTTGTGTGTTGGTTCATTAATCTCACCACTCATTTTTTGTCATGTATCCTCCTCTCACGTATGTACATCTCCTTCGGGCACAGTTTTCCTAGACTGAGCTGTAGGGGAGGGCATAGAGGGGAGGAGCCAGCACACCCTGTGGAAGAAATTTAAAGTGCACCGGCTCCTTTGGACCGCTTCTATTCCCATTGTACTAAGGTCCCCAGTAACCCTTATGGACTACGAAAAAAGGATTTACCGGTAGGTAATTAAAATCCTCTCATTTACTAACATTCGCTTTTCAAATCAAACGCAAATCGAACTTCCAATCCCCAAATTAATGGAATAATAAGAGACAGGAGATTTGAGCATCTAAACACTATTCTATTGGTTGGAAATTGATTGTGATGCATTCCCAAAAGCAAGTGGGGCAGTGTGGCTGTTGTAATAATAGCTGTCCAGTGCTATGCTATGCTGTGCACCTACCTGCGGTATGCAAATCACCAACTGAGAGAACCCAGGAGCATCAATCAGAGCAACTTCAGCAGCTTCATGAGGTGCCCCACAACCTAAGCAGGTTTAGGTTCTTTCATTGTCAGATAAACCTCAATACATGTCTGCTGGTGAGGTCATACAGATGTTCTACGTCTCACCTTCCAATATAATGATGCTGTATGAGGTCATCAAAGACCAGCTTGAGCCAGACACTGCATGGTCACATGCCTTATCAGGCCTGCACAAGCTACTGTGCATTTCTTTGCACTTGACTACTTTCAGTCAGTTTCAAGTAGAGTGCAAGGTATTTCCCAGCCTACCTTTAGCAGACACCTGACCCAAGTAATGTGGTCACTGATCCCGCTGTGCAACACATACTTCTGCTTCCAAGCCAGAAGTAACAGTGGCATGAACTTAAGGTAGCTTTCTATAGTCTTCCAGGCATGCCTAATGTTCTGGGAGCTATAAATTGCACACAAATTGGGCTGAAACCACTCAGGAATACTGCACATGTGTATACAAATAGGCATCATACATATTCCATGAATGTGCAAGTGGCCTGTGATGCAAAACTAAAAATCATGAGTGTTGTAACTGGCTATCCTGATTCATGCCATGATGCCTTCATCCTCTGCAATTTATCCCTGTCTGCAAAATTTGAAGTGGGTCAAATGCCAGAGGGATGGTTGTTGGGTAGGTTACCAGTATGTGTTAAAGAAGCAGCTAATAGTACTTGTTACAATATTGTTCTAATTTATTCCCCCCCCCCCCCGCCCCCCAACAAGTGATTCAGGCTATGGCGGTTGCTCCTGGCATCTGACTCCATTGTCAGATCTGCTAAACAAAGCACATGTATCCACCCGAACTGTGACAGAATGCACCTTTGGGTTATTAAAAACAAGGTTCAGGTGTATTGATAAGTAGGGATGCATATTATTTTATCATCCAGCAAAAGTGTCCGATATTGTTCTCTATCTATTGCATAATCTCGCATTAAACAACCACTCCCCAAATTATGCAATAGACATTGAGCAGGCAGAGGTTTTGTTACCAACAACTGATTATGAGAGCAAAGAAAGTGGAAGGCAGATTAGGGCTACACTTATTGCCAACTATTTCAGCTGTATGTATTTTTTTTTTATTAAATACCACAAAATTATATTCTTCAGTTAGCTGTTCATGTATAAAACAGTGTAAAGAGAGATTTACAGTTTTTTATGGTTAGGTAAACAAAATATTATATATTTCAAACTGTACACCTTTAAACATGCAGTCCTTATATGTGGGTCTATTTAAAGAAAAAAAATGATGTGGTTAGTGTTTACAGTTTGTATTACCATACATTCTTAGCACACATGGGCTGCAACATTACCTTTCCAATTTTTTTTTAAATATAATAACTGTTTCAATAGACAAATGTTTACAAAAACTAAACAATGCAAGAAAACAATTTGTCAACAACCTAGATGCACCAATTGCAGAATCACTCTCCTCCACCTCCCTCTGCTGCCTTCCCCTACTCCTATCAGCTGCCATCTTCACAAATGCAGAAAAATTTGGAAACAGCACTCTCTGCAGTATGCACACTACTGACAACTCCCTTTCACTTTCAGTTTTCTAGAGTGTGCACAACTGTTTCCAATTTTTTCCCCTGTTAATTAGTGTGCATGTGATATATTTGGCCCAATAGAAAGGAATGAGGAAGTGGAGTTTGATTTTGCATTTGATTTGGCAGGTGATTTCATGTTCATTTACAAAAATATTTAGAAAAATTTTGCAAAATCAAATATTAGTAAATGAGGGATTTTTTAAGGGATTTTGCCGTTTTCAGTTCAGTAGAATCAATTTCAGTTGATTTTTGTGATTCATAAAATCGATTCCAAAATCATACCCCCTAGTGTCAATACATCATACAATGCAAGATGCCTGTAGCGACTCAGCCACTCTGAGAGGTGCAGCATACCATCTTTTTCTTTAAAATATGCATCTTATTCACATCACAGACATAGTGAAACACCAATCAGTGTATACTACAGATACTCGGCTGTGACTTTAACTGCACAGGAATTTGTTTAAACACATGCAAAGTTGCAGATGTAGCAAAACAGAACTTGTTGTAAGAAAAAGCCTTGACCATTACATTGTCGCATTTGTATACAAATTCAGACTAATGTGCACACAGATGTCACACATTATATTGTTCAGTGCAATGTAGCAAAGTGGTTTTGTTGCTTCTGGTTGTTTTATTTATGCAAATAAGAGGCACATTTTGAGTGAGAAACACTCAGTGCAGCCCAGGGGCACTTTAAGAGAGGAGGGGGCCCGTGTTCAGCCTCCTCCGTTTGGGCCCCCTCCTCTCTGCCCAGACGCTGTAGGGTCTGAGCACTAGAGGGCTCAGACTCTACTGCGAATGCGCAGATCTCCGGGAAAATGGCACAGCGGGCATTTTCCTTGAGATTTATCTACTGCGCATGAGCAGAACTCCATGAAAATGGTCACTGAGCCATTTTCACGGTGTTCTAACAGCGCTGCGGATGCCAGCACTGGACTTCGGAGGGGTGAGTATTTTAAAAATGGGTGCAGTGTGTGTGGTGTGGGCCCCCTCTGGACTAAGGGGCCCATGTGCACCGCACACACTGCACCCATTATAGAAACGCCAGTGGTGCAGCCGAGTTGCCTGGAAACTGGTGCACCAAGAAGGGCAGTTTGGCATGACTGAAGCTACAATGTCTGAGAACACATCTGTATGGAATAAAACAAAAACTCTTAAAATATGTATTAGGCATTACTGTTTATTTATTATCTATTGTAAGTCATTTTGATTCTATGGGGTATATTTACTAACGTGCAGGTTTTTAGAAGTGGAGATGTTGCCCATAGCAACCAATCAGATTCTACTTATCATTTATCTAGCACCTTCCAGAAGATAATAGCTATAATCTGATTGGTTGCTATGGGCAACATCTACACTTCTAAAAACCCACACTGTAGTGTAAATACCAAATTGCTTTCTAACAAATATTTAAAATTCCCTCTCTAATATATACTGCAGACGCCAGGCGCATCTTATTACCATATATGATAAAAGTGCGCTGTACATCTCAAAACACTACATCCCTTAAGAGAAAAGAATACACCCACACATTATCTGAGTTCCAAAGCTCATTGATGTATATATTTGTTATTAAAAGGATATGTATTCAATATATCACAATGTACAGTATACATATAGTTACATGGTTACAATTTATACAGTAAGCAGTTAATACAAAATACATACAGTTACAGGCCAGTGATACAATTACCATTCCCTCAATGCATCCTCCTCTTAATATATCTCTCTCTCTCAGCAAATAAATACAGGAACTGGTCTGGCAACATCTCCACCATCGTCTGGGACAAAACAGCAACTAACTCCTGTGTGTCTCTGTAATGTGTTATCTAGTTTGGGGGAGGGCACACAGCTAGTCTAAGGGAGGGAACTTTCTCATTCATGATAAGTCACTGGTCTGTTCATATGCTAACCAGGTTCAGCCTTGAAGACATCAAAAGGGCTTGCCTGAGTTTCCTGTCCATTGTTCTAATAAGACTGACTTTAGCTTTCATACATTTAATCATAACTACTTGTTGCAATGTCCTACAACTTAATAACAAGTATCAAATGAATCTACACATTAATCTGGTTGCTTTAATACCAAATATGACATGTCTATCTTGCTCTGCTCCAATAATAAACAAACATGACGTTACTCCATTTTATAATTTTAAATCATTATGATGTCTGGCGCTTTATATGTTATAATTATGTGCTGTATGAAATATGTGTCGAATCCATCTCTGTGGCATGTCCGTGTAAATGCGTATGTTACCATATATTGCTGTGCTCGCTGCAAGTATTTGCAAACATAGCGACTTATATGTGTGGAGTCTGTATGTTCTTTCTATGTAATATTTTTGACTTCGACAGTAGTAAATATAACCCTAAGTTTCTATTGCAATATCATAGATAGGAAATGATGTGGCACCAATCTGTTTCAATATAACATTACAAAAAAAATGTTGGGAACCTTTCGTGTAGCTATTATGGGGAATAATGGGGAAACATTTTTGCATTCTACTGATTTATTAAGGACAAAACTGATGCAATACCTTCAGAATTGTATATCAAAGCACCATCAATGTTTTATACCAGTGATTCCCAAACTTGGTCCTCGAGGCACCATAACAGTCCATGTTTTAGAGATATCCATGACTCATTACAGATAGCAAATCAAATTGACTAAGGTACTAATTAAATCACCTTGGGTCAAGCATGGATATACTTAAAACCTGAACCGTTGGGGTGCCTTGAGGACCGAGTTTGGGAATCTCTGTTTTGGACCATGAAAAGAATATATTAGCATATAATAGATACCCCAGATTTATAAAGTGGGGGTTTTGAAAACAGTGGAATACCCTCTCAAATAAAACACCTGTCTCTGGTTTGGTTGAAGCCCTACAAAGCTCTCTATAATTTGTTCAGGTTTCATTAAGTTTCTACATACAGAAATAGTTACACTTAAAATAATGTGTGGACCGCCACCCAAATCAATATACACATCCGTGGACCTCTGAGTCTAGGCTAATATTTGAAAACAGGGGTAAAAATGGTGTGGGGTTCCCCCTATTTTCAAAAAAAACAGCACTAGGCTGAATCAGCCAGCCCAGGGCTGAAATCTCTCATGAAGTCAGGTCATCTCCAAAAAAAAAAACCCCAAAAAATGGTGCCCCCCACCTTCTGTGGGACAACCAGCCCTGGGCTGAAAGTACTTCACTGCACTACCCTTGGAACTGGGTACAGGCATAATAAAGACATTGTTAAATAATATTGTTCTTTACAGGTCACTTATAAGTCCTAGCAAGCCTGCTCTGGCATGATGGCACATGTAGAAACACAAGTGCTAGAATAAGGTCCTCAATTGTACCTGTAGTCTGCCTATAAAACATAGGCTTTTCTATAATGGATACAGTGTGTACATGCATTTGCGCTCCTAGATCCAGGGGGGGCCCAAATCGCACACATTGAACTCATATAGTATACTTACCCTCCAGAGTCCCGTGACATTTCCGAATGATTTAAGCATGCACACTGGAGATGTCCCCGGCAACAAAGCACAGGCGCCATGTTCCCGGAGACCTGCGCATGCGCAGTAGGTTTTGGCTTTATGCTGGAGTCTACTAGCTGCCTGAGAGGAGGGGGACCGCTACAGAGGCGGCACGCGGGTCTCCTCCTCTCTTAAAACACCCCTGCTATAAAAGTATATTAAAAAAGACAAACTCTTCTGCCAAAGGCTGGTCTGTTGTTTAGCTTCTATTCCACACTGGTTTCAATAGAAACCGCTGCCAAACAGAACATGGGTTGTCAATTAGATACTGCCAGGGATCGAAAGCGAATTCAATTTAGCCACTAAAAATGCCACTTAATATAAACTTCAAATGACACATAGAAACCGCCACTAATCCATGGCAGTTCTCAATGGTTTCCAAATGACGCAGAATCTGCCACTCAGTAAATTTAGCAATAAGACTTGATACATTCCCCCCCCCCCTTCCCCTGTCTTGCTAATTCAGCTGGATTTCTTAAAATTCCAACTTTCTCTAATGACAGTAAGTAAAACAGAATAATGGCAATAACATCAGAGTACAACGGCATTTTTTTTACCATATCCAATTTAAAGTGAGTAATGTTATCCTGTGAATAACTAAAATACTAAAAAAAAAAAAAATGTTCTGCCAATCCATAGAGTTAAAATAAATGATTTTGATTTTATGTAAAATGAGAGAATACAGAGGAAGGTTGTAGACCGGAATACAGCAGTAGCTCTGCATAAGTTCACAGTAACATGTAATTATGCGAAGAAATGCAGAGGTTGCATCCCATGGTGAGAAAGAATCTTTGTCCTCCTGCAGAATAATAATGGCTGTATTTATTTATTCTAACAAAGCCCTGTGAGAAAATTTACTGTAAGATTTTTGGTATTAGACAATGAGACCAGCCAGATA
This sequence comes from Pseudophryne corroboree, assembly GCF_028390025.1. Classification (NCBI taxonomy): domain Eukaryota; kingdom Metazoa; phylum Chordata; class Amphibia; order Anura; family Myobatrachidae; genus Pseudophryne; species Pseudophryne corroboree. Next base: position 716,613,594 of record NC_086448.1, read on the forward strand.
AAAGGTTATTGTTAAGTGCAAGACATGTTGGCACATTAAACTTTTCTAGCTGCTCACCTGCACACCTGATTTGGAAAATTGTTCCTGTAAAAAGTTAAATCACACTTTGAGGCATACATTGGGGAGAGAGCAGCCAGGTCGGCTCAGCAGGAGCACCCTTGGCCGGTGTTCCCTGGGGGAGTGGGGGCCCCTTAAATCAAGAGGTCACCCCTCCCATGCACCCAAGGGCCAGGGGTGAAGCCCGAGGCTGTACTCCACATCCCTGGGCGGTGGATGGGGGCTGATAGCCTTTCAAAGTGTAAAAAAAAAATATTGTCTTTTTTGAATACAAGTCCCAGCAAGCCTCCCCCGCTCCTAGCCTTTCCCAGCAGTGTTTGGCTATTTTTAGAAGTGATTGAAATTACAAATTCTTAGTAAATTACCAAGTTGTATAAAATAACAGCCGTGTTTGACCGATGATCTATTCATTCGTATTTGTGTGGTCAGCAGTGTATCTCAATACGAATAGCCCCAACACTGCCGAGATTTGTGTTTAGTAAATTACCGAGATCACACTTTGAAAACAAAAACAAACTCAAATGAAATTGGGACATGTGGCATATCTACCCAATGGCCAGGATGGCACTAGCCAGGGGTGCCAGCTGAGCAGGGAGCGCCGCCCGATGGTGCCACCCTCGGCCAATGGGTGGAATCCCTTAAGCCGTAGTGTCTGGCAATACCTGCTGTGCCGAGTTGTCTGTGCAATGCCTGCGATGGAGGGCGGAGGGTCGCTTAGTAGGCAGGAGCTGGCGCTGGTGCCCGACACCGCAATGAACTACAGAGAAGAAACTGAAATAAACTGCAAATCCCAGCAACCCTTGCTGTCGGGAACTCTTGGCGGCAAAGGCTGCTGGGATCTGTAGTTTATTTTCAGTTTCTTCACGTAGTTTGGTGCGGTGGCGGAACCGGTGCCAGCTCCTGCCTGCTGAGCGATCCTCCACCCTCCATCCAAGGCAGCTCGGCACAGCAGGTATTGCCAGACACTACTGCTATCTGCTGGGATGTTGTGGGGTGGGGACTAGGGCTATGTACTGTGTGGGGAGTCTATGTATGTGCTGGGAGTGGGGAGACTACTACTACATGCTAGGGGCGGACTACAGCTATATGCTATGGCTATGTGCAGGAAGGGGGACTATGGCTATCTATGCTGGCAGGGAACTATTGTTATGTGATGGTAGGCTGGTGGGGACTACTGTATGACTGTGGTGGGAGAGGTGGAGACTACAGATACAGTATGTGCTGGGGGGACTTCGGCTATTGCTTGGGGAGGTGGGGGCTATGGCTGTTTACTGGGAGCGGGCTATGGCTATGTGCTGGGAGGGGGATGGGGACTATGACTATATGACTGTGGGGGCTATCTGGTACTGTGGGGGCATATGTGTATCTGGCACTGTGGGGGCATATCTAGCACTGTGGGGGCATATCTAGCACTGTGGGGGCATATCTGGCACTGTGGGGTCATATGTGTATCTGGCTCTGTGTGGGCATATCTAGCACTGTGGGGACATATGTCTATCTGGCACTGTGGGGCATGTGTCAGGCTTCAGGCTTTCATCAGGCTTCCGTTCCCAACACGCCACAGAGACAGCTCTGACTAAAGTGGTTAATGATTTGGTCACTACGAAGTCTAAAGGCCATTACTCACTACTTATTCTTCTAGATCTATCTGCTGCCTTTGACACTGTTGACCACTCTCTTCTCATACAAACACTACAATCCCTAGCCCTTTCTTGGTTCCTATCCTACTTTTCTAATCACTCCTTCAGTTTTCGCTTCTCTGAATCTACCTCCTCTTCGCTACCTCTTTCAGTTGCAGTACCGCAAGGCTCAGTCTCTATATATACCTCATCTCTTGGTAAACTAATCAGCTCTTTTGGATTTCAGTATCATCTGTACGCAGATGATACTCAAATCTACCTATCCTCTGCTGATTTGTCCCTATCTGTACTGGGCCGTGTCACTGAATGCCTATCTGCCATTTCATCTTGGATGACATCTTGCCACCTCAAACTTAATATTTCAAAGACAGAGTTATATTTCCGCTGGCCAATAGTAGGTACCAACCTGATATCTCTATCACTGTGGAAAACTCGACAATCTACCCTACCGCACAAACTCGCTGCCTAGGTGTCATTCTTGACTCTGATCTATCCTTTGTTCCCCACATTCAATCTGTTTCAAAATCATACCTCTGTCTGTCTGTCTGTCTTTGCCCAGTTTTGTTCTATAATTGTTGTTCTAATTGTAAAGCGCAACGGAATATGCTGCGCTATATAAGAAACTGCTAATAATAAATAAATGCTACATGCATCTAAAAAACGTATCCAAAATACGACCATACCTTACTGCTAAAACTCTAATCCATGCTCTCATTATCCCCCGCATTGATTATTGCAATAGTCTCCTAACTGGTCTTCCCAAAATGAGACTCTCACCACTGCAATCCATTCTGAATGCAGCTACGAGGCTCATCTTCCTCGCTAGACGTTCATCGTCTGCAGATCGACTCTGTCAGCCCCTCCATTGGTTACCTGTATTCTACCATATTCAATATAAAATACTTTTACTCACACACAAGGCCATTAACCAAACTACACCAATGTACATCACTTCACTTATCTCAAAATATCTCCCAACCCAACCTCTTCGCTCTGCACAAGATCTGCATCTCTCATCCACACTCATTACTCGCTCCCACTCATGATTGCAGGACTTTCATCGGTCTGCACCCACTCTGTGGAATGCCCTACCACGTATAATAAAACTCTCCTCTAGTCTCCAAACCTTCAAGCATTCCCTGAAAACTAACCTCTTCAGGCAAGCGCATCAAATTCCAGAACTGCACACATAACTTTCATAAACCTTCCTATCAAATTGCATCCACTCTGCACAGTCTACACATATCCTCATATGTCTTCTCATCATTGCTGTATGACCATATCATAAAGGCCAAGAAGAACCTAGCAATCTGGTGGACAACTATGCAATAGATAGCACCTATCCTTGTGTATCAATGCCTGTTTCCCTATAGATTGTAAACTTGTGAGCAGGGCCTTCCTACCTCTATGACTGTTATTACCCAGTTTTGTTTAAATCATTGTTTTGTTATATTATTGTTATTTCCAATTGTAAAGTGCAATGAAATTTGCTGGGCTATATAAGAAACTGTTAATAAATAAATTAATAAATAAATGTGTGTATCTGGCACTGTGGGGGCATATGTGTATCTGGCACTGTGGGGGCATATGTGTATCTGGCACTATTGGAGGCATATGTGTATCTGGCACTGCACTATTGGGGTCATATGTGTAGCATACCCCATTTTCATTGGCCACGCCCCATGTGACATGGCCACACCCATTTTTGGTGTGCTCGCACCTTCAACATGCTCACACAGTACCACTAAGATTTTTTTTTCTACCTGCACCACTGGGTAGTGCGCTTCACTGCACTTCTTTGCACTACTATTGATTATACTACCTGGCCTTGGGTGGCATTGCCTCCTCAGTCAGGCCAGGCGCTGCCAATGTCTCCTCAGTGTTATAAGAATAACTGTGTGGGCATAAGGTGTAAAGGGAACTGCTACTGTGTGTGTATAATGTGTATAAGGGTTACTATAGTGTAGTGTAATTTGAATTGGAGTAACTATTGTATGGTCATGCTCTTTTCCTACAAGATCATGTCTCTTTTTTTTGCACATGCACCTTCCCTATTTCAAATATGGAGGGCACCAGTCCCTTACTTTGCCAGGGATGCCCGGACCCCGAGATACACCCCTGATCGGGATCTTAGTAAATATACCCCTTTTTCTTTTTTGTTACTTACATAATGTGTATATTACTTTTAAAGTTTTACCTATTACTACTTTAGGCATATTCCATTCAGTAATATACATTTTTAAATGTTCTTATTTACATCTCATTTACAGATATAGCCACGCTCATCATGTGTACACCTGTGCCTCATTTGCTGAGACCGTCTTTGAATGGTGTGGCAAAAGATGCAGCTCAGCAAGGATAAACACATGTGCACCTAGGCATTCCAGGAGTGCCTGTCTCGGCAAGGTGTAACCACGATGAGCATGGCTACATCTGTCTATCTTAAATCAATCATACAGGTGAGGTATACCGGACCAGCAGTAATACTGGAACATTTTTATTATACCACTTTTACTGTATGTGCTTGAATGTTACTGTTGTTTTTATTGTTTAATTGATAGAAATGTGTATCTTAATGCTGATTCCTGTATGCCTGGAACTTGCAAAAAGCATATTTGAAAACAAAAAAGCCTAGGCCAATTGCCCTATTGGAAAGATGAACAAAGTTGTGTTAAAATTTCATAAAAATCATATTTTTTGGGCATAATAAGCCATAGTGTAAATGTGTTAAGTTTGCATTCTGGGATAGCATTCAAAATCAACACTGTGCATAAATTTGACTTTTTGCATTTTACAAGTTTTAAATTGATAAATAAAGTAGGGTCATTTGCAAAAAAATAAATAATAGAAGGGATAAAGAACAGAGACCCGAGAATACCTATAATTTAGTTGGAGATAAGAAGAGGAGCAAGGCACAATAAGTTTTTTGGATCTTTGAGGCAAGCAGTGTCATAGTTCCAAGATACTCCAATCTCTGTTCACTGTCTATAACTCTGTCAAGATCAGCAGCACTCACTTGAGTCTGCGTGTTGTAGGTCTGTCACATAGTTAATCGAAAACAACCACCTGGTCTGTCTACAGAATTTATTAGACTCCCCGGAATTTCTCACACTCACTATAAAGTTGTTTACCACCACAAGGTTTTTTCAAAAGCTACTCATTTTAAATAGGAGGCCCTGAGTCCTCCCTACAACTACAATAAAGTACCAGTTATAATCACTCCCCCATATACCCCTTCTCAATAGGCCAGCTTCCCCAACCCATATCCCTTCTACTCAATAGGTCAGCTTCCCACCCATACCCCTTCTCCCCAGTAAGCTAACTCCCACCATTTACCACTTCTCCCCAATAGGTCAACCCCACAGTGTACACCTTCTCCTCAATCGGCCAGCTCTCCAATATACCCTTCTTTTCAATAGACCATCTCCCATGCACTTCCTCAATAGGCTATTCCCCAAACACCTTAACATACCATTCCCTCAAATGCTATCTCATCAATATGGCACCTGCTAAATGTTTCCCCACCCCAAACTTCCCCTCAACCTAGCGCTGCTGCCCCCATCCCTTCCCCCGAGTACGAACACAGCCTCTATTCACACCATTGTTCCAGCACTGAGCTCGCATGCATTGCCCAGTCACCCCCACCACTGTCCCATTCATCAGCACCTGTGACCTGCTCTATACTCACACATGGCGCATTTCTTGCGTCTGAGGGATGAGCAGCAGACAAAGCAGCTCCACTGCCTGCTGTCACAAACACAGGCAGAGATATACTAAGCCTTGGAGAATGATAAAGTGGAAAGAGATAAAATACCAGCCAATCAGCTCCTAACTACCATGTTACAGGCTGTCTTTGGAAATTGACAGAGGCTGTTGGTTGGTAGTTTATCTCTGTTCACTTTATCACCCTCCAAAGCTTAGTACATCTGACCCACCAAGAGATAAAGAGAGCAGTGTATGTGGCTGGTGCCTTCCCTCCTCGCCCTGCTGGCTTGGATATGGAGTTAGAGTCCCCCCACTGCCACTGGGATGATGAAATTATTAGGAGTCCAGGATGCGCAGCTCCTCACAGACACACCCACATGCTAAGTTCCATTGTGCTATGTATACGGTATACAGACTCATTCAAATGTTGCATATCAAATGAATTAGCAGAGACTCCTGGTGCATCCTAATCACATTGCATTGCAACTAAGATTCATTTTTGGGTAAGCAGGAGGAAAAAACAGATGTCGACACTAGCAGAGTTGCATGGGACCTGGCTGCTCACTCGCATCAGGCATCTTGCATCACATGGCATATTGAGGCTATATATATATATGCACTGTATATCACCACTGCTGCCTCCAATATGTTACTGACCCAGTTCCAATATGTGCCAGTCTCTAACCACTGATCATAACTTTGTATTTATTCTTGGGGTTTCAGTCTCCACCTCCCCCCATCCGTTCTTGGCTACCGTGTCAATGCAAATTAGCCAAGATACTGCTTGTCAGCAAAACACTCCCCAGGGGGAGGGTGACACTTCCTAGGCCAAATTCATGTTGGTGAGAAGGACAAACCCACAATGTTTAAGCCCATAATTTTACTATTATCTGTCTGTTGGATCACTTACTGGCAGTCCTAATGGGCTATATATAAATGTGCCAGCCTTTCCTCGCCTGTCATCTTCTACAGCAGGCCATTACACATCAAGTGTCAGCCACAAGTTATACCCCTTTCACACTGCACAAATAACCCGATATCGACCCGGCATATTGCCGGGTATACACGGGTCAGCATGTGGTGTGAAAGTGCCATTGTGGAAATTCCGGGTCGCCTGTCCCGGCAATTCAACCAAGGAATAAAGCAGTGTTATTCCCTGGTTGAATACCGGGTCAATGGCAGCATAAACGGGCTCACGGGTGATGCGACCTGGGACCCATTCACTACAACAGGGAGAGGCGGCGCAGAGATGATCTCAACTCCCAGTGCCACCTCCGCCCCCACTGCTATGGCAACCTGCAGCAGCAGTGTCCAACCTGCAGCAGCAATGTCCAATACCGGATCCCACCCGGGAAGGACCCGTTGGGATCCGGCATTGGCGGTGTGAAAGGGGTATTACTGTGCTAGTAATTAAAAGAAATACACTTAATAAGCATAAAGAGTTACATGTGTCCTAATATCTTGTGATCCATAACATAATCACAATAAGGAGGTTCAAGAAAAGACCAGGGGGGAAATTTACTAAGATGGGAGTTCTAGTTAAGATGGGATGTTGCCCATAGCAACCAATCAGATTCCAGGTATTATCTTCTAGAAGGTGCTAGATAAATGAGAAGTAGAAGCTGATTGGTTGCTATGGGCAACATCCCATCTTAAATAGAACTCCCATCTTAGTAAATTTACCCCCAGGACTTTGGATCCAATTCCCAAGTTTTGGAGCTCTCTGGAAAAAAAGGATTGGCTTTGGAAGGACAATGATGCAGTTTGTAGCATTATATTTTTCTGGAGCAAATTCTAATATCCTGTCACTTATAAAAACAAAACTTATTAAAATGATCCAAAATATTGCTTTGCCGTTACTGTTTGCCATTAATTGTAATGTAATGTTTGTCCCATATAAATAAAATTAAAAAGCTTAAAGAATCCTTCCCTTCATTCCTTCCTTCTCTTCCCTCCCCTCTTATGGAGAAGTAGATGGAGAAGGAGAATAAGTAGAAGACAGCAACGGACAGTGGAGAAAACAGAGATACGTAAAATTGTGAAATACCGTAAAAATTAAACAAAATACTGTAAATATAAACATCATAGTAAAGGATTGGGAGGTCTCAGCTCATGATAGAGCATACAATCAACTGGGGAAAGGCCACAGCTGAAAGAGAACATTGGGACAGTGTGTGTAGTTTAGGTAGGTGTAGAGTACAATAAAAAGATACATTTTCAGAAAGTGCTTAATGGTCAGACTACTGTAGGAGAGTCTGATCAGATGTGGTAGTGAATTCCATATGTGGGTAGCAGCACAAGAGAAATTCTGGCTTTGTATGTGTATGTGAGTAAATTGTACTCTGTAAAACATTGGGAGTGTAGGGATTTGCAGGATAGGTACCACAATGTATGTAACATGTGGCAATTTCTGCATGTCACATTTGAAATATACATTCAAATTTCAACCTCAACGTTTATTATTTTTATATATTCTATAAAAACACCCATTAGGGTACACTCAAAATTTTCTAATCAATGCTCTGCATTTTGTAACTATTCACAGGGGTTATTTTACATAATTGTATCAATTGCTTGAAAGTGGCATATCTGCCATACAGAGTGGAGAAGACGTAACTTAATTTAATTAATGGTAACAAAGACCCATTATAGTCTGAAAATAACTTACATATTTATTTGACATTTCTGAAGTTCATATCCCCAGACAAGAGCACAAAATAGTAAACTTAATAAGCAGTAATAAGCAACAACCATATTCATGTATCTAGATATATTAACTTGACAATTCAAATATTTCCAAAGTACATTATTTCTAATTTTTTTGCAGTGAACAGAAAAATTGTGTTTATTTATGACTGTACACGCACATCTTCATCTTCCGTTCTTTTCAATGATTCTCCCATTTAGAGTTTGTTATTAAAAATATTAAATGCAACAATGTTACTGAAATAACTCATCTACTGTATATTTTAAGTAAAATAGACTTTACTTGATGAAGTATGTAATTTGAAAATCTTAAGTTTCTCATTTAAATGATTACTTTCTCTCACTGTAAGCAGCTTAGGCTTTTTTCATTTATGAAGCTAAAACATTTGGCTGTACAGAACGCAGCATCAACATAACTTGTCATACAATCCATTGTTTTTAATCATCTTCTCCTGATAATCTAAATGATGATTAGTCTTGTCTCTTAGATTTCTTTACTCTTCTAATACCCATTTAAATTAATCCTTTCTGCATATTCTGATTTATTCTTAATTTTTTTTTGTAGAACAAATCATGATTAAAACTCTATTTTAAATTGAAGATGGCCTTAGCACGCAATTGTATGATTTCTGCAATAACATTAAGCAGGTCACCTCTATATAAGCCAGATGTCCTAATAGCTCTCAGAAAAAATGCAAATATGTAAAAAAAAAAAATTTTGTTGTAATTACTATTAAAATCTCTGTTTGTGAAGCAAACTCAGACTATATGCACATGTATAAAAAAATGAGTAAATAAGTACAAACATTTAGCTAGATTAAAATACACTTTATATAACACTTTTATTATTTTATTATTATGGAAAGGGTATTATACTTTTTAATTCAAATAATTCAAACTGTTCCACGGCTGATATTCTTGTTATATTGCAACTGACTTGTATGTATTATTCATAAACACATTCAGGCTAATGCACAGTTGTTTGCAAAAAGGACATAGGGTGGGATGTAATGGAGTTTGAGTTTGCCTGACGTGCGGGATGCCGGCCGTACTTGGACTCTTTTTATAGGTGCTGTCATTCAGAAGGCATAACTATGCCTTGTAAATGTGTGGATCATCACCACATCTTACCATCAAATTTGGATTTGGAATTTTCTAACCACCATGATTGTTTTTTTTATTTGGATTTTTTGTTTTCAAAAACTGTCAAAAAGCTAAAATCATATAATTTGATTATTTTTTGGCCCTAAAGTATTATTACCCTCAATAGCATTAATTTCCAGTAATTTTCAGTACATTTTGACCATCTCACAACTCACAATATTGTTTTCACCAACATTGGCCAACGGCTGCAGCAAGCTGGCTGGTTACTAAGCAACAGAGCATCGGCACAAACACACAGCAGTTTATAGCACATCTATAGCGCTATAGGGTAAAGTGCACCAAACAGTTCAAACAATAGAAGAATATCTGACAGTGAGTCAAACAATACACAATGTAGTGCTGCTTGTACACAGCCACTGTAGATGGATACAGCACAGCCAATTTACAGTACAGCAGAGTACTGTGCAGCATACTGCAGTGTGCCACCTATACACTGACTATATACAGAGCACAGCCACTTGTAAGTCTCAAGTCTGGATAGTGGATGTAGCACAGCTAAATACAGTGCAGCATACAGTAGTGTGCCTGATAGTGAAATGGCACCAAGTCCCGGCTGCGGTGCTATATTAAAATACAAAACATACAAGAATCTGATGCAGAGAGGATGACTTTTTGTCTCAAAGTGGAAAACCCGAGCCGTGGCTCGGGGAGACTCAGATACTGGAAGTTCAGAGTAGCTCATATTCCAAGGAATCCGAACTGCTCATCTCTACATAGAACTAGCATAATGCTACTGCACATTGTTCAAATTGGCTTCTGTCCTGCAGTAGGTTCTAAGATGATTTTTTTTTATCTTTCATAATTGTGGTTAACTGGTGTTATTGATTCTGTTACTTAACATGATGATACTATGTATATTAATCTAACTGCAGAGCAACAGTGATGTTCAGTGATGGATATCGTATGTCTGTGGGCAAGGTATGGGGTCAGTGAGCAGTGTTGAGGAAGTGAAAGGTCAGTGGGTGAACATGTCTGTTAGTAGAATTTGGAAAGAAGTATTATATATGGTATTGTTAGATGAATGAGAGGTATTTCTTTGGGCAGGTGGTCTATTTCATGAGGGGTAATTGTGGTGGTGAAGTAGGGTGGGTGATACTGTTTATGTAGTTGACCATAACTACAGATTTTATTTATACAATTTCTCCACTAATTATTTATTATTTATTAACAGTTTCTAATATATAGCACAGCAAATCCCATTGCGCTTTACAATTAGAACAACAGTGATAACACAAACTGGGTAGTAAAATACGCACATACAGGTAGAAAGGTCCTGCTCGCAAGCTTACAATTTATAAGGAAAAAGGCATTGATACACAAGGTACTACCTATTTCATAATGGTCCAGCCAGATTGCAGAGTTTCTTGGTGGGATGTATAGTATGACATAGTCACACAGCAATGGTGGCCACAGGTCAGGAGCATGTCAAATTGAAGAAAAAGAAAATACTGTATGTTAGGATGTATGGACTATATGGAGGGATGAAATTAGATATAAATATTTATAAAGGTTATGTGGGCAGTTATGGAATTTAATAAGCTTGCCTGAAGAGTGTTTTCAGGGAACACTTGATGGTTTGAAGACTAGATTAGAGTCAAAAATTCACAGATGTAATGTTGAAACACTGTTGTCCCCCCAGACCTTGCCCCTTCATAGACTGCACTCCCTATGTAGGGCTGCATTCAGAAATATCCTGGGCTGGTTTTCAATTCCAATCTGGCTCTACCTGTCACCATATGGATCCCTTGGCATACAGTATATGGCAGAAATGCCTTACTCTTGAATTATTGTCAAACTTACAGTAGGTCTAGCTATAGATTTTCTATATCTGGGAGCCAGATGTCAGTTGTGGGAACTTCTGCTGGAACACTTCCTTTCAAAATGGAAAAAAAAGTTATTAGATGCAAGAGGCTCATATTTCAATGACCTATAGTTGTTTGTTAGTATTTTCTTACTCTACTCACTGAAACCTGTGTCTATCTTATGTCCTTGGATGCCACTTCAAGAATTAAGTTGCTGTATATTTATATATATCACTATGGGTTTCAGAACTAATGGTTGAAATACAGTAAATTATGCCAGCAATAACCTATTGTGATTTATGGCATATCAAGAAGCAAACCCTTAATATAAGATTAAAATCTGTAACCCTGCTGAGTTATTTAATAGAAATCATTAAACAAGACCTTTTGAGTTTCTATTATTGTTTTTGTCTAGTCAGAGAAAAATATCTACCCCCACGCACACATGAACAGATAGATATAGAGAGAGAAAGATGCAGTGTCAGAATGGGGCACGAAGGGCCAATCGGGGGGAAACAGTGGTAGGGGCCCATGTTTAGGGGTGTGGCCAGTCTCCAAAGAGGGCCAGCTGCCATGTAGGTTTACTTAACCATTAGAGAGTGCATAGACTATCCACCTTGATAAATACAGTAGTAAATACTGCTAGTGAATGCATGACACTGTACCAGATGCACTGTAGAAAATAAACCATAGTCCTGTGCAGTATAAGTTAACATATGTATAATTCAAGTGCACATCTGGGACCCAATCCCTAAAGGAGGAGGTGCGTTTATTATCCAGGTAAAATAGCCTTACAGGCAGGCCCATTTTAACAGAATAATAGGCCCTGGGCAATGCAGTCCACTGTGGCCCCTACACACCCATTAATGGAAACCAATTAAAAAACATGCTCCTCATGCAGTTACGCGTCATCTCTCTACATGCTTTCATATACTGAATGGCAGTATGCACTCTGATTAGTGAATAGCTCCAGCCATCCCCCAAGCAGCACGCTCACAACCATTCACTCTCTGGCTGGAAGGCAGATATAGAATTGTGGGGTCCTGAGCAGCTGCCCAGTGTGTCTGTACATTAACATGGTCCTGCTTACAGGATGACACAGGGTTATTGCAGCAGATATGTATAGCAGGTTCACAGAGCTACTGTATATTATTGCGTAAGGCAGAGGCCAAGTGGATTTTTACATTGGATACCCTCTCCAATGAACAATCTGGATTATCATTATCAGTATCATGTTTTTTGTAAAGTAAGCACATTTTGAGTATAGACCACCTCCCTTATAATGTACCTGCAGAAAAATAATGGATATTGGTGATTAATGAAGTTTAGATTGGATCAATTAATGATGAAATATATTATTATGATGAAGTGTCACTAAAAGATAATGCAGTTATCGGATGATTAGTATAGAATACATCTATCTTTGGTATAGGTTCAGGTATTTTAATTGATACACTGTTTTTAATTGTACTTGATATAATGTTATTTGTTATATGTAATAAAATAGTTTGTAATGTTCTAACACTGGGTGCTCTGCTCCCACCCTCCAGTGACGATGATGCTTGCGCCGGTCTCCTTGCGATGACGTAAGTTTTTACAGAGCATGAGGCGGCGGGCGGCGCGCGCCATGGAGGGGAGGACAGAGGTACAGTATATAGGTGAGTGAAATGTAATGTGTTTTGCTGTCCTGACGAAAATGTTCAAATGAACATTGAAACATTGACATAAGACGCTGTGTGGTCTATTTCTTTGAAGTGCTGAGAGTGCCGTCGAAGGGGTAACAGTATCATTCAACAACTATATTACATTTGTTGCTGGAGGGCACCACCCATTGTTCAAATATATTGATGTCATGAGAAAGGAGTGCTGCTGACTGGAGATATATATATATATATATATATATATATATATATATTAAAATGTGAAAGCCCTCACTCACTCACTTACTGGCTGACTGACCTGACTCATCTCTAATTCTCTTATTTCCCGATATGTTAGGAAGCTGAAATTTAGCATAGGTATTCTTCAGGTGGGAAATAGGAAAGCTATGGAATTAGAATTTTAATAAACCTCCCCTAAGGGGGTGAAAAGGGGATTCACTTAATGACATCATTACTGATGAGTGGCTTGGTCGTCCAAACAATTGGATAAAAATTTGGATTACACCTTCAATGTGTAGAATTTAATAAACTACAAAACAGGTTCTGTCACTTTTTGCTGTATCTGCTACGGGTGCTCCTCGGGTAACACCAAGAACCATGGATTAATATTTACAGGTTGAGTATCCCATATCCAAATATTCCGAAATGCGGAATATTCCGAAATACGGACTTTTTTGAGTGAGACTGAGATAGTGAAACCTTAGTATTTTGATGGCTCAATGTACACAAACTTTGTTTAATACACAAAGTTATTAATAATACTGTATTAAATGACCTTCAGGCTGTGTGTATAAAGTATATATGAAACATAAATGAATTGTGTGAATATAGACACACTTTGTTTAATGCACAAAGTTATAAAAAATATTGGCTAAAATGACCTTCAGGCTGTGTGTATAAGGTGTATATGTAACATAAATGCATTCTGTGCTTAGATTTAGGTCCCATCACCATGATATCTCATTATGGTATGCAATTATTCCAAAATACGGAAAAATCCGATATCCAAAATACCTCTGGTCCCAAGCATTTTGGATAAGGGATACTCCACCTGTACTTACATTAAGACATCTCAAATTACGACTCTATAGATTTACAGAATTTTTAACACTCGTTTACATTTGCAACCGTGAAAATCAGGAACTCCCATTCAAAGAACGGGTGGAGCAGCTAAAATATATATATATATAGTAACAGGGTTGTACAAATGAGGACTCACTACAAGCAGGTTCACGGTGAAGCAGTGTCTTTAATGGCAGCAGACATTGCACTTTAACATGCATAGATGTAAGCCTGGGCAAACAGGCACATTAAATAAACAGGTGAAAAGTAAATGTCCCAGCACTAAAGTGCTTAGTGATCATTCTGCTGCAATGGCCTGCAGCCACAATCTACTATGCTCCTCTGGCACAGTCAATATCATCAGTCCCTGGCACTAAGGAGACTCTGGCCCTACTAGCTGGCTGCTATTCAGCATCAGTGCACAGAATACTGTGTGTAAAAATTTTAAACCTTCATGCCTCTCAGTGATGAGTTCCAGATGGATCTGTACCACTTGGAAACCCCACAATTCCAAACCCCCACTACTAGTGCAGACAGCACAGGATTTACTTTTGCCTCCCTTAAAGGGAGCTGATCCCACAGGAATGTGGGTAATTCAGGTGAGAGGAAACTGACTGGGATGAATTTACGTTATCATATTCAGCCAGGAACATATATGGCAGTGCAGGTTATGTGCAACAGGTAGGAGATCACACCTGTGTCTGTTCATACAGTGTTGGCAGTGGAGTATGCACAGTGGCTCAGTGGTTCTGTGTATATATATATATATATAGTGATAGAGGTATATTAGAACTATCTAGTGCATACTTGCCTACCTGACCCTCTCCATGAGGGAGAAAATGCTCTGTTCCTGGACTTTCCTGGTAATGTATGATTGTCATCACCTGTGGTGAAATGCCATTCTTATCAATAAACTAGCTCACCACAGGTGATGGCAATCATACATTACCAGGAAAGTCCAGGAACAGATCATTTTCTTCCTCATGGAGAGGGTCAGGTAGGCAAGTATGATCTAGTGTCACTGGTTTATGTAACACGATCTCAATTCAGAGTATACTGGAGGCTCTCAGAGGCACATCCTTCCAGCATGGACAACAGAGCAAGTGGACACAATAAGGTCAGAGGTTGTGGCTTCAGCATTGCAGGGTCCTAGTGCTGAGCAAAGAGCACAGAGCTCTCTATCCTAACAGTAATAATCAGGTGCAGATTACATTTTGATAATTGGATCAGTGTTTGTTCTTTTATACTGAGATTGCTTCACTGGTAATGACTTTTTTATTCATATGTGTCTAATTTTTACTCAGCAAAGATACAATTTTCATTTGTTAAAATGT
Organism: Pseudophryne corroboree; assembly: GCF_028390025.1. Classification (NCBI taxonomy): domain Eukaryota; kingdom Metazoa; phylum Chordata; class Amphibia; order Anura; family Myobatrachidae; genus Pseudophryne; species Pseudophryne corroboree. Next base: position 716,628,725 of record NC_086448.1, read on the forward strand.
TATACAATTAGCCTAATAATGCTATTTTCCTGCTTATTACAAAACCATGTGCACAATATAGATACAATACAGATATACAATATTCAAGCTGATATACAGAATAATATAAATGATTGTTTTTGTTACTTTTTATTTATTTTTCTTTAAACTAAGAGAGAGCTTGAGAATCCGATACTTCTCCCCAGTACCCATAAATTAAATCCAAAGCAATTCTTTCAATGTGATCTAATAATAACTGTTACATCAATGACTATAAGAGCCATTTTGCATTGATTCATGTGCCCCGATTCAGGTATCCCAGGCATGAAACATGATCTTTCTTCCGAGTATGAAAATCTATATGACATCAAAAGATGACATCACACAAATTTCCACTTATAAGTAAGAAATTGCATTTAAACACGTTTGTTAGTACTGCAGCTATTCTGAAACCACACTACAGAAACTTTAAGGCCTGCCACTGTATACGTACAGAGGCAGAGGATGAATACTTTTTTAAATAATATTTTTAAATGCAAAGTAATAAGCTAAATACTATACGTAGGTACCCAAAAATAAATAAATAATGCAAATGTTATCAAACCCCTGATAAAGCAAACATAAAAATATGTTTCTGAAGTAGAGTCAATCAGTACTCATATAATTACATATAATGACCTACTCTTTTCTTTGTTTTGCTTCTAATTTGTGATAATATTGGTTTGTTAGTTTTCTGCATCGTATGTCACATACAATTCATATGAGTGTTTTGCTTTTTTTGTTTCATTATTTCTTAAGACACATATTTAGATACAGTGATGATTTGTAATTATTGCATAGATAGCTGCAAATTACAATAGCGCAATATCCATTTACATTTATTTTTTGAAAAGGTAACATACTGTAGGCTACTGAAGATTATAATGTTATTCAGGTAGTAGGTAAATCAATATGTCTGGAATGATATATGATACAAGTTCTAGACATGGCTGTACCTTTATAGCAATGATGAAGAGAGAAGTACTGTACTATACTTCTGTTTCTGAAACAAAAAGGTATCGGTACTCAGTGCTGTTGAGTACCTTCAGATAAAAAACACTGGTTGTAGCCCCTAACTTTATTCTCCATTACTGTCTTCTATATTAAGTTGAAAACAGGGCTTAAAGTGGTCAAAGAAAGGTAGTTGAACTCATTCCCCCCCACCACCTTCCCCCCTCCCATTAGGCGGAGCCAGTGCTAGGGTTTTCATAACCCCCTGCAAAATATACATTTGTGTCCTACCTCCCATACTTTATAGGAAGACAGTATCTACCAAAGGCTTGCGTTGAAAAAAAGGGGTGCAGTCTCACAAGGAAGGGGTGTGGTCACAATAGTACCCCCAATTCAAATTTTGCTACACAGTAGCACAATCTTATTCACATTACACAGCACGTGCTGCACCTGAATCATATTATACTACATAGTAGTGCCTCTTATTCATGTCACAACCAGGGGAGGCTCCAGAGGTGGGACTGTAGCTCAGTTCAAAATTCAAGTAAGGGAGGCATACCAACTGCCAGTGAGTCAGTTTGAAATGGCAGTTGGTGACAGTGTAGCTCCCCTATTTGAAATTTGAACTGAACTGCAGCCCCTCCTCTGGAGCCACCACTAGTTACAACACACAGTGGTGCCCTTTATTCACGTTATGTCACTCAATAGTGCCCCTTATTCACATTACACTACACAATAGTACCCCTTATGCACAATGCCTTCAGTAGTGCCTCTTATACACAACTCTCACAGTAGTAGTGCCCCTTACACATAATGCTCACAGTATGTCCCTTATACACTTAATACTTACAGTAGTAGTGTCCCTTATAAACATATTGTCCACAGTAGTGCCTCTTAGACACATCTCTGCCTCTGTCTCTCCAGCAGCTCACCGCCCATGTCCCTCCAACAGCTCCATGCACTGTGTACCTCCAGCAGCTTTCCCACCTCTCTGTGTCCCTCCAGCCCTCCTCACCTTTTCTTCAGCATGCACAGAGCCTGCACCTCTTCATTGCTCTTCTTCACTTCAGCTGTGATGACAGCATGACATCACATATGCCGGAAAAGAAACTGCTGAGACCAGAGGAGGGGAAGAACGCCATCCAATAGACACAGTGTTTGTGAGTTTCAGGAGAGGCAGGCCACAGGCGTGGGAGGACCATGGAGCCAACAAGACCTGAGAAAGGTGATGGCACACACAGCTTGTCAGTAACATTAGCATCTGTTGAAATTACTGTGCAATGCCATGGCGGAGGCGGAACTAGCTACTACATGTGATAAACCTCAGTTCTACCCATCCCCCTCCACCCCACACACACACTTTAACCCCTGGTTGAAAAAACCAAACTGTTTCATCAAACTTTTGAATGTCAGCCTTCAGTTTCACAATTTCTGAATTTAAAATACAATTGTCTTTGAAATATTGCATTTGAATAAACTTGATCCAATTAACAAATCAACCTTTTTAACAAAATAAATGTAAAAAATAAACTAAGTTGAGTACCAAACATTACATTAATACATTACACATCATAAATAGCCATTTATATTTAAACTATATGTTTAAACAAGACTTTGGCTAAACAATTTTATTTTATTTATTTATTTATTTATTTATTTATTAACAGTTTCTTATATAGCGCAGCATATTCCGTTGCGCTTTACAATTAGAACAACAGTAATAGAACAAAACTGGGTAAAAACAGACAGACAGAGGTAGGAAGGCCCTGCTTGCAAGCTTACAATCTATAGGGAAATAGGCATAGATACACAAGGATAGATGCTACCTATTGCATAATGGTCCACCAGATTGCTAGGTTCTTAATGGGTTGTATGATGATACCCCACAAAGTTATCCAAGTGTCAGGAGGGTGTGAGACTAAAGAAAGACAAGATATGTGATGTTATGAATATTCTACAGAGGATGTAATTAGATAGGGAAGCACTGAAGGTTATGTCGGTGGGTCTGGAATTTGATAGGCTTGTCTGAAGAGGTGAGTTTTCAGGGAACATTTAAAGGTTTGGAGACTAGAGGCGAGTCTTACTGTGCGTGGGAGGGCATTCCACAGAGTGGGTGAAGCCCGGATAAAGTCCTGTAATTTTGAGTGTGAACAAGTAATGCGTGTATTTTATTTATTTATTTATTTATTACTACAATTAATAAACATTAGTTGCTTTAATTCATCAAATAAATATAGTGATTTGTCATGTAAGCAAAATAATGGAGAGCCATCTCAGTATCTCTAGTAATGAAAGTTCCTATTAAAACACTTTATAAAATGCCAGATCTACAGCTTGATCCTTTATTTGTGTTAACAGTGTAACTCTGAGACAGTATTTATCCTACTATACTATAGGTGAACCGCCAGTAACCAACAATGGCAAAGCATCATTCAACCTCCTATTTTGTTAAGTGGTGACTCAAGAATGCTGTCTATTCTTCATCATGCTTCTGATTTCTGTGTATGTCCTAATGCTCTCTGTTCCTTATTTGTAGCTTTTCAAACAACAATACTGACCTCCAGTCATTGCCTTTTTATAGTTTGATCGAGCTGTATCCTAGGTACATTATTGCTGTTTGGGCATTTGAAATATAAGCTTGGCTGTCTTCTTTCTCTGAACTTCAGCTAATTGTTAGCTTTTAATGATCTATGCAACAGGTTAATGGTCATCCAGGAGGATTTTTATCTTGGTGGTTCTTTGACCCTCTCTTTCGTGAGTATACATGACCCTTTTAAATGAAAACAAGTAAGCACACAATGAGGGCACTTTTTTTTTAGCTTAAATGATATTGCACAGACTGAGTCTCCCATATCTAAAAATCCAATATCTGTGATATTCCAAAATCCACATTTTTAGGAGCACAACTGAGATAATGACACCTTTGTTTTCTGATGGGTCAATCTACACAAACTTTGGATCATGCAAAAAATTGTTAAAAATATTGCATACAATTACCTTCAGGCTATGGGGGTCATTCCGACCTGATCGCTCGCTGCTGTTTATGGCAGCGCAGCGATCGGGTTGGAACTGCGCATGCGCCGGCGCATGCTCGGCGGCCGATGGCCGTTGTATTGTAGTGATCGCCTCTGCCTGATTGACAGGCAGAGGCGGTTGCTGGGCTGGAAGGGGCTGGATGGCGGCGTTAAGCAGCCGTTTAGGGGGCACGGTCCGGCCAACGCAGGCATGGCCAGATCATTGGGGGGGCAGGGCCGCAGCAGCTGCGTGACATCACACGCAGCCTCTGCGACCCGGGCAGTGAGGAGGTTCTCCCGGACAGCTGCAGGAGCTGCACTGGCCGGGAGTTACTCCTGAAATGCAAAAGCATCGCCGCTACGATCAACTCAGAATGACCCCTGTGTGTATACAGTAGGTGTATATGAAAAATAAATGCTTTTCATATTTACACTTGGGCCCCATCCCCAGGAGATCTCTTTATAGTATGCAAATATTCCAAAATACTTTGGACATGGTAGACTCAATCTTGGTTTAATGTGCAAAAAAAAAGAAATTATACAATATTTCAGAGACCGGAGCTAGAATGGGCACTATTCACCAAGCTGCTGTGCCGACCACAGGAGTAGTCAATCCCAAAATTATAAACAGTAAAACAAAGAAAGGACACTGCACTTCTTTGAGGAAAGAACTTAAAAATAAGTGAAGGGCTTTGAAAAAGCGGGGAACCCCCTCAGCGAAACACATCATGACAGCTGCCCCAGGACAATAATTGGACTTTCCACTTGATCTTCATTCTTTTGGACTTTTTATGTGACCGGAACCAGACCTTTATCATCAGATTGAACACGGATGTTTAATATTTGGGTCATCTCGAACACAGCTGTAGATCCGGCTACAGAGGACTCCTGCTGCCAGAGCGGTGACATCTGCCAATTATAGGACCCCACTCTTCAAGCCTGGACAGCAATGTACAGCCAGGACTCATCACCCAAAGTTAATGATTGAACCTACAGCATAAGGTCATATACAAGGAACAGGACACACCAACTTAACTATACCATTTCAATATGAATGTGGAATCCTTATTTATTAAGGGGTGACTATTAGCTGTCACTGTTTATGCTATTTTATTTCAGATTATTTGGCTGCCTATTTTAGAAGTTAACAAATGTCTGAATTTTTAATAGATAATCTATCGAGATATTTACACAGAAAGAAACTTATCAATTTACAGTATATTAATAAATTTTATAAAATTCAATTTCACTTCCCTTGTTTTTAAGTTCTTTCCTCAAAGAAGCGCAGTGTCCTTTCAATCTTGGTTTAACCCTTACCTAGCAACCCTCTGATTTTTAGACAAAATTGGTTAAGGCGCTACTCATTTTGCTTATAGACTCAACCTGTATTTGTATACTGAGAGTCTTATGTTAAGAGGTGACTGCAGCATTATTTGGTATATTGATGTATATTGACAACAGACCTTTATCCCTCAACCTAAATAGCTTGTCATCACATGTTTTAGGCTTCAGCCACACTGGTTTCTTTTGTTTGTACTAGACATAATAGAACACAAAAGAGATTAAAATGTTTCATACAACTATCTATTCCCATGTGCTGCAGAAGGTCCCAAAAAATTCAATAGGATTTATATCACAAATATTTTGGTAATCTGTATATGAAGATTTTAACAGTGTGTTTTAAATGGAAATGAACTTGAACTCTTGGCAATTTGTGCGATATACATATGGACCTACGGGATTTTTATGAATTTCAAGTCATAAAATCTATTTGCTTATTTTATCTGTAGTTTGCAATAGTGTATGTCATATTATATTCTTTCTCTTCCCACTTTTTATTTACTGTACCTTGTCCCTTATTATTTTTCTTGAGAAAATCATAAAATATGTTTGTTTAAAGAAAGAAACATCCATTCTGCATTTCTAATGTACTGTATTCTCTCTCTATGACTAAGATTACTATAGAGAAAAAGCATGGTAGACTCGGTTTTATCAAAAGGGGTCTCTATGACATACAGTACATTACAAGCAGTGTTGGACTGGTGCATAGAGAACCTGCCAGGAGGATTGCAGGGGTAGAGGGTCATGGATGACATGGGTAGAACCATAGCTTTTTTATAAAGAAAAAATATACCTTCTAAATAAGGCAATTTCATATGAATGGTGTGTACACAAAAATAATAATAATAATAATAATTTTATTTATATAGTGTTCTTTCTCTCTTCTTATCACCTAGGAATAACTAGGTGATCATTGATATGGTTAGCATTACAGCTTAGTGGAGTCAGTAATCCTCCTTGTACAGTACAACGTGTAACAGGAAGACTGCATTTAGACAGTAAATGGCAACATGATACTTCAAGGGTTGCATATACATCCCTCCAACGGTCTCTTGGGCCATTTAGCTTGAGGTTAGGCAGAAAATATATTTGTGATTTTGTGCAGCTTGGTCATGCATGGGTCCTGAAGTTGTCCAGCAGATATTTGATGATATAGACCAGAAATTGTCAGACACTCTATTGTCCCTGTGCATTTTCTCTATATACCGTACTTAAACAGCAAATAGTTGTGTTAAAAGCCAACAAACAGGATGAAAAAACTGAACCAATGAATTGTTGGAAACAACATAGAAAATGGCTGCTTTTTTTAATGCCAATAGTTTTTATTGAAGTTTCACTTTTACCAAAAAGGGGATACAGAAAAGAAGAAAGGGGAAACTGGGGGAAAGTATAATAATAATTATAACATTAAACATTATAATGGAAAAGACATTTACCAATCAGATCCACAAATAGATGGTATGCGATCACATCAAAATATACAATACAGATTGACAGTAAAGATGGGACTAAAGTTGTAAAATTGAAAAAAAAATAAGAATTTGAGGGTGCTTCCTCACTCAGGCTAAATAAGGGCAGATTATAGCAAGGGAGTGTGCAACCTGTGTCGACTCCTTACCTTTCGTAAAATACATATGCCATGGCATCCAGCAGACAAGAGGGGTAGTAATAGAAAAAGAATATGGTATATACTCGATTTCCATAAAAAAAATGAATATTTTCATAATGGGAGGTAGCGAGGGTTGTTTCCAACACTGAGTAAGATCTGCTCATGCAGCTATGCAGATGTGACCTAAAACGCAATGTAAATTGAGCTTGGGTACCAGTTCAATAATGGTATAAGGGGTGAAGGGACCAAGGAGAGGTTCAACACCTTATTAATTAAAGCAAATACTTTTTTCCAAAAATTTAGGTGTGGGCATGTCCAAACATATGAAATAAGTGGCCAACTTTACCACTAAGGAGCCAACAGAACTTTTAACATGAAGGCCAAATGGTATGGAGTCTATCTGGGGTGAGCCTATGCAATAGTCTGATATGCATTTCAGAATGATTCAAACATCTAGATATTCTATATCTATAGGAAGACTGACAAATTTGCACCTATTGAGAATAATGAAGAGAAATTCCGATGTTTGATTCCCAACATTTTTGAGCATTACATTTGGGAGAAGGAGTTAGTTCTATAAAAAATTTACACCAAAAGGAAATCTCCCCTTTACTTACTTTATTAGACAATTGGGCTATAATAGGGGGTATGAGGGCATCTGAGGGAGATGTTAAATGGGCTAGGCTTTTCCACCAATGACGAGGTTGATAATACTGCAACCTCTCCAACTCAGGTAGGGAGAAGCGCTCTAGAATACAAGAGAAGGAACTAAAGACAGGCCCATCCAACAAATCCTCCAGGGAATTTATCCCACTAGCATACCATTTTGTAAGGTTGATATTAGGGACAAGTTTGGCTACTCTACGAGATATCAATGGGAGATTATAAAGACCAGTGGAGAGCCCAGAAGCCAATTTATCCCATACCTGTAGAGTAGGCTGAGTAGCAGGGAGAAGGCATATAGACGTTGGGCGTAGAGATTTAGGTAACCAAAGCAAATCTTGTAAAGGGAAGCATGGACATGATAGTTCCTCTAGACAAGCCCACCCAAGCCCCATATCCTCTTGACAGTAAGCTTTGATTTGAACCAGGAGGCAAGTTTCCTGATACATTACCAGATTGGGAAAGTTTAAAACACCCTTACTCCTTGGCAAGCACATTGTTGACCAAGCCAATTCAGGCAGGCAAGCTGCCCACACATATTTAGTAAGAATAGAATTACATTTGTCTAAGTAGAAAATGGCTGCTTTTTAATGCAGTCTAAAAAAGTACACTTGAAAGTTTCTACCCACAGTTCCTTTTGCATGGGTTATTTTGAAAGCTCTGTTTATAGACAGTTCTATGAAAGGCCCGGGATAGGTGTTTTGCACAGGTTACCTTATGGTTAATGGCACCTTTATTTAGACAAGAAAACCCTATTATTATTATTATTATTATTATTATTATGATGATGATGATTATTATTATCATTTATATGGTGCCACAAGGGATCTGCAGCACCCAATTTCAGAGTACATAAACAAATAAGCAAAACAGGAAAACAGTGACTTACAGTTGAAGACAAAATAAGACAAGTACAGGTTACATAAACATAGCTGCATCAACAGGTAACACTAAAATAAGTATCTGTTGGCACAAAACTGCAGGATTTGGTGCCATCTAATATGGTTTAAGTAAGAGAAGGAAAAGTACAGGAGAGCTTACATTCTAAAGGTGAGGGGTAGACAGTGAGTGTGGGAACAGAGGGTTAGGATGAAATTTGGCTGGGTTTGGGGAAGAAGTGGGTATGAGAACCCATTTGAAGTTTTGTAGAGAGTCTGAGAGGCAGATGTAGGGAATTCCAGAGATAGGGAGCAGAACTTAAAAAATCGTGAAAGGTAGGAGTGGGAGGAAGTAATCAGTAGGCAGGAAAGGTGGCATGCATTAGCAGAGCGAATAGGATGGGGCGTTTGAGTGTAAAGGGAGATAAGGCCAGAGATTTAAATGGGAGAGGAGTGGGTAAGGGCTCTGTATTTTATTGTGAGAAGTTTGATTTGGATTCTGAAAGATAAGGGAAGCCAGTGAAGATCTTGAAGTAGAGGGGTGGTTAACATAGTGCATTTGGTGAGGAAGATGAGCCGGGCAGCAGCATTGAGAATAGATTGGAGTGGAGGGAAGCAATTGTCAGGGATACCAGATAGGAGATTACAGTAGCCCAGTCTGGAGACCAGTGAGTGGTTAAGAATCCTGTAGCATCCTGGGTTAGAAAGGGTCTGATCCTGGAAATATTTTTCAGATGAAAATGGCAGGTTTGTGATTGGTGCTGAATGTGTGATTTGAAGGAGAGGGAGAAGTCAAGGATTAGGAGACTTGGGCATGGTTACAGGGAGGCAATAGGTCAATTGGCCCACAAAATAATCAAACCAGAATGCTGTTGACATCAACTGTGAAATAGTTATAGTTATAGAATAAGCTGAGGTCATATCAAGCAGTGAAAACTGAAAGCCAGAAATCCAGACAAGAAATGTTAATCTTCATCAACAAGAATATAATTTATTCAGGCAAGGATTGTGTAAAACTAAAGATTTAATGTGCAACAAACTCTATTGTTTGGCTACTTGTGGAACACATATGCAATCAATAAATAATCAGATTCCAAAAATTGCAATACAGTATATAGAATCCAAGATGTTATTTAGATTTAAGTTTGCTGCCCAGTAATCTGACCCCACCTTAAACTTTGGAAACAGTTTCCAAGCAAAAGCAATGTATGGACTACTCATTTTTATATGTTACAATCCTATTTACTAAAGCACGTTAATCCTGCTTTCCACAAGAAAAATGTAATTTGTGTGATACATGGCAAAGAGATCCATACCTGTACATTGGTGTATCATATAAAATAATAATAATACAAAACACCTTAACAACTTGTACTTGTGTACAATTTTAGAACTAAATGAAATAACGTATTTCAGCATTAATATTAATAATACGAGAAAAATAATGGTATAAATAATAACAATATTAGTATGACCTGAGATGCACTATATTGAGGTGTTTGTCAAACCTGAATTAGAGTTAAATGTATTGCCTCATTTTAGTTAATTTGTCAATTGTTATGTAAATAATTGAAACATCTAAAATACTAATTGAGAGTGTTAGATTTTCAGCAAAGCTTCATTTTTTAAATCCATTTAAAAATTTGCCTGGAACATGGAAGCGAAAACTAATCACTGTACACAATATGCCATCTGTCTGTAACACGTGTATAGAAAGGCTTTTGGATTCCACTCAGAGCTAATTTGACATGTTGAAACATTAATCACCCCCTAAGGCCAATATAATTGTAGCTCTATGTTAATTGCCTAACAATTAACAACTGAAATTTCCAAGGGGCAATCAATGAATTAGCTTGTGATTTTCCCACCGACTTTAAACCCACACTGCCAATCTGCATGCTCTTTAAACTCAATAGCATGGTTCATCAATGACATTTCTTTATATGAAATAAAAATTCATTTGCACTCTAACTAATTAGACTCAATTATATCCCTTTGAGTATTGATAGCCCTATACACTCAAAGAAAATCTCTGCCACAGGCATTTTTTCTGCATTTATAAATTCAGTTTCCTTCCAAATTAGCAATTCACCTAAGAAGAAAAACCGCTAATGACAATTTTAGCATTAATGAATTAAAAGGATTTACCACTTATTTTACTTAATGATTCAACTGCTATATAGAAGTCACACCACAAAAGCATAATAGATGACACAATGATATTTACTAACCTGAGTAGGAGTTATTTGTGTGCAGTTAATTAACCCATCCTATCTATTTAGATCTATATAATAGATATGATAATTGCCTCATACAGGCATTTTTATTAACATTTCTTCAAAATAGATAAAAAAGTTATAGCTATACCACAATAGTTAGGTAATTCTACAAATAATTTATTTTTCAGCTAATATCCATAAATTATTTTCTTATAGCTATCTTGTGAATTGAAAACTTTTGGCTTTTGGCTGGAATAGAATGGAAGGTTGCTCAAAAATGATGACCCCCCCCACCCCCTTCCCACCCCTCTAACCTGTTTTCAAATACTAACCTAGGCCCAGAGGCCCATAGCTAGTTATTGATTTGTGGGGACTGCATGCTGGGTTTTTTTACAACTTTTAAACTTTATTAATAAATGAAGCCTGATCTGTGCTGGGAATCACACCAACCTGTCAGAGCGGGTTTGTCATCGGCTTAGTAAATACTAGTGAGGTGCACCGGAAATTTTTCGGGTTTTGTGTTTTGGTTTTGGATTCGGTTCCGCGGCCGTGTTTTAGATTCGGACGCGTTTTGGCAAAACCTCCCTGAAAATTTTTTGTCGGATTCGGGTGTGTTTTGGATTCGGGTGTTTTTTTTACAAAAAACCCTCAAAAACAGCTTAAATCATAGAATTTGGGGGTCATTTTGATCCCATAGTATTATTAACCTCAATAACCATAATTTCCACTCATTTCGAGTCTATTCTGAACACCTCACACCTCACAATATTATTTTTAGTCCTATAATTTGCACCGAGGTCGCTGGATGACTAAGCTAAGCGACCCAAGTGGCCGGCACAAATACCTGGCCCATCTAGGAGTGGCACTGCAGTGTCAGACAGGATGGCACTTAAAAAAATAGTCCCCAAAAAGCACATGATGCAAAGAAAAAAAGAGATGCACCAAGGTCGCTGGATGGCTAAGCTAAGCGACCCAAGTGGCCGACACAAACACCTGGCCCATCTAGGAGTGGCACTGCAGTGTCAGACAGGATGGCACTTAAAAAAATAGTCCCCAAACAGAACATGATGCAAAGAAAAAAAGAGGTGCACCAAGGTCGCTGGATGGCTAAGCTAAGCGACCCAAGTGGCCGACAAAAACACCTGGCCCATCTAGGAGTGGCACTGCAGTGTCAGACAGGATGGCACTTAAAAAAATAGTCCCCATACAGCACATGATGCAAAGAGAAAAAGAGGTGCACCGAGGTCGCTGGATGACTAAGCTAAGCGACCCTAGTGGCCGGCACAAACACCTGGCCCATCTAGGAGTGGCACTGCAGTGTCAGACAGGATGGCACTTAAAAAATAGTCCCCAAACAGCACATAATGCAAAGAAAAAAAGAGGTGCACCAAGGTCGCTGGATGGCTAAGCTAAGCGACCCAAGTAGCCGACACAAACACCTGGCCCATCTAGGAGTGGCACTGCAGTGTCAAACAGGATTGCACTTAAAAAAAATTGGCCCCAAACATCACATGATGCAAAGAAAAAAAGAGGCGCAATGAGGTAGCTGTGCGACTAAGCTAAGTGACCCAAGTGGCCGACACAAACACCTGGCCCATCTAGGAGTGGCACTGCAGTGTCAGACAGGATGGCACTTCAAAAACATAGTCCCCAAACAGCACATGATGCAAAGAAAAAAAGAGGCGCAATGAGGTAGCTGTGTGACTAAGCTAAGCGACCCAAGTGGCCGACACAAACACCTGGCCCATCTAGGAGTGGCACTGCAGTGTCAGACAGGATGGCACTTCAAAAAATAGTCCCCAAACAGCACATAATGCAAAGAAAAATGAAAGAAAAAAGATGTGCAAGAAGGAATTGTCCTTGGGCCCTCCCACCCTGGCCCTCCCACCCTTATGTTGTATAAACAGGACATGCACACTTTAACAAACCCATAATTTCAGCGACAGGGTCTGCCACACAACTGTGACTGAAATGACTGGTTGGTTTGGGCCCCCACCAAAAAAGAAGCAATCAATCTCTCCTTGCACAAACTGGCTCTACAGAGGCAAGATGTCCACCTCCTCCTCATCGTCCAATTCCTCACCCTTTTCACTGTGTACATCCCCCTCCTCACAGATTATTAATTCGTCCCCACTGGAATCCACCATCTCAGGTCCCTGTGTACTTTCTGGAGGCAATTGCTGGTGAATGTCTCCATGGAGGAATTGATTATAATTCATTTTGATGAACATCATCTTCTCCACATTTTCTGGAAGTAACCTCGTACGCCGATTGCTGACAAGGTGAGCGGCTGCACTAAACACTCTTTCGGAGTACACACTGGAGGGGGGGCAACTTAGGTAAAATAAAACCAGTTTGTGCAAGGGCTTCCAAATTGCCTCTTTTTCCTGCCAGTATACGTACGTACTGTCTGACATGCCTACTTGGATGCGGTCACTCATATAATACTCCACCATTCTTTCAATGGTGACAGAATCATATGCAGTGACAGTAGATGACATGTCAGTAATCGTTGGCAGGTTCTTCAGTCCGGACCAGATGTCAGCACTCGCTCCAGACTGCCCTGCATCACCGCCAGCGGGTGGGCACGGAATTCTTAGCCTTTTCCTCGCAGCCCCAGTTGCGGGAGAATGTAAAGCAGGAGCTGTTGACGGGTCACATTCCGCTTGACTTGACAATTTTCTCACCAGCAGGTCTTTGAACCTCTGTAGACTTGTGTCTGCCGGAAAGAGAGATACAACGTAGGTTTTAAATCTAGGATCGAGCACGGTGGCCAAAATGTAGTGCTCTGATTTCAACAGATTGACCATCTGTGAATCCTGGTTAAGCGAATTAAGGGCTCCATCCACAAGTCCCACATGCCTAGCGGAATCGCTCTGTTTGAGCTCCTCCTTCAATCTCTCCAGCTTCTTCTGCAAAAGCCTGATGAGGGGAATGACCTGACTCAGGTTGGCAGTATCTGAACTGACTTCACGTGTGGCAAGTTCAAAGGGTTGCAGAACCTTGCACAACGTTGAAATCATTCTCCACTGCGCTTGAGTCAGGTGCATTCCCCCTCCTTTGTCTATATCGTAGGTAGCTGTATAGGCTTGAATGGCCTTTGGCTGCTCCTCCATCCTCTGAAGCATATAGAGGGTTGAATTCCACCTCGTTACCACCTCTTGCTTCAGATGATGGCAGGGCAGGTTCAGGACTGTTTGCTGGTGCTCCAGTCTTCGGCACGCGGTGGCTGAATGCCTAAAGTGGCCTGCAATTCTTCGGGCCACCGATAGCATCTCTTGCACGCCCCTGTCGTTTTTTAAATGATTCTGCACCACCAAATTCAATGTATGTGCAAATCATGGGATGTGCTGGAATTTGGCCAGATGTAATGTACGCACAATATTGGTGGCGTTGTCCGATGTCACAAATCCCCAGGAGAGTCCAATTGGGGTAAGCCATTCTGCGATGATGTTCCTCAGTTTCCGTAAGAGGTTGTCAGCTGTGTGCCTTTTATGGAAAGTGGTGATACAAAGCGTAGCCTGCCTAGGAACGAGTTGGCGTTTGAGAGATGCTGCTAGTGGTGCCGCCGCTGCTGTTCTTGCTGCGGGAGGCAATACATCTACCCAGTGGGCTGTCACAGTCATATAGTCCTGAGTCTGCCCTGCTCCACTTGTCCACATGTCCGTGGTTAAGTGGACATTGGGTACAACTGCATTTTTTAGGACACTGGTGACTCTTTTTTACTGACGTCTGTGTACATTTTCGGTATCGCCTGCCTAGAGAAATGGAACCTAGATGGTATTTGGTACCGGGGACACAGTACCTCAATCAATTCTCAAGTTCCCTGTGAATTAATGGTGGATACCGGAAATACGTTTCTCACCACCCAGGCTGCCAAGGCCTGAGTTATCCGCTTTGCAGCAGGATGACTGCTGTGATATTTCATCTTCCTCGCAAAGGACTGTTGGACAGTCAATTGCTTACTGGAAGTAGTACAAGTGGTCTTCCGACTTCCCCTCTGGGATGACGATCGACTCCCAGCAGCAACAACAGCAGCGCCAGCAGCAGTAGGCGTTACACTCAAGGATGCATCGGAGGAATCCCAGGCAGGAGAGGACTCGTTAGACTTGACAGTGACATGGCCTGCTGGACTATTGGCTTTCCTGTCTAAGGAGGAAATTGACACTGAGGGAGTTGGTGGTGTGGTTTGCAGGAGCTTGGTTACAAGAGGAAGGGATTTAGTTGGCAGTGGACTGCTTCCACTGTCACCCAAAGTTTTTGAACTTGTCAATGACTTCTGATGAATGCGCTCCAGGTGACGTATAAGGGAGGATGTTCCTAGGTTGCTAACGTCCTTACCCCTACTTATTACAGCTTGACAAAGGCAACACACGGCTTGACACCAGTTGTCCGCATTTCTGTTGAAATATTTCAACACCGAAGAGGTGATTTTTTTTGTATTTTGACCAGGCATGTCAATGGCCATATTCGTCCCACGGACAACAGGTGTCACCCCGGGTGCCTGACTTAAACAAACCACCTCACCATCAGAATCCTCCTTGTCAATTTCCTCCACAGCGCCAGCAACACCCATATCCTCATCCTGGTGTACTTCAACAGTGACATCTTCAATTTGACTATCAGGAACTGGACTGCGGGTGCTCCTTCCAGCATTTGCAGGGGGCGTGCAAATGGTGGAAGGAGCCCCCTCTTCCCATCCAGTGTTGGGAAGGTCAGGCATCGCAACCGACACAATTGGACTCTCCTTGGGGATTTGTGATTTAGAAGAACGCACAGTTCTTTGCTGTGCTTTTGCCATCTTAACTGTTTTAAGTTTTCTAGCAGGAGAATGAGTGCTTCCATCCTCATGTGAAGCTGAACCACTAGCCATGAACATAGGCCAGGCCCTCAGCCGTTCCTTGCCACTCCGTGTCGTAAATGGCATATTGGCAAGTTTACGCTTCTCCTCAGACGATTTTGATTTAGATTTTTGGGTCATTTTACTGAGCTTTATTTTTTTGGATTTAACATGCTCTCTACTATGACATTGGGCATCGGCCTTTGCAGACGACGTTGATGGCATTTCATCAGCTCGGCCATGACTAGTGGCAGCAGCTTCAGCACGAGGTGGAAGTGGATCTTGATCTTTCCCTATTTTACCCTCCACATTTTTGTTCTCCATTTTTTAATGTGTGGAATTATATACCAGTAATATATCAATAGCAATGGCCACAGGTATGGATGGATAGTATACTTGACGACACAGAGGTAGGTAGAGCAGTGGCCTACTGTATCGTACTGCTATATATTATATACTGGTGGTCAGCAAACTGTGCAAAACTGAAATGCACCACAGGTATGGATGGATAGTATACTTGACGACACAGAGGTAGGTAGAGCAGTGGCCTACTGTACCGTACTGCTATATATTATATACTGGTGGTCAGCAAACTGTGCAAAACTGAAATGCACCACAGGTATGGATGGATAGTATACTTGACGACACAGAGGTAGGTAGAGCAGTGGCCTACTGTACCATACTGCTATATATTATATACTGGTGGTCAACAAACTGTGCAAAACTGAAATGCACCACAGGTATGGATGGATAGTATACTTGACGATACAGAGGTAGGTAGAGCAGTGGCCTACTGTACCATACTGCTATATATTATATACTGGTGGTCAGCAAACTGTGCAAAACTGAAATGCACCACAGGTATGGATGGATAGTATACTTGACGACAAAGAGGCAGGTAGAGCAGTGGCCTACTGTACCGTTCTGCTATATATTATATACTGGTGGTCAGCAAACTGTGCAAAACTGAAATGCACCACAGGTATGGATGGATAGTATACTTGACGACACAGAGGTAGGTAGAGCAGTGGCCTACTGTACCGTACTGCTATATATTATATACTGGTGGTCAGCAAACTGTGCAAAACTGAAATGTACCACAGGTATGGATGGATAGTGTACTTGACGACACAGAGGTAGGTAGAGCAGTGGCCTACTGTACCGTACTGCTATATATTATATACTGGTGGTCAGCAAACTGTGCAAAACTGAAATGCACTACAGGTATGGATGGATAGTATACTTGACGACACAGAGGTAGGTAGAGCAGTGGCCTACTGTACCGTACTGCTATATATTATATATACTGGTGGTCAGCAAACTGTGCAAAACTGAAATGCACCACAGGTATGGATGGATAGTATACTTGACGACACAGAGGTAGGTAGAGCAGTGGCCTACTGTACCGTACTGCTATATATTATATACTGGTGGTCAGCAAACTGTGCAAAACTGAAATGCACCACAGGTATGGATGGATAGTATACTTGACGACACAGAGGTAGGTAGAGCAGTGGCCTACTGTACCGTACTGCTATATATTATATACTGGTGGTCAGCAAACTGTGCAAAACTGAAATGCACCACAGGTATGGATGGATAGTATACTTGACGACACAGAGGTAGGTAGAGCAGTGGCCTACTGTACCATACTGCTATATATTATATACTGGTGGTCAACAAACTGTGCAAAACTGAAATGCACAACAGGTATGGATGGATAGTATACTTGACGATACAGAGGTAGGTAGAGCAGTGGCCTACTGTACCATACTGCTATATATTATATACTGGTGGTCAGCAAACTGTGCAAAACTGAAATGCACCACAGGTATGGATGGATAGTATACTTGACGACACAGAGGTAGGTAGAGCAGTGGCCTACTGTACCGTACTGCTATATATTATATACTGGTGGTCAGCAAACTGTGCAAAACTGAAATGCACCACAGGTATGGATGGATAGTATACTTGACGACACAGAGGTAGGTAGAGCAGTGGCCTACTGTACCATACTGCTATATATTATATACTGGTGGTCAACAAACTGTGCAAAACTGAAATGCACCACAGGTATGGATGGATAGTATACTTGACGATACAGAGGTAGGTAGAGCAGTGGCCTACTGTACCATACTGCTATATATTATATACTGGTGGTCAGCAAACTGTGCAAAACTGAAATGCACCACAGGTATGGATGGATAGTATACTTGACGACAAAGAGGCAGGTAGAGCAGTGGCCTACTGTACCGTTCTGCTATATATTATATACTGGTGGTCAGCAAACTGTGCAAAACTGAAATGCACCACAGGTATGGATGGATAGTATACTTTACGACACAGAGGTAGGTAGAGAAGTGGCCTACTGTACCGTACTACTATATATTATATACTGGTGGTCAGCAAACTGTGCAAAACTGAAATGCACCACAGGTATGGATGGAGAGTATACTTGACGATACAGAGGTAGGTAGAGTAGTGACCTACTGTACCGTACTGCTATTTATTATATATACTGGTGGTCAGCAAACTGTGCAAAACTGAAATGCACCACAGGTATGGATGGATAGTATACTTGACGACACAGAGGTAGGTAGAGCAGTGGCCTACTGTACCGTACTGCTATATATTATATACTGGTGGTCAGCAAACTGTGCAAACTGAAATGTACCACAGGTATGGATGGATAGTGTACTTGACGACACAGAGGTAGGTAGAGCAGTGGCCTACTGTACCGTACTGCTATATATTATATACTGGTGGTCAGCAAACTGTGCAAAACTGAAATGCACTACAGGTATGGATGGATAGTATACTTGACGACACAGAGGTAGGTAGAGCAGTGGCCTACTGTACCGTACTGCTATATATTATATATACTGGTGGTCAGCAAACTGTGCAAAACTGAAATGCACCACAGGTATGGATGGATAGTATACTTGACGACACAGAGGTAGGTAGAGCAGTGGCCTACTGTACCGTACTGCTATATATTATATACTGGTGGTCAGCAAACTGTGCAAAACTGAAATGCACCACAGGTATGGATGGATAGTATACTTGACGACACAGAGGTAGGTAGAGCAGTGGCCTACTGTACCGTACTGCTATATATTATATACTGGTGGTCAGCAAACTGTGCAAAACTGAAATGCACCACAGGTATAGATGGATAGTATACTTGACGACACAGAGGTAGGTAGAGCAGTGGCCTACTGTACCATACTGCTATATATTATATACTGGTGGTCAACAAACTGTGCAAAACTGAAATGCACCACAGGTATGGATGGATAGTATACTTGACGATACAGAGGTAGGTAGAGCAGTGGCCTACTGTACCATACTGCTATATATTATATACTGGTGGTCAGCAAACTGTGCAAAACTGAAATGCACCACAGGTATGGATGGATAGTATACTTGACGACACAGAGGTAGGTAGAGCAGTGGCCTACTGTACCGTACTGCTATATATTATATACTGGTGGTCAGCAAACTGTGCAAAACTGAAATGCACCACAGGTATGGATGGATAGTATACTTGACGACACAGAGGTAGGTAGAGCAGTGGCCTACTGTACCATACTGCTATATATTATATACTGGTGGTCAACAAACTGTGCAAAACTGAAATGCACCACAGGTATGGATGGATAGTATACTTGACGATACAGAGGTAGGTAGAGCAGTGGCCTACTGTACCATACTGCTATATATTATATACTGGTGGTCAGCAAACTGTGCAAAACTGAAATGCACCACAGGTATGGATGGATAGTATACTTGACGACAAAGAGGCAGGTAGAGCAGTGGCCTACTGTACCGTTCTGCTATATATTATATACTGGTGGTCAGCAAACTGTGCAAAACTGAAATGCACCACAGGTATGGATGGATAGTATACTTTACGACACAGAGGTAGGTAGAGCAGTGGCCTACTGTACCGTACTACTATATATTATATACTGGTGGTCAGCAAACTGTGCAAAACTGAAATGCACCACAGGTATGGATGGAGAGTATACTTGACGACACAGAGGTAGGTAGAGTAGTGACCTACTGTACCGTACTGCTATTTATTATATATACTGGTGGTCAGCAAACTGTGCAAAACTGAAATGCACCACAGGTATGGATGGATAGTATACTTAACGACACAGAGGTAGGTAGAGCAGTGGCCTACTGTACCGTACTGCTATATATTATATACTGGTGGTCAGCAAACTGTGCAAAACTGAAATGCACCACAGGTATGGATGGATAGTGTACTTGACGACACAGAGGTAGGTAGAGCAGTGGCCTACTGTACCGTACTGCTATATATTATATACTGGTGGTCAGCAAACTGTGCAAAACTGAAATGCACTACAGGTATGGATGGATAGTATACTTGACGACACAGAGGTAGGTAGAGCAGTGGCCTACTGTACCGTACTGCTATATATTATATACTGGTGGTCAGCAAACTGTGCAAAACTGAAATGCACCACAGGTATGGATGGATAGTATACTTGACGACACAGAGGTAGGTAGAGCAGTGGCCTACTGTACCGTACTGCTATATATTATATACTGGTGGTCAGCAAACTGTGCAAAACTGAAATGCACCACAGGTATGGATGGATAGTATACTTGACGACACAGAGGTAGGTAGAGCAGTGGCCTACTGTACCATACTGCTATATATTATATACTGGTGGTCAACAAACTGTGCAAAACTGAAATGCACCACAGGTATGGATGGATAGTATACTTGACGATACAGAGGTAGGTAGAGCAGTGGCCTACTGTACCATACTGCTATATATTATATACTGGTGGTCAGCAAACTGTGCAAAACTGAAATGCACCACAGGTATGGATGGATAGTATACTTGACGACAAAGAGGCAGGTAGAGCAGTGGCCTACTGTACCGTTCTGCTATATATTATATACTGGTGGTCAGCAAACTGTGCAAAACTGAAATGCACCACAGGTATGGATGGATAGTATACTTTACGACACAGAGGTAGGTAGAGCAGTGGCCTACTGTACCGTACTACTATATATTATATACTGGTGGTCAGCAAACTGTGCAAAACTGAAATGCACCACAGGTATGGATGGAGAGTATACTTGACGACACAGAGGTAGGTAGAGTAGTGACCTACTGTACCGTACTGCTATTTATTATATATACTGGTGGTCAGCAAACTGTGCAAAACTGAAATGCACCACAGGTATGGATGGATAGTATACTTGACGACACAGAGGTAGGTAGAGCAGTGGCCTACTGTACCGTACTGCTATATATTATATACTGGTGGTCAGCAAACTGTGCAAAACTGAAATGTACCACAGGTATGGATGGATAGTGTACTTGACGACACAGAGGTAGGTAGAGCAGTGGCCTACTGTACCGTACTGCTATATATTATATACTGGTGGTCAGCAAACTGTGCAAAACTGAAATGCACTACAGGTATGGATGGATAGTATACTTGACGACACAGAGGTAGGTAGAGCAGTGGCCTACTGTACCGTACTGCTATATATTATATATACTGGTGGTCAGCAAACTGTGCAAAACTGAAATGCACCACAGGTATGGATGGATAGTATACTTGACGACACAGAGGTAGGTAGAGCAGTGGCCTACTGTACCGTACTGCTATATATTATATACTGGTGGTCAGCAAACTGTGCAAAACTGAAATGCACCACAGGTATGGATGGATAGTATACTTGACGACACAGAGGTAGGTAGAGCAGTGGCCTACTGTACCGTACTGCTATATATTATATACTGGTGGTCAGCAAACTGTGCAAAACTGAAATGCACCACAGGTATGGATGGATAGTATACTTGACGACACAGAGGTAGGTAGAGCAGTGGCCTACTGTACCATACTGCTATATATTATATACTGGTGGTCAACAAACTGTGCAAAACTGAAATGCACCACAGGTATGGATGGATAGTATACTTGACGATACAGAGGTAGGTAGAGCAGTGGCCTACTGTACCATACTGCTATATATTATATACTGGTGGTCAGCAAACTGTGCAAAACTGAAATGCACCACAGGTATGGATGGATAGTATACTTGACGACACAGAGGTAGGTAGAGCAGTGGCCTACTGTACCGTACTGCTATATATTATATACTGGTGGTCAGCAAACTGTGCAAAACTGAAATGCACCACAGGTATGGATGGATAGTATACTTGACGACACAGAGGTAGGTAGAGCAGTGGCCTACTGTACCATACTGCTATATATTATATACTGGTGGTCAACAAACTGTGCAAAACTGAAATGCACCACAGGTATGGATGGATAGTATACTTGACGATACAGAGGTAGGTAGAGCAGTGGCCTACTGTACCAGACTGCTATATATTATATACTGGTGGTCAGCAAACTGTGCAAAACTGAAATGCACCACAGGTATGGATGGATAGTATACTTGACGACAAAGAGGCAGGTAGAGCAGTGGCCTACTGTACCGTTCTGCTATATATTATATACTGGTGGTCAGCAAACTGTGCAAAACTGAAATGCACCACAGGTATGGATGGATAGTATACTTTACGACACAGAGGTAGGTAGAGCAGTGGCCTACTGTACCGTACTACTATATATTATATACTGGTGGTCAGCAAACTGTGCAAAACTGAAATGCACCACAGGTATGGATGGAGAGTATACTTGACGACACAGAGGTAGGTAGAGTAGTGACCTACTGTACCGTACTGCTATTTATTATATATACTGGTGGTCAGCAAACTGTGCAAAACTGAAATGCACCACAGGTATGGATGGATAGTATACTTGACGACACAGAGGTAGGTAGAGCAGTGGCCTACTGTACCGTACTGCTATATATTATATACTGGTGGTCAGCAAACTGTGCAAAACTGAAATGTACCACAGGTATGGA
This sequence comes from Pseudophryne corroboree, assembly GCF_028390025.1. Taxonomy (NCBI): domain Eukaryota; kingdom Metazoa; phylum Chordata; class Amphibia; order Anura; family Myobatrachidae; genus Pseudophryne; species Pseudophryne corroboree. Next base: position 716,651,189 of record NC_086448.1, read on the forward strand.
TGGATAGTGTGCTTGACGACACAGAGGTAGGTAGAGCAGTGGCCTACTGTACCGTACTGCTATATATTATATATACTGGTGGTCAGCAAACTGTGCAAAACTGAAATGCACCACAGGTATGGATGGATAGTATACTTGACGACACAGAGGTAGGTAGAGCAGTGGCCTACTGTACCGTACTGCTATATATTATATACTGGTGGTCAGCAAACTGTGCAAAACTGAAATGCACCACAGGTATGGATGGATAGTATACTTGACGACACAGAGGTAGGTAGAGCAGTGGCCTACTGTACCGTACTGCTATATATTATATACTGGTGGTCAGCAAACTGTGCAAAACTGAAATGCACCACAGGTATGGATGGATAGTATACTTGACGACACAGAGGTAGGTAGAGCAGTGGCCTACTGTACCATACTGCTATATATTATATACTGGTGGTCAACAAACTGTGCAAAACTGAAATGCACCACAGGTATGGATGGATAGTATACTTGACGATACAGAGGTAGGTAGAGCAGTGGCCTACTGTACCATACTGCTATATATTATAAACTGGTGTTCAGCAAACTGTGCAAAACTGAAATGCACCACAGGTATGGATGGATAGTATACTTGACGACACAGAGGTAGGTAGAGCAGTGGCCTACTGTACCGTACTGCTATATATTATATACTGGTGGTCAGCAAACTGTGCAAAACTGAAATGCACCACAGGTATGGATGGATAGTATACTTGACGACACAGAGGTAGGTAGAGCAGTGGCCTACTGTACCATACTGCTATATATTATATACTGGTGGTCAACAAACTGTGCAAAACTGAAATGCACCACAGGTATGGATGGATAGTATACTTGACGATACAGAGGTAGGTAGAGCAGTGGCCTACTGTACCATACTGCTATATATTATATACTGGTGGTCAGCAAACTGTGCAAAACTGAAATGCACCACAGGTATGGATGGATAGTATACTTGACGACAAAGAGGCAGGTAGAGCAGTGGCCTACTGTACCGTTCTGCTATATATTATATACTGGTGGTCAGCAAACTGTGCAAAACTGAAATGCACCACAGGTATGGATGGATAGTATACTTTACGACACAGAGGTAGGTAGAGCTGTTGCCTACTGTACCGTACTACTATATATTATATACTGGTGGTCAGCAAACTGTGCAAAACTGAAATGCACCACAGGTATGGATGGATAGTATACTTGATGACACAGAGGTAGGTAGAGCAGTGGCCTACCGTACCGTACTGCTATATATTATATACTGGTGGTCAGCAAACTGTGCAAAACTGAAATGCACCACAGGTATGGATGGAATAGTATTCTTGACGACACAGAGGTAGAGCAGTGGACTACTGTACCGTACTGCTATATATATAGTTATACTGGTGGTCAGCAAAATTCTTCACTGTCCTCCTACTATATACTACAATGCAGCATAGATATGGAGCGTTTTTCAGGCAGAGAACGTATAATTCTGGTGGTCACTGGTCAGCAAAATTCTACTCTGTCCTCCTACTATATAATACTGCTGGTCCCCAGTCCCCACAATAAAGCAATTAGCACACTGAGCACAGATATTTGCAGCACACTGAGCACAGATATGGAGCGTTTTTCAGGCAGAGAACGTAGATATTTGCACTTGCAGCACACTGAGCACAGATATTTGCAGCACACTGAGCACAGATATTTGCAGCACACTGAGCACAGATATTTGCAACACACTGAACATAGAAACTGAGAGGACGCCAGCCACGTCCTCTCACGATCATCTCCAATGCACGAGTGAAAAATGGCGGCGTCGCGCGGCTCCTTATATAGAATACGAATCTCGCGAGAATCAGACCGCGGGATGATGACGTTCGGGCGCGCTCGGGTTAACCGAGCAAGGCGGGAGGATCCGAGTCTGCTCGGAACCGTGTAAAAAAAGGTGAAGTTCGGGGGGGGTTCGAATTCCGACGAACCGAACCCGCTCATCACTAGTAAATACAGGGTTTCCATTCTTCTTTGCCATCTAAAGTTCCAAAGTAAGGTTTTTCCTGCAAATTTCTATTGTATTTGTCTTTCAGGATGTCTCCGATTTTCAAATCCAACAGAAAATAAAAAAAAACACAATCTGAACACTTTACCCCATATAGTTTGTTCATTTGCAAATATATATCCTACTGTGTATGTAAAGCAAATACTGGACTTTGTCTACTATATACAGTATGTAAACAACAATAGATTTTGCAGACAATTTTATTTATGTTGCTCTCTTTTGGGGTTAAAAGTTCCCGTGTCCATACGAATTTGCATTCACGACCGTACATTGCATATCGGTAATTTACTAAACACAAATCGCGGCAGAGTTTAACCAATTTGTATGAGACACACACATATACGAACAAATAGACCATCAACCAAGCATGGTTGGATTTTCACATACACCTTATAGAACAGGGGAATTTAACAAGTATTCATATTCTCAATCTCTGCCAACAAATCAGAAAGACTGCCACAAAAGGATGGAATTTGTTTAGATATAGAAATTTACAATAGAGCTGCTTTTGGCTGGCGTGTTTGGAGACTCATGCACATAACATAACTGGATGGGCTGCTGAAGGAGTTCCCAGGTTTTTCCTATTGCTATACAAACTATCCATCTGCCCTGCAAGTAGAGATGAGCGGGTTCGGTTTCTCTGAATCCGAACCCGCCAGAACTTCATGGTTTTTTTCACGGGTCCGAGCAGACTCGGATCTTCCCGCCTTGCTCGGTTAACCCGAGCGCGCCCGAACGTCATCATGACGCTGTCGGATTCTCGCGAGACTCGGATTCTATATAAGGAGCCGCGCGTCGCCGCCATTTTCACACGTGCATTGAGATTGATAGGGAGAGGACGTGGCTGGCGTCCTCTCCATTTAGATTATAAGAGACTGAGAGAGATTTACTGGAGCTGACTAGGAGGAGTACTGTTACTGTAGAAGTGTAGAGACTGAGTGGAGAGAGTTTACTAGTGAGGACAGTGCAGTTTACTTTATAATCCGTTCTCTGCCTGAAAAAAGCGATACACAGCACACAGTGACTCAGTCACATACCATATCTGTGTGCACTGCTCAGGCTCAGGCCAGTGTGCTGCATCATCTATTATCTATATATAATATTATATATATCTGTCTGACTGCTCAGCTCACACAGCTTATAATTGTGGGGGAGACTGGGGAGCACTACTGCAGTGCCAGTTATAGGTTATAGCAGGAGCCAGGAGTACATAATATATTATATAGTGAGTGACCACCAGACACACAGTGCAGTTTATTTAATATATCCGTTCTCTGCCTGAAAAAAGCGATACACACAGTGACTCAGTCAGTCACATACCATATCTGTGTGCACTGCTCAGGCTCAGGCCAGTGTGCTGCATCATCTATTATCTATATATAATATTATATATATCTGTCTGACTGCTCAGCTCACACAGCTTATAATTGTGGGGGAGACTGGGGAGCACTACTGCAGTGCCAGTTATAGGTTATAGCAGGAGCCAGGAGTACATAATATATTATATAGTGAGTGACCACCAGACACACAGTGCAGTTTATTTAATATATCCGTTCTCTGCCTGAAAAAAGCGATACACACAGTGACTCAGTCAGTCACATACCATATCTGTGTGCACTGTGCAGTGCACTGCTCAGGCTCAGGCCAGTGTGCTGCATCATCTATATATATTATATATCTGTCTGACTGCTCAGCTCACACAGCTTATAATTGTGGGGGAGACTGGGGAGCACTACTGCAGTGCCAGTTATAGGTTATAGCAGGAGCCAGGAGTACATATTATATTAAAATTAAACAGTGCACACTTTTGCTGCAGGAGTGCCACTGCCAGTGTGACTGACCAGTGACCTGACCACACTGACCACCAGTATAGTTAGTAGTATACTTATATTGTGATTGCCTGAAAAAGTTAAACACTCGTCGTGTGACTTCACTTGTGTGTTGTTTTTTTTTTTATTCTATAAAAATAAAACTCATTCTGCTGACAGACAGTGTCCAGCAGGTCCGTCATTATATAATATATAATATATACCTGTCCGGCTGCAGTAGTGATATATATATATTTTTTATATCATTTATCATCCAGTCGCAGCAGACACAGTACGGTAGTTCACGGCTGTGGCTACCTCTGTGTCTCTGCACTCGGCAGGCAGTCCGTCCATAATTGTAATACCACCTAACCGTGGATTTTTTTCATTCTTCTTTATACATACATAGTTACATAGACATCTTCTCTTTATCAACCAGTCTATATTAGCTGCAGACACAGTACAGTACAGTAGTTCACGGCTGTGGCTACCTCTGTGTCTGCACTCGGCAGGCAGTCCGTCCATAATTGTATACCACCTAACCGTGGTTTTTTTTCATTCTTCTTTATACATACATCGTTACATAGACATCTTCTCTTTATCAACCAGTCTATATTAGCTGCAGACACAGTACAGTACGGTAGTTCACGGCTGTGGCTACCTCTGTGTCTGCACTCGGCAGGCAGTCCGTCCATAATTGTATACCACCTAACCGTGGATTTTTTTCATTCTTCTTTATACATACATAGTTACATAGACATCTTCTCTTTATCAACCAGTCTATATTAGCTGCAGACACAGTACAGTACGGTAGTTCACGGCTGTGGCTACCTCTGTGTCTGCACTCGGCAGGCAGTCCGTCCATAATTGTATACCACCTAACCGTGGATTTTTTTCAGTCTTCTTTATACATACATAGTTACATAGACATCTTCTCTTTATCAACCAGTCTATATTAGCTGCAGACACAGTACAGTACGGTAGTTCACGGCTGTGGCTACCTCTGTGTCTGCAGTCGGCAGGCAGTCCATAATTGTATACTAGTATCCATCTCCATTGTTTACCTGAGGTGCCTTTTAGTTGTGCCTATTAAAATATGGAGAACAAAAATGTTGAGGTTCCAAAATTAGGGAAAGATCAAGATCCACTTCCACCTCGTGCTGAAGCTGCTGCCACTAGTCATGGCCGAGACGATGAAATGCCAGCAACGTCGTCTGCCAAGGCCGATGCCCAATGTCATAGTACAGAGCATGTCAAATCCAAAACACCAAATATCAGTAAAAAAAGGACTCCAAAACCTAAAATAAAATTGTCGGAGGAGAAGCGTAAACTTGCCAATATGCCATTTACCACACGGAGTGGCAAGGAACGGCTGAGGCCCTGGCCTATGTTCATGGCTAGTGGTTCAGCTTCACATGAGGATGGAAGCACTCAGCCTCTCGCTAGAAAAATGAAAAGACTAAAGCTGGCAAAAGCAGTAGCACCGCAAAGAACTGTGCGTTCTTCGAAATCCCAAATCCACAAGGAGAGTCCGACTCCAATTGTGTCGGTTGCGATGCCTGACCTTCCCAACACTGGACGTGAAGAGCATGCGCCTTCCACCATTTGCACGCCCCCTGCAAGTGATGGAAGGAGCACCCACAGTCCAGTTCCTGATAGTCAGATTGAAGATGTCAGTGTTGAAGTACACCAGGATGAGGAAGATATGGGTGTTGCTGGCGCTGGGGAGGAAATTGACCAGGAGGATTCTGATGGTGAGGTGGTTTGTTTAAGTCAGGCACCCTGGGAGACTCCTGTTGTCCGTGGTAGGAATATGGCCGTTGACATGCCTGGTGAAAATACCAAAAAAATCAGCTCTTCGGTGTGGAAGTATTTCACCAGAAATGCGGACAACAGGTGTCAAGCCGTGTGTTCCCTTTGTCAAGCTGTAATAAGTAGGGGTAAGGACGTTAACCACCTCGGAACATCCTCCCTTATACGTCACCTGCAGCGCATTCATAATAAGTCAGTGACAAGTTCAAAAACTTGGGCCGACAGCGGAAGCAGTCCACTGACCAGTAAATCCCTTCCTCTTGTAACCAAGCTCACGCAAACCACCCCACCAACTCCCTCAGTGTCAATTTCCTCCTTCCCCAGGAATGCCAATAGTCCTGCAGGCCATGTCACTGGCAATTCTGACGAGTCCTCTCCTGCCTGGGATTCCTCCGATGCATCCTTGCGTGTAACGCCTACTGCTGCTGGCGCTGCTGTTGTTGCTGCTGGGAGTCGATGGTCATCCCAGAGGGGAAGTCGTAAGACCACTTTTACTACTTCCACCAAGCAATTGACTGTCCAACAGTCCTTTGCGAGGAAGATGAAATATCACAGCAGTCATCCTACTGCAAAGCGGATAACTGAGGCCTTGACATCCTGGGTGGTGAGAAACGTGGTTCCGGTATCCATCATTACTGCAGAGCCAACTAGAGACTTGTTGGAGGTACTGTGTCCCCGGTACCAAATACCATCTAGGTTCCATTTCTCTAGGCAGGCGATACCGAAAATGTACACAGACCTCAGAAAAAGAGTCACCAGTGTCCTAAAAAATGCAGCTGTACCCAATGTCCACTTAACCACGGACATGTGGACAAGTGGAGCAGGGCAGGGTCAGGACTATATGACTGTGACAGCCCACTGGGTAGATGTATGGACTCCCGCCGCAAGAACAGCAGCGGCGGCACCAGTAGCAGCATCTCGCAAACGCCAACTCTTTCCTAGGCAGGCTACGCTTTGTATCACCGGTTTCCAGAATACGCACACAGCTGAAAACCTCTTACGGCAACTGAGGAAGATCATCGCGGAATGGCTTACCCCAATTGGACTCTCCTGTGGATTTGTGGCATCGGACAACGCCAGCAATATTGTGTGTGCATTAAATATGGGCAAATTCCAGCACGTCCCATGTTTTGCACATACCTTGAATTTGGTGGTGCAGAATTTTTTAAAAAACGACAGGGGCGTGCAAGAGATGCTGTCGGTGGCCAGAAGAATTGCGGGACACTTTCGGCGTACAGGCACCACGTACAGAAGACTGGAGCACCACCAAAAACTACTGAACCTGCCCTGCCATCATCTGAAGCAAGAAGTGGTAACGAGGTGGAATTCAACCCTCTATATGCTTCAGAGGTTGGAGGAGCAGCAAAAGGCCATTCAAGCCTATACAATTGAGCACGATATAGTAGGTGGAATGCACCTGTCTCAGGCGCAGTGGAGAATGATTTCAACGTTGTGCAAGGTTCTGATGCCCTTTGAACTTGCCACACGTGAAGTCAGTTCAGACACTGCCAGCCTGAGTCAGGTCATTCCCCTCATCAGGCTTTTGCAGAAGAAGCTGGAGACATTGAAGGAGGAGCTAACACGGAGCGATTCCGCTAGGCATGTGGGACTTGTGGATGGAGCCCTTAATTCGCTTAACAAGGATTCACGGGTGGTCAATCTGTTGAAATCAGAGCACTACATTTTGGCCACCGTGCTCGATCCTAGATTTAAAGCCTACCTTGGATCTCTCTTTCCGGCAGACACAAGTCTGCTGGGGTTGAAAGACCTGCTGGTGACAAAATTGTCAAGTCAAGCGGAACGCGACCTGTCAACATCTCCTCCTTCACATTCTCCCGCAACTGGGGGTGCGAGGAAAAGGCTCAGAATTCCGAGCCCACCCGCTGCCGGTGATGCAGGGCAGTCTGGAGCGACTGCTGATGCTGACATCTGGTCCGGACTGAAGGACCTGACAACGATTACGGACATGTCGTCTACTGTCACTGCATATGATTCTCTCAACATTGATAGAATGGTGGAGGATTATATGAGTGACCGCATCCAAGTAGGCACGTCACACAGTCCGTACTTATACTGGCAGGAAAAAGAGGCAATTTGGAGGCCCTTGCACAAACTGGCTTTATTCTACCTAAGTTGCCCTCCCACAAGTGTGTACTCCGAAAGAGTGTTTAGTGCCGCCGCTCACCTTGTCAGCAATCGGCGTACGAGGTTACATCCAGAAAATGTGGAGAAGATGATGTTCATTAAAATTAATTATAATCAATTCCTCCGCGGAGACATTGACCAGCAGCAATTGCCTCCACAAAGTACACAGGGAGCTGAGATGGTGGATTCCAGTGGGGACGAATTGATAATCTGTGAGGAGGGGGATGTACACGGTGATATATCGGAGGGTGATGATGAGGTGGACATCTTGCCTCTGTAGAGACAGTTTGTGCAAGGAGAGATTAATTGCTTCTTTTTTGGGGGGGGTCCAAACCAACCCGTCATATCAGTCACAGTCGTGTGGCAGACCCTGTCACTGAAATGATAGGTTGGTTAAAGTGTGCATGTCCTGTTTTGTTTATACAACATAAGGGTGGGTGGGAGGGCCCAAGGACAATTCCATCTTGCACCTCTTTTTTCTTTTCTTTTTCTTTGCATCATGTGCTGATTGGGGAGGGTTTTTTGGAAGGGACATCCTGCGTGACACTGCAGTGCCACTCCTAAATGGGCCCGGTGTTTGTGTCGGCCACTAGGGTCGCTAATCTTACTCACACAGTCAGCTACCTCATTGCGCCTCTTTTTTTCTTTGCGTCATGTGCTGTTTGGGGAGGGTTTTTTGGAAGGGACATCCTGCGTGACACTGCAGTGCCACTCCTAGATGGGCCCGGTGTTTGTGTCGGCCACTAGGGTCGCTAATCTTACTCACACAGCTACCTCATTGCGCCTCTTTTTTTCTTTGCGTCATGTGCTGTTTGGGGAGGGTTTTTTGGAAGGGACATCCTGCGTGACACTGCAGTGCCACTGCTAGATGGGCCCGGTGTTTGTGTCGGCCACTAGGGTCGCTAATCTTACTCACACAGCTACCTCATTGCGCCTCTTTTTTTCTTTGCGTCATGTGCTGTTTGGGGAGGGTTTTTTGGAAGGGCCATCCTGCGTGACACTGCAGTGCCACTCCTAGATGGGCCCGGTGTTTGTGTCGGCCACTAGGGTCGCTAATCTTACTCACACAGCTACCTCATTGCGCCTCTTTTTTTCTTTGCGTCATGTGCTGTTTGGGGAGGGTTTTTTGGAAGGGACATCCTGCGTGACACTGCAGTGCCACTCCTAGATGGGCCCGGTGCTTGTGTCGGCCACTAGGGTCGCTTATCTTACTCACACAGCGACCTCAGTGCAAATTTTAGGACTAAAAATAATATTGTGAGGTGTGAGGTATTCAGAATAGACTGAAAATGAGTGTAAATTATGGTTTTTGAGGTTAATAATACTTTGGGATCAAAATGACCCCCAAATTCTATGATTTAAGCTGTTTTTTAGTGTTTTTTGAAAAAAACACCCGAATCCAAAACACACCCGAATCCGACAAAAAAAATTCGGTGAGGTTTTGCCAAAACGCGTTCGAACCCAAAACACGGCCGCGGAACCGAACCCAAAACCAAAACACAAAACCCGAAAAATTTCAGGCGCTCATCTCTACCTGCAAGGTGATCACATGTGTGTTCCCCGATAGACTGGTGGTTACCCTGGGGAATATACGGCCAGCACGGCATTAGCGATTGATTGGGAATCAGGCTGCAGTCACAGCACAAAGCGTATTAATGAATGAGTGAGAAGAACACAGTCATCCCTTAAAAGAAACCTTTATGTGAAAGACCAGCGTCTTTTGAACGTAAGCCTAAAGTGAGCACCATTTATAAGGAGAGTCCAGTGTGTATGCTTGGCACTATATAATCCTAGGAGCACACAAGGGTGAAAGAAACCTTTATAGGAGTGATCCAGAGTGTTTGAAAATAAGAACGGATGTAAGCAGCATTTCACCATCCACACAGAGGGTGAACCCATAAGAATAAGCTACTACACACCCCAAATAGAAGGGTCTAGGAGGATCCCAGGTGGAAGTTATACACTGAAGCAGCCTATGAAGGACTCACTCTGAAAATTTGTATATATTGTGTTTTTTCCACATATCTGCTTTTGAAATTGAATCACCATATGGACTGCCCATGAGAATACTGATGAACTCTTGACCCTAACGGGTAATGTTGAAGAGTTTTTGCTTGTTTGCGCCACTATAGGAATCTGTCCAATTTTTCTGTTTTACATTTATACAGGTCCCTGTAGCCATGCCATTGCCAACTCACATAGTCAGCCCTGGCCAGGTTTCCCGGGGGGGGGGGGGGGGGGGGGGGGAAGGGGGAGTGGGGACCACTCAAATAAAGGGGTCCTCCATCCAGGTGGCTATGGCCACCACCCATAGGCTGTGGGTGACAACTACATAGTCCATTCAAGCATGTAAATATAAGAATAAATATTGTATTTTACAATGGAATTGCACGTCCCATTAAGCCTCCCTCACATGCTGGTACTTGGAGAACCATATGTACCAGCATGCATGGCATTAAATTACCCGCAGGTACCTGTAGCTCTACTGTAAAATAAATATTCCAACAAAAACACCACTTACACACTATGAAAGTATAACTTTATTAAAGCATACTTACACACACATGCACACACTTACATATACGGTACTTAGCTACAATGCACCTTGACATTCACATCAACTTGTCCCTCTAGAAATCCATAGTTCGCTTAATTGATAAAACTACAAGGGTCATCCCCAGTTGACCTTGTAGTTAGAGGTGGAAAACACAAGGTCAATTGGGGATGACCCTTGTGGTATTCCCAATTAAGTGGTTCCTACCAAAGATGTGAATGGAACCGAGCAGCTCCATTCATTCCTATGGTAAACTGTGATAGGCAGAGCCTGGGGAGACCAAAGCCAATCAGGAAGCAGTTGCTATGGCAGTGGCTTCTGATTGGCTGGCAGGTCCCACTAGTTACATTAGTCATGTGGAGGCTGGCAGTCATGCAGTAGTTGTGTATGTGAGTACACATATACTACTACATGTCTGGTGGTGTGGGTGGTTTTAATGCGGGTACTTGTGGTTCTTCAAGTACCAGCATGCAAGGGATGCTTGCTTGGTCCTGTAGGTCCACTGTAAAAAAACAATATTTATTATTTGTATGGCCACCACAGACCACAGGTGGTGGCAATAGCCCCAGGTTTCAGACCTAGCCCTTAGTGGCCCTGGAGGTGGGGGCCTTTATTGCGGGGGTTCCCACTCCCCCAGGGAACCCCAGCCATGGCTGAATAGTTGAGTAATAATGGCACAGCCACAAAGACCTGTATTAATATGTCCTCTGACTGTAGCATTATCCTGTTGACTAGTGAAGCCCAATGCTGGTTGGGGCCCTGTTCCAGACAGTAGAGTAGAGGTCACTGTGTTTCTGTCCCCACCAAGGTACATGCCCCGTGTTCTCCAAACCATGCAGGACATTGTGCTTGTACCCCCTCACCCACTGTCTCTTCCTATCACCCACTGCCTCCCACTGTCAGCCTCTGCCTCCCCCTGCCTTATGCTGTCACCTATTGCCGTGTGGCATATTTGACCTTGGGTGGAGGACAGGGCCAAAATTATATTTTTGCACCTGGGCCCACCACTCATAAGTTCCATCACTGCATCATGTTATATATGTTAATCCCCCCCCCCTTTGTTTCTATTCACCCTTCCCCTCTTGATTTTCACAATTGTTTACCTTAAAGTAGATTTACCTTTATTGTCCCATATTTCAATCCCTAACTTTAGATGCTGTTCTACATATTTTTTTACCTAGATACTAAGTGGAGTTTTATTATTCCTCCCCTTGATTTATCTTATTCAAATGAATGCCCTCTATATAAAGCCATATTTTTCTCCTTCTTGTACAGATATATGTTCTAATTAGCTTCTGGGTTGCACCTACAACCACCCATATGATACAAATTATTATAAAGGCTGGAATTCCATTGGTAGTTTATTACATTTTACTTCTGTTAAGTGCAGTAATCCTTCTTTCTTCTATGTGCGTGGATGCAGTATACATTATCTGAGAGTATAACATCAACTGTGTAAAAAGTTCTGTCTGTGCCTCTGTTTTGGAATCTGCAGGATATATAGGCAATACTTCTGGGGCCAGATGTAATAGCGCTACAGTCGGTGGCTGTGCGGGATGCCGGACAAACTCTGATGTGTTTTTTTAAAGGGGCAATCATGTACAAGGCATGGTTTAGCCTTGTACATGATTACCCCTTTAAAAAAAAGTCTGAGATTGGCCGACATCCCACACGGTCGCCGAACTCAGGTGCTATTACATCCAGCCCATGGTGTTGCATGTTGGGAGTTGACCACACTGGGCTAGCTATATCTTAAGGAATAACCTGCATCCCACTGCTGGTATTAGATGTTTGTGGCTATCTACTTGGTCTTGCTTTAAGTCTTTAGCTTTTATCCCTACTGACATTGCTGTTCCCCTATGTACTACTCCTATTATAAAACATACCTTCTTTTTACCATGTAAACTATTGCCTTTTGTGCTGTATCAAAACCTCTGTAAGTGGTGATGGGGCTTATACTATATGAACTAACTTTTGGCACTTCTCTCCCCATATGACAGAACATATACCTTCTCTTGCCTATGAGTATATTCCTTTGAAAAACATATAGAAAAGACCAAATAATTAAAAAAAATTCAAATTGTAATCTGCATAATTCAGTACTACATTACAGGCAAGTCAAACTCTTAAAGGAATCTCCTAAAGTTGATGTAGAAGTCATAGGTGTCTAAAAATGTGCTTTGCCCCCAATGTAAATAAAAGAACATACAGAGGTTGTACCACATGGTATTATCTTCGACAAATGCAGAGACAAGTACATGTTTTCCCTAGAGAATTCAACAGGCTATAGCTGTGTTACGATAGATAGGTTAACCCCTCTTGCCGGATTTACCTGCTATACTGTCACCTGACCAGCCATAGCCTAGTGCAGGTAGTGGATTTGCCAATTTTTAACCCATTGTGTTTGTTCCTTTTGCAAATGCTGCTACCAACAGAGGCTACAGTATGTGACAGCTGGTGCTGGGAACACCACAGGGGCATTTTTCTTTACATTTATTTAATTAAAAACATCTTTGCTGATCATCAGCAGCAGCAGCAACACCTGCAATAGATGCAACTTCCACAAAGCTGTGGGCCAGATGCATCATGCATCATAGCTTGGAAAGTGATAAAATGGAGAGAGAAAAAGTACCAGCCAATCATCTCCTGTCATTTTCAAACACAGCTTGTGTCATGACAGTTGGTAGCTGATTGGTTGGTACTTTTTTTCTCTCCAATTTATCACTCTTGAAGCGATGACGCACCTAGCCCACATGTCTTGAGCAAGCGAGCCAGTACATAAATATACCTTTACTGTACATGGCCTATGTTAAAACGCCTCTTCCGTCCTTAGCTCCTTCACTACAGGTGTAAAGAGATGTAACAGAGAATTGTGCAAACGCGCAATCTGTATGCACAATGGAAACATAAGTATTTTACATTTTGCCTTACTCAAAATTAACCCTCTATGAGACTGAGGTTGATCCTAAGTCAGATGCAGCTGCACTTGTCTTTGTTTTTTTTGCTGCAGTCAGACCTGTCACTTTATAAAAATGCCTCTACAAAGCACTTCCCTGGTGAACATCCATGCACCCAAATGTGCAAGGACTGAGAGGCCCACTGTCACTACCGTGGATGCTGAAATACCGCATGGTGCCTCTATGGCAGGGGAAGTTTCTCCATCTTAGTATGGCTGCCAATGTGACTGGTTGAGCGTCTCTGTACGCAACTGCTATCGGCAACGCGCCCGATACCATCTTGCAACACTCCCATTACACTCAATATCTCCAAGTGACTGTTTAGCTACACCCCTGTTACCTCCCAGTCGCTGCCGAGGACCGTCCATTATATTTCTTAGACTGGGCATCCAAATCTGTACTGCTTCTCTGTATGTAACACCATCGAGATGCATGCATAGTACAACTCAAATATACACGCATATGAAAAACATCGCTCTACTGCATCCAACCTCAACTGCATCAGACATCGCCACTGCCTCCGAATCAAAGCATATGTGCTATTCTGTATTTCAGTTTGTGTGTCTTGTACTGTTTTTTTTATTATTATTACTGTATTTTGTTTTTACGATATAAAAATATAGATATTCTTAAAAAAATGTTCTCATATATGTATATGCTGTTTCCTAATGGAATAGTACAGTATTTTGCAGCGGAATCTCGCTTCAGCCAAAATTTCCTACTGGACAATCCCAGCAGAGAGGACTTGTAAATCCATACAACACAGTACAATCAATTTTTATATGAATTGACAGCATTTCCCATAGCATTTTGTCAATATTACTTATTGTTGGAAGATTTGTAACCACTTAGATATCATGTACACTAAAATGTCTGGATTAACCAAGCATGGATTAACCAGATTGACTTCCAGTGAGGAAAAAGGAATTGTTTCATGACACAGTTGGTATTGCAAAAGTTTATTGATCTGTTTCTGTGCAGTACATCTTGAGGCAAATGTAAGCTTTTGTCTAAAATCAAGATTCAGTGTGTGATCTGACGAAATTGGACAGTGTAGTGAAGGACAAATATAATGGAAAAACCTGTTTACTGTATAAATAAATATGTTGGCGTAAAGTTAAAAGAAAACTTTCTGAAATTTAATTTCTATTTTCTTCATGCAAGAAAACCTTCTTTAATTCTCTTTTATATGAAGTACTGTATACAGTATACAGTATCTGGAAAATATTTTAGTATTTCAAACAAAATTAGGAAATATTTATGACAGGTATTTTGTAGTTATAAGGTGATTTTGAGCAAATTCATCATTTTGTTTTATTATATTTAAAACACCTTCCCCCAAGCGGTTGAAGCAACAGACCAAACAGGATTAATTATCAGTCTAACATTTCTCCAGTTTGTTAATTTGCTTATCGAATTTATTGTTCCATTTCTGGGGTGGTCAAACCTTGATCACTATCGACTGGTTAACTGCAAACACTCCTGAAGATTGCGGTGATATCTAGAAGCAGCCAATAAGAATCAAGCTGTTCTTATTAGCATGATGCACTGAACCTGCAGCTACAGTAGCTGAAGCCACAGTTGTCCCTGTTGGCTGTCACATGTGACAATAGCCAATAAGAATCAAGTTGATTCTTATTGGCTGAAGCAAGAGTCAGAGTGCAATCCCTGCAAGAGTGCAACTGCAATCCCTGCATGTTACTCTAGCAGTATACCTTGTTCTTTCTGCCCAACTTTAGTGGTGAACTCTCCCTGCTCCTGACTAGTAGCAGCGATGGCTCCCAAGCCCCTGAAGAGCTGCTCATATTCCAACTGCCCACCCTTAACTTCTATCCTGGAGCACATGGGTGGCGTAGGTGAGATGCTAGAGCAGACTGTGAACTTTGGGGGGCTAAGGCACTTGTGAGGTCCCTGCCTGTGGCCCCCAGAGTGTACCAGGCCATCAACAAGTTATCTTGAAAGTCATTGTAGTGGTGGCCGTCCACACTGGCTACTTCATAGAAGAACAGATTAGTCCCAGCAATTTGTTCTCCAGCTGCCCCCTGTCTCAGAGTCACATGAGTCCATAATATATAGCTGCACCCCAGGACTCTGGTCTACAGCTGCACCCCTGTGTCAGATACTATGGTGAGACAGCCCCCTTGCTGCATGGTCACATTCCCATATTGGTCATATTACACCACTTTTTTCAGGTGCATCTCTACGGCGTGCGAAAATATCCATATTTAGTAGTGATGTGCACCGGAAATTTTTCGGGTTTTGTGTTTTGGTTTTGGGTTCGGTTCCGCGGCCGTGTTTTGGGTTCGAACGCGTTTTGGCAAAACCTCACCGAATATTTTTTTTTGTCGGATTCGGTTGTGTTTTGGAATCGGGTGTTTTTTTCAAAAAACCCTAAAAAACAGCTTAAATCATAGAATATGGGGGTCATTTTGATCCCATAGTATTATTAACCTCAATAACCATAATTTACACTCATTTCCAGTTTATTCTGAACACCTCACACCTCACAATATTATTTTTAGTCCTAAAATTTGCACAGAGGTCGCTGGATGGCTAAGCTAAGCGACACAAGTGGCCGACACAAACAACTGGCCCATCTAGGAGTGGCACTGCAGTGTCAGGCAGGATGGCCCTTCCAAAAAATACTCCCCAAACAGCACATGACGCAAAGAAAAAAAGAGGCGCAATGAGGTAGCTGTGTGACGACTAAGCTAAGCGACCCTAGTGGCCGACACAAACACCTGGCCCATCTAGGAGTGGCACTGCAGTGTCAGGCAGGATGGCCCTTCCAAAAAATACTCCCCAAACAGCACATGATGCAAAGAAAAAAAGAGGCGCAATGAGGTAGCTGTGTGACGACTAAGCTAAGCGACCCTAGTGGCCGACAAACACCTGGCCCATCTAGGAGTGGAACTGCAGTGTCAGGCAGGATGGCCCTTCCAAAAAATACTCCCCAAACAGCACATGACGCAAAGAAAAAAAGAGGCGCAATGAGGTAGCTGTGTGACGACTAAGCTAAGCGACCCTAGTGGCCGACAAACACCTGGCCCATCTAGGAGTGGCACTGCAGTGTCAGGCAGGATGGCCCTTCCAAAAAATACTCCCCAAACAACACATGACGCAAAGAAAAAAAGAGGCGCAATGAGGTAGCTGTGTGACGACTAAGCTAAGCGACCCTAGTGGCCGACACAAACACCTGGCCCATCTAGGAGTGGCACTGCAGTGTCAGGCAGGATGGCCCTTCCAAAAAATACTCCCCAAACAGCACATGACGCAAAGAAAAAAAGAGGCGCAATGAGGTAGCTGTGTGACGACTAAGCTAAGCGACCCTAGTGGCCGACACAAACACCTGGCCCATCTAGGAGTGGCACTGCAGTGTCAGGCAGGATGGCCCTTCCAAAAAATACTCCCCAAACAGCACATGACGCAAAGAAAAAAAGAGGCGCAATGAGGTAGCTGTGTGACGACTAAGCTAAGCGACCCTAGTGGCCGACACAAACACCTGGCCCATCTAGGAGTGGCACTGCAGTGTCACGCAGGATGGCCCTTCCAAAAAATACTCCCCAAATAGCACATGACGCAAAGAAAAAAAGAGGCGCAATGAGGTAGCTGTGTGACGACTAAGCTAAGCGACCCTAGTGGCCGACACAAACAACTGGCCCATCTAGGAGTGGCACTGCAGTGTCAGGCAGGATGGCCCTTCCAAAAAATACTCCCCAAACAGCACATGACGCAAAGAAAAAAAGAGGCGCAATGAGGTAGCTGTGTGACGACTAAGCTAAGCGACCCTAGTGGCCGACACAAACACCTGGCCCATCTAGGAGTGGCACTGCAGTGTCAGGCAGGATGGCCCTTCCAAAAAATACTCCCCAAACAGCACATGATGCAAAGAAAAAAAGAGGCGCAATGAGGTAGCTGTGTGACGACTAAGCTAAGCGACCCTAGTGGCCGACACAAACACCTGGCCCATCTAGGAGTGGCACTGCAGTGTCAGGCAGGATGGCCCTTCCAAAAAATACTCCCCAAACAGCACATGACGCAAAGAAAAAAAGAGGCGCTATGAGGTAGCTGTGTGACGACTAAGCTAAGCGACCCTAGTGGCCGACACAAACACCTGGCCCATCTAGGAGTGGCACTGCAGTGTCAGGCAGGATGGCCCTTCCAAAAAATACTCCCCAAACAGCACATGACGCAAAGAAAAAAAGAGGCGCAATGAGGTAGCTGTGTGACGACTAAGCTAAGCGACCCTAGTGGCCGACACAAACACCTGGCCCATCTAGGAGTGTCACGCAGGATGGCCCTTCCAAAAAATACTCCCCAAATAGCACATGACGCAAAGAAAAAAAGAGGCGCCATGAGGTAGCTGTGTGACGACTAAGCTAAGCGACCCTAGTGGCCGACACAAACACCTGGCCCATCTAGGAGTGGCACTGCAGTGTCAGGCAGGATGGCCCTTCCAAAAAATACTCCCCAAACAGCACATGACGCAAAGAAAAAAAGAGGCGCAATGAGGTAGCTGTGTGACGACTAAGCTAAGCGACCCTAGTGGCCGACACAAACACCTGGCCCATCTAGGAGTGGCACTGCAGTGTCAGGCAGGATGGCCCTTCCAAAAAATACTCCCCAAACAGCACATGACGCAAAGAAAAAAAGAGGCGCAATGAGGTAGCTGTGTGACGACTAAGCTAAGCGACCCGAGTGGCCGACACAAACACCTGGCCCATCTAGGAGTGGCACTGCAGTGTCACGCAGGATGGCCCTTCAAAAAAATACTCCCCAAACAGCACATGACGCAAAGAAAAATGAAAGAAAAAAGAGGTGCAAGATGGAATTGTCCTTGGGCCCTCCCACCCACCCTTATGTTGTAAAAACAGGACATGCACAGTTTAACGAACCCATCATTTCAGCGACAGGGTCTGCCACACGACTGTGACTGAAATGACTGGTTGGTTTGGGCCCCCACCAAAAAAGAAGCAATCAATCTCTCCTTGCACAAACTGGCTCTACAGAGGCAAGATGTCCACCTCATCATCATCGTCCGATTCATCACCCCTTTCACTGTGTACATCCCCCTCCTCACAGATTATTAATTCGTCCCCACTGGAATCCACCATCTCAGGTCCCCGTGTACTTTCTGGAGGCAATTGCTGCTGGTGAATGTCTCCATGGAGGAATTGATTATAATTCATTTTAATGAACATCATCTTCTCCACATTTTCTGGAAGTAACCTCGTACGCCGATTGCTGACAAGGTGAGCGGCGGCACTAAACACTCTTTCGGAGTACACACTGGAGGGAGGGCAACTTAGGTAGAATAAAGCCAGTTTGTGCAAGGGCCTCCAAATTGCCTCTTTTTCCTGCCAGTATACGTACGGACTGTCTGACGTGCCTACTTGGATGCGGTCACTCATATAATCCTTCACCATTCTTTCAATGGTGAGAGAATCATATGCAGTGACAGTAGACGGCATGTCAGTAATCGTTGGCAGGTCCTTCAGTCCGGACCAGATGTCAGCATCAGCAGTCGCTCCAGACTGCCCTGCATCACCGCCAGCGGGTGTGCTCGGAATTCGTAGCCTTTTCCTCGCACCCCCAGTTGCGGGAGAATGTGAAGGAGGAGATGTTGACGGGTCGCGTTCCGCTTGACTTGACAATTTTCTCACCAGCAGGTCTTTGAACCTCTGCAGACTTGTGTCTGCCAGAAAGAGAGATCCAACGTAGGTTTTAAATCTAGGATCGAGCACGGTGGCCAAAATGTAGTGCTCTGATTTCAACAGATTGACCACACGTGAATCCTGGTTAAGAGAATGAAGGGCTCCATCCACAAGTCCCACATGCCTAGCGGAATCGCTCTGTTTTAGCTCCTCCTTCAATGCCTCCAGCTTCTTCTGCAAAAGACTGATGAGGGGAATGACCTGACTCAGGCTGGCAGTGTCTGAACTGACTTCACGTGTGGCAAGTTCAAAAGGTTGCAGAACCTTGCACAACGTTGAAATCATTCTCCACTGCGCTTGAGACAGGTGCATTCCCCCTCCTTTGCCTATATCGTGGCAGATGTATAGGCTTGAATGGCCTTTTGCTGCTCCTCCATCCTCTGAAGCATATAGAGGGTTGAATTCCACCTCGTTACCACCTCTTGCTTCAGATGATGGCAGGGCAGGTTCAGGTGTTTTTGGTGGTGCTCCAGTCTTCTGTACGCAGTGCCTGTACGCCGAAAGTGGCCCGCAATTCTTCTTGCCACCGACAGCATCTCTTGCACGCCCCTGTCGTTTTTTAAATAATTCTGCACCACCAAATTCAAGATATGTGCAAAACATGGGACGTGCTGGAATTTGCCCAGATGTAATGCACGCACAATATTGCTGGCGTTGTCCGATGCCACAAATCCCCAGGAGAGTCCAATTGGGGTAAGCCATTCTGCGATGATCTTCCTCAGTTGCCGTAAGAAGTTTTCAGCTGTGTGCGTATTCTGGAAAGCGGTGATACAAAGCGTAGCCTGCCTAGGAACGAGTTGGCATTTGCGAGATGCTGCTACTGGTGCCGCCGCTGCTGTTCTTGCAGCGGGAGGCAATACATCTACCCAGTGGGCTGTCACAGTCATGTAGTCCTGAGTCTGCCCTGCTCCACTTGTCCACATGTCCGTGGTTAAGTGGACATTGGGTACAACTGCATTTTTTAGGACACTGGTGAGTCTTTTTCTGAGGTCTGGGTACATTCTCGGTATCGCCTGCCTAGAGAAGTGGAACCTAGATGGTATTTGGTAACGGGGGCACACTACCTCAAGCAATTGTCTAGTTCCCTGTGAACTAACGGCGGATACTGGACGCACGTCTAATACCAACATAGTTGTCAAGGCCTCAGTTATCCGCTTTGCAACAGGATGACTGCTGTGATATTTCATCTTCCTCGCAAAGGACTGTTGGACAGTCAATTGCTTACTGGAAGTAGTACAAGTGGTCTTCCGACTTCCCCTCTGGGATGCCGATCGACTCCCAGCAGCAACAACAGCAGCGCCAGCAGCAGTAGGCGTTACACTCAAGGATGCATCGGAGGAATCCCAGGCAGGAGAGGACTCGTCAGACTTGCCAGTGACATGGCCTGCAGGACTATTGGCTTTCCTGGGTAAGGAGGAAATTGACACTGAGGGAGTTGGTGGTGTGGTTTGCGCGAGCTTGGTTACAAGAGGAAGGGATTTACTGGTCAGTGGACTGCTTCCGCTGTCGCCCAAAGTTTTTGAACTTGTCACTGACTTATTATGAATACGCTGCAGGTGACGTATAAGGGAGGATGTTCCGAGGTGGTTAACGTCCTTACCCCTATTTATTACAGCTTGACAAAGGCAACACACGGCTTGACACCAGTTGTCCGCATTTCTGTTGAAATAATTCCACACTGAAGAGCTGATTTTTTTTGTATTTTGACCAGGCATGTCAATGGCCATATTCCTCCCACGGACAACAGGTGTCTCCCCGGGTGCCTGACTTAAACAAACCACCTCACCATCAGAATCCTCCTTGTCAATTTCCTCCCCAGCGCCAGCAACACCCATATCCTCATCCTGGTGTACTTCAACACTGACATCTTCAATTTCACTATCAGGAACTGGACTGCGGGTGCTCCTTCCAGCACTTGCAGGGGGCGTGCAAATGGTGGAAGGCGCAAGCTCTTCCCGTCCAGTGTTGGGAAGGTCTGGAATCGCAACCGACACAATTGGACTCTCCTTTGGGATTTGGGATTTCGAAGAACGCACAGTTCTTTGCTGTGCTATTGCCGCAAGTCTTTTCTTTTTTCTAGCGAGAGGATGAGTGCTATCATCCTCATGTGAAGTTGAACCACTAGCCATGAACATAGGCCAGGGCCTCAGCCGTTCCTTGCCACTCCGTGTCGTAAATGGCATATTGGCAAGTTTACGCTTCTCCTCAGACGCTTTTAATTTTGATTTTTGGGTCATTTTTTTACTGATCTTTTGAGTTTTGGATTTTACATGCTCTGTACTATGACATTGGGCATCGGCCTTGGCAGACGACGTTGATGGCATTTCATCGTCTCGGCCATGACTAGTGGCAGCAGCTTCAGCACGAGGTGGAAGTGGATCCTATTTTTTTAACCTCCACATTTTTGTTCTCCATATTTTGCGCACAACTAAAAGCCACCACAGGTATACAATGTAGATGGATGGATAGTATACAATTATATTACTTACGGACGACGAGTGCACTGACGATACAGAGGTAGGTACAGCCGTGGCCTACCGTACTGCTTATATATATAATATACTGTATATAACGGACCTGGTGGACACTGTCAGCAGACTGCTAAACTAGTATGAAGAAAAAAAAAAAAGCCACCACAGGTATACAATGTAGATGGATGGATAGTATAGTATTATATTACTTATGGACGACGAGTGCACTGACGACACAGAGGTAGGTACAGCCGTGGCCTACCGTACTGCTTATATATATAATATACTGTATATAACGGACCTGGTGGACACTGTCAGCAGACTGCTAAACTAGTATGAAGAAAAAAAAAAAACCACAGGTATACAGTGTAGATGGATGGATAGTATAGTATTATATTACTTATGGATGACGAGTGCACTGACAACACAGAGGTAGGTACAGCCGTGGCCTACCGTACTGCTTATATATATAATATACTGTATATAACGGACCTGGTGGACACTGTCAGCAGACTGCTAAACTAGTATGAAGAAAAAAAAAACCACCACAGGTATACAATGTAGATGGATGGATAGTATAGTATTATATTACTTATGGATGACGAGTGCACTGACGACACAGAGGTAGGTACAGCCGTGGCCTACCGTACTGCTTATATATATAATATACTGTATATAACGGACCTGGTGGACACTGTCAGCAGACTGCTAAACTAGTATGAAGAAAAAAAAACCCACCACAGGTATACAATGTAGATGGATGGATAGTATAGTATTATATTACTTATGGACGACGAGTGCACTGACGACACAGAGGTAGGTACAGCCGTGGCCTACCGTACTGCTTATATATATAATATACTGTATATAACGGACCTGGTGGACACTGTCAGCAGACTGCTAAACTAGTATGAAGAAAAAAAAACCCACCACAGGTATACAATGTAGATGGATGGATAGTATAGTATTATATTACTTATGGACGACGAGTGCACTGACGACACAGAGGTAGGTACAGCTGTGGCCTACCGTACTGCTTATATATATAATATACTGTATATAACGGACCTGGTGGACACTGTCAGCAGACTGCTAAACTAGTATGAAAAAAAAAAAACCACCACAGGTATACAATGTAGATGGATGGATAGTATAGTATTATATTACTTATGGACGACGAGTGCACTGACGACACAGAGGTAGGTACAGCCGTGGCCTTCCGTACTGCTTATATATATAATATACTGTATATAACGGACCTGGTGGACACTGTCAGCAGACTGCTAAACTAGTATGAAGGAAAAAAAAAGCCACCACAGGTATACAATGTAGATGGATGGATAGTATAGTATTATATTACTTATGGACGACGAGTGCACTGACGACACAGAGGTAGGTACAGCCATGGCCTACCGTACTGCTTATATATAAAATATACTGTATATAACGGACCTGGTGGACACTGTCAGCAGACTGCTAAACTAGTATGAAGAAAAAAAAAACCACCACAGGTATACAATGTAGATGGATGGATAGTATAGTATTATATTACTTATGGACGACGAGTGTACTGACGACACAGAGGTAGGTACAGCCGTGGCCTACCGTACTGCTTATATATATAATATACTGTATATAACGGACCTGGTGGACACTGTCAGCAGACTGCTAAACTAGTATGAAGAAAAAAAAAGCCACCACAGGTATACAATGTAGATGGATGGATAGTATAGTATTATATTACTTATGGACGACGAGTACACTGACGACACAGAGGTAGGTACAGCCGTGGCCTACCGTACTGCTTATATATATAATATACTGTATATAACGGACCTGGTGGACACTGTCAGCAGACTGCTAAACTAGTATGAAGAAAAAAAAAACCACCACAGGTATACAATGTAGATGGATGGATAGTATAGTATTATATTACTTATGGATGACGAGTGCACTGACGACACAGAGGTAGGTACAGCCGTGGCCTACCGTACTGCTTATATATATAATATACTGTATATAACGGACCTGGTGGACACTGTCAGCAGACTGCTAAACTACTATGAAGAAAAAAAAAACCACCACAGGTATACAATGTAGATGGATGGATAGTATAGTATTATATTACTTATGGACGACGAGTGCACTGACGACACAGAGGTAGGTACAGCCGTGGCCTACCGTACTGCTTATATATATAATATACTGTATATAACGGACCTGGTGGACACTGTCAGCAGACTGCTAAACTAGTATGAAGAAAAAAAAACCCACCACAGGTATACAATGTAGATGGATGGATAGTATAGTATTATATTACTTATGGACGACGAGTGCACTGACGACACAGAGGTAGGTACAGCCGTGGCCTACCGTACTGCTTATATATATAATATACTGTATATAACGGACCTGGTGGACACTGTCAGCAGACTGCTAAACTAGTATGAAAAAAAAAACCACCACAGGTATACAATGTAGATGGATGGATAGTATAGTATTATATTACTTATGGACGACGAGTGCACTGACGACACAGAGGTAGGTACAGCCGTGGCCTACCGTACTGCTTATATATATAATATACTGTATATAACGGACCTGGTGGACACTGTCAGCAGACTGCTAAACTAGTATGAAGAAAAAAAAAAGCCACCACAGGTATACAATGTAGATGGATGGATAGTATAGTATTATATTACTTATGGACGACGAGTGCACTGACGACACAGAGGTAGGTACAGCCATGGCCTACCGTACTGCTTATATATAAAATATACTGTATATAACGGACCTGGTGGACACTGTCAGCAGACTGCTAAACTAGTATGAAGAAAAAAAAACCCACCACAGGTATACAATGTAGATGGATGGATAGTATAGTATTATATTACTTATGGACGACGAGTGCACTGACGACACAGAGGTAGGTACAGCCGTGGCCTACCGTACTGCTTATATATATAATATACTGTATATAACGGACCTGGTGGACACTGTCAGCAGACTGCTAAACTAGTATGAAGAAAAAAAAAGCCACCACAGGTATACAATGTAGATGGATGGATAGTATAGTATTATATTACTTATGGACGACGAGTACACTGACGACACAGAGGTAGGTACAGCCGTGGCCTACCGTACTGCTTATATATATAATATACTGTATATAACGGACCTGGTGGACACTGTCAGCAGACTGCTAAACTAGTATGAAGTAAAAAAAAAACCACCACAGGTATACAATGTAGATGGATGGATAGTATAGTATTACATTACTTATGGACGACGAGTGCACTGACGACACAGAGGT
The DNA here is from genome assembly GCF_028390025.1 of Pseudophryne corroboree. NCBI lineage: Eukaryota > Metazoa > Chordata > Amphibia > Anura > Myobatrachidae > Pseudophryne > Pseudophryne corroboree. The sequence goes on from NC_086448.1 coordinate 716,676,025, forward strand.
AGGTACAGCCGTGGCCTACCGTACTGCTTATATATATAATATACTGTATATATCGGACCTGGTGGACACTGTCAGCAGACTGCTAAACTAGTATGAAGAAAAAAAAAACCACCACAGGTATACAATGTAGATGGATGGATAGTATAGTATTATATTACTTATGGACGACGAGTGCACTGACGACACAGGTAGGTACAGCCGTAGCCTACGGTACTGCTTATATATATAATATACTGTATATAACGGACCTGGTGGATACTGTCAGCAGACTGCTAAACTAGTATGAAGATTAAAAAAAAAACCACCACAGGTATACAATGTAGATGGATGGATAGTATAGTATTATATTACTTATGGACGAAGAGTGCACTGACGACACAGAGGTAGGTACAGCCGTGGCCTACCGTACTGCTTATATATATAATATACTGTATATAACGGACCTGGTGGACACTGTCAGCAGACTGCTAAACTAGTATGAAGAAAAAAAAACCCACCACAGGTATACAATGTAGATGGATGGATAGTATAGTATTATATTACTTATGGACGACGAGTGCACTGACGACACAGAGGTAGGTACAGCCGTGGCCTACCGTACTGCTTATATATATAATATACTGTATATAACGGACCTGGTGGACACTGTCAGCAGACTGCTAAACTAGTATGAAGAAAAAAAAAACCACCACAGGTATACAATGTAGATGGATGGATAGTATAGTATTATATTACTTATGGACGACGAGTGCACTGACGACACAGGTAGGTACAGCCGTGGCCTACCGTACTGCTTATATATATAATATACTGTATATAACGGACCTGGTGGACACTGTCAGCAGACTGCTAAACTAGTATGAAGAAAAAAAAAAAAAGCCACCACAGGTATACAATGTAGATGGATGGATAGTATAGTATTATATTACTTATGGACGACGAGTGCACTGACGACACAGAGGTAGTTACAGCCGTGGCCTACCGTACTGCTTATATATATAATATACTGTATATAACGGACCTGGTGGACACTGTCAGCAGACTGCTAAACTAGTATGAAGAAAAAAAAAAAAACCACAGGTATACAGTGTAGATGGATGGATAGTATAGTATTATATTACTTATGGATGACGAGTGCACTGACAACACAGAGGTAGGTACAGCCGTGGCCTACCGTACTGCTTATATATATAATATACTGTATATAACGGACCTGGTGGACACTGTCAGCAGACTGCTAAACTAGTATGAAGAAAAAAAAAACCACCACAGGTATACAATGTAGATGGATGGATAGTATAGTATTATATTACTTATGGATGACGAGTGCACTGACGACACAGAGGTAGGTACAGCCGTGGCCTACCGTACTGCTTATATATATAATATACTGTATATAACGGACCTGGTGGACACTGTCAGCAGACTGCTAAACTAGTATGAAGAAAAAAAAACCCACCACAGGTATACAATGTAGATGGATGGATAGTATAGTATTATATTACTTATGGACGACGAGTGCACTGACGACACAGAGGTAGGTACAGCCGTGGCCTACCGTACTGCTTATATATATAATATACTGTATATAACGGACCTGGTGGACACTGTCAGCAGACTGCTAAACTAGTATGAAGAAAAAAAAACCCACCACAGGTATACAATGTAGATGGATGGATAGTATAGTATTATATTACTTATGGACGACGAGTGCACTGACGACACAGAGGTAGGTACAGCTGTGGCCTACCGTACTGCTTATATATATAATATACTGTATATAACGGACCTGGTGGACACTGTCAGCAGACTGCTAAACTAGTATGAAAAAAAAAAACCACCACAGGTATACAATGTAGATGGATGGATAGTATAGTATTATATTACTTATGGACGACGAGTGCACTGACGACACAGAGGTAGGTACAGCCGTGGCCTACCGTACTGCTTATATATATAATATACTGTATATAACGGACCTGGTGGACACTGTCAGCAGACTGCTAAACTAGTATGAAGGAAAAAAAAAGCCACCACAGGTATACAATGTAGATGGATGGATAGTATAGTATTATATTACTTATGGACGACGAGTGCACTGACGACACAGAGGTAGGTACAGCCATGGCCTACCGTACTGCTTATATATAAAATATACTGTATATAACGGACCTGGTGGACACTGTCAGCAGACTGCTAAACTAGTATGAAGAAAAAAAAAACCACCACAGGTATACAATGTAGATGGATGGATAGTATAGTATTATATTACTTATGGACGACGAGTGTACTGACGACACAGAGGTAGGTACAGCCGTGGCCTACCGTACTGCTTATATATATATAATATACTGTATATAACGGACCTGGTGGACACTGTCAGCAGACTGCTAAACTAGTATGAAGGAAAAAAAAGCCACCACAGGTATACAATGTAGATGGATGGATAGTATAGTATTATATTACTTATGGACGACGAGTACACTGACGACACAGAGGTAGGTACAGCCGTGGCCTACCGTACTGCTTATATATATAATATACTGTATATAACGGACCTGGTGGACACTGTCAGCAGACTGCTAAACTAGTATGAAGAAAAAAAAAACCACCACAGGTATACAATGTAGATGGATGGATAGTATAGTATTATATTACTTATGGATGACGAGTGCACTGACGACACAGAGGTAGGTACAGCCGTGGCCTACTTATATATATAATATACTGTATATAACGGACCTGGTGGACACTGTCAGCAGACTGCTAAACTACTATGAAGAAAAAAAAACCCACCACAGGTATACAATGTAGATGGATGGATAGTATAGTATTATATTACTTATGGACGACGAGTGCACTGACGACACAGAGGTAGGTACAGCCGTGGCCTACCGTACTGCTTATATATATAATATACTGTATATAACGGACCTGGTGGACACTGTCAGCAGACTGCTAAACTAGTATGAAGAAAAAAAAACCCACCACAGGTATACAATGTAGATGGATGGATAGTATAGTATTATATTACTTATGGACGACGAGTGCACTGACGACACAGAGGTAGGTACAGCCGTGGCCTACCGTACTGCTTATATATATAATATACTGTATATAACGGACCTGGTGGACACTGTCAGCAGACTGCTAAACTAGTATGAAAAAAAAAACCACCACAGGTATACAATGTAGATGGATGGATAGTATAGTATTATATTACTTATGGACGACGAGTGCACTGACGACACAGAGGTAGGTACAGCCGTGGCCTACCGTACTGCTTATATATATAATATACTGTATATAACGGACCTGGTGGACACTGTCAGCAGACTGCTAAACTAGTATGAAGAAAAAAAAAAGCCACCACAGGTATACAATGTAGATGGATGGATAGTATAGTATTATATTACTTATGGACGACGAGTGCACTGACGACACAGAGGTAGGTACAGCCGTGGCCTACCGTACTGCTTATATATAAAATATACTGTATATAACGGACCTGGTGGACACTGTCAGCAGACTGCTAAACTAGTATGAAGAAAAAAAAACCCACCACAGGTATACAATGTAGATGGATGGATAGTATAGTATTATATTACTTATGGACGACGAGTGCACTGACGACACAGAGGTAGGTACAGCCGTGGCCTACCGTACTGCTTATATATATAATATACTGTATATAACGGACCTGGTGGACACTGTCAGCAGACTGCTAAACTAGTATGAAGAAAAAAAAAGCCACCACAGGTATACAATGTAGATGGATGGATAGTATAGTATTATATTACTTATGGACGACGAGTACACTGACGACACAGAGGTAGGTACAGCCGTGGCCTACCGTACTGCTTATATATATAATATACTGTATATAACGGACCTGGTGGACACTGTCAGCAGACTGCTAAACTAGTATGAAGTAAAAAAAAAACCACCACAGGTATACAATGTAGATGGATGGATAGTATAGTATTACATTACTTATGGACGACGAGTGCACTGACGACACAGAGGTAGGTACAGCCGTGGCCTACCGTACTGCTTATATATATAATATACTGTATATAACGGACCTGGTGGACACTGTCAGCAGACTGCTAAACTAGTATGAAGAAAAAAAAAACCACCACAGGTATACAATGTAGATGGATGGATAGTATAGTATTATATTACTTATGGACGACGAGTGCACTGACGACACAGGTAGGTACAGCCGTAGCCTACGGTACTGCTTATATATATAATATACTGTATATAACGGACCTGGTGGATACTGTCAGCAGACTGCTAAACTAGTATGAAGATTAAAAAAAAAACCACCACAGGTATACAATGTAGATGGATGGATAGTATAGTATTATATTACTTATGGACGAAGAGTGCACTGACGACACAGAGGTAGGTACAGCCGTGGCCTACCGTACTGCTTATATATATAATATACTGTATATAACGGACCTGGTGGACACTGTCAGCAGACTGCTAAACTAGTATGAAGAAAAAAAAACCCACCACAGGTATACAATGTAGATGGATGGATAGTATAGTATTATATTACTTATGGACGACGAGTGCACTGACGACACAGAGGTAGGTACAGCCGTGGCCTACCGTACTGCTTATATATATAATATACTGTATATAACGGACCTGGTGGACACTGTCAGCAGACTGCTAAACTAGTATGAAGAAAAAAAAAACCACCACAGGTATACAATGTAGATGGATGGATAGTATAGTATTATATTACTTATGGACGACGAGTGCACTGACGACACAGGTAGGTACAGCCGTGGCCTACCGTACTGCTTATATATATAATATACTGTATATAACGGACCTGGTGGATACTGTCAGCAGACTGCTAAACTAGTATGAAGAAAAAAAAAAAAAACCACCACAGGTATACAATGTAGATGGATGGATAGTATAGTATTATATTACTTATGGACGAAGAGTGCACTGACGACACAGAGGTAGGTACAGCCGTGGCCTACCGTACTGCTTATATATATAATATACTGTATATAACGGACCTGGTGGACACTGTCAGTAGACTGCTAAACTAGTATGAAGAAAAAAAAAACCACCACAGGTATACAATGTAGATGGATGGATAGTATAGTATTATATTACTTATGGACGACGAGTGCACTGACGACACAGAGGTAGGTACAGCCGTGGCCTACCGTACTGCTTATATATATAATATACTGTATATAACGGACCTGGTGGACACTGTCAGCAGACTGCTAAACTAGTATGAAGAAGAAAAAAAAACACCACAGAAGTGTTTTTCAGGCCGACAAACGTATACTGGACTGGTGGGCACTGTCAGCAAAACTGTGCACTGTACTCCTGCTATAACTGCTCCCCAGTCCCCACAATTAGGCAGTGTGAGCAGTGCACTCAGCACAGATATATCATGCAGCAGTGCAGCACACTGAACACAGATATGGTGGAGCGTTTTTTTTAAGGCAGAGAAACAAAGGATTAAACTAACTCACTGGTGGTAAACCCTGCACTGTACTCCCTAACAGCTGCTCCCCGTCCCCAATCCTCCCCACATTGCTAAGTCACTCAGTTTACTCTGTTCTTTTCTAATATAACGGAGAGGACGCCAGCCACGTCCTCTCCCTATCAATCTCAATGCACGTGTGAAAATGGCGGCGACGCGCGGCTCCTTATATAGAATCCGAATCTCGCGAGAATCCGACAGCGGGATGATGACGTTCGGGCGCGCTCGGGTTAACCGAGCAAGGCGGGAGGATCCGAGTCGCTCGGACCCGTGTAAAAAAAAGGTGAAGTTCGGGCGGGTCGGATCCCGAGGATCCGAACCCGCTCATCACTAATATTTAGTAGATTGGCCTTTAGAGTAGTTCACCAAGTACAAAAGTCTGGCTATCACTGTTCTAATTGTTTATGGATTGACTGGACCAATGGTCACAGTGGTCAATGGCCACATGGTGAATAATGTCACATCATTTACATGGATTCTACTTGGTGGTTGAAACTAACTGTTTACTGGACACAGCTCAGAGTAAGATCTGTATAAAAATTCCTGCACAGAATTCTGGTTATCATATCTGGTGGAATGCAAAAAAGAAAATAGAAGTAGGCTAAATAAAGCAGTATTCAATCAAAAGAAAGAATAAATGGGTTTTAATTGATGGGTAGAAGTATATTTTATTTGTTTTGTTTGAACAGTAGATGTAGACTTTTATCTTTGTTTGCACAGGAGTTTTATGGATCCTTTTCACTACATCTAATTACACATAAATCCTAGCTAGATGACACAACTGCTGGGTGCTACTCCTTCCTCTACAAGTGACTAGAATTAAACTATGCACCTTATAAAAGGCATTAATTCCACAAAGAGTTCATTGTATGGTTACTACTGTTTGGTGACATTGTCGGATTCCTAAGTTCTTGCAGGCAAGCATAGCTAACCTACAGATGTGTCCTCATACCTCTAACCTCAATACACCAAAAAACGCAATATGTCTGCTGTAAATGAGCAACAAGGTTCTGTGCAACTCTGTTAACATTGGGTGTGGTTTTTTTTGTATAAAACGTGTCTTAGTCTCAATGCTAATTAATTTGATATGCGATCCTTGTACTGTGTAGTGGGGGTCATTCTGACCCGATCGCTCGCTGCAGTTGTTCGCAGCGCATCAATCGGGTCAGAACTGCGCATGCACCGGCGCTGCAGTGCGCTGGCGCATGCCGGACAGCCGAAGGCCGTCGTTGCCTAGCGATCGCCTCTGCCTGATTGACAGGCAAAGGCGGTCGCTGGGTGGGAGGGGGTGGCACAGCGGTGTTTGGCCGCCATTTTGGAGGCGCGGTCCGGAAGGGGGCGGGCCACAGCAGCTGCGTGACGTCACACACAGTTACTGCGACCAGGGGCAGCGACAAGCAACTCCCGGCCAGCCGCAGGAGCTGCGCTGGCCGGGAGTTACTCAAGTGCAAAAGCATCGCCACTGTGCGATGCTTTTGTACTTGTGCGAAGGGGGGGTGGACAGACTTGCGGGGCGGGCTAGCCCTGTGCTGGGAATCCCCCCGCATGTCTGGGAACATGATCGTAGCTGTGCTAAATTTAGCACTGCAACGATTAACTTAGAATGACCCCCAGTGTGTGTGACTGAATCTGTATACGGAGCAGAACAGAACTTGTATTGGAAAAAGCTGAGGCTGCTACATTGTAGCACTTCGTATACTGATTCAGAGAATTGCACACAGATATTTTTCAGCAGAAGAGACAGCCATGTGACCTGTCGTGCCAACTAGGGCTATTTGGTGCTAGTGCAGCAATAATGTATCAGGGCACATCTGTAATAGGTGGTAGTGTGCTATAATGTTTCACTTGCTTTGACAGCTATGGGACAGGGTTTTTACAACCTTTTCCTAACCAGAAAAGGAACTGGGAAGCATGACTTTTGTTTTACAAAGGGCCAGATCACATGGAAGAGTGATTTTTTGCAACTGTGCTTGCATGAAAATCTCTTTAATCCCCACAATACATGCGTTACACAGTGTGTACGCACAAAGGTGCTGTAGCAAGCAGGTTAGATGGTATAAGAAAGGTGGCAGAAAAATGATGGGCTTTCCTGGGCAGTGACTGAGAGGTGGCTAGTAGTGCACAGAAAAATGGTCAGTTCTGTAAGTGTATTATGGGAGTGTCATGGGTGTGGCAGTAAAAGCAGCTGCATGCACAGACACACTGACACAAGCATAGCAGGGCGTGGTCAGATGGAGACACTGCACCTGGTATAGGCCTGATGCAAGTTTTGATGGTGCAACTGATGTTGGCATACTGTGTAAAGATGCACCAATCAGTATGGCAGAGTGCATGGGTACAAAAAGTGGGTGTGTTGGTCCTTGCACATTCAGCTGCACAGATGTAAACTAGGGAAGGAGTTTGCAATGGCGTTTGCATAAGCTCACAAATGGGCGACTGCCAATAGACTGTCTTTGTGCGATTTTGCATGTGAATCAGCTCAAAATGTTTCAGTACTGGGAAATGTTATATTTCCCTGGGAAGTTGTAACACATATGTAAATAATATGCTTTTATGATAAGAGTGGAAAAAAAGAAATGCCAGGTTTCTTCTCTCTCACAGATTTAACGCTAGGAGAAAGAGGAAAAAAAAATAATTTGATGGCAAAGGATGGTTATAGCATCAGCGTCTGGTGCAGATGATATCAGTGACATCAAGGTCCTTACATCAGTTTGTAGTACAAATGCACAGGTGCATGTGACTTGTATGTGTCTGGCACTTGTGAATCCTTATGACCGGAGATGAAAGAGCTGAGGAGAGTAGGATCTGCCTGATGTATACTCAGTGATGCCAAGAAGGGTGGTGGGTACTAAATACCCAGGTCCAGGTTTGTCTTTGGGGCCCTACGGGGGCCTTGCCTGGGTGCAGGACAGCTGCTAAGGGGTACTAGCACCCCTATCACTACTTATACAGCCACCAGAACCCCCTGTAAAGGTTATTCTTCCATTTATTTTAGGGGAGTATCCACGCCTTCCCAAACTTGGCCCCTCTCTCTTCAGTATTCGGGCCCATGGCTGTTCACAGGAGACCTGTGTATTCAAACCTTAATTCAGAGGCATATATTTTGCTAGAAGTCATTTCCAAATACATGCTGAGTATGACATCCTCGCATAATTCAGGCATATGCTGCCCACGAAGATCCAGATGTATTGGAAGGTATGTATGTTTGGTTCAGCATATGTGATCAAATATGCTATTTTACTGTGCATTTTTCTACTTACCTACTCCCATTTTGTGCTACATGATCTCCCAAGTGTGTATGAAGTAGGAGCTGTGGTGACATAGGATTATACAGATCACTGCGTAATCTTGGAGTGCCTTGTACATTTACCATTAATATAAGATATGAAACAGTGTGTATACTACAGTCCCCTCACAGACTTTATGTTCTAATTTTATAAGTTAAATATTCTGTAAGGGAGACATATACAGAAGAACTGTGTAGACCACTGACCTTCCGTAAAAACCGTTTGAATCAGTACACATACACACAGTACAATTAGGATTTATTAATTACCAAGACTTATGTCAATAAGGGATCTGCTGAGCAGTTTTTTAGTTGGAAAATACAGAAATTATATTTATTGAAAATGATCTTGTAAAGTAGAAAGTTGGACTTTTGATGTTACGGTCACACTTTTACATAGTACTGTATGTCATTTCAAATTTTGCCACCTCTCTTACTTATAGAGGCATCTGCAAAGAGAGGCCAGTAGGAATGTTCACTGAAGTGCATCAGGTAGACCATCTAGATGCACAGGCATAAACCCAGGATGATGTGTGGTCCATAGTCAGTGCACAGCTGCATTGAAGTGCTTAATTATTCCCTACATCCTACTTATTGGAGGAATGCTTACCCTACCACCATGGCAGATTGATTAAAAGGTTAAAGAACTGTATTTTCTGTTTTGATTACCATTGACTGGTTTGGTAAATATTGTGTTAACTTAGGTCACTTGCAGTTTTTTCTCAATTGTTCTCTTGAATTTTCTCTTCTTAGACTACACATACAGTAGTTGCTTATTTGACTCAAACACCGATATCCGTTTTGTATTGTTTATTGGAACAATCTGCTATACTGTATATTCTTAAGAAAATGTAACTGGACATGCCAAATTGCTATTTAGAAACACCAACATACAGTATTTCCTATTGGATGTTTATTAAAGATGAAGAGGAAACACTTGCTCATTGTGTACCGCATCGGGTGTCCTGACCAATACTAACCATGAAATTTCGGAATTCATGAAATCCTTTTACCAGGATTTATATTCCACCTCTTCCTCTTCTCCCTCTCAGAGATTGCAAGGGGACTCACCTTGGCCATCTTCCTTTTGGGACAACCTTCTCATCCCTCGTCTTCCAGCATCCATGGTGCAGGCTCTTCTTGACCCTATTACGTTGGAAGAAATTAACCATGATATTGGTTCATTTGGTCGTGATAAGGCACCTGGCCTGGACGGCTCTAGTGCGGATTTCTATAAAATTCTGCTTCCCTGTTTAGGTGATACCCTGGTCAAAGTTTTGAATGCTTTACTATCCTCCACATCTCTCCCTCTCCATTGTAATATGGCTATATTGAAGATCTTGCCCAAACCCAGCAGGGATCTATAACTTCCTGGTTCCTACCATCCCATATCGCTCCTGAATCTTGACTAAAAATCACTTAGCAAGATACTCGCTGATTGCCCTAAATTCTTACTTCCTCATATTATCCATAAGGATCAAACTGGGTTTATAATGGGGTTACATTCTGAAAGGGGATTGATGCTCTTTATTTCATCTTACTCATAACATGTATCTTTAAATCTCCCTTTTTTCAATGCTCTCTCATTGTCGCAAAGGAGAACTCAGAGGACATCCTGCGCTGTTACATCAGGGTGCCCGTGGGTGATCTTTTCAAAAGCAGAAGCATTCTACCTGTTTCTAACCCTTAGGTGCAGATGGGACACGCTCATTCACTGTATTAATGCATGTCACACAGTGAACAGTAGCCACCCCACTACATCTATGATAGGAGTGCCTTTTTCTTCCCCTTTTCTGCAATCTGCAGCAGCTCATTTGCTCTTCACCTCTCTAACTCACCAATATGACACATGTGTCAGAGGATAGATTGGATATTTACCCTGGTTACATTGATTCCTGCATATTGAAATGATGGATATATATGAAGAGCAATAGTGATATATATATATATATATATATATATATATATATATATATTTTGCTACAGCTTGTTTTTGAGGCATACTAGATACGTCTGCCCAGACAACTTCAATTAGTAATAGCCTGCCTGTACCTGAGATACGGATCAGGGTGTTATTTATAGTGGATACTCGATACCAAGAAATTATTTACTAATATAAGGCTTACCGGTTTACTGCACTGAGAAAATTAACAGTATTTGCACTGTAACATTTACAAGATTATTATTATTATTTTTTGTTTATATTATGGATATTTATATCCTAGATCCTGAATAAATACTATGATTATTTCGCTACTACCTCTTTATAGGAACCAATGACATGCAATCTATGGGGAGACTGCACTTACCATGAAGTTTGAACACACACTAAACCATCATTGTTACTTATTTACTCTACGCCAGTAGCATTTATTACGAGAGACTGAAGTATTGATGGTAAATCTATCTACAGTGTTTCTGTTTCCTGTGTTAGCCGACTATACCAGCCCACTATTTGTCTCCTTCTGTTAGGGGACTGTTAAGGCTAACTGTTGCAGGAACTAGTGTCAGTATTTATCATATTGGCCCTGACTGCGTCAGGCATATCTCCCCATGGCGTGTTCATACCACACGCAAACCTAGGTGTGGTTTTTTTTTTGTCATTTTTTGGTTGTTTTCTATTGTTTTGTCATTTTTGTATTTATGTGTGTATGTTTTTGTCCCAGTCCTGGTTGGTGGCAACAGCTTTTAATGGTAATTAATAAAAGTTAGATTTTATGCAATATTTTTCAATGAGTGTCCCCCAAAAAACGAGAGTCTTTTCCTCTTCTTTTTTGGTAGACATGTTGGTATTTGTCACCAATCCAGCCTCCTCTACTTGGTTTGATTGGAGATTTTGGGGAGAGGGCGGGATACAGGATCAACATCGCCAAATCGGAACTCCTTCCCCTGGGAACGTCTCTCCATACTCTTTCTACTCATCTTCAGGAGCTCTCTTATTACCCAAAGTCTCCTCAATTCCAACTCACATACTCCATAATCCCCTCTTTCATGATATCTATTATGCTTGGACTGCTATACATAAAAAATTTAGTTGTAGCCCTTTGACTGAACCATGTATCCCATTATGGGGTAATCCTGCATTTTTACCCTCCCTCACCAACTCCAATTTTCTTGTCTGGAAGGAGAAGGGTTTAAAAGACTCCTCTAAGGTTTTTGATCCTGGGGGCTCTCTCTTGCAGTTCTCGGCCCTTCAGGAGAAGTTTGATCTACCACACTCGCATTTTTACAAGTATTTGCAAGTTCGTCATTACCTAGGATCTATTAAGCATAATCAGAACACACCTAGGGATGTATTAAGATCACCTAATCCCTTACAAGTATCTTTAAATATTCATAAACTGGGCCCTACACATATTCGACAGCTTTACACTACCCTTACGTCAATTACCACAGATACTAGGTGGGATAAACTCTTATCTCAATGACAAAAAGATATACCCTATCTTACGGATCACCAACAACTTAGAGCTGCAATGAAATGGCTTGCTTCCCCATATTTGCAGGAGGTTCACCTACGCACCCTACAAAGAGCTTATATTTCCCCAACCCAACACGCTAGATTTAATCCATCTGAAACCGGGGAATGTCCCAAATGTCATGTTCATATTGCTTCTTATTTTCATATGTTTTGGGAATGTGGTCGTATTCATCAAATTTGATATATAATATCTCTCTCACTCCCCCCCCCACCTTATGTGTGCTCCCTTACCTTACCTCCCCCCCCATTTCTTCTTTCAATCTTTTTATATGTAATTGTTTTATGATGACTGTGTGTGGTTGCAGTTTGTATGGTTATTGTTTTTTGCTGACGTTTAGAATTGTATTTCAAGGCTGATATGTATTATTTTGGCAATCTGCTTCTCTTGAACCATTATATATCTTCGTTAACGTGATTTTGTACGACTACTGGTTGACTGTATTATCACTTCAGAGGTAACAGGCACTGACTGTTTCGGTGCTTCACCACTATAGTTATCTGATATTATCTGACAGTACCTATGTCTTTCTTTTGCCCCATATCTTACTGGTTGATTTTGAATCTTTCCAAACGCTGAGAAACATCTTTTATTTTTCTCTCATTTTGTATATGTAGCCCTGTTTTATTTATGTGAATGGCTACGTTTGCTCTTTAAATGTGCCTCCAACCACGTTATTTAGTAGGGTATTATTTTCCCAGGCTAACTCAGGACGCCTAATGAAATGGGAAGGATTGCTGTCCACCCAAGCTACCACTACCTGTGTGATATCTCCTGCCCCACGTATTTACAGTACACAGTATTATGCTTAATATGGAGCGGTGCATGGACTGACCAATTGACTGTTACCTGTTGGTCCTTTTCTCTTTCAGGATGCAACACTGACAAGAAGACAGTCTCACCGGTAAGTAATGGTAAAATTTATTAACAGGTAACACTTTCCCTTTTATAGAGTTATCCTATGCCATGTGAACAGTGGCCCATCCTAGCACTCTAACCAGCCTATACAGAAAGTATTGCATGCATTACAAAAAAATACAAGAATACCCTTAAAATACAGAAAAGATTGAGATAGGATTGTGAGTAACCCAGGTTCTCATAGCCTATACGTGCACAGGTAGGTATATACCACCAGTAAATCTAGTTTACTCTTGTATTGACTAAAAGAAGAGATCTTCTCACATACCATGGAGTTCATTAATTTAGAGCCAATGTTAGTACTGCTTACTTTAGAGATCTATGTGTACCCTTGTGGTATTTAACCAGGAATAAGTACTCTCCTGTTACGATTTCCTGGCTTTAGTCCCAATAGCAGAAACTGTATTAATACTTCTGACATTGATGTCTCTAGTCACTGGCGGGTCTTATATCCTCTGATTAGCTAAACTTGTGTTCAATGGTTAATGTGCAGGGGGTAAAGGTCAGGGCTAGTTATCAGTCAGTGTTTAAATTTCAGTACCATTCAGGTTATGACAACCAGCATTACCTCTTTGCCACTTGCAAACATTAATACGAGTGGGCTATCCTCTTTTATTAAACAATAGGTTCATAAAGGTTAACTGGTACTGTTAGTGTGCTAGCAATCTATAGAATGATGGCTATCTGGATCTTGCTGAGCCCTTTACTTGATATGGACGGAACAATCAGGGACTCAGGGTAGTTGTCTGATCCTGACCCTGGGGTTTGATTCCCTTTCTGTTTCTACAGGGATGCTCCCTGGCCTCAAACATTAAAGGTACATAAATATGGCCGGCAGTGCAACTAGTCTATGCCTAATAGATGTCTCTCTCTGTGTTCCTGTAGGCAATCCCCGACTCAAATGGGGGTCTTTATTATCTCTCAGTGACTGTTACTCTACTGCGTGTCAAATGCTGGTAGCTTGTCCACCTCTACTAGTAGTTTACCAACTGGGCTGAATGCAGCAACAACAACTGGGGGGGGGGGCAGTGCATACACTGTCTGCCTCACTCTCTTGCCAGTCCCAAGTATAAACTGCCTCCACCCACTTCTAGCTGCAATTACTCAGTCTCATTGGATAATAAGGCAGCTTCCTGAGCTTCTTTTCGACTGCTGGCGCTGGGTACTAACTCTGCTAGTGGATGGTAATTCCCGTTTACCTTCACTGGCTGCTGGCGGTGCTATCCGCTAGTGGAATGAGCTATGGGTGTGAGGCATCTGTTCCGCTCACCTACACTCACCACACTCACAGGCAGTCAGAGGGGACTTCCCCAACTCCTCCTTCAATAATGGCTGGTGGTCGCCACGGGTTGGAGGGGCTGAGGTAAACTGCTCAGCCCCACTGGTGGGAGAGGCTCTCAGTGGATGGCCCTGAGAGCGGCTTCTGTCAGTGCAGTTCTCCCGATCTCAGCTCTGGCTGAGACAGTCACCCAGGGGCCACTCCGGCAGTAGCACCGCACCTGGACATCACTGCTCAGCTCCTGTAAGTAGGACACCACCACTGCTATTCTCCCCAGCGGACACTCTGCACAGTCTCCAGCAATGGCTCTATGCACTCTCTCTCCTGACCACGGCTGTTGTTGCTGCTATGCTTCCCCGCCTGGGCTCTCAGTCAGCCCTGCTATTTCCTAACTCCGCGAATGCAGTACAGAGTGATCTGCTTTTAGCTATCATGCAAACACCAGGTGATCCACATTATAAAGGGAAATCCCATAAAATCATAATGTGACATCACTGAGGAAAAGATGGTTTATTATGGAGTACAAACATCTTTGTACATTCATGGGAACATTGATTTTTTTTATCTTTTAAAGTATTTCTGGATAATTGGAGTATCCAATAAAGTACAGGAACATTGAACATATTAAGCAAGGGTAAGGCAGAACACCAAAACATTGGATTAGTTAACACCTGTAGTCCTTTATGTTACGTTAACAATCTGTGATGTATTCCTTGTTAGGCAAGAGCTCTTTATTAATTTCAGTCTATTGTTAATATTGATAATTATTTTTCTATCTATCTATCTATCTATCTATCTATCTATCTATCTATCTATCTATCTATCTATCTATCGTATCTACGGTATCTGTCTCTATCTACGGTATCTATCTGTCTATCTATCTACGGTATCTATTTATCTACGGTATCTATCTATCTATCTATCTATCTATCTATCTATCTATCTATCTATCTATCTATCTATCCCTTTCTATTTGTTCTCTCTATCTTTTAAGGCTTTATGTATGTAGCCTGGACCTGTACAACAAATACTCACATGGTTGAGGGATGTTTTGTTATCACCCTATCTATTCCCTGGAGAAACCTAAGGATTGTTTAATATCCCCTTCAGTCTCCATTGCTGCGGGCACAACATGTTTATGGTAGGATAGACAATTTTTCGTTCTAGCCTTTTCTTGACATACCTCTTATTAATATTGTTGCCCTTAGAAGATACTTTTCAATCTTGTGAACATATTTCTGTTTTTAGTAAGACCAAAGGGAGAGAAAAAGGAAATCCTGCTCAAAGCCCAATAAGAATTTGTCAGTGTATTTGTGAAATTATATGTAGAGAGTATGTTTTACTGTGTGATTGCCTCCTCACGTTGATTTCTTTTTTTATTATTGTTTTTACATTGTTTTTTAGCCTGAGTACTATGCTGGTGCTTTTAAAACTTGCCAGCAGTATCAGAATATGGTGCATTGCAAAAAGTAACATGGCAATAATGTATTTGACATTTAATAAAGGTAAAATATTATTACTAAAGAATAGAGTACAAGAGGTTCAATAATGACTGTTCTTTTTAATAGACTAAACCAGTGGTTCTCAAACTTTTTTGAATCATGACGCCCTAGAGTAGCAGAATGTTTTGCATGGCACCTCTAGGCCTAATGTTCCTTATTTATAAATTTAAATATAAATATTATGTAAGTACATTGTTTTTATATATCATCCTTATGTTCAGTTATGTGGTGAGGTACAAGATTTGTTTCTGTTTGTTCATATATTTTCTGATTGACAGCCGGCAGGAAATGTTTTTCCTATTATATTGACCATAAATAATTTGAATTGGTCCAGGACCACCAATCCTGAGGCACCCCAGGGTGCCAAGGCACACAGTTTGAGAAACACCGGTCTATACAATTAGTTTATTGAAGTAATAAATATAAATTTTACACTCAGGGTCAGATTAATGATGGCGCAGATGAGATTACAGCTCCAGGCCTCCATGACAGTTTGATGATGTCCAGCTGGCTACATGGTGGGCTATAAATCATAAGTATAAAAATATTATTTTTATTTTCCTCGCAAAACAATGTAATTTTTTGACTTTATATATTTAGTAAGACATTGAAGCTGACAGTATAAGGGGTGTACATGCGCACATGGAACTAGCCACACCCACACAGCACATGGAACTAGCCACACCCACACAGCACATGGAACTAGCCACACCCACACAGCACTGACCATACCTTCTTTGCTTCTTACAATAGGTCATTGAACACTTTAGTCCCCAGATATGTTTAAACTGAGCTTAATGTACCACAACATAAGTTTAAGATCTGATGTCTCCCAGTCAAAGAGTTTGATTTACTGACCAGTAACATAAAATATAACATCTGATTTTAGAAACTGATAAGTTTTTTCCCAATGTCCAAAAGTATAGTTTAAATTATAAAATGTATTCATTTTGAATGAAAGAGTTAGGTAATCATTCCTGTGCTACACTGGAAAACTGATTTATGGGGAGGTGTATAAAAGGAATACATGTGAAATCCCGGCAGTCGGGATGCCGGTGGTCACATGACCAACAGCAGCATCCCAACAATGAAGATCCCTGCTCCAGAGATGATTTCTATCGCCCCCTGTTCCCTATTCTAAGCCTAACCCTCAGGGATGTTAGTTTTGGCTAACCTATGGATAGTGGAGGCTAGGGCTAACCACACACCCCCTAGTGCCTAACCCTAACCTCCCCTAGTGCCTTACCCTAACCCTCCCCCCTGGGACCTAACCCTAACCACGAACCCCATACTCACATTCAGTATGTCAGCTGTCAGTGATCCGGCGTCGGTCTCCTGAGTGGTGTCAGGTTTCCAGCGTCAGTCACTTGACTGTCGGCATCCCGACAGCCTGGATGCTAAATGTGCCCTGTATAAAATCTAAAGAGGACATGTGGAGTAAATACCCACAGAAACCAGTCAGCTTCTAGATAATATTAATCAAGTGCATTCTATAAAGCAATGTCTATAAGCTGATTGTTTGCTAGGAGCAATTTTTCCACCAGGTCACTGTAGAAGGTTTGAGTTATCGCCCACTGTGTGAACATATTTTTGGATCAGAAACATCTCAATTTAAAGTTGTATTTAAAAAAAACAGAGAATAGAAAGTATTAACTATTTCTTCAACATAATTTCATGTCAAATTCAATACATACATTTTCAATAAATACTGTATCTTTCCTACACTTTATAAGTGCTCTATTTTTTTTTGTAACAGCCATCTTTTAGCACAAGCAACTCAGTACCAATTTTCTCAGAATCTCATTTAAAGTCCATAGAAATTCTAAATGAGAAATTACTTATGTTTCTGATATAAAAAGAAATCCAATAAAGATTCATAAATGACATAATTTCAATTTCAATTTATAGTCGGATAACTCAATTTAATAGGGATGTGACTTAGACTCATCCAGAAAAGAATTACTTCTGTTAGTAATGTCAAGATTCTGTTCAGAAAACAAGAAGAAAAGACATGTAAAGGCAGGTGATAATTTAATTTCACACTAAGTATGTAAAGACTATAAAGGCCAATCATGCGTGAAGGGAGAATAAACCAGTCAAAGAATATTTAAATCTGGTCCATACTGTATAACTATTGCACAGCATACTTTACAAATGACTCTGAACATGTTTCTGCATTGTATTACTCCCTGTACCATAATTACCTTGTTGTAGGTACTGTCAGTCATGCTGTGAATGGTGTTTACAAAAGATAAACTTTAAAGAAGGTACATTCATATCTGGAAAGATAGGAAAATATTGTATGTAGAATCCTGTAGCCACTAAACGTATGTAAACACTTTTGCTGTCAAGGGTCAGTGACAACCATTTCTTATTCATTCTGTACATCAGCTCCATTTGGCATAATGTTTTATTTTTTTACTGAAACCAAGCAAATATATATTTTGTCTAAATAAGGATAGTTGAGTGAACATTTTGTGTAATACTTTATAGATGTATTTATTATGAATATATATATATATATATATTCTACATAGAGATCTGTGCAGTATTGAATGTTTAGTACCATAATACAGGGTTACTATAAAAGAAATAAACACTTTCAACATTTTTGATATAGTCAAAATGCTTACAGGGATATGTAGTTTATGTCTGTATGTTTCTATGACTAAGGGGTCTATTCAGGAAGCAGTGAAAAGAGTGGAGAAGTGAGCCAGTGGATAAATTGCATGTGGCAACCGATCAGCTGCTCTGTATCATTTTATAGTATGCAAATTATAAATGTTACGTCAATGCTGATTGGTTGTCATGGGCAACTTCTACACTGGCTCATTTCTCCACACTTTTCATTGCTTCATGAATAGATCTCTAAGTTACAAATGTTCTATGTGTGAGCCTTTTGACACATGACAGATTTCAACACAATAATTCAGTTCATTCCAAACACATCGGAGCATATCCTCTTCGACACTTGCAACAGCTGCTGTAATGCATTGCTTCAGATCGTTTAAACTGACAGGAAGTGGAGGTCAAAGACAAAAAAAAAAATCACATCTGGGATGAAAGTTTTTTAAGAACTGTGTGCTAGATGCATCATTGCTTTGTGAGTGATAAAATGGATAGAAAAAAGCACCAGCCAATCAGCTTGTAACTGCCATGTCACAGGCCCTGTTTGAAAAATGACAGTTAGGAGCTCATTGGCTGGTCATTTATCACTCTCCATTTTATCACTCTTCAAGCGATGATGCATCTAGCCCTATATCTGTTTGTGATGTCAGTATTGCGTGAGCAGCCATAGCATCATGTAAGCAAAATGGCTGCTACACCGTTAGGGAACTTTTTTTGTGATAGAGTTACCAAAAAAAAACTATGTTACTGTTTTACAGCTGCATTTTAGAACTCGATATGGGAAACCGTATCAGAGTATTTGTTTCTCCACTTCCTGTAAGTGTAAACTATCTGAAGCAACGCATCACAGCAGGTATTCACAAGGACATGGTCCGGTGTGTTTGGAACTACTGTAATTGGTTTATTGTATTGATATCTATTGTGTGACAAAAGACTGAGACATAGAACATTTGTAACTTAGTCATAGAAACTTACAGACATATACTACAAGGTATATTTACTAAGCTCAGTGTTTGCCTTAGTTGGGAGTGTTTGGCTATTTTTTTTCATTCATGGTAATTTAGTAATGAACAAACACTGTAGTGTTTGTTTAAATCAATGTAAAAAACACGTCTGGACATCGATATACGATTAAATACTCTATCAGCCAAATTTGATGTCATTTCCATAGACAACACTGAAAGATGGGAATTTACCTTGAATCGTTTCTGCAAACAAACCCACAAATTGTTAAAAAAACTCGGATCAAAATGCATTTTTCAAATAGACTTCCCCATCAGCAGGGAGTTTAGATATGTGCATGCTTCTGTCTGTAAATTTTTAGAAATATGAAAAAAAAAAATATATGATGAAGGGTCCCCCTTCCCCACAGCCCAAACCATAACCAGCCAGTCCTGGTTTAAAAAAATACAGGGGGAAAAAGGTGTGATGTACCCCTGTATTTAACTAACCAGATCCAGGCTCTTGGACTGGTCCTCATTCTAAAAATACATGGCTGAAAAAGACATGGGGTCACCCATATTTTTAGAATCATCACCAGAATCCACTAGTAGGGAGGTAGGTAATGCCACTGCCAGGGGACACACTTGATGGGGTCCTGTGGCTGAAGCATTACACCCAACTAGTCAGCCCAGGCTGGGGTTCCTGGGGGAGTGGGGATACCCTAAATAAATGGGCCCTATCCCTGGCATCCCTGTTCTGTGGGTGTCGAGTTGATAGCAATTAAGGTTTACTTTTTGAAAAATAATATTGTTTATTAAAGGAGGGCTACAGATCCAAGCAAGCCTCCCCAACATACTGGTATTTGGAGAACCCCAAGTACCAGCATATGGGGCATTGAATGGCACACTGATTTCTATAGTCCTCTGTAAAAAAAATATCTAAAAAAGACAGTCTTTTTTCCCCAAGTATTTTTAGAACCAGGACCAGTCCAAGGTCTTTAAAAAAAAAATACTAAAAAAAAATTACTGTTACTAATTTTTTCACAGAGAAGCATGTACGGATCTTATCTGATCTGTGCATGCTTCTGTAAAACTCGCACCTTGTAATGAAACTCATACTTTATGTAACCAAGGTGCAAGTTTACATATGATAAAACTTGTACTTGTAATAGCTTTGAACTCTAAAACGCGGAGGCTACTACATTTGCGAGTTGCGGGTCAAACTCGCACCTTCAGAATGTGCGAGAATGTGTTTGACTACCCCATAGGTTTTATTCCTTTGTCTCTTTCAGTTTTGGGGGAGATTGTGGATTCAATGTGAGGAATAGAAGCAGCAAACAATATACAATATTCCTGTTCTTCATCTATGATAAACGTGAAATGCATTTACAATGATAGTTTATTACTAATACACTGTTATGTTTTTGGGGGTTCTGACTGCCCAATAGTCTTTTGTCTGAGACTGATCCATAATCTCCAATTTATATAATGCTGGCCATACACTAGGTCGATATCGTATACGAATACACGATTTCGATGCCTCATACGATGCATCATGTGCACATCGTGCATGTTTTGGGTACAATTACGATGCGATTTGCGGTCCCACGGGTGTTGCATCCCCTGATCATACGTGCAACCCATGTATTATGCACATACGATGCATCATACAATTTTGAGCTGCGTTTTCCTGGACCTTTTTTTTGTGAGGCACATAATCGATAATTTAACGATGGATCATTAGCACATTGTGTGTCACTCGTGTATCTGGGACAGCTAGGGAGTTACCGGGGAGGTTGACGGGAAATTGTAATTCAACTCGCATCGGTGCGGGTCGTCCTGATGTACCTATGGCCAGCATAAGAATCAAAGAAGGAGATAGCAGTGTTCTGGTAAAAGCACGCTCTGCATTAGATTGATATCAGCCACTAAAAAGGAAATATTAAGAATGAAGCATTCAGTTACTGTATCTCCCTTTTGGGAAAACTAAAAGCATCTATAGCTGTGCCATAATAGTTCTTCAGGACGCCAAAGAAATACAGCTAGTTGCATTCTGATACTGAAGCTATACATTTTACTGTACCATTACCTTTAGAAGCAATGATGTAAAGCCAATTTTCATTTCTCTAATTATAATATATAGCCCTTATTATTCTGTAAACAATTATATGTATTGAAGAAGCTTCATTGGAATATGTTTCTACAGTAATTCAAAACATGCAAAAAATGCTAAGTGTTATTATACTGGTGAATTAAATTACAGTGATTTAGGAAAGAAAACTAATTTCAAAATCCCTTTAAGATACCTTTTGGTTCGCTGTATAGCAATAACATAATATAACTTCTGGGTTACACTTTGACACAGAAGACTATAATTTGATATTTCCTTCCGTTAGTCGTCGGTATATAGATTTTTATATAATCATTACTCATAATGTTCTGACAGATAATACTATTACCATAGTCCCCTTCTTTCTGTTATTACAAAACTCTTCTGGCTTTGTGAAAATTTTAATTTGTTAAAATGCAATAAAAGTACATCTAACTTGAGCTATAATTTATGAACATTTGAGATGTGCTAGTTGGCATTCATATCTGAAACTTCAAAAGTTTTACATGTCAAATGTGCAATTATAACATTTTTAAGAGATTGCATTTCTGCATGCCTTAACTGACACTATTTTGTAATCGTTTGTGTGTGTGTTTAGTTTTTAAAGAGACAGGTGTTTGCAGTTTTATTGTGAGACAGTTTCACCCAAAAGTACCCAGTGAAGAGGCTTAATAGGTTTCCTGTCTTGTTCTTAATTTGGTGAAATTACAAAATCAATACTTTCAGATGTTACTTCAGTTCCAATTTTACTGCTTTCAGACTCTCCCTACCTAGGAGAAACCTTCACTTTCAATTTCTCCTATAGAACGTTTCTGGACTTGGTAACTAGCAAGCTGTATTATCCAGTCAAAAGCTGGAAGTGATTCAATGGGGGAGATTCAAATGTTTGAAAAGTCATTTGGGAGTCTGTTTTTTCCTATCTAATAGACAGGAAAAAACTGACACACAACCGACTTTTCAAACATTTGAATTCCACCCATTATCTCGTATAGGGGCCTAATTATCATGATAAAAAAATGATGCAATAATTATGCTTTGAACTTGCAGGGAGTTCAAAATAAGTATTTGTGGCATTCATCTTGCCTCCTTTACTTATCACTTCCAAAAAGCAGGACTAGGTTAAGCCTTTAGGGGGCCCAGGTCACTTAAAACAGGGGGACCCAGGGGCAGATAGGGATGGAAAACCAGCCCAGGAAGTTTCTGGAAGCAGCCTTATTGAGGTGAGGTTTGTTGAGGGGTGGGGTCTGTCAGTGTAGTTGCAGCTGTCCCAGGCTGGTTTTCAATCCTAATCCATTTTTCACTGCAATAGCTGCTGCAACTTTATTTTAATGCCACTGCAAAGCCCTCCCCTGGGGAACATCTGTACATCCAGGGGAGGAAAGAGAAGGAATAGACTGAGGAAAGAGAGAGGCAGAAGGAAGAGACAGAGGTAAGAGACAGATAGGCAGAAGGAAAAGACAGACGGGGCAGAGAGGTGGACAGACAGGAAAGAAAAAGACAGAGGGAAGAGACAATCAGGAGAGACTGGCAGAAGGAAGGGACAGTCAGACAGAAGAAAGAGAAGAAGGAAAGAGACAAAGCCATGGCTGCTGCAGTTCTGGAAAATGGGAAAAATGCAGGAGGATATGCACATGTCCTCCTGCATTGTCCCACCCTGTGCATGCTGTACCCTAATAAGGTTAATGACAGAGTTGGCTATAATGCATGCAGGCATGCAGTTTACAGAATACATGAACATAACTGTTAAGAATTTTAACCCTCATGATCACACCAGTACCACTCACCCGCGTGATCACACCAGTACCCCTCACCCTCATGATCACACCAGTACCCCTCACCCTCATGATCACACCAGTAGCTCTCACCCGCATGATCACACCAGTACCCCTCACCCTCAAGATCACACCAGTACCCCTCACCCACGTGATCATACCAGTACCCTACACCCTCATGATCACACCAGTACCACTCACCCACGTAATCACACCAGTACCCCTCATCCTCATGATCACACCAGTACCCCTCACCCTCATAATCATACCTGAACCCCTCAATATATCAGCATCACTCCCCACAACTCATTACTTTGCTGTTTGTACTCACACATCAATTCAGACAGCAGTTCACTGGCACACCTCTCCCATGGCCACATGGGAGCTGTGGGATAATAAATAAGTCAGGGGAGGAACAACAGCTTCTTGCTCTGTGGAGGCATGGGGGCACTGTGATTACTGTAGCACCAAGAAGGGAAGGATCCATAACCCGTGCAGAGGAGGTAAACAAACGAACCAGCGGCTCACTACATGCAGGAAGGTAGGGTCTGTGCAGCACAGCAATTGGCCTCACAACACCTACTGTACCAATCTTTATTCTCCACAGACTTGCCTGCACCTTGGTAATCTCTCCTGTGTCATTGTGGGATCCCAGCCCCCCCCCCCCCCCCCTGCTCAGCCCACCCAGCCAGCCCCTGTTTGTCCCTTACCGGCTTCTTGCTGGCCGCTACTGCTGAAGGGTGGAGCTGGAGTCAGGATACTTTAACTCCAGCTGCTGTCTGGTAGCGGTAACTGCCATCCAGCCCTGCAGGAGCCTGTCTCCAGACTCCACCGGCAGCAGCAGCTACCTCTGCTGCTGGGAGTGCTGCTGCTAATGGTGGAGCCAGGAGACAGACAGAATTGTCCATGCACAATGGAGGGGGGGCCTTGAGCTTGGAGGGCCTGGGGGTACTTACATCCAGGCACTAATCAGACATTCCCAGCTCCTCTGATACTCTCCCCACCTCCTACACAGCTGTGCCAGCACTTAGCTGCAGATGGTTCTGAAAGTCCTGGCACACCTCTCCTGACCCCTCCCCCCCCAGCACACTGTTTTTTGCCCTCTTGTCCCTGCCATACGCTCTCTGTGCCCGCACCTGTAAACAGGCACACAGCTGACAGCCAGGCTCTGCAAGACCACTAGGGGATCCTCTTGCCAGTGTCTCCTATTGCACATGCTCCCCACTGCATCCTAACCCCTGATGTGTCCTCTCTGCAAGGTGTGTTCTCTCACTTCCTGCATCCCATTCACTCTCCACTGTGGTGAGTGAAGTTGCAGACTGGAGTCGGGAAGGGGGTGACATGCTTTATCCCTGCCACCCTATGCACTGTCTTCCTGCTCACTGTTCCAGTATCTATGCTTTACTGAAGCCTGGCAAATGGGAGCTGGTGAGCACTCCTTCTGCAGCCAGGAAGATGGGAGTCAGTGAGCGCTCCTTCAGCATCGGAGAAGTTAGAGGGTGGCACAGAGTGATTTATTCTCTCCTGGTCCCCAGAGCTACACAACCGGCTGGCACAAGCTGCCATTTAAACAGCAAATTGTGAAGCCAGTCAGGGCTCAGATTGCATACAGTTACATAGTATATTTCTGAAAAACTCTGATTTTCACAAGTTGATGAATAGTTTAATTTCGTCATCCAGTGGAAAATTTGACAGCAGGACAGTTTGTAGCACAGAAGGGAAAGGGCAACATGATAGAAACTTTTAAATATATAAAGAGTTTTAAAAGGTCCAGGAGGGAAAGAATTTTCAAACGAAGAAAAGTACTATAACACAAGGACATGAACTGAGACTGGAGGGAGGTAGGTTCAGGGGAAATTTGAGGAAATATTACTTCACAGAAAGGGTAGTGGATAGGTGAAATAGCCTCCCACCAGAGGTGGTTGAGGCTAAGTGAGTAGTGCAATTTAAAATGCTTGGGATAGGCAAATGAATATGCTTGCAAAGAAATAAGGATCAAATAGGGCTGAGGGACAGACCAGATGGGCCAATTCATTCTTTTTTGCTGTCAAATTCTATGTTTCTATGACTGTATCCAGGAGATAGCAGTGATATCTCCTGTATTACTAGGTACTTAGGTAGATGAATTGGAACGAGACTATAAATTTGCATAAACAAGTAAAATGGGGGGTAAAAAAAATTTAATTAAAGGATGATGAATGGACCCCTTAAAGAGAGCTTTAATGCGGAAGTAATAAAAAAATTCTCTACATAAAGTTAATATGGCTTTATAAACCCAGTGAGGTAAACATACATTGAGTCAGTGAATTATAAACTGAATTTTACAGTGTATCGGAAAGTGTTCTCCCTACTGTGAAAGGTATATGGATATTAGAAAGCATCAGAAGTTTGTGACAGCAAACAAAGACCGGCAGTAATCATTGATGATAGATGCACTCATAAACCACAAGTTTTACTAATGAAGCAATGACCTCACAAATAACTGTAAAATATAAGGACTTAGAAGTGACCTTTGTGTTCAGTAACTATGGGGGTGATTGATCAAGCCTTCTAAAGAGTGAAGAGGTGGGCAAGTGAAGAAGTTGCCCATAGCAACATTGAGCTTTCAGTAAAATGATAAGTAGCATCTGATTAGTTGCTATAGGCAACATCTCCACTTTTTCACTTATCCAGTCTTTAGAAAGCTTGATACTTCACCCCAAATATATATAATATTAAACAGTGGTCATCAATATATGCTGCGGTTGTTGGGCGAGTCCCGCTGGCATGCAACCCTGCCACCAGTTCCCACAGCACAGGACAGAGGATCAGATGCCGGATCTATTTACTAGTCTATATAATAATGTGCTATGGTCTGTCCGGAGACCAATGTGCAGTGGCTCCATACAGAGAGGGACAGAGTAAAGGGGCAAACTGCAGTGAGGCCGAGAGATGACTAAAAGATGCCACTGCCCAGGTAAGTGGGAGAGGTTTTTATATATCTAAAACTGGCAAAATGGTCTACAAAGAAATTTTATGATCTATGTATACAATATAAAATATACATCACAATATTAAATGGCACTACTGTGTTTGTAAAATAAGTTACGCTGAGTAATAATAGATTTCAGTGTGCTCAAAGCCGCAGGCACACCATACTATATATAGTATATTGTATCAGTGCCGTAACTAGACATTTTAGCACTGTGTGCAAGAAACAGCATTGGCACCCCCCACCCCCCCGCATTCAAAATAGGGCCAGTGCACGCCGTAGGCATGCACCATAAATATAGGGGTGTGGCTTGATGGGGAAGAAGCGTGGCCACAAAATAATACCAATTCACATTATGCTGCACAGTAGTCTCCATTATTCAAATTATGCCACAGAGTAGCACCACTTACACACATTACCGCATAACGGCAGGCAGAGCCCCATTTTATACATTACAGCTGGTAGAGTCCCCTTTTACACAGTATGGCTGGTAGAGTCCCCTTTTACATAGTACAGCTGGTAGAGTCCCCTTTTACACAGTACGGTTGGTAGAGTCCCCTTTTACACATTATGGCAGGCAGAGTCCCATTTTACACAGTACGGCAGGTAGAGTCCCCTTTCACATAATACGGCAGGCATTACGGCAGGTACAGTCCACTTTTAAACATTACGGCAGGTACAGTCCACTTTTAAATATTACGGCAGGTAGATTCCCCCTTTTACACATTACAGCAGGCAGAGCATCTTACTTCCCCCCAATCTTAAGGATTAGTGTAGTGTACTGTAGTATAGTGGAGTGGAGTGTACTGTAGTGTAATATAGTGTAGTATAGTGGAGTGTACTGTAGTGTACTGTAATATAGTGTAGTATAGCATAGTATAGTATAGTGTAATATAGTTTAGTGTAGTGAATTGTAGTGTAATATAGTGTAGTGTATTGTCTGTGTAGGCACTTACGTGATTTGCGTCCTTGATGCACTTTTGCCGGCTCCTGTACAGAACACTGTACACTTCACAGACAGAGAGGGGGCGGGCCGCCGGACTTGATAGCGCAGCAGCACAGGGGAGATAAACTGCCCATCACTTCCGCTGGCTATACACAGCGATCAGCGTCAGAGGCTCCAGCTGACGGAGCATGAAGCTGCGGGTGGCAGGTACAGGAAAGCGGGAGCAGGAGGGCATCCATCAGTGGGAGGGATATGCGGGCACTCAGAGTGTATGTAGAAGGTGCACCCACAGGCAAGTGCGCTGTGGGCAATGCACCTTCTGCACACACCTAGTTACGGCACTGTATTGTTTATTGTAATAATGCAAATGTAATATTTTTAAAATGGAGAGAGCATACAGTATATAGACTCTAAATTATTTCAAATAAACTCTGTTTCTAACCTGTATATTCTGGCTATAACAATTTATTTTGGACTGAATATCTATTAATTTTATGTCTAAAATGTCCATAGGAGATGTTAGCAGTTTATAATTTATTGTATATGATTTGGTATAATATTTCAGGTCTTCTTTTTAAAAATTATACTTTTTTTAAAATGACTGTTTTAAATGTTATTTTTTTTAAATTATTGTATATGAAATATTCTATAGTATATTTATGTGTTTTCTTTTTTTTAAGGTTAATGTTTGTGTTGAACTGAGACTGATTAAACACCCATTTTAACTTTAAGGCACATTCCTGAGGCAGTTGCTAGAGACAAAATGCATTGGGTGGGCATTACTATTGTGACCTGAAGTGCTTTGAGAGCATATACCCCTAAGGTGGAAGACAGCAAGTCCATAACATCCAACCTAACAAAGCCACGTTTGGTTTTGTAAGACTAAAATGTACTAATGTATTAAAGTATTAGTAAATCATTTATGATCAAATTCTACAGATATTGATTCTTTATTTTTTGGATGAACTCTGGCATGAGGGTCTCATTGTAGAATTGAGAAGACTAAATCAAAAAACCTCCTTCATTGGGCCCATCACCAAAAGATGTCTAAATTGAAAAAGCTGTCACTAAAGTCATTGGACTTACAAAAAAGGATTAATTTCTAGTGCACCCTAAAAACCTTATAGCAGCCAATATGTTATTGCCAACAGCTGGCAAAGTACTGCCTGTGGGGAAGCAGTCGGTTTAAAAGAGAAATATGTGTTTTTAAGATTTTAACACTAATTTTAGTGTATTATATTAGCGTGTTGTAGGTATTTCCTAATATATATATACAGGTCAAAAAAGATTGGCGGTACTCCTAGGCTATTTTCTTAAATAGCCTAGCAAGTTAATGTCTCTCTGACAGTGTGGTATGCAGGAAATGAGGACAGTGGATATTTGGTTGTTGGTATGCACACAACTCTTTGCACAAGGTGATTCAATACTTATAAACGGCAAGAGTTTTATATTATTCTTCATGTCGGAGGACAGTTGAAATAAACTGAAACACTGCTCTGGAGTGATCAGGTTATTGCCTATATCACTTTAAGAAAAAAGCCTAGGAGTGTCACCAATTCTTTCTGATCTATGACATACTGTATTGTGGAAGGCACCTGGTGTGATGACTATTATGGCGTCCTGAGTGCCGAGTATTACTATTGCTATATATATTTTTTTTTTATATATATATATATATATATATACTGCTCAAAAAAATAAATGGAACCCTTAAACAACACATCCTAGATTTGAATGAATTAAATATTCTTAATAAATAATTTGTTCTTTACATAGTTGAATGTGCTGACAACGAAATCACAGAAAAATTATCAATGGAAATCAAATTTATTAGCCCAAGGAGGTCTGGATTTGGAGTCACACTCAAAAATAAAGTGGAAAAACACACTACAGGCTGATCCAACTTTGATGTAATGTCCTTAAAACAAGTCAAAATGAGGCTCAGTAGTGTGTGTGGCCTCCACGTGCCTGTAAGACCTCCCTACAACGCCTGGGCATGCTCCTGATGAGATGGCGGATGGTCTCCTGAGGGATCTCCTCCCAGACCTGGACTAAAGCATCCTCCAACTCCTGGACAGTCTGTGGTGGATGGAGCGAGACATGATGTCCCAGATGTGCTCAATTGGATTCAGGTCTGGAGAACGGGCAGTCCAGTCCACCGCCAGCTTTCAAAAGTGACCAAAACATCAGCCAGAAAGCAAAGGATATGAGAAGTGGTCTGTGGTCACTACCTGCAGAACAACTCCTTTATTGGGGGTGTCTTGCTAATTGCCTATAATTTCCACCTGTTGTCTATTCCATTTGCACAACAGCATGTGAAATTGATTGTCAATCAGTGTTGCTTCCTGGACAGTTTGATTTCACAGATGTGTGATTGACTTGGAGTTACATTGTGTTGTTTAAGTGTTCCCTTTATTTTTTTGAGCAGTGTATATATATATATATATATATAGTAGCAGGGTTGTAGTAATAAGGGCTCATGACAGGCAGGTTCTTGGTAAAGCAGTGTCTTTAATGGCAGCAAAAACTGAACTTTAACATGCATAGACATAAGCCTGGACAAACACGAACATTAAATAAACAAACAGGTGAAAACAAGTGCTTAATAGTCAGTCTGCTAAAATGTCATGTGGCCATGTCTCTCAGTGATGAGTTGTCTCTCAGTGATGAGTTGCAGCTGGACTTGTGCAACTGTTCCAAACTCCACTGCTACTGCAGACTGCACAGGTTTTACATTTAGGAATGTGGGTAATTCAGGTCAGAGATAACACCTCTCACCACTCTATCTATCTAGCTATCATATATATATATATATATATATACATACAGTATATATAATTAACATTGAGTCTAGGCTAAAAAAAACAGCAGTTAAGCTATAATAAATCATTACACTGCAATAGAACAAAATTGCAATAACTGTCCTCAATCATGTGGCATAAATAATAAAATGCTTGTAAGCCTCAACAGCAAGAAATAACTCTTGTTAAAGTGGGAAACCTGGAAAAGGAAAGGTACTAAGGACCCCTGCAAGTCTGTGATAAATAAACATTTCATAAACAAACGATAAAGAAAGAAAAAAAAACTCATAGTTTGGTACAGTAGGTGCCCACTGCACAAATTGATCAGCAGCTAGAAAAAAAAGCTAAAAATTGGCTACTGGTTGGATCTTGAAGGCCAGAGCAATTGTAGTAATACCAAAAAAAACAGATCAGATATGTGGATACATGAGTATATGTATTCGAAGAGATTGGTGATTCCAGTGGCCACACTGAAACACCAAAAAGGCCTTGTATAGAGTTAGGGGTAAATTTAGCTGGTAGTGGCAATTTGCATCTTGGCAAAACCGTATTGTACTGCCAAGTTGGGTTTAATTAAAAATGCACTGACAGATAGTTGCTAATAAGATGGTCTGCTGTATACTCTCACTATTTAGGGTTAGGACCATCCTATAAGCAATAGCAATAGATGTCATATATTTACGTGTAACTAACCTTACTGTATGCTAGGTTATTTTGTGGGTTCCTTTTCTAGATAAATCTTATTTTCAAATACCTGCTGGTAGTTATAAATTGATTAAACATCTTCCAATTTTTGCATCATATTTGCCGTAGAACACAGAACTTCAAGGTTACCTCAAATGCACTATAATACATAAGCTTCACATTAAAATAAAGTCAATTGGCTATGGTAATTCATTTTTATTTCAGTTAAATCTATACATTCACCATGGAACACATGGAGTCATATGATATACTGTAAGTGGTATTACTGCTCTCTAAGTATGTTACATCTTTCAGAAGTGACATAAATATACACAGATAATTGAGGCTAGTACTGCTCAACCAAGGTAAGTATACATTTTAGATATATTCATGTAGTTTGTGAATTACATTTATCTCTAACATTTTCTCATATGTATCTGCAAGATATCTGCCAAACTTGTGAGAGCCTCACTACTGCTAATCTTGACTATCCCATACAGTTGCTTAATTCATTTTCTTAGAGCAGTGTTTCCTAAACTGGGTGCAGTGGTACCCTAGGGTTTTGTGGGGCGCTTGAAGGAGAGTCATAAGTTGGTGGTCAAGGACCAAATCAAATTGTTTATGGTCCATGTGATAGATGTAACCGGTCGGCGGTAACTCACAGCTCCCATGGAAAGAAGACAAGCCATACAGCTTCCATGTCCATGGTCCTTGTGATAGTAAAAAACAGAGCTGGTGTCTGCCAATCATAAAATATGTGGACAAACACAACTGCAGCCCTGTCCAACACCACATAACTGAACCTAAGGATGACATATACTGTACTGTAAGCACAATTTACTTAATGTAATCATTTTTGCAGAATTTCTCAATAAGAAACTTTTGGCCTAGGGTTGTCATGAAAAGAATGCTGATACTCTAGGGGTCCGTGATTCACAAAATTTGTGAACCATCGCTTTAGAAGATAAATGTTATGAATTATTTGCACAAACCCTTATCAGCTTATATCTTCTATCTCCCAACTGTATTCAGTATGGACAGTATTATAGCATATACTGTATTGTACATTAAAGCTAATGTACAAATATTACTATATTATTACAGTATTAACATTTATTTATATAGCGCCAGAATATTCCATTGAGCTCTATAAATGGGAACATACAAAACAGTAATAAAACTAGACTGTGTAATAACTATCAGCGAAAGAGGTAAGTGGTCCTTGATCGCAAGCTTACAATCTATAGGGAAATAGGAATTTGATACATGATGCTATGTACTACATATTACAAATTGGTCCAGCTAGATTACAAAATACATTAAATCTATTTATAAAACAAATAAAGTTATAGTTTGATCAATCATGTGGCATCTGCAGGTTTACTTTTGCAGTGATGTCCCTGGGAAATGATGGATGGTTTTTATATAGCATCTAAGCTCAGTTCTCTTTCTTTGCATGCTTGTTGGTGTAAATATACACAATGGGCCCGATTCAGCATAGGTTGTAGTTGTGTGACAAATCACACAACTACAACCCTTTTCTCTAACATGTGGGGGGAAGCCCAACAATGGGCAAGTCCGCCACGCATACCAGGTCCTGCTCCCCCAGCAAGCAAGTGCATCGTGAAGGCAATCAGAGGGCACCCTTCTTTTGGGTCACAGTGGCGGTATGTAATGTCATGTAGCCTCCACCGCTCACCCTTTAAATGGTCTAGATACGCCTGCATTGTCCAGACCGTGCCTCCCAAATGGTGCATCGGTGCTGTGTCACCACCCTCCGCCGGCTCTTAAACTGCAATTGCATGCGATCATAGTTTAAGACCTCGCGCATGCGTGAATTGCCATGTGTGCATGCGCAGAAGTGCAGAAATCTGCAAATAGTGATTTCCGCACTTCTGTGGGGCTAGCTGAATTAGCCCCAATATACACAATGATGAGGAGGAGGATGCTTACCATCATGAATAGGTGCTTCCAGGGCTGGAGCTTCCACTAGGCAGCTTTAGGCAGCTGCCTAGGGGCACCGGAACCTGAGGGGGCGGCCTGCTACAGCTGCCTGGAAAAAGTAGCGTGGTCCTACCTCTCACAGCCGCCACAATCCCCCTGGCACTCATATCTTACAGTAGCCGCAACTGCCAAGCTCCCGTATTGCAGCCTCCAGCTCCGTCTTCACTCGGCACAGGCAGTAACTTTCACAGCTCCTGATGTCCTGGCTGGGGTTGACATGTGGTGCTGCTCTTCATTCCAGGCTCTTTCACAGACCACTCTGCATCGCAGCTTGCAGGTAAGGTGGCTGTACAGCGAACTTTCTGCATTTGATAAGGAAAGAGGGGGAGAGCAGCAGTCTGGGGGGGGCATGCACACAGATGGTGGGGGAGATAGAACAGCAGACATTTAACAGAGTGTAGGGGGGGTGAGAGTAGCAGGCACCCATACAGACTGGGAAAATGGGGAGAAGAGAGCAGCCATGCAACAGACTGAGGGTGGGGGAGAGCAGCAGCATGCCTTTCACCTGAAGGGCGTGTAGGGGGAAGGGGCAGTAGGTAGAAATTTTGCCTAGGGTGCCGAGAAACCTTGCACCGGCCCTGGGCGCTTCTCGTTGTCTGCTAACACGATAACCTCTTCGGTTGATAGCACTTTAATCATTAACATTGCGGCTATATTAAATTAAGTTGTTGCAGTTTTTTGGCATTACTTACTTGCATTGATGTTTCCATTTGGACTATTGCAGGTCAGGGGATTCCTGATTTATTTGAATTTGAATTTGTGTATCCTCCAAATACTATATACAAACAATACAACTTTAGCACTTACTGTAAGTGCTGTCAACCACAACTTTATGCTATTGTTGACATGCATCTTGCACCAATGCTATGCTGATGCATCTTGAGATGTGTTGGCATATAGCTACAGGTATGCAGGTACAGTAAATGTACTTCACGTTACCTGCATATGTTCTTGCATTTGGCTGGGCTGAAAATGTGTCCAAGTATAGTACAGCCCCCAAATGTGAATTGACAGAACCAAAGTTCAGCACTCCAGTGCAAAAAATAATAACATTTGCGGCAAGGGGTGGATAAAGCACAAACTTGTAGTCATTACAGAACATGATATAGCTTTCTAAAGGTACAAAAATAACTACTATACTGTACTGAGATGTTTAACATACTATTTACACACTATAGTTTCAGTTCTAGAAATCAGTTGATATTCTTGACTTACCTAATTCAGAAAGCATATAACAACAGAAGGCATTGCAGTGGTAATATACATTGGGGTAAATTTACTAAAGCTTCTAAAAGTGAAGAGAGGTGATGTTGCCATAGCAACCATTTAGATCCTGTTTATTATTTGTCTATTGCATCCCAGAAAATTATAGACAGAATCAGATTGGTTGCTATGGGCAACATCATCTTTTCACTTTTAGAAGCTTTACTAGATGTACCCCATTGTATTTGGTGTGCAAGCTAATGTATATTCATATGAGTTTTGTTTGTTCAATTTACAGCAATTGACCAGTAAAAAAAAAAATCTACAACTTACATAGTTCCAATATACAAATGTAAATGTAATTACATTTGTTAACAAGCCTTTTTTAACCTTTGCAACCCTATTTATGGAGAATTTGCAGACTTTAAGGTACAATGTATATAATTACATGTGATTTGATAATTGTTCATAATCACATAATTTAAATAATTACTTTTTTCTTCACATTTGTAAATCATTCTAAGACCTCTTTCAATAGAACAATACTTCTCTGCTATCTACAGTATTTTAGCAATGCAATAGAATACATTGACAGCACAACTAGAATGTGTACACTGTAAAGCATAAATTATAAGGTATTCTGAACATCACAGGCAGTAATTGTAAAATATTTAAATATAAGAGCATATAAAATACACAAATTATCAGTGTTAATATAAGACACAAGATTAAAAAATAAATATTGCACAGACAATTCATTTTAGCATTAAATGCACATTTAATGGTCAAATGCATGAAAATGTGGGAACAAAATGTAAAATGAATAAACTTAATTAAATGAATAAACATAAAGACAGAGCACTTATTTATCAGGTGTCTGGGATAGTGCTGCATTTTGCATCCTGGGAAAACCTACTTTGTGGCACACCAATTCAGGAAAATAGCCAAAACAGATAGCCATGGGTGACAAATAGTCAAAACAGATAGCCAAAACAGATAGCCATGGGTGATTCAGAGCTGATCGTAGATGTGCTTAATGTAGACATGCAGTGGGAACGGCCAGCAGAGGGCTAGTCTGCCCTTCATATCAGGCCCTAGCCCCTCTACCCGCTGAGTAGCTCCCTGCCAGCACAGCTCCTGTGCGCTGGTAGGCGGCTACCCACCGCAACCCAGGTCGCAGAGGCTGCATGTGATGTCATGCTGCTGTGGCCCACCCCCGCAATGGTCCAGACATGCCTGCGTTGTCAGGGTAGTGCCCCACCAACAACGTTCTAACGCCATTGGCATGCCCCCTCCCAGCCCGCGACCGTCTCTGCCTGTCAATCAGGCAGAGGAGATCCCAGCCCTGAGATGCTGTTAGCATCTCACCGGGCCTCCCGGGGTGCGCCCGCGCAGTGGGCGTACTCAACTAAGGGCTTCAGACTGCGATCGCTGCTGCTGCAGTGATCCAGTCTGAATTACCCCCACATCTGACCTGTTTGCTAAGCTATACATCCCATCTGTGTCTTTAAATATCCTTTTATATGGACTATAGTAAATACTCCATGTTTGTCTATATCAAAACAGCAAAAAATTAACATTAGGCAGACTTAAGGTTGCCATAATATCCATATAATCAGGGACGCCAATGATTTACACAGGGTCTGTGACTGATTAAACCCAGGTGAAATGCATGCTTGAATTTAGCCAGCCACAGAACCTGTGTAATTCAGCCCAATAAAATTGATATTATGGCAAACCTAAACTCAGTACAATGCAATACTTAATAGTACAATTGAAAGGTATTTAAAAAAACAAGAAAACAAATCTGTTAGACAAGTTAGAATGATCAATGAAAATACTGTAACATTTTAAGCAAATCAATAATAATCAAGAAAACAAAGTTACACTGAACTTTGCTTAATGAATATACTATTTAGAATACATTTTGTGCTATTATGATAATTGTATGCTTTTACTTCATAAACATTGCCACAGAAATAACACAAGAGGAGGCTTTTTGGGGGGAGGGAAGTTTATTTTTCTTTAATCTGATTTTGTGGCAGTTAAATGCACAAGTTTCTTTTAAGGTCATTGATTAAAAGATAAGGACAGATGGTGACATCCATCGGGTTACACTTTTTAAATATGGGATTTTAAGGTACTACAGAAATGGGCTATGCCCCTAGGTCATTGATTTAGGATTAGGATTTAAAGGATGATCTAGATTGCTGAGTTAATGCATTGTTGCCATCAGTGCGTTTATGAATTACTTAATGACAATTCTTTTCAAATAGTTTTAAGATGTCATTATGTTAATATGAGAGCTTTTTTATAATAAAGTAGTAAATAGCATGTGCAGTACTGCCTTCTGCATATAAATTCTGGCATCTGTGGTAGATGTACTGTATATGTATCAGTTTCTATAGTGTATTGTTTTTTTTATTTACGCCTTTGCTTTTGTAAGTAATAATTTGCAAATATAGGATAAAGTATTTTATAAGCGTTTGTTGCAAAAAATTGTTTTTTTCTTGTATATCCATTTATAAATATATGTATATGTATGTGTGTGTATATGTGTATATGTATATATATATATATATATATATATATATGAGATTTTATCTACACACAGCAGACTCCCTGTAATTTAGAAGTAAAAGGCTGCTAACAGATGCATAGTGAATGTAAGTAGATGGTGAAATGTATTAAGTTCAGTATAGGTAAATCTAAATCAAGTTAAAGGGATTTCCCAGAATGCAAAGTACCTTTGAGTAGTGTTCTCAACAAAATTTTAGTTTCAAGTTTACATTTAGAACAAAAATTCTAATTCTATATAACAGAACTATATATTATACAAACATAATTATACATTTAAAATATCAGAAACACTACTCAAAGGTTGTTCACTGTTTGGGCTACTCTGACTAAAGCCCTATAAACACTGGGTGACCTCCCCTAATTAGCAATTAGCGCTATTTTGCTGATTGCTAATTGGGGGAGATCGTCAGTGCGTACACACTGAATGACATCGATGAACACTATCGTTCAGTGACATCATCCCTCACACTCCCCAAAAAATGCAGCTCAACGATATAGTTAAAGTTGAGCTGCATGTTCGGTAGGTAATGCCTGAACGAGAACGACCCACTCGTCGTTCAGGCATATACACTAGATGATAGGAACAATAAATCTGTTAAAAAGGATTGCTGTCATTCATATTGTCTAGTGTTTCACCCAGTGTATACGGGGCTTTACTTTTACATATGGATCAGGACCTGACAAGCAACAAGTTACATAGTGGCCATTTTCCAAGCAAGAGTACAACTGACTTTTTTTCTGGATTATCTGAAAATGTTATACTATACAAACAAAACTGTACAAAGTGTACTCCTAAATAAAAGGCAAGACGTACAAGTTTTTCTATTTTTTCATGGCGCTCCCATTTAATAATGCTATTATAATAAATGCACTAGTATAATAAACCTTACAAGGATTTATGCGATTCTGGATTTATCTCTGTATATTTCTATTGTACTTATACAATTTATTTTCTTAAAAAAAATATACAGAAGATCAAAATTATTACTCTGCAGTAAATCTAAATCAAATAGGAAAATGGACCATTAAAATAATACAGTCTAAAGAAACAAAGTCATTGACAAACTTCAGAAAAAGATGTTATTTCAAGATATACTGTAGATCTTTACTGCAAGTTAGACAAATTTTTAATCTGGTTTAAAAGTTCAACTTTTTTTCCATATGCATCATAAAAACATTGAACATTTTACAGCAAAATCCTGTATTTTATCATCAGGAACTCTGATGCCAGTTAATGTCATACCTATTGTATAATAACTGTTCTAAATTACTTTTTCAGTGATTTATCAGTTCTACTGTATCTGGTGATATAGACAGGCTTATGTAGGGTTCCTGGTCCTACAGTACTTCCAGTGTGCCATTTGCTACACTGCAACAAAAAAATATCAATTGAAATAAATAGTTTGGATCAATCACCCCATACTGTCCTCTGATTATACTGTAGCTACATATACCATTTCTTGTAAGAAAGACATCCAGTTAAAGCACAATATGTTTGCCAATCTGATATCACAAATCCATGTGGAATTCCATACATTAAAAGCTCTTACATTAAACCACTGCTGATGCGGATCAACATTTTTCCATGAGGAATAGATGCCCCCTATGACTCTGCAAGATTTTCTTGTTGTCTTTATAATTGCAGTATTTTACCTGCTTCTAGACCCTTTTAAATCATCCTACTGTATGCCCTTCTTAAAGTAAGATATCCCAAACCATAAGCCGTATTGATGGTGTGAGACATATGGTGACGTATTCAAAATCAATGCTACACTCTGGTTCTAATTCAGACCTGATAGAGGCTGTGCGTTTTCAGAGTTGATCGTAGATTTGCTAAATTTAGCACATCTATGTTCATTTACTCTGACATGCGGGGGGACGCCCAGCACGGGGCTAGTCCGCCCCGCTTGTCAGGCCCTACCCACTCCCCGTACAAGTACAAAAGCATCACACAGCGGCGATGCTTTTGTACATGAAGAGTAGCTCCCTACCAGCGCAGCTCCTGTTTGCTTGCAGGGAGCTACTTGTCGCATACCAGGTCGCAGCGGCTCTGTGTGATGTCACGCAGCTGCCACGGTCCGCCCCCCGCATGGTCCGGGCATGCCTGCGTTGCCTGGACCACACCCTAAAATGGCGGCCAGACACAGCGGGCCCACCGTCTCCCTCCCACCTAGAAAATGCCTCTGTCTGTCAATCAGGCAAAGGCGATCACTGGGCTGAGATGCCAATACCATCTCTTGCACGCACATACGCACTGCGGTGCATGCACAGTTCAGACCTGTTCGCCCGCTGTGCAAAAATGCACAGCAGCGATCAGGTCTGAATTAGCCCCTATGGTTGCAGGATGTGCATTTCCCCCTCTCTTTTTTGTCTATTAGAATTGTATATAACTTTATAGCCACTGCTATTCCCCAGCCATCTGTCAACTAGTATTCCTAATGCAATCTTGGATTTCAACAAATGTGTTGAGTTTAATGTGCCAGTAAAAATGTTACTACCTTTCCTAACTGCATAATCTTACATTTATCTAAAGTCAATTTAATTTTCCATATCACAACCCACTTTGTATCTTTACTGCCGACCTCTGGATTAACCATCTGCATACTAATACTCTAATGTGCATAGTTTGGTGTCGTATCAAATATAGACTCACACTTTGTAGGCCATCTATAATGCATTTTATGGAGATAAAGGACAGGATCATAGGCAAAACTAGTAGTCAACAGGATCCAATGCAAAAGTATTTGTTGGGAATTCTTGGGGATGTGTTCCTGCTCAGTATTCACATCTTATGTGCACACATGGGAGCAGTGTGAGCACAGCAAAGCCCCATGTGGATTTCAGTTTGAACATCCACAGTAGACAACTATTCACTTCTGGGCAACCTTCTCCGTTGGGCCTTACACTAGCTTTATGGACTGCCATTGCAGTAGCTACATTCCTAGACATATTCCGGGTTAAAATATGCTCTCTGTATTAATTTAAAAAACATTTCCAAATGAGTAATACATTTGGAATGTTTGAAACAAGTACCAAAGATTAAATCCCACTCTGCATCAGAAAAGGATCTGGCTAAGTCCCTCTCCCACTTAAGCTGAGAGTTTAGTTTACCGTTCCTGCCATCATGAGTTTGGAATTGGTACCACCAGGAAATTTCCCCTTTATGCGAAGGCAAATCCAACTTGGCTTTAATAAAGGCCGGGAACACTGGTTATCCATGGGATTTAAACAAGAAAGTTCAAAGCCAACTTCTTATTTGTTAAAATTTGAAAAAATCTTGCTTCTGAATATTATATTGAGCCTGTAGCTGCGAAAAGGATAATAAACTATCCCCATCAAATAAATCTCCAAAAGTGGTTAGCCCGCTACTAATCCAAGTATCCAATGACAGGTACTGGATAAATAACATCAAAGCATGCAGTGATAGAAATGGGGACGGTAAAGTAGCCTCCTCACAGTTTAAAATAAGTTTATGCCACACTACTACTGTGTGTTTGATTGATTTACAAGGGCCCACCCATTTGCTGGTAGTGGAGGGTGGCATCCATAGCAGATCAGGGAGAGTTACCGGATAACAACTACTACTTTCTGAAGTAACCCATTTCTTCAGTGAGACCAGATCAAACCAATCTCTGGTCTGGTTAATCAGACATGAGAAATTATATTTCTCTATATCGGGAAAAGTGACCCCTCCTGCTGACTTAGGCAAAACTAGAATATTTTTTTGCAATTTTAAGTTTAGATCCCTTACAAATATATTTAATAAATATCTGATTTAATTTAACATATAAAGGTTTATGAAGAAGCAGAGGAATAGTGCGAAACAAATACATGAGCTTTGGCAAAAGAATCTTCTTGGCAGCCGCTATCCTACCCAACCAAGAAACCTCTTGTAGTATCCAGTTTCCAGTAAACCCCTCACACGCCCTCAACAGAGGGCCATAATTACAATCAATAATATTGTCATTATTTGCCAAATTAATCCCAAGGTATTTTAAATAACGCCCCTGCCAGACATATTTATATGTATGTTTGAGATGTACTAAAATGTCAGCAGGGATATTAAAGGAAAGAGCTTCCATTTTATTGGTGTTCAGTCTATAGTACAAAATATCAGAGTAGTCCTGCAGTACCTTATGAAGTTCTGGCAAGGAGGACTCCGGGTCCTGTAAACACAGAAAAATGTAATCAGTGAACAGATTAATTTGGTGGGAGTGACCACGTATCATAGGATCCTTAATTAAGACCTGCAATCTAATCCGTTTAGCCAAGGGTTCAATGGCCAGTGCAAAAATAAGAGGGGACAACGGGCATCCCTGTAGAGTGCCATTAGTGACATGAAATCCAGAGGAAAGGCAACCATTCACAAATACTTTAGCAGATGGATTTGAATAAAGCGCCAGGCTAGAATATAAGATTGTCCAGCAAAGCCAAATGTTTCCAGCGTTGCTTGCAAGAACCCCCATTGCAACCTATCGAACGTCTTTTCAGCATCAAGCGACAATACTAAAAGGGGCTCCCCTTTAGCCATGCAATGCTCTATAACATTGATCACTCTTCTCGTCTTGTCCGGGGCCTGTCTGTTCAGCACAAATCCCACTTGGTCAGGTTTAATAAGGGACTGGAGGAGGGGTGAAAGGCAATTGGCTATTAATTTAGAAAATATGTTTACATCAGAATTAAGAAGAGCTATCGGCCTGTAGTTTTGAACTGATGATTGACTCTTATTCGGCTTAATAATAGCAATAATTCGTGTTTCCAACATTTCTGTTGGGAACTGTTTCGACCCAGAAGCCTCTGTAAACACAGACAAAAGGATCAGGGCCAGCTTATCTTTATATGTTTTGTAACCATCAGGGGCCGGCGCTTTGTCACTTGGCAACGAGTCCATAACTCGTTCCACCTCCTCCAACGTCCAAGGTGCATTAAGAGCTGAACAGACCCCAGGCGGAAATGAGGGGAGACCAAGACCACTCAAAAATGACTCTACGTCCACCATATAAAGGTTGGTGGATGGAAATGTCATCCTTCAAATTAAAAAGTTTAGAGTAATAATGTTAGGCGCCGGGGTCCGCTTGATGGTCTGCGCGGCCCGGCGCCTAGCAACTAGAGACGCCGTGCACGTACAGCCGCCGGCTCCCTAGCAACGCTAGACGCCGGGCGCGCTGAGCCGCACGGACCCTAGCAACAGGGACGCCACTGGCGGACCGCGTTCCCCGTTGCTAGGCTTTAGGAAATTAGATATTCACCTGCTCTCTGGCCGTGCAGCAAGGCAGCTGCACGGCATTTATTCTAATCAGCCTTTAGCAGCTGATTGGAGGACTCCTTGTTAAATACACTCCCAGGGCTTCTCACAGACGCCGGTAATAGCTTCCTGCATGCTGCCTTTGTTTGCTGAGAGTCTGTTTCCAGTCCTGCTGTATCCGGTCATTCCAGTCCTCAGAAGTCCGGTATTCGGGAGTTGTCATCTCATCCCAAGAGGTCGTTTGGTTCCCTGGAGTCCTGACTGATCACCGTTTTATATCCAGTGGTGTTCGTGAGTTGCGGCTCTGCCGTGTGTTGCCGCTTAGCCGCTTTACCTTTTATATTTTGTGTTTGGAGCATTTGCGGAGGGTTCCGCTTCCACAAGTCCTCTCTGGTACTCGGCGGTGCCGGGTAGGAGAATTGGACAAGTGGATATTTTGGTTGTCCTTTTCCCTGGCGGTTCTCCGCACATATTATAGTTTTGAGTTTGCTTAGCCCCTGGCCTGGTTGTTTAGTTAGAGGGCCTCTTGTTATCACCCTGTCTCGGGTTTCCCTTTGTCTCTCATTAAGACCGGGGGGCATCGAAGTTGGGCAGACATAATCCGCCCTTCAAACGCGGCTGCCAAGGGCTCAAGAAACCATAGTCTCGCAGGGGATTTCTGACAACACGGGTGAGACAACAGAGTTAGGGCGCCAGGGGCTATTTTCCTGTCCTGCTCCCTTCCCCAGCATTCCGTTCCAGTGCTCCGGTCCTTGCCATAAGATCTCCTCTGACCAGAGTGCTGGAATCATAACATTATTACCGGCCATACCAAAACTTAAAATTAAACGGGGTTTAATTTTTTCTCATTCAGTTTTGTGAGAGTTTATCGGCCTCATGAATCCAACAGGTTTAGGGCCAAATCCTGGTCAGCTCTTAGTCAGCCAGATTCAAGAACTTACTCAGATGGTTCAGGATCTTTCTCTTCGGGTGAAGTCACAGGAAGATCTTTTGCGAGCTTCCCCAAGGGTAGTCCCTGAACCAAAGATGCATTTGCCTGACCGTTTTTCTGGTGATAGAAAAGAGTTTTTTAATTTTAAAGAATCCTGTAAACTTTATTTTCATTTAAGACCGACTTCCTCGGGTACTGAATCTCAGCGGGTCGGGTTTATTATTTCTTTGCTCCAGGGGGATCCTCAGACCTGGGCATTTGGTTTAAGAGCAGAGGATCCGGCATTGTTGTCAGTTGACGCTTTTTTTGAGTCTTTAGGGCTCTTGTATGATGACCCTGATAGAGAGGCGTCCGCTGAAAGTCAGTTGCGCGCTCTCAGACAGGGTAGAAATCCTGCGGAGGTTTATTGTACGGAGTTTCGCCGTTTGTCGAACGACTGTGGCTGGAATGACCCAGCCCTGCGCAGTCAGTTTCGCCTCGGCTTATCAGAGTCTATAAAAGACAGTCTCCTTCAGTACCCCGCTCCTGAGACTCTCGATAAACTCATGGAGCTTTCTATTAAGATTGATCGTCGTCTCAGAGAGCGGAGGGCTGAAAAAGGAGCACCTGTAAGGTCAAGTCCGTGTGTATATTCCATTCCTGAAGACGTAGAGGAGCCCATGCAGATGGGTCTCTCCCGGCTGTCTCCTGAAGAAAGAGCCAGAAGGCAAAATTCTGGTCTTTGTCTGTACTGTGGGGGTAAGGGACATTTTGCTCGTAATTGTCCGAACAAGTCGGGAAACGCTTTGACCAGGTGAATTGTGAGGGGGTTCACCTAGGTCTGCAGCTTATCTCCTCGAAAAACTCCCTTTTAGTCCCAGTTAAAGTTTCCTTTGGCAGCCTCAGTTCCTCGGTGTCGGCTTTTGTTGACAGTGGAGCTGCAGGAAACTTTATGGATTTAACTTGGGCTAAGGCCTTAGGCATTCCTCAGTTACCTTTGTGTAGGTGTGTCACCATGCATGGCTTAGATGGGAGTCCGCTGTCTAATGGGATTATTTCTCTCCGTACACCCCCTGTACTACTTACAGTAGGAGCTCTACATTCCGAGAAAATTGAGTTCTTTCTTACACATTGCCCAGCAGTTCCAGTTGTTCTGGGTCACCCTTGGCTGGCCTTTCATAATCCCACCATTGATTGGCGGTCGGGGGAGATTTCACATTGGGGTACTTTTTGTGATAAGGAATGTATCACGTTTCCAGTCAGAGTAGCAGCTATCATTCCAGAACTCATTCCGGTGGAATACCAGGAGTTTGCTGATGTTTTCTCCAAAGGCAATGCGGACATTCTGCCTCCCCATCGGCCTTATGATTGTGCTATTGAGTTAATTCCTGGTGCCGCATTGCCAAAGGGAAGATTATATGCATTATCCGGGCCAGAAACTGCGGCTATGAATGATTATGTAAAGGAGAGCCTTGAGAAAGGATTTATTAGACCATCAAAATCTCCTTTAAGTGCAGGCTTCTTCTTTGTGGAGAAAAAGGATGGCTCGCTTAGACCTTGCATTGATTTTAGAGCCCTGAATAAGATCTCAGTTAAAAACACCTATCCTTTGCCGTTGATTTCTGTACTCTTTGATCAGTTACGTTCTGCTGTGATTTTTTCTAAAATTGACCTTAGAGGAGCGTACAACCTCATCCGAATTAAATCTGGAGATGAGTGGAAAACGGCCTTCAGTACTCAGTCGGGTCACTACGAATACCTGGTGATGCCGTTCGGCCTGTCCAATG
Organism: Pseudophryne corroboree; assembly: GCF_028390025.1. Classification (NCBI taxonomy): domain Eukaryota; kingdom Metazoa; phylum Chordata; class Amphibia; order Anura; family Myobatrachidae; genus Pseudophryne; species Pseudophryne corroboree. Next base: position 716,720,601 of record NC_086448.1, read on the forward strand.
CTCCGACAGTTTTTCAAGACCTCATTAACGATGTGCTCCGTGACTTCCTAGGGAAATTCGTGGTCGTTTACTTAGACGACATCCTGATTTTTTCTGAATCAATGGAACAACATGTTACCCAGGTGCGTCTGGTTCTTCAAAAGTTACGTGAGAATCATTTATATGCCAAGCTGGAGAAGTGTGAGTTTCATGTCACGGAAGTATCTTTTTTAGGGTACATAATTTCCCCTCAGGGATTTTCCATGGAACCAAAGAAACTCCAGGCCATCCTTAGTTGGGCGCAACCCACCAATTTAAAAGCAGTTCAGCGCTTTTTAGGGTTTGCGAATTATTATAGGAGGTTCATTCATTCTTTTTCTGACCTGGTTGCTCCCATTGTAGCTCTGACAAAGAAAGGAGCGGATCCTACCAACTGGTCGCGTGAAGCTGAGTTGTCCTTCCGGGCCTTGAAACAAGCCTTTGTCTCGGCTCCAGTCCTCAGACATCCTAATCCGGAATTGCCCTTTGTGGTGGAGGTAGATGCCTCGGAGGTTGGAGTGGGGGCTATCCTTTCTCAAAAGGATCCGGAGTCTCTGGAGTTACATCCTTGTGCCTTTATGTCCAGGAAATTCTCCTCCGCTGAATCCAACTATGACGTTGGTAATCGGGAGTTACTGGCGGTAAAGTGGGCTTTCGAGGAGTGGAGGCATTGGCTGGAGGGAGCAAAACATATTATTTCGGTATTGACTGACCATAAGAACCTGCAATACATTGAATCGGCTAAGCGGCTTAATGCCCGGCAGGCACGTTGGGCATTATTTTTTACGCGTTTCAAATTTATAATCACTTTCAGGCCTGGTTCCAAGAATACTAAGGCTGATGCCCTGTCACGTAGCTTTCTTCTGGTTCACAATAACAATCCTGTTACCCCCATACTTCCATCTTCGGTCATCTGGGCGGGCCTCACACAAGATTTATTTACCCAGTTAAAACAGCTTCAACACCAAGCTCCTAGAATTACTCCTGCTGGTCGTCTTTACGTCCCTGAGTTTTTGAGAGCTACTGTTTTAACGGAATTCCATGATAACAAAGTTTCAGGGCATCCAGGAGTCTCTAAGACATTGGAGTTAGTCTCTCGCTCAGTATGGTGGCCTGGTCTTTCTAAAGACGTCAAGGAATTTGTTTATTCATGTCAGGTTTGTGCACAGCATAAGGTTCCCCGTTCCTTGCCCATCTGGCAACTTATGCCCATAAATGTTCCTCTCAGGCCGTGGTCTCATATTTCCATGGATTTTGTGGTTGACCTTCCCCTTTCAGCCGGATTCCGAGTCATATGGGTGGTAGTGGACCGTTTTAGTAAAATGGCTCATTTTATTGCTCTTCCCCGATTGCCTTCTGCCCAAGGGTTGGCAGTTTTGTTTCTCCACCATGTATTCAGGCTTCATGGGTTGCCTACTGATATTGTTTCTGATCGGGGTCCACAATTCATCGCACAATTCTGGAAATGTTTTTGTGCCTCATTGAAGATGAAATTGTCGTTAACATCCGGTTACCACCCACAATCCAACGGGCAAACCGAACGAGTTAACCAATCATTGAAACAATATTTGCGCTTGTATTCAGCCAAACTCCAGAATGATTGGTCCGAGTTTCTTCTGTTGGCTGAATTTGCTTACAATAATTCTTGTCATTCCTCCACTAAAGAGTCTCCATTCTTTTCAGTTTTTGGTTTTCACCCCAGAGCTAATTCTTTTTTTCATCATTCCTCAGTCTCCTCGCTTACCTTAACCTCCCATCTCAGAGCCATTTGGAAAAAGGTGCACCTTGCTCTCAGAAAAGCGGCCTTTCCGAGAGAAGAAATTTTCTGACAGGCTCCGACGTCCTTGCACTTTTAAGGTGGGAGATAGGGTGTGGTTGTCGACTCGCAACATCAGGCTTCGACAATCCTCGGCTAGACTGGGACCCAAATTTATTGGGCCATTTCTTATTATTAAAAGAGTCAACCCAGTTGCCTTTCGGTTACGTTTACCAAGATCTCTCAGGATTGGAAATACGTTTCATTGTTCCCTGTTGAAACAATACGTTTCTTCCAGTAGATTTCCTCGGAAGATCTCTCAGGGTAGATCTCCAGTGGATGTAAAGGGACAACAGGAGTTCTTGGTAGAGAAGGTTCTCGATTCCAAATTGTCCCGGGATCGGCTGTATTTTCTGGTTCACTGGAAAGGCTATGGTCCGGAGGAAAGGTCTTGGGTCCTGGATAAGGATCTTCATGCCCCGAGGCTCAAGAGGGCATTTTTTCGGGAATTTCCTCAGAAACCTGGCTTTAGGGGTTCCTTGACCCCTCCTCAAGGGGGGGGGGAACTGTTAGGCGCCGGGGTCCGCTTGATGGTCTGCGCGGCCCGGCGCCTAGCAACTAGAGACGCCGTGCACGTACAGCCGCCGGCTCCCTAGCAACGCTAGACGCCGGGCGCGCTGCGCCGCACGGACCCTAGCAACGGGGACGCCACTGGCGGACCGCGTTCCCCGTTGCTAGGCTTTAGGAAATTAGATATTCACCTGCTCTCTGGCCGTGCAGCAAGGCAGCTGCACGGCATTTATTCTAATCAGCCTTTAGCAGCTGATTGGAGGACTCCTTGTTAAATACACTCCCAGGGCTTCTCACAGACGCCGGTAATAGCTTCCTGCATGCTGCCTTTGTTTGCTGAGAGTCTGTTTCCAGTCCTGCTATATCCGGTCATTCCAGTCCTCAGAAGTCCGGTATTCGGGAGTTGTCATCTCATCCCAAGAGGTCGTTTGGTTCCCTGGAGTCCTGACTGATCACCGTTTTATATCCAGTGGTGTTCGTGAGTTGCGGCTCTGCCGTGTGTTGCGTCTTAGCCGCTTTACCTTTTATATTTTGTGTTTGGAGCATTTGCGGAGGGTTCCGCTTCCACAAGTCCTCTCTGGTTCTCGGCGGTGCCGGGTAGGAGAATTGGACAAGTGGATATTTTGGTTGTCCTTTTCCCTGGCGGTTCTCCGCACATATTATAGTTTTGAGTTTGCTTAGCCCCTGGCCTGGTTGTTTAGTTAGAGGGCCTCTTGTTATCACCCTGTCTCGGGTTTCCCTTTGTCTCTCATTAAGACCGGGGGGCATCGAAGTTGGGCAGACATAATCCGCCCTTCAAACGCGGCTGCCAAGGGCTCAAGAAACCATAGTCTCGCAGGGGATTTCTGACAACACGGGTGAGACAACAGAGTTAGGGCGCCAGGGGCTATTTTCCTGTCCTGCTCCCTTCCCCAGCATTCCGTTCCAGTGCTCCGGTCCTTGCCATAAGATCTCCTCTGACCAGAGTGCTGGAATCATAACAAATAAGAAGCAAAAACATTTTCTATGCCATTAGGGTAAAAAATCTTAATTCCTGTATCGGAATGGACATAGTGAATCCTTTCTCTTGCTTTCTTACCTCTCAATTTTCTTGCAAGCAATCTGCTGGCCGGTTACCATACACATAGAATTTCCTGTTAAGTCTAGTGAGGTTACGTTGAACCTCAGCTACGTAAAAAAACATTCACTGTGTCCCTAGCTACACACAATGATTTAAAAAGAGATTTATCATGCGGGATGGACTTGTGTGCAGTTTCTAATCTGGCAATTTTGGATTCAGCTTGCTCAAATTTACGCTTGCAGTCCTTCTTAATCTTAGCTGCTATCTGTATTGCTGAACCTCAAACCACTGCTTTAAGAGCACACCAAAAATTGAAAATGGTTGTTTTCTCGGGAGAATTGACACTCAAATAACAGTCAAGGAAAGATTGAATGGCCTGATTGGACTCTAACTGGTTGAGACTCTGTTGCCCCAGATGCCAAGGACCAGGAGACGTCTTCCTATTTCCAATATACCAAACAATAGACAACGGTGAGTGATCTGACCAAGTCATGGGGAGGATAGTAATCTTACTTATAGATGATAAGGTCCATTTGTCAGATAATGCAAGATCTATCCTAGAATACGTGCCATGAACATGAGAGTAGAATGTAAAATTATTTTCTGATGGATGTTTCGTACGCCATACATCAAACAAGTCATATTCTGCTAACAAGAGGTGGAACCCCACTGCCAGAGCAAGGGGACAACTGGAGAGTGTAGTTGCTTAACGCAATCTATCCACCAGGGGGTCCAGGACCATATTAAAATCACCCAGTATTAATAGAGCACCTTTACAAAACTGTTGAATTTTAGAACATAATTTCTTACAGAATGGTAATTGCCTAGTATTAGGAGCATAACTAACTGCCAAAGTGGTCTCTACGTTCTCAAGAAGCCCAATCAAAATCAGATATCTTCCCTCTGGGTTAGAATACTTGGAGGTGAAAGTGAATGAACAGTGGTGCGAGAATAAAATTGACACCCCTGCTTTCTTAGTTGGTCCATTGGCCATATAACAAAAAGGATATCTTGTGTTACTAAACTGAGGTGGAGCTGAATGTTTAAAATGTGTCTCTTGTACTGCCACTATCTGTGCTTTATGTTTATGAAAATAGTTTAGAGCTAATCTCCGTTTATGGGAGGAATTAAGCCCTTTTGCATTGATTGATATAACATTAACCATAATCACTGTTGGTAAAAACCTGAAAATCACGGTCAACAACTGAGCATACACAATAGAAATCAACTATCTGGCAACAAGAAGAAAAAAAAAACACAACCACAGCTACTTCAAGCAGCTCTAAAAAAAAAAAAAAGTAGCAGAAAATCTCTCTCAGCAGAAAAACAAAAAAGAACATGTTAAACTATACTCCTAAAAAATGACCTGTGAAGCCCTGTAGAGAAGCAAATATATTATGCACATAAGAAAAAGAAAAAGAAAGACCTGGAAGAACCAAGAAGTTGAGCATATAAATAATCATGAATTACACATTCTTGCTGCTTATGATTTTGCTCCCGCTGTAGCCCAGTCCCGCTGCAGACCACGGACAGGAGATGTAGTAGTAGAGAATTCTGCAATGTTCCACCTGTATAAAAGGTGTTTGCCATTTTCCAGATGGACTATCACCGAAGTAAAGCCATCATGTGTGACTAATTGCTTTGTTGGGAAGCCCCATCAATACGGGATATTGTGCCTGCAGAGAACCGATATAATAGGGAAAAAGAATGTCTTTTGAATAAGGTCATCTGAGATAAATCGCCATAGACCTGAATGGGGCCCAAGATCTCCAAGGTATCATCGGTTGATCTGGCAGCTTTTAAGATTTCTTCTTTAACATGAAAGAAATGTATTCTCAACAAAACATCCCTTGGGATTCCCTCCAGCGCATTCCTAGGTTTAGGGAGTTTATGAATACGGTCTGTCAAGAGATCTGGCGGTCTAGTAGATGGCAAGAGTTTCCTGAAGAGATCCGTTGCGAAGTAATTCAAGCTACTATTCGAGACGTTCTCAGGTACCCCGCGTAGTTTTAAGTTATTACGTATGGATCTGTCCTCCATATCTGCGACCTTATCTTTAAGGACCACCACCTCTGCTTGTAGCGACTCATGGGATTTGATCAATTCGTTGTGTGAGCCAACCAACTCTCCCATTTTAGTTTCCAGATAGTCTGTACGTCCCCCAGGTCATCTATAGACCGTTGACATGTTTGGAGAGTAACTCGAAATTCTGCTGCAACCTCTTCCTTAAATTGTGACAGTAAAAGTTTAATAGTTTTCACTGTAAGAGTGTCATTATCTCCCATAGGTTCCAGAGTGTTATCTTTTGGGAGTGGGGAAGAAGGGCTGCTGTCAGCAGCCACAGTGAGCAAATCTTTCTTAGAAGTAGCCGCTCCATCATTTTTAGCACGTGAGGCCACCTGTGAAACTGGCTTAGAAGCTTTAATTTTCTTAGGAGGCATAACGAGGATGTATGGCATGAACAATCACAGAGACAAAGAAAAAACAAGGCTTCCGGTCACATGAACAATATTGCAGGAGTCATATTAATGCAGTGCCATTACTTGCAGAACTCCCTGAAGGAAACACATTAGTCAGACATGTCCCAACAGCTCCTGCCCACTAGATGTCCTTCCAAGATAACACAGCAGTAGTGTATAAAGGGCTTATAGACTGAAAAGAGAACTTGACATCTACTGTAACAAATCTCACTGTGAAGTCCAATTCAGTGATCTATTTCTTTGAAGGAGCAGTCCAAATATATACTGTGGCATGTGATAAATGTAGTGTTTATTTCCACAGGGCTGGCTGCCCACAGCAGGCCATACAAACTTACTAGGTCCTGGGGGAGAAGAGGAAAGGTGGCGCCATACACCTCTCCCAGCTATATAGTAGATCCCTCCACTACCCCACAGCTCCTCTTACTGTGTCCCGCTGCTTGCAGCCATGGCCCCTGGCATCTGCTCCCAGCACCACAGCTCCCATCAGTGCCGCTCCCAGCTGCCTGCTGTACTGCCGCACAGCGTCTCCTCTTCACCTCTGGATCCCGCTGCCGGACAAGCAGGAACTCTAGTCCCCGGTCTCAGAGGCCTAACTAGGCCACAACCCACAGGAGTGTGAGCCCACACTCCCCGATTCCACAGACCAGACAGCTGCACTCCAGACTGCCCGCACTGATGTGAGACTGCTTGTGGCGGCAGATGAGTGGGCAGGGAGGGCAGTAAAAGGGGATACAAAGCTCCGTTCCACAGGAGTTCAAGTGGGACACATCCCTACGATATGGCTGCCAAGCCACACACCCCTACCTATCATTTTATACTATGCACTTGCTAAATGCTAGCTAGAAGCTGATTGGTTACTATGGGCAACTTTTCCACTTGTCCACTTTTACCATTCTTTAGGAGGTTTGATATATCTCCCAATGTGTGAGCAGATTTAGGTAAATAGCCAATCAACCAAGTGGTGAGCAAACATTAGGCGGCGGGGGGGGGGGGGGGTGTCTTTGCATAAATGTGTGCCCTGGGAGGATCCAAACAACCTCCACTGCTCAAATAGAGTTAAGGCACCTATGAAACAAACCCACTGCTGATGTGCTGTTCACTGCTCTCACAAAGACAGGGTATTAGCAAACTCTGTGATAAAGTAGACACTGAAAAATGTAGAGAGCACAAATAGGGTTTGCGCTCTCTACATTTTTCAGTGTGTACCTCCACTGCTGACAAATGAAATTATTTAATATAGAACTCTTTGAAACCTATTCTGTGTGAATTAATGGGACTTTGGGGGTCATTCCGAGTTGATCGCCATGCAAACGCTATGCCGCCGCCCACTGGGAGTGTATTTTAGCTGAGCGGCTACAAATAATTTTTGTGTAGTTTCAGAGTAGCTCAAAACCTACTCAGCGCTTGCGATCACTTTAGACTATTCAGTTCCAGATTTGACATCACAAACCCCGCCCAGCGTTCGCCCAGCCATGCCTGCGTTTTTCCTGGCACGCCTGCGTTTTTCCGCACACCCCTGAAAATGGTTAGTTGCCACCCAGAAATGCCCACTTCATGTCAATCACTCTGCGGCAAGCAGTGTGACTGAAATGCATCACTAGACCCTGTGCAAAACTACATCGTTCGTTGTGCCTGTACATCATTCGTGCGCATTGCACCGCATATGCATGCGCAGAACTGCTGATTTTTAGCCTGATCGCTGCACTGCGAACAAATTCAGCTAGTGATCAACTCGGAATGAACCCCTTTGTGCTGTCCTGCCTCTATAAATTTAAAAAGCACCTTTTAATCGATGACACAGTGGAACCATTATACATGATACTGTGCACTTAGCATACAAACTTTGTCTTAAATGGACTATGAATGCACTTTTATGTGAAATTGATATATGTGTTTAAATGTGGTTACCATATGGAATATTCAATACTGTGGTTCTGTTTTGATATTATTCTATATGACTGATTTTATATTCTAAATAAATTGTGTACTTTTTTAAGTGTATGTGCGCTCCCTCTCTCTCTCTTTCTCTCTCTCTCTATATATATATATATATATATATAATATTATATAATAGAAATTAGTGCTTGAGTCGAGGTTATCAGAATACCCTATGAGAGCAGCCATTATATTTTAAAATTGCAGTATTATTGTGACCCATAATTTTGTGGTTTTTTCATTGCTGGAGCACCTGATTTGACTTTATTCATTAATTAATTTTAATATATGGTCATAATTTTATAATTATTTTATCATTCACAACACGTTCTATCACTCATTGATAAATGGGCCCCAAAGTATATCTGCAACCTGAAATAATTAATGGACAACTTATTAGGAACAAAATATTTTTTAAAGGGGAACTTAGAGATTGCATTACTGTGAAGTAACAAACCCTATTACATGAATTATTAAATGCGTCAGATGATGCAAAATACATCTCTCTACTGGCTGCATAGCACCCTATGCTTATTCCTTGCGGATTTACCTTCTTGAATATTGGCTGAAATTGATGTGTGGTGTGTGTGTGTATATATATATATATATATATATATATACTGTATATGTATCGCATATTAGTAAGCCACACTCTCATATTTCATCATGATAATTTGCTGGGGTGCATTATCTCAGGAGCGTCCAACAGCTTGGTCTGCACCATATATTAACACGTAACAATAGAGAGCACTCACCAGGCTTATGATAGTTAGATACCTCAAAACTTTATTCACTCATCCCAGTAGAAGCATTTCTGTTGACGTTTCAAGACCAAGACTGGAAGGAAAAGTGCAAAAAACAAGACAAAAAACATATATGGGTCTATTCAATTCCTGTCGGATCCTTTTCCGACCGAGAGGATCCAAAAGATCAGTATTCAATTTGCGGGCATTTTTGCCTACTTTGGTCCCATTTTCGACATGCCAATTCGACTTTTTTTAAAGTCAAATTGGCATTGTCGTAAACGGGCTAAAAACCTGTTAAAAATGCCTGCAAATTTGACAAAGTTTGTGTATCGGTGGCGAATTCTGCGATACACGTACTTTTTGACAGTGTCATTTTCTTCCGACAGTCGGGAAAATTTCGCTGTCATTAAATAGGTTAAATGCAAATTTGACCAAAAACTGTTGGAAAATGACAGTTTTTCTGATAGTCGGAAAAACCACCACGAATTAAATAGACCCCATAGAGGGAATTCAGTTAGGTTCAAGCTTGCAAAAGGCATTAAATTAACACTCTTCACCTATAAATTTGCACACTTTGCCTTCATGCACACACCCAAAATTCACACAGTTCAATTAGAAAATTTGGACTACTCTTGTGAATTTGACCAAAAAGCAAAATGGGAAAGTATTATGAAAAGGTGGTGAACCTTCCTAGAATCCCCAAATGTGTCAACTTCATTAACAGAATCATATAGAAGACTGTTAGTGGGCATAAGGAAAGTACTGGACACTTAAAATATATCCAATTACTGATTTGTTCATTTATTTAAAAAAAGTAAAATAATGTAAAAACCTTATGAATTTATAAAAGCCATTTATTTATTTTTTCACCCCAAAAATGACAGTTAATTATTGGCCCAATTAAGCTAATTGAAAAATTCCAAATGCCTAATTAGTCATTATGGAGGCATACAAGGGGTTCTGAAGAAAGTATCCAAATTTTTACCTTAAAATAAAGGTATACATTTTCACCTACTAAGGAATGTGTGGACAAAGACATGCACATTTATTATGAAAAAAGGAATGTGAGTTTCGAATTGAATTGCAAATGTAATTTGCAATGCAAATTTGCCTTGTGGGACCACACTCACACCTAATTGAATTCCTCCCATACACACTCATAAAAAGTGTTTGCTGGTATCTGAGGTTAAAAAGAAAGGGGAAATACTGGCTCCCTTATTTTTACACTGCAATTTAAATTTCAGTTTGAACACACCCCACCCAAATCTAAATCCCTCTGCACATGTTACACCTACCCCTCTTGCAGTGCAACAAGGGCCCTCATTCCGAGATGATCGTAGCTGTGCTAACTTTAGCACAGCTACGATCATTCACACTGACATGCAGGGGCACGACCAGCACAGGGCTAGTCCGCCCCGCGATGCCTTTGCACTTCCAGAGTAGCTCCCGACCAGCGCAGCTTTAGCATGCTGGCCGGGAGCTATTCGTCACTCCCCGGCCCGCAGTGGCTGCGTATGATGTCATGCAGCTGCTGCTGGCCACTCCCCGCATGGTCCGGCCACGCCTGCGTTGACCGGACTGCGCCCACGAAATGGCAGCCAAACGCCACCGTTCCGCCCCCTCCAACCCAGCGACCGCCTCTGCCTGTCAATCAGGCAGAGGCGATCACAGCCCCGCTACAGCCTTCGGCTACGGCGCATGAGCGAATGGGTCAGAATGACCCCCAAGATTTTGCCCAATTGCTAACTTTTTTGGTTTGCTAACAGACCTGCATAAGGCCCATAGACTGGTACATTGCAATGATCAAACAGAAATGTTACATGGTTGCAAATAAATTAGAAACATCTATCTACAATAAACTTCAATATAAAAGTGAACATAATATTAAAAGCCACAAAACAAGCTTTATGCCCATTGTTGAAAACTGCTTAATTGTCCCTTTTAATAAGGACTGATCCGTAAATGTCTGTAACTTTCATAAATTATGATCCAGCCCGAATGGCCGTAAATTGTGAGTGCTGCACAAGTGGCAGATCCCAGCGCTTGTCATAATTCACCTAAAGTTGTTGGTAATAGACACTAACCAATGTAAGTGAAATAAACAGTCAACATAACGTTATCCCACCTGGAGTGCAACTCTGTGAAAGAGTGGATTCCACAAACCACTGTGCAACCTGCAGGATTCTATAAACAAAAGCTAAAGCATTTACCGGGATTATATACAACAGAGTACAACAGATAAAATGATTGATACATGGTGTACGGAAAATAATAAATGTATTGACAGTAAGGACTAGTATGGGATATTTTGCATGCAAAATGCTTACTGTTAAGTATTTGTATGTTTGCAGACAACTCTTAGAGCACCTGTGATGCCAAATGGTGCCATAAAACAGTATCCAATATGGTAGTATGCTAGAAAAGCATGACAGAGACTGGTCAGTTAAACCAGGTCTACTGTAAGGGTACTGGTAATCAATCAGAGCTTGAAGGCAAGAAAACAAGACATTTTCAAACCATATTCGAAGCAGATTTGAGACAACTGAAATGGCATTAATAATGGAGTACCACCAGGTATACATCATGTGACACTTATGATCAAGCATCATAGAACAAAGAAGTTTAAATAGGTTGTTAGTTTTCACTACAGGTAGTCACCAATGAGCCATCAATTCTCACAGCTAGCAACACAGGCAAAGTGCAAAACAAAAACTATTACAACTACTGTATTTACAATTACATGGCTGGCGTTTGTTTGCTCACAAAATGCAATACAGATCCACAACCCATCTGCAGAGTGGATGGGCCGCTTTTTACATTTACACAAGAGTCTCCAATCATAGAAAATAAGGTTAGAATGTTGCACCCATTTTAATCAGGGGCAGTGTAATGCATCACATCGAGAGGCACTGCAGGGGGAGTCTAATGTATTGTAGCAAACTGAAGAGACTCTGAAGCACAGTGTAATGCACCAACTGGAGAAACACTGCAGGGGTAGTGTAATGCATCAAATGGAGAGGCACTGCAGGGGCAGTGTAATGCAACAAAGAATGATGGCAGGAACAACTGAAGAGTCCAGTAGAACCCCCGAGGAGTTGACAGTAATAATTTACAGAGAAATGAATATCAGGCAATTAGGAATAGGCTGCATAGACACTATGGTAGTTACAACTGGCCTGGCCTGGTAAGAGGGGGCAGTGCTACAAAGAACTCTGCAGGAAGCTGAAGGGGAGCCAATCATGACCCGGACCCTGAAAGAGATAGCTGCGGTTCGGGGGCTTGTGATTCTAGGGAGACTATAGTATGTAAAGACAAATTATGAGTTCCAATGGAGGAAGTACTGGTAATATGATGAAAATACATTCCCACATCTGCCCTCAAAATCTATATTTCACAATAATAACAATATGTACAATAAACAGCTTTAAATGTTTGACAAGTAGTGTCTGACATAGGGGGATATTCAATTAGTGCCGAATTTTCCAACAGTCGGAAAATTGGCACTAATTCAACCTGTGTGTATTCAATAGCGGATTTTTGCCTGTCTTTTAATCCATTTTCACCCATGCCTTTTCGTTTTGTTTTTTTTATCAAATCAGCATGGGTGAAAACGGACCCAAAATCTGTCGAAAATGACACGTGGATTGGCAGCCAATTCGCCGATCCACATGTTTTTTGCATGTCTGTATTTTTTGACCAGTCAAAAAAACAGCACGGGCATTGAATAGGTCAAATGTAAATTCAAACTAGAAATGGGCCATTTTTTCTACTGGTCGAAAAAATGGCACTAATTGAATACCCCCCATAATGGTAATTTTAAACGTAATCTCAGGTGTATAGCTGACAAAATGTATAAATGTGTTTGTTGAAAGCAAACACAGGACGTGACATCACAGAGGTACGCTAACATGTGTGATGGGTGGTGAGCTGGTACACTACAAGGGTCACAAGTTTCAAAAGACCAGGAGCTGCCTGGATAAAGACTGATGCCGGAAAGTGGTGAGGAAACACATTAAGCCTTCACTTATTGAATCCTAACCACTTTGACAGGTGACACCCACACAGCAATCCGCAGTATTTATGCACTGGAATCTTTCCATTTACAGTCCCCCAGACATGACTGCGCAAAAAAGGATCAAAGCTCCAGCAGCCGGGGAGGACACCTTGTAGTGGAGCAGTGGGGAGAGTGGTGAGATCACCTGCATATAAATTGTCTGGCCAGACACAAATAACAGCTTACTTTAATAAAGTGGATTTTACCTTGTTTAAAGGATTTGTGAACTGATCTGAATGGTCTCTAACTCGTGAATATGTACAGCACAATTATCCATATCAGCTTCATTGAACTGACACCAAATTGATACATTGTTGTATGTATCCAAATAAGTTATAATTTAGCAAGCTAAAAGGAAGTTGGTGTCAAGCTGGGAGATCTATTGCCAGACAGAAACTTTGTTACATTATACACTAACACCTAAGTATGTGAGTTGTGTAATGTGTAGTAGGGCAATCTTTTAATAGTGATGAATCATGCTATGGTTATGTTAAAGAGTTTATGTTATGTTAAAAAGTGAAAAAAATAAAAGTGATACTAACAAATCAGTAAATGGACAGAAAAAGACTGCAACTAGGGGGCAATGGGGTATATGTGTTTTGTAATACGGAGTAGCTGCTCCCTATTAGATCCAATAGGTTTATTTCCATGATAACTTTTTTGATGAACTTTATCCCCTCATAGCCTCAAGATAGACATTGACCTGGCAGCCATCCTTTGAATATACTTTGAATGCACTTCTAATACCATTATTATGCCCTAATATCTCTTATTTACAGTATGTACTTTTAAAGGTAAAATTTATTACCCTGCGTTATGGGGGAAAAGCGATATCAGCTTCCTTGTGCATGTGCAGCGAAACGTGTTGGTACTAAGTCTGGGTACTTGTGAAAACGGAGACCAGCCTGGAAGTCCAACATTGGGAGTTCACTCACTTAATCGTGATGCTGACTGGAGCCTTGTAAACAGGACCTTGCTGCGGTCTACATCCATCCAGGAAGCTATTGCCAGCAGCCCAAGCAACTATGCATCATTATAAGTTCCTCCTTATCTAAGGACTGCGATCTACACTGGTCGACCATTTACAACAAGTGAACTGGTAACCTTATTTAGGTACCTATCTCCCTAGGACTGTGGCAAATCTCCCAGGACATTGTGCACAATCCTAGCATACAGTATTACTAACACAGCAGTGCTATTTGCCCGTGATTTTAAGTTTTTTGTTGCAACATTAACATTTTATGAAGTGCCATATTATTAATTATTTTATTCTTTATAAATAAATGGTTTAATTGTTGTATACCTTACTCAGCTTAAAGCGCTGTTTTTCTAGTTCTACATATTTCTTCTGTTTCAGAATGTTGCATTGCAGCAAAGATATGCGTGGCTACATATGTATGTCATCATCACAGAGTTCAGTTATAAATCATCACCACACACATGCTACATTATTATTATTATTATTATTATTATTATTATTATTATTATTATTTTCTTCACCACACATTATTTGTATTCATTTATATACATGAACTAGCATTTGCCAGTGGCTTCGCTCAGGTGGATGTCTTTTGTTGCTCTGCAGAACTAATTTTAAAAAGACAGTAAAGGCATCTAATATTGTGATGTATATATTATATTGTACGCAATAATCCCAACAGTTCTTTGTAAACAAAATTTGTAGTTTTTCCTTCAGGGATTAACACCAAATGATGTTGGGAGCCAGGGGCGGATTGGGTTTTATGTTACTAGTTGCTACAGTATTGCTTTAGCTGAGTTTCACTTACTGAGTGTCAATTACTGAAAGTCACACACCTTGTGTGGCGCCTCACAATTAGCAGGCCATCCGCCGTCGGCTCCAGGTCCTGGCTACTGCATCATTGTTGTGATGGAGCTGGAGGTGGAACTGGAGGCGGAGCCATCAGTGCTAACTGACAAGCCCCGTAAAGACATACGGGTGGAGCTGCTGCGGCTGGACATGCACGATGAGCTGAGCTCCGATTGCAGCAGCTGGCGACGGAGTGAGAGGGGAGTTAATGAAGGGTAGACAGGTGGTACTGTTAACGCATCCAGGGCTGCCTGGAGTGTCCAGGAGTTCCGCCTTACCAATCTGCCCCTGCTTGGAGCTACTAACTTGCGAGCAAGCCATGTGAAGCTGCCTATGGGAGAAGCCGCTGGTCCTGAGATCTATGCCTGCAGCCCTGTTCTCTTGCCCCTGTAGATCATCATAGCAAGGCAGTCACACAGAGGAGACTGCAGGCGCTTGACTTAAAAAGGAAAATTGTTGCGGATAAGGGGTATACATGGTATAAACACAGTATCACCTATACCACATCCCATTAGCATCTCTGCCTCAATTAGGTTCCTCTGCAGTGCAGTCACTTTAAGATTAGTTCTGTTGCATAACTTGTGCAGAGTGCCAGGCATCTGTTATTCCCTTTATTACTCCTCTCCCTGATGACACATCGAGATCATACATAACTCAGTTTCTTTCTAGATCACTAAGCTATACAATAGTGAAAACATGATGCAAATTCATAATTTCAGAAACAGTCCCTAAAAGCATATTTCTCAAAAAAAATTGTATGTACAGACACAATCCTTACAGTTTTATTATAATTTTTTAAAATGTTTTTTTTTTTACTTTTTATGTACAGTACACCCTTTTATTGGTTAATAAATATATTTTTACAGCACCTATATGCAACATAATATACTGTATAGTCAGAGAAATTTTACAAATTAAAGCCGATGGACATCAGGGAATAAAAACAAATATCCAAAACCCCTGTTCAACTAACGAAAGGTGAGCAATATACCTACTCAAGTCCATTGGGACAAACATTCTTCTACAATATGATCTGTACCATGTTTGGAACCGTATCTCCCTTACATATGAAGTATTTAATCATATAATACTGTCCCTGAGAAGACAAAATTACATTGGCAGACACCAGAGGAGAACATTTCTCCACACACAATCCCTGTGCAATAGAAAAAAAAAATCCTCACATCAACCTGTACCTACTAGTTGTATCAGCATCCACCGTAGGACACCAGTGCAATTTGTGTCCAACATCTAGTACCACCCTAGATGGGGTGAGTATATTTACATTATTATCTCCTACCCTACTACCACAGTGTACACTATTGTTATTGTTTAGCTTACTTTTCATATACTGTATATCCATTTATACCTTCTGGATATTTTAATGTTGACTTTTAAGAAGCGCTGGATCCATCTTTTTATCTAATACTTACCTCACTGAGGAACCATGTTAAAAGATTATTGCTGTTTCTGGCTGCACACTGATCGAAATTTCCTAGTGTGGGACATCCTCATCACTACACATTTAAATAGCAGCAGATAGCTCTTTGTGGTGTTAGAATCAGTAAAATGACTAGTGGTATATTCTGAAAATACAAATCCTTCTGTAGAAAACAAGGTATGGAATATGATGAGGGCAAATGTGAACAAATGACCTCATCACTAGTGTGAAAAAACCCTCATCAGTGAAGGGGTAAATTGGAGATTAATTATTGATAAACAGTCCCTGAACTGATAAACAAGAGCATTTGTCAATAGTAGATACATACAGAATCTAGAGTTAAAGAAACTCCAATTTCATTTGGTCGAAACATTTAACAGAATCAGAGAGATAGACCTGTTCCGAAGTGGTTAAACCAGCATGAAGGTTGATTGTATGCCCCTCACATTTTTCCATCTCAGGGAGTCTGTGTTACGTGTGCTGTCTGCAGCTCTGTTCTGGCAGTTTAATTACAACCCTATCAGTCTGTCCTCAGACCAATCCCTTGTCTCAGTTTGTCCTTGTCTATCTTCTACACTGCTCCTTTGTGTTTGTACTGTGGTTGCCAGGAGTAACATCCACTGGCCTGGAGCATTCTGTGTTGTTTGTATGTCTGTTCTGCTTTCCCTCTCTGTATTCAATTGTTATACACTTCTGTGGTTGCCAGTAGCAAATACTGTGGGTTCGGAGTATTTCTTGTCATTTATGTACCAGTTGATATGTGTCTTTTCCAGCCCTGATCCCACTGTGTGTTATACTCTTGCTATTTACCAGTACCTGCCAGTCCAGCTTTGTCTAGTCCTTGTCTAGTGTGTGCCCGTCTGTCCAGATTTAACCCACTCCATGCCAGGTGGCTGTAAACCCCAGCATATTTCCTTGCCCTTGCCAAGCCTCCAATAGTTTCCTTGTCCACATTAAAACCTGGTGGCATCTGAGTACTGGGTGGACTTAATCCACCTGGGAAACGTGGCTGCTAAAGGTGAAGCTTAAGTATGCAGGAGACCTGAGGATTGCTGGGCTTGTACAACACTCCATCCGGATACATTCCCCGGATCATTTCTATCAACACTCAGTCCTGATATACTCCCCAGATCATAACAGTCTGATATTGCTCCTGAGTGCTTTGAGAATAGGGACAAAGGTTTTAGAGCTCCTGATTGTACGAATAAATAGCAAAGGAGTCAATAACGCACCCACCTTCAGTATTCGCCCAAAAGTCCCAAAAGGCAACCCAAAGAAGAGTCCCTCAACCATTCAAAAAAACATGATTATTGGACCACTAAGTAATACATTCACAAACCAAGTGAATCCTTTGATCTAAATGCAGGTCAATTTAATTTTAGATTTTTCACCTGGATTTCATATATTCGAAGAACTCTATTTGACCAAAAAAGACATGTCAAGATTGTGCTAGATTGGTTGTGAGATCCAAATTTATTTGCCAAATTTGAAAAGTATACAGTACTTTTGAAGTTAAAAGCAAAAAGTTTCTTGGGTACATTCTGCCACAGGGACTTAATATGGATCCAAACAAGATACAGACAATTCAGGAATAGCCAGTATCCCAAAACTTAAACACAGAAACATAAAAATTGACAGCAGATAGAAACCACTTTGTCCATCTAGTATGCCCTAAACACATGTTCACACACACACACACTAGGGTTACATTTTTGCTGGAAGCCAATTAACCTACAGTACCAGTATATATTTTTGGATTGTGTTATGAAACCGGAGAACCTAGAGGAAATCCACAAAATCATGGAGAGAATATAAAAACTCAACACTATTAACACCATGATGGGAATCAAACTCATGACTTCAGTGCTGTGAGGCAGTAATGCTAAACATTATGCCATCCATACTGTATAAAGGGTGTGCAATGTTTCTATGCATCTAAACCCACTATGGACATTTATCATTTCAATTTTAACTCATAAATAAACACCATTCTGTTGGACAGATGGATTTAACCATAGAGCATTTACCTTCATAAAAATATATTTTCAATCCACACCCATTCTATTGCATCAAGATCTGGAAGAGTATTTTACCTTAGAAGTAGATGCCACAAAAACTACAGTTAGCACAGTAATGTACCTGAAACAATCTTGTGTTTATTGTTTCAGAAAACTGTCACCAGCTGGGCAAATTGTTATGGTAGGGGATATGGAGTTGTAAGCCATTGGCATGGATGATATAAACCTCAAATATCTAAAATCAGCCAAATGGCCCAATTCCTATCCAGCTCAATGTTCTCTGTTCTACAACTGTTTCAATTTCACTGTCACTTAAATATTTGGATAACACAAAGGCAAGCCAGATGCCTTATCTAGACAGTTTGAGGAAATATTTATCCAACACAACAAAATAAGTTTCAGTAACTGATTGGTCTCTATAAAGCAATACACTAATTAATAGCATTTTTTTAAGATTCTTCAATATAGAAGGTTCCTGATAACTGCTTGTCTATTCCTAAAACACATTTACTAACTTCACATGTCTGGAATCCATAGTCTCTTATAGAGGGTTGCAATTCTCCTCCTGGTTCTGGAGCATGCCAGCAGATGGCCATCCTCAGACCAATGACCAGATGAAGAGAATTAGCTAATGCCTGGAACAATATCTCTTAATGTATTCCAGTTATCATCATGATGATTTCAACAATACCCATGGCAGTCTATGACTACATCATACTGTCATGGATTATAGAATCAAAGAAACTTTACAGATGGAACGTTCAGCATTAATAGGGTTAAAAATTTATAGAGCATGTTTAGAGAAGAAGAGATCTACTGATATTGGCACTTGGGTTGGTTAAACTCAGGAGGGCCCCACTTCCCTGGTGAAACCAGCCCAGATGCCAACCGTCGCAGGGCTGGTGGAATCATGGTGTGACTACCCCAGCATTGTAGGTCTCCCATTTATTGTTCCAAGTGCAGGTAATAGAATCTTTGGTGGGATGCTCTTTGGCCTCCATTTTATCCATTACCAGCTGAGGCACAAGTGCTAGTGCTGGTTATGTTTAGAGCAGAGGACCTTATTTTTTTTTGTTTCAATAAACAGAATGTTTCCATCAAACATGCAGGAAATATGACAGTGAGTGTGGATTCCTCACCCACTATACAACGCCAAATGGTTGCCGAGCCTTAAATTTGCTTTCACAGGAAACACGCAATATGTTATATCCCCCCCTCCTCTTTTGTAGATTCATGTCTTTTTGAGCCCCCTACTGTAGGGTTGCAGTAATATCCCTTTAATCTGGAACACAAATAAATCACACTTGTTCTGTGGCTCATTATAACCAGGAGAAATGCAGATTGGAAGTCAGCCAGCTACAAAAGATGTGTAATTCACGTGTCCCGGATTAAAGGGACATTCTAGAAATCCCATTCTAGTGCCTTTGCTAGTTGCTACTTAAACTAGGGATGTGTGCCGGCCTAAAATCTCGGGTTTTGGGTTCTTGTTTTGGATTTGTATCTCCTTCATGTTTTGGATATGTATTTGTTTTGTCAAAACCTCCCTTGCGAGTTATGGATCTGTATTTGTTTTGGATGTGTATTAAAAAAATAATAATCATAAAAACAGCTAAAATCACAGAATTTGAACCTGTTTTTGTTCCTGCAGTATTATTAACCTCAACAACATTCATTTCCACTCATTTCCAGTCAATATTGACCACCTCACAGCTCAAAATATTGTTTTCATCCAGTTTAGACCAAAAGGTTGCGCCGAGGTAGCTGGATGACTAAGCTAAAAGACAGCAGTGGGCTGCACAAACATGTGGCAGACAGGGTGGCAGTTTAATAAACTATACAAATGTTTGTCATCACAGTCAGCAATGCTCCAAACAGCAGACAATACAAAGAAAAGAGGTGAGACTCTTATGTTGTATACAGTATATTAAAAAGACATGCACAGTTTAACAAACCAATCTTTTCAGCGGCAGGGACTGTCACTTGTGGCTGCAATTATTAGTGTACTTGGGACCCAACACATTTTTTTTTAGGAGGACTACCTTCAATAAGTAATTACTCTGAGGTTGTTGATGATGAGATGTTAATTACATTATAATCTTGTACAATAAATTTCAAGTCTTCGCTGTAAATGACGTAACATGAAGGTGGCGCCTAGATGGCTAACGTTCCCACCTCTACTAACTTTGGCCTTACAAATAGAGCAGATGCTTTCACAAACATTGTCAGGATTGTGTAAAAATAATCCCACACCAAAGAGGTAGATTTTTTGGTCTTATGCCCAGGCATTGCAATGGCTTTCTTTTTATCTGTTAGGGTCTCCTGCCCTGTGCTGCCACGTCGTCATGGCAACCGGGAGACAAGTGCTAGTGGAGTAACCTGAGCGCAGCTGATACTCCGGTTCGGGTCTTTTGCTGTGCAGTGGTTATAGGCTCTGTGCACGGCAGGGGATCCGGTGCTGGTTTTTGTGCTCACAGTCTGTGAGGTCTGAGTGGGGCGTGGACAGCACCTGCTTTATAAGGCCTCATTTCAGGGTAAGCAGATGCTGCTGAATCTTTGTTGGTTAGTCAGTTCATGAAAGTTAGCCAGTACTGTGTAGCTTTGTATTTGTTTGTTGCTTACTGCAAATAGGCCTGGGGATTTGGTATTACACTCTGCCAATCCAGACCTAGCAGTAAGACTGGAGTCAGTCGTTTAGCTTGCTGGGGTTCTGTTACTACTCTGTGAACTTAGCAAGTTTGCGGCTGTATTCTAAGACTTGCCTGTCTAATCCTGTCTCACTGTGCTAGGTGTCAGGGGTCAGTTTAGTGGCAGTAAGCTAAAACCTGTGCACTGCAAGTGAGAATTAGGATTGTGGAGATTCTCCTTGTGTCTATCATTCCATCTCTGACCAAGGAGTTTACTGCCACACCCGTTGGTAACCCTTTAGGGTTTTGCTGTTGCCCTTAGCAACAGCATTTCGGGTTCTCTACGTATTAAAACACAACATCTTGCTTTTCCATCTGAGCAGTTCTAATACAAGGGAGATACCCAGTTCCTTAGCCTCTGGGCTTCTCTGTTCACTTTGTGTGTATTTTGTTACCCTATCACCTTCTGTGTACATTATGTCATATCCCCCAGGTTGTCTGTGAGTCCATCTGTTTTGCATAACAGTTCAAACACCAGTACTTTCCTGCAGGCACTGGTGTGCATAACATTATCATGGTCAACAACTGCAACCACCGGTGGTTGACTTACACAAACATTATAGATTTTTAGACTTTTTATTTTTAGCTTTTATTATGTTCATTTTACACTGGGATGGAGCTCCTGGATGGACATACAGATAACCCATTTGAGATACAGCAGAAAGAGCACCCCTTTCAGATACAGCAGACAGAGCATCCCTTTTTCAGATACAGCAGATATACAGTAGCACCCCTTTTTCAGATACAGCAGACATAGCAACACTTTTTAAGATACAGCAGACAGAGCACCCCTTTCAGATACAACATACAGAGCACCCTGCCTGGACTGATACAGCAAAGCACCCCTTTCAGATACAATAGACAGAGCACCTGTCCCATGCCAGACAACACAGTACTGAGATGAACATGTCTGTCTAGTACACCCACCACAGCTGGAGTGAAGATGGTGCCGATCACTGGGTTATAGAATCCAAGACCCCTGAGAATCCGACAGTGGGATAATGGCATTCAGCCTCGATTTGGGATCTGAGTAAGGCAGGAAGTCCCAAGCCGACTCGGATCCAGACTCGGATTGCAAAGTTTGGGTGGGTCCGGTTCTCCGAGAACTGGACCTGCTCATCTCTATTTTAAACTACTCCTGGTACCTGTTCTTTGGACTATTCTCCTTAGTGAGCTCAAGGATCTATGTCCCTGGCCGTATATGGACATTATTCTATAGTTGTAAGCTTAACATTTCTGCTTGGTTTACTGCCCAGTTTACTCTTGCAATTTCCTACACAATTTATATACTCAAGACTGAGACTTGCACCTGTGTGTTAGCAAGCTTTTTCCCCTGCATGTTGAACTGATATGCAACTGTCTGATAACAGCCCTTTCTCCAGATGGTTCATTCAAGAATCATTCATTCTTCACTGATATTTAATCCATTCTTCGCAATTTATTGGTACTACCCGCAACCAATAACAGCAGTAGTATAAGGAAGTGGGGTTCATGACACTTAAGATTTACATGAAAAAAAAAAAATAATGTATGGAAAAGATTAACTATTAATTTGTAGGCAGAGAGATAGAATACATTTAAACAGTAAAACACTGACAACCAGCTTCAATATTCGCTGTAGTGGATAAACTCTACTTGTCCATGAAACATCAAGTGAAACTGGAAAACCATCACACAATCTACCAAATCACTTCCTAGAACAATTCTTAATACAAACTCCTCTTTTTCAATGGTTAAACTTCAATTATCTAGATCTATGCAGCAGATCCTACTATTTTTCACATATCTTAGATTAAGTCAACATGAAATGCCTCATGAAGCTCAGCTCTTCCACCTATTAAAATGAACATCAAAGATAAATATATAATATACTGTAAATAATTTTGGATTCCCGTATTTTACATGGACATCAAAGGAAGGATTTGGGAACCCACTGAAAATAACCACGGCCCCTGAGCTTAGTAAATCCTTCCAACAGTATCACATAAATAGAAGATGGCAATTACATAACTGTGTTACAAATAAAATTAATATAACAAACTGAAGTTGCAACCAAGGTCATAGCTACCAACCAAGGTCATAGCTACCATTGATGCAGGGAGTGCCGAGCTAAGAGGAATCCACCTTCCCTGTCAAAGTTACATGTGTATATACATTTTTCACCATTGGGTGGTACAGTACATTGGGGCTCATATAAACTTTTGCCTTGGGGCCTGCACTATAGCTAGGTATGACCCTCAACCTGCTCATTGTAATGTGATATAAAATGAACTGGAGGGCATTATAATGTTACAGAAGGCACTGTAATGTGACCCAATATAAAGTGGAGACACTATAGTGTGGCATAATATGTACTGGGGCATGCTAATGTGACATAATATGAACTAGGTACACTGTATGCCATAATGTGTATTGGGGGTACTGTGCTGCATAATGTGTACTGACAACCATACAATGTGACATAACATGTACTGAGTCATTACTAGGGTTCATAAAAAAAACTATTAAGGGGCATACAATAAACAACTGCTGCAGAGAGGTGTCTCTCAAAAAGCAAAATGTTGTTATTGGTCCCACAAAGTTCTGGCTACACCCCTGGTTACAGTCAGAGTTAAATTTAGCCCTCATGGGGCCCTAGGCAAGATACTGGTTTAAGCCCTCCACTGCCCCCCCCCCTTTAAAAAAAAACACTATAGGATTTTTTTGTAGTGGGTGGGTAGTGGACAGGACTGCATTATATTATAGAAAACAATAAAACACATTGGCCTCAATGGGAAACAAATACCACATTAACCCCTGACAGGAAAAAACACCCCATTGGCCCCCAACAGGAAAACAAACCCACTGTATATTATACTAGCTGCTGTGATGACCTTCATATAATACCAGTAAAGGTGCCCATTACATTACATTGCCCGAGGAGCACATCATATTATATTGGCTGTGTATCCCTTTACAGTACACCAGTAGTGGTACCACTTGCAATATAGCAGCAAAGATGCCCATTATTTTACACCAACATGGTTCCTAATAAAAATTAATCATAGAAGGATACTGATCATGTTATATAGATTTGGATCACATTATACCAACAGAGATAACCAACACATTACAGCACATTGGTAGCGATACCAACCACATGAGTAATTCATGTTGACAGCTTCTGGGTAATGTGGGAGAGTAGACCCAAGAAAGAAGTTTGTGGAAGCACCTCATGCTCATTCTGGAGGAGCCAGAGACTGAGCTTGCAGGCAAAGCAGGACAAGAGGTTGATGACTCTCTCTCTCTCTCTCTCTATATATATATATATATATATATATATATATATATAGACATATATAGGGACGAAACTAGGACTTTCGTCACCCGGGACAAGGCAGGAATTTGGTGCCCCCCTCCCACTTCTGTCACATGGCCTCCCAGCAGCATGTTCTATTACGTGCCCCCTGTGTGTCCACATACGTTGCACTAAATCATGACACTACTTGCCCCATATGCTGCACTGTATCACTACACACTGTACTACACTACAAAACATGCCCCTATACACTGCATTACACTAAATACCCTATATGCTACACTTCCCCCCCAACAGCAGCTGTGAGGAGAGCAATTACACCCAGTGGAGTTCAGCAGCTTGGGCCCAAAAATATAGTGTAGTACAGTAGATCGGGAGGCACAGGGGTTTCAGAGCAGCCACCAGATCACACAGGTGGCTGCCTCAAAGTGGTGCCTCATTTCTTACGCTACAAGGCAGTCCAGTAACACAAACACTAACAGCGAAAACTGGGGGCAGCCACTGGGACTGGAGACTCACCACCAAAGCACAGTATGGCAGGAGGAGGCAGAGATGACTGCGGGCTGCCTCATGGAAACTGGAGCGATGGATCCATGTCCAACC
Source organism: Pseudophryne corroboree (assembly GCF_028390025.1). NCBI lineage: Eukaryota > Metazoa > Chordata > Amphibia > Anura > Myobatrachidae > Pseudophryne > Pseudophryne corroboree. Next base: position 716,745,092 of record NC_086448.1, read on the forward strand.
CTGTTCAGGCAGCAGAGCAGGCCGTGCACACAGCGAGAGATAGAGCCGCAGGAGGATCTGGACAGAAGCCCCAGCATCAGGAGGGCTTCATACAGCAGCAGTTGAGAGGAAAGTCCGTGGAGGGCAGCAGGAGGGAACTTTTCCTTCCCATTCATTCTCTTCACTGTGCTACCCACTGTCCCTCCACAGCTGTCTCCTATACTCATAAGTCCCACTGCAGTCAGATGAGGGGAGGTGGAGCACATGAAGGGTAGACTCGGACATGCTGCCTGCACCTGTGATCTCCGGCATCAAATACTGCAGCGGTAGGTCGGTGCCAATCAGGGTGGATGCGAATTGCGTGCCCCCTCAACACCGGCACCCGGGTCACATGCCCCTTTAGCCTTCCCTAGTTACGGCCATGATAGATAGATAGATAGATAGATAGATATATGCATAGGGTGTGAATTTGTATTATTAATTGTCTAAGATTGGATTTTAATACATTTTTCTAGGTAAACTGGTTAGGTGGTTGAAAATTTTAAATTAATTACATTTAACTGTGAGCCCTCAGAAAACTGTATATATATATATATATATATATATCTATATATCTATATATCTATCTATATATATCAAATAAAAATAGCAGAGCTTGCTTCAGTATTAATCCACCTTTCCAAAACAAAAATATTTACCATCTTGAATAAATCTCTCAAAATATGTAGGAATAACATGACAATGTATAACAATATTATAACTGGAGAATCTGCTGCATTAATTGAGGGAACCCCTTTTATTATTTAACACAAATAGAGGAAATCTGGGCATTAGAACTATCTAAAAAGTTAATATTTTCTAAAGTGTTTAAGTATTTGTATTGCTAGCTTGCTATGGTGGTAGGAAGGTTTTAAACATACTATAAATTCAATGTTGGGAAATACGATAGAGTATGTTCTAATTTTTACTATTTAAATATCACTGAAATTTGAAGACATATTGAACTAGCGTTAGAGGTGGGCCATTCATAAAAAACAGAATTTGAGTGATATGCCAAAAACTAGTATTAGTGTGTATTTGATTGGAGAACAGGCAACATAATTTACAAAGTAGAAGTAACCAGCAGTAGTAAATCTTTGGAACACTACTTTTTTACAATTATTTAGATATACTGTATATGTAGGAGTTAGTCGTGCAGCTATAATAGGACAGGCTCCCCACCAACATAGACCATAATACAAGACTTGGCCTCACAGTAAAATTAAAATCCAAAGGAAAACCCTTAGCAAAGACATTTTCTATATTTTATTTGTTTGAAGGATTCCATTCTCTTAAAAACTTAATTCACCATATTCTTCTATTTTTTTTTATGATTCAACTTGGTTTAAATGGAAAACAAAAAGCAAAATATCTCAACAAACAGTCCCCTACAGTAGTTACTAAATCTGTCAAGTGTTAAATGTTTGTCAGCATAACTCAATTTTATAAAAAATTGTGGGAAACTGCTTATGGTTGGCAGGCCAGTGTTGGGAGCAATTTCTTCATGGGGTTTTCTAGTGGAGGAGAGTTGTTTCCATGAAGAATACAGTACATTGTATCAAGAAAGAATAAAAAAAGTTATGTTAATTAAATTGTGTATAAACGTGTGTAATAAATGATTCTTTTTTGTTATAACAGGGGTCTTAGCGATTCCTGTTGATTATGTGGAAATCAATAGTATGGAAAGGTTACCACTACAAATATCCTCATATTGACAGATACCTCATACTTAACAGTCCAAAGTTATCAAGATCGGACAAGCCCAATGCCTTGTAAATCACAAAATTTACCAGAAAAAACTAAAAGATCTTAACATGTATAGTTTGGGGCAGAGAAGGGAAACAGGGACACGATAGACACTTTCAAATATACTAAGGGTTTTAACAAAGTACAGAAGGGAAACATTCTTCAAAAGAATAATTACAAGTATTACAAGTTGAGGACAAGCACTGTACAGTATTACAAGTGGAGGACAAGCACTGAAACTGGAGGGAGACTGATTCACGGGAAATTTAAGGAAAAATTACTTTACAGAAAGGGTAGTGGATAAGTGGTGTAGCCTCCCATCAGATGTGGTAGAGGCTAAGACAGTATAGCAATTTAAAGATGATTGAGATAGGCATATAAATATCCTTACAAAGACCTAAGGTTCAAAAAGGGATGAGATTACCTAATGGATAAAAAAAAGAGGCAGACTAGATGGGCCAAGTGGTTCCTGTCTGCAGTCAAATTTATTTTTCTATGTTTAAATGCAGAGCTAGTAGCCTTTGTGAAGGGCACAATGTATTTTTTTTTAAATCCTATCTCCCCTGTAAAGTCCTGCCATGATCAACTTAAAGCTGTTTTACACTATGTGATGGGACCAGAACTGTCAATCATTCAGGTTTTTTCATTTGATAAGGGTGGAGATTTATGCCAATTTAACTCTTTTGTGTTTTATTTAAACAGCTAAGGTTTCCTTTTTTTATGCACTTGGCAGATCATGACAAGCAGATTTTCTGTGACTTCATACCCCATGGTAGAATTGAATTGTCTTTATAACAAATATGTTTAAACAAAAACCAAGCACTCAGAGTAATATATATATATATATATATATATATATATATAAAAAAAAAATGCTGTTTAGTCTTCAAGAAAAGATTAATTAATTTATAGGTTTATAAAGGTTAACTATGAAAAAGATTTGTTGTATTAAAACAGTTGCCAACATTTGGAAAATATTAATTTCTGAATTAAAATTTTAGTCACAGCGAAAATATTTGTTTGAACTACTCTTAGAGTCACTGATCAAATGGTTAAAAAGAATTTGCATAAAAATACAAGATGCCATTTTCTGCATTCCCTGAGTCACAACTAAATAGAGTCTCAGTAACAACTGCCATTTCAGGAAATCCCTTTACTGCTAACATTTTTTTTTCTCAATAAGATCCCTTTAGGAAACTAAACGTATGCCTATGCTATACTTTCCATTTAAGAGACCAAAATGAACATTCCCTGCAGATGTACTACCCATGATGTATGTAATATATTATCAGTGTAATAATATATTTATTTTATAAAAATAGTAGTATTGTTTTAATTTTCTTAAAAATAAAAAGTTGAATAACTAGAAACAAACTCAATTAATTCTATACATTTTCTATTATTTCTATTCGATTATAGTATTAAGGTGTTTTACGGTATACAATAATATTAAGCATTAAATATTCATACATAAATTATTATTATTATTATTATTATTATTCATTTCACTATTTAATTCTTTCAAACTAATGTTTTATTGTTTTGTTTGTATCTTTTAATTCTCATGTTTCAATTTGAAATGTCCCCAAAATATTTAATAAATTTAACCCCCTGCCCTTTCTTAACATTTTCTTTTAAGTAAAAACAAAACTTAAACGTGCTAGTATGAAGAAAAGAAAATGTTAATAGGGGTTGTGGCCTCTAATTAGTCACCTATAATTTAAGTTATTGTGCAGCTTGGAGCTGATGGACATATTAATGTCTATGTAATTTATTATGTGCATAGATAATGCATTAATTTCCTTATAGTAATGATGGAAGCTGTTTTGTAATAATGCTGCAACAATAAAGCATTTGGCCTTGGTCTAGCAGATGGGACTTCAATGTTGTTGAGGATGATCACTGTTGGAGTCATATTCAATAAGACATTGCATTTGGAAATTGTTCTTTATGCTTAGACATTCAATAACTGATGCGACATGCATTTATTGATAAATATATTCAGGTGTATTATGTAAAAATATAACAAGCATGAACTTTACACTGCTAATAAAATCCAAAATGTGTTTTATTTTTTATAGTGTTTTGTAAAATAAATAGAGAAAATAAGTGACTATTGTATTTAAGTCACCATAATATATTGTGTTTAATGAATTTACAGGGTGACTAATGAAAACAGTAAACATAAAAATAAATTAGTTCTGCATATTACTAGTTTTTATAATAATTATGATGATAATGATTTTTTTTGCTTTTAAGAGAAACTTATAGTAAGCATAGATATAGTATAAATGCAATTATGGACTTAACGTTAATGAACAAACCATAAAATCCTTAATGTGTTTGAGGTATTATATATATATTATAATACTAATAGTACTTTACTACACTATTAGTACTATAATATACTATACTAGTATATGAAGTAAACTATGCTGTGCATATGAATGTCTTCATTTGTATTATTATCACCATTATCATTATTTAAGCTGATACTATAGCATGCAATGCATACTAAAACAGGTGAATGCTTGCATTAATATGGTATTTACGTTTTGGTTGTATTTGCTTTAATACCATCCACAAAACTACTATCACAGATTATATTAATTATAAAATGAATGCAAAACTTTGGCTATAATAAAATGTATTGTATGCTCAAGTGTTGCACCATGGACAAAAACTGCAATATAAATAGTAATATAATTCAGCTGCTGAATACTAAATTATACATGTATAGTTTGAACTTTGTTAATCGAAGTTAAAGCCTATTTAAATACATGCACGTGTGTGCTTGCACACAGACACACATATATGTTTGTGTAATCTCTTTTTGCAAATCTACACTGCACTTAAATACAAAATGAATGTCATGCACTATTTACACAATTTAAGGACTATGATTAGGTTATGCTGCCACCTATTGTTCTTTGGGGAGCAGCACTCTTATTTTCTTTGCCATAATGTTCATTGTTTGAGAGTGGTTGGTCAGTGCCACTTTCCAGTGAAAATACTAATAACATGTTTTTGTTTGTATATATGATTGCTTTGATAAGTAGACAACATAACCACAAACACAGTATGCATAATTTTAATACTGATTTAAAATTAAGTATTTTTATTATGTAATATCATTTTTGTAGCATATTGTTGATCTAGAAGACTAAAGTCTATGATGGATGTTTTGTCATTTTAATGTTTGTGAGGTCAGAATATAAATAATGCAAACTGTGTCCTTGGATATGAGGCAATGAATTACCAAATCAAAACATATATCTTGTTGCCTTATTCTGGGTAGCATAGAAATCAATTACTTAACACTGGCAGCAGAATGATACACAATAGAAGAAATATTCTATATTTAAATAATTAAGCATGTACAGAACTCATTTGGTAATACTTTGCATTGTAATGTTGACTTAAATTCTAAGTATAATATTGATAAAATCACTGTAGATAATGTATGTGTATTTTTTATGTGTTCTTTTAATTTTATTTAAGGTAATTTACATACCAATATATGTTTTAATTACTGATAATATAATAATTCAACCTATTTTCTTTGATCATATATTACAGTTAAATTGTTAATTGTAAAAAGCAATAATTCTTAAAAAAATAACCCTTATAGCTATACTATTTAAATGGTTAACAATAGTACATAAATTCATTATTGTTCTGATAATTTGTTGCTTTAGTATAATAATATTTTATTCACAATTATTGGTTTGTCTAATTTAAACCTATATGTAGTTATAATTTTAAAATATATATGTTTACTCACAATGTATAGTATTATTTTTACCTATATATTTAACTACAGTATGTAGTATTATCACTGGGTTGTTTTATTTTACAATGGCTAGGAAAAATATAGGAGTAACAACTAATTATATGCTAAATGACCTGTAAACATGAATGTATATAAGCATTGTTTTAAATCTACATAATAATTTATGAGATTCTACCACAATTCCCAACACGTTACTTACTTTATTCAAATATATAAATATTATTGTATATACTTTATTAGTAACTACTAGATACAATCTTATATAAGCTTGCAATTTTTTTTACCATTTCTTCAGTCTATCTATCTATCTATCTATCTATCTATATTATACATATAAATGTATTAATTATATAAGTGTGTGTGTGTGTGTGTGTGTGTGTGTGTGTGTGTGTGTGTGTGTGTGTGTAACCTAATTGCACTTTAACATTTATGGTTGCATTTTAAGCAGTGATAAATAAGTAATGTATATATATTCCTAAATTATTTAACATTTGATGATCCCCCAAACTGATACACATGTACAGTAGTTGTACCTCTAAACATTAGAAAATATAATGATTAATAAATAGAATTGGAAATGACAAAAAGCTACCATACAACAAGAAGTTATGTTATTTTTATTAGTTAATGGTGTACTATCAAGAAGTGATTACTCCTTTAATCAATATGACATCAGGTGTGACAATGATAATGATTATGTGTAAAAATGAATAAGATCTTTAACACTATTTCTGTTCCAGCTTACATGTACATGTGTACGTGTTTTTTTTTGTACTTAGAATCAAATTAAATATTTAAACCTAGAAAACTAGACCAAATAGAATTTTAAAATAATATCCTGTTCCACATTAAACATTTTTTTTGTATATTTTTGTGAAGTACATCATTGCCTTAAATGAGCATCACAAAGTCAGTGGAGCTTTCGTATACATTTGGTTCCTTTGCTATCCTTTTTAATCTATTTACATATATATGCCATCATTCTAATGTAAATCTTGCTTATTCTTCTCAAAGAAAACGAAATAATTAATTCTGCATTTTTGCACGATTAAAGATGATGGATAAGCTTGGCTGGGTAAACATCTACTAACCAATTCTATGCAACTCACATGTCACAATCCTTCTGGCTTGCAAGTACTAATGACAAGACACAATTAGCACGTGTATGGACAGGCGTAAGGAAAAACAATCTGAGATTTGAAGATGGACAGGATTGAAACAAGAAAGGACAAACGTTCACATATTACATTGTTGTAAAATATCTATCTAGCCATGATACTGCATATTATTTCATCTATGCACAGCTCATCAAGACTAAATTGTACAAAGCATTTCAATAGCATAACCAAACACACACACACACACACACACACACACACACACACACACACACACACATATGTATATATATATATATATATATATATATATATATATAAAAGCACAACCATCATATTTTTTAATTCAGTGTAACCATGTTAGAAAGATGGTAAAAAGATATTATTATATTTACCATTGACTTTTCTCTCAACAGCCCTATGCAATTTGCCTTCATCCTGTTTTTTACTGGGAAGTAAACTAGAATGGGGATATTGTACTACAGCACATACAGTGCATTGCAGTCGCCTCTAGACATGACCCAAAATGATGCTTGGAAGTCATGCACTGACCTCCTGCTAACCAGCCTCTTGTGATTAATTCAGCATGTCCTTGAAAGTATCTTCTTGAGAGCATTGTTTTTTTAATTTAGAAGATCTGGGAAACCACCTATAGTTTCTGCCCTGGATTTTTATCACATAAAAACCATTTATCTGCAACAAAAGGATATCTCTGATAACTGAGAGACACCAATATGGCTAAAAAACAGTAAATGCTGTAATGTTTTCTAGCATCGATAGGACATAAATGTGTTGAGAAATTAATATAATTTTTATTGTGTTGTTTTATTTTTTTTACTTGTGCAAACTGACATGTATTTCATATGTACTCCTTTATAGCAGAAACGTAATATGGCGAGAGAAATGTTAATTTCTAACCAAACACCAGCAATCACAACCATCACATGGACAGAATAAAGAGAGCAATCTAACATCCAGGGATATGAATTTCTGATCAGTGGCTGGCAGACTGCCGTAAAGGCTTACAGTAATCCCATTGGACAGCTAGGGTTGATGAAGCCTGGGAACAGGCAACCACAATGTAGGTAGTTCACAATTGCAAGCATTTGTCCATAATTTAGAGCTATATGAGAAGTGGAGAGTATTCATCTGAACAACAAGCTGTAATTTTACAACAGTAACATTTATACAATTGTTAACCCATCACAGCCCTGTTCTGCAATACAATCTATCCTACTTTATACACACATCATCTTCTTTGCTGTAAATGTTGCTTTCTGACACCAGGGAAAACAATTCTAAGAATCAATAACATTAACCTTGCATTTTTCACAAATATTTTCCTTTAAATCCATATTTCTAAATTAAAGCCAATCTGTCTATTGACAAGTGTATTTTGTCTGTGCCAACACATACTTTACATTTGATCACCCCAAAGGACTTGGAAAGATCTATGACAGGATTTCTGTTAGTAACATAAGAAGAGACTGATGGTACATGTCTCATCTCTACATGTCACAATATTTATTAGGCAGTGGGATTCACTTTCACATATTTTTAACACACACACACACACACACACACACACACACACACACATATATATATAATTCATTATTATTATTATTTATTACGCTTTTCTTATATAGCGCTAGACCTAGAGTTAGGAAGGTCCAGATAGCAGGCTTACAGTCTATAGGGAAATAAGCATTAATACACAAGGATAGGTGCTATCCATTGCATAATGATCCAGCCATATTTCAAAGGTTCATTATGTTTTTTTAGCTGTTTTCCCCAGACTTTTTCAAGTTTTACAGTAGTTATATAATGAATATGGTTTTAAAGTGCAGAATATTTGGAGGTAGGGTTTAGGAATTACAGCTGTTTAATATGTAGCCAACTCTTTTTCAAGGAACTAAAAGTTACTTACATTTGACTCAAAAGTGTTATGGACTGATAAGGGCTACTACTTTGTTGCTATTTATTTTTATCTATTTAGCAGGCAAGCGGTCTGGAGTAGATTCCAAGTGTGGCATTTGCATTTGGAAGCTGTTGCTGTTAACCCACAATATGCATTCAAAGGAGCTCTCAATGCAAGTGAAACAGGTCATCCTTAGGCTGCAAAAACAAAAACAATCCATTATATAGATAGTGGGAACCTTAGAAGTTTGGTACATTACAACAAAAAAAAGAATGCATTGGTCAGCTTGGCAACACAAAATTTCCTGAACGTCCATGGAAGACAACAGTGGTGGGTGATCACAGGATCCTTTTACAGTATATTAACATCAAACACCTTCACAGCATCCATCCAGGAGGTAGGCATTTCATTACCAAAGTGTACAGTACCATAAAGAGAAGACTTCACAAGAGCAAATACAGAGGGCTCACAAGGTGCAAACCATTCATAAGCCTCACGAATTAAAGGCCAAAATAGACTTTGCCAAAACAACATTTGAAAAAGCCAACCAGTTCTGGAACAGCATTCTTTGGACAAAAGTAACTGAGATCAACCTGCACCAGATAATGGAAATAAAAAAGTATGGAGAAGACTTGGGGAGGCTCCAAAGCATGCCACATTATCTGTAAAACAGGGTGGAGTCACTGTGATGGCATGGGCATGCATGGTTTTCAATGGCACTGGTCAACTAGTGTTGATAATGTGACAGAAGACACATTTTGAATTCTAAAGTAATATACTGTCTGCTCAGGTTCAGACAACTTCTGCAATGTTGATTCGGCAGAGCTTCACAATACAGATGGACAATGGCCCAAAACATACTGCTAAAGCAACCCAGGAGTTTTTTTTAGGGCAAAGAAGTGGAATATTCTGCAATGGTAGAGTAAATAACCTGATCTCAAACCAAAAGAGCATGCATTTCACTTGCTGAAGGAAAAGTTAAAGGTAGAAAGACCCACAGTACAAACAGCAATAGAAGGCATCTGCATTAAAGGCCTGGCAAAGCACAACAATAGGTTCCAGACTTCAGACAATCATTGCCAGCATAGGTTTCTCGACAAAGTATCAAAGATAAACATTTTATTTATGATCATGTTACATTTGAGCCCCTGAAAACAGAGGACTGTGTATAAAATTTCTAAACATTTCATACAATATTTTTGTTCAAATTTTGAACAAAAGCTGAAAGTCTGCACTTCAGTTACGTGTCCATTGGAATCTATTGTGGTGGTGTACAGAGCTAAAATTATGAAAACTGTGTCATTGTCCAAATATATATATGAACTTAACCATTTTGTTATATATATAGAAAGATAGATAGATAGATAGATAGATAGATAGATAGATAGATAGATATATTATATGAATTTGGAATACGTTATAAATTAAATAAAAATAATTGGTATTGACTATGAATTCTTTCACCTGACCATCATTAAGAAACAAATTGTGTATAATTAAATTGTTTAGAATTAAACTTATTAATAACAACATATGGAAGTAAGATCAGATGTTGTTGACTGTATAATTATACATTATTATAATATTTGCAAACACTTTATTGAGTGAAATTGTATATTATGTGTATCTCCATACCAGATATTATTACATTTGAGAAGTATATTTATTACTTTTGGTAATTATTGAATTGTTCTGCACATTAAAACACCTTTTGTTTTCTTTTTTTCATGATTAAAGACACCCCTGAGGAAGTCGCCTTAGATGAAACGCGATGGGTGAAACGTTTTGTCTATCATTAATATGCTAAACAAAAGTGAATGGGAAAAAAAGGCAGTTAATTAATGTATTTCTGGTGAATAGATGTCTGTAAAAATTAATTCTTAACTGTTCATTAATTATTTTAATTATATTTTAGTAAAGCCATTTTTAATAGTATATTGTTAATACATTGGGTGTATTTGTGCATAAGGGAGTATCAGTTCATCCTTGGTTCATATACATCCACATACAATTCCTAAAAGTTTAGCAATAAGCCTGAGATAATTCTAATTAGAGCACTCCTTATAAAAATCTCTCTTGATAGATAGACAGATAGATAGATAGATAGATAGATAGATAGATAGATAGATAGATAGATACATTATATGGACACAAGTATTCAGATGCCTGACCATTGCAACAACATGGACTGTAATGACATTGTATTCAAATACATATACTTTAAAATGGAGTTGGTCCCCATTTTGCATCTTCATCAGCTTCCACTCTTCTTGGAAGGTGTTGTCAAAGTCAGAAAAATATCTCTATGCACACTACCATATTTGCACCTCACACAGGTCCGTGCTGCGCATGCGTGCGCTCTCCCATACGTGCGCATACTCACAGTCGCGGGCACCCGCAGGCGCACGGTATGCGTATTTACGGTAGAGTTTATGTGATCGTAGCGTGCGACTCAATTGTTACATATTTTCACTATATAATGTATTTTGTAGATCATGGTCCCTTTGATAGATTCTGAAAGTTTAGTTAACATAGCATGTTCCTGAACAGAGAGATCCCTCTTTGTATTGTACGAAGGGTCTAACAGGGGTCATACAGTGGTGTTTGGTACCCATCGGAAGAGTATTTAAATAGCAATATTCCGGTGTTGGTTTGGAGCGGATTAATCGCTCGTGCGAATAGTTATGGACATAAGAAGTTTATGTCCATTTACTATTATTTGTTCTTATTTAGTCATGCGGCGGGAAACCCAGTATCCCACCCACCTGAACAGTTGGAAGCAGTCACAGCCCACCTGTATGAATCAACCTATGACCTTTTGTTATAATGCGAAGCCGAATTCCTGTGTCCAATGAACAATGAGATTGTAGGGACCATTGAATTGTATTGTGTGTGGGGCATAAATAGGCAAGCCGACCATATCCAGTTCACTCTCTTCAACGGTTCTCATTGCTGATAATCGGGAGCTGGATATCGAGGCGCATGCGATCGTTTCCCCTTGTGCGTAAGTGTTTCTCCGCAACTATATTGATCTTCTTGTTATTGTGGGCCAATTTCTCTCTCTCTCTCTCCCTTCTCCTCTTTCTCTCTTATTTTCCTTTAAATAGTAATTGTATTATATTTCCTGTGTAGTTATCTGGTTAGGTAGTCTATGTTATATTGTAGTGTATGATTTGTATTTGTATTAATTCTTTTGCAAGTATATCATTCATAATATATATATTAGGCGTTGGACCCTAAGCACGGTATCTGTGTAATTCTTATAGTGTTAAGTATTCTCAGAGCGTCGGTGACGCTCATTCAGCTTTTGAGTTATTAAGGTTACACTAGGTTGCATCTACACCCTATCTCTACCCTAAGGTTTTACAGCATATTTCATTGTTTATGGTTTAGATATAAAGGTTTAACATTGTGAGCGTCAGCGCCGCTGGTGATCTCCTCGTGGTCCCGAGCGTCCGCTACGCTATAGCGAATCATTAAGTTAGTCAGCAGCCAATAGCGTGCCTGCCTGTGATCTCTTGGCCGTGAGCGAACGTGACGCTTGTGCGTCTCGACTACGGCTAAGCGATTGTTACGCAACGTGCGTACCCTTACGGTACTTAATACGTAGATAGCGTACAGTGTTCTTAGACCTCATAAAGGGTATTATATAAGATAAATATTTAGCTTTATCAATTGCGGGCTCGTCCTGTCCTTCACACATCTGCACTAGGTAATTTCAGCAGACATTATCCAGCAGCAAAGGGCGGGAGATCATATTCCTCGTAGTGCTGTTTGGATAAGCGTCTGCTTCTCTTAGTAAAGGGTGCTGAAGGAATCTGGGAACCGGAGGTAAGAACAACACGCTAGTCTCTTTTAAAACTGTTTATTTTTCTGTCTTGCGTACACACGCACGCATATCTGCATTTCTTTTTTTCATTTGTGTATTTTCGTATATCACTCTCCTGTTTGCCAGTTTTATAGTTGATAAACGTGCTAAGAGAGATTTGCCGCTATTTTATAGTTTAAGAGTAAAGGTAATATAGTTAAAGTATAGACAAAAACACAGCTGTGCCTGAGAGACAAGGCGAAGTCAGTGTGGTGCGTGGTAGATGATAAAGGATCATCTACATTGATAAACGTATAAATTGTGTTACGGTGGATCTTTGCTTTGCGTACACGTGTCTCTAACAAAGGACTGAGACTTGTGTACGCAACCCAAGGGCCGACGCACGCAGCGTATATTACGCAACGGAGCGTACGGGTACGCCCACGTAACTCAAATCACAAGTGTTAAAAAAAAATTTCAACGCGATAAATAGCGCAACGCGGTAAATAACGCAAGGCGATAAATCGCTCAAATCTATTTTAACATTCGAAATTTAAATTAACAGATCCTTCTCCTAATTTGTAACACATCTGGTCTAAAGAGAAATTTCTGCGCAGAAATAGAAATAGAAACAAAAGTGTATATGTGGTGAGTGAGTGTTTGTTTTTACAATTTTTGAGGTTGAACCACAAGAAAAGTCGAGTTCTCGTGAGGTACATGCGTGTAAGTGACGTACATGGTGGCTAGGGAGGCATCCCTGGTTAAAACATACAATTTGAGCATTAGAGTGTAGCAGACCAGGAGGTCATACTGTAACAGACCAGGAGGTCATAGCAGACCAGCAGGTTCAGGTACAGCAGACAAGGAAGTCCGCTATACAGTCCACAGGCACAACACCAAGAAAGGGTTGGTGCAACACCCATATAGGCCATACAAGCTCTGGCTGAAGGAATTCGCAGCCGCAATTTTTCGATTCCACTGGTCGCTCCGTACATAAGATTAGTTGCTTATGTGCTGAACGATTGTACCGCACGTAATTGTGTGCATTAGTAAACCTGACCGGTACTATTTGTGTACGAAGGTCATAAACGCTATTTGTACATTCTAACGTGATTTGTGTAATTTTTTTTATTTTAAGGGAGGTTCGCTGCTCACTCAGGAACTATCCAACAACCAATAGTTACTGGAAAGAGTAAGTGTTCTTCGGATCACCCTCACAGGTTCCAGTAAATAGAGGTTCAGGTCGCAGGGGCCCTGGGTCGAGTACGCCAGCACCATATCGGTGTGATCAGGTCGTATTGGTCGGCGTGGGCGAGTGAGTGGGGTACTCGGTAAACCGCCACCGTCAGCCTATTTTGAACATTTTGGTTTGCGTAAGGGTTGGTTGAATAAAGCAACACCTTCGAACTATGGGGGCCACTTGTTCAGGTAGGGGGCGATCATCCTCGGTTCGGGTTGATTCAGTGAACCGACCAGTCGGGTCGGCAAGATACGTAATGTGTGAGAAATACGGAAGTCACACAGAAGCTTTATGTGATGAATGGGAGAGAATGACGGTACATGACGGGGAGAAATTCCCAAGAGTAGGTAGCTTCAGCACAGAAGTGTTAACGAATTTAAGGAGAAGGATATGTCTCATTAAATCAGCCAAGAGATGAATCAAACATTATGATTATTTACAGTTGTGGCAACAGGAGGGTGACATACAGAGAGGATTGGCTCAGGCGGCGGGATCTGGCTCGATCAGAAAACTGATAGCCACGGCCCCACCGCCACCATATATATCGGGAGAAAAATTGGTTGCGGAGAATGACGCATTAAGGTGTAACAAACAAACACTTAGCAACTGTGTAAATGTTAAAGATAATGTTAACCAATTAACCAATGCAAGTATTAACCCGTGCAAGTTGTACCCTGTTTTGAACTTTCCTCAGGAGTGTGATCAAGAGGACGAATCGGCAACAATTTCAGCGCTCTCTCTAGCAGCCACCATAGCAGAGACCACAGTAGGCACAGCCCCACCCCCGAGATTAGTAACAAAGGCCCCTAGCGGAGGGATAGGTGAGGTCGTATCAACGGGTAAGTACAGCACCATACACTATGCTGAAACTATTTCACCACAGCCTGTAGAATCTACACAGAATGAGGTTGTTAGAGTTAATCCTGTTAAGGTAATAGTAGTTCCAAATGGGAAAACAGACACTTCAGGAGTCACTCCTGTTAGGAACATTGCCATGTACAGCCCATTTTCCCGAATGGAATTAAGGACCATAGTGTCGGAATTCCCTGACCCTAGAAAAGACTTAGTTGCCAGCCAAAAATACATCAGAGACCTAGGTAACACGTTAGAGCCCAACAACAAAGACTGGCAGATATTGCTGAGAGCATGTTTACCCTCCAATGTCGACGCAGCTCAATTTTTAGCTGACTGTGGATTAGATCAGGATGTACCTCTTACAGATGTGTACAACAAAGACAATGTAAAAAGAATAAGCTTACAGTTAAAAGAGTATTTCCCAGCCGTAGTTAAATGGAACAAAATATTCTCCATTAAACAGAAGGAGTCAGAAACAGCTGCAGAGTATTTTCACAGAGCATTATCAGAAATGGCAAAATACACAGGCATAGAGGACATTAAAACAAACATAAACCATCGGGAAGTAGCAGTATCGGTACTGATGGATGGTTTAAAAGAATCATTAAAGACTAGGGTACAGACCACACAACCATGTTGGCGAGGTCTGTCTGTGGCTACTTTGAGAGAGGCTGCTATTGATCACGATAGGAACATCACCAGACACAGGGAACAACAAGGTGATAAGTTAATGGCAGTAAGTATACAGGCCCTGACCACAAGGCAGCCTTTGTTTATATCACCAAACCCTGTGGGTAAGTCAAATGTGGTTACTTGTTATTCTTGTCATAAACAGGGACACATGGCACGAGATTGTAGAATGAAGAATTCACGAAACTCATACCAACCCCCTAGACAACGACACGACACACGACATTGGGAGCAAGGTCCGCAGAAACGGAGTTATGAGCCACATACAGGGGAAACAAAAAGATACCCCCCGAACAGAGACTGGCAAGCCTCTGGTAGCTCCCAATTAACTCCATCACAAGTAGTTGCTGCCAGCGGGATTCAGGGAGGTCACCATACCCAATAGGGGTGTGGCCATACCTGTAATCTGCAGCCAGTAAAATTGATTGCAAGTCTTGGAAGTGAACCAGAAATTGCAATCAATGTAGCTGGTAAATCATTAAACTTTCTTGTAGACACAGGGGCGGCCAAATCAGTGATAAATTCGACAGTGGGCATGAGAACCACTGGTAAGACAATTCCAGCCATAGGGGTAACGGGAGTAGTCCAGCACTACCCTGTTAGCAAACCAGCCGAGATTACAATAGGGCCTTTACATACCAAGCACTCCTTTTTGCTGGCTGCATCGGCACCGACTAATCTCCTGGGAAGAGACTTACTGTGTAAAATGGGGTGCGTCATTTATTGTACTCCTGAGGGTGTATTCTTGGACATACCTGAGAATCACGCTCAGGAAGTACGAGACATGTTAGACTCCCCGTCAAAATTAATGTCACATACCATTATGACAAATAGGACTCCCTCCCAAGTAGAAGAAATGACATCTCAGATACCAGAGTCACTTTGGACTAAAGATGGACAGGACACTGGATTAATGGCAAACGTAGCTCTGGTAGTTGTACAAGTAAAAGATGGTAGGATAGCTCCAAAAATCCCACAGTACCCTCTGAAGCCAGAGGTGGAGTTAGGAGTGTATCCCGTAATAGAGCGCTTGCTACAACAGGGCATTCTGGTAAGAACGTCCAGCACTGCCAATAGTCCCATCTTCCCTGTTAAAAAGAGTGGGGGGAGGGGTTACCGGCTAGTGCAGGATCTAAGGGGGATTAACAAAATAGTTGAGAGTCAGTTCCCCGTAGTGCCAAATCCAGCTGTCATCCTAATGCAAATCCCTCCCACTGCGAAATTTTTCACTGTTATTGACCTCTGCTCCGCTTTCTTTTCGGTACCTCTGCACCCTGACAGTCAATATTTGTTTGCATTTACATACAGAGGAGTCCAATACACATGGACTCGATTACCACAAGGATTCATAGATAGCCCAAGTATATTTTCTCAGGCTTTGCATGATTGTTTACAGTCTTTCCAACCAGTGAGTGGATCAGTATTAATACAGTACGTGGATGATCTACTACTGTGTTCTGATTCATTGGAAGCATCCCTGAAGGATACGAAACAGCTCCTGTTTCATCTTTCAGACACAGGACACAAGGTTTCCAAAGACAAGTTGCAATTATGCCAAACTAAGGTAAAATATTTGGGACACTGTTTAACACAAGGACTGAGACACCTGACCGCTGATAGAATTCAAGCAATTAGAGACATGACTCTGCTACAAACCCAGCAGCAGATCAGAACATTTTTAGGAATGTGTGGGTATTGCCGTAACTGGATCCCAGGGTTTTCCATTCTAGCGTTACCCTTGCAGGAGATGGTCTCCTCAAACAAACCTGATCGGATTTCGCATACAGACGAGTCTGAGACAGCATTTGAGAGACTTAAACAGTGCCTAACGCAGGCACCAGCATTGGGTATGCCAGACTATGGGAAACCCTTTGAACTATACGGAACAGAAAGTGCTGGTTGCGCGGCAGGCGTACTAACCCAAAAGCACGGTGATGCCAGCAGGCCGGTAGCATATTACAGCGCTCAGCTAGATACGGTAGCGCGATCCCTCCCCACATGCTTGCGAAGCGTTGCTGCGATAGCATTGCTAGTAACGAAAAGCGAAGACGTCGTGCTAGGTCACAACCTCACAATTCATACACCACATGCAGTGTCAGCCTTGTTAAATTCTGCCCAAACCAGACACGTCTCATCAGCGCGGTTTACAAGATGGGAATTGGCACTAATGGCCCCCGTAAACATCACCATAAGGAGATGCAGTGCATTAAATCCTGCAACATATCTCACAGGTGTGCCTGGACAGGCACAAAGGGTGGAGGATGAGAGTGGTGGGGAAGGAGGATTTAATACAAAGGAAGACACTCATGATTGTATGGAATATTTGACCCAAAATTTTACCGCAAGGCCTGACATCAGTGACAACCCACTGGAAGATGTAGAACTTACGTTCTACACGGACGGTAGTTGTCATAGACAGTCAGACTCGGGAGACTTGTGTACTGGATACGCAGTCGTAGATGACCAAGGCACCATAGAAGCGGAACCGCTAGGCCCACCTCACTCAGCCCAGGTTGCTGAACTGGTCGCCCTAACCAGAGCATGTGAATTGGCTAAGGGCAAATCAGCCAATATCTACACCGATTCCAGATACGCATTCGGGGTAGTCCATGATTTCGGAGCCCTATGGCGCCTCAGAAATTTCATGACGGCAGCTGGTACACCGGTAGCGCATGCAGCCCACATAAAAAGGCTTCTAACAGCGATACAGGAACCCGACAGAGTGGCTGTTATCAAAATGTAAAGCACATACATATAGCCAAGACCCAGTATCACTTGGTAACAGCCGAGCAGACGAAGCTGCTAAATTAGCAGCTGCTACCCCCAGACAGACAGACACCACACAACTGATGGAATTTAATACCATCAACACACAGAAGTTGTGTGAGATGCAAAATTTGTGTTCCACACAGGAAAGGGCAGTCTGGAAGGCAAAGGGATATGGTCAGGAGTCCTCAGGACTCTGGACGGATGGACACGGTAAACCAGTGGCCCCCAAAGCATACCTTCCATGCTTAGCTGAGGCAGCTCACGGGCTGACTCATCTGGGCAAGGAAGGGATGTGCAAGTTGGTAAGAGCATATTGGTGTGCCCCAGGATTTTCTTCTCATGCGAGTAAAAGGGCAATGTCATGCCTTACCTGTCTGAGAAAGAACATCGGAAAGGCAATACCTACAGAACCATCTCATATCCCACCTGCCGGCGGCCCTTTCCAGGTAATACAGATTGACTTTATTCAATTACCCCCTTGTCGAAATTTGAAATATGTACTTGTTTGTATAGATGTTTTCTCAAATTGGGTCGAAGCATTTCCAGCGGCCACAAATACCGCTATGTTTACTGCTAAGAAAATTGTGCAGGAATTTGTATGTAGATATGGTATCCCTAGAATTATCGAAAGTGATAGGGGTACCCATTTTACAGGTGATGTCTTTCAAGGAATGTGTAAATTGATGGGAATTGATAGCAAGCTGCACACTCCATACCGTCCACAGGCGAGTGCGAAAGTGGAAAGAGTGAACAGCACTATTAAAAATAAACTGAGTAAAGTGATGGCAGAGACAGGATTGACATGGCCAGAAGCTTTACCCATTGTACTGTACAGCATCTGAACCACTCCCAGGTCCCCTCTTAATCTGTCTCCCTTTGAAATCTTGTTTGGTCGACAACCGCATGTTATGATTAACCCTCAGGATGATTTGAAGTGTAACAATGAAGTGACTGTAAAATACTTGATTAACATGAGTAAACAGTTGAGGAATCAAAATGATAATCTGAAGTTAGTGATTCCTGATTTACCAGATAGTAATTGTCATGACATTGAACCTGGGGATTATGTAATGATACGGAATTTTCTACGCTCAGGTTGCCTTATTGACAGATGGGAAGGACCATACCAGGTCTTATTGACTATCACTACAGCATTGAAGGTTGCTGAGAGAGAGACTTGGGTTCATTCGTCCCACTGTAAAAAGGTTGCTGATCCAGAGAGGCCCCGTGATAAGGAACAGACGGTAGAGGTTGTATCACTGGAGTGTCTGTTCCAGGAGGACTGAGGCGGCACCTGAGCATTGAAAATCACAAGACCAAAAGCAGTTGTCGATCCCCTGTTCCCTTTTATTGTTTTTCTCCAACTTCCCATCCCCTCTCCCCCAAATTATTTTTTTTCCCCCTTCTCATTCTTCTCCGTTTCCTCCTACAAGATGGACTTGCCCCAAGAGACTGTGATCCGGATTTTCCTGTTGACCATGATGTTGACCAGAGCAGTCTGTTCCGGCGAGAGTACCATGGAGGTCGAGAGAGGTTCTGGAATGGGTTCTGATGACAGAGATGGAGGCGTAGTTTTCCAAGAACAACATAATCAACAAGCAAAGGCGAGTATCAGAAAACGATCCGATAGCATTGACCATAGAAGGAATTGTGAAGGATTGTTAGCTGAAGAAAACTGTATCTGTCGGCTCTGTAACAATGTCATTGAGGATGGGTGCATAAAGAAATGCCAATCCAGTTTTAATATCCATATGGACCGGCATCCATTGAGTGACTATCACTCCTTAGTGGGTAGCGTGTTAAATAAAACAGATTGTTGGGTATGCTCTCAAGTACCTCAAGGTCATAGCAAATCAGGGCTAGTACCATTTCCTTTAACGTTAGGGGAGGTACTTGAGTTAAGTGGTGGGAGACCGGTGGACAGGAGGTTTAATATCTCCAGCCCTCCTAGTTTGAAGCTCCACCAATACCATGTGGATAGGTCCCTATTATGTTTTAACATCTCCAATCCCCGAAAGCCGGGAAATTGGGAAGTGTCATGGAGTAATCAAACCATGACCTTTTCGCATAGAGCAGATAGAATGCCTACAGATACAGAGCTTATACGCCACATAGCCAGTAGAGGAAAATCTTTCCGGTATAGGTATACCTTAGGAAATAGGATTACGAGAGTTGGAGAGGTATCACCAGGATACTGTGCACATATCGTACAACCTGATACGTGTACTAAGCAGATGGAAGAATTAGGGTTAGGAGATTTCACATGGAAGGTGTGTAATATGGTTATGTCCTACTCCGTCCCATATGTTCTCCCCGATGATGCATATTTCATATGCGGGAGAAAGGCGTATAAGTGGCTTGCCCCAAACTCTGAAGGATTGTGTTATATTGGAAAAGTACTGCCTGAAGTAATGACTGTATCACATGACAAAATGAAAGACATACACCGTGTTGCCCAAACTCCTTATACTCACACCCATTACGAGCACGTAGTTAAACGGCACCTGATAGAAAGAACAGAGCATCCGGCCTCTGACATGATCCATGAATCCACCGGGATTCAGTTTCTAATCGCGTTAGATATCACTCGCACCACTAGAGGAGTGTTGAATTATAAATACATATCTGCGCTCGCCAATTTGTTAGATAATATCACTGAAATGTATGATGACACGTTTAGGTATACTGGAAGGGAACTTCAAGCTTATAAACAGAACTGGTACAGCATAGAATGGTTCTTAATTACCTCACAGCAGTGACAGGCGGATATTGTGTCACACGGGCAACACAATACGGCGTGAAATGTTGCACATATATTATGAATAGCACCGAGGACCCGGTCGAGGTCATAGACCAAAAGATGGACGATATTCTCCAACTGAAGTGGGAATTTCGCAGGAGACACAATCTCACTCTTGCTGCTGTAGGTAATGAGCTGACTAGTTGGGTGTCATGGTTGAACCCGCGAAATTGGTTCTCTGGTTTAGGAGACTGGGCTCAAGGAGTCATAATGGATGTTGGGAAGTTTCTCCTATGTATCTTAGGTGTTATCATAACGATTGGTTTGATATTTAGATGCGGTCAGGCTTTAATGAGGTGCAATCGTCGTACTAGGGTAATGAGTTTAAGGAGCGAGGAAACTGTAATTCCAATGGACTTGATTTATGACCCAAATGTAGAAACAATGATGTGATGAAAATGCGATTTCTACGGTCCGTTTCTTTCACCTGTTTTTCCGTTTCCTCCAAGGTAAAAAGACCCACTTGGACGAGGAATTTGATGAGCCGATATACAGACAACAGAGGGATTAAAGAAGAAGTTTTGACAACCTGATACACAGATTTTTGATGAACTATGCCATGGATCCCCAGTTTCCCTAGAAATTTTAAAATTACGCTAGCCCAACACTTTTGTAAATCTATGGACATTGACAGCTTTTGCTCGCACCTTATGGGCAAAAGCACAAAGAAGACTGCATTCAACAGACACCAAACAAGACCTCAATTGACGAATGTACATTTACCTGACATAGAATACCACCGCATTTACCGTAATTATGTCTTTTCTTCATTTCTACAACCCTCAGGTAATGACACACATAGTCGATAGGGAATACAGGCACAGATATCAGCAATCACATATCTCCCCCATTCATGTATCATCAACTAAAATGTGCTCCCCCATTTTGTTACAACCAAAGCCGAAAAGAGCTCGGTAAAGTTTGACAGCCCATCCACAGACCCGTACCACGGGATAAGAAGGAATTCAAATGTATACTTCACAATACCTCGAAGCTTGATTTAAAACACGTACGGCATGATGATACATGACCCCCAAACACGGATTCATACACACATGCTTCTGCAATCTCACTAGGTCATACCCTTTTCCTACCTTCTCCTCTCCTCCCCTACCCAACCATGTAAATGTATTAACCCCTGACATATATTTTTCTCTTTTTGAAATGTTTTAGAAGGTGGCAGTTATTGTTGACTGCCAAAGGGTGGACTGTCAAAGTCAGAAAAATATCTCTATGCACACTACCATATTTGCACCTCACACAGGTCCGTGCTGCGCATGCGTGCGCTCTCCCGTACGTGCGCATACTCACAGTCGCGGGCACCCGCAGGCGCACGGTATGCGTATTTACGGTAGAGTTTATGTGATCGTAGCGTGCGACTCAATTGTTACATATTTTCACTATATAATGTATTTTGTAGATCATGGTCCCTTTGATAGATTCTGAAAGTTTAGTTAACATAGCATGTTCCTGAACAGAGAGATCCCTCTTTGTATTGTACAAAGGGTCTAACAGGGGTCATACAGTGGTGTTTGGTACCCATCGGAAGAGTATTTAAATAGCAATATTCCGGTGTTGGTTTGGAGCGGATTAATCGCTCGTGCGAATAGTTATGGACATAAGAAGTTTATGTCCATTTACTATTATTTGTTCTTATTTAGTCATGCGGCGGGAAACCCAGTATCCCACCCACCTGAACAGTTGGAAGCAGTCACAGCCCACCTGTATGAATCAACCTATGACCTTTTGTTATAATGCGAAGCCGAATTCCTGTGTCCAATGAACAATGAGATTGTAGGGACCATTGAATTGTATTGTGTGTGGGGCATAAATAGGCAAGCCGACCATATCCAGTTCACTCTCTTCAACGGTTCTCATTGCTGATAATCGGGAGCTGGATATCGAGGCGCATGCGATCGTTTCCCCTTGTGCGTAAGTGTTTCTCCGCAACTATATTGATCTTCTTGTTATTGTGGGCCAATTTCTCTCTCTCTCTCCCTTCTCCTCTTTCTCTCTTATTTTCCTTTAAATAGTAATTGTATTATATTTCCTGTGTAGTTATCTGGTTAGGTAGTCTATGTTATATTGTAGTGTATGATTTGTATTTGTATTAATTCTTTTGCAAGTATATCATTCATAATATATATATTAGGCGTTGGACCCTAAGCACGGTATCTGTGTAATTCTTATAGTGTTAAGTATTCTCAGAGCGTCGGTGACGCTCATTCAGCTTTTGAGTTAATAAGGTTACACTAGGTTGCATCTACACCCTATCTCTACCCTAAGGTTTTACAGCATATTTCATTGTTTATGGTTTAGATATAAAGGTTTAACATTGTGAGCGTCAGCGCCGCTGGTGATCTCCTCGTGGTCCCGAGCGTCCGCTACGCTATAGTGAATCATTAAGTTAGTCAGCAGCCAATAGCGTGCCTGCCTGTGATCTCTTGGCCGTGAGCGAACGTGACGCTTGAGCGTCTCGACTACGGCTAAGCGATTGTTACGCAACGTGCGTACCCTTACGGTACTTAATACGTAGATAGCGTACAGTATTCTTAGACCTCATAAAGGGTATTATATAAGATAAATATTTAGCTTTATCCATGACAAGATTTTGGAGTGTTTCTGTGGGAATTTGTGCCCATTCATTATGTAGAGCATTTATGAGTTCAGGCTAGGATGTTGGACAAATAGGCCTGGCTCGCAATCTCTGTTCCAGTTCATACCAAAGGTGTTTGATGGAGTTGAGGCCAGGACTCTGTGCAGGCCAGTCAAGTTCTTCCACACCAATTTCATCAAACCATATCTTTATAGTCCTTGGTTTGTGCAGTCATGTTGTAATAAAAAAGGTCCTTCCCCAAACTGTTGCCACAAGGTTGAAAGGATAGCATTGTTTAAAATGTCTTAGTATGCTGAAGCATTTAGATTGCCCTTCACTGGAGTTAAGAGGCCTAGGCAAAACCCTGAAAACAGCCCCATACCATTATCCATCCTCCATCAAACTTCACAGTTGGCATAATGAAGTCAGACATGTAACATTCTCCCAGTATCCACCAAACCCAGACTCGCCCATTTGACTGCCAAACAGAGAAGCATTCGTCACTCCACAGAAAACGTACCAATGCTCCACAGTCCAGTGTCGGTGTACTTTAAACCACTCTCCAGGTCATTGGCATTGGACTTGGTTATGTGAGGCTTGCATGCAGCTGCTCTGCCATGTAAACCCATTCCATTAAACTCCCACCACACAGTTTTTGTGCTTACAGTACATTAATGCAAGTGGAAGTTTGAAACTTTTAAGCTATGGAATCAGCTGAACTAGAGCAACTTCTATGCACCATGCTCCTTAGCAGTTGTTGACTCCGCTCTGTGTTTTATGTGGTCTTCAACTTCATGGCTAAATGGCTATTGTTACTAAATGCTTTCGCTTTCTATTAATATTACTAACAGTTGACTGTGGAATATCTAGCAGGTAGGACATTTCACAAACTGTCTTATTGCAAAGGTGGCTCATTGAGCGTGGCTGCATTGCATGCCGGGGCAAGCAGCATGCCTAGGTGCACCTGCACTTTGGCACACAGTCTAGCACACAGAGATGCTCCCATTCACTTTGAATGGGGCATGTGTGCGTCTACGACACACGCATGCATGTCCCGTTCACTCCCACCGATCCACCTTGCTGGGCACGCCAGGCATGATTAGCGTGGCTCCATCTGTAAATAAAACTATGGGAACAATCAATTTCCTAGCTGTAGCAATATAGGCTAATACAGTCAAGCTATCTGTAAAGATTATTAGGACAAAACTGCTGCTGTTGCAAGAACATGTGCCAGTTGAATTAAATTCTGAGAATACTGCATTACACACTAAAGATGCAAAGCCCAGAAAATACAAATGCAAGTGATATGTACAGCACATTATAAGATAGGTCATAAAGCATCTGAATGCAAGCAAATACATGAGTGCTACTCTGAAAAAGAAATGTAACAGCAAGAATAAGACAGTCGAAGAAGAGATTTCTGGTATTTTAACATTTCACCTGAAATCAGGAGTGGTTTACTACACCAAACATGTGTGATCCTATCATGATCAGAAGGACAGGAGATATAGTATTTGCAGGAAAAAAAATATGTACCAGACATGGGGATACACCTCATAGTTATGAGTTTCCTACAGTAGAAAACATTTAAAGTCCAATTTGCAGAAGGATAGTGTTTTGTGTGGGAAAAAAAATAGAACTTTAACAGCAACAGGTACCGGATGTCGATAAATATGTATCCTTGACACAGTGGAGGCCATGGTTACTTTTTATTGGAAAACAATGGAACTCTGGCACAGAAGACTACTGTCATCTTGTAGTCATCTTGGATATTACAGTGTCCAAAAACTTCTTCTAGATGGAATGGTAAATGTTAAATCCATGACTGATACTGAAAGACCATTACTGTGAAAACTGTATAACAGGCAAGCAAAGCTGTTTCCCCTTCCCAAAATAATTGACCAGCGCTGAAGAACCCCTGGATGTTGTGTACACAGATGTGTGCCGTCCAATTATTATTATTATTATTATTATTATTATTATTATCCTTTATTTATATGGTGCCACAAGAGCTCCGCAGCGTCCAATTACAGAGTACATAAACAAATAATCAAACAGGAAAACAGCAACTTACAGTTGATGACAGTATAGGACAAGTACAGGGAAAATAAACATAGTTACATCAGCAGATGACACTGGAATAAGTATCAGGTGGCAGAAGACTGCTGGATTTGGTGCAGTTGAAGATTATTAAAGTAAGAAAGGATAAGCACATGAGGGAAGAGGGACCTGCTCGTGAGAGCTCACATTCTAAAGGGGAGGGGTAGACAGACAGGGGTGACACAGATGGGGTACATAGAGAGCGTAGAACAGAGGGTTAGGATGAGATTTGGCTGGGTTTGGTGAAGAAGTGGGTTTTGAGAGCCCGTTTGAAGTTTTGTAGAGAGGTGGAGAAACTGAGGGGGAGAGGTAGGGAATTCCAGAGAAGTGGTGCAGCACGTGAAAAATCTTGGAGGTAGGAATGGGAGAAAGTAATCCGTAGGCAGGAGAAAGCGAAGAGGATGGGTGGGAGTGTAAAGGGAGATAAGGTCAGAGATGTAGATGGGAGAGGAGTGGATGAGGGCTTTCTAAGCGAGTGTGAGAAGCTTGAAATGGATTCTGAAAGGGAAGGGAAGCCAGTGAAGGTCTAGTAAGAGAGGAGAGGTGGACGTAGTGCGTTTGGTGAGGAAGATGAGCCGGGCAGCAGCATTGAGGATAGATTGGAGTGGAGAGAGGTATTTGTCAGGAATGCCAGTCAGGAGGAGATTACAGTAGTCCAGTCTGGAGATGACCAGTGAGTGGATAAGAGTCTTAGTAGCATCCTGGGTCAGAAAGGGTCTGATCCTGGAAATATTTTTTTGATGAAAACGGCAGGTTTGTGAGAGGTGCTGAATGTGAGGTTTGAAGGAGAGGGAGGAGTCAAGGATTACTCCAAGACAGCGCACTTGGGGGCTAGAGGAGATAGTAGTGCCATCAATAGATAAAGAGATTGTAGGAGGTGAGGTTATGCAGGAGGGAGGGAAGATGATCAGCTTGGTCTTAGACATGTTAAGTTTAAGAAAGCGCTTGGACATCCAGAAAGAGGTAGCAGAGAGACAGTTGGAGATACGAGTGAGGAGAGCAGGGGAAAGGTCTGGAGAGGAAAGATAGATTTGGGTGTCATCAGCATAGAAATGATATTGGAAACCAAAAGAACTAATGAGCTTACCTAGGGAGGACGTATAGAGAGAGAAGAGGACCAAGGACAGAACCTTGGGGTACCCCTACAGTTAGTGGAAGTGAGGGGGAGGTGGAGTCATGAGAGGAGACAGAGAAAGAACGGCCAGAAAGGTAGGAGAACAGCCAAGAGAGGGCAGTGTCATGCAAACCAATGGAGTGAAGAATTTGCAGTAAGAGAGGATGGTCCACAGTGTCAAAAGCAGCAGAGAGATCAAGTAGAATAAGTATAGAGTAGTGTCCCTTAGATTTAGCAGCATGGAGGTCATTGCATACTTTTGTAAGGGCAGTTTCAGTGGAGTGGAGAGGACGGAAGCCAGACTGGAATGGGTCAAGCAGTGAGTGTGAGGAAAGAAAGGAAGTAAGGCAGTTGTAGACAATACGCTCAAGGAGTTTGGAGGCAAAAGGGAGGAGAGAGATGGGTTGGTAGTTGGAGAGAGTGTTTAGATCAAGGGTAGGTTTTTTTAAGAATAGGAGAGATGAGTGCATGCTTGAAGGCAGAGGGGACAGTGCCTGATGAGAGGGATAGATTGAGTAGGTGGGAAAGATGGGAACAAGCAGAAGGAGAGAGGTAGTGGAGAAGGCAGGAGGGGATAGGGTCAAGTGGGGAGGTGGTGAGGGGACAGGAACGAATGAGGGCCATGACTTCCTCTCCAGATGCATGGGAGAAAGATGTCAGAGTAGGTGCGATTGATGGGGAGGGTTGGTAAGGGATGGGAGAAGGCTGGTTACTGATGGTCTGGTGTGATGTGATGTCCTGACGTATGGAGTCAATTTTGGATGTGAAGTAAGTGGCAAAGTTAAGAGCAGAGAGTGAGGAAGGGAGACGAGGTGGAGGTGGGTAGAGGAGTGAGTCGAGAGTGGCAAAGAGACGCCGGGGGTTGGAAGACTGGGAGGAGATGAGGTTCTTGAAGTATGACTGTTTAGCAAGAGAAAGGGCAGCACTGAATGATGAGAGCATAAGTTTGAAATGCAGGAAGTCTGCCTTAGAGCGTGATTTCCTCCAGTGTCGCTCAGCAGTACCTAAGCATTTTTGCAGATATCTGGTGCATTTGGTGCGCCAGGGTTGAGGTGTTAATTTACGAGGGTGAATAGTGGTTGGTGGAGCATCAGAGTCAAGAGCAGAAGTAAGGGATGCATTGTATGTGGAAGTGGCTTGTTCAGGCCATGAGAGAGAGAGAATAGGAGAGAGAAGTGAGTCAAACAGGGAGGAAAGGAATGTGGTGTCAATAGCTTCAATGTTAAGCTTAGTGATGGTAGCCTTAGGAGGTAGAGATGGGGAAGTCAAGAGAGATAGGTTAAAGGAGAGCAGGTGGTGGTCAGAGAGGGGAAATGGGGAGTTGGAAAAATCAGAAATATCACAGCGGTGAGTGAAGGCCAGATCCAGTGAGCTCCCATTAACATGGGAGGGTGAGAAGGTCCACTGGGAGAGACCAAGTGAAGAGGTGAGGTTAAGGAGTTTAGAGGCAGGGGATTGTGTGGGGATGTCAATAGGGATGTTGAAATTGCCTAGGATAATGGAGGGAATGTCAGAAGAGAGGAAGTGAGGAAGCCAGGAAGCAAAGTTGTCGATGAATTTGGAAGCAGTGCCAGGGGGGGCGGTAAATGACAGCTACTCTAAGATGGACTGGTTGGAAGAGGCGTATGGCATGGACCTCAAATGTAGAGAATGTAAGGGATGGTTCTGGTGGTATGAGTTGGTAGGAGTTCCTAGAAGGTAAAAGGACCCCAACATCACCCCCATGGCGACCCCCAGGTCGGGGTGTGTGTGTGAATGCGAGTCCCCCAGCAGAGAGAGCAGCAGGAGAAGTAGTGTCAGAGGGTGTAATCCAAGTTTCAGTAATGTCTAGTAGGTGTAGGGAGTTGGAAATGAAAAGGTCATGAGTGGGGACCAGTTTGTTAAATACAAATCTGGCATTCCAGAGGGCACAGGATAGGGGGTATGAGTTTGTGGGAGAGATGTGAATGAGATTATCAGGGTTGCTGTAGCGATGAGGTGAGATGAACTTTGAGGGTAGGGATGATGAGAGAGTAGTGATGGTACGGGTGCCTGAGCTAGGAGGGGAAACTGCAGAAGGTGGGCAGGGAGGGAGGTCAGTGTGATGTGGATGGTGTGTGGGGAGGTGACAGGGAAGGGAGAGAGGGAGCAGGGCTGAGTTGTGGGGTAGCAGGACCATGGGGCAGAGGTAAATGAAAGTGGGGTAACGGGAAAGGAGGGGGAAGGAAACAGAGGGATGGAGGGGAGACAGAGGAGGTGTAGGAGACTAGGGTGGAAGGATAAAGATACATTATTAGGTAGACACTGAGTGATGTGGGGAGTATAAGAAAGCCTTGACATAGTGTTAAGTAGGTAAATAGGTTGAGGGAAAGTGGAAGTAGGAGAGGAGACTGTAAGGGAATCAGAGCAGAAGAATTGCAGAGATGCAGGTGAGAAAAGCAGTGTAGGCTCAATGGGTGTAGATTTAGTATGAAATGAGTCAAAAGCGTAGATAAAATGGGTGCAGAAATGTATTTGGGCTGTAAGAAATGAAAGGATTGTGAGAGGGTTAAGAAGCAATGGTTAATCTGTTTGATTTTTTTAAGTGTAGACGAGAAGATGAACTCACAATTGTCCCAAAGAAGATCTTTGTGATCCTGATTATGGATGGAAACTTGATCTTACATGTGTTCTTTTCTGCAAATGGGTTACATAGTGTTCACAGAGTGAAAGTTGGAGGGTGATAAATTTGCATATACAGTTGATATTGATAAGTGGTTCATCTGTTGTTGTTTGTGTTGTTTGAGGTTTTCTTTCAGTTTTTCGTACAGTTTAAGTCCAGGCTAAGTCCAGGCTTTGATATTAAAATTATATATCTACTCCCTTTGAGCCTACTCCCTTCGAGTCCTACACCCTGGATCAATCAGCCAGGCTTAATCAGCCTGCTATACTCTAATATGAACTAACATTAACAGCTAAATCGATAAGTGGATACATTGATGACTTCACCAGAATAACAAACATTTATTTAATTAAAGAAAATAATGAAGTAATGAGTAAATCTGCAGACTACAGTTCAGTAGTCAGAAAACTCAGAGATCAGTAGAAACTCAAACTGGCCACAAGTTGATATTCTTAAGGTATGACAATGGTGGATAATATCTAAACAAAGATGTAGAATTATTCCTAAAGAAGCATGGCATTGAACTTCAACTGGCCATTGAATTCACACCAGAGCAGAATGATTTCAGTGTGTAAATTGTACCATAGTGGAGAAGACTTGATGTACGCTGAAGGATGCATGCCCAAACAAACATTTTTGGGGAGAAGCAGTATCTTCAGCAGTGTATCTAAAGAATCATGCTCCCACAGTTGTTCTAAAAGACAAGACAACAAAAGACACATGGGCCAATATTTACAAAAAATCCGAGTTTGTCCGATTTGTGTTTTTTTTTCTAAGTCCCAACACGGGAATTCACTAAGCACAAATCTTGGCAGTGTTTGGACTATTCGTAATGGTTTGAATGACAAAGGTCAGAAATACGAATGAATAGACCATCGGTCAAACGCGGCTGTTATTTCATACAACACGGGTATTCACTATTCATTCGTATTTGGGTGTTAGTCTCTGAGTGCTCAACTGCGGGTGTATTTTTTTGCGATTCGTTAAAAAAAGCAGCAAAAAAATAGACCTGCTTTCTCCAGGCGAGTAAGGATAATCATTCACGGATCAGTGAGATCTGTGCATATTTATCTATGGGAAAGGGTCTGTTTACTGTAAAAACGTGAAAAAAAATTGCGTGGGGTCCCCCCTCCTAAGCCAAACCAGCCTCGGGCTCTTTGAGCCTGTCCTGGTTGAAAAAATATGGGTAAAAAATTGACAGGGGTTCCCCCATATTTGATCAACCAGCACCGGGCTCTGTGCCTGGTCCTGGTGCAAAAAATATGGGGGACAAAAAGCGTAGGGGTCCCCCGTATTTTTTGAACCAGCACCGGGCTCCACTAGTCAGAGAGATAATGCCACAGCCGGGGGACACTTTTATATAGGTCCCTGCGGCCCTGGCATTAAATCACTAATTAGTCACCCCTGGTCGGGGTACCCTGGAGGAGTGGGGACCCCTTAAATCAAGGGGTCCCCCCATTACAGCCACCCAAGGGCCAGGGGTGAAGCCCGAGGCTGTCCCCCCCATCCATGGGCTGCGGATGGGGGGCTGATAGCCAAGTGTAAAATAAAAGAATATTGTTTTTTGCACGAGAACTACAAGTCCCTGCAAGCCTCCCCCGCAAGCTCGTACTTGGAGAACCACAAGTACCAGCAAGCGGGGGTTAAACGGGCCCGCTGGTACCTATAGTTCTTCTGCAAAAAAAATACCCAAATAAAAACAGGACACACACCTTGAAAGTATAACTTTATTACATACATTCCGACACACACATACTTACCTATGTTC
This sequence comes from Pseudophryne corroboree, assembly GCF_028390025.1. NCBI lineage: Eukaryota > Metazoa > Chordata > Amphibia > Anura > Myobatrachidae > Pseudophryne > Pseudophryne corroboree. The sequence continues at coordinate 716,776,069 of NC_086448.1, forward strand.
AGATGCCGACTCGGCCCACGTCTCAACGTCGATTCCAGGGTACCTGAAAATAAAATTATACTCACCTAAATCCAGTGTGTCGTGTCCTTTTTTAATAATCCACGTACTTGGCAAAAAAACAAACCGCATACCCGATCCACGCACTGAAAGGGGTCCCATGTTTACACATGGGACCCCTTTCCCCGTCTGCCGGGACCCCCCCTGACTTCTGTCAAAGAGGGTCCCTTCAGCCAATCAGGGAGCGCCACGTCGTTGCACTCTCCTGATTGGCTGTGACCTCCTGTAGTGTCAGTGAGGCTGTGCAGTGAAGATACAATGTAGCGCATAGGCGCTCCATTGTATCCAATGATGGGAACTTTGCGGTCAGCAGTTGACCGCGAGTAACCTCAACCGCTGACTGCAAAGTTCCCATCATTGGATACAATGGAGCGCCTATGCTTTACATTGTATCTTCACTGCACAGCCTCACGCTTTCCGGTGGCAGGGCAACTTCTTGAATGAAGCTATCTCCAGTTCCTGGAAATAGCTTTTAATGGGATAAAAAAAACTAGAGAGTCCCACCTCTCAGGAGGTACTGGGGACTTGGGGAATCAGACTTCAGGAGCCAGAGCAATCCATCAATGAAAATATTAAACTGCATACCAGGCGTGTGGAGCTGGACCAGGGTCCAGCTACTGGAAGGCTGATATCTCTGCTTTTGGACATAGTAAAGACAACCTGCCAGCATTAACCAAAAGGGGAGAGCCCCAGCTTTTGGAATATACCCTCAAAAAATCTTTAAGTCAGACACAACTCGAGATATCTGTATGGGAAGAGCAATTAACAGCTCAGAAGGGGACCACTGCTTTGAAGTCGAATATCTCCGGTTCCCCAGGGCCAATTTTCAAAAATATGGTACCCCTGGAAAAAGGGGACCCTCAGCTATCAGTCTACTTATCAGGCACGGAAGTGAAAAGGTCAATACATGTAAGTGATCCATTACTAAATAACTGACCATAGATAGAGATGCATTAAAATCTGCTCTTAGTTTCACAGTGTATTATGTGATAACCATGTAAACATAACCCATTAATGTATGAGTGTCAGCAGGAAATATTGTTGTCCTAACACTTAAACAAAGTTGCTTGTAATGACAATGCAATAGCAACTATAACCATACTCTTGTACACATACACCATGCAAGTATGCAGTTTCTCTATGCAAAATTAGTAGTTACACATTCACGGTATGGTATGAACTTGCAGATTCTCAATATCATACATCTCAGTATTCAAAGTTAGACATACATATTTTTTGTAATTCCTATGCATTTACAGTATGAACTGGACTACTTGACATAAAAAACTGAGCATCATCATATTATGCACAAGGAGTATTCAGTATGAGCATAAAATCATTCCTGTGACATCCTTGAATATCAGAACATACAGTATGTCAGTAATTAGTTCAGGGTTGATAATTGTCACATTACAGTTAATAACTTGCAGATTCTCATTATCATCAACTGATAGCGTATTGTGTATAAAAAAAAGGAATGATTCTGCTGTCATCCATTGTACAAGGTATTGGACAGATTATTAGAGAACAGTGCGGCTGTGTTTCCAGGAAATACAGATAAGGGTTGGTGAATAGTAAAGGTTTTATGGGAGTTAGGTGACCCCTGATGCCAGATGGCAGTGCACACTACCAGAAAGAAGGAGCAATGTATCTGTGATTTTATAGTAGGTAAGGTGCATTTTAGCAATTCTGTCTACAGTCACTGTTGTGTTGGGTAACAGTCTCTAATCAACTGGTTAGGACCTGAGATGTGGATTCCCATTCGCCACATGGTGTGGATCCCTTCTGCTCGGTGCAGGTCCATGGTCTCTAATCAATTGGATAGGACCTAAGAGGTGGATTCCCATTTGCCACATGGCATGGATCCTTTCTGCTGGGTGCAGATCCACGGTCAGCTGATATGAAACCTGGAGTGAAGCGCGTTTTGCCATCAGGTTTTTTTATACAAGGATTACCAGACCCCAGTGACTGTGCTGTATCTATGCATGGAGACAGCAGCCAATATCATTTGTTTTTAGCTTGTGTGACAAGGATCACATACACCAATGTAAAAGTGCCAAATGACAGGTTTATTTCTCCACAGCTTCAATGACAGGTAGACCATAGCACAATGTCAGCAGGTTACAGACAAGTCAAAGGTTATAGCATATGCCATAGAAAGTCACACAAACACCAGTGTTCAAGGAGCTGTTTCAGGATTCCTAACACTAAGCACGCCCTGGCCTATCACCTGGATGACTAATCAGGAGTCCTATCTCTTGTGACTGAAACTATTTTAAAATCAAACTGACAGGTGTCTGTAATCATGCCTGCTGCTGCTCAGACTTGAACACCCAAAATTCCTGGACTAGGTTTCACATCCAGTAGTTCTGTAACAATAATATCAGATTTGTGCTGTCCCTGTCACACTTGATCATAACTGTGTACATGCTCAATAAGTAGAGACTTATTATGGAGAAGTTTAAACCAGTCATATTTATGATGTTTGACTGGCATGGGTATGAGCCAATCATTAATATATATATGCAAACATTTGTAAACAAAGGAAAAGCAGAGGTGTTTGGAAACCTTTTTATTCTCATAGAGATATATATTTATTCTCATGGCACGTGGAAATAACTTGCTCTGGTGCCCTCAATAGTGTGACTGCCCCAATATACAATGGTTGGAATGGCGACACTCAGAGCCTGTATTGTATTGTTAAGGATACATTTATTACACCTTCACTTCTTACACAGTGATAGTTTTAAGGGTCAGGCCGCCCCTAGGAACGAAATTGCCCCCACTTACCCTGAACTAGTCTAAAATTCTCATTATTTTATAAGTCCTAACCTGGTAATTGCCAGTATACTGTAATAGTAAAATGATGCAAAAGCTAAAACTATTTGTATTTTATTTTAAAGTTTTTTTTAAGCATGCCAAAAGAGATATGTATCAATATACACACAAACTGCTGAATGTTAAAACCACAAATGCTTCCCATAAAGGACAAATCACTACAGTATGCTGCTTCACAACTATGTCTGGCAGCCTTCAGCATCCTCCATCACAGGCAATACTGAAAGTCAGCTGCCCAGCAACAGCAAGAGCCAGGTTCAGGAGCTGCGCTGATACAGATGTGTCCCACTACAGCCTTCCTGCATATAGCAGCATCCATTCGCATCGCTACCAGCTTCCATAAGAATCAATAGGAGGAGGGCATAAGCATACTGTATGTGGCTCCCATTGAGCTGAATGGCATAGTGGGGCATTCGCATAGCATACAGCCTGCTATGCTGTGAACATATGCAATGTATGCATCACAGCAACACTGAAAGAGCACACATCTGTACGTACATGAAGGAAGGGGCATGGAGATGAAGCATAGATGCAGGGTTCTGATGAGTGGCTCTGTATAAACTTGGGCTCCACCCCATTCAGGAAGCCTCCATGAAACTAAAGCCTCCAGGACCCAGCAGACGATAGCCCCTACCTCCCAGCTGCTGATCCTGGCTGCCACCATTGTTGGTCAGCCGACATTCCTGCTGGTACTGCTATATTAAAAAGAAGAATCAAACAATCAGTAGCTGTTTTTTATGCAGTGGCGGCTGCCATGCTGCCTCCTAGCAGGGAGGGTGCAAGGCAACAGGTAAAAATACAAAATAATCACTTATTACCTCATGCAGCACAGCTGGGTGCTCCTGCCATCAGACTCTCACAGAGACATGCTGCTAGGTACCACCATCGGACTCCAATTGATGTCATCAGGTCGTGACTCCTAGTGGCGCATAGCAGAAAAAAGTTAACAATCACCACAAAAAACAACTATTGAACACCAATAAAATTAGTGATACTGTGCAAAACTAATTCAATAATATTACAATAAGCATATTAGATACCGGAGTGTTACTGTAGTTATTTCTAGTATCATTCCATAATTAAGTTAAACTGTAAGGTATACAAATCTTACCAGTGGGATTTAGGAATAAATTATTGCAGTTTTCACTAACTCAGAAAGTATATCTATACTCACAAGCAGTGGCAGATTTTACCTATAGGCTGCAAGACTGCAGCCCCCCACCCCTTACCCCCAGTAAAATCTGCCACTTGCAGGGACTGCCAAGCAGTGGCAGTAACTTTCCACTGGAAGCACTCCCGGCTAATCACAGCCAGACAGGCAGTTCCAGGCAGAAGTGTTTGCTATTATGGCAGCCCAATCTGACTTCTAGGGGCTGCAGCTGATGCAGTCCCAGAAGCCAACCTGTTCTCTACCATTGCTGGACATAAGCCCTGCCTTAAGCCCCACCTCAGAGGGATGTCATCTGCCAATCACCGAGAGGTAAGGACCAGGGCGCTGGGAGGACATCAGCCAGCTCCACCAACCAGACAAGTTTGGCTATTATGTAATGTCTGGTGACTGGTTGGCCACTGCGTGCAGTCTCAAGGGCCACCTGGATGACCATCATTGCTACGATGATATGATTCAGCGCAAGTCAAGTCATCCGCGCTGGTCTGCCCACTTCACTTGGAATGTGGGAAGACGGGATGCAGATGGAGGCCAGATCCGAGTGACTTGCTTACTTTTCCGGCCTAGCTGTTCCAAGAGAATATGCACATCGGTCTTGGGATGTAATGGGTTCTCCTTGCCCTATTAATTAACATAAAGGAACATTACATAAACAAGACCTTACTAATAATTTTGACTAGGCTCTTCTGTGACCGTGTGAATTACAACCTGGTGGGAGGCACAAGAAGATCAGCCACTCTGAACAAGAAGGTTCATATTGGCAAATATCTGACTGATATCTGTAAACATTTTCAGGAAACACCAAAGAGGGCCTCATTCTATGACAGGACCAAAAATCTCAAGGCCAAAGTCTTTTTGATACAAAAGATTTTTTCAAAGAGATAGACAGTAAATTGAAATGCCTGAGGAAGCATATTATATATAAATACAGTATGCTTTTATAGGTGGCTTAGATGAACTCAAGAGATCTAAAAATCAAGCACAACAATTGTGGAAAGCAAAGCAAATGATTCACAAGAGGACACAGCTTGGCATAAAAATCAGACTCCTTAACCTATATGGATTTAGGACATTATTTAAGGATCTTTTCATTACCACAAGGGCTCTAAGCTTTGAGGTAAATCAATTGCAGACTATGTGATGGATGTTTCAAAATAGGAAAGGTAGAGAACCAATCATCTTCTAGCCATCATTTTATAGAATGTTTGGTTGCTATGTTCAACTTCTCCAATTGTAATCTTTAGAAGGTTAGATACTGACTAGCTGTTCACATTGTGCCTTCTATTATTTTTCATGATTGTATACTTACTCTGTGTGATACATTTCAAAAATAAATATTTGACCTGTGGGAGTAGCAATGGCCATAGTATATGACACAGAAGATAGAATCCTATGGCGCAAAAAAGCAGCTTAAATAGCACACACCACCAATAGAAATTTTCACCACTGAAAACAGACTTCACACATATAGGGGTAAATTTACTAAGATTCGTATTTTCCCGTTTCAGGTCAAAGTTCAATCACGAATGACATCGAAAGTGTAAAACTGCAACTTTTTGAATTTGTTACGATGGATTTACTAAGCTGTCGTATTCGGGTTTTTCTTTTCTTCCGATGTCGATGTCATTCGTGTTTTTTTTTTTTTTTTTACGGCAGTGATTAGCAAAACACTGCCGACTTTTTTACAATTAATCTCGGCCGGATCTGTGTGATCCGTGCTGGGGTTCTATTTTTTTTTTTTTTAAATTAAACACTGTAAAATTTTAAAAAAAAATTGCGTGGGGTCCCCCCTCCTAAGCATAACCAGCCTCGGGCTCTTTGAGCCGATCCTGGTTGCCGAAATATGGGAAAAAAAATGACAGGGGTTCCCCCATATTTAAGCAACCAGCATCGGGCTCTGTGCCTGGTCCTGGTTCCAAAAATACGGGGGACAAAGAGAGTAGGGGTCCCCCGTATTTTTAAAACCAGCACCGGGCTCCACTAGCTGGACAGATAATGCCACAGCCGGGGGTCACTTTTATATAGTGCCCTGCGGCCGTGGCATCAAAAATCCAACTAGTCACTCCTGGCCGGGGTACCCTGGGGGAGTGGGAACCCCTTCAATCAAGGGGTCCCCCCCCCCAGCCACCCAAGGGCCAGGGGTGAAGCCCGAGGCTGTCCCCCCCCATCCAATGGGCTGCGGATGGGGAGGCTGATAGCCTTTGTTGTAAAAGAAAAGATATTGTTTTTAGTAGCAGTACTACAAGGCCCAGCAAGCCTCCCCCGCATGCTGGTACTTGGAGAACCACAAGTACCAGCATGCGACGGAAAAACGGGCCCGCTGGTACCTGTAGTACTACTACTAAAAAAATACCCAAAAAAAGACAAGACACACACACCGTGAAAGTATAATTTTATTACATACATACACACATACATACATACTTACCTTAAGTTCCCACGCAGGTCGGTCCTCTTCTCCAGTAGAATCCAAGGGGTACCTGTTGAAGAAATTATACTCACGAGATCCAGGGGTCCAGGCTCCTCGGGAAATCCAGGGGTAATCCACGTACTTGAAAAAAATAACAAAACGGTGTCCCGACCACGAACTGAAAGGGGACCCATGTTTGCACATGGGTCACCTTTCCACGAATGCCAGAAACCCACTTTGACTTCTGTCTAAGTGGGTTTCTTCAGCCAATCAGGGAGCGCCACGTTGTAGCACTCTCCTGATCAGCTGTGTGCTCCTGTCCTCACTGACAGGCAGCACACGGCAGTGTTACAATGTAGCGCCTATGCGCTACATTGTAACCAATGATGGGAACTTTCTGCCCTGCGGTTGACCTAAAGTGACGTCACCGCTGAGCAGAAAGTTCCCATCATTGGTTACAATGTAGCGCTTAGGCGCTACATTGTAACACTGCCGTGTGCTGCCTGTCAGTGAGGACAGGAGCACACAGCTGATCAGGAGAGTGCTACAACGTGGCGCTCCCTGATTGGCTGAAGAAACCCACTTAGACAGAAGTCAAAGTGGGTTTCTGGCATTCGTGGAAAGGTGACCCATGTGCAAACATGGGTCCCCTTTCAGTTCGTGGTCGGGACACCGTTTTGTTATTTTTTTCAAGTACGTGGATTACCCCTGGATTTCCCGAGGAGCCTGGACCCCTGGATCTCGTGAGTATAATTTCTTCAACAGGTACCCCTTGGATTCTACTGGAGAAGAGGACCGACCTGCGTGGGAACTTAAGGTAAGTATGTATGTATGTGTGTATGTATGTAATAAAATTATACTTTCACGGTGTGTGTGTCTTGTCTTTTTTTGGGTATTTTTTTAGTAGTAGTACTACAGGTACCAGCGGGCCCGTTTTTCCGTCGCATGCTGGTACTTGTGGTTCTCCAAGTACCAGCATGCGGGGGAGGCTTGCTGGGCCTTGTAGTACTGCTACTAAAAACAATATCTTTTCTTTTACAACAAAGGCTATCAGCCTCCCCATCCGCAGCCCATTGGATGGGGGGGGACAGCCTCGGGCTTCACCCCTGGCCCTTGGGTGGCTGGGGGGGGGGACCCCTTGATTGAAGGGGTCCCCACTCCCCCAGGGTACCCCGGCCAGGAGTGACTAGTTGGATTTTTGATGCCACGGCCGCAGGGCACTATATAAAAGTGACCCCCGGCTGTGGCATTATCTGTCCAGCTAGTGGAGCCCGGTGCTGGTTTTAAAAATACGGGGGACCCCTACTCTTTTTGTCCCCCGTATTTTTGGGACCAGGACCAGGCGCAGAGCCCGATGCTGGTTGCTTAAATATGGGGGAACCCCTGTCATTTTTTTCCCCATATTTCTGCAACCAGGATCGGCTCAAAGAGCCCGAGGCTGGTTATGCTTAGGAGGGGGGACCCCACGCAATTTTTTTTGAAAAAATAAGCACTTTCCCACCCCTTCCCACTGATATACATGCACGGATCTCATGGATCCGTGCATGCCTATCCAATCACGAATTAAAAAAAAGGTCTGTTTTTTTTTAGCACTTTTTTACGAGTTGTAATTTTTCACGGCAGTGTTTTTTTTTTTTTTGCTTTGCACTTCTTAGTAAATGACCGAGATTCATACTTAAACAGCCGCGTTTTGACCGATGGTGTATTCATTCGTAATTTTTTACTTGGACTTGCAAAAAATTACGAATGCCCTCATCTCTGCCGTGATTAGTGTTTAGTAAATTACCGAGATGACACTTTGATGAAAAAACGGCATCTCGGTCAAAATCGGGAGCTTAGTAAATTTACCCCATAGAATGGGATAAGTGCAGTGAAAGTGCTAAGATAAATAACTTACATGTGTTGAAAGTTCTTTGCAATGGTCCTGCTGATTCTTGTAATCTTTATAGTTATTTAAGTTATTCTCACAAATCGGAGATACATGGGAACAAGAAAAAATATATCATGGTATAGTATGTTTTAACAAGTGCGAATTAAAGTCTCCCTGCAAAGGATTCTAGAGAAATGGCATTCATCTGAGTTATCTCCTTAAGAGTGTTTCAAAGATGGCGTACCAAACTCACAAAAAAGCTAGGTAACTGTTGCATATAAAGGTATCTTTATAGTGTTTTGCTAGAAGGGCTGTATACCCGGACCCACAATGTCTTGTTCATAGATGTTTATATAAAGGTATCTTTTAACTTCTAGTTGATGCATACCCAAAATCACAATGAAATTTGCTGAAATAAGCATTTAAAAGTATCTTTAGGACTTTAGATGTAGTGTACCCAAACTCACAGTTTAGAAACTGGAACATGCATATAGAGAATAGTAGAATCTACAAATTTGTTGATAAAAAGGGGATGTTTTTAATAAAAACTTTCCCAAAATGGGGTACAACAGTATAAAAGCATTAAGAGTTCATCATAAACAATTGGAAAAACAGAAGCACTTCATATACTACAGCAAGAGAGGTGATGGTAAAATCACTACAGGGGAGGATGATGGTAAAAACCCGGCACTGGAAAGTTCTGGACTCCTTTCCTCCTCAGGAATAACACTTCCACCAGTCCACAAAAAGGTCTCTCTGCTGCGCTGAATGTGTTTAAGAATGAAGGCTCCTCTCTGCTACTAACATGTTTTGATCACCCTAGATCTTGATCAAGGCATCCCTGAGGAAGATGATAATCAATGGTGATTTCCTTCTAGTAGAATTTGCAAAAAGATTTGTTACATTAGCATTGTCTATATTTCCACTAAGATATTGGATGATACTATGGGCTCCTCATTTTATTCTTTGACCCATAAAACCAATTTCTTCATTCAACATATTAAAATACTGCCTACAAATTAATTAAAAAAAATAGTCATTGGAGACTTTATCCTCTATAGCTAGAGGTTTTACTCATTATACTGTACATAAAACCCCGGTTATTATTCTCATAGTGCATACCTTCTTAATACTCAATTTATTTATTTTTTATGTATTTTGAGATAAGTGAAGAGATATATGTTGGTGTAGTTTGGTTAATTGCTTTATATGAGAGTAGAAGTATTTTATATTGATTACAGTAGAATATGGCCAACCAATGGAGGGTCTGACAGAGAGGATCAGCAGATGATGAACATCTTGCTAGGAAGATTAGCCTTGCAGCTGCATTTAAAATGGATTGTAGAGGTAAGAGTCTTTTCTTGGGAAGACCAGTAAGGAGACTATTGCAACAATCAATACGGGAGATGGTGAGTGAATGGATAAGAGTTTTTGCAGTGTCTTGTGTAATATAAGAACATATTTTGATATGTTTTTTAGATGCATGTAATATGATTTAGAGACAGATTGAATGTGGAACAAAGGACAGTTCAGAGTCAAGAATGACACCTAGGTAGTGATCTTGTGGGGTAGGGTGGATAGTCACGTTGTCAACAGTTATGGAGATGTAAGGTTGGCAACTACTCTTGGCTGGCGGGAATATAATTAATTCTGTTTTGGAAATGTTGAGTTTGAGGTGGCGAGATGCTATCCAATATGAAATGGTAGAAAGGCATTCAGTGACACGGACCAATACAGATGGTGATAAGTCTGGGGAGGATAGGTAGATTTGAGTATCATCAGCATACAAATGATTCTGAAATCTGAAGGAGCTGATTAGTTTACCAAGAGATGAGGTATAGATTGAGAAAAGCAGAGGACCTAAGACTGAGCCTTGCGGTACTCCAACTGATAGGGGTAGCAAAAGGAGGTGAAATCAGTGAAAAGAACACTGAAAGAGCGATTAGATAGGTAGGATGAGAACCAGGAAAGGGCTGTCTCCTGAAGAACTAGGGATTTTAGTGTTTGTATGAGAAGAGAGTGGTCAACAGTGTCAAAAGCAGCAGAGAGATATAGAAGAATAAGTAGTGAGTGATGGCCTTTCGATCTAGCAGTGACCAGATCGTTCACTACTTTGGTCAGTGCTGTCTCTGTGGAGTGTTGGACATGAAAGCCTGACTGAAGTGGGTGCAATAAGTTGTGGGAGGTAAGAAAGTTTGTGAGGCAAGTGTAGGCAAGTCTTCCAAGTAGTGGTGGTGGGACGGTAATTAGAGAGACTGTTTGGGTCAGATTTGTGTTTTTTCAGAGTGGGAGGGTATAGGATAAATAGGAGAGGTAGTGGAGTAGGAGGATTAGAATAGTGGTGATACTTCATCTTCACTTGTGTGATCATATGAAGAGAAAGTGCCAGAGGGATCAGGCAGGGAATTGAGCAGGTCACTGGCTAAGTTAGAGAATACCATTTCATCTTGGATTATATCAATTAATTACAAAACAGGTTGCTAGTAACTTAATTGGGCATATAGAGGCAAATTGAATGATGTACCATATGGGTATGCGGTTAACATTCCGCCCGTTGGGATCCCAGCTGTCTCAATACCGACGCCGAGATCCTGACAGGGGTACTATGCCGCCGCCGGAATACCGTCAAGGTAGGTGATTCCCCCTCTATGGGTGTCCACATATAGGGAGAATAGAACCTGTGGCGACCTATGGCTTCATTGCGCTCACCCCCCTGTTGGCATTCTAGCGCCCGGAATGCCGATATCGGTATGCTGACATTCGGCATCCCATGAGGTGGGATCACATACAAATCCCACCTAATGCCTCTGCAGTGGATTTAGCTCTAAATTATGCAGCCAGACATGTCAAACAGAGCACCTGGGTTAATCAGTTTTATATAGAGAAGGAAGGGCCTCAGGAATAAGAGAAAACAGCCAAGTACGATAAAACAGGGGCAGCTAGGAAAAACTACTGGGGGCATATCTACTTGGGGCATAACTACAGAGGGGAAAACCTACTTGGGGTACACCTACTGGGGGCATATCTACGGGGGCATAACTACAGGGGGCATAACTATAGTGGTCTTATCTACTAGAGGCATAACTACAGGGGGCATAACTACAGGGGGCATATCTACTGGGGGCATAACTACAGGGGGTATAACTACTGGGCTACTGGGGGCATATTTACCGGGGGCATAACTACTGGGGGCATATCTACTGGAGGCAGGATAATTTTTAAGTTGATAGTTTTTGTTGGCACCCAAAGGATTTTATAAATATCCATATGGCCCTTGGTAGAAAAAAGGTTCCCCACCCATATGACCCGGAACAAGCTTTATCTAGAGATGAGGGAATCAATTTATACAAATAAAAATAGAAAACCTTTTTACTGATCTATCCAATTCTGCATTCTTTCCAAATCATCTAGTATAAAATTTTCAATAGATTGGCCCAAATCACCTACAAAGATTGCTGATTCACTGGCAGAATCAGTGGTAAACTCAACATCATTACAGCCACTATATGCTGATACAGAGTTGCACGCAAGTCCGGCTTTACAGATGAATATTGTGATTTTCAGCCCTGTGCATGCTTCAAAGGGGCCGGAATCTCGAACGTCGGCATGAGACCGCCGTCAAAATCCTGACCAAAGTCGGGATCCTGGCGTCAAAATACAGATGCCTGGAATCCCGATCGTTTTTACAGTCTTACAGCAGGGTGCACCTGCTTCCTGCCGCTGGGGGTGGGAGGTTAGGTTTAGGCATTACAAGGTGGTGTGGGTGCAGGGACAGGAAGGGTATCGTTAGGTACTGCGAAAGGGAGGTTAGGCACTTTGAAGGGGAGGTTAGGGATAGGCACCAAGCAGGGAGGGTTAGGTTTAGGCAGCAGGGAAGAGAGGGTTAGGGTTATGCACCACAGGGGAAGGTTAGGGTTCTGCACCGACAAGGGAGAGTTAGGGTTCTTTCTGAGGGGCTATTGGGATTTTGATGGTCGGGATGCCACTGTCGGTATTCTAACCACCAGCATACCGTCCATCAGGATATTATACTGAATCCCTCCATTGTTGAGTGTGAGCAAACATGAGCAACAACAGGTAGCTACTGGTAATTGAGCATTCCCATGTAAGCTACCTTATGTGATGGTATGTCATAGGCATGTATGTGGAATTACGCACTATGCTGAGTTGAGTATATGCGGAGATCCATCTAATCTAATTTCAGACTGATCTCTTGCATCTGGTATAGGACTGATGAACCAGGCTGTTACTTCCACAATTAGATTCATAGGGGTAAATTTACTAAAGCTTCTGAAACACAGAATTGGTGATGTTACCCACAGCAACTAATCATATATTGTCTATAATTTCTCTATTGCCCTTTAGAAAATGATAGACAGCATCTGATTGGTTGCTATGGGCAATATCACCAATTCTCTGTTTTAGAAGTTGTAGTAAATTTACCCCATATTTGGGATGCAGTCAATTTACCTCCAATCAAAATCCCGACAGACAAAATCCCGACAGCAATTGACCGTCGGGATTTCGACCGTCGGGATTTTGATTGGAGGTATTTCATACCGATCCCCCGTATTTACCCCATGTGGTACATAGCATATCTTTAAAAGAGCTAATATCTTCCCTTCATTTTAGCACATGCAATGTGAATGCAATTACATCCAAAATGTTCCCACTACCTCTAAACTGTACTTTGACACAGATTAATTATAGATTATAGTAGTAAAATAGATTCATTACTTGATCTACATCTTCACTTTAAGCTATTGTATGTAGTATTCAACATATCAACAGTGAAATCAATAGTTATACATACTGTACTGTAGGATTGCAATCAGTGATGTGCAGTCAGTGTAGTCAAGGACCTGTCATTCTCCAATATACTGTACGTCAGAGTATCACTGTAAAAATGATTAGAACAAAACAAAGAAAATATTTATAACTGTGAGAAATGTGAGATTCCAATGTTTGGACCATGAGTAAGAAGCTAGAGGACCAAAAGGTTAGTGCAATATAGTGGTTTTTAAAATCTTTTTAGTGCTATTTGCTTGACCTTTTGTGGCCAGTTTTTATTTTTTACCTACAACAATCTATTTTCATGTTATTAGCTGGTAAGCAGAAAAAAATTGTGATTTATGTACAGTATATACATATCAGAATACCGATCTCAGCATCCCAATGATCGAAATCCAGACACGGGAAGGTAAGTATACTTGCCTTCCTCCCCTGGCTCCCTAAACCCCCTCCCCTCAGCCTAAACCTAACCACCCTTCCCCCCATGCAGCCTAACCTTAACCTCCGGCAGTGGTGCCTAAACCTTACCCCTCCCAGCAGCCTAAAACTAACCCTCCCCCCTGCACCCTAACCCTTCCAGGAGGTGCCTAATACTACTGCACCTTTGTATAATGCACATATGAACCATCAGGTTCATATATGTGTGTGTAAATCTGGCTCTGATACTAGCTAGTGCCTCCCTAGCCATTTACGACACTGCATATGACTGGTTGCAATCATGTATTGCAGCGAGTTACACAATCAGAGATTTGCTGCTTCTACTTCCACCTACACTATTCTTTAAAAGGGGTCTATTTACTAAGCTTTGGACAGAGATAAAGTACCAGCCAATCGGCTTCTAACTGTCATTTTTCAAACACAGCTTGTAACATGGCAGTTAGGAGCAGATTGGCTGGTACTTTCTCTCCATTCACTTTCTCTCCACTCAAGGCTTAGTAAATAGACCCATTAGCCGTGACACATTTTTGAGGTGTATTGCTCTTGTATAAAAGGTTTTGATATGCCAATGCTATTTTTGATTTGCAGCTACTGTATAAATTAATTTGGTGGATAATTTCAGTTTATTCAAAAGTGGTTAATTAGGCTGCTGGTTTGGTAAATAAAATATATTTTTATTAAAAGAACAGCAAACTAAATAAACATTCATAGATATAAAAACATCATGCTGGAAATCGCAGAATAATTAGTATCATACTTATAATCACTGCATGAAATTCAATAGATACCCCCGCATTAGCCAATTGGACTTATAATTAATTTAAAGCATGCATGCTTAATTGGTTAGCTGGTTAGTTAGTTGGACCAGTAATCAGTCCAAGCGCTCCCAGCTACACGCAGGCAGCGTGTCACCGCCTCAGCCAGATAGGAAACTTTCCAGCTATACAGTGCCTCAACCCAATCGTGGACACCAATACCGCCGCAGAGTGGAGGGTAAGCAGTGCCCCTATGAGTGCCACGATGGGTTACTAAGTGGTTATGTAAATCTCTCAATATTACATTATATGGAATAAACTGGCACAGAAATATCACCAGAAGAAAGTTTCACTATCTTAAAAGGACTGTGTTGACATATATACCCAGGGACATTTCTGTCTATCTAACCAAACTAATTATTAACATCAATATAACAAAATCCCTGGAGGGATTAACAGTTACTAACAACCAGGACTGTATACTGGGACTGATTACTGGTCCAACTAACTAACCAGCTAACCAATTAAGCATGCATGCTTTAAATTAATTATAAGTCCAATTGGCTAATGCGGGGGTATCTATTGAATTTCATGCAGTGATTATAAGTATGATACTAATTATTCTGCGATTTCCAGCATGATGTTTTTATATCTATGAATGTTTATTTAGTTTGCTGTTCTTTTAATAAAAATATATTTTATTTACCAAACCAGCAGCCTAATTAACCACTTTTGAATATTTGTGCGCTCATACGTTTTAAATTTGTGTATAGGGACAGTTCCCTTTGTTCAGGAGGACTTCCAGATCCTCCTTGTGTGAGCTGCAATTACTATTTAAATTTGATAGTACAAACTTAGCGCCTAATATATATTATTTATAATTTCAGTTTAAGTGATCAATATACTTTATGGTTTTATTATGTCCATAAATATGTACATTATTTTGTATTCTGTCAGTTTATGCATCCTCATTTTTTTTAATTAAATCTAAATAAAAATTCTGTATAAATTCGAAGGTATGTTTTTCAACTACTTTTTTAATGAGCACATTGAAAGTTTGTGGTATAGCTTTCCAGCAGTCGTATCAAAATTAAAAAAGCCAGTTTTCATCACCCGTCAGTAAGAAGTAGATTTTATTAAACGTCTTTGCCAACCCCGATATTCATACATCCTTTATCCATGTATTACCATGGCATTACTAAGTCACATAACATGTGGGGGGATTGGGTACATGTGCACCCCTATTAATTTGAAAGAGATGTCTACATGCTACCTGGTACCAAATATTTACTATACTGTACTTTACAAAACAAAGCAATCACTTGCCTATATTCATCGTCTCCAGATCCACTCTGTCAGTCCCTCCATTGGTTACCTGTATTCTACCGTATTCAATATAAAATACTTTTACTCACACATAAGGCCATTAACCATACTACACCAATGTACATCTCTTCGCTCATCTCAAAATATCTCCCAACCCGACCTCTCCGATCTTCACAAGATCTGCGTCTCTCATCCACACTCATTACTTGCTCCCATGCACGATTGCAGGACTTCCTTCGGGCTGCACCTACTCTGTGGAATGCCCTACCACGCACAATAAGATTTTCTTCTAGTCTCCAAACCTTCAAACGTTCCCTGAAAACTCACCTCTTCAGGCTAGCTTATCACATTCCAGAACCACTCACTCAACCTTCATAAGCTTTCCTATCCAATTATATCCCCACTGTGCAGTCCGCACATATCCTCCACATATTTTCTCTTTCTTCACTTTCCCTTCTTTCTGACCAGGGTTCATCATTGCTGTGATGTGATATCATGCAACCCTCCTAGAACCTTTGCAATCCAGTGGACAAATATGCAATAAATAGTGCCTCTCCTTGTGGTATCAATGCCTATTTCCCTATAGATTGTAAGCTTGCGAGCAGGGCCTTCCTACCTCTGACTGTTTGTTTATTACCCAGTTTTGTTGTATCATTGTGTCCAATTGTAAAGTGCAATGGAATTTGCTGCGCTATATAAGAAACTGTTAATAAATAATAAATAAATAAATATATGAAAATACGGTCGAATCACATTATTACAACCACCTCCTACATTTAACGTGGGCAGCACGTAGTCCATGAAGTACGTCATATGTCATGCACTGGCTTGGTGGGTAAATAAGCTGCACAATAGGCCGTCTGCACATATACTGTATCACTCGGATGGATAAAAGGAGCGATTTATCTTAATTGTTCACGTGTTGCTTTGGTGAAGGTGTATTGTGACTGGACAAATGGCACCATTGCGAATTACTAACGAATAACTATGCCATTGATGTGAGTGATGAATGTCGGCTACGAAGGTGCGTGAGGTCCAACCAACATGCTACAGTAGAGAAGCTCACTGTCAAATTAAAATTAAAACTGGGGGTTACCAGATGTGTCTCTAAAATGACAGTTCAGTCCGTCTAGCTGCTGCACATGGCGGTTACTCTGGCCTTTAGCTGGTGGTCATTAATAACGTGACTCGGCCATATATTTGGCGCCAATTATATACAATGTTAAAATTGTCATAGGTGTATATTAAGAAATCATACCCAACCCAGCTCTATACATTTAATCTTGCCCTTCATATACTTATTGATATTTCCAGAGATCACTCTTTGTAGTGGATGAGTAATTGGCAGCAGTTATTGGACCATGAGGTCATATAACCCTTGCAATAGGGAATACGATCACCCTTGGCATTTATATTGTGCTCCCTGTTGCTTCAGTGATATTGAAAGCTAATCTGAATATTTTTACTATTTTCCTATTCATTTTATTAAATGCTAAGCAACATGATTTCATGCGTCTTTTTTTTATTTTTACCCGTCTTTTATTTCACTGTGTTGGTGATCCTTCATGCCCCATTGCACTTGGCATTCTTATCATAATGAAATATGCAAATAAAAAGTGTTATTCTGTAAAACGCAGATCTGTGGGTCCATACATCTGCTAAACCTTACCTCCCTACCAAATTCAAATAATTGTATTCATAAAACAAATGCAGGATACTAAAGAACGTGTTGTGAAATTTTCATTAATATAATAACTAGCCTGATTCTTAGCAGATGGTAGAGCGCATAGTTCATTTTCACCTGTAACTCGAAATCTATACCTGTAATAATTCATTATTCTTACTATGGTGCTGACCACCATGTTAAATGGAAAATTGCATACCTTTTATTTACTAAACCTCCATAAGTCTTTTATAGTTTGTTCAGAATTTTAAACATATTACAAAATAACTGTTATCACTGTACTTTATTATTTCTTATACTTATTGACTGTTATTTTTATAGCACTGACATATTCCACTTTATAAAGAATGTTTAGTCAATCATATTAATCCATGCCTCAGTATAATTTACCATCTCCTAATTCATGTTTGTACTCACTGCCGATGTTCACTGAGCAAATTGTAAGCAGACTGCGCCGATAGACTTTTGCTGAGATTTTTAATATAGATTGACAGGAAGGAACCTTTTGGGGGAGAAAATGCGGATTAGCAGGAAAAACACAGGCATGTCATGAGCGTTTTGAGGGCATGTATCTGCCTTCAGCTGTGATCATGTACATAGAGAAGCATGGCGCCCAGGGCCGGCAACAGGGGGATACAAAGGGAACAACTGTACCGGGCCCCAAGGATCAGAGGGACCCCAAGTATATGCTGATAAATACCCGGCAGGGATGTGAGCCGTCTTGTCCAAATAGGGCCACGAGCTGTAGGCGGTGTGGCCACAGCCTCAGAGTGACCGGAGCCTCTCACACACAGTGACTATGTGGAGCGAGTGTGCATCCGCTCTTCCAGGTTCTGCTCTGTTGTAGGTAGTTACGGGACATGGCAGCAGCTCCGCTGGCCAGGATTCCCGTGCCTTGCATTGGCCTCTTCTGGTAGGGTCTGCTGTGCGGTGTTCTGGTCTGTTGAGTGCAGCACAGGTGAGTCTCTCCCCAGGCTAAGAATGGTTTGGTGAGGGGATACAGGGCTTTGGGATGGGCTAGGGAAGCTGGGAAAGCAGCATGGAGTCATTGAGGGGAGGCAGACTGTGTGTTGGAGGAAGGAGAGAGGGAGACGCAGACTGTGGTGTGTAGGGGGGAGGAAGGAGAGATATTCATATTTATATATTTGTATAAATATGTATAAACAGATGATGAAAACCGCACTTCACCAAGTCACAAAATGTCGGGTGCCAGGTCAACTAGTAGTATATCCAATCGTCCACACCATGAGGCTCCAGCAGGGGCTTATGTAGTAGACCAGACCAGCCCTCCTTTAACTGATAAGTTATTTTAATGCTTTAAAAGACAATGTGCAATTCAAGCATAGTTCAAGCATAGTTGGCAATCCAGCAATAAAATTGTTAGTATCTCACGATTCCTCTGGGGTCCTCAGACCAAACCGGCTACAGCTCCCAACAGCCGTTTCGGACCATGCCGTCATCAGGGGAGTATCAACCATCTGCAGCCTACCAGTGCTTCTTTTATATGCTAATAGTCAAACCTAACTGTGTACACCTGTTGTGATAATCCCCAATTCACAATCAGTACTCACCACCTCACTGCCATTTATACATTTATACATATTTTTATATATATATATATATATATATACATACAGTATATAGTAGAAAGATGAGACTGGCACTCCAATAAAACTTTGAATAAGTAAATGCCCAGGTGCCAGTGTAAAAGAAATGTTACCACATAGAAAAAACACGGCACTCTCAGGACTTAGAAAACATACAGCGGGCTGATTCAAAAAACGGCTGGCTGAGCGGCTTTACATCTGTGTCAACGTTTCATTTATTGACTACATTTCATCAGGACATACATACAAAGAATAAAAAGTACTTACCTTAAATACATTAAGCCACCAATAGACTATCACCATGCACAGTGTGCGTGTCCTGGAAGGGGCCGGTGACGTCACCAGGGGGTGACGTGTGCCCTCCAGCACCATTTCCATGGTTACCCGTCGGACACAGCCACCGCACTGAGAATACATAACATCAGAGAGATAAAGTGCCAGTAAAAACTATACCTGTTGAGAGCAACAGGAATAAAGTTATACATATTATAATCCATTGTATCAAAGTGACAAATAGCAGTGTCAATGCTGGAGAAATAAACCGATTAGCTTAACCATTAAGTTGATAACTATCAGTGAAGAATTAAAGGGCTGAAGATCAAAAATACCAAAATATGAATAACATGTCACAGATACAGTCAGAAAAGTGTATGATGGTCAAAGGCAACTAACTATACTTAACAAACTAGAAGTAATAAAATGAATACCATATATTGATAATTTACTCACCAGCAGGTCTTTTCCCCTTTGCAGACTTGTGTCTGCCGAAAAGAGAGATACAACGCGGGCTTTAAAACTAGGATCGAGCACGGTGGCCAAAATGTAGTGCTCTGATTTCAACAGATTGACCACCCTTGAATCCTGGCAAAGCGAATGAAGGGCTCCATCCACAAGTCACACATACTTAGCGGAATCGCTCCATCTTAGCTCCTCCTTCAATTTCTCCAGCTGAGGGGAATGGCCAGTGTCTGAACCGACTTCATGTGTGGCAAGTTTGAAGGGTTGGAGAACCTTGCACAAGACGGAAATCATTCTCCACTGCGCTTGAGTCGGGTGCACTACCCCTCCTTTGCCTTAATCAAAGGTGGATGTATAGGCTTGAATGGCCTCTGAAGCATATAGAGGGTTGAATTCCACTTTGGTGCTACCTCTTGCTTCAGGTGATGGCAGGGCATGTTCAAGAGTGTTTGCTGGCACTCAAGACTTCGGCACGCAGTCAATGAATGTCAAAAGTGGCCCGCATTTTTTTAGGCCACCGACAGCATCTCCTGCACGCCTCTGTCATTTTTCAAAAACTTCTGCACCACAAAATTAATTGTATGTGCAAAACATGGGATGTGCTGGAATTTGTCCAGATGTAAGGCACGCACAATATTGGTGGCGTTGTCAGATATCACAAATCCCCAGGAGAGTCTAAGTGGGGTAAGCCATTGTATGATGATGTCCCTCAGTTTCTGTAAGAGGTTGTCAGTGGTGTGCCTCTTACGGAAACCAATGATACACAGTGTAGCCTGCCTAGGAACGAGTTGGCACTGCTGGTGCCACTGCTGTTGTTGCTGTGGAAGGCAATACATCTACCCAGTGGGCTGTCACAGTCATGTAGTCCTTAGTTTGCCCTGCTCCACTTGTCCACATGTCCATGGTTAAGTGGACAGTGGGTACAACCACATTTTTGAGGACAATGAGGACACTTTTCTAAATGTCCCTGTACAGTCTGGGAATCACTTGCCTAGTGAAGTGGAATCTATACAGGATTTGGTACCGGGGACACAGTACATCCATCAACTGTGTAAATCCCACTGCACTTATGGCAGATACCGGACACACATCTAACACCAGCATAGTTATTATGGCCTCAGTAAAATGCTTTGCAACAGGGTGACTGTTGTCGGATTTCATCTTCCTCACAAAGGACTGTTGGACAGTCAATTGCTTAATTGAAGTAGTACAGGTGGCCTTCTGACTTCCTCTCTGCAATTACAATCGACTCCCCGCAGCAACAACAGCAGCGGCAGCAGCAGTAGGTGTACCACTCAAGGATCCTCCGGTGGAATCCCAAATAGGAGAGGACTCGTCAGTCATGCCAGTGGCATGGCCTGCATGACTACTTATGTTCCTGACTGAGGAGTAAATTAATGTTGAGGGAGTTGGTGGTGTGGATTGCAGGAGCTTGGATCCAACAGGAAGAAGGGATTTAGGTGTCAGTGGACTGCTTACGCTCTTACCCAAAGTTTCTGAACTTGACAATGACTTCTGATGAATGCGCTGCAGGTGACGTATAAGAGAGAATGTTCCTAGGTGGTTAACGTGCTTAGCCCTACTTATTATGGATTGACAGAGGCAACACATGGCTTGACACTTGTTGTCCAGATTTGTGGAGAAATAATTTCACACCGAAGAGGTGGCTTTTTTAGTATTTTGCCTAGGCATGACAATGGGCTTTTTCATCCCATGTACAACAACTGTTTCTACTGGTGCCTTATTCAAACAAACCACATCACCATCAGAATCTTCATCGTCAACCTCCTCCTCAGCACCAGCTACACCAATTTCCTCCTCATCCTGGTGTACTTCTACAGGGACATCCTCAATCTCAATATCAGCAACTGGACTGGCAGTGCTCCTCCTAGCATTTGCAGGAGGTGTATAAATGGTAGTAGGAGCTTCCTTTTCCCATACAGTCTTGGGTTGGTCAGGCCTAGACATTGCAACTGCGAACACACTTGGACTCTCCTTGGGGATTTGTGATATATCTGAATGCACAGTTGTTTTTTCCTGTGCTTTAACAAGCTTAATTTTTTTCATTTTTTCAAGAGGGAGGAGGGCTTCCATACTCACGAGAAGCTGAACCACCAGTCATGAACACAGGCAAAGGACTAGCCTTTCCTTGACACTTCGTGTCGTAAATGGCATATTGCCAATTTTATGTTTCTCATCAGATCATTTCTTTTTTTTCTGGTTAATAATTTTTGCTTCTTGGATTTTACATGTCCTCTATGACATTGGGCATCGGCTTTAGCAGACGATGTTGATGGAATTGCATCGTTAGTGTCATGACTGGTGGCAGCAGCAGCTTCAGCACTAGTACTAGGAACTGGGAGTGGTTCCTGATCTTTCACTATTTTTTCCTCAAAATTTTTGTTCTCCACTTCACAGGACATCACCCCTTTATTATTACAGATAGAGATGAGCGTGTTTGGTTTCCTGAGAAACGAACCCCCCAGAACTTCACTAACCGAGCCCGGATCCGAGCCCAGCCCTGGTTTTCCCACCAGACTCTGAAACCAGAACGAGGCAAAATGTCATCATCCCACTGTCGGATTCTCGTGGGGTTTGGATTCCATATAAGGAGCCACGCATCGCCGCCACTTTCACTCCGGCATTGGAGAGTGAAGCGAGAGTACGTGTCTCCGTAGTGGCTTTTGCTGCATCAGTCCAGTCACAGTAGTGGTGTCCTCTGCTTCATATGTCCAGTGCTGCTGTGTAAGTCCAGTCCAGTGGTGCTGTGTTGTGCTGTATCAGTTCAGTGGTGGTGTATTGTGCTGCATCAGTCCAGTCACAATGGTGTTGTCCTCTGCTGCCATATGTCCAGTGCTGTTGTGTAAGTCCAGTCCATTACAGTGGTGTTGTGTTGTCCTGCATCAGTACAGTGGTAGTGTATTGTGCTGCATCAGTCCAGTCACAGTGGTGGTGTCCTCTCCTGCCATATGTCCAGTGCTGCTGTATAAGTCCAGTCCATTGCAGTGGTGCTGTGATATCCTGCATCAGTCCAGTGGTGGTGTCCCTGTGCTGCTGTATATATCCAGTGGTACTGCCGTATGTGTCCAAAGATACTGCCGTATATGTCCAGTGATACTGCCGTATATGTCCAGTGGTAATGCTATATAATTCCACTGATATTGCCATATATGTCCAGTGTTACTGCCATATAAATCCAGTGGTACTGGCGTATAAATCCAGTCCAGTGATACTGGCGTATATGTCCAGTGGTACTGCCATATAATTCCAGTGATACTGCCATATATGTCCAGTGGTACTGCCGTATAAATCTAGTGGTACTGCCGTATAAATCCAGTCCAGTGAACTGCCGTATATGTCCAGTGGTAATGCCATATAATTCCAGTGATACTGCCGTATATGTCCAGTGGTACTGCCGTATAAATCCGGTCCAGTGATACTGCCGTATATGTCCAGTGGTACTGCCATATAAATCCAGTCCAGTGATACTGCCGTAAAAGTCCAGTGGTACTGCCATATAAATCCTGTACAGTGGTACTGCCATATAAGTTCAGTGGTGCTGTCCTGTGCTGTATATTACTTACTCCAAATAAAGGGGTTATTAATATTTAATCCAAGTAATTTTTACAGGGTGTGCCCTGTGTGGTGTAGAGGTAAACTCTCCTGTGCTGCATTTTGTTATAAATCCAGAAAAATAATGGAGAACAAAAATTTGGAGGATAAAATTGTGAAAGATCAAGAACCACTTCCTCCTACTGCTGCTACTGCCACTGCTATTGTTGCTGCTGGGAGTCGATCGTCATCCCAGAGGGGAAGTCGGAAGACCACTTGTACTACTTCAACTAAGCAATTGACTGTCCAAAAGTCCTTTGCAACAAAGATGAAATATGACAGCAGTCACCCTGTTGCAAAGCGGATTACTGAGGCCATAACAACTATGCTGGTGTTAGACGTGCATCCAGTATCCGCCATTAGTGCAGTGGGACTGCAGTGCCACTCCTAGATGAACCAGGTGTTTGTGCCGCACACTTGTGTTGCTTATTTAGTCATCCAGCTACCTCATTGCACCTCTTTTACTTCTTTGCATGATGTGCTGTTTGGGGCCTATTTTTTTAAATCTGCCATCCTTTCTGCAACTGCAGTGCTACTCCTAGATGGGCCAGGTGTTCATGTAGCACACTTGTGTCGCTTAGCTTAGTCATCCAGCCACCTCGGTGCAACCTTTTGGCCTAAAAACAATATTGTGAGGTGTTCAGAATAGACTGGAAATAAGTGGAAATGAATGTTATTGAGGTTAATAATACCATATGATCAAAATTTCCCCCAAATTCTGTGATGTTAGCTATTTTTTATGTTTTTTCAAAAATCATCCAGATCCAAAACCAAAACCAAAACACGGAAGGGTGGTTTTAGCGAAACCAATCCAGATCCAAAATACGAGCATGGAACCAGAACCAAAACCAAAACACGAAACGTGCCCGCCGCACATCTCTAATTACAGCACAAAGAACAGTGTCCCTTTATTTTCAGAGCACCCCTTGTAATTTTGCAGCATACAACACAGGGCAAGTGTACCTTTATTTTAACAACAGCACCCCTGTATTTTAACAGCATACAGGACAGGTCAAGTGTACATTTATTTTAACAGTACCCCTGTGTTTTTACAGCATATAGGACAGGGCCAGTGTACCTTTATTTTAACAACAGCGCCCCTGTATTTTTACAGCATACAGGACAGGGTCAGTATATAATTATCTTAACAAGAGCACGCCTGTATTTTTACAGCACCTCTGTATTTTTACAGCACACAGGGCAGGGCCAGTGTACCTTTATTTTAACAACAGCACCCCTATATTTTTACAGCATACAAGACAGGGCCAGTGTACCTTTATTTTAACAACATCACCTGTTTTTTCCACAGCACCCCTGTATTTTTACACCATACAGGGCTAGTTTAACTTTATTTTAACATCCGCGCCCCTGTATTTTTACAGCATACAGGACATGGTAAGTGTAAATTTATTTTAACAACAGCACCCCTGTATTTTCACAGCACCACTGTATTTTTACAGCATACAGGACAGAGCCAGCACCCTTGTTTTTTAACAACACTCCTGTAATTTTACAGCATACAAAACAGGGCTAGTGTACCTTTATTTTAACAACAGCACCCCTGCATTTTTACAGCATACAGGACAGGGCCAGCACCACTGTATTTTCACAGCACCTCTGTATTTTTACAGCATACAAGACAGGGCTAGTGTGCATTTATTATCACAGCACCCCAGTATTTTTACAGCATACATGACAGGGCCAGTATACCTTTATTTTAACAACAGCACCCCTGTATTTTTACAGCATTCAGGACAGGGTCAGTGTATATTTTTTTTTAACAGCAGCACCCCTGTATTTTTACAGCATACAACACCTTTATTATGTGTAAAACCAATTTATTTGCCAAGATGCTGCATTGAATATCTGGGACACTGTGAGAAGTTTTTGCTTCATCTGTGGCGTGACTAAGATGCAAAATCTAAAGAAAATTATGGTATGCTACTTCATTCGCAGCATCTTAGTACTGTAGCTCCAGCACCTCACACCAT
The DNA here is from genome assembly GCF_028390025.1 of Pseudophryne corroboree. Lineage (NCBI taxonomy): Eukaryota > Metazoa > Chordata > Amphibia > Anura > Myobatrachidae > Pseudophryne > Pseudophryne corroboree. Next base: position 716,801,354 of record NC_086448.1, read on the forward strand.
ATGGTGTATGGACAACCATTAAGTGAGGACACAACAGTTGTGGCCCAGTAGTACTCGACAGAATGTAGTAAATGGAGATGGTGCATGGCTATAGTGAAGTGAGTAGCCCACTACCAATGTGCTGGGTTAGTGAAGATAACCAAGAGAATTTTTTCAATTTAGACAAATGCTGACTGAAAATATGAACAAAATAAAACAGTTCCTTAGTCAATGTTATGGACATTGCATACTTATCCAGTGCGGCCCTCACCTTTTCATTTTTAGGCTTCCTGACAGGGTGCATGGCCAAAAGTTCAGTATAGTTATAAACATTTTATTTCTTAGGATTCAGGCCACCACATGCCCCTTTATATGCATTCATCTTCTCATGCAATATATATGCCATCTGTAATCATACCATGGGTTAAATAGGTTGACTTGCTTGAATAACCCATGTTATGATTACAGATGGAGCACTGTGACTCCCTTGAATAAATATATATTCTTTATACACATCTCACTTCAACTGCAGACCAGCCCCCCCCCCCCGACCAACCCCCTTGATCCTAATTCTGCTCACAATCCCTGCTGGGAGCGAGCCACATGTTACAATGTCACTGCAAGGTGTTTTGCAGTGGAAACCATGTAGCCTGTCCTATTTATTCAGAGGACTCAATGAGATGGAATGTAGCTATCACTCATGATATTCAGATTGTGAGCATGATATGGGCTAGCTGGTCACCTCACTAGCAGGCACTACCTGTCTTGAACTAATGACACTCTGAACAGATTCCTGAATTCTGGACTATCCTAAGTATTCCCAGATGAGTGGTACCCAGTAATACAACACCTCTACCACCTCTGCCATAACAGCCCTATTCAGCCACTGGGTACATACAATGTTCTGGTCTCTATTGATGGACTTCAGATGTCAACAATTCATACAGAAGAGCATATGAGGACTGGTATACATTGATACAATAGGTACTGTATGTACTTAAATGTCAGCAACAATATTTTTCTAATATAATTGCTATTCTTGCTTATCATAGCATTTGTGGTCTTAACATACTGTATTTAATATGCTTAGGAAATGAAGTGTAAGACATTACAGAAAAAAAACAGATGGGAAAACTTGTGTGAAAGCTTTATAAACAAAGCAATCATATCATGTATCACGTGAAACATTCAACATCCAGATGATAGCTCAGGTTAGTTGGCAGTAACAATACTCTGAGATGAAATGACATGTCTTGTGAAATTCTTTGGAATATTTCTCCAACTACATATAGTATTAAATAAACAGACTGAATACAACATAAATGTAGAGGTAAAGCACGTATGTTTGTGCTGCTGCACCTGGTTGTTTCACCTTATACAAACAAAGGCACATGCTTGCTTTTATACACTGCATCTGTAAAAAGGACCTTTAGCCATACAAGGGATCAGATGTAGGCATATTAAGATGAATCTGGGTTGAGCATGCACCAATTTGCGTAAACTGTATATTTTCACGATGGAACTTGGCATGAGAAAAAGCTGCACCTGTTGCATTGAATCACTTCATATGTAGACTTTGTGAATTATTCACACGCAGATGTACTAATGGTACACATAAAACTGATCACTGTAATCTAGCAAAGTAGTTTTGTGGCTTCCAGTTGTTATATGTGTCAGAATAAGATGCACATTTTTAGGGTGAAAGGTGCTCGTGTGGCTAAATTACCCGGGACTTGGTGCACTGCGTGTGCTGTTTGGCATGACTAAAGCCACAATGTATGCCCATAATCTTGTATACTATCTCTATATGGACCTCTGTGTGTGGACACTTTATCACTGACCTGGTTTGGGAGTGTCGTGGACTCGGGGCTTCTTCCGATGACCGGGAAGAGGAACCGCCACTGGGTCGTAGTAGAGATGGCCGGATGTAGGTCTTCCTCATGCAGAACTAAGACGGCAGGCGGGAGGCCCAGAGGAATTCTTGTAGGTCCCCTGTAAGACAAGACTTGTAGAAATAATGAAGGCTGGGGTACTGAGATATTGGAGACACTGTGGTATTGAAGGCACTGAGGTACTGGGAGTACAGGGAGTGCTGGGAGACCCTTGGAGGCACGGAGGTGTTTGGAGGCACGGAGGTGCTTGGAGGCACGGAGGTGTTTGGAGACACCGAGGTGTTTGGAGGGACGAGGTGCTTGGAGGCACGAGGTGCTTGGAGACACGGAGGTAACTGGAGGCACGGAGGTGCTTTGAGGCGCGGAGGTGCTTGGAGGCACGGGGTGCTTGGAGGCACGAGGTGCTTGGAGGCACGGAGGTGCTTGGAGGCACGGAGGTAACTGGAGGCACGGAGGTAACTGGAGGCACGGAGGTGCTTGGAGGCACGAGGTGTTTGGAGGCACGGAGGTGCTTGGAGGCACGGAGGTGTTTGGAGACACCGAGGTGTTTGGAGGGACGAGGTGCTTGGAGGCACGAGGTGCTTGGAGACACGGAGGTAACTGGAGGCACGGAGGTGCTTTGAGGCGCGGAGGTGCTTGGAGGCACGGGGTGCTTGGAGGCACGAGGTGCTTGGAGGCACGGAGGTGCTTGGAGGCACGGAGGTAACTGGAGGCACGGAGGTAACTGGAGGCACGGAGGTGCTTGGAGGGACAGGATGCTTGCAGGGACAGGATGCTTGGAAGCACAGGATGCTTGCAGGGACAGGATGCTTGGAAGCACAGGATGCTTGCAGGGACAGGATGCTTGGAAGCACAGGATGCTTGCAGGGACGAGGGAGCTCTGGATCATAGCTTCCACAGGAGAAACGAAGATACTCAGGCATCGGATCTCTGCCTGGTATCTGATTTTAAATTCCCCGCCCTAGCCTGATTGGCGGAGCAGGCAGGTGACGTCAGACCTGCTCCGCCTCCTTGCCCTTGCTTGTGATGGCGGCGCCCTTGCTTCCGGGAAGCCGCCGGAGAGCAGCGCCGACCCGCCGCTGAAGCCGGAGACTGACAGGGGAAGAGAGGCGCCGGGCAGACCAGGCCACCCGCAGGGACAAGCGCGGTCGCCGCTGCCCGAGGTTCGTGACAGTACCCCCTCCTCCAGGAGTGGCCCCTGGACACTTCCCGGGCTTAGTCGGATGTCTGGAGTGGAAGATCCGAATCAGACGAGGAGCCGTTACTTCAGTAGCCCCAATCCAACTTCTCTCCTCAGGTCCATAACCCTTCCAGTCCACCAAGTACTGTAATTTTTTATGAAGATAACGAGAGTCCAGAATAGCTTTGATTTCAAACTCCGCTCCAGCTTCTGCCACTACGGACGTTGGCCTTGGGAGTGCTGAGTGGAATCGATTCAGTATGAGGGGACGGAGTAGAGAAACATGGAAGGCGTTAGGTATGCGAAGATGGGCAGGCAAACCCAATTTACAGACCACAGGATTTAAGACTTGTAGCACAGGGTAAGGACCGATGAACCTTGGAGCGAATTTCATGGTGGGCACCTTCAACCGGAGATTCCGTGTGGACAGCCATACCCTGTCCCCAACTTTATATTGAGGTGCGGCTTGCCGTTTCTTATCTGCAAAGAACTTGTACCGAACAGAAACCTGCTTAAGATTAGCATGAACCTTTCTCCAAATTTGTCCAAAGTGTCGTAGAGTGGACGCTACAGCAGGAACCTCTATTATCGGAAGGCTTGGAAATTCCGGAACACGGGGATGGAACCCGTAGTTGACGAAAAATGGTGATTCCCCAGTGGAAGAATGAAACAAATGGTTATGGGCAAACTCCGCCCAAGGCAACAACTCCACCCAGTTGTCCTGTGAAGGAGAGAGATACAACCGAAGAAAAGTCTCTAGATCTTGATTGACTCGTTCCGTTTGTCCATTTGTTTGGGGATGATAAGCCGACGAAAACTTAAGTTTAATGTGTAGAGTTGAACAAAGGGCTTTCCAAAACCTGGCGGTGAACTGTACTCCACGGTCAGAAACAATCTCTTGTGGCAACCCATGCAAACGAAAATGTTCTCGGATAAACAATAGAGCCAGTTTCGGTGCTGTCGGAAGACCAGTCAAGGGCACAAAGTGTGCCATCTTCGAAAAACGGTCAACGATAACCCAAACGGTGTTGCAACCCTTGGAACAGGGCAAGTCAGTGATGAAGTCCATGGAAATGTGAGTCCAGGGTCTCACAGGGATAGGCAGAGGACGAAGTAACCCTGCAGGAGGCAGACGAGGAGATTTATGTTGTGTACATTGGGGACATGAATTAACGCAATCTTGTACATCCTTCCTCATGGTGTTCCACCAGTAAGACCTTTGCAGAAACTTGTACATCTTCTGAGCGCCGGGATGACCGGAAAACTTGGAGTTATGGACCCACCGTAGTATTCCTGGGCGGAATCTAGCTGGTACGGACATTCTTCCAGGAGGAGGAGCTGGAGTAGTTAAAGCAGCAGAGACAGAAACTGGATTCAGAATTAAACCCCGCTCCGGAGGTTCATCCTCGTCTGTGGGAACCTGTGAACGGGAAAGCGCATCTGCTTTAATATTGAGAGTCCCGGCACGGTACTTGATAATGAACGAGAATCGGGAAAAGAAAAGTGCCCATCTCGCCTGGCGAGGATTCAAACATTGTGCGGATTTGATGTACAGTAAATTCTTGTGATCCGTGTAGATGGTAAACACATGTTTAGCCCCTTCTAGAAGATATCTCCATTCTTCCAAGGCAGATTTGATTGCCAAGAGTTCCTGGTCTCCAATAGAGTAATTTCGTTCGGCTGGAGAGAATTTACGAGAGTGGAAGCCACACGGATGTAATTTCTTATCAGAGGAATGCTGGGAGAGGACAGCCCCCACCCCGACTGAAGATGCATCAACTTCTAAGAAGAAGGGTTCCTCGAAATTTGGTTGTTGGAGAACTGGAGCCGTCGTGAAAGCTAACTTTAAGCGAGAAAAAGCTACAATGGCTTCCGGAGGCCACAAACTAGGATTAGAACCCTTTCTCGTCAGGGCAGTAATGGGTGCAACAATGGTGGAGAAACCTTTAATGAATTTCCTGTAGTAGTTCGCAAAGCCCAGGAACCTTTGTATTGCTTTCAGGGAAAGAGGCTGAGTCCAATCACGAATGGCCGACAACTTTTCCGGATCCATGCGAAGCTCCGTCCCCGAGATGACATAACCGAGGAACGGAATAGATGTTACTTCAAAGGTACATTTGGAAAGCTTGGCGTAGAGATGATTCTCTTGTAAACGGTGTAGCACCTCTTTGACTTGAGTCCTGTGTTCGACAAGATTCTTGGAAAAAATCAGTATGTCGTCCAGATATACCACAACGCTCTGATACAGCATATCACGAAAGATTTCGTTGACGAATCCCTGGAAAACCGCGGGAGCATTACTAAGACCAAACGGCATCACCAAGTATTCGTAATGCCCATCTCGGGTATTAAAGGCAGTCTTCCATTCATCCCCCTCTCGGATGCGTATAAGATTATAAGCTCCTCTCAAGTCGAGTTTTGAAAAAATGCGGGCACCACGAACCCTATCAAATAACTCTGTGATTAGTGGCAAGGGGTATTTATTCTTAATAGTAATGTCGTTTAGGCCGCGGTAGTCGATGCATGGTCTCAACCCCCCGTCCTTTTTCTTCACGAAAAAGAAGCCTGCACCAGCAGGGGAGGAAGAGGGGCGAATGAATCCCTTGAGCATATTGGACTTAATATACTCCGACATGGCTTGAGTCTCGGGAAGAGACAGAGGATATGTGCGACCACGAGGTGGCGTCTTCCCTGGGACAAGGTCAATAGGGCAGTCCCAAGGCCTGTGAGGTGGTAACAGGTCAGCAGCTTGTTCCGAAAATACGTCCTTGTACCCTTGATATGCCTCCGGAATGTGCTCTTCATCCGTTTTGGAGGTAACACGGAGCGGACAAACAGGAGTAAGACAATTAGTGTGACAAAAGGAACTCCAGGACAGAATTTGTGACGACTTCCAATCGATGTGGGGGTTATGACTTTTCAGCCAAGGCATTCCAAGAACCAGATCATGGGGCATTTCTGGGATTACCAAGAGTTCCAAATCTTCCTGATGTAGAGCCCCGACCCGCAGCTTAACTGGCCCCGTGCGCCACATTATGAGACCTTTGGAAATTCTAGTCCCGTTGATAGCCGTCAGTGAAATTGGCCGCTCGATAGGCCGTAACTTTAAACCCAAACTTTGGGCACAGAAGGAAGAAACGAAGTTCCCTGCAGCTCCGGAATCCAATAGGGCTTCACAAGACCTGGAGACTGAATTGGAGACTAGAGTTACTGGAAGCAAGCAGTCCGAAGTTGGAGAAGCTTTTGTCGTAACTCCCAGCTTGACTCCTCCGGAACAAGCTAGGTCTGCCCGTTTCCCGGACGGACTTTACAAGATTTAAGAAAATGATCTGCGGCTCCACAGTAAAGGCAGAGTTTACCCTCACGACGACGCTGTCGTTCTTCCGGAGACAGTCGGGAGCGGTTAATTTGCATGGGCTCATCTGAGCTAGGTGAGGCCACCGGCCTAGGAGTAGGATTCCGGAACCTGGAACGATCCGAACGGTTACGTTCTCTTCCACGCTCCTGCATCCGAAGATCCACCTTGACGCAAAGGGAAATCAAATCTTCTAATGGATCCGGCAGATCTCTAGTAACCAGCTCGTCTTTCAGCCGGTCGGAAAGACCGTTCCAGAAGGCAGCTCTCAGGGCATCATTATTCCAGCGTAGTTCGGAAGCAATGGTCTGGAAATGAACCACGTACTGGCCCACGGAACGGGCGCCCTGCCGAACACGGAGCAAATCGGAAGAAGCAGTGGTCATTCTGCCGGGCTCGTCGAAAATCCTTCGAAAGGACGAGATGAAGTTGGTGTAGTTGGAAACCATGGGATCAGATCGTTCCCATAATGGAGACACCCAATCCAAAGCAGAACCTTCCAACAGAGAAATAATATATGCTACCTTGGACCGGTCTGTAGGAAAGTTGTGTGCAAGTAGCTCGAAATGTACCTCGCACTGGTTCAAGAAACCACGACAATTTTTGGGATTCCCATTATAGCGGGACGGAGTAGGCAACTGAAGGCGTGGAGTGACACCGGCCGATGGTTGAACATTGCTGGCAACGGCAACTGGTGCGACTGCTGGAACAGGAGCCGGAATTACTGAGGCCAGAGACGCCTGAATCTGATCCAGACGCCCGGACAACTGCTGGAGGTACTGCATCACCTGACCTTGTGCTGCTTCCTGACTTTGCACTCGAGAAGCCAGGTTCTGGATGGCACTAGAGTCCGTGTTCCGATCCCCCGAGTCCATGAGGCCTGAGTATACTATCACTGACCTGGTTTGGGAGTGTCGTGGACTCGGGGCTTCTTCCGATGACCGGGAAGAGGAACCGCCACTGGGTCGTAGTAGAGATGGCCGGATGTAGGTCTTCCTCATGCAGAACTAAGACGGCAGGCGGGAGGCCCAGAGGAATTCTTGTAGGTCCCCTGTAAGACAAGACTTGTAGAAATAATGAAGGCTGGGGTACTGAGATATTGGAGACACTGTGGTATTGAAGGCACTGAGGTACTGGGAGTACAGGGAGTGCTGGGAGACCCTTGGAGGCACGGAGGTGTTTGGAGGCACGGAGGTGCTTGGAGGCACGGAGGTGTTTGGAGACACCGAGGTGTTTGGAGGGACGAGGTGCTTGGAGGCACGAGGTGCTTGGAGACACGGAGGTAACTGGAGGCACGGAGGTGCTTTGAGGCGCGGAGGTGCTTGGAGGCACGGGGTGCTTGGAGGCACGAGGTGCTTGGAGGCACGGAGGTGCTTGGAGGCACGGAGGTAACTGGAGGCACGGAGGTAACTGGAGGCACGGAGGTGCTTGGAGGCACGAGGTGTTTGGAGGCACGGAGGTGCTTGGAGGCACGGAGGTGTTTGGAGACACCGAGGTGTTTGGAGGGACGAGGTGCTTGGAGGCACGAGGTGCTTGGAGACACGGAGGTAACTGGAGGCACGGAGGTGCTTTGAGGCGCGGAGGTGCTTGGAGGCACGGGGTGCTTGGAGGCACGAGGTGCTTGGAGGCACGGAGGTGCTTGGAGGCACGGAGGTAACTGGAGGCACGGAGGTAACTGGAGGCACGGAGGTGCTTGGAGGGACAGGATGCTTGCAGGGACAGGATGCTTGGAAGCACAGGATGCTTGCAGGGACAGGATGCTTGGAAGCACAGGATGCTTGCAGGGACAGGATGCTTGGAAGCACAGGATGCTTGCAGGGACGAGGGAGCTCTGGATCATAGCTTCCACAGGAGAAACGAAGATACTCAGGCATCGGATCTCTGCCTGGTATCTGATTTTAAATTCCCCGCCCTAGCCTGATTGGCGGAGCAGGCAGGTGACGTCAGACCTGCTCCGCCTCCTTGCCCTTGCTTGTGATGGCGGCGCCCTTGCTTCCGGGAAGCCGCCGGAGAGCAGCGCCGACCCGCCGCTGAAGCCGGAGACTGACAGGGGAAGAGAGGCGCCGGGCAGACCAGGCCACCCGCAGGGACAAGCGCGGTCGCCGCTGCCCGAGGTTCGTGACACACTTCCTCGATGAGCAAAGTAAAAGTATAGCATCCAGTGGATTGGCAGCAGGATAGCAAAACAAGAGTTACGTGAGGTGGTTGTTGGGCAGTAAGCAGAAGAGTGACGGATTTGAGTGGCAGAGAGCCACAACATAAGGATGAATGTGGTCGCAATGAGAGACATATAGAGAAGGATCAATATATGGTCAAAAATTAGAGGCATCAGAGCAATGAGAGAGACAAAACGGCTAGCAATTAGGAATGAGAAGATGCAAAGAGCATGAGAGAAGAAGCAATGGCAACCAGCATAGCCATAATGTGCACAGACGACAAATGCCATGTGGGCCGAACAAGCCACCTCAACCCGCAATTGTTGATCTGTGTATGCCTCTGACTGTCTACCACCCGCTGGCCACTGCAATGTATTATAGTGGTGGTTCACCTTGGCTCCTTTACTTCCGGGTGCACCACTACTAATAGACACTACAGCTGGCAGCGCTGCAGCTACCTGCCCCATGTTGCTCTACCTCTCCCCATCTTCCCCAGTGAAGTCCTGCCTCAGCAGCCTAACTCACTCACGTCTGCTGCAGCCTCTCCCAGCTCCCATCTGTAGACACACTAACTGGGTAAGTGCTGCATATAGGAAGGGAGGGTATGTACTGCTACTGTGTGACATAATGTGTAAGGGGCACTAATACTAAAGTGTGATATACCATGTAAGGGGTAATTCTACTACTGTGTGGCATAACATTCAAGAAGCACTACTACTACTGTGTGGCATAATGTGTAAGGAGCACTACTACTGTGTGGCATAATGTGTAAGGGTCATTACTACTACAGTGTGGCGTAACATGTAAGGGGCACTACTACTGTGTGGCATAATGTGTAGAGGGCTCTACTACTGCGTGGTATAATGTCTAGTTACTGCTCTGACAACAAGTGATGTAATCAAGAGAAAAAGTATAGAAAGTTCTGGAGAGTTCAGAAGAAGCAAACTTTAATAAAGGAAAGACACTGTTGGTGAAAACCAAGCATACTGCTGAGAGAGAGAATCTGAGACTTACAGAGTGGACTGTGAAAAGGATGAAGAAGGAGAAATTAATGACCAAAAGTTGTGAAACAGTGGGCAGAATTTTAGTTATTGTCATATAAAAACAAGCCCGTGAGGGTATGCGTTTATACTAGTGATGGTTACATATTACCAAACATACAAAATTTGACCCAAAAAACTGAATTTTTTTTTTGTGTTGACCATTTGTGTGTAGACCATTTTAATGTTAACCTTTTGACTGCGCTGCGATCAGGTCAGAACTGCGCATGTGTATGCACCGCAGTGCGCAGGCACATCACACGGGTACAAAGCGGATCGTTGCTGTGCGATGGGTTTTACAAAGAATCCATTCACACAGAGGGTCAAAAGGAGATTGACAGGAAGAAGGTGTTTGTGGGTGGCAACTGACCATTTTCAAGGAGTGGTTGGAAAAACGCAGGCGTGTCCAAGCGTTTGCAGTGAAGGTGTCTGACGTCAATTCCGGGCGCGGACAGGCTGAAGCAGTGGCTGTGTAATTCCTGGGCAACTCAGAAACTGCACAAAGTTTTTTTGTACCACTCGGCTGCACATGTGATCGCACACTTGTACAGCTAAAATACACTCCCCAATGGGCGGCGACTATGCGAACGCAGGACAGCAGAAAACAGCTAGCGAGCGATCAGGTCTGAATTAGCCCCATTCTCCCTTTACTTGTGTGGATTTCCTCCAGGTACTCCAGTTTCCTCTCACAATTCAAAAATATACTGATAGGTTAATTGGTTTCAAACAAAATTAACCCTAGCGTGAATGTGTGTGCATGTACATGTAATAGGGTATATAGATTGTAAGCTCCACTGGGGAAGGAAGTGATGTGAATGGCCAAATAATTTCTGTAAAGCGCTGCGGAACTTGTGTGCACTATATAAATAACTGTATATAAACAATAAATAAATACTGTAATAAATCGCTCGTAAATGTTTATTTTAAGAAAAAGTTAACTTTTTTTAAAATATAATCATATTGGATATGCGTTAAATAAATATACTTTACCTAATTCAATCATAAAAAAATTTGGAAAGAATATTAGCCAGATAAGTAGTTAAACTGAATTTTTACATTGCATCTTTATATTTTCTGTTTCTAAATGACCCTATTTAGTGGGATGCCACAGAATGAAAATAATCTTTCCACCCTGCAGTTATTTTGGTAAACATTTCTGAAAAAGGATACTTTATTGTATAATATTTGTATGATCCTCAAAATAGGTTTAGTACGAAATATCTACAATCAAAATCCTGGTGGTCAAAATCCTGACAAGGTCAAAATACTGACAAAGGTCAAAATACCAACATTTAATATACCGACAAGGTCAAAATACAGACATTTAAAATGTTGACAGGTCAAAAAGTTGACACAAGTGTTTCATTGGTTTTTTTGTGTGTATGTCGCCATAGGTCAACATGGACACAGTATATGTGGGGTATTCAATTATCCGCAAATTCGCGGCAATTTTGCCGCGAAAATGCTCCGTTTTTCGACCTATGTAATTCCGACCGGGTTTCACGTGAAAGTGAAAGTGCAGGTGAAAATGGGGAAATCAGCCTGTACCCCAAAAAATGCTAAACTAACATAGGAAAACAGAAGAGAAGTGTGTTAGAGATCACATTAGAGCGTTTTTGGGGAAATTGTGTGAAATGGCTGTTATATGCATTTTTTTAAAAATGCAAAAAAATTATAGAAAGCTATTTTTTTTTAGCAAAATAAATGCTCTCATTAAATTTGGGGTAAATGAAAATGGGTATAAGTATATATTTGGGTCATTTTAGGGTACTTTAAAAAAAAGTGGAAACAGACTGATTACTCCCATCTGCAAGCCTAAAAAACACCTGTCCCACTCATAAAGCACCCCAATATACCTGTGCCATACCTTGAACCCCAATTTCCATGACTTTTTACTTTTTCACCCCAAAAATGACATGTCATTATTGGCCAATTAAAAATAATTAAACATTTCAACGTGCCTAATTAGTCATTAAGGGGGGTGTCCCAGGAGTTCTGTACCATGGCCCTCATTCTGAGTTGTTCGCTCGTTCTTTTTCATCGCATCGCAGTGAAAATCCGCTTAGTACGCATGCGCAAAGTTCGCACTGCGACTGCGCCAAGTAACTTTACTATGGAGAAAGTATTTTTACTCACGGCTTTTTCTTCGCTCCGGCGATCGTAATGTGATTGACAGGAAATGGGTGTTACTGGGCGGAAACACGGCGTTTCAGGGGCGTGTGGCTGAAAACGCTACCGTTTCCGGAAAAAACGCAGGAGTGGCCGGAGAAACGGTGGGAGTGCCTGGGCGAACGCTGGGTGTGTTTGTGACGTCAACCAGGAACGACAAGCACTGAACTGATCGCACAGGCAGAGTAAGTCTGGAGCTACTCTGAAACTGCTAAGTAGTTAGTAATCGCAATATTGCGAATACATCGGTCGCAATTTTAAGAAGCTAAGATTCACTCCCAGTAGGCGGCGGCTTAGCGTGTGTAACTCTGCTAAATTCGCCCATATCCAAACATTTTTACCTTAAAATAGTGACTTTTCCCAACTTTTCACCTGCTTCAGAGAAGGTGAAGTGAAATTAGTGAAAAAATGATCACCGATAAATTTTCCAGGATAATTGAATAGCCTGTAATTGCGTTTCACGTGAAAAGTCCGTTTTTTCACCCGAAAACCGGACTTTTCACGTGAAAAGTCCGTTATCACTGCTAATTGAATATACCCCTAAGTGTACCGCGTTCGCTCGCTTGGCTCGCCATGCTTCGGGCACACTTTTATATCCCCCCCTCCAGGTCCACTGGGATAGTAAAGTATGAACAAGTCGTTTTCAATGGAAAAATCATGAAAAACTCATGTCGATGTTTTGATCTGTCGACATTTTAAGTGTCGGAATTTTGACCTTGTCGGTATTTTAAATATCGGTATTTTGACCATGTCGGGATTGTGACCTTGTTGGGATTTTGAAAGGTGGTCAATGGTTGTCGGGATTTTGGCAGTCCGGATTTTGATTGTAGGTACATTGACCGCATCCCCTCAAAATAATGTCATAAATTTATGTATGAAATTACCTTTGCCGCAGAAATTAAGAGTATAATTTGACTCATTTATTTTAGATGATTTAAAATAAATTCTAGATGTTTCCTCACCTTAATTCTTAAGATTAAAAAATATTAGTATTTTATTCCAATCGCATTTGTTTTCACTATCCAGATCTGTCACTTAAACATGCTAGATTTGCAATACATAAAATATATACACACATGTAAATGGAAAGACATCATGCTGTACATCGAGATATACAGTATATACAGTAATGGGTGTTTATTTGATAGAGCTTTCAGCTCTTATTGATTCCATTGTATAGAAAAACGTCAAAGATCGCTACGGATGTTAAATAAACAAAACAAAGCTAACTTCTATATCAACAGTGCTTGATTATTGAGTATTGGTGCATTTCACTGTAAAGAAAACCTTTGTTAAATGTTATTCACTGATTGACTATTTAAGCAAATATGTATTTATTTTCATTATACTAACAATTATGCTTTATATTCTGGTCATCAACCTTATTAAATATAACTTAAAACATAGAGAGCGGTACACAAGTGCTGTTAGGATAAATCTACGTAGCAGGGTCACCCCGATTCTCTTCTGGTCTTTATTAAATAAGCAACATTGATTTTTATTTTAAGAATTAAAGCGTAAATCGAAATAGGGGTAAAATATAGAAAGCATTATTCTGAATGATAAAATAACAATGATTATTTATTACTGTATCAGTTACTTATATATTGCACACATATTCCGCAGTGCTTTACAGAGACTATTTGGACATTCACATCAGTCCCTGACCCAATGAACCTTAAAATCTATATTGCCCACCACATAACACACATACACAGTAGGGTTATTATTACATAGTAACATAGTAATTGAGGTTGAATAGAGGCAAAATGCCCATCGTGTTCAACCTGTATTTTGTATTAAGTTGAGTTGGTTATAATGTACCTGCTGAAGTAATGTTTTATGACTAGTTAACAACTATAAATCATGTTACACCCGGATTATCAATGTCAATATTTTAAATGTTATAACCTTGGATATAATTTTCAATCAGAAATTTATCCAATCCATTTTTAAATACATTTACAGAGTCCGCCATTACCACCTTCCCTGACAGGGAATTCCAAATCCTTATTGCCCTAACAGTGAAGAACCGTTTCCTCCATTGGGTACAGAATTTTCTCTCCTCCAGCCTCAGCGACTGCCCACGTGTCCTAAAAAGAGTTATTTTAATAAATAATTCCTCTGATAACTCTTTGTAATATCCTTTTACATATTTGAAGATATTAATAATGTCTCCTCTTAGACGTCTCTCTTCCAGTGTGTAGATATTCATCTTAGTATGCCTTTCCTCGTAATCCAGTCCCTGTAGCCATTTAATCAATTTAGTAGCTCACCTTTGAAACCTTTTGAGTTCACTGATATCATTTTTATACAGTGGTGACCAAAACTGAACACAATATGCCAGGTTTCCAGGTGTGGATGTACCAATGATTTGTACAGCGGCAGGATACATCCTCGTCCCTTGTCTCAATTCTCAGTTTTATGCACGCTAGCACCTTACTTGCCTTCTTTACTGCGCTTTGACATTGTATACGGTTATTAAGCCTATTATCAATGAGTACCCCCAAATCTTTTTCCTATACTGTTACCCCTAGACTTTCCCATTTAATATGTAGGATGCAAGTTTGTTTTTAGTCCCAAAATGCATAACCTTGCATTTTTCTATATTGAACCTCATTCTCCATTTAGATGCCCAGATTTCAAGTTTAGATAAATCATTCTGCAGACTCCACATCTATTTCCGAATTAATTACCCTACACAGTTTAGTATTATCTACAAAGATTTACACTGTGCTTTCCAGGACTATTTCTAGGTCATTGATAAATATGTTGAACAGTAGTGGCCCGAGTACAGACCCTTGTGGTATTCCGCTGACTACTGGTGTCCAGCTTGAGGACTTCCCGTTGACCACTACTCGCTGTATCCTGTTATCCAGCCAGTTACTTATCCATGTACAAACAGTTTTTCCTAGGCCAAGCTCTTTTCCTTTGATGATCAGTCTCCTGTGAGGCACTGTATCGAAGGCTTTTGCAAAATCTAAGTAGACCACATCCACTGCTTTTCCTTGGTCAAGATTATCGCTCACTTCCTCATGGAAGCTAATTAAGTTAGTTTGACATGATCTGTCCCTCACAAACCCATACTGGTTCTTGCTAATAATCTTAGCAGGCTGTAGATACTCCTGTATGCTATCCCTTAGATTCCATCCAATATTTTCCCCACTATAGATATCAAACTAACCGGTCTGTAGTTACCCAGATGATTTTTGGATCCCTTTTTAAATAATGGCACTACCTCAGCTATACACCAATCCTTCGGTACCATACCTGATCTAATTGAACTATTGAAAATCAAGTTTAGGGGTCTTGGTAGTTGTGACCTAAGCTCCATAAGAACCCTCGGGTGAAGTCCATCAGGACCAAGTGATTTATTAATCTTCATTTTGCTTAGTCTCTCCTGGACTACTTCTTCACTTAAACAAGTATCTAACCACGAATCATTACTGTCACTATCGTTATGCACTACTCCCACCATTATTGTTTTTTCTCAGGAGCCAATTGACAAACCAGAATATTTTTGGCTTGTGGGAAGAAATTGGAGTACACAGAGGAAACCTATGTAAGCATCAGGAGAATTTATATATTACACACAGTTAGGGCTATGGTGTTGATTGAACCCATGCTCTCAGTGCTATGAGGCAATAATGCTAACCACTAAACCATCCGTACTGCCTAGAATCATCTGGATTTAATGGTAGCATTTTGTTATCTGTCTTGATACTGCTGTCCATGTTTATACAATTTTGAAGTTAGTATGGATCATTGGCATGCACAGGAAATTTCATTGCGGAATTTGGCATCAAAGGCTTTGCCTAGCACTTTTTTAAAAAAAATTTCAGTTCTCCCTCTCATCATCATGCTCCACTAATGGAGTGTTGACAAAAATGGAGCACATCAGAGATGGGTATGTTGATTTTGTGGTTCTTATTGTGGATAGGGGATGCATTCAGCATCCTGATGGACAGGATGCCGGCGGTCGTGCGACCTTCACAGGAATCCCGACACCACTCAGGAGACCGACACCGTAACACCGTCTGCCAACATCCCGAAGTTAAGTATTGGGGTTTGCCTTATGGTTAGGGCTGGGGGGGTTCGTGTTAGGCACTAGGGGCATGAATAGTCCTAGCCATAACCCCCTGGGTGTTAGCCCTAGCAGCCGCCGCCAGAGCGTTAGCCCTAGCCACCACCAGGGTTAGAGTTAGGGCAATGGATGGTAAAAATTCTTACCCCCTTCAATGTTGAGATCTTCAATGTCAGGATTCCGGTATCGGTCATGTGACCGCTGGAATCCCAAGCACCGGGACGCCATAACAAACCCGTGGATATTGCAGCGTTTATTTCTCCTAGTGACATCAATTTGTGTTTCATATTTGTGTTTTGTTTCAAAATCAATTTTGAGCAATAAAACCAATTGTTTTGTAACACAAGTTTTTAGGCAATATGTCAATTTTGTAAACCACTGGTGTATTTATAATGGGTGCAGTGTGTGCAGTGCACATGGACCCCCGGGGTCCAGGGTGGGCCCATACCACACAACCTGCGCCCATTATGTTTCATACTTACCCTCCGGCTGTAGCAGCACTGCCGAAATCACTAGTAAAATGGCGCGGTGACATTTTCCCGGTGTTTTGCACAGTAGGAAAATCACTGGTAAAATGGCTGCTGCGCAATTTTCACAGAGATCTGTGCATGCGCTCTAGACTCTGGAACAGCCCTAGGGCCCTAGTGCCCAGAGCTAAGCGTTGCTGCCAGCTAGAGAGGAGGGGGCCCTGATGAAGCCTGCACACGTATTAAATTATATTAGAATGGGATGCATGCGATATCCTAGCAGATGGGATGCCAGCTGTCACTATACCGACAGCGACATCCCGTCTGCCAGAATCCCGGCAGTGAGTCCCGTTGCGGGCTCACTGTACTCACCATGCATCTGGCCCGCTGGCTCGCTGCACTCACCCCAGGTTCTATTCCCACTCGGTTGGTGGTTTGAACCCACCAACCAAGTAGGAATACTGGACGGGTGTCGGGATTCCAGCTTTCGGTATATCACCCGGTATTGGGATTGCGGTGTCAGTCTCCTAAATGTGGAAATCCCGACAGCCGGTAAACTGACTGCATCCTATTATAACTCTTTACCTTATTATTTAAAAACAAAACTTTTTTTCATTCTTATCTTAAATTATAATACTTTGATACTATTGCTCATGACTTGAATTATAAAGGAAACACATTTTGTAGCACACACACGTTACAACAGCAAAACCTGTAATTTATACATCTAGGGTTATTATTGTTTTACAAAACTAATTTGTAACACAGAGAAACTTTTTTGTGGCACAGCAGCCAGTTACGTGTGCATTTATGTTTAACTTATTAGAGAAACAGACTAGCAAACAGAACCCCATTTCCATTAGCCACATGGGATGCAGTCAGTTTACCTCCAATCAAAATCCCGACGTCGAAAATCCCGACACCAATTGACCGATGTCAAAATACCGACAAGGTCAAAATCCTGACATGGACAAAATACCGACATTTAAAATACCGACAAGGTCAAAACACCGACATGTGAAATGCCGACAGGTCAAAATACCGACATGATTTTTTCATGATTTTTTTCATTGAAATCGACTTGTTCATACTTTACAATCCCAGTGGACCTGGAGGGGGAATATAATAGTGTGCCGAGCGTAGCGAGGCACCGTGCCCGAATCATGGCAAGCGCAGTGAGCCATGCGAGGGGATGCGGTACTTTATATGGTGTCCATGTTGACTTATGTCGACATACACACAAAAAACAACAAGAAAACGTGTGTCGGTATTTTGACCTGTCGGCATTTTACATGTCGGTATTTTGACCTTGTCGGTATTTTAAATGTCGGTATTTTGTCCATGTCGGGATTTTGACCATTGGTCAATTGGTGTCGGGATTTTGAACGTCAGGATTTTGATTGGAGGTATTTCATACCGATCCCAGCCACATATCATACAATTAATCAGAGTTCTTTCTCTTCTGTCACCATCTAAAGCGGGGTACACACAGAGAGCTCCGTGCTTAAATTCTAAGCAATCTGACTAGATCACTTAGAAATTAAGCACGGATCACTCCGTGTGTATGCCCATAGCGATGCGCGGCCCAGCGCGTCGCTAATGCTGACTCTAGATTTGGCATGCTGTGTGAAGTGAGTGTTCCCGTTCCCCCTCTCCCTCACTCAGCACACATGTGTAGGAGTGAGGGAGATGTGTGCTGAGCGTTCTGTGCTATAACACTCAGCACACATCTCTGGGAGGAATCTCTCCATGTATATATACCCTAAAATGGAAGCTAGTTTAACACATCAACTTTAATCAGTTTTTATGTTTTACCAAAGATTAAGTAAAGAAAGATTAACAACCAAATGTCATTATTAAAACAAGGTACTATGGGGGTCATTCGACCCGTTCGCACGCAGCGGTTTGTCGCTGCGGTGCGAACGGGTCCGGAATGCGCATGCGCGGATTACAAAGAAAGCGGTCGCAGCGGCGGCCGCAAGAAGATTGACAGAAAGAAGGCGTTTCTGGGCATCACCAGACTGTTGGCGGACGTTTTTGGGGAGTGGTGGAGAAAACGCAGGCATGGTCAGAAGAACGGAGGGCGGATGTCTGACGTCAAAGCCGGGACCTGCATCGCTGGAGCCGTCGCGCAGGGTAAGTAGGTCTAGGGCTAGTCTTCTTTTACACAAAACTTTTTTTAGCATAGTAGGGCTGCACAAGCGTTCGCAGCCCTGCTAAGCTAAAATACACTCCCCCATAGGCGTGGACTAGTTGATCGCACCAGCAGCAAAATGTTGCTGGCTGCGATCAACTCGGAATGACCATCTATATTGTTACTCTGGGGTTACAGTTGTTGGTATATACAATATCTATTAGAAAACATAAACTTCAGCTGCCACAGTAATACATATTTATACAATTTCACAGAATAATATCAACTCTTTTATATTGACCTATACCAGGGGTGATCCATAGGGGGCAGCCTCTAGTCAGAGTAGTGATCTGAAAACATCAGTTCAAGTGGAAGTAGCACTGGTGAACTACAGTGTTCTCCATATACTATAACTAACAAGTACCAAAAAAAAAGTGTAAAAAAAAAAGTGAAAATAAAAAATTTAAATAAGTGTAAAACATTTGATATAATATGTAATTTATTATCTATATTTGAAATATTCTCAACTGAAAAGGTATCTTAAAGGGCGGAACACTGCATCTCTCCTTTTGGGGGGCAGTATGGATAAGTAAGCAATGCATTTAGTCTGACTGAGACCCCCTAATCTGCCTTTCTGGGAATGGGGGCCTGTCTGTGCATAAGCAGCAAAGCCCTGCTTCAGCTTCACTGCACTTGCTTTAATAGGTCATAATGTAGGTACAGTATTTGTGGAACTACTGTTGTTGCAGGGCATGCAGCAGCTACGGTCTCCCATCACCTCTGGGCCACATGGCTTTGGCACCCACTGACAGTAAAAGTTGGTGCCTGCCATTGTGGACTACTATATGCAGCATCATTGTTCACCATAGCAATACTGGGGGTCATTCCGAGATGTTCGTAGCTGTGCTAAATTTAGCACAGCTACGATCAGGCACTCAGACATGCGGGGGGATGCCCAGCACAGGGCTAGTCCGCCCGCATGTCAGTGCCGCCCCCCCCCCCCCCCCCCCTGCAGAAGTGCAAAAGCATCGCACAGCGGCATTTCAGGAGTACCTCCCGGCCAGCGCAGCTCCTGTGGCTGGTCGGGAGAACCTCTTCGTTGCCTGGGTCAAAGCGGCTGCGTGTGACGTCATGCAGCCGCCGCGGCCCGCCCCCCCCAATGGTCCATCCATGGCTGCGTTGGCCGGACCGCGCCAACTAAATGGTGGCTTAACACCACCGTCCAGCCCCTTCCCTGATTGACAGGCAGAGGCGATCGCTAGGCAATGACAGCCTTCGACTGTCTGGCATGCGCCGGCCCACTGCGGCGCCGGCGCATGCGCAGTTCTGACTCAATAGCACCGCTGTGAACAAAAGCAGCATGCAATTGGGTCGGAATGACCCCCATTGTTCCTGTTGAATTTTTGTAAGACTATGGGGCACATTTCCAAATCCCACATTTTAAATGTGATGTGAATATACAGTAATAATAACTTAATTTTCAAAGTGAAAACTAAAAGTCATAAGGTCATATTTTTGTCAGCACATGGCCTCCAATCAGAGCATCCTGGTGAAGAGCTGGAAGCAGAGTGAAAGCTTACACTGTCACTCTGCTTCCAGGTTCTGCATCAGCATCAGCATGTGTACTGTGCACGCGTGTCTGTTGGCCTGTGTATACGTTAGTCAAGGACCAACTGCCGAAAGAATAAACTATGGGTTACTGAGGGCCAATGACATCTTCAGATGGTGTTAGTGGCTGGAGCTAAGCTTGGAAAATCTGACTAGGCAGAACTTTGACCCAGGGAGCCTGTTCTAGATAGATTTGGAAGAAAACTTCACAGAGTGAGAAATGACCATAATTCAATTACCTGGAATAACTGACTGAAATAACTGTAAATCAATGAACTAGAATTACTGACAGAATTGAAAGTGGGAAGACAAAATATGTTGTGTACCCAAAAGCATTGGAATAGTAACATTGATAACAGAAGGAAAATGTTAAACTTATTTTGCAGTGGAAAAGTGATTATAAAACTGAACAGAAAGAAAAGCTGGGGATCAGGGCTACTGACAACACCCCAAAACAAAAAAACGACTCTGGGCAGCCACCTTATGGGTGTGTTGGAAGACCTAAGCTTCTAATAATTTTGAATATGTTGACAGTTACAACCAACTCATTGATAATTTAATAAATGGAATATTTAAACCCAAGCAACGCCGAGTATATCAGCTAGTACTATATATATATAAATATATATATATATATATATATGCATTCATCTAGCATACATATATACGTAGATATACACGGTTGAGTCACATTATTATGACCACCTCCTACATTTGACATCGGCAATGCATTGCCCATGAAGTACATCACGTGTCGTGCGTTGGCTTGGTGGGTAAACTGTATAAGCTGTGTTATAGACTGACAGCACACATGAGATGCAGTCAGGATCCTAGCGGTCGGTATCCCAGCAGCCGGAATACTGGCCCTTTTCCTATTCCAGAATGGGTACACCATCCCTGCGCCAGAATACCATCAGCTGGGATCCTGAACAAGGAGACACTGCACCACAAGTCAGGTAAGCCGCGGAGGAGGTTAGGTTTAGGCTGTAGGGGAGAGGGTTAGGGAGCATCCCAGGGGGTTATGGTTAGGCCGTGGGGAGGGGGGTAGGGTTAGGCACACCCCTCGAAGGGTTAGGGTTAGGCTGCGGGGGGAGTTAGGTTTAGGCCGCAGGGACAGGGAGTTAGGTTTAGGCACCAATGGAGGGGTGGTTATGGTTAGGCAACAAGAGGGAAGGTTAAGGATATGCTGCGGGTTGGGAGGGTTAGGGGGTTGGGGAGAAGTGGGAACACCCTTTACTCACCCCTGTCGGCTTCTCAAACATTGTGATCCCAGCATCTGTATTACGTAGAGATGTGCACTTGAAATTTTTCGGGTTTTGGGTTTTGGTTTTGGGTTTGGTTCCGTGGCCGTGTTTTGGGTTCGACCGCGTTTTGGAAAAACCTCACCGAATTTTTTTTGTCGGATTCGGGTGTGTTTTGGATTCGGGTGTTTTTTTTAAAAAAACACTAAAAAACAGCTTAAATCATAGAATTTGGGGGTCATTTTGATCCCAAAGTATTATTAACCTCAAAAACCATAATTTCCACTCATTTTCAGTCTATTCTGAATACCTCACACCTCACAATATTATTTTTAGTCCTAAAATTTGCACCTAGGTCGCTGGATGACTAAGCTAAGCGACCCTAGTGGCCGACACAAACACCGTGCCCATGTAGGAGTGGCACTGCAGTGTCACGCAGGATGGCCCTTCCAAAAAACACTCCCCAAACAGCACATGACGCAAAGAAAAAAAGAGGCACAATGAGGTAGCTGTGTGAGTAAGATAAGCGACCCTAGTGGCCGACACAAACACCGGGCCCATCTAGGAGTGGCACTGCAGTGTCACGCAGGATGGCCCTTCCAAAAAACCCTCCCCAAACAGCACATGACGCAAAGAAAAAAGAGGCGCAATGAGGTAGCTGTGTGAGTAAGATAAGCGACCCTAGTGGCCGACACAAATACCGGGCCCATCTAGGAGTGGCACTGCAGTGTCACGCAGGATGGCCCTTCCAAAAAACCCTCCCCAAACAGCACATGACGCAAAGAAAAAAAGAGGCGCAATGAGGTAGCTGTGTGAGTAAGATAAGCGACCCTAGTGGCCGACACAAACACCGTGCCCATCTAGGAGTGGCACTGCAGTGTCACGCAGGATGGCCCTTCCAAAAAACCCTCCCCAAACAGCACATGACGCAAAGAAAAAAAGAGGCGCAATGAGGTAGCTGTGTGAGTAAGATAAGCGACCCTAGTGGCCAACACAAACACCGGGCCCATCTAGGAGTGGCACTGCAGTGTCACGCAGGATGGCCCTTCCAAAAAACCCTCCCCAAACAGCACATGACGCAAAGAAAAAAAGAGGCGCAATGAGGTAGCTGTGTGAGTAAGATAAGCGACCCTAGTGGCCGACACAAACACCGGGCCCATCTAGGAGTGGCACTGCAGTGTCACGCAGGATGGCCCTTCCAAAAAACCCTCCCCAAACAGCACATGACACAAAGAAAAAAAGAGGCGCAATGAGGTAGCTGTGTGAGTAAGATAAGCGACCCTAGTGGCCGACACAAACACCGGGCCCATCTAGGAGTGGCACTGCAGTGTCACGCAGGATGGCCCTTCCAAAAAACCCTCCCCAAACAGCACATGACGCAAAGAAAAAAAGAGGCGCAATGAGGTAGCTGTGTGAGTAAGATAAGCGACCCTAGTGGCCGACACAAACACCGTGCCCGTCTAGGAGTGGCACTGCAGTGTCCCGCAGGATGGCCCTTCCAAAAAACCCTCCCCAAACAGCACATGACGCAAAGAAAAAAAGAGGTGCAATGAGGTAGCTGTGTGAGTAAGATAAGCGACCCTAGTGGCCGACACAAACACCGGGCCCATCTAGGAGTGGCACTGCAGTGTCACGCAGGATGGCCCTTCCATAAAACCCTCCCCAAACAGCACATGACGCAAAGAAAAAAAGAGGCGCAATGAGGTAGCTGTGTGAGTAAGATAAGCGACCCTAGTGGCCGACACAAACACCGGGCCCATCTAGGAGTGGCACTGCAGTGTCACGCAGGATGGCCCTTCCAAAAAACATTCCACAAACAGCACATGACGCAAAGAAAAATTAAAGAAAAAAGAGGTGCAAGATGGAATTGTCCTTGGGCCCTCCCACCCACCCTTATGTTGTATAAACAGGACATGCACACTTTAACCAACCCATCATTTCAGTGACAGGGTCTGCCACACGACTGTGACTGAAATGACGGGTTGGTTTGGACCCCCACCAAAAAAGAAGCAATTAATCTCTCCTTGCACAAACTGGCTCTACAGAGGCAAGATGTCCACCTCATCATCATCCTCCGATATATCACCGTGTACATCCCCCTCCTCACAGATTATCAATTCGTCCCCACTGGAATCCACCATCTCAGCTCCCTGTGTACTTTGTGGAGGCAATTGCTGCTGGTCAATGTCTCCACGGAGGAATTGATTATAATTCATTTTAATGAACATCATCTTCTCCACATTTTCTGGATGTAACCTCGTACGCCGATTGCTGACAAGGTGAGCGGCGGCACTAAACACTCTTTCGGAGTACACACTTGTGGGAGGGCAACTTAGGTAGAATAAAGCCAGTTTGTGCAAGGGCCTCCAAATTGACTCTTTTTCCTGCCAGTATAAGTACGGACTGTGTGACGTGCCTACTTGGATGCGGTCACTCATATAATCCTCCACCATTCTTTCAATGTTGAGAGAATCATATGCAGTGACAGTAGACGACATGTCCGTAATCGTTGTCAGGTCCTTCAGTCCGGACCAGATGTCAGCATCAGCAGTCGCTCCAGACTGCCCTGCATCACCGCCAGCGGGTGGGCTCGGAATTCTGAGCCTTTTCCTCGCACCCCCAGTTGCGGGAGAATGTGAAGGAGGAGATGTTGACAGGTCGCGTTCCGCTTGACTTGATAATTTTCTCACCAGCAGGTCTTTCAACCCCAGCAGACTTGTGTCTGCCGGAAAGAGGGATCCAAGGTAGGCTTTAAATCTAGGATCGAGCACGGTGGCCAAAATGTAGTGCTCTGATTTCAACAGATTGACCACCCGTGAATCCTTGTTAAGCGAATTAAGGGCTCCATCCACAAGTCCCACATGCCTAGCGGAATCGCTCCGTGTTAGCTCCTCCTTCAATGTCTCCAGCTTCTTCTGCAAAAGCCTGATGAGGGGAATGACCTGACTCAGGCTGGCAGTGTCTGAACTGACTTCACGTGTGGCAAGTTCAAAGGGCATCAGAACCTTGCACAACGTTGAAATCATTCTCCACTGCGCTTGAGACAGGTGCATTCCACCTCCTATATCGTGCTCAATTGTATAGGCTTGAATGGCCTTTTGCTGCTCCTCCAACCTCTGAAGCATATAGAGGGTTGAATTCCACCTCGTTACCACTTCTTGCTTCAGATGATGGCAGGGCAGGTTCAGTAGTTTTTGGTGGTGCTC
Source organism: Pseudophryne corroboree (assembly GCF_028390025.1). NCBI lineage: Eukaryota > Metazoa > Chordata > Amphibia > Anura > Myobatrachidae > Pseudophryne > Pseudophryne corroboree. The sequence goes on from NC_086448.1 coordinate 716,825,865, forward strand.
CAGTCTTCTGTACGTGGTGCCTGTACGCCGAAAGTGTCCCGCAATTCTTCTGGCCACCGACAGCATCTCTTGCACGCCCCTGTCGTTTTTTAAAAAATTCTGTACCACCAAATTCAAGGTATGTGCAAAACATGGGACGTGCTGGAATTTGCCCATATTTAATGCACACACAATATTGCTGGCGTTGTCCGATGCCACAAATCCACAGGAGAGTCCAATTGGGGTAAGCCATTCCGCGATGATCTTCCTCAGTTGCCGTTAGAGGTTTTCAGCTGTGTGCGTATTCTGGAAAGCGGTGATACAAAGCGTAGCCTGCCTAGGAAAGAGTTGGCGTTTGCGAGATGCTGCTACTGGTGCCGCCGCTGCTGTTCTTGCGGCGGGAGTCCATACATCTACCCAGTGGGCTGTCACAGTCATATAGTCCTGACCCTGCCCTGCTCCACTTGTCCACATGTCCGTGGTTAAGTGGACATTGGGTACAGCTGCATTTTTTAGGACACTGGTGAGTCTTTTTCTGAGGTCTGTGTACATTTTCGGTATCGCCTGCCTAGAGAAGTGGAACCTAGATGGTATTTGGTAACGGGGGCACACTACCTCAAGAAATTGTGTAGTTCCCTGTGAACTAACGGCGGATACCGGACGCACGTCTAACACCAACATAGTTGTCAAGGCCTCAGTTATCCGCTTTGCAGCAGGATGACTGCTGTGATATTTCATCTTCCTCGCAAAGGACTGTTGGACAGTCAATTGCTTACTGAAAGTAGTACAAGTGGTCTTCCGACTTCCCCTCTGGGATGACCATCGACTCCCAGCAGCAACAACAGCAGCGCCAGCAGCAGTAGGCGTTACACGCAAGGATGCATAGGAGGAATCCCAGGCAGGAGAGGAATCGTCAGAATTGCCAGTGACATGGCCTGCAGGACTATTGGCATTCCTGGGGAAGGAGGAAATTGACACTGAGGGAGTTGGTGGGGTGGTTTGCGTGAGCTTGGTTACAAGAGGAAGGGATTTACTGGTCAGTGGACTGCTTCCGCTGTCACCCAAAGTTTTTGAACTTATCACTGACTTATTATGAATGCGCTGCAGGTGACGTATAAGGGAGGATGTTCCGAGGTGGTTAACGTCCTTACCCCTACTGATTACAGCTTGACAAAGGCAACACACGGCTTGACACCTGTTGTCCGCTTTTCTGTTGAAATACCTCCACACTGAAGAGCTGATTTTTTTGGTATTTTCACCAGGCATGTCAACGGCCATATTCCTCCCACGGACAACAGGTGTCTCCCCGGGTGCCTGACTTAAACAAACCACCTCACCATCAGAATCCTCCTGGTCAATTTCCTCCCCAGCGCCAGCAACACCCATATCCTCCTCATCCTGGTGTACTTCAACACTGACATCTTCAATCTGACTATCAGGAACTGGACTGCGGGTGCTCCTTCCAGCACTTGCAGGGGGCGTGCAAATGGTGGAAGGCGCATGCTCTTCACGTCCAGTGTTGGGAAGGTCAGGCATCGCAACCGACACAATTGGACTCTCCTTGTGGATTTGGGATTTCGAAGAACGCACAGTTCTTTGCGGTGCTTTTGCCAGCTTGAGTCTTTTCAGTTTTCTAGCGAGAGACTGAGTGCTTCCATCCTCATGTGAAGCTGAACCACTAGCCATGAACATAGGCCAGGGCCTCAGTCGTTCCTTGCCACTCCGTGTGGTAAATGGCATATTGGCAAGTTTACACTTCTCCGACGACAATTTTATTTTAGGTTTTGGAGTCCTTTTTTTACTGATATTTGGTGTTTTGGATTTGACATGCTCTGTACTATGACATTGGGCATCGGCCTTGGCAGACGACGTTGCTGGCATTTCATCGTCTCGGCCATGACTAGTGGCAGCAGCTTCAGCACGAGGTGGAAGTGGATCTTGATCTTTCCCTAATTTTGGAACCTCAACATTTTTGTTCTCCATATTTTAATAGGCACAACTAAAAGGCACCTCAGGTAAACAATGGAGATGGATGGATACTAGTATACTTATGGATGGACTGCCGAGTGCCGACACAGAGGTAGCTACAGCCGTGGACTACCGTACTGTGTCTGCTGCTAATATAGACTGGATGATAATGAGATGAAATCAATTTATATATATGTATGTATATATAATATCACTAGTACTGCAGCTGGACAGGTAGATAATATATTTATTAGGTAATGATGACTGATGACGGACCTGCTGGACACTGTCAGCTCAGCAGCACCGCAGACTGCTACAGTAAGCTACTATACTATAGTAGTATGTACAAAGAAGAAAGAAAAAAAAAACACGGGTAGGTGGTATACAATTATGGATGGACTGCCGAGTGCCGACACAGAGGTAGCTACAGCCGTGGACTAACGTACTGTGTCTGCTGCTAATATAGACTGGATGATTGATAATGAGATGAAATCAATATATATATGTATGTATATATAATATCACTAGTACTGCAGCCGGACAGGTAGATAATATATTTATTAGGTAATGATGACTGATGACGGACCTGCTGGACACTGTCAGCTCAGCAGCACCGCAGACTGCTACAGTAAGCTACTATACTATAGTAGTATGTACAAAGAAGAAAGAAAAAAAAACCACGGGTAGGTGGTATACAATTATGGATGGACTGCCGAGTGCCGACACAGAGGTAGCTACAGCCGTGGACTACCGTACTGTGTCTGCTGCTAATATAGACTGGATGATAATGAGATGAAATCAATATATATATATATGTATGTATATATAATATTACTAGTACTGCAGCCGGACAGGTAGATAATATATTTATTAGGTAATGATGACTGATGACGGACCTGCTGGACACTGTCAGCTCAGCAGCACCGCAGACTGCTACAGTAAGCTACTATACTATAGTAGTATGTACAAAGAAGAAAGAAAAAAAAAACCACGGGTAGGTGGTATACAATTATGGATGGACTGCCGAGTGCCGACACAGAGGTAGCTACAGCCGTGGACTAACGTACTGTGTCTGCTGCTAATATAGACTGGATGATTGATAATGAGATGAAATCAATATATATATGTATGTATATATAATATCACTAGTACTGCAGCCGGACAGGTAGATAATATATTTATTAGGTAATGATGACTGATGACGGACCTGCTGGACACTGTCAGCTCAGCAGCACCGCAGACTGCTACAGTAAGCTACTATACTATAGTAGTATGTACAAAGAAGAAAGAAAAAAAAAACCACGGGTAGGTGGTATACAATTATGGATGGACTGCCGAGTGCCGACACAGAGGTAGCTACAGCCGTGGACTACCGTACTGTGTCTGCTGCTAATATAGACTGGATGATAATGAGATGAAATCAATATATATATATGTATGTATATATAATATCACTAGTACTGCAGCCGGACAGGTAGATAATATATTTATTAGGTAATGATGACTGATGACGGACCTGCTGGACACTGTCAGCTCAGCAGCACCGCAGACTGCTACAGTAAGCTACTATACTATAGTAGTATGTACAAAGAAGAAAGAAAAAAAAAAAACCACGGGTAGGTGGTATACAATTATGGATGGACTGCCGAGTGCCGACACAGAGGTAGCTACAGCCGTGGACTAACGTACTGTGTCTGCTGCTAATATAGACTGGATGATTGATAATGAGATGAAATCAATATATATATGTATGTATATATAATATCACTAGTACTGCAGCCGGACAGGTAGATAATATATTTATTAGGTAATGATGACTGATGACGGACCTGCTGGACACTGTCAGCTCAGCAGCACCGCAGACTGCTACAGTAAGCTACTATACTATAGTAGTATGTACAAAGAAGAAAGAAAAAAAAAACCACGGGTAGGTGGTATACAATTATGGATGGACTGCCGAGTGCCGACACAGAGGTAGCTACAGCCGTGGACTACCGTACTGTGTCTGCTGCTAATATAGACTGGATGATAATGAGATGAAATCAATATATATATATATGTATGTATATATAATATCACTAGTACTGCAGCCGGACAGGTAGATAATATATTTATTAGGTAATGATGACTGATGACGGACCTGCTGGACACTGTCAGCTCAGCAGCACCGCAGACTGCTACAGTAAGCTACTATACTATAGTAGTATGTACAAAGAAGAAAGAAAAAAAAAAACACGGGTAGGTGGTATACAATTATGGATGGACTGCCGAGTGCCGACACAGAGGTAGCTACAGCCGTGGACTAACGTACTGTGTCTGCTGCTAATATAGACTGGATGATTGATAATGAGATGAAATCAATATATATATGTATGTATATATAATATCACTAGTACTGCAGCCGGACAGGTAGATAATATATTTATTAGGTAATGATGACTGATGACGGACCTGCTGGACACTGTCAGCTCAGCAGCACCGCAGACTGCTACAGTAAGCTACTATACTATAGTAGTATGTACAAAGAAGAAAGAAAAAAAAAACCACGGGTAGGTGGTATACAATTATGGATGGACTGCCGAGTGCCGACACAGAGGTAGCTACAGCCGTGGACTAACGTACTGTGTCTGCTGCTAATATAGAGTCTAGACTGGATGATAAATTATTGATAATGAGATGAAATCAATATAATATCACTAGTACTGCAGCCGGACAGGTACTATATATATTTATTATGTAATGACTGATGACGGACCTGCTGGACACTGTCAGGTCAGCACAGCACCGCAGACTGCTACAGTAAGCTACTATAGTAGTATGTATAAAGAAGAATGAAAAAAAAAAAAACCACGGTTAGGTGGTATACAATATTATATATATATATATTATATACAATTATATATATATATATATATATATATATATTAAACTGGTGGTGATTGATTATTAAACTGGTGGTCACTTCAGGTCACGTTGCAACTTGCAACTAGTACTCCGAGGCCTAAGCAGACAATCACAAAATATATTATTATACTGGTGGTCAGTGTGGTCACAACAATGGCAGTGTGGCACTGACTCTGGCAGCAAAAGTGTATGTACTCCTGAGTCCTGCTCTCAGACTCTAACTGCTCCCCACTGTCAGTGTCTCCCCCACAAGTCAGATAATACACTTACAGTCACACTATCTAATCTATAAATATCACTTCAGCAAGTAGTATAGTAGTATACAGTATAGTAGTACTCCTCCTAATAATGCTCCCCAAAATACTGTGTCTCTCTCTTCTCTAAACGGAGAGGACGCCAGCCACGTCCTCTCCCTATGACTCTCAATGCACGTGTGAAAATGGCGGCGACGCGCGGCTCCTTATATAGAATCCGAGTCTCGCGATAGAATCCGAGCCTCGCGAGAATCCGACAGCGTGATGATGACGTTCGGGCGCGCTCGGGTTAGCCGAGCAAGGCGGGAAGATCCGAGCCTGCTCGGACCCGTGTAAAAAAACCTGAAGTTCGGGCGGGTTCGGATTCAGAGGAACCGAACCCGCTCATCTCTAGTATTACGTCCACCGGGATCCTGTGCGCCGGCAAATCATACTGATCCCGCACACATATCACTCATTGCTGTCATGGGTAAAGGGGTGATTTATCTGATTTGGGGGCACTCTTATAGTTATAAAAATAGGATTTTAATTACCTACAGGTAAATCCTTTTCTCATAGTCCGTAGAGGATACCGGGGTCCACATTAGTACCATGGGTATAGAGGGGTCCACTAGGAGCCTTGGGCACTTTAAGAAATCAATAGTGTGCACTGGCTCCTCCCTCTATGCTCCTCCTACTAGACTCAGTCTAGAAACTGTGCCCGAGGAGACGGACATATCCTGAGGAAGGATGTAAACGAACAGGAGGAAGAATGTAAAAGAACAGTGGTGAGATTCAAACCAGCACACACAAACAAGAGGAAAGCCATGTTAACCAAAAATGAACAGAAACAGTAACAGCTGAACCAACAATATTACTTAACTAAGTAACTGGGCAGGAAATACGAAGCACTGGGCGGGCACCCAGTATCCTCTACGGACTACGAGAAATGGATTTACCAGTAGGTAATTAAAATCCTATTTTCTCTTACGTCCTAGAGGATACTGGGGTCCACATTAGTACCATCAGTGGCGTAACTACTGCCCCCGCAGCCCTCGCGGTGGCTTGGGGGCGAGGGGCTGCGGGGGCGCCGCCACTGATTTAGAGCAGATTGACATGCGGACGAACGTCCGCATGTCAATCTGTTGTCACTAGCCCCCCGCTGTGAAGTAGGGACACGGAGGGCACAGCGTGCGCCTCTCCTGTGTCCCTCTGAGTCTCCGGCGTGTCGGGGGGCGTGTCATATGAAAAGGGGCGTGGCTTCGCGGAGGACCCGCGATCGCGGGCCACGCCCCCGTTCAGTCACTGAGGGGGCATGCCCAGCGCTCTGTGAGCTGCTGGCATGCCCTCTCTCCCACTGTCTGCGCTGAATAGACGCTGTGCGCATGCGCACAGCGTCTATTCACTACTGCTCTGCTATGCAGAGCAGTGACTGTAGGAGCCTCCCAACTGCCCCCCCCCCCCCATCGCGGGACACTGCGGGAGGTATGCATATATGGCACTGGGGGGGCACTGAGGGGGCATATATGGAACAGGGGGGGCACTGAGGGGGCATATATGGCCTGAGGGGGCATATATGGCACTGGGGTGGCACTGAGGGGCATATATGGCACTGAGGGGGCATATATGGCACTGGGGGCACTGAGGGGGCATATATGGCACTGGGGGGGCACAGAGGGGTCATATATGGCACTGAGGGGGCATATATGGCACTGCGGGGGGCACTGAGGGGGCATATATGGCACTGAGGGGGCATATATGGCACTGGGGGGCACTGAGGGCATATATGGCACTGGGGGGCACTGAGGGGGCATAGATGGCACTGGGGGGCACTGAGGGGGCATATATGGCACTGGGGAGGCACTGAGGGGGCATATATGGCACTGAGGGGGCATATATGGCACTGGTGGGGCACTGAGGGGGCATATATGGCACTGGGGGGGCACTGAGGGGGCATATATGGCACTGGGGGGTACTGAGGGGGCATATATGGCACTGGGGGGCACTGAGGGGGCATATATGGCACTGGGGAGGCACTGAGGGGGCATATATGGCACTGGGGGGGCACTGAGGGGGCATATATGGCACTGTATGTGTAACTGGCACATGGGGGGCTATATTTGGCACTGGGGGCACGTGAGCACCTGGCATTGTGGGGGAATATCTGGCACTGGGGGCATATGTGGCACTGGGGGGAGAGGCTATATTTGGCACTGGGGGCATGTGAGTACCTGGCACCGTGGGGGAATATCTGGCACTGAGGACATATGTGGCACTGGGAGCACAGCCCTAGCAACAAGCACTACCCCCTAGCAATGAGCATGACACCCAGTGCATGAAAGCCCTGGCAACGAGCATGACACCGAGTGCATGAAACACCTGGCAACGAGCATGACACCCTGAGCATGAAAACCCCTGGCACCGTGCATGGAACCAAGAGCATGAAACCCCTGGCAACGAGCAGGTAATTTAAAAGTAATTAGAAGCCTTAATGTAGGACTTAATGTGTAATGGGCATTACGGTGTGTGGCATAATGTATCACGGACATTGCGGTGTGTGTCAGAATGTGTCACAGGCATTACGGTGTGTGGCAAACTATATCACGGGCATTGTGGTATGTGGTATAATGTCTCAGGGGCATTGCAGTGTGGCATAGGGTATAACGGGCATTGCGGTATGTGTCACAGGCATTACGGTGTATGGTATACTAGATCACGGGCATTGTGGTATGTGGTATAATGTCTCAGGGTCATTGCAGTGTGTGGCATAATGTATAATGGGCATTGCGGTGTGTGGCATAGTGTGTCAGGCATTACGGTGTCTGTATACTATATCACGGGCATTGTGGTATGTGGTATAATGTCTCAGGGTCATTGCAGTGTGGCATAATGTATAACGGGCATTCGGTGTGTGTCATAATGTATCACGGACATTGCGGTGTGTGGTATACTATATCATGGGCATTGTGGTATGCGGTATAATGTCTCAGGTTCATTGCAGTGTGTGTCATAATGTATCACGGACATTGCGGTGTGTGTCATAATGTATCACGGACATTGCGGTGTGTGGTATACTATATCATGGGCATTGTGGTATGTGCTATAATGTATCAGGGGCATTGCAGTGTGTAGCATAATGTATAACGGGCATTGCGATTCCAGTCATAATGTGTCACAGACATTACGGTGTGTGGCATAATGTGTCGGGGGCATTACGGTGTGTGCATATTGTGTCATGTGCATTATTGTGTGTGGCATAATGTCTGAGGGCCTTTGCAGTATGTGGCATAATGTATACTGGGCATTACTATAAGGAGGAAAAATGACAAATAATGGAAGGGGCATGAATCAGGATTATTTTTCTTTCCTGTGGTGGCTGACGTCTGGGCGTGCAGGTTGCAAAACTGGGGTATAAGGTAGTCTATTCCTGCAATGCCACGCCTCTTTATGCGAAGCCGCGCCCATTTAAACAAAACCACGCCCCTTTTTAGCGCCGCGCGCCTTCGGTGCGCACATGTTTGTCCCTTTCCTAGTGCCAATTATGGGGGGGGGGGGGGCGCCGAAGAATTTTTTGGCTTGGGGGAGAAAAATTTCTAGTTACGCCTCTGTGTACCATGGGGATGTACCAAAGCTCCCAAACCGGGTGGGAGAGTGCTGAGGTTCCAGCAAAACTGATTGACCAAACTGAAGGTCCTCAGATGCCAAAGTATCAAACTTGTAGAATTTAGTAAACGTGTTCGAACCTGACCAAGTAGCTGCTCGGCAGATCTGTTAAGCCGAGACACCCCAGGCAGACCAGGAAGAACCCACTGACCTAGTAGAGTGAGCCTGTACTTTAGGAACCGGCAATCCTGCCATAGAATACGCATGCTGGATAGTAAGTCTGATCCAGTGAGCAATAGACTGCTTTGAAGCAGGACACCCAATTTTCTTGGGATCACAGAGAACAAACAGCGAGTCAGATTTTCTGTGACGAGCTGTCCTCTTCACGAAGATCTTCAAAGCCCTCACAACATCCAGGGACTTTGAGGTACTGTAGCAGAGGTGTCAGCAAGCACCGGAACCACAATAGGTTGGTTGATATGAACGCAGACACCACCTTAGGAAGAACCTGCTGACGAGTTCTGAGTTCAGCTCTATCCTCATGAAAAATCAAATAGGGGCTTTGTGAGACAACGCCCCCAGTTCAGACACATGCCTTGCCTAAGCCAATGCCAACAGTGTGACGGTCTTCCATGTAAAAAACTTAACGTCAACCTCCTGTAAAGGTACAAACCAGTCCAATTGCAGAAACTGCAACACCACGTTTAGATCCCAAGGTGGCACAAAGGGCGGTTGGATGTGCAGAACACCCTTCAAGAATGTCTGAACCTCTGGGAGGGAAACCAATTGTTTCTGGAAGAAAATGGACAAGGCCGAAATCTGGACTTTCAAGGAGCCCAAACATAGGCCCACATCCACACCTGACTAGAAAAAGGAGAAAACGTCCCAGTTGAAATTCCAGTGTAGGAAATTTCCTGTTTTCACACCACGAGACATATTTTTTCCAAATACGGTGGTAATGTTTAGACGTTACCCCCTTCCTAGCTTGGATCAGGGTTGGAATAACCTTGTTCGGAACGCCTTTCCAGGCTAAAATCTGACGCTCAACCTCCATGCCGTCAAACGTAGCCGCAGTAAGTCTTGATTGACAAACAGCCCCTGTTGCAGAAGATCCTCTTGTAGAGGCAGAGGCCACGGGTCCTCCAGGAGCAACTCCAGTAGATCCGTGTACCAGGCCCTTCTCGGACAATCTGGAGCAATGAGAATTGCTTGAACCTTTTCCCTTTTTCTTCTTTTGAGAATTCTTGGGATCAGAGGAAGAGGTGGGAACACGTAGACCCATGGAGTCACCAGAGCATCCACCACCACAGCTTGTGGGTCCCTTGACCTGGAACAACAGCGTTTTAGCTTCTTGTTGAGACGAGAGGCCATAATGTCTATCTGTGGAATGCCCCACCGACTTAAGGACTCGAACACCTGTGGGTGAATGCCCCACTCTCCTGGGTGGAGGTCCTGTCTGCTGAGGAAGTCCGCTTCCAGGTTGTCTACTCCTGGAATGAAGATTGCTGACAGCGCCATCATGTGTCTTTCTGCCCAGAGGAGAATTTTTGTTACCTCTGACATTGCAGCCCTGCTCTTCGTTCCACCCTGTCGGTCTATGTATGTTACTGCCTTCACATTTGTCCGACTGAACCTGAATGGCTTGATCTTGAAGAAGATGCGAAGCTAGAAGAAGGGAGTTGTATATGGCCCTTAGTTCCAGAATGTTGATTGGAAGAACGGCTTCCTGACTTGACCACTTTCCTTGGAACTGTTCCCCTTGGTTGACTGTTCTCCAACTTCTGAGGCTTGCGTCCGTGGTTAGCAGAATCCAATTTTGAATCCCGAACCATCGACCCTCGTCAGGTGAGTAGTTTGGAGCCACCACAGAAGAGAAATCCTGGCTTTTGGCGACAGACGTATCCTCTTGTGCATGTGAAGATGCGATCCAGACCATTTGTCCAACAGATCCAGCTGGAATGGCCTTGCATGAAACCTTCCATTCTGCAGAGCCTCGTAAGAGACTACCATCTTCCCTAGAAGGTGAATGCACAGATGCATCGATATCCGGGTTGGTTTTAGGACATCCCGCACCACTGACTGGATTACCAATACCTTTTCCAATGGAAGGAACATCCTTTGTTCCTCCGTATCCAGGATCATTCCTAAGAACGGAAGCCTCCATGTTGGTTCCAGGTGGGATTTTGGCAGGTTCAGAATCCAGCCGTGATCTTGGAGAAGTCAGTTTGAGAGGGCAATGCTGTCCAACAACCTCTCCCTGGAATGCGCTTTTATCAGCAGGCCGTCCAGGTATGGTATCTCTGCCATTACCTTGGTGAATACCCTCGGTGCCGTGGAGAGGCCAAATGACATGGCCTGAAACTAGTAGTGACAGTCATGCAGTGCAAACCTTAGATACGCCTGATGAGGCGGCCAAATTGGAATGTGAAGGTACGCATCCTTGATGTCCAGAGACACAGAGAATTCCATCGCCTCCATAACTGAGATCACCGCTCTCAGAGACTCCATATTGAATTTGAACACCCTTAAATATGGGTTTAGAGATTTGAGGTTGAGAATGGGCCTCACCGAACCGCCCAGTTTTGGAAACACAACCAGATTGGAGTATTAACCCTTGTTTTGTAGTTGAAGTGGAACTGGGACAATGACCTGAGTCTGAACCAGTTTTTGAATTGCTGCCTGTAAAGTCACGCTTCCGGAGAAGCTGGTAAGCCTGATTTGAAGAATCTGTGAGGTGGGAGTTCCTGAAACTCCAGTCTGTATCCCTGGGCAATAAGATCTATGACCCAAGGATCCTGGCAAGACGTTGCCCAAACATGACTGAAATAACGTAACCGAGCTCCCACCTGCCTGTCTTCCAGGCAGTGTGGATCACCGTCATGCTGAAGGCTTTGAGGAAGCAGATCCGGGGTTCTGTTCCTAAGAACCTGCAATGGTCAGTTTTCTGGGTTTACCTTTACTACCTTTGAAAGCTGTAGAACCCTTGGATCTGCCTTTGAATTTTTCTGTCCAAAAGGAATGCAGAGTCGGAGCAGAGTAGGTTTTTCTAGCTGGGGGTGCAGCGGAAGGAAGGTATGTAGACTTACCCGCCTTAGCCTTGGATATCTACTTATCCAGCTAATCTCCAAACAGGACTTCACCTGTGAAAGGTAGATTTTCCACTCCGTTCCTGGAATCCGCCGTCCACTGGCACAGCCACAAGCCCCTGCATGCTGAAACTGCCATGGCAGTGGTGCGTGCATTGAGCAAACCAATTTCCTTTAAGGCCTCGACCATAAAGGTAGCAGAGTCCTGAATATGCTGCAGGAGTAAAACAATGTCCCCCCTGGGTAAGGTATCCAATCCATCAATTAAGTTACCTGACCACTGTGCAATGGCTTTAGTGATCCAGGGCCACCGCAGCAGCAGTGTACAGTGATTTGAGAGTGTTCTCAATCTTGCGGACAGGTAAGACTATCTTACGCGACAGCCTAGATACCGATGCGTCCACCATCTACGGGTTTTCCCATTTCTTTCTATCATCCAGAGAAAAGGGAAAGGACATAATTAATCTTTTAGGAATCTGAATTTTTTTGTCAGGATTAGCCCGTTTGTTCAAACAAAGTATTTAATTCCTTTGATGCCGGAAAGGTAGCTGAGGATTTCTTTTGTATATTAAAATAAGATTCCTCCTCAACCTCAGCCGTCTTTTCAGGAATGTACCGGACATTTCTGACAGCTTCTATCATGGCTTGTATGCCCTGTGACAGGACGGCATCCCCCCCACTCGCATCTACTTCACCCTCCTCTGGATCTGATGTATTGTCATCAGTATCACCCTGCATGAGTTGGTCCAGAGTATGCTTTTGTGGGCAAATGGTGGGGGTGTGAGATGCTGGTATGGGGACCGAATCTTTATTCATTAGGTCATCCATAGTCTGTCTTAAAATTTGTGTCCTTCTCATTATGGCATAATTTTGTAGAATTATTAGATACCATCCCTTTAATGGAAGATAACCATGGGGGTTCTGCCACACTAGCCTGAGACTGAACACTATCCTGAGTACAGGGTAGTGAGTCCCCAGGGGAGAAAAGACACTCCGCTGTGCATGACACGCAGTCCCTGGACATGGTTGTGAAGGGACACACACACACACACAATGGGAACGCAGATTATCTTTACAGAATCTTAGGGAGACACAGAAGTCAGAGCCAGCCACATAACGCTCCTTTAGCCAAAGCAAAAATTTTAGCTGGGTCGCGATACTAGCACCTTAATAGGGCTTAGTATACAGTGGCGGATCTTGCCACGGGCAAGCAGGACTTTTGCCCGGGGCGCCGCCTTCCGGAGGGCGCTGGCGCCATCCGGAGGGCGCCGCACCGTGGCAAGATCCGCCACTGCTGCCCGCTGTGTCCCTGTCCGCCACCGCTGCCGTCCCCGTCCCCATCCCCGTCCCCGTCCGCCTCCTGAAGGGAACTAGACGCTATGCGTCTAGTTTCCCTTCCTGGAGAGTAACTTTGCTGAGCGGTGCACGATGACGTCATCGCGCACCGCACAGCAAAGGTCCTCTCTACGAAGGGAACTAGACTCATAGCGTCTAGTTTCTCTTCGTGGAGAGGACCTTTTGCTGTGCGGTGCGCGATGACGTCATCGCGCACCGCTCAGCATTCAAGCGGCGCTTTTAATGTACAGGGGGCGTAATTGACCATGCCCCCTGTATTAGGCCACGCCCCATTTCCTGCCCGGGGCGCAGAGCGCCCTTGAACCGGCCCTGTCAGTATACTATCACTGCTCCCCCCCCCCCCCACACTAAGACCCCCTGGTGCCACTGAGGAGATGAGGAGTCCTTGTGGAGGAGCTGCGCTTCCCTGTATATGCTGCTTGTACAATCTGCAGTGAGAAAATGGCGCTGGAGAGCTTCTGAATCCATTCAGAGAGAAGCCCCGCCCTCTTAATGGCACGCGGCTTCCCGCACTTTATTGAAACTGACCTGAGGTAATTTTTTTGAAAAACAGTGGTTAAAACCCCTGTTATGTCTGTAGTCAGTGTGGGTAACAGTGGTGGCTCAGCGCGCCTTCTCAGCAGTGGGACACCTATGTGAAAATGTCCTTCTGAGCCCCTGGAGCACAGCCTGTACTCAGAGCTGTACTCCTATCCTTGTGACGCCATTCCCACCACGCTGTACTCACCACTCTTCTGTCTTCTGGCTCTGTTTGGCTGTTCTCCCCCCTAATTACCACAAAGCAGTCAGGCTGTTGCCAAACAGCCCTGAATGAAAATAATAAATATAAAACATAGAAAACTCTTCAGGAGCTCTCCAAAGCATGACTAGCTCCTCCAGGGACCATTTTCTAAACTCAGTCTGGTAGGAGGGGCATAGAGGGAGGAGCCAGTGCACACTATTGATTTCTTAAAGTGCCCAAGGCTCCTAGTGGACCCATCTATACTTATGGTACTAATGTGGACCCTAGTATCCTCTAGGACGGGTGGTCTTCTGTATACCGGCGGTCGGGCTCCCGGCGCTCAGTATACCGGCGCCGGGAGCCCGACCGCCGGCATACCGACACTTATTTTCCCTCGTGGGGGTCCACGACCCCCATAGCTCATTTGCGCTCGCCACACTGTCGGTCAGCCGGCGGTCGGGCTCCCGGCGCCGGTATGCTGGGCGCCGGGAGCCCGACCGCCGGCCAGCCGTAGTGAACCCCTCTAGGACATAAGAGAAATTTAACTTTTATTACTGTACTTTAAAATAAGTATTGTAATCACATACAGATAGACAAACATCACATACAGTATAACATATAGCTGTAGATAATAACAAATAAATTATCTTGCTGTAATAAATGCTTCATATAGACAATGTGTGAATGACACATTGTCTATTTGAAGCATTTATTATAGCAAGAGAGTGCCCCCAGAAAAAGAGAGTTTCTTCTGCCCCTTCTTGTATATACGTTCACCATACTCTTAGGGGAGGACCTCCACCTGAGATATTTCTAAATGGAATTCCACTGGTTAAAACCATGGTACTTATATTACACTGTGGAACAATATATTCTTAGCAATTCATTCACACCCTAATTGATACACCTGTGCTCAAGTCTCCCCCTCCCCTTCAAGAAAAAAAAATGGATGATTATCGGCTTTTGGGCCAAGGGTGGTGGTATTTCAGCGCAGTTTGTGGACGGTTCGCGTGCTGTTATGGTGAAGGTGTATCGTGACTGGACAAATAGCACCATTGCGAATAACCGACATGGAAACTGTGGAGCACCACATGCCATTGATCTGAGAGGTGAACACAAAGGTGCGTGAGGGCCGATCGACATGCTATATTGGAGGCAGCTCACCATCAAAATGAACCTGGGGGCTACCAAATGTGTGTCTAAAATGACAGTTCAGTTGTCTAGCTGCTGTTTGTGCACACAGCGGATACTAACTGGTGTTCATAATAATGTGACTGTATAAATTATACAAATATAAAAATATATATAAATATGTGTGTGTGTGTGTGTGTGTGTGTGTGTGTGTGTGTGTGTATATATATATATATGTATATATAAAGTGTATATAATAGTATTTAGAGATGCCTTCTATGCAATCTCTTTGTAGACATAACCAGACTACAGTATGTCTTCCATTTCATTTATAGTGAAATAACGTATCACTGAGTTCCAATCTTCTTCCAAGTCTATTTAAGAGAAGGCGAGAATAAAAGTATTCATACCTTCACTATCACATGTACAGATCACTTTTACTTTATTTCAAGTGAATTATTGTAAACAAAAAGGAGCAATGTTGCACTTGACCAAGTTCCTCCAATTATGTACTTAATTTCGATGCAGGTTATACCTATCGAGTTTAGGATTTTCTATACCAAGGAAATTTATTTTAAAGAAAATGGTTTATACAGTTCACTTCCTGCTATAATCAAGGTCTTTCTAACCTGATATCTGAAGGTTATGCTTCAGTGAATAATTCAGTAGGTTAGTGAAACTGTAGCAGCAAAGAAAGTGCTAATCTTAGATGGAAGCTGTGAGGGATATTAAGAAACAATTGCAAAAAGTGACATATTTAATAGAGAAAGATTACTCTGTGCTACATCTATTTAATTTGAACTGAATAAATTTTGCTCATATTTTATGAGATGCCGTCTGCAAATTATGTGAAAATTCACAGTGTCACTGCATACTATGGCACAGAAGAAAAGGGTTTATTAACCATTTTACTGTGATTTTTAATGGCTTTCACTCTTTCAAGAGATATTTTAAAGAAACTGAAAATTCATTCTCTGCTGGACCCTTTTAATTTGAATCAGAGAAGAAGACAGGTATTTTACAGGCTGACAAATAACAAAAAGCAATAGGAGTATCTCACGTAATGAGACTCCCTGATATAACTGAATTCCTTCTGGATTGTGACTGAGTTAAGACTGATATGTTCTCAATCTTCCTGGGGGAAATGTAGTTGATCCAGCTGAGACAAGTCCAAAATTATGGGTAAATGTAAGCGTGAAAAAGAAAAAAGAAAATGAAGTTTTGTGATAGAAGCAACTAAGTGTATATAAATTTGAAGTGCTCAAACCGAGATGGGAATTTTTTTCTATATTCCACCTCTTGTGTTTGCTATAATGTGAATTTTGTACATAGGTATTAGAGAAAATACTACTGTGCTTTTCTTGTGTAGAATGACTATATTTGAAATTGAACAGCAATATTGTTCTAAAAGGTTTGATTTCTTAGTGTGTTTAGAAAAAGACCGCAGCATTTCCTAAACGCAATGGGCCTGTGAGCATCAAGACTGCCCTAAACCACACCACCCCAAAAAATGAGTAGTACAGAAAGTTAAGGGTGTAATTTGCACTGGCTTACTCTTATTATTATTTATTTATTAGCAGCAAGTAAGCATGTGATAAACGCATGAATAAATACATGGGTGGGGCGAGCACCTTTGGGCTAATGGTGGTCATTCCGAGTTGTTCGCTCGTTGACGATTTTCGCTATGCTGCGATTTATTGCTAAATGCGCATGCGCATGGTATGCAGAGTGCATGCGCTAAGTTATTTTACACAAAACTTAGTAGATTTGCTGGTGTTCATGCGTCGCTTTTCAGTCGCACGGCTGATCGGTGAATGATTGACAGAAAGTGGGTGTTTCTGGGTGGTAACTGAGCATTTTCCGGGAGTGTGCTAAAAAACGCAGGCGTGTCAGTGAAAAACGCGGGAGTGTCTGGAGAAATGGGGGAGTGTCTGGCCGAACGCAGGACGTGTTTGTGACGTCAAACCAGGAACTTAACGGACCGAACTGATCGCAATCTAGGAGTAGGTCTGGAGCTACTCAGAAACTGCAAGAAAATATTTATTAGCAGTTCTGCTAATTTTTCGTTCGCTATTCTGCTAAGCTAAGATACACTCCCAGAGGGCAGCAGCCTAGCGTTTGCAATGCTGCTAAAAGCAGTTAGCGAGCGAACAACTCGGAATGAGGGCTAATGTGTCTTGTGTGATTTTTGGATCACGTAGTGCAGAGGACACACAATTCAAAGGGAATGCCCAGACCACCAGTGGCCACTGTGCCAATGGCATAAGCCCTCTCATCTTGGCAATGGCACCAGTGGTGGCTCCAGAGGAGGGGCTGCAGGTCAGTTCAAATTTCAAATAGGGGAGCCACACCAACTCTCACCAACTGCCATTTCAAACTGACTCACTGGCAGTTGGTGTGCGTCCTCTATTTGAATTTTCAACTGAGCTGCAGCTTCACCTCTGGAGCCACCCTGAATGGCACTAATGTTTAACCTTTACCTTAATATTCAATGACCCTGTTTTGCTTTCTTACTTACAGTGTATTTTAGGACATATGATGGCAGACACAAGCAGGATCAATGCTTAGGGAGGATTACAGGTACATGTATTTATATGTTTTACATGCTTTGCCACTCATATTATCTAATCAAATTGTAACAATCCAGCCCAATTTAGACTAAATTATTGGTTGCTATGGGATTCAGGATCTTGTGCCAGTGCACTAGTTCTTATACCTGTATATGCCCATTCTTGACAGCTACAGATGTCTATTGGTTTGCTAGCTATATATCACATAAGGAGAAAGAGGTTGGGTATGCGTAACCGGCGGCCAGGAGACCTCCGGACAGCATACCTCTACCGGTATCATGGCAGCGGAATGACGGTGAGGGGGGGCAAGGGCAACAAGCCCCTTGCGGGCTCGGTGGTGACCTGCGTGGACACCCACGAGTGGGAATAGTCCCTGCTGGTTGGCATGCCAAATGTCGGGATTCTCAGGGGGCGGGATGTAGGGGGAGGTGTTGTGACCGGCGGTCTCCTGACCACCGGTCACATAACTACATCCCAGAGAATGCACAAAGATGTATCAGGTTTGGAAGAAAAATTAACCCTAGTGTGTTTGTGCATTTCTTGGGGAGTGTGGATTGTGTAATAATAATGTTAACTAGATGATGTCCCCAGTTCTAACCGAGCAAAAGTTTTGCTGGGCGGAAACATTTTACCCCTTTTCACCTCCTTAGGAGTCGATTTTCAAAAACTCACCGTTTAGTGGGTGCTTGCAAATAACTGTCACAGGTTCCAGACCACACAGCAGGTCACATGTTCAGGGTCACACAGCAGGTGCATAGGGAGAGTTTATCACCTTCACATTTTCCAGAGCACAGTGAGGATGCATTGTAAATGGCAGGCAGAAATTTTGTCACATAACTCCAAAATGAAGCAACCAATTAGAATGACAGAGCAAGACCTTGTTATATATTGTGCCCTGGATCATAGAAATATGTTATTCATAAAAGTCGTCTTTCTGCTATTAGTAAATAGATAATAATAATAATAATAATAATAATAATAATAATATCTGAAAATAGTTTTGGCTCTATACAAAGGAAGGGACTGTTTCAAAGTGGCCTAGTTAAATTTCCTTGATTTTCATTGCATGTCAAGGGTGAACATATTTCTGCTGCATCACACACATGGCCAGCGGCTAGTTCATCACTATGAAATTTTAAAATTGTCCTATTATCCTGTCAGATTATGTGAGTATTTGCACTGTCAGATATCTTTTGCTGAAATTGGATCCCCAAAACCATACTCAAATGACATCACAGTTTTTAGCTTTGTGCTACACTCTGGTTGCAACATGTAGCTTGGAAGTGGTACATCAGTGAGGGCAAAACACTGTTATATTACACCTTATAAACATCATTTCAAAGGTATTGCCATTTTAATTCTACCCAGGTCTTTGTACAAGTGGGGATTGGGCTATTCTAATGTTTTAGAGGAAGATATATCAAGCCTTCCAAAGAATGGATAGGTTGACCATAGCAAACAATTAGCTTCTACCTGCTTAATAAATGCTAACTCGAAGCTGATTGGATATTATGGGCAACTACTCTACTCTTTAGAAGTCTTGATACATCTCCCGTTTAGCCCAATGCCATTCTCTGTTTAACAGCACAATGTACTGCAGAGGCTTCACCGGGTTTGGTGACAGCCGGTGAGCACTCAGTACCCTCTCGTGCACCAGAGGTGCGCTCGTGGCCGATAATGGTGCATGGCCTAAGTTGGAGGGGCATGGCCTCATGAAGGATCCCAGTGACATCCCTCTGGAGGCAGCCCAGCATCCCTGGTGACTAGTGCCAGCACTGTCAGCCGCTACTCACAGACACATAGAGGCAAATTTAGCCCCAGGGAAATCTGTTCAGGTAAAATTTCCCTATTCCCTGGTATTGTCCATAGCAGACAAAATGAAGGTGCTCGGAGCAAGCACAATATTCCTGCCCGCAGCTGGCAAAATATCTCTGCCCGTAGCAGGCAGCATGAAGGTAGATGTTCTGAGTATATGGGGTCACCTACCAGACAGCCTCATGGTTCATCTAGGGAATATGACCATTCTTCCTCAGTAGATTGGAAATCTGAGGAAACTATGAGAACCTCCACTTCATTCCAGGATGGGGAATTTAGTGAGATACAGATGGGCAGGGTGGCTTTGGAGAAGAGGTAAAACCCCTCCAACAAAATTATACGCCTCACACTGGGCCCTAATGCGTAATTCCTAGGTCCAAAAGTTTGCTCAAGGAGACATAAGACATAAGGCTAGAAAATACTTCTCAGGCCTCAAAAAAGGAAACGAGTATTTCAAGAGACCCTTTACGCGAGGGGGTCAGGCATCAAGAGCCACAGGCCCAACCCAAGATTTCCAAGGCACAAGAAGAGCCCAGAGAGGAGGCTTTGGACAAAGATCCAATGACGCCCCTAGAGCATTGACCTCAAGCAGTTAAAACAATCCTAAAAGAGGTCACAACTATGGTATGCTTACCCACATACCCTCCTCTCTATAAAACGCTCAAAGAACATTTCCCATAGTGGCAAAAAACTAACATATACAGGTGGCTGCTGAAAACAATCCAGTTCAGGTTAAACCCTTAAATTCATTTTCCACACCAGTCGTTCCATGTTCCTTGTTCAAGGAACTGCAGCCCTCAGCTAGACGAGGTACTGACAATAGCCCTACATCAGGGAAGGATACGTAGAATCAACAAACCCAAGCGTAAAAGGCTGACCTTTGACAAAGCTGCCCCTTGTGACAGTGAAACGCAGCAGGACTCATACCTTGGACCCTAAAAGGACCTCATTGCGACATTCAGAAAATGTGACAGTGGACCTATAGAACCTGGGACTTATTGGTAGTGATGTGCACCGGAAATTTTCGGGTTTTGTGTTTTGGTTTTGGATTCGGTTCCGCGGCCGTGTTTTGGATTTGGACGCGTTTTAGCAAAACCTCCCTGAAATTTTTTTGTCGGATTCGGGTGTTTTTTTACAAAAACCCCTCAAAAACAGCTTAAATCATAGAATTTGGGGGTCATTTTGATCCCATAGTATTATTAACCTCAATAACCATAATTACCACTCATTTCAGTCTATTCTGAACACCTCACACCTCACAATATTATTTTTAGTCCTAAAATTTGCACAGAGGTCGCTGGATGGCTAAGCTAAGCGACACAAGTGGCCGACACAAACACCTGGCCCATCTAGGAGTGGCACTGCAGTGTCAGGCAGGATGGCACTTCAAAAAAATTGTCCCCAAACAGCACATGATGCAAAGAAAAAATGAGGCGCACCAAGGTCGCTGTGTGACTAAGCTAAGCAACACAAGTGGCCGACACAAACACCTGGCCCATCTAGGAGTGGCACTGCAGTGTCAGACAGGATGGCACTTCAAAAAAATAGTCCCCAAACAGCACATGATGCAAAGAAATAACAAGGTGCAATGAGGTAGCTGTGTGACTAAGCTAAGCGACCCAAGTGGCCGACACAAACACCTGGCCCATCTAGGAGTGGCACTGCAGTGTCAGACAGGATGGCACTACAAAAAAATAGTCCCCAAACAGCACATGATGCAAAGAAAAAAAGAGGCGCACCAAGGTCGCTGTGTGACTAAGCTAAGTGACACAAGTGGCTGACACAAACACCTGGCCCATCTAGGAGTGGCACTGCAGTGAAAGACAGGATGGCACTTCAAAAAATAGTCCCCAAACAGCACATGATGCAAAGAAAAAAAGAGGCACAATGAGGTAGCTGTGTGACTAAGCTAAGCGACCCAAGTGGCCGACACAAACACCTGGCCCATCTAGGAGTGGCACTGCAGTATCAGACAGGATGGCACTTCAAAAAAATAGCCCCCAAACAGCACATGATGCAAAGAAAAAAAGAGGCACACCAAGGTCGCTGTGTGACTAAGCTAAGCGACCAAAGTGGCCGACACAAACACCTGGCCCATCTAGGAGTGGCACTGCAGTGTCAGGTAGGATGGCACTTCAAAAAAATTGTCCCCAAACAGCACATGATGCAAAGAAAAATGAAAGAAAAAAGAGGTGCAAGATGGAATTGTCCTTGGGCCCTCCCACCCACCCTTATGTTGTATAAACAGGACATGCACACTTTAACAAACCCATCATTTCAGCGACAGGGTCTGCCACACGACTGTGACTGAAATGACGGGTTGGTTTGTGCCCCCACCAAAAAAGAAGCAATCAATTTCTCCTTGCACAAACTGACTCTACAGAGGCAAGATGTCCACCTCATCATCATCCTCCGATTCCTCACTCCTTTCACTGTGTACATCACCCTCCTCACAGATTATTAATTCGTCCCCACTGGAATCCACCATCTCAGATCCCTGTGTACTTTCTGGAGGCAATTGCTGGTGAATGTCTCCAAGTAGGAATTGATTATAATTCATTTTGATTAACATCATCTTCTCCACATTTTCTGGAAGTAACCTCGTACGCCGATTGCTGACAAGGTGAGCGGCTGCACTAAACACTCTTTCGGAGTACACACTGGAGGGAGGGCAACTTAGGTAGAATAAATCCAGTTTGTGCAAGGGCCTCCAAATTGCCTCTTTTTCCTGCCAGTATACGTACAGACTGTCTGACATGCCTACTTGGATGCGGTCACTCATATAATCCTCCACCATTCTTTCAATGGTGACAGAATCATATGCAGTGACAGTAGACGACATGTCAGTAATCGTTGCCAGGTCCTTCAGTCCGGACCAGATGTCAGCACTCGCTCCAGACTGCCCTGCAGCACCGCCAGTGGGTGGGCTCGGAATTCTTAGCCTTTTCCTTGCACCCCCAGTTGCGGGAGAATGTGAAGGAGGAGCTGTTGACGGGTAACGTTCGGCTTTACTTGACAATTTTCTCACCAGCAGGTCTTTGAACCTCTGCAGACTTGTGTCTGCGGAAAGAGAGATACAACGTAGGTTTTAAATCTAGGATCGAGCATGGTGGCCAAAATGTAGTGCTCTGATTTCAACAGATTGACCACCCGTGAATCCTGGTTAAGCAAATTAAGGGCTCCATCCACAAGTCCCACATGCCTAGCGGAATCGCTCTGTTTTAGCTCCTCCTTCAATGTCTCCAGCTTCTTCTGCAAAAGCCTGATGAGGGGAATGACCTGACTCAGGCTGGCAGTGTCTGAACTGGCTTCACGTGTGACAAGTTCAAAGGGTTGCAGAAACTTGCACAACGTTCAAATCATTCTCCACTGCGCTTGAGTCAGGTGCATTCCCCCTCCTTTGCCTATATCGTGGGCAGATGTATAGGCTTGAATGGCCTTTTGCTGCTCCTCCATCCTCTGAAGCATATAGAGGGTTGAATTCCACCTCGTTACCACCTCTTGCTTCAGATGATGGCAGGGCAGGTTCAGGACTGTTTGCTGGTGCTCCAGTCTTCGGCACGCGGTGGCTGAATGCCGAAAGTGGCCCGCAATTCTTCGGGCCACTGACAGCATCTCTTGCACGCCCCTGTCATTTTTTAAATAATTCTGGACCACCAAATTCAATGTATATGCAAAACATGGGACGTGCTGGAATTTGCCCAGATGTAATGCACGCACAATATTGGTGGCGTTGTCCGATGTCACAAATCCCCAGGAGAGTCCAATTGGGGTAAGCCATTCTGCGATGATGTTCCTCAGTTTCCGTAAGAGGTTGTCAGCTGTAAGCCTCTTATGGAAAGCTGTGATACAAAGCGTAGCCTGCCTAGGAATGAGTTGGCGTTTGCGAGATGCTGCTACTGGTGCCGCTGCTGCTGTTCTTGCTGCGGGAGGCAATACATCTACCCAGTGGGCTGTCACAGTCATATAGTCCTGAGTCTGCCCTGCTCCACTTGTCCACATGTCCGTGGTTAAGTGGACATTGGGTACAACTGCATTTTTTAGGACACTGGTGACTCTTTTTCTGACGTCTGTGTACATTTTCGGTATCGCCTGCCTAGAGAAATGGAATCTAGATGGTATTTGGTATCGGGGACACAGTACCTCAAACAAGTCTCTAGTTGCCTGTGAATTAACGGTGGATACCGGAACCACGTTTCTCACCACCCAGGCTGACAAGACCTGAGTTATCCGCTTTGCAGCAGGATGACTGCTGTGATATTTCATCTTCCTCGCAAAGGACTGTTGGACAGTCAATTGCTTACTGGAAGTAGTATAAGTGGTCTTCCGACTTCCCCTCTGGGATGACGATCGACTCCCAGCAGCAACAACAGCAGTGCCAGCAGCAGTAGGCGTTACACTCAAGGATGCATCGGAGGAATCGCAGGCAGGAGAGGACTCGTCAGACTTGCCAGTGACATAGACTGCAGGACTATTGGCTTTCCTGTGTAAGGTGGAAATTGACACTGAGGGAGTTGGTGGTGTGGTTTGCAGGAGCTTGGTTACAAGAGGAAGGGATTTAGTGGTCAGTGGACTGCTTCCGCTGTCATCCAAAGTTTTTGAACTTGTCACTGACTTCTGATGAATGCGGACCAGGTGACGTATAAGGGAGGATGTTCCTAGGTGGTTAACGTCCTTACCCCTACTTATTACAGCTTGACAAAGGCAACACACGGCTTAACACCTGTTGTCCGCATTTGTGTTGAAATAATTCCACACCGAAGAGGTGATTTTTTTTGTATTTTGACCAGGCATGTCAATGGCCATATTCGTCCCACGGACAACAGGTATCTCCCCGGGGGCCTGACTTAAACAAACCACCTCACCATCAGAATCCTCCTTGTAAATTTCCTCCCCAGCGCCAGCAACACCCATATCCTCATCCTGGTGTACTTCAACAGTGACATCTTCAATTTGACTATCAGGAACTGGACTGCGGGTGCTCCTTCCAGCACTTGCAGGGGGCGTGCAAATGGTGGAAGGCGCAAGCTCTTCCCGTCCAGTGTTGGGTAGGTCAGGCATCGCAATCGACACAATTGGACTCTCCTTGGGGATTTGTGATTTAGAAGAACGCACAGTTCTTTGCTGTGCTTTTGCCAGCTTAAGTCTTTTCATTTTTCTAGCGAGAGGATGAGTGCTTCCATCCTCATGTGAATCTGAACCACTAGCCATGAACATAGGCCAGGGCCTCAGCCGTTCCTTGCCACTCCGTGTCGTAAATGGCATATTGGCAAGTTTACGCTTCTCATCAGACGCTTTCAATTTTGATTTTTGGGTCATTTTACTGAACTTTTGTTTTTTGGATTTTACATGCTCTCTACTATGACATTGGGCATCGGCCTTGGCAGACGACGTTGATGGCATTTCATCGTCTCGGCCATGATTAGTGGCAGCAGCTTCAGCACGAGGTGGGAGTGGATCTTGATCTTTCCCTATTTTAACCTCCACATTTTTGTTCTCCATTTTTTAATGTGTGGAATTATATGCCAGTATCAATAGCAATGGCCTAATACTATATATACTGCGCACAACTGAAATGCACCACAGGTATGGATGGATAGTATACTTGACGACACAGAGGTAGGTAGAGCAGTGGCCTTCCGTACCGTACTGCTATATATACTGGTGGTCACTGTCAGCAAACTGCAAAACTAAAATGCACCACAGGTATAGAATCTAGATGGATAGTATACTTGACGACACAGAGGTAGGTAGAGCAGTGGCCTTCTGTACCATACTGCTATATATACTGGTGGTCACTGTCAGCAAACTGCAAAACTAAAATGCACCACAGGTGTAGAATCTAGATAGATAGTATACTTGACGACACAGAGGTAGGTAGAGCAGTGGCCTTCCGTACCGTACTGCTATATATACTGGTGGTCACTGTCAGCAAACTGCAAAACTAAAATGCACCACAGGTGTAGAATCTATATGGATAGTATACTTGACGACACAGAGGTAGGTAGAGCAGTGGCCTTCCGTACCGTACTGCTATATATACTGGTGGTCACTGTCAGCAAACTGCAAAACTAAAATGCACCACAGGTATAGAATCTAGATGGATAGTATACTTGACGACACAGAGGTAGGTAGAGCAGTGGCCTTCCGTACCGTACTGCTATATATACTGGTGGTCACTGTCAGCAAAACTCTGCACTGTACTCCTCCTATATAATACAGCTGCTCCCCAGTCCCCACAATTAAGCAGTGTGAGCACAGATATATGCAGCACACTGAGCACAGATATGGAGCGTTTTTCAGGCAGACAACGTATACTGGTGGTCACTGGTCAGCAAAACTCTGCACTGTACTCCTCCTATATAATACAGCTACTCCCCAGTCCCCACAATTAAGCAGTATGAGCACAGATATATACAGCACACTGAGCACAGATATGGAGTGTTTTTCAGGCAGACAATGTATACTGGTGGTCACTGTCAGCAAAACTCTGCACTGTACTCCTCCTATATAATACTGCTGGTCCCCAGTCCCCACAATAAAGCAGTGTGAGCACAGATATATGCAGCACACTGAGCACAGATATGGAGTGTTTTTCAGGCAGACAACGTATACTGGTGGTCACTGTCAGCAAAACTCTGCACTGTACTCCTCCTATATATTATACTTGTGGTCCCCAGTCCCCACAATAAAGCAGTGTGAGCACAGATATATGCAGCACACTGAGCACAGATATGGAGTGTTTTTCAGGCAGACAACGTATACTGGTGGTCACTGTCAGCAAAACTCTGCACTGTACTCCTCCTATATAATACTGCTGGTCCCCAGTCCCCACAATAAAGCAGTGTGAGCACAGATATATGCAGCACACTGAGCACAGATATGGAGTGTTTTTCAGGCAGACAACGTATACTGGTGGTCACTGTCAGCAAAACTCTGCACTGTACTCCTTCTATATAATATACTGGTGGTCCCCAGTCCCCACAATAAAGCAGTGTGAGCACAGATATATGCAGCACACTGAGCACAGATATGGAGTGTTTTTCAGGCAGACAACGTATACTGGTGGTCACTGTCAGCAAAACTCTGCACTGTACTCCTCCTATATAATACAGCTGCTCCTCAGTCCCCACAATTAAGCAGTGTGAGCACAGATATATGCAGCACACTGAGCACAGATATGGAGCGTTTTTCAGGCAGACAACGTATACTGGTGGTCACTGTCAGCAAAACTCTGCACTGTACTCCTCCTATATAATACAGCTGCTCCCCAGTCCCCACAATTAAGCAATAAGCACAAATATTTGCATCAACATTAATAAATGGAGAGGACGCCAGCCACGTCCTCTCCATAACATTTCCAATGCACGAGTGAAAATGGCGGCGACGCGCGGCTGCTTATATAGAATCCGAATCTCGCGAGAATCCAACAGCGGGATGATGACGTTCGGGCGCGCTCGGGTTAACTGAGCCATACGGGAGAATCCGAGTATGCCTCGGACCCGTGTAAAATGGGTGAAGTTCGGGGGGGTTCGGTTTCCGAGGAACCGAACCCGCTCATCACTACTTATTGGTGTGCTATCCTTGTGAAATATCCACTTTAATACTCCCTCATCTGTGCGCTGGAGCCTGTGCCATCTGAACCATTGCTAAGGGAACTATCCATCTTCAAGAGTGGTAAATATTGTGGAATATACACTGGATAAATACTGCTACTATCCATATATGTCCAAGCCTATACCAGAGACTGATTTTTTTTAAACAGCTCCATTTTTTATTATATCTTGGTTGTTTTATAACCTATTGAGGAATACTGAGTATTATTATTGTCATAAATAAATTATAAATGCTTTTTATCATATACACCTGTCTGCTCATAATATTTTTATAGCGCTGTTTGCTTGTTTTTTTGTTATTATATTGTTTGGATTGACTATCCAATTTTCTGCAGCTTCTTAGAGAACCCACTCTAATTATGCGCGTGGTAACCCACTTCTAAAGTGAGGTTAGTATCCACTTGATTTTAGCTCCATAAGACCAGTCTTAAATGTCAAGGCTTTGAACCAATATCTAAAACTGAGAAGGTTTCGAATGAAATGCATCCAAAATATTCCCTACCTCCTCACAAGACATTGTGGATTTATAAAAATGACTATAAAGAAGCTTTCCACTCTATATCGGTTCACCCAAATCACAGGACTCTGCTCAGATTTTATTTGAAAAACAGCTTATATCAGTGGACAGTAATGGTGTTTGGTCGGATCCCTACACTTTACACGGGTTATGAAAGCTGTAGTGTTTCACCTGCGCCAGCAGACCATCCAATGTATCATTTACCTAGAAGATACACTGCTAGTACACTCAGACCATGACACCCTTTTGAGGCACAGAAAGTTAACCCTTTCTCTGTTAACAGACCTGGTATTTATTCTGAATATTCAGAAGTCAGTTTTTAGCTCGATCAAAACCATAACATTTCTGGGTTTCAACATGGACACCCACTCTTTCTCTCTAGCGGTCCCACAGGAGAAATGGCTAGATACTAAGGAGTACATAGAAAAAACTTCACAGAAACACAGACTGTCCCTCTGCGCTTTGGCAAGGATTGTTGAGAAGATGATCGCAATGTCTCTTGGGTTCCGACATGTTCCCCTGTCATGCAGAGAGTTGCAAAGTCTCCTAAGAACTCTGATTCATGCCCAAAATTTGTTGATAGACACTACATTTCTATCCAGAAGAGTGAAAGCAGAACTGTCTAACTGGATTAGTCTCACTATTCCCCCTCTTCATCCCCTCCGAGATCCCACTCCTTGCATGATAATTACCACAGACAAGTCTATGGGTTTTAATGGGTTGGGGATGCTTCTCACAGGAGAAAGCAGTAAGGGGCACTTGATCAAGAGAAGAATCCCATTTGTCCATAAACATTTTGGAATTACGAGCAGCAAAACTAGCTCTAAAAGCTTAAGTTCCCAGTCATGGGAGAGGGGTAGGTATCCAATTATGCTTAAACAGTACAACAACGGTGTCATACATAAACAAAATGGGGGGCATAAAGTCAATATCCCTATGCAGAAAAGCACTGGAGGTCCTGGACTGGGCAGTCCAAAGGGATATAATTCTGGTTGCGACTTACATCCCAGGATAGCTAAACAAACTAGCAGACTCTCTATCCCACAAAGGAATCTCATTAGAATATGCAGCATTAAAAAGATAGGTCTTCCAAAAAATAGTTCAAACCTTCGGGAACCTGGAAATAGACCTTTTTGCAAGCTCCATGAATGAGCAGATTCCATGGTTTGTATCCAGGATATGGACCAAAGGGGTGTGGAGGATGGACATAATGTAATTTCTCTGGACAGACCTACCTCACGCCTATGCTTTCCCTTCCCCCGCCCTTCTCCTGAAAGTTCTACAGAAGATCAGAGAAGACCGGGTACCCCAGATTGTGATAGTGTACCCTGTATGGCCAGGGTACACTATCACAGGATAGTTATCCCATAACAACTATCCAGAGGATAGTTTCCCCTGAACAACCAACAATGTTAAAGCTCCAAGATTCCCCTGGGGTTATCTAAGGAATGCTTCCAGAGAACCCCAGACATACTAGACACTCTTCCCCAGTACATGTTGATGGCAACATTACTAGGCTGCTCACAGAGTTGGCCCTAGCAAAAGCACTAATTAATGCTTCCCTAAGGCCTCAAACAAGGACTAGATATTGTGCAATCAGAACAGCCATCAGGGCGGTCTGCGGGGACTGGAGTCTGGGGCCCTTAGAGAGAGGGGTGCCTATCATTCTTGCAGATCCACAGGTCTATGACATCACATAGGGGTGGAGTGGTGTGGTAGAAACATTTTTTGGGGGGAGGGGGCTAGTCTGTTTTGTCAGTCCCGGGCCCCACAATTTCTGATGGCAGCCCTGTGCGCAATCATTAAAGAATTTGATCTCTGGCAATCCCAACATGCTTCGACTCAACAGCCTTCACTTCTCCACTTAGCTTTGGATTTTTTAGCTTTTAAATACCAATCAGGACTAGCGTCTGCTACTATAAAATCATATGACACTGCTTTAGCCATCATGATCCCAAACTTAACAGATAACAAATTGTATCTACCACATTATCCTTAAGGGTCACACTAAAACCTCCTCATTTAATAGCCCAGTATTGGAATTCGATATTATACATGATGCTTCAGAGCTTAAATTATATGGAGCTTCATGCTTATCTTGAGCTGGGGTGGATACTAACCATTTCAAAAGCCATTCCCTTCGAGGGGTGGCTGCAACTAGAGCAACAGCTAAAAGGTATACCTTTGCAGTCGATCATGCTAGCAGCTCTTCCACAAATGATTGAGTTTCTCAGAGCAACCACCAGGTATGTGGTAGTCGGTCCTCCTGTTGTTGCTAGGTGGCAAGGAATCTATGACCTGCAAACTGGATTTATGCTAGGGAACAGGATTGCCACCTAGCAACAGTTCCCACCCTAACCACCTTCCTTTACACTGCGTTGCTTGGTCTATTGTTTCCTCTGGAAATCTCTGAACTGGGTAGTAATAACCTTTCCTCTTATCACCCCTTTAAAGCACAGTGGGGGACCCAAAGAAGCCTCAAACAGCCACCAATAAGGAACAGAAGTAACTTACTTCCCAGCACTGATATTTCTGCCTAAAGTGTGGAGCCAAAGTGTCTTCTACAGTTCTTGCATCTACCAGTCATGACCACAACATACAGTATATACCATTTCTTCTATTTAGGAAAGTTGTCAGTTACAGTTCAATAAATTGTTCTTGGTTGTAAAGTATTCACAGTCTGCTTTTCTGTATGATTAGGGTGCCAGTCTCATCAGGTATAAAGGTTACCTTACAGATGGAGTCACGCTCATCTAATGCGGCTCCATCGCAAACGTGCACTCTCGGCATGGCTATGCGATCTGGCACCTAGCCATGCTACGGGAGTGCACAGAGACGCTCCCATTGGAGTGAACGGGGTGCGTGCGTGTCTCACACGCATGCGCGTCCCAGGCGCTGCGATAGGCACGCCTTAGCAGGCTCGCTGCAGCGCAAACGGAGCCACGATTAGCATGGGTACATCTGTGCCTTCCACTTTTCCTACTGGAGGTTTGCCACCAGTGAGCTTCCGAAAAATCTGATCAACGTGACCGTGGGCATGCACGTGACCCTCGTGCGCTGCTCCGTGTGCAGGCAGAGGAGGTGAAAATTCTTTCACTTTCCCCTGCCTCAGCGATTTGGCAGGCTTGCTGCCTAACTCACCTGCCGTTGCTAAATACAGTCCTTTTCCCTAGAACAAATCCAGTTTGCAGGTCATAGATACATGCAAATCAGTGTTTTTCTGGGGATAGCCCGCAAATATTTTTTAATAAATGTGCCCCTAAAGCTTTTCATTACATTTTTGAATTTTCATTTTATTTCAATCAATCAAAATAACAATTTAAATACAAAAGATGAAATTCGAAGGCATCTTCTTACAGCCTTATAATTACACAATGCTGTGTAGTAATAAAGGCTATTTACTTGTGGTTGACTAAGTAGCTGAAATTATTTTATCATTCACAGTAGAAAAATAAGAAAAATACATAAAAAATGAGCATAGCCAGATATTATTGGCTTTGAAAGTTCAGTAAGTTAAAATGACAGCTCTTTCCTTGTAAAATGAGTGTTCGCGCGGATATATCTCTGACAGTGGGGGTCATTTACGACATTAATAAATAGTATGGCACAGACCATTTTTTATGCCCAATTACACATTAACATGCATAAATAGATTCACAACCTAAAGAGCAATCTCATGCCTCATCTGCACAGATACTTTGCAAAATCATTATACATTTTTTACTGTGACTGAAACATTAATAATTGCAGAGGTAAAAAAAAAAAATCAGTGCAAAGCACTACATAGTACAACACTTAGATCTCACAGATTAATTTGATTATTACTTGGTTATTATAATTTGGTTCTATGTTTACTTAATGTACTGCTTGTTTGACTCTTGTTTACCTTTATATACTGTATATCTCAGGAAACTAAATGAATATTGGAGCTGCGAGTATCATACATTTTATAATTACATATGTTAAACAGATTGGTTAACGTAAGCAGTATGCTTTATATTATAAACCTAAATGGAGAAAAAAAATAGCTGAAATTAGAATAGTAGATAATAAAATCTGTGAGCGGTTTAGGAATATTAGATCCTTTTGTGCAACCGCTGAACCATATCACATGATGGCGAATATCTTCTGATATGCAGTCATGTGCTGGTATGCTAATTCATCCATTGTATCTTTTTATTAACATCTCTGTCTTAGAACAACTTAAATATTACAGATTCTAGAAATGGGGCAAAATTGCATATATATCACTACGGTATGTTTAAGGAAATTCATAAGTCGTCTAGAACTTAAGTAAAAAATGATATAGTTCATAAAATATGACATCTTGCTATGCAAATCCAGGGCAAGCAGTAAAGACATGCAAATATGGATAATTGCAGTTTTATAACGTCATAATGATTTTTGCAGGAATATAGCCGTGTTCTCTGCTCTTGGACAATCCCAGTGCAACAAAGTCTTCACAGAAACAAATAACTCCAATACACAGATAGGAATATGTGTCAGCTAGAAAACAATCCTGGGCATAATGAACATATTTTACCATATTTACACAACCATCATAGTGTAAGGAAGGGGGTGGGATTACCCACCTTGCTGGCTTCCAGGGATCCAGGGTTGTGAATGATCATGTATTGTGAACCATAGTGGATGTACAGCTTTAAATCACATCATCAATTTTAATAAAAAGGTTGAAAGGAAGACATAGGTAAGTAAAAGGGAAATACAGTGAGTGGCCAAATTATTATAACCACCAGGTGATTCTTATGTAAAGTAGAGATGTTCACTTGAAATTTTTCGGGTTTTGTGTTCGGTTCCGTGGCCGTGTTTTGGGTTCGACCGCGTTTTGGCAAAACCTCACCGAATTTTTTTTGTCGGATTCGGGTGTGTTTTGGATTCGGGTGTTTTTTTCAAAAAACCCTAAAAAACAGCTTAAATCATAGAATTTGGGGGTCATTTTGATCCCAAAGTATTATTAACCTCAAAAACCATAATTTCCACTCATTTTCAGTCTATTCTGAACACCTCACACCTCACAATATTATTTTTAGTCCTAAAATTTGCACCGAGGTCGCTGGATGACTAAGCTAAGCGACCCTAGTGGCCGACACAAACACCTGGCCCATCTAGGAGTGGCACTGCAGTGTCACGCAGGATGGCCCTTCCAAAAAACACTCCCCAAACAGCACATGACGCAAAGAAAAAAAGAGGTGCAATGAGGTAGCTGTGTGAGTAAGCTAAGCGACCCTAGTGGCCGACACAAACACCTGGCCCATCTAGGAGTGGCACTGCAGTGTCACGCAGGATGGCCCTTCCAAAAAACACTCCCCAAACAGCACATGACGCAAAGAAAAAAAGAGGCGCAATGAGGTAGCTGTGTGAGTAAGCTAAGCGACCCTAGTGGCCGACACAAACACCTGGCCCATCTAGGAGTGGCACTGCAATGTCACGCAGGATGGCCCTTCCAAAAAACACTCCCCAAACAGCACATGACGCAAAGAAAAAAAGAGGCGCAATGAGGTAGCTGTGTGAGTAAGCTAAGCGACCCTAGTGGCCGACACAAACACCTGGCCCATCTAGGAGTGGCACTGCAGTGTCACGCAGGATGGCCATTCCAAAAAACACTCCCCAAACAGCACATGACGCAAAAAAAAAAGAGACGCAATGAGGTAGCTGTGTGAGTAAGCTAAGCGACCCTAGTGGCCGACACAAACACCTGGCCCATCTAGGAGTGGCACTGCAGTGTCACGCAGGATGGCCCTTCCAAAAAACACTCCCCAAACAGCACATGATGCAAAGAAAAATGAAAGAAAAAAGAGGTGCAAGATGGAATTGTCCTTGGGCCCTCCCACCCACCCTTATGTTGTATAAACAGGACATGCACACTTTAACCAACCCATCATTTCAGTGACAGGGTCTGCCACACGACTGTGACTGAAATGACGGGTTGGTTTGGACTTCCACCGAAAAAGAAGCAATTAATCTCTCCTTGCACAAACTGGCTCTACAGAGGCAAGATGTCCACCTCATCATCATCCTCCGATATATCACCGTGTACATCCCGCTCCTCACAGATTATCAATTCGTCCCCACTGGAATCCACCATCTCAGCTCCCTGTGTACTTTCTGGAGGCAATTGCTGCTGGTCAATGTCTCCACGGAGGAATTGATTATAATTAATTTTAATGAACATCATCTTCTCCACATTTTCTGGAAGTAACCTCGTACGCCGATTGCTGACAAGGTGAGCGGCGGCACTAAACATTCTTTCGGAGTACACACTTGTGGGAGGGCAACTTAGGTAGAATAAAGCCAGTTTGTGCAAGGGCCTCCAAATTGCCTCTTTTTCCTGCCAGTATAAGTACGGACTGTCTGACGTGCCTACTTGGATGCGGTCACTCATATAATCCTCCACCATTCTTTCAATGGGGAGAGAATCATATGCAGTGCCAGTAGACGACATGGCCGTAATCGTTGGCAGGTCCTTTAGTCCGGACCAGATGTCAGCATCAGCAGTCGCTCCAGACTGCCCTGCATCACCGCCAGCGGGTGGGCTCGGAATTCTGAGCCTTTTTCTCGCACCCCCAGTTGCGGGAGAATGTGAAGGAGGAGATGTTGACAGGTCGCGTTCCGCTTGACTTGACAATTTTCTCACCAGCAGGTCTTTGAACCCCAGCAGACTTGTGTGTGCCGGAAAGAGAGATCCAAGGTAGGTTTTAAATCTAGGATCGAGCACGGTGGCCAAAATGTAGTGCTCTGATTTCAACAGATTGACCACCCGTGAATCCTTGTTAAGCGAATTAAGGGCTCCATCCACAAGTCCCACATGCCTAGCGGAATCGCTCTGTGTTAGCTCCTCCTTCAATGTCTCCAGCTTCTTCTGCAAAAGCCTGATGAGGGGAATGACCTGACTCAGGCTGGCAGTGTCTGAACTGACTTCACGTGTGGCAAGTTCAAAGGGCAGCAGAACCTTGCACAACGTTGAAATCATTCTCCACTGCGCTTGAGACAGGTGCATTCCACCTCCTATATCGTGCTCTATTGTATAGGCTTGAATGGCCTTTTGCTGCTCCTCCAACCTCTGAAGCATATATAGGGTTGAATTCCACCTCGTTACCACTTCTTGCTTCAGATGATAGCAGGGCAGGTTCAGGCGTTTTTGGTGGTGCTCCAGTCTTCTGTACGTGGTGCCTGTACGCCGAAAGTGTCCCGCAATTCTTCTGGCCACCGACAGCATCTCTTGCACGCTCCTGTCGTTTTTTTAAAAATTCTGCACCACCAAATTCAAGGTATGTGCAAAACATGGGACGTGCTGGAATTTGCCCATATTTAATGCACACACAATATTGCTGGCGTTGTCCGATGCCACAAATCCACAGGAGAGTCCAATTGGGGTAAGCCATTCCGCGATGATCTTCCTCAGTTGCCGTAAGAGGTTTTCAGCTGTGTGCATATTCTGGAAACCGGTGATACAAAGCGTAGCCTGCCTAGGAAAGAGTTGGCGTTTGTGAGATGCTGCTACTGGTGCCGCCGCTGCTGTTCTTGCGGCGGGAGTCCATACATCTACCCAGTGGGCTGTAACAGTCATATAGTCCTGACCCTGCCCTGCTCCACTTGTCCACATGTCCGTGGTTAAGTGGACATTGGGTACAGCTGCATTTTTTAGGACACTGGTGACTCTTTTTCTGAGGTCTGTGTACATTTTCGGTATCGCCTGCCTAGAGAAATGGAACCTAGATGGTATTTGGTACTGGGGACACAGTACCTCCAACAAGTCTCTAGTTGGCTCTGCAGTAATGATGGATACCG
Organism: Pseudophryne corroboree; assembly: GCF_028390025.1. Lineage (NCBI taxonomy): Eukaryota > Metazoa > Chordata > Amphibia > Anura > Myobatrachidae > Pseudophryne > Pseudophryne corroboree. Next base: position 716,861,173 of record NC_086448.1, read on the forward strand.
GAACCACATTTCTCACCACCCAGAATGCCAAGGCCTCAGTTATCCGCTTTGCAGCAGGATGACTGCTGTGATATTTCATCTTCCTCGCAAAGGACTGTTGGACAGTCAATTGCTTGGTGGAAGTAGTAAAAGTGGTCTTACGACTTTCCCTCTGGGATGACCATCGACTCCCAGCAGCAACAACAGCAGCGCCAGCAGCAGTAGGCGTTACACGCAAGGATGCATCGGAGGAATCCCAGGCAGGAGAGGACTCGTCAGAATTGCCAGTGACATGCCCTGCAGGACTATTGGCATTCCTGGGGAAGGAGGAAATTGACACTGAGGGAGTTGGTGGGGTGGTTTGGGTGAGCTTGGTTACAAGAGGAAGGGATTTACTGGTCAGTGGACTGCTTCCGCTGTCGCCCAAAGTTTTTGAACTTGTCACTGACTTATTATGAATGCGCTGCAGGTGACGTATAAGGGAGGATGTTCCGAGGTGGTTAACGTCCTTACCCCTACTTATTACAGCTTGACAAAGGCAACACACGGCTTGACAAATGTTGTCCGCATTTCTGTTGAAATACTTCCACACCGAAGAGCTGATTTTTTTGGTATTTTCACCAGGCATGTCAATGGCCATATTCCTCCCACGGACAACAGGTGTCTCCCCGGGTGCCTGACTTAAACAAACCACCTCACCATCAGAATCCTCCTTGTCAATTTCCTCCCCAGCGCCAGCAACACCCATATCCTCCTCATCCTGGTGTACGTCAACACTGACATCTTCAATCTGACTATCAGGAACTGGACTGCGGGTGCTCCTTCCAGCACTTGCAGGGGGCGTGCAAATGGTGGAAGGCGCATGCTCTTCACGTCCAGTGTTGGGAAGGTCAGGCATCGCAACCGACACAATTGGACTCTCCTTGTGGATTTGGGATTTCGAAGAACGCACAGTTCTTTGCTGTGCTTTTGCCAGCTTGAGTCTTTTCATTTTTCTAGCGAGAGGCTGAGTGCTTCCATCCTCATGTGAAGCTGAACCACTAGCCATGAACATAGGCCAGGGCCTCAGCCGTTCCTTGCCACTCCGTGTGGTAAATGGCATATTGGCAAGTTTACGCTTCTCCTCCGACAATTTTAGTTTAGATTTTTGAGTCCTTTTTTTACTGATATTTGGTGTTTTGGATTTTACATGCTCTGTACTATGACATTGGGCATCGGCCTTGGCAGACGACGTTGATGGCATTTCATCGTCTCGGCCATGACTAGTGGCAGCAGCTTCAGCACGAGGTGGAAGTCGATCTTGATCTTTCCCTATTTTTGGAACCTCAACATTTTTGTTCTCCATATTTTAATAGGCACAACTAAAAGACACCTCAGGTAAACAATGGAGATGGATGGATACTAGTATACTTATGGATGACGAGCGACTGCCGACACAGAGGTAGCTACAGCCGTGGACTACCGTACTGTGTCTGCTGCTAATATAGACTGGATGATAATGAGATAAAATTAAAATATATATATATATATCACACTAGTACTGCAGCCGGACAGGTATATATTATGTAATGACGGACCTGCTGGACACTGTCTGTCAGCACTGCAGACTCCTAAAGTAAGCTACTAGTATCAAGAAGATAGAAAAAAAAAACCACGGGTAGGTGGTATACAATTATGGATGGACGAGCGACTGCCGACACAGAGGTAGCTACAGCCGTGGACTACCGTACTGTGTCTGCTGCTAATATAGACTGGATGATAATGAGATAAAATTAATATATATATATATATATATATATCACACTAGTACTGCAGCCGGACAGGTATATATTATGTAATGACGGACCTGCTGGACACTGTCTGTCAGACTCAGCACTGCAGACTCCTAAAGTAAGCTACTAGTATCAAGAAGATAGAAAAAAAAAAACACGGGTAGGTGGTATACAATTATGGATGGACGAGCGACTGCCGACACAGAGGTAGCTACAGCCGTGGACTACCGTACTGTGTCTGCTGCTAATATAGACTGGATGATAATGAGATAAAATTAAAATATATATATATATATCACACTAGTACTGCAGCCGGACAGGTATATATTATGTAATGACGGACCTGCTGGACACTGTCTGTCAGCACTGCAGACTCCTAAAGTAAGCTACTAGTATCAAGAAGATAGAAAAAAAAAAAAAACACGGGTAGGTGGTATACAATTATGGATGGACGAGCGACTGCCGACACAGAGGTAGCTACAGCCGTGGACTACCGTACTGTGTCTGCTGCTAATATAGACTGGATGATAATGAGATAAAATTAAAATATATATATATATCACACTAGTACTGCAGCCGGACAGGTATATATTATGTAATGACGGACCTGCTGGACACTGTCTGTCAGACTCAGCACTGCAGACTCCTAAAGTAAGCTACTAGTATCAAGAAGATAGAAAAGAAAAAAAAAACACGGGTAGGTGGTATACAATTATGGATGGACGAGCGACTGCCGACACAGAGGTAGCTACAGCCGTGGACTACCGTACTGTGTCTGCTGCTAATATAGACTGGATGATAATGAGATAAAATTAAAATATATATATATCACACTAGTACTGCAGCCTGACAGGTATATATTATGTAATGACGGACCTGCTGGACACTGTCTGCAGAATGCGTTTATAAAAACACCACACGACGAGTGTTTAACTTTTTCAGGCAGACAATCACAATATACTGGTGGTCAGCAGACAATCACAATACTGGTGGTCAGTGGTCACTGGTCAGTCACACTGGCAGTGGCACTCTGGCAGCAAAAGTGTGCACTGTACTTAAAATATGTACTCCTGCTATAACTGCTCCCCAGTCTCCCCCACAATTAAGCTGTGTGAGCAGTGAGCACTCAGCACAGTCAGATAATGATATACAGTATTACATATGATGCAGCACACTGGGCTGAGCACAGATATGGTATGTGACTGTGTCACACTGTGTATCGTTTTTTTTCAGGCAGAGAACGGATTAATTAAACTGGTGGTGGTCACTGGTCACACTATCAGCAGCAAGTAGTACTCCTCCTAATAATATGCTCCCCAAAATTAGTGTCTCTCTCTAGTACTCTAGTCTAAACGGAGAGGACGCCAGCCACGTCCTCTCCCTATCAATCTCAATGCACGTGTGAAAATGGCGGCGACGCGCGGCTCCTTATATAGAATCCGAGTCTCGCGATAGAATCCGAGCCTCGCGAGAATCCGACAGCGGGATGATGACGTTCGGGCGCGCTCGGGTTAACCGAGCAAGGCGGGAAGATCCGAGTTGCTCGGCCCCGTGTAAAAAAACCTGAAGTTCGGGCGAGTTCGGATTCCGAGGAACCGAACCCGCTCATCACTAATGTAAAGTAGCTATTCCACATATAGGCCATCATTCCGAGTTGTTCACTCGCTAGCTGCTTTTAGCAGCATTGCACACGCTAGGCCGCCGCCCTCTTGGAGTGTATCTTAGCTTAGCAGAATAGCGAACGAAAGATTAGCAGAACTGCTAATAAATAATTCCTTGCAGTTTCTGAGTAGCTCCAGATCTACTCACAGACTGCGATCAGCTCAGTCCGTTTAGTTCCTGGTTTGACGTCACAAACACGCCCTGCGTTCGGCCAGCCACTCCCCCATTTCTCCAGACACTCCTGCGTTTTTCCCTGACACGCCTGCGTTTTTTAGCACACTCCCGGAAAACGCTCAGTTACCACCCAGAAACGCCCCTTTCCTGTCAATCATTTACCGATCAGCAGAGCGACTGAAAAGCGCTGCAGAATCCACAGCAAATCTGCTAAGTTTTTAGTTAAATAACTAAGCGCATGCACCCTGCATGCGCTATTAGCAACAAATCGCAGCATCGCGAAAATCGGCAACGAGCGAACAACTCGGAATCACCCCCATAATGCTGATGTAGGAGGTCTCAATCTGTATAAGAATAGAAAGGCGAGGGTATGCCGACTTCGAGACACATGAAGTGCATTACTCACAAAATAATGGATAAGCAACATGATCTGGTGGACTTTGAGCACGGAAAGATTGTTGGCGCTCGCAGTAACAAAATGGTTGCACTGGTGAATTGCTCAAGGGCGGCAATTGTTACAGTAAAAAATGGTATCCAGATAATAGGTAGACAGTGAATAGTTTGGCTCCACATGGTCGACATGCATTAGGTCGACATGTATAAAAAGTCGACATGGTCAATTGGGTGACATGTACTTAAAGTCGACAGGTAAAAAAGGTCAACAGGTTCAACTGTTCGACATGACAATGATTGACACACAAGTTTTTTTTCATCTCTTTTGACTCTTTCATACTTTACCATCCACGTGGACTACTAGTGGGAATAGTAACCTGCCTGAAGCGTGGAAAACTTACACTTTTACACTAATTTGACTTTTACATGGTTCAACATACAAATTAACACAAAAAATAAAAAAGTGTCAACTATTTCCATGATGACTTTTCACTGTCAGCGTTTTGTACCGGTCAACTGTTTCAGGTGTCTACCTTTCACATGTCGACCAATTGACCCTGTTGACCTTTCGTACCTGTCCACCGGGATCAGTACGAGATCCTGGCAATCGGGATCCCGGTGGTCAGGAGCCCGACAGCCGGGATCCCAGTGGCAAGCGCAGCGTGTCCCTTTGTGAGGCCCGGTGGCAACCTTCGGTCGCCACAGGTTTCTATTTTCCTCCGGGTGGTGGCGTGGACCACCACCCAAGAGGGGTGACCAGCCGACAGGCGGTCAATTGACTGCCTCCCTGTCCACCATATGGGGTCGACCTAGTGACTGTTGACGAAATATAGGTTAAGCTAATGATCTACACCCATCAAAATCAGTAATTCCCATTTAAGAATCTAGAACACTCTATCATGCTATCATAAAGGTTCCTTGAATTTTTCACAACTACATTACTCCCAAAAGGACTTCCTGAGCAGATGCAACTCTGAATAGGTCTATTTTTACAGATCTGTTTCAATTCTGAATGAGTTCCATGTGGTCCCTGTATAATGAATAATTAATTTTGAAAACTCCTACCAATTAAAACTGGAAAATATAAGTTCAAAAGAAGAGGCACCCATGACTCATACATATATTTTTATTATTTTACTCTACAACATACAGTATGATCTCATTCTGTAAAAATAAATGTCACAATCTGTACTGGCTATGGTACCACTGATCAACCAGTGGAACGCTCTACAGTCCTGTAGTTGATGAGTGCACCTGGAACACCCTGATGCACTACACCTGTCTGTGTCAATTAATGCATGCTCTCCCCAGCAATCCTGACTAGGATCATTGTTGACTGATTCAGAGCTCCAGTGTACCTGTACTCTGTCAGTTTATTCTGTTAATCTGCCCGTGTTTTCTGGCAACCAGGCATCCAGGTAAAGTAACCCATACATAAGCAATCACACAAAAAATAACAGATTCTGTGATTTTCCTCTCCTCCAATTTAAAGATTCACCAATCTATCAATCAGCTCTCATACATTGCAGATACTTTTCAGTGATTTGCAGATCATTTTCAGCATATACAGATCTTCCATTTTTGAAAGGCTCGTCATTTTACTAGTGATGGTCTACAAATTTGCTGATTATTGCTATACACTAGCAATCTACAGTACAGCCCCTACCTTATCTGTGAAATTAAACATGTTTAAAAACCTGATTTGCCAATTCCAATACATTTTTTGTCTGAGTTTGTGATCATTTGATTCTTGATGTATTAGGATCTTTATTCCTGAAATGCAGCATGTGGGTAATCCCGAAACCCTAAATCACTCTTTCAAATTGGGTGGCATAGACCCTGGGTTACCTCGGAGCACTTGCATATCTCCCAACATGACCCTCTCCAGGAGGGACAGAATGCTCTGCTCCTGGACTTCCCTCTTAATTTATGATTGCCATCACCTGTGCTGAAACACCTTTCTTTATTCATTTACCTGTTCAAAACAGGTGCTGGCAATCACAATTTAAGAAAAAAGTCCAGAAGCAGAGCATTGTGTCCCTCCTGGAGAGGGTCATGTTGGGAGGTATGCACTTTCCAGAGTGACGTGGGTTGGTGGTCCAGCACCAATTCAACTTAGTTATGGTCAATTAATAGGCAAAACCAGTGCCTGTGGCTAGTTTTGGACTGGGGCATAAAGCATAAAGCCCCCCCCCCCCCTTCCTGCAATCTTACAGGCCCATGCGTAGGGTGTAGCCTCCAGGGGGGATGTGGGTAGCAAACACAGAGGCTTGGCTAACCATTGGAGCATGCTCACTGTCTACCCCTTCTGTGTCACCCCTTCATGTGCCTTTCCTTTTCTTACTTACACTATCTTATACTCCGTTTGATGGCACCTAAACCCTGGTTTTCTATACCTGTCCTATATTGTCTTGAACTGTAAGCGCTGTTTTCTTGTTTGCGCATTTGATTATGTACTGTGTAATAGGAGCTGCGGATCCCTTGTGGCGCCATATAAATAAAAGATAATAATAATGATAATGGTCTGGGCCCCTTGATAAATATACTCCATGCATGATAATGTACCAGATTAATAACAGAAATGCACTCCATAAAATACACCATAGCCCTGTGCAGTATAATGTAACATATGTGTAATGTATAAGTACAGTCTGGAACCTAATCCCCAGAGGAGGGGGTGGGCCCTCAAGCAATGAAGCCCACCTACGATTTCCACTGTACCCCTGTGGACCAGTCCAACCTTGCTTGTGGCTTCCAAACATAAAATATGTGGACAAACAGAAGCAAACCCTGTCCCTCATCACATAACTGAACCTAATGATGACATATAAACACAATTTACTCAATTGAATATTTTTTCAGAATTTTTCAATAATAAACTTGGCCTAGTGCTGCCATGACAAAAAGTCTGATAGACTAGGGTGCCGTAATTAAAAAAAAAAGTTTTGGGGCCGCCGCTGTAATCTACTGTTCGGTCACAAGTCATTAGGTCACAAGTCTAAATGCATTTGTAATATAAGCAGTACATACTGGGGGTAATTCAGAGTTGAACATAGCAGCAAACGTGTTAGAAGTTGGGCAAAACCATGTGCACTGCAGGGGGGGTCAGATATAACATGTGCAGAGAGAGTTCGATTTGGGTGGGTTATTTTGTTACTTTGCAGGGTAAATACTGGCTGCTTTATTTTTGCACTGCAATTTAGATTTCAGTTTGAACACACCCCACCCAAATCTAACTCTCTCTGCACATGTTATATCTGCCTCCCCTGCACTGCACATGGGGCCTAATTCAGACCTTGCTAGGTTTTTTTTGCACTGCTGCAAACAGATGGTTGCCCCCCATAGGGGAGTGTATTTTTGCTTTGCAAGTGTGCGAACGCATGTGTAGCAGAGCTGTACGAACAGATCTTGCACAGTCTCTGTGTAGCTCAGGACTTACTCAGCCGCTGCGATTACTTCAGTCTGTCCGGGACCAGAGTTGACGTCAGGAACCCTCCCTTCAACGCTTGGACATGCCTGCGTCTTTCCAACCATTCCCAGATAACGGTCAGTAGCTACCCACAAATGGCTTCTTCCTGTCAATCTCCTTCCAATCGCCCGTGCAAATGGATTCTTCGCACAAACCCATCGCTGAGCTGCGATCTGCTTTGTACCTGTGCGACACGCCTGCACATTGCGGTGCATATGCATGCGCAGTTCTGAACTGATCGCTAGCGAGCCAAACTGCTAACAGATTTGCTGCTGCGATCAACTCTGAATTACCCCTACTGTACAGTAGTCAAAATATTTATCATATCATTTCTGAAAACAGATAGGAAAATAATAAATTGCATTCAAAATAAACAAGTAAAAAATGGTATATTACATCAACAATAATCATTGTCCCTTTAAATTGAACTCATACAAGAAATTTGGCAATATGGTCCACAAAGTCCCAGTGTTTCTTCTAATGGTCTACTTTCCTTCTCTCGGGGTCCAGATAGGTCATAATGCCTGTGTCCACCTTGTCCGTGCTTAACACATTTTGAAACATTTTGAAACAGTTGTATCTTTACCAAAGGGTTCAAATAAAAAGAAAAAAAAATCAGAGGGACTTATACTGTATATATATTTTGATAAAACTAGTTTGGAATATCATCTTGCAGGATTTCGATAAAAAAAAGATAACAATATATATATATTAGAAATAAAAATACATCACAATATTGTTTTGTGTGAAATATTTAATGGATGACATGAACAAATATGACAAATATGTACAGATGTGTCCGCATACAATCTGCAGATGTGCCAAAGCGCGCCAGATCCTGTGAGACTCTGTCACTGGGCGTCTTATTTTTGCTAAAAATGCATCTAAGGTGCAACGTGCTGCAACTAGGACGAACCAGGAGACTGTGCAGATTATTTTGATCTGCGACACTTGTTATCTGTGTGCAACTCCATGCTAGGGGGGCGATTCAGACCTGGACGCTGCTGCTGCGGCAACGTTTGCAGGCTGAAGAGTGGTGATGTGTGTGCACGCGCAGCGGGTTCACTACGGCTGGCCGGCGGTCGGGCTCCCGGCGACCAGCATCCCGGCGCCGGGAGCCCGACCGCCGGCTTACCGACAGCGTGGCGAGCGCAAATGAGCCCCTTGCGGGCTCGCTGCGCTCGCCACGCTATGGGCACGGTGGCGCGCTACGCGCGCCACACTATTTTATTCTCCCTCTATGGGGGTCGTGGACCCCCACGAGGGAAAATAAGTGTCGGTATGCCGGTTGTCGGGCTCCCGGCGCCGGTATACTGAGCGCCGGGAGCCCGACCGCCGGCATACAGAAGACCACCCCGCGCAGCAGCTGCAGTGCATGTGCACACACGGTGAGATGTGACGGCATCTCATTTGTGCGATCGGCTCGCAGGGTGGGAGGGGGCGTTGTGGCGGCATTAAAGAGGTGTTGACTCAGAATTGGGGGGGTGCAGTACAGACACCGCAGGTGTGTTCAGATTGTTTGCGGGGCGGGCTGCGGCAGCTGCGTGACATCACACGCAGCCTCTTCGACCTGAAACATAGCAGTTAGCCACCTACCTTCGCAGCTAGGCTACATAGGCAAAGGGCTACTCAAAACATGCAAAAGTATCACCACCATCTGCAGGGCGGACTTGACCTGTGTTGGGCGCCCACCTGCATGTCTAAGAAAAACGCACATCTACAATCAGGCCTGAATTACCCCCTAGGTTCATATACAGACACAAGCACAGTCAAAGTGGCATATGTAATAGGGTCCGAGTTTGCCGTAGGTGCAGGATGCCAGCCGATCTCGGGCATTTTTATAAAGTGTCAATCATTTACAAGGCAAAACCACGCCTTGTAAACGAAAAGTGTTGCATATGAAATGAATCAGCACATGGTCTCCTGGTGTGTCCTAGTTGCATCGCAACTTACACCATTTTTGGCAAAAAAAGTTGCCCAATTCTAGTAGAGTTGTACGGGACCTGTCAGCTTACTCATTCCAGGCATCTCAGGCTGCGTGGAGTATCGAGGTTACATGTATGAGGACACATCTTTATGAAAAAAAAATTCTACCTACTAATTTCTCATTATTACGTAGTTATTAACTACAACTGGACTACAGGTGAATTTAAGGATTCATATGTGTAATGGCACAAATAAATAGCATCATCTGTTTCTATTCTGTCACTGTTCACTCTCCAATCGTCACGCTTACAATGTGATTCAGGTTACAAGATGCTTTAAGATACACTTATTTTTCCAGCACACCAACTTCTGAGTTGCTAGCATTCCTGAAACACAACCAAATTACTAAAATGTACAAATTTTTCTCAAATGTAAAATCAGCTTAGTATATATCAAATGAAACAGACACCATAATATAGGATTTTTGTCTGTCAGTAACAGCAGAGAGAAGAGCATTATGATGTTGCCACCTACTGGACATATTACAGAATTGTAATAACTGGATACTAAGCAAGCTGGTTTCCTGCAATCAAGATGATGTTTTGCTAAAATCTGGAGGCTGTAGTCTATATGTGTTGAGCAAGAAAGAGTAAAATAAAATATAGTAAAATATTTCCTAAATATGTGATTAAGAGAGATTCTAGATATTTTTTCTTATTTGTTTTTTTACAGTTTCTTATATAGGGCCTAATTCAGACCTGATCGCAACAGCAAAATCTTTTTCTAATGGGCAACTCTCTCTGCACATGTTATATCTGCCCCACCTGCACTGCACATAGGGGGTCATTCAGATCTGATCACTGCTATGCATATTCGCACAGCGGGCAATCAGGTATTAAATGCGCATGCACCGCAATGCGCAGGCGCGTTGGACAACATTAAAGGGCACCGCTGGTCAGCGACGGGATGGTGCGAAAAGTCTGTTCGCATGGGTGTTCGCAAGGTGATTAACAGGAGGAAGCCGTTTGCACGTTTTAACTGACCGTTTACTGGGAGTGTTCTGAAAAACGCAGGCGTGCCCAAGCATTTTCAGAGTGGGTGTCTGACGTTAGCGTCGGCCCCGGACAGCCTGATGTGATCGCACTGAAAGAGTAAGACCTGGGCTGCGCAGATACTGCACAGACTGGATTTTAGCAGCTCGGCGTACACATAGCATCACACACTTGCACAGCAAATATACACTTCCCCTGTAGGCGGCGACTATCTGAGCGCAGGACAGCAAAAATCGCAGCCCAGTGATCAGATCTGAATGACCCCCATGGTTTTGAGCATTAGAGAAAAAAGTTGCTGCTGTGATCAGGTCTGAATTAGCCCCCATATTCAGTTGTGCTTTACAATTTTAAACAACAGCGATAAGAAAAACTGGGTAATAACAGATAGACATAGAGGTAGGAAGGCCCTGCTCGCCAGCTAACAATCTATAGGATATGGAAACATTTGGTAATACACAATTTGTACTTCGTGTCTCATACACACAATTATGACTAACCTAAATATAATACATGTCCTGATGTACACAATAATGGAATATTATATATATATATATATATATATATATATATATATAGATATATATAGATATATATAATTATTTATTAGAGATGAGCGGGTTCGGATTTACTCGGTTCTGTACGCCAGAATTATCGCCATTTCTTATTTTCTAGATTTTTCTTATTGGCTAACCAAAACACGTGACGTCTGATAGCCAATAAGGAGATTTGGGTAATCCGAGTAAAACCGAACCCGCTCATCTCTGATAGATATATATATATATATATATACAAACAGAAAATTCAGCACTCACCATAGCAAGCTCACTTATCCTCACAACATCAATAAATAAATGATGGTGGTTTAGTTAGTGAATTGGCCAATGCACGGAAGCCTGCATACCGCTCGCCAAGGTACCCCACCTTCTTGCCGGTCCTACACTATCACAGAGTCTTAAAAATTACCTTGTTCATCTCTGAATAATGGCCATACTCCAGTATACTCCAGTTTTGAGTATAAAAATGATTACAATAATACAAAGAAGATAGTTATATTATAAATATCATGTTTGTATTATTTATATCATCTTTGTGTTATTTTAATAATTTGTTTAGTCAAAACTCATCACCAAATCATGTATGTACTGTATGTGAGTACATCTGGCTCTGATACTAGCCAGTGCCTCACCAGCCATTGACCTCACTGCACCTCACTGCTGACAGGTTAATTTGCTCTGACAAAAAAATGTAACCCACTGTGTATTTGTGTCGATGTGATAGGGAATATTGGGCCTGATTCAGATTTGTAAGCAAAGCAAAAAAGCACACAACTGGGCAAAACCATGTTCCACTGCAAGTTGGGCAAATGTAATGGATTTGGGGCCTAATTCAGTAAGGATTGGATCACATGCTGCGGCTCCCAGCATGTGATTGGATCACATGCTGGGGGACGCTCATCGCTGGGCAAGGCTGCCCAGCATACTGACCGGCGCCTCTCCCCGTTCAACAAGCAGAAATTGCAAACGCATTGTACTGTAATTTCCGCTTGTTAGCACAAACTGAGGAAGCCTCCTGCCGGCGCAGCTTAGCTAAGCACGCAGCTGTCATGATCACGCCCCCAACACCCCCCCCCCCCCCCGTTTGGCCGCCTCCACCCCCGCAATGCTCCGTATCCACGCTGGAAACGGAACATTGCGGCTCCCCCCACGACCACCTCTGCCTGATTGACAGGCAGAGACAATTGCATTTTCTGCGCCCCACCCCCCCTGCAGAAAGTGTGAGCGCATGTGCAGGATGGGCGCTGCGCGTGCACCCGCGGAGCGATCGTAATAATTCCGGTTGGATCGCGATTTGCGATCCAACCTGAATTAGCCCCTTGGTATGTAATACCGGCTGACGGGATGCTTGCTGTCGGTGTCCCGACAGCGGCATCTCGTTGCCGGAATACCGGCAGCGAGTCCCCTCGCTGTGCTCGCTACTCATCAGGCCTGGTCATGAGCTTTGCTCACCACAGGCTCTATTCCCACTTGGTTGGTAGCATGGACCCACCAACCGAGTGAAAATTATGGGCGGGTGTCGACATTCCAAACGCCAGTTAAAAAAAATGTCCGCTGTTGGGATTCCGGCATTAGTATCCTAACCGCTGAGATCCCGACAGGTGGCATTGTGACTACATCCCAATGTAACATGTGCAGAGAGAGTTAGATTTTGGAGGGGTGTGTTTAAACTGAAATCTAAATTGCAGTCTAAAAAAAACAGCCAGTATTTACCCTGCACAGAAACAATATAACCACTGGCGGATCCAGGGGGGGGGGGGGGGGGGGGGGCACTCGGGCCCATGCCCCCCCTGTCATTTCTGGCCTCCGTCTCCCCCCCCCTGCGCTCCCCCGGCGCCGCACAGGGAGATGACGGACGCCCGCTGAGATTGTGTTACCAGCGGGCGCTCGTCTCCCTGCACAGTGGCAGCCGGAGGCAGGAGCTCAGTACTGAGCTCCGGCTTCCGGCGCTGTCAATGTGCGCTATGGGAGAGACGTCAGTCATGACGTCTCTCTCATAGTGCTGACTGAGGAGCGGACGCCAGGAGGAGGAGGACTGCAGCGGCGCGGGAACGGGGCTCGGTAAGTATGATGTGTTTTTCTTCTTTAATGCAGCGGGGGCATCTCCTGGGGGCAAACTACGGGGGACATTACTACTGGGGGGGGCATCAACAAGGGACATTACTACTGGGGGGGCAAACTACTGGGGGCATTATAACTGGGGGGCATCTACTGGGGGCATCACTACTGAGGGGGCAGCTACTGGGGGACATTTTTACTGGGGGCATCTACTGGGGGCATTACTACACGGAGGTCATCTATTGGGGCAAACTCATAAGGGGCATTACTACTGGGGGCAAACTACTGGACGACATTATTACTGGGGGGCATCTACTGGGGGCATTATTACTGGGGGGGCATCTACTGGGGGCATTACTACTGGGAGGTCATCTATTGGGGGCAAACTCATAAGGGGCATTACTACTGGGGGCAAACTACTGGACGACATTATTACTGGGGGGCATCTACTGGGGGCAAACTGCTTGGGGACATTATTACTGGGGGCATCTACTGGGGGACATTATTACTGGGGGGCATCTACTGGGGGCAAACTACTGGAGGATTATTACTGGGGGCCAACTACAAAGGTGCCAACTACTGGCGGCGTAACTACAGGGGCATTACTACTTGGGGGCTAAACTACAGGGGGGGAAACTACTGGGGGCTTAACTACAGGGGCTAAACTACTGGGGGGTAACTACAGGGGCCAAACTACTGGGGGCATTACTACTGAAGGCTAAGCTACAAGGGGGCATAACTACAGGGACTAAACTACAATGGGGCAAACTACAGGGGGGCATTACTACTGGTGGCTAAACTACTGGGGGCATTACCACTGGGAGGCTAAACTAAAGGGGATGGGGGGTAAACTACTGGGGTCATGACTGCAGGGGAATTACCACTGGGGGCATAATGACTGGGGGCATTACTACAGGCAACATTACTACTGGGGGCAATACGGGCATTGCAAAAGGGGCACCACTACTTGGGGGTCTATATAAGGGGCACTACCAGTACAGTGGACATTGCATAATGAGCGCTACAACTGTGGGCATTGTATAAGAAGCGCCACCTCACATGCACAGAAGCCGCACGCAAATGTACTTGCTCCTTCCATGGTGCCCACCCTATCATTTTCTTCTGGATCCGCCCCTGAATATAACCCACCCAAATCTACCTCTCTCTGCACCTTATATCTGCCCCACCCGCAGTACAACATGGTTTTACCCAGCTGCTTGATAATTTGCTTATCTTACAAAAATGAATCAGGCCCATAGATTGTATGGACAGGTGTCAGCTTGTGTATGCACAGGTGTCAGCATGTGTATGTCGGTGTATGTACAGGTGTCAGCATGTGGAAATACAGGTGTCAGCATGTGGATGTCGGTGTATGTACAGGTGTCAGCATGTGTATGTCGGTGTATGTACAGGTGTCAGCGTGTATATGATGGTGTATGCATAGTTGTCAGGGTGTGTGTGCCGGTGTTTGTACAGGTGTCGGCTTGTGTATGCCAGCGTATGCACAGCTGTCAGCATGTGGATGTCGGTGTATGTACAGGTGTCAGCGTGTGGAAGTACAGGTGTCAGCGTGTGTATGCCGGTGTATATACAGGTGTCAGTGTCAGGGCCGGTTCTAGACCTTGTGGTGCCCAGGGTGGAAGTTTCCTTTGGCGCAAGGTGGAACATACTGCGTGCCACAGGCATGGCTTCATAGGGAAGGGGCGTGGCCACAGTTATGCCCCTGTAGTTATGGCCCCAGTAGTTATGCCCCCTGTAGCTGTGCACCCACTAGATTTTCCCCCAGTAGTTGTGCACCCTGTAGCTGTGCCCCCTGTAGTTGTGCCCCCTTTAGATTTGCCCCCAGTAGTTGTGCCCCCGGTAGATTTGCACCCAGTAATTGTGCCCCCTGTAGATTTGCCCCCAGTAGTTGTGCCCTGTGGTAGTGACGCTAACAATTACTACAAAAAAAAAATACTCACTAGCCGCTGCAGCTCCGCCCACTCCTCTCTATGGGTGAGACGTCATGACGTCTCTCCCATAGCAGCGCTGCACAGACACTAGAGGTCAATTATGACCTCTAGTGTCTGACGATGGAGCCGGCTGCAGCGGGCGCTGGATACGGGTGGGTGGCAGGTGGCTGCAGGATGACTGCGGCCTTGCCCGCGGGCCGCAGCAACCCGGGCGCCGACCCTGCTTGCCCATGCTAGAACCCCTCCTGGTCAGTGTGTGTATGTTGGTGTATGTACAGGTGTCAGCGTGTGTATGTTGGTGAATGTATAGGTGTAAGTGTGTGTATGTTGGTGTGTATGTCAATGTATGTATAGGCATCAGCGTGTGTATGTCAGTGTATAAATAGATGTTATCATGTGTATGTCAATGTATTTATAGGTGTTGGTGTGTGTGTGTCGCTGTATCTAAAGGTGTCGGCATGGGTAAATATAGGTGTCAGCATGTGTATGTCGGTGTGTCAGTGTGTATATGTGGTGCTGTGTTATGTGTGTGTGTTACGTGTGTGTGTGATATTTGGTACAGTAACACAAGTGTGCTTTACACAATAACAGCCCCCCACAATACATTATTACATATGACATTAGAAGCCCCCTCACAGGGAGCCTCAGAGATCGCTACAGTGCACAGCACATGACACACACATACACACACAAACACACACAACTTACATGACACATGACATGCAACATACATGACATATACATGACATACAACATACATGATACATACATTGCATACATGATGCACACACATGTGATGGACCTGGTTAGTGATGCGGCCACTGGCCTCCAGGAAATGCCTCAGGGGAACTCTCCAGACGTCAGCAGCAACCAACCCCAGCTTGGCCAGCCTGAACCAGGCCTCCTAGAAGGGTTGGTTCTAAATCAGAGTGGGAGAAGGGACCTTCTGACGTCACTCGGGGAGGAGACACGTCACCAGGAGGAGGAGCTACGGCCGAACAGGGGACCCAAAAAGTACCCTCGTGGGCTCGATTCGCTCGCCACACTTTGGGCTCGATGGTTCGCTTCGCTCGCCACCTGATTACTAAAGTTAATAGTTGGTGGCGTGGATAGTAGAGGGACTATCCTGCTAGAATAGCTCCTCCCCCTTGTGTCGTGCCTCCGCCCCCTGACGTAAAAGGTCCCTTAGGCCACTTGAATCTAGCATCTACCCTAGAAGCGGGGCTCATTCCCCAGCAGCAAGGCCACAGTGTCCCCGGGGCTGAGGCTGGCCGAGGAGAGCCGAGCGATGCTGCAGTCCAGGAGCTCAGCACATCCAGGACCGGGAGGCTGTGGAGCTGCAGCTGTAAGGGAGCTGGGAGGGAGAACGTATCCTGCTCCATCCAGCGCTCTCACTACACACTCCATTCAGCGGGAACTTGATAGGACCACACTGCACATCATACAGCAGCAGCCACAGGGGCGCCCACGGCCTCAGCGGCGGTGACAGTAATGACCCCAGCAACTCTGTGCCTGGGCAAGTAGGAATACTGTCAGACTGACAGTCCAGCTGAAGTTCGACGCTCAGTGACTGTTTGGGGACGGGATCCTCCAGCAGCTGGCGTTAAAATGAAAGAAAGAAAGAAAAACACTTTGGTGGATATGCTGGTTTAGGGGCGCCCCCCTCTGCCGGGTGTGCTATGGCACCCAGGGCACATGCCCTGCTTACATCCCCTAGTTACGCCACTGCACACACTACACCTTGCTCACACACACAACACATTGCAGACACACACATACACTACACCTTGTTCACACACACAGTCACACACACACACACACACACACACACACACACTAGACCTTGCTCTTACACACACTACACTTTGCCCTCATTCAAAGTTGATCGCCCGTTAACTACTTTTTGCAGCTGTGCAAACGCATAGCCGCCCACGGAGGAGTGTATTTTCGCTTTGCAAGTGTGCGATCGCATGTGCAGCTGAGTGGGATGAAAAAGTTTTTAGCAGTTTCCGAGTAGGTCTGAACTTACTCAGCACTTGCGATGACTTCAGCCTGTCTGGTCCCGGAATTGACGTCAGATACCCGCCCTGCAAACATCTGGACACGCCTGCGGTTTCCCTACCACTCCTAGAAAACAGTCAGTTGACACCCATAAACACCCTCTTTCTATCAATCTCCTTGCGAACAGCTGTGCGAATGGAATCGTCGCTAGAAGCATTGCACAGCAACAATGCTGTTTGAACCCGTATGACGCACCTGCGCATTGCGGTGCATCCACATGCGCAGTAGTAATCTGATCGCTGCGCTGTGAAAATCGGCAGTATCCGATCAACTCGGAATGACCCCATTTACTCACTCACTCACACTCTCTCTTTGTGTAGGGGCTCTACCTGGCATAATATACAGTATAAGGGTCTCTTACTGTGATGTAAAGTATATAAGGGGCTCTTACTGTGCATGTAGCGTGAATAAGGGGAAAGCAGTAGAGATGCTGGCTGTCGGGATACGACACCCTTTAAAATCCCGACTTTGGAACTCCGAATGGATCAGGATACCGACGCCGGAATCCCTACAGCCTGAATCCCGACCGTAAGTATGGCCGCAAGGTTAGGTTTAGGGCCGGGGGAGATGGCGGGGTTAGGTTTAGGCATCAGGCGGGAGGGTTAGGTTTAGGCTATAGGTCGGGGGGGAAGGTTAGGGTTAGGCTGTGGGTAGGGGTGGTTAGGGTTAAGCTGCTCTAGCCCCCCCCCCCCCCCGGGGAGGGTTAGAGTCAGGCTGCAGGGGTGTGAGGGTTCGGTTTAGGCAGAGGGGAGGGGTGTTAGATTTAGGCATCTCCAGGGGGTGGCTAGGGTTAGGCAGTAAGGGGAAAGGGGAAAGGTTAGGGTTAGATGTGTGGTGGGGTGCATCAAAATCAACAAGTAAAATAATAGTATGAGTTTTAGTGAAGGCCCTCATACATCAGCAATCACTATTTTTTGGGGCAGATTACGAGATTTTTCCCCCAGATTTAAGGATTCCCCAATCTACCAATCTGCATCCATACATTACATATATTTTTCAGACATTTGCAGATCATTTTCATCAAATACAGATCTGCCAATCTTGAACGGTTCATCAGTTTCCTAGAAACGGTCTGCAAATCTGCTAATTGTTACTAGCAATCTAAAGCCCCAACTGATCTGTGAAATACAACATGTTGAAAAATCAGTGTTTGATTGGAATCTGCGATCTGTGTAAACCCCATACAGTATAATGCAGA
This sequence comes from Pseudophryne corroboree, assembly GCF_028390025.1. Lineage (NCBI taxonomy): Eukaryota > Metazoa > Chordata > Amphibia > Anura > Myobatrachidae > Pseudophryne > Pseudophryne corroboree. Next base: position 716,879,423 of record NC_086448.1, read on the forward strand.
TTTCTTTACACAAGTCATCTGAAAAACAACAAATTGCCCCAAATGATTTCTGATGTATGGGGATCTTCAGTTATAATAAACTGTCAATGAAACTGGATGCAGTATTCACTTATAATGAGGACTGTAGTCTGTGCAGCCTATAAATCATAGCATGTTCATATTACGCTGCCTGAACTAGCAAAATTGTGTCCTAGTTAATCAGTATCACCTGGGAGTTGATTATCTCATCAAGATATTTGGAACACTGTAGGTTTCTGTATCCAACCTCCACAATCTAAAACATAGTGAACTGTGTGACTGGCTAATATAATTTCATCTAATCTGCTGATTTCTTATTTTACAGTACGCTTCAAGTGTTAACTCTAAACTTTATGTTCATCATGACTCATTAACTTCTATATTATGAAGAAGTTATCATGATAATTGTGTTGTGTTTCTTTAGGATGAAAGGATACAAAACTGTTTTTTTATTTGATGTTTAGTTTGATTTTTTTTTATGTCAGAAAAAGGTATTTTAAGAACTGATACAACAACCAAATGCAATAGAAAAATATTATTTATTGTGTTGGAGGCATAGAAGTATAGTGGACAGGTAAACCAGTGGTTCTCAAACTCGGTCCTCAGGACCCCACACAGTGCATGTTTTGCAGGAAACCCAGCAAGTGCACAGGTGTATTAATTACTCACTGACACATTTTAAAAGGTCCACTGGTGGAGCTAATTATTTCACTTGTGATTCTGTGAGGAGACCTGCAAAACATGCACTGTGTGGGGTCCTGAGGACCGAGTTTGAGAACCTGTGAGGTAAACTCTCGGAGATGTACAATTCTGAGATATGCAGCCAACAGTCGAAATATAAGTAGGTCACAGTACTTGGTGCAAAGGTATGCAATAACAAATACAGAGGGTGATTCAGACACAGCCACAACTCCAAAAACTCACACGTAAACTTGAACGTCAGGGGCATAAATTTCATATTTCAAGCGACTTCCTCACATATAAGACTGTCTACCACTCTTATAGAAATGACCTGGACACTGCCAAACAAACATATTTCCAAACTCTTATCTCTGCTCATGCCTCTAACTCCAAACAACTCTTTAATACATTTAAATCACTTCTGAATCCACCCTCACCTACCCCACCAGCTACTATCAAGGCACAAGATCTTGCTTCCTACTTCAAGGAGAAGATTGATAAGATCTGGGATTAAATGGTATGCTCTTCAGCAGCCTGTAACCTGCTCAGTTCGTTACCTGAACCCTCTGGCACTCTCTCTTCATTTGATCACACAAATGAAGATGAAGTATCATCACTCTTCTCATCCTGCTTCTCTACTACCTCTCCTCTTGATCATTTACCCTCACAAATAAGTAAAGCTCTGTCTCTGGTGCTCATCCTTATATTTACTAATAGCTGTAATCTCTCTCTCTCTCTCTACTGATATTTATCCTTCACTCTTCGAGCATGCAGTGATTACTCCCATTTTGAAAAAAAAACAAAATTCTGACCCTAACTCTCTCTCAAACTACCGCCCTTTCTCTCAGCTCCCTTGTCTCTCTAAGCTACTTGAGAGACGTGCCTACACTCGACTCACACACTTTCTTAACTCACACAATTTATTGGACCCACTTCAGTCAGGCTTCCATTACCAACACTCCACAGAGACAGCACTGACTAAAGTGGTTAATGATTTGGTCACTACGAAGTCTAAAAGCCATTATTCACTACTTATTCTTCTAGATCTATCTGCTGCCTTTGACACTGTTTACCACTCTCCTCAAACAAACACTACAATCCCTAGGTCTTAAAGACACATCCCTTTCTTGGTTCCTATCCTACCTATATAATCGCTCCTTCAGTGTTCGCTTCTCTGAATCTACCTCCTCTTTGCTACCTCTTTCAGTTGGAGTACCGCAAGGCTCAGTCATGGGTCCTCTGCTTTTTTCTATCTATACCTCATCTTTTGGTAAACTAACCAACTCTTTTGGATTTCCATATCATCTGTATGCAGATGATACTCAAATCTACCTATCCTCACCAGATTTGTCCCTATCTGTACTGAGCCGTTTCACTGAATGCCTATCTGCCATTTCATTTTGGATGAGATCTCGTCACCTCAAACTTAATATTTCAAAGACAGAGTTAATTATATTTCCACCAGCCAATAGTTGGTACCAACCTGATATGTCTTTCAATGTTGAAAACTCGACAATCTACCCTACCCCACAAGCTCGCTGCCTAGGTGTCATCCTTGACTCTGATCTGTCCTTTGTTCCCCACATTCAATCTGTCTCAAAATCATGTTCCATGCATCTAAAAAACATATCCAAAATACGACCATACATTATACAAGACACTGCTAAAACTCTAATCCATGCTCTCATTAACTCCCGCATTGATTATTGCAATAGTCTCCTAACTGATCTTCCCAAAACGAGACTCTCACCACTACAATCCATTCTGAATGCAGCTGTGAGGCTAATCTTCCTTGCTATACATTCATCGTTTGCAGATCCACTTTGTCAGTCCTTCTATTGGTTACCTGTATTTTACTGTATTCAATATGAAATACACACACGAGGCCCTTTTTGAACCTTATATCATTACAAAGAATTAAGGTTCAAAAAGGGTTGAGATTACCTAAAGGATAAAAAAGGGGCAGACTAGATGGGTCAAGTGGTTCTTATCTGCCGTCAAATTCTATGTTTCTATGTTAAGGCCATTAACCAAACTACACCGATGTACATCACTTTGCTTATCTCAAAATATGTCCCAATCCGACCTCTTCGCACTTCACAAGATCTGTGTCTCTCACCCTCACTCATTACTTGCTCCTACTCACGATTGCAGGACTTTCATCGGGCTGCACCCACTCTTTGGAATGCCCTGCCACGTACAATAAGACTCTCCTCTAGTCTCCAAAGTGTTCCCTGAAAACTCTCCTCTTCAGGCAAGCGTATCAAATTCCAGAACTGCCCACATAACTTTCATAAACCTTCCTATCAAATTGCATCCACTCTGAACAGTACACACATACAGTATCCTCACATGTCTTCTCATCCTTACTCTCGACCACAGTTCATCATTGCTGTATGACCATATCATACAGCCCGCCAAGAACCTTTGCAATCTGGTGGACAACTGTGCAATAGATAGCACCTATCCTTGTGTATCCATGAATATTTCCCTATAGATTGTAAGCTTGCGAGCAGGGCCTTCCTACCTCTATGACTGTTTGTTATTACCCAGTTTTGTTATATCATTGTTTTGTTATATCATTGTTATTTCCAATTGTAAAGCGCAACGAAATTTGCTGCGCTATATAAGAAACTGTTAATAAATAAATAAATACTGGTTCTCATGCAGTGGAGCATAAACATAGCGGAATTTTGTACAGCTCACCAGCTAGCAAACATATGAATTCAAGATATGTTTGAATTTGGCATCCACTGTTTATACACACAACTCAGAATACAACGCATCTCTTGCAACACACCATGACACATCCCAATATACCTAAAAAATTATTCTCTTGCATACTTTTTCATTGTTGCCACCCAATTGCTAGATGCAGCTTCATATGAACTTGATTAACACTTCTAATAAATCTTGATAATGAAACAGTCCGTTAAAGTCTCATTTAAAAAATGGGACTGATTCAGATTTGTATGCAAACAAGATGGTTTGAGAACAAATATGATAGTTGGGGGTGTGTGAAGGTGCAAAACCCATTCTGCGCATGTGCAGGATGGGTCTTATGATGACGCTTGTAGCCCCATGTCAGCCACAGCATGATTGACATACTATGGCATTTTGGGGGCAGAGTGGGGGCTGTATCCTATACTATTTTTCAAAATGGGGGGCGTGTTGCCCCATTTTAAAGTGGTGTGGGTCCAGGGTCTGCATCATTGGACACAGACTTCCTGGACTGTGGTGTCCGGATCCTATGTCCAGCCTGAGTAAGCTTCAGCCTCTACTGTTGGTTACATGTAGCATGAATCCAACTATCATATATTGTACCTAGTAGCTGGGGCCTCCCTATGATCCAACACAGTAGCCATATGGCTTTCAGTTACATCTTCACCAAAGATGATTTGCGTACAGTAGGTCCCTTTAATGCTAGACCCTGCTATACACCGTGTATTGTAGTTATCCCAAGGGTGGGTCCCACCAAAAGCAGTATTCTTGAGAAGGGAGGGAATTTAGAAAAATAGTAAAATCAGTAATGAAAATTGAAAACCTTTTTTAAATTTCAAAGTTGCCATAAGAATGTACAGTCTTTGAAAATAGTACACATTACTTTTGTTTTCTCTCCACGGGAAACACGAATAAAGGCTTCTCTAAAGATATCATTATGGCTCTTACAGCTGTGCCCTAAATTTTAAAGTAATTCTCAACTGGCCATCTTCACTTTCAGGATAATGATCCCTATCATAGTCCATCTGCAATGTCCATAAAAAGACTGTAGAATTAATTGCATGAGAACACCAACTGAGTAACTGTTGAACTTCACATCTACATGCCTGTTGGTGTCTTAGTCTGGCGATGTTAAAATGCAACAGTTATTCTACTCTGATAATGGAAATGGCACACATTATGACTACTAGGTTAGATAGCCCACTACGGAGACACAACAAAAATATTTCCCCCCCTGTAATTTAAGCCTTCAACAATTTCACTAGCAGCTTTGAAAGCACTTCCTACAGTGAAAAAGCTTAAAAATAATAACGTACACATAAAAAAGAAGTTAAAACTGTAAATTATTATAAAGACTTAGCATAGCCATCATGGATCCCCCCACAGCTTGAAAAAAAAATCACAATATCTGTGGGCAATTGAAAAACTACCAAACTAGAATAAAAGTTGCTAAAGATCATTTAACATTGAGAATAAAATAAAAAAAGTACAGTGCAAATTGTGTATTGTGATGTTGTATGCTTTTTCTTGCACAAATATATCTATTTATGAACCAAGTTTTGCTCTATATTTGGGAGTGTACATTTTCCCATTGGAGGAGCTGAGCAGCTGTTATGTCGCGGAAACAGGTTTGGGTTTTCCTTTGATAACTACAGGACAGACGTTCGTGATGAGCAGTAATCCAGCCAGCCAAGCACGTCCACCACAAGCAGTGCAGCAAACCCAAGCCTGTTTCCGTGACATAACGTTATCACCGTACACCTCTACAAGTTGGCAATGCATTTCAGCTGCTGATGTCCCTTTAGATGCAGAAATCTGATCACACTACAAACCTCAATGTTTAACCATGTTTCTGCCAGCTCTGCCTTCTTACACCTGATGATGGGAAAGTATGACTGATATGAGGCACAGACTAATAGACGTTAGGGGAAGCAGTGGTCTACCTACCCTGGCCTGGTGGGAAATTAGCATGAAATAGACAACATTACACATGTGAGAGGTCTTTTTACTTTACTTATTGAACCACCCCTGGAGAACTTTGTGGCCCCCAGTGCTTCTAGAGAGACACACAGGTCAACAGCAGTTGTTCACTTTATGTCCCATAGTAGTGCTCTAGTTCTTTGTATGCCCCATAATTGTGCCCTAGTTCATATTATGCCCTATAGTGGTGTCCTTTTTCCCATTATGCTAAAGAGTGTTCCAAGTTCATATTACTGTATGCCACGTTATAGTGCCTTGAGTTCACATTATAAAACAATGTAGTGCCACAATTTAATATTAGGTTGAGCCCCCATTCACATTATACCACAGTGTCCACAATTCACATTATGCCACATACAATCATTCATATTATTCCACAAATAAGAAAAAGAAACACAGAAAACTAAAATGTCTCTTAACAGAAACTGATCGGCAATACATACTGTGAAATTTTAAAACAGCATTAGTCCAACAAATATCTACAAATATACAACTTTAATGACCTTAACTTGATAGCTCTTTGTTATTCAGTCACACAAGATGCTGATATACCCGGGATTCGAATCCATTGTCTGTGGCATTGCAGTCTATTATTATTATTATTATCCTTTATTTATATGGAGAAACAAGGGATCCGCAGTGCCCAATTACAGAGTACATAAACAAATTATCAAAATGGGAAAACAGTTACTTACAGATGAAGACAGTTGAAGATAATATAAGACAAATACAGGGTAAATAAACATAGCTACAACAGCAGATGACACTGAAATAATGGTACTCTGAATAGATATGGTACAATCAAAAATTAGTCTTATGTATTCATTTCAGAAAACTGAGAGAATATGGGATGGTGTGGAGGCCAACAAAGGTTTTCAAGGTGAAAGACTGGCTGTGAAGACAGGCGCAGCATGGATATCTTACCCGTCCCAGAGACTGGCTGAGAAGGCAGGTGCAGTACAGCCATCTTACCCATCACAGAGTCTGGCTGCAGAGGCCAATATTGGGCGCGTCTGATGTTACAGATTGGAAAATGAGAAATTTAAAAATGCGATTGCATTGTCAATGCGATTGGTGCTGAATAAGGCCCATAGGGCTTTATTCATGTTTGTAAGCAAACATAAAGAACACACTAATGGGCAAAATTATGCTGCACTGCAGGTGGGGCATATGAAACATGTGCACAGAGAGTTAAGGTGTGTACACGGTGAGATTTATCTGTCCAATCTGTCTGGTGAGAACAAAAATCTGGTAATGGATGAGAGCAAATGACAATAGACCATTTGCTCCCAACCACTGGAAAATAGACAATGGTTGTTCAAACAAATAGGTTAAATCAGTTTATTTGGAAAAATGTGTTAAATCAATAGTTTTAATCCATTTTCCAGTGTTTGGGAGAAAATGGTTGATTGTCATATGCTCTCATCCATTGCCAGATTTTTGTTCTCACCAGACAGATTGGACAGATAAATCTCACCATGTGTACACGCCTTTAGATTTGGGTAGCATATGTTCAAACTGAAATCTAACTTGCAGTGCAAAAATAAAGCAGCATATTATGCAGTGCAGCATAGTTTTGCCCACTAGTGTGCTTTTTTGGTTTTCTAACAAACCAGAATAACCACCATAATCCCTTTTGTCTTCTTCTGTTTTTTTTTACAGAGCTGTGGCCTTCCTAGGAGAACATACTGTATTTACAAATATCATCAGCTTAATGCAGAAACAGATTCCTACATACTTATCAAACTAACACAACTTATACTTGATCTTTATCACAATATTGCGCAGGTAAAAGTTTTATCATCACTCAACTGGCTAAATTTTTTTCTCCAAAAAAACTTTCAGAAATTGTGGGTAAAGGAAATGTCACCATTTTGTCAATGTAACAAATTTATATGCTGACATTCTATCCATATTGATACTTTCCAGATGTCGACATTTATTATTAACCAAATCAACAGCTTAATTGTCAACATTATGAATGTGGACATTCTGTAGTCAAAGTTGAACCATGACTGCATATCATGATGATATTCCTTCAAGAACCCATATGTTGCATGAGACAATGAGTAACACCTATTTGCATCATGCTGTAACCTGCACAACAAGTAGCAATACTGTACATAGCACATCTACTGGGTAATCTATAATCCAGTCTAACAACACTGCATGACTCATTAAATAGTCTAGCTCTGAATTCCAGCGTAAAATGCCCTTTTTGTTTTGGTAAGTATGGTAAAAATAGTTCATATGAAAATGTGAGTTTGTATTTCACAAGTGAAAGTGAATAGACCTACATACAACCCCCAAGGTCGTTCCCCCCCCCCCACATCCCCGCCACCCCCCCCCCCCCCCCACACACAAACACACACACCCCCAGCAACTTTCAATAATGCAAACCAAGGGGTCCATTTATTAACGAGTGATAAAACTCATTGCGAGTGCAAAAACTTGTTGTGTATGATGAATGGTGCTCAAGCCAATCAGCTCCCAATTGTCATTTTTCAAACACATGACAGGAGCAGAACATGTGATAGTTGCGAGCTGTTTGGCTGGAATACCATTTATCATACGCCATGAGTTTTATCACTCGTTGATAAATGAGCCCTCCTAATACTGAGGGTAGAGGGTATTGCTATATATTTTTTGATGCTGCTAGATTACCAGCAATCAGTAAATACTGTAGCTCTATGTGACTGTCTTTATGAATCATTTTAGATTTTGTTATTATTGTTTTGTATATTTATACATATATACATCTTGTAGACCACTGAAAATAATGAGGACAGAAAGTTCACAGAGTAGCCTTAGTGTTCCGTCCTCTTCTCAAGGTTACAGCACTGTTTTTTAAAGCAGATTAGGAGTCTATAAATACTAGAGATGAGCGCCTGAAATTTTTCGGGTTTTGTGTTTTGGTTTTGGGTTCGGTTCCGCGGCCGTGTTTTGGGTTCGAACGCGTTTTGGCAAAACCTCACCGAATTTTTTTTGTCGGATTCGGGTGTGTTTTGGATTCGGGTGTTTTTTTCAAAAAACACTAAAAAACAGCTTAAATCATAGAATTTGGGGGTCATTTTGATCCCAAAGTATTATTAACCTCAAAAACCATAATTTACACTCATTTTCAGTCTATTCTGAATACCTCACACCTCACAATATTATTTTTAGTCCTAAAATTTGCACCGAGGTCGCTGTGTGAGTAAGATAAGCGACCCTAGTGGCCGACACAAACACCGGGCCCATCTAGGAGTGGCACTGCAGTGTCACGCAGGATGTCCCTTCCAAAAAACCCTCCCCAAACAGCACATGACGCAAAGAAAAAAAGAGGCGCAATGAGGTAGCTGTGTGAGTAAGATTAGCGACCCTAGTGGCCGACACAAACACCGGGCCCATCTAGGAGTGGCACTGCAGTGTCACGCAGGATGGCCCTTCCAAAAAACCCTCCCCAAACAGCACATGACGCAAAGAAAAAAAGAGGCGCAATGAGGTAGCTGACTGTGTGAGTAAGATTAGCGACCCTAGTGGCCGACACAAACACCGGGCACATCTAGGAGTGGCACTGCAGTGTCACGCAGGATGTCCCTTCCAAAAAACCCTCCCCAAACAGCACATGACGCAAAGAAAAAAAGAGGCGCAATGAGGTAGCTGTGTGAGTAAGATTAGCGACCCTAGTGGCCGACACAAACACCGGGCCCATCTAGGAGTGGCACTGCAGTGTCACGCAGGATGGCCCTTCCAAAAAACCCTCCCCAAACAGCACATGACGCAAAGAAAAAAAGAGGCGCAATGAGGTAGCTGACTGTGTGAGTAAGATTAGCGACCCTAGTGGCCGACACAAACACCGGGCACATCTAGGAGTGGCACTGCAGTGTCACGCAGGATGTCCCTTCCAAAAAACCCTCCCCAAACAGCACATGACGCAAAGAAAAAAAGAGGCGCAATGAGGTAGCTGTGTGAGTAAGATTAGCGACCCTAGTGGCCGACACAAACACCGGGCCCATCTAGGAGTGGCACTGCAGTGTCACGCAGGGTGTCCCTTCCAAAAAACCCACCCCAATCAGCACATGATGCAAAGAAAAAGAAAAGAAAAAAGAGGTGCAAGATGGAATTATCCTTGGGCCCTCCCACCCACCCTTATGTTGTATAAACAAAACAGGACATGCACACTTTAACCAACCCATCATTTCAGTGACAGGGTCTGCCACACGACTGTGACTGATATGACGGGTTGGTTTGGACCCCCCCCAAAAAAGAAGCAATTAATCTCTCCTTGCACAAACTGGCTCTACAGAGGCAAGATGTCCACCTCATCTTCACCCTCCGATATATCACCGTGTACATCCCCCTCCTCACAGATTATCAATTCGTCCCCACTGGAATCCACCATCTCAGCTCCCTGTGTACTTTGTGGAGGCAATTGCTGCTGGTCAATGTCTCCGCGGAGGAATTGATTATAATTCATTTTAATGAACATCATCTTCTCCACATTTTCTGGATGTAACCTCGTACGCCGATTGCTGACAAGGTGAGCGGCGGCACTAAACACTCTTTCGGAGTACACACTTGTGGGAGGGCAACTTAGGTAGAATAAAGCCAGTTTGTGCAAGGGCCTCCAAATTGCCTCTTTTTCCTGCCAGTATAAGTACGGACTGTGTGACGTGCCTACTTGGATGCGGTCACTCATATAATCCTCCACCATTCTATCAATGTTGAGAGAATCATATGCAGTGACAGTAGACGACATGTCCGTAATCGTTGTCAGGTCCTTCAGTCCGGACCAGATGTCAGCATCAGCAGTCGCTCCAGACTGCCCTGCATCACCGCCAGCGGGTGGGCTCGGAATTCTGAGCCTTTTCCTCGCACCCCCAGTTGCGGGAGAATGTGAAGGAGGAGATGTTGACAGGTCGCGTTCCGCTTGACTTGACAATTTTGTCACCAGCAGGTCTTTCAACCCCAGCAGACCTGTGTCTGCCGGAAAGAGAGATCCAAGGTAGGCTTTAAATCTAGGATCGAGCACGGTGGCCAAAATGTAGTGCTCTGATTTCAACAGATTGACCACCCGTGAATCCTTGTTAAGTGAATTAAGGGCTGCATCCACAAGTCCCACATGCCTAGCGGAATCGCTCCGTGTTAGCTCCTCCTTCAATGCCTCCAGCTTCTTCTGCAAAAGCCTGATGAGGGGAATGACCTGACTCAGGCTGGCAGTGTCTGAACTGACTTCACGTGTGGCAAGTTCAAAGGGCATCAGAACCTTGCACAACGTTGAAATCATTCTCCACTGCACTTGAGACAGGTGCATTCCACCTACTATATCGTGCTCAATTGTATAGGCTTGAATGGCCTTTTGCTGCTCCTCCAACCTCTGAAGCATATAGAGGGTTGAATTCCACCTCGTTACCACTTCTTGCTTCAGATGATGGCAGGGCAGGTTCAGTAGTTTTTGGTGGTGCTCCAGTTTTCTGTACGTGGTGCCTGTACGCCGAAAGTGTCCCGCAATTCTTCTGGCCACCGACAGCATCTCTTGCACGGCCCTGTCGTTTTTTAAAAAATTCTGCACCACCAAATTCAAGGTATGTGCAAAACATGGGACGTGCTGGAATTGGCCCAGATTTAATGCACACACAATATTGCTGGCGTTGTCCGATGCCACAAATCCACAGGAGAGTCCAATTGGGGTAAGCCATTCCGCGATGATCTTCCTCAGTTGCCGTAAGAGGTTTTCAGCTGTGTGCGTATTCTGGAAAGCGGTGATACAAAGCGTAGCCTGCCTAGGAAAGAGTTGGCGTTTGCGAGATGCTGCTACTGGTGCCGCCGCTGCTGTTCTTGCGGCGGGAGTCCATACATCTACCCAGTGGGCTGTCACAGTCATATAGTCCTGACCCTGCCCTGCTCCACTTGTCCACATGTCCGTGGTTAAGTGGACATTGGGTACAGCTGCATTTTTTAGGACACTGGTGACTCTTTTTCTGAGGTCTGTGTACATTTTCGGTATCGCCTGCCTAGAGAAATGGAACCTAGATGGTATTTGGTACCGGGGACACAGTACCTCCAACAAGTCTCTAGTTGGCTCTGCAGTAATGATGGATACCGGAACCACGTTTCTCACCACCCAGGATGCCAAGGCCTCAGTTATCCGCTTTGCAGTAGGATGACTGCTGTGATATTTCATCTTCCTCGCAAAGGACTGTTGAACAGTCAATTGCTTACTGGAAGTAGTACAAGTGGGCTTACGACTTCCCCTCTGGGATGACCATCGACTCCCAGCGGCAACAACAGCAGCGCCAGCAGCAGTAGGCGTTACACGCAAGGATGCATCGGAGGAATCCCAGGCAGGAGAGGACTCGTCAGACTTGCCAGTGACATGGCCTGCAGGACTATTGGCATTCCTGGGGAAGGAGGAAATTGACACTGAGGGAGTTGGTGGGGTGGTTTGCGTGAGCTTGGTTACAAGAGGAAGGGATTTACTGGTCAGTGGACTGCTTCCGCTGTCACCCAAAGTTTTTGAACTTGTCACTGACTTATTATGAATGCGCTGCAGGTGACGTATAAGGGAGGATGTTCCGAGGTGGTTAACGTCCTTACCCCTACTTATTACAGCTTGACAAAGGGAACACACGGCTTGACACCTGTTGTCCGCATTTGTGGTGAAATACCTCCACACCGAAGAGCTGATTTTTTTGGTATTTTCACCTGGCATGTCAACGGCCATATTCCTCCCACGGACAACAGGTGTCTCCCCGGGTGCCTGACTTAAACAAACCACCTCACCATCAGAATCCTCCTGGTCAATTTCCTCCCCAGCGCCAGCAACACCCATATCCTCCTCATCCTGGTGTACTTCAACACTGACATCTTCAATCTGACTATCAGGAACTGGACTGCGGGTGCTCCTTCCAGCACTTGCAGGGGGCATGCAAATAGTGGAAGGCGCATGCTCTTCACGTCCAGTGTTGGGAAGGTCAGGCATCGCAAACGACACAATTGGACTCTCCTTGTGGATTTGGGATTTCAAAGAACGCACAGTTCTTTGCGGTGCTTTTGCCAGCTTGAGTCTTTTCAGTTTTCTAGCGAGAGGCTGAGTGCTTCCATCCTCATGTGAAGCTGAACCACTAGCCATGAACATAGGCCAGGGCCTCAGCCGTTCCTTGCCACTCCGTGTGGTAAATGGCATATTGGCAAGTTTACGCTTCTCCTCCGACAATTTTATTTTAGGTTTTGGAGTCCTTTTTTTTCTGATATTTGGTGTTTTGGATTTGACATGCTCTGTACTATGACATTGGGCATCGGCCTTGGCAGACGACGTTGCTGGCATTTCATCGTCTCGGCCATGACTAGTGGCAGCAGCTTCAGCACGAGGTGGAAGTGGATCTTGATCTTTCCCTAATTTTGGAACCTCAACTTTTTTGTTCTCCATATTTTATAGGCAGAACTAAAAGGCACCTCAGGTAAACAATGGAGATGGATGGATTGGATACTAGTATACAATTATGGACGGACTGCCACGGTTAGGTGGTATAAAAAAACCACGGTTAGGTGGTATATATTATAATAATAATACAATTATGGATGGACGGACTGCCTGCCGACTGCCGACACAGAGGTAGCCACAGCCGTGAACTACCGCACTGTACACTGGTTGATAAAGAGATAGTAGTATACTCGTAACAATTAGGATGACACTATGACGGTATAAAGAATGAAAAAAAAACCACGGTTAGGTGGTAGGTATATAATAATAAATAATACAATTCTGGTCGGACGGACTGCCTGCCGTGTGCCGACACAGAGGTAGCCACAGCCGTGAACTACCGCACTGTACACTGGTTGATAAAGAGATAGTAGTATACTCGTAACAATTAGGATGACACTATGACGGTATAAAGAATGAAAAAAAAAACCACGGTTAGGTGGTAGGTATATAATAATAAATAATACAATTCTGGTCGGACGGACTGCCTGCCGTGTGCCAACACAGAGGTAGCCACAGCTGTGAACTACCGCACTGTACACTGGTTGATAAAGAGATAGTAGTATACTCGTAACAATTAGGATGACACTATGACGGTATAAAGAATGAAAAAAAAACCACGGTTAGGTGGTAGGTATATAATAATAAATAATACAATTCTGGTCGGACGGACTGCCTGCCGTGTGCCGACACAGAGGTAGCCACAGCCGTGAACTACCGCACTGTACACTGGTTGATAAAGAGATAGTAGTATACTCGTAACAATTAGGATGACACTATGACGGTATAAAGAATGAAAAAAAAACCACGGTTAGGTGGTAGGTATATAATAATAAATAATACAATTCTGGTCGGACGGACTGCCTGCCGTGTGCCGACACAGAGGTAGCCACAGCCGTGAACTACCGCACTGTACACTGGTTGATAAAGAGATAGTAGTATACTCGTAACAATTAGGATGACACTATGACGGTATAAAGAATGAAAAAAAAACCACGGTTAGGTGGTAGGTATATAATAATAAATAATACAATTCTGGTCGGACGGACTGCCTGCCGTGTGCCGACACAGAGGTAGCCACAGCCGTGAACTACCGCACTGTACACTGGTTGATAAAGAGATAGTAGTATACTCGTAACAATTAGGATGACACTATGACGGTATAAAGAATGAAAAAAAAAACCACGGTTAGGTGGTAGGTATATAATAATAAATAATACAATTCTGGTCGGACGGACTGCCTGCCGTGTGCCGACACAGAGGTAGCCACAGCCGTGAACTACCGCACTGTACACTGGTTGATAAAGAGATAGTAGTATACTCGTAACAATTAGGATGACACTATGACGGTATAAAGAATGAAAAAAAAAACCACGGTTAGGTGGTAGGTATATAATAATAAATAATACAATTCTGGTCGGACGGACTGCCTGCCGTGTGCCGACACAGAGGTAGCCACAGCCGTGAACTACCGCACTGTACACTGGTTGATAAAGAGATAGTAGTATACTCGTAACAATTAGGATGACACTATGACGGTATAAAGAATGAAAAAAAAACCACGGTTAGGTGGTAGGTATATAATAATAAATAATACAATTCTGGTCGGACGGACTGCCTGCCGTGTGCCGACACAGAGGTAGCCACAGCCGTGAACTACCGCACTGTACACTGGTTGATAAAGAGATAGTAGTATACTCGTAACAATTAGGATGACACTATGACGGTATAAAGAATGAAAAAAAAACCACGGTTAGGTGGTAGGTATATAATAATAAATAATACAATTCTGGTCGGACGGACTGCCTGCCGTGTGCCGACACAGAGGTAGCCACAGCCGTGAACTACCGCACTGTACTGTGTCTGCTGCTAATATAGACTGGTTGATATTTAAAGAGATATTAGTAGTATACAACAATACTATACTGGTGGTCAGGCACTGGTCACCACTCCTGCAGCAAAAGTGTGCACTGTTAATTAATATAATTGTACTCCTGGCTCCTGCTAACAACCTGCAGTGCTCCCCAGTCTCCCCCACAATTAATTATAAGCTTTTAATTTATACATTGATGACTGTGCAGCACACTGGGCTGAGCTGAGTGCACACAGACTGAGTCACACTGTGTGACTGACTGTGCTGTGTATCGTTTTTTTTTTCAGGCAGAGAACGGATATAGCAGAGAGAAGTGAACGGATATATTATATTAAATAAAAGTTAACTAGCAACTGCACTGGTCACTGACTGTGGTAAACTAACTCTGTCTGCGACTCTGCACAATCTCTCTCTCTCTATCTAATCTATCTCTATTCTAATGGAGAGGACGCCAGACACGTCCTCTCCCTATCAATCTCAATGCACGAGTGAAAATGGCGGCGACGCGCGGCTCCTTATATAGAATCCGAGTCTCGCGATAGAATCCGAGCCTCGCGAGAATCCGACAGCGTCATGATGACGTTCGGGCGCGCTCGGGTTAACCGAGCAAGGCGGGAAGATCCGAGTCGCTCGGACCCGTAAAAAAAAACATGAAGTTCGGGCGGGTTCGGATTCCGAGGAACCGAACCCGCTCATCTCTAATAAATACACAAAAAAGCAACACTTCTGATTCAATGTTTTACATTAATGAAAACTTTGCCTATTTATAAATGTTCCCTGGAGTTGTTGGGTTTTTTTTTGGACATCACCAGATATTTTTGCTACTCTTCATTATCATCTAAAATAGACAGCAAAATCAATTCCAATCACAGATCTTCAGTCCCTGTGGTAACAATTGTATTTTTTTTATAATTCGAACTTCACTAGACTGTGTTATTAAGTGTCTTCTACAGCCTTCCTGAAACAATGGTTATGTCAGATCCTTCAGCTTTGAATAAGGGCATGCATAACTTTAGCTTGAACATTGTTTGACAGACACTTTATTTTTATACATGAACAGTAAAAGTGGTGACAATGGCTGAACCAGCACATTATGTAATGAACATAAAGTGACAATCTAAATTTAATGCTTTGATCTTTTAATGCGCACATTACAATTATGTTATTTTGTAATTAGGGTTTTTTTAAAAGAATTCCGTACATATTGCCAAAGATACATTCTAGAAAGCTTTCCAAAGTAATTACTCAGTAGATGTAGCACTTTTATGAAGTGCGTCAATCTAGTTTCATTACAAGTATATGAAAAAATATTAGTCAAGCCTTCATTCAAACTTTTTCCTGAATGCTAATGCAGGCTAATAACTGTACAGTAGATAGATAGGATAAATGCATCCCTTATATAGTGTATAAGCCATAGTTATCTATATTTATAAAATGGTGTGTTAAAATGACAGAAATCCCACCAACATAACTGCATACACTAGATCACATGTCTGAGCATTAATTCCCCCAACAACCACACGCCTCACAGACTGACCGCAGGCCTGACCTACTTCCAACTGTCACCAAAACCTCATCACACAGCCACAGCAGTATCACTCAACAACTGTAAACACCAGCATCACTCAGAGACACTACTCAAAGAAAAGCAGCACATCCCTGCCTCACTGACAGCAGCACATCCCCACCTCTCTGACAGCAGCACATCACTGCCTCACTGACAGCAGCAGATCCCTGACTCACTGACAGCAGCACATCCCTGCCTCACTGACAGCAGCACATCTCACAGCATCACTGACAGGAGCACATCACAGCCTCATTGACAGCAGCACTTCCCTGCCTCACTGAGAGCAGCACATCTCACAGCATCACTGACAGCAGCACATCACAATGTCATTGACAGCAGCATGCCATATTGCCTCACTGAGAGCAGCACATCTCTGCCTCACTGACAGTAGCACATCCCCAACTCTCTGACATCAGCATATTGCCGCCTCAATGACAGCACCACAAATTACTGCCTCACTGACAGCAGCAAATCTCCACTTCACTACCAGCAGCACATCTCATTGCTTCACTGACAGCAGCACATCTTACTGCCTCACTGACAGCAGCACATCTCACTGCCTCACTGCTAGAAGCACATCTCACTGTCTCACTGACAGCAGTACATCTAACTGCCTCACTGACAGCAGCACGTCATATTGTCTCACTGACAGCAGCACATCACTGCCTCACTGACAGCAGCACATCTTACTGCCTCACTGCCAGAAGCACATCTCACTGCCTCACTGACAACAGCACATCTCATTTTCTCACTGCCAGAAGCACATCTCACTGCCTCACTGACAACAGCACATCTCATTGCCTCACTGCCAGAAGCACATCTCACTGCCTCACTGACAGCAGCACATCTCATTCCCTCACTGCCAGAAGCACATCTCACTGTCTCACTGACAGCAGCACATCTCCTTTCCTCACTGCCAGAAGCACATCTCACTGCCTCACTGCCAGAAGCACATCTCACTGCCTCACTGACAACAGCACATCTCACTGCCTCACTGACAGCAGCACATCTCACTGCCTCACTGACAACAGCACATCTCATTTTCTCACTGCCAGAAGCACATCTCACTGCCTCACTGACAGCAGCTCATCTCATTCCCTCACTGCCAGAAGCACATCTCACTGCCTCACTGCCAGAAGCACATCTCATTGCCTAACTGGCAGCAGCACATCTCATTGCCTAACTTGCAGCAGCACATCTCATTGCCTCACTGACAGCAGCACATCCCCACCTCTCTGACAGCAGCACATCGCAGCCTCACTAACAGCACCCCATCACTGACTCACTGACAGCACCACATCACTGCCTCACTGACAGCAGTGCATCTCAGTGCCTCACTGACAGCAGCACATCCCTGCCCCACTGATAGCAGCGCATAACTACCTCACTGACAGCAGCACGTCGCAGCTTCACTGATAGAAGCGCATGACTACCTCACTAACAACAGCGCATTGCAGCCTCACTGACAGCAAAACATCCCTGCCTCACTGATAGCAACACATCGCTGCATCACTGACAGACATATGAATATCTGGCATAGAAAATGTTTAAAAAAAATAGCTGATTTACCACAGTACCTCAAAGGACTTTACATCAGTCCTCACCAAAGATGACTGGTACAATGATGATCATTTAAAAGATCTTGAGCAGGACTTACCTGAGCAGTCACTTCAGAATCCAGCACAGCAAACAGTGAGTAGATACATAGAACTATTTTGTCACAACAGGGGCATTTTGTAGCTGATGTCAAAAGGAGGTGCAGGTTGCACCGGATGACACCATCTGAGGGGGTTATTATAATGGCAGAGCTACTCTGCTAATTTGGAGTCACCCCCTTGGATGTTGTCACCGAGCAGCAGTGACACAAGGGAGAGACTGGGGGCTATCCAGCAGTAATGGGCAGGCCCCCAGCATGATGGAAACATGGGACGTGACACATGGACGTGAGCCCATTCCACCTTTTCGAGATTATGCACAAGAAGTTCGGTACTTGGGTTGACAGGTTGAGTATGCTCACTGGGTGACACCCACCCCAGTGACACTACTGCTTGGCCTACAGGCGTGTGCATTGGAGTGCACATCAAAGAATGCATATATGTCAGAGCATGACCTCAAACCCGAGACCTAGAGTGGTATATCTATTACATAAAACTAGGTCATATAATTACCAACCTTCATCACATTTTTTTTTTAAATAACAATTTTTTTTTAACCACTTGCCGGTCACAGTTGCATCATTTAGGACCACACCATGCAGGACTTTATCTGATCTGGTCGCAAATTATGCGACCAGTTAGATACACAAAGCACCCGGCTACAGGAAGAGAATCTTCCCACAGCTGCCGCTCTCAGTGGGACCCCCCGAACTCTCTGCATCCTGGTACCCTCCCCTCTGTGCCTGTGTGCTGCCGATCACTTGTCAGCACAGCAGGACTCCCCTACCCGGCGACTGCACAGAGGAGCAGCCACCTGGGAAATGTACGGTACATTAACCACCCTTCCCAGCCCCCAGTGTGTACCTTGCTATCAAAAGTACCCAAAAATTATAAATCCTGATGGTTGCAATGTTTTTCAATGTTCTTCAATGTTTTTTTTTCTGTGTGAAGTTGATGATCTATAGACGTATAAAATCCATTATCACAGATCCTCATTTGCAGAAAGTTAATTGTCCTTTTAATTGTATAATAATGCTGATTATTAAGCCATTCTACAGCTATTCTATTACAATCATTATTCTGAATTGATTTTGCACTTTACTTGTGGAGTATATGCAGTCATTAAGTGAGCTCTGTTCCCGCAAATACCTTAATAGAGGAAATCTGTCCTAAACTTACTTGGCTCAGATGAATTCGTCAGGTTAGGGCTGAATGAATTATGTTTTATTTAGACCAGTTTCCCCCGGGGTCTTTTTTAAAGCATAAAAATGCAAAAATTCTAACTAGCTCTGAAACTCACACAAGCAGGTGGCTGAGAATCAGCATATAAATGAATCCCATATTGATATCTTTAACTTTATCCACATTTTATACAACTATGATAACAATTAACATTTTTGTATTATTTATAACATGTACATAGTACAAATAGCTTCACAATAAAGATATCATGCAATAAAATGTTTTAAAGTTGAAGTTATTAAATAAAAAATATATATTATTATTTGAGTACATATGTATGTGTATATATATATATATATATATATATATATATATACAGGGACTTGATGCTCACCCAGGACTTCCCATATAGTGGACAGATAAGCCGTTTTTATATTTTAATCTTGTACGTTTGATACCTGCATTTATGACTGGATTGTGTATATTAAAAAGTCCGACCGAAGGCTGAATATATATATGTAAGCACTGAGGTCATATTAAACCACAAGGGGTTTTGAGGGTTGTCACTTTAAGGATGTGTTATGATTGTTTTTGTTTGTAATGGCATGATTAGGGGTCAGCCAATGGTGGTCAAGTGGGGAGGAGAGTTTTGTTTGAAGATAGGCTGAGGCAGATTATCTGCCTCTTGTTTCCTGTTTTCCCACCCTCCCACCCAGTTTGTGTGGTTGGTTAGTTGGTTCAGTACGTGGCGGTAAAGAACGGTTGGTTGTTACGTTTTTAGGCTTTAGTGGGTGCGCTCTCCTTGCAGTGGGGTATGGCGTAAACCAATTGTCCTGGACGGGAAATGGTTACACCACCTGAACGGGTGGGTTGGGGAGTGGAGAGTTGAACACCAACGCTTGGTTTTGTGTGTGTGTTTGTTTTCCCTGTCCGTTCTTTAGTGCCGCCACCATTTAAAGTAAAAATTAAAAATAGTACCTGTCAATAATAAATTTGACAAAGATTTTAAACGCCAGCACTGTTGTCTGTGTCTTTATTTTAGTTGTTAAGTTATAATAGGTAGTTATAGGTAGTTATGATTAAATACAGGTAAAGGGGTAACACGAAAAATACCCCGATAGTGGGTGACCTGTATTTTTTTATTTTAACTCACTCTGTTATTGCTTATTGGGACCAGCAGTGTTCCTAATTATCAGCGTTTTTAAAACTGTTTAAAAACAGTACACACTATGTCGTTTTTCTTTTAATTTACATGTTTACGCATCTAAGAGTCATCAGCCTGAAGATGTTTTAATAAGCTAAGTTGCTACCTTTTATTATCACTGCGCACATACAACTCACAGTGTGATATCACTTAATTTTTATGTGACAGACACTAGTAGGCACTCTTTTTCACTCAATTTGTTTTATATTTATCTATGCACTGTGCAAGAGCCGCCACTCAATTATTATTGAGGTGTGTCATGCGCTTTTTTTGAAGTTTGTATCCTCAGAACACAAACCAGTGTGTCTTATTAGGATAATCACAGGCGCTGTGCTCCACTTTTTGAAATATATATATATATATATATATATATAATACATAACTGTTACCGGCGTCCGGTGATCCCAGTTGTCATGATCCCGACAGCGGAATCACGGCCACCTGTATGTCGGCAGCAGGGCGAGCGCTAGAAAGCACATTTGCGGGCCCTCTGCGCTTGCCACGCTGCGGGCACGGTAGCTTGATGCGCTCGTTACAGGATCTATTCTCCCTCTATGGGTGTTGTGATCAGCAGCAACTCCTCTCCATGCTTCTCCCAGATATGAGAAAATCACTTAAATGACTTACACCAGCCGCATTCTGGGTGCAAAAGATACATAAGGAACAGATGTCCTTACACCAGGAGTGGGAACTAAAAGTGGCCCTAGAAACACTTCTAGAAGTTGCCCCATGTGGGCAACACCAAATCAATGATAGGTGGATCCAACACCAAAGTAGGCGGGATCAGTACACAGGGCAATAAATATGGGTTGCGAGCAGTGCCATCAAGAAAGGGCCATGGGGACAGCACTGTTACTGCACATTGGATGTACTTAGAATTGAAACTTTTTTTCTTTCATATGCCTCCAGACCGGCACTGCACTGTAATTGGGTGTCTTATAAAAATATAAGATCCTATGCAGAAATTCAAATTCTGTACTCATTTGTGATTTGCTTTAAGTAATCTAGGAGAATCCCATTAAGTTTATACTAAAATACTCCTACTCTGCACAGATGACCTGTAATTCACTGTGCTGTAATGAATAGGATAGCCTATCCTGTAACCCATTTGTTGCAGTCTCAGGGTAAAAGTTTTCTTTGGCGCTGCACCCCCACGTAACCAAATATTCACAGGGCGCGCCGAGGGTCTGCGCAGCAAAAATATGGGGTTGAGGCCACAGAAAAGCTCCAGTTCACATTACACCGCACATCAGCGTCTATTATTCATATTACACCGCACATCAGCGTCTATTATTCACATTACAGTGCACAGCGGTATCACATTTTTCACATTACAGCGCACAGCAGTGTCACATGGCGGTGCACAGCAACGTCCGTTATTCACATTACACCATCCAGCATCATCCGTTATTCACATTACACCACCCAGCAGCATCCGTTATTCACATTACACTGCACAGCAGTGTCCGTTATTTACATTACAGTGCACAGCAGCGGCACATTATTCACATTACAGTGCACAGCAGTGTCACACTATTCACAGTACAGTGCACAGTGGTGTCACATTGCAGCGCACAGTAGCGTCCGTTATTCAAATTGCACTACCCAGCAGCGCCCATTATTCACATTACAGTGCACAGCGGCGGCACATTGTTCACATTACAGCGCACAGTGGTGTCACATTACAGCACACAGCAGTGTCAATTATTCACATTACACCACCCAGCGGCATCCATTACTCACTATACAATGCCCAGTGATATCCGTTACTCACATTACACCTACAGTACCAACGATGTCCGTTACTCACATTGCACCTACCAACGATGTCCGTTATTCACATTACACCTACCAAGGATGTCCGTTACTCACATTACAATGCACAGCGGCGCCTGTTATTCACATTAAAGCACACAGCGGCATCACATTATTCACATTACAGTGCACAGCGCATCACATTACAGCGTCCCACTACGTTTTTTACTCACATTACAAATCTCTGACAAAGACTGAAGTGTAAAGAGTTAGGGAGCAGAAAGTAAATACAGAAGAGACATTAAGGATGCTAAACTGAAGAAGGTATTGTTGGGTTCATTATGGAACAGTTTAAGTTACAGTAGTATTTATGTGCAATACTGCTGAAGGAATGGAGAGAATAAAAATGTGAAAATGAATGGGTTGGACTTGGAGAACTAAGTATATCAGTGCACCATGACAGACAGAAGATGTTAGACCAGAACTGGTCTATCACAAGAGTACTTTGCAGGCAGAGGCAGAGGTCAGAGAGAGTACAGTAGAGAAGACTCACACTCATGCTGGATCCACTGCGGCCGCACCAAATCTTCCTCCGAGGTCCACACAATGACATCAACGGCGTTTGGCGTGCAAACCTTCTCTTCTGTATAGCCGGGTGGGGGCAGGACCTCTTCTCCTGTTAACGGCAGGCAGCCGCAGTGCACAAGGCACTATACTGTACATTGAGTTGATGATGCACGGATGGGAGGGTGCCACAGATGACAGGTGGACCCACATGCCAACCGGTCCACCAGTGTACTCCCTATAAAGCTAATGACCAATCCGGCCCTGCCTTACACCATATGTAATCTTGCAACTAGCATATAAGTCTGGCTACATACCTATGGCACTCACATGATACTCCCATGTGATGTATCCTTTTTACACCCAGAAATGCCCATTTAATGGACAGAGACATCCGGCCATGCACAGAGATAACCTGCCCTATAACCTATAAGCATTGCCCAGAACTATTATTCCTTCCAGCGCACACATATTCCTCAATAAATGAGGGGTGCACTCACTTTTGGACTCACATCTGATTGAGAATCAGGCCCTATATGTCAAGTGGAGATTACATGGGGGGTCATTCAGACCCAGCTGCTGTTGAGGTGCGCAGCGTAGTTTTCTGGTGGGTGCAACCGCAATCTTATTGACAGAGGTGGGTGTTTTGGGGGCGGTGCCTTGGTGTTGGGGGTGGGGTGAACTGCGTGACATCGCATTCAACCGATCCAATAAAAAAAAATGCCCGCCGACCACCTGACAGTGCAGCCAGGAGTGAACCTTAGATCCAATGCTTTCCCAATTAGATTGTGAACTCATCAGAGGGAGTGGCCTTAAACATGCTGGGCGGCCTTGCCCTGTACTGGGCGGCCCCCAGCATGTGCAGAGATGAACGCAGATCTTGCTGTGTATGCAGCCATATGCGTTCATCTCTGAATAACCCCCTTTGAGCATATAAAAGCACAAGACCAATTTTTTTTTTGCAAGCATGAATTTTTAATGAGAATACGCATATTCTTAATAATTTACAATACAGGTTGAGTCTTGCATATCTGAAATGTTTGGGATTTCCCACAAGGCAACCTAGGCACCCACCTAGGGCCCCGTGGATCTCAAGGAGTCTTGTTGTCTACACAGTGCATGTTAATTACTTGTAATATACATGTAATGTAAGGCAGTCCTGTCCACTTCTCACCTACCATAAAAAATAAATACTATAGTATACTTGAAAAAAAAACTGTGAATGTGTGTGTGTGTGTGTGTGTGTGTGTGGGGGGGGGGGGGAGGGGGAGCTGTACCCCTGTATACTTATACCGACATCTGTCAATTGCAGGGTGGTTGGGTAGTCAGTGTCTAGCTTGTGAAATTACCCTGGCACCTGCTTAGAGTGTCAGGCTCTGACTATTCACAGTCAGCAATAGCTCCATTAATTCCATTAGGAACTAATGGGGTGTTCAATGAATAGTCGCAGCCCAACATGCCATGGAGCATGCTGTGTTGCAGCATGCTGCATCACAGCAAAAATATGCATGGCTACATTTGTATGTACCCTAACCCACCACACACCCCCAGCTCTTTGTGTCCACACTACAGCCCAGTGGCGTAACTCCCAGAAACAATAGAGGTATTTGCCACCAGGCTCCAGCTGTCAGAGGGGAGCCAAGAAAGACTGAGTGGGCTTCTGAACTAGAAAAGATCTCTCTCCACTCATTTCATAGTGATTTGTTGCAATCACTGCTCACTGCTGTCCAAGCTCAGAAAACCCCTTTGAAGACCCCTTCAGCTGAAGAGTCTAGAATGTGTCTGATAACAGGTCAAAGTGTGTACAATGAGCTACAGCTCTTCTGCTGTGTGTTATATGAGGAAAGAAAGGAGAGCCTAAGTTGGTTTTAAGAAAATGCACTAATTATTATAATAAAACTTTTAAGGAGGGTTGTTTATTAAAGCTTGGAGAGAGATAAAATTCTGAAAGATAAAGTACCAACCCCTCTTAACTGTCATTTTTTAAACACAGGCTGTAAAATGTAAGGCAGAAGCTGATTGGCTGGTACTTTTTCTCTCACAGTTTTATCTCTCTCTGAGCTTTGATAAAACCCCTCCTTGGGGCTCTATTTATTATCATTTGCAGCCAGCACCTGAAAATAAAGATTCCTTATTGCCACAACTAGCTGCAATAAGGAATCTTTATTCTCCCAGATGTACCATTAGCAAGTCGCTGGGACATCAGCACAACCCAGAGCCATTGGGGCTGGGGGCACCACCTTCTATTTCACCTCTGGGCGCCTGGCACAAATTTATGCCCCTGCCACTGCCCCCACTGCAGATGCCACCTCGCAGCAACCTTCTGATCCCTAGTACTCTGTCAGATCAGAATTATGTGTTATATGTATATAAGGAGCAATGGGCAGAGAGCCATCCACCTTTATAGTACAAACTAGGAGGGAAGAACTTAGGGTTAGGGTATTAGGGTTAATTTAGGGGTTTGGGTTAGGGTAT
The DNA here is from genome assembly GCF_028390025.1 of Pseudophryne corroboree. Lineage (NCBI taxonomy): Eukaryota > Metazoa > Chordata > Amphibia > Anura > Myobatrachidae > Pseudophryne > Pseudophryne corroboree. The sequence continues at coordinate 716,904,563 of NC_086448.1, forward strand.
TAGGGTTGTGTAGGGTTTAGTGGATTGGGTTTGGTGTTAGGCTATTGGGGTTATGGTTAGGGTGAGGTTTGGGGTTAGGGATGAGTTAGGGTCAGGATTAGGGTAGGGATGATGGGGGTCATTCCAAGTTGTTCGCTCGCTAGCAGATTTAAGCAGCATTGCACACGCTAGGCCGCCTCCCTCTGGTAGTGTATCTTAGCTTAGCAGCATTGCGAATGAAAAATTAGCAGAATTGCGAATAGAAAATTCTTAGCAGTTTCGGAGTAGCTCGAGACTTACTCCTACACTGCGATCAGCTCAGCCCGTTTCGTTCCTGGTTTGATGTCACAAACATGCGTTCGGCCAGCCACTCCCCCGTTTCTCCAGACACTCCCGCGTTTTATCGTGGCACGCCTGCGTTTTTCCGCACACTCCCAGAAAACGGTCAGTTTCTGCCCAGAAACACCCACTTCCTGTCAATCACTCTCCGATCACTTTAACGGTGGAAATTCTTCATTCAGACGTTAGTAAATCTACTAAGTTTTGTGCTAAAATACTTAGCGCATGCGCACTGCGTACCATGCGCATGCGCATTTTCGCCTTAATCGCTCCGTTGCGAAAATCGGCAACGAGCGAACAACTCAGAATGACCCCGGATATGCATCCTTGATTTACAGATCTAAATATCTTTGCGTAGATTCAGGCCCTGGCCCAGAGGGTTACGTTTTCAACTGCTGTGCAAGGTGGAATTGCAGTCTCCTTTAAACACTCATCTATACACCTAGATCCTGTCCACTCCAAGAAATACAAGGTCCTGAACCAATAATCCTGAGGATGCAGCCTATTAACTTATAACGACTAGTAACAATGTTGTTAAGCAATGTTCTTTGATAAGTTTAGAAATGTTTGGAAACACAAAATGGTTTCTTCAACTGTATGTGGGCAGTTGGTTTGCTTTAAATGTGACACAGGTTTTAAATCTACTTCCAGAAGACCTAGATTCTGATTCAGATTTGTACGCAATGTAGACGTTCATGCAACTGAGCAATTATTGTACTTTTGTGATGCCACTCGCATCTAAGAATGAAAATATAGCGCTATGGATTGTTGAAGGAGGAGGGCCCCAAACTGGTATCTTGCCTAGGGCCCCATGAGGTCTAAATCTAGCTATGGACCAGAAGGATTTTGGATATCAGTCTTTTCTTTATTTTGGAATATTTGCATTCAAGATGTACAGGTTCGGATCTATCTAGATTTACTCAGATCTCAAAACGGTATCTTACTGGCTATAAGAAAAATCCAGATAAATCCAAACTTGTTCTAATTTGGCATTAAAAATGAGTAAATCCGAACCCGCACATCTCCAATTTACATACCATAAAAAGATAACTTGTAGATGGGACCCAAACCTAAACACAGAATAAATTTATGTGTCATATACAGCTTATAAACACAGTCATTTTATACAATATTTTATATAATTTTGTGCATGAAATAAAGTTTATGTTTATTGTGCCATCAGAAAGCAAAACTTTTTGGATTTCAGTATATTTTGGATATCAGATTTTCGGATATGGGAGATTCAACCTGTAGTGGGACCAATATCCCCTATAATACACAAGGTATTCTAATGAACTCTGAAGTGATGACCTCAAAATACACAGATTACTAATAGCATTCATACAGATACTATTTACAGGATTTTTTTAATATATATTACCATTACTTATGTGTTACATATGTATAAATGTGTGAATAAATGAAAAATTAAATAGTATCACAGTGGCATATGTACTTATGTACTGTAAACATTGTTTATCTTGTATGTCAAAATTTGTAGATCTAACTTCATTGTAAAATAAGATAAAAACACAATAATAATAAAATGTATTAGCATTAAGGTTTTGCTACACTTTATGTCAATAAACAAAAAACATAATTAGAAAAACACATATATTACACTAAGGCAGGCATGTCCAAACTGCGGCCCTCCAGCTGTTGTGATACTACATATCCCAGCATGCCCTGACACAGTTTTGTTGTCAGAGAATGCTAAAGCTGTGTCAGGGCATGCTGGGATGTGTAGTTTCTCAACAGCTGGAGGGCCACAGTTTGGACATCCATGCTAGCAATAGCTGCTAACCTTATACTTAACTGGACTTTTTCCAAAAAGTTAATATTATTTAGCATTACTCTGACATGATTGGCTAGCATAATATATGTGAGCTTAAGCTAGAAATAGTTTTTGCAGTAAACATAGTTATGCACCGTTTAATAAACTACATAATTTACTATATAACATATAGAGGCTACAGTACCTTTATATGTTTGTACAGTTGGGCATACACTTTACAATTATCTGGCAGATCATCTGCCAGTACTAGCAGAGGGAAAGAAAGAAAGCTCTTGTGTGGGCGCACTCTTAAAAAAGAAGAAAATATTGTTCAATTAATTACTGAAAGTTATTAAAATTTATGTTTATTGATCAAGAGTTAAAAACAAAATACCCCTCTACGATCCAAAGAAAAAATGTAAACATAATAAAGACATGAGAAAATGTAAAAATGTTCTGGTCTGTTAATCACATGAGAAGGATTAGAAAGGCTGCAGACACCTAATAGTCTAACACCCGTTTCTCCTGACCAGTACAGATAATCTGTATTGATGAGACCGACCAAGGAGGTCACTAGCTGTAGGAGGTCAAATAATGTGTCTTAGATCCCGGAAGTGAACATGCCCAAACGGGCGAAACGCGTTTTCCACGGATTTACAGCATGGGACCTGTCCTTGGAGGATCCTGCATTATCACCTATTTCCTGATCCTGACATTTTGAGTATCACTTTCCTATCTGCTAGTTTTCATCTGCAATCTATGTTTGACTTTTCCATTTTTATAGGTTTCCTTTTTTTCAATGGGCATATTTATTGCACATTTAGCAGTTGTAATTTTCTGTGCACATCTTAGTATTATAATCCTACATATTGCAGGCTAGCATTATTGGCATATGTGCTCATTTGGCACACTATTCCACACTACATGCTGCATGTTGGAGATTTTTCTTGCATACTAAAAATCCTATAGATTGCAGAACAATATCACGGCAATAAGTGCTCCTTTTTGCTTGACACACCATTCACACCGCAAGCCAATTATTTTGGATATTCTGTGCATAATATAGCCTGATAAACCCTATAGATTGCAGACTATACTCATTCTTATTCTTCATACTATTTCATTTCCTTTGTATACAGTGTGCTATACCTTTTTAGGTTTTTTTCAAAGTAATGATGTGTTGCTTTGTACAAAAATGTATACATATGTGAAGTATATCCACATGTACTATTTTACCTGACGCTGCATACTCTGTGACGTGGTTTCCCACCAGGGTTAATAACCACCAGTCCAATTCAAAAAGTGACAATATCCTTTTTCTTTTTCACCACTTACTATTTTCCGTAGACTCTCATTCACGATCCAGGGTGCACTTTGCCATTAAGTGACATTTTGCTCACCCCGCCTAACGTGGAAAGTAGATCTACATATTATATGGTCTTATCTTTCTAAATCCTTACTCTACCATCCTTATATAGGTGCACTCTCATTGGTAGATAGCCTCTCTACTATCACACCACGCTGCTAATGCCCAATCTCGTCTGATCTTGGAAGCGAAACAGCATTGGGCCGGGTCAGTACTTTGAGAGGAGACTCCTTGGGAATACCTGGTGTTGTAGAGTAGGGACTATTCCCCTTCCTCAGAAGGGTGGACACCAACAGCAGTATCACCACTATTTGTTCTTTCTAAACTTTCTTCTCTTTTTTCTGCGTTCAGGTTATATCAATACAGATATCTCCAATTCTGAGTAACATGGAATAATAGGTGAATAATAAATTGCTTAGAATCAACCTGATTTCAGTGGTTCTCTAAGACACATTATTTGACCTCCTACAGCTAGTGACCTCCTTGGTCGGTCTCATCAATACAGATTATCTGTACTGGTCAGGAGAAACGGGTGTTAGACTATTAGGTGTCTGCAGCCTTTCTAATCCTTCTCATGTGATTAACAGACCAGAACATTTTTACATTTTCTCATGTCTTTATTATGTTTACATTTTTTCTTTGGATCGTAGAGGGGTATTTTGTTTTTAACTCTTGATCAATAAACATAAATTTTAATAACTTTCAGTAATTAATTGAACAATATTTTCTTCTTTTTTAAGAGTGCGCCCACACAAGAGCTTTCTTTCTTTCCCTCTGCTAGTACTTGTACTTTCTAGCTCTGGGCACACCACCAATAGGGACATAATTAGAAAGGTTTAAATTTCCTTTCCAGTAATATAATTGTCCAATTTTTGGTTTCGTATAATCTTTGCAATTTATACATACCGGTGCACGGTCGCTCTTCTTGTTCGATAGATCATCTGCCAGATCTGGCTGGTTCTAATGAAAATCTGGAATGGATGAGAGCAAATAACAATCGACCATTTGCTCTCAAACACTGGAAAATGGACAAAAGCTGTTGTTCATACAAATTTGTTAAATCTATAATTTAACTAATTTGTCTGAATGACGGGTTTTGTCCATTTCCCAGTGTTTGGGAGTAAATAGTCTATTGTCATTTGTTGTCATCCATCGCCAGATTTTCGTTCCAACCAGCCAGATCTGGCAGATGACCTGTCAGATAATTGTATAGTGTATGCCCAGCTTAAAAAGGGTTGCAAAAGAGCAATATTATAATATATTGCTAAATCTGTTAATTCTCGAATTTCAACATACAGTAAGCTCAGTGATGTATTTAGAAAGGTTTCAAAATTACTACAATAACTTGTACAAAGTATCTAATTTAGCAAGTTACAAATATTGACATTAGTGAACTATGGCCCTCATTCCGAGTTGATCGCTCGCAAGGCGATTTTAGCAGAGTTACACACGCTAAGCCGCCGCCTACTGGGAGTGAATCTTAGCTTCTTAAAATTGCGACCGATGTATTCGCAATATTGCGATTACTAACTACTTAGCAGTTTCAGAGTAGCTTCAGACTTACTCGGCATCTGCGATCAGTTCAGTGCTTGTCGTTCCTGTTTTGACGTCACAAACACACCCAGCGTTCGCCCAGACACTCCCCCGTTTCCCCGGCCACTCCTGCGTTTTTTCCGGAAACGGTAGCGTTTTTTCCCGCACGCCCATAAAACGGCCTGTTTCCGCCCAGTAACACCCATTTCCTGTCAATCACATTACGATCGCCGGAGCGATGAAAAAGCCGTGAGTAAAAATACTATCTCCATTGTAAAATTACTTGGCGCAGTCGCAGTGCGAATATTGCGCATGCGTACTAAGCGGAATTTCACTGCGATGCGATGAAAAATACAGAGCGATCAACTCGGAATGAGGGCCCATATTTCAAGTTTCACTTTAGTTTGTAAATCACTATAAAAGTAAAACTGGCAGTGTCCATTATGCTATATGTATCTTTTACACATCCGCATTATATCAAGGCTTTTGCTTCAAGATGGATTGATGTGTGATGACCGTTGCATGGTTTGTGGATATTTTATACTGTTCCTGTCCTGATCCTTGTTGAGGAGAAGGCAAAGGTGTTTCGGGAGTTGCTAAAATATTCAGAAAATACAAAGGAATTATTAATATGTTCATATTAAACAGAATTACATTTACATTGCTGAATGTACAGTAACTCTAACATCACTCATTATAATCATGATATCTTAAAGTACTGTGATATATTAATTAACCCACAATGAATAAAGCATTGTTTAGACTGTAGGTACACAAAAGCTGTCTCACTCCAAAAATGATCCATTAATTAATTTAAGGATAGCAGATCAGGCCAATTTCTAAAGGAAAGTGGAGAACAAACTAGCATCCGGCCATGTCCAATTCATTTTTTTTATCTGAATCTGGAAGCCTTAGACCAGGACTGTAGAGCAGTACGCCTGTGTATCCAGCAATACTGGCTCACACATCCATAACATGGCCTCAGCTGGCCAACAAAGTGATCTCTTCTTACTGCTGCTGGGACTTTGTCTTAGCGTTTGGTTTCACCCCCACCCCTACCTAAAAATATTGCAGCAGCAGTGGAGACTGGACAGTGTTTTGCATCAAACATCCACGTGTCTGGACTGTAGCCTTGCCCGCCAGAAGCTGATAAGGACTATTATTTTTTCCAACAGTCACTTGTGAGGAGCTGGGAAGTGGGTTTATGATGGAGGAGGGGTGGTAGAGTAAACTTTTTCCTTGCACTGGATCTGGACATGTTATTGATAAATTGTGGTGATAAATTGCAATACAAAAACTGTCCTTATAGTTAGAAAAAAGTTAATTTGTTCGATTCATTAAGCCACCTTGTAATGGTGTGTCAGTGCTCTATTCTTGCCCACATGCCAAGATTTGACAGCCAGCCCTGATACAGTTTGTCTGTGGGTGGGAGGAGGGGAATCTGGCTTAAAAACTACAGTAACTGGTTCTTATTAAGCCTCCTTCATTCAAAATAAACACATTAGTATAAAATACATGATGTACAGTAGTGGAACAAACAAACAAAGGAACAACTTTGTTGTGACTGCGACTTTACAGTATTTGCATACAAAATGCTGTGCTACAGTGTTTTCATGGAAAACACTGTAACGTGGCATTTTGGATGCAGAAAGAGCTTCAATTACACGCAGAATATAGGCACGCCACATATCATTTCAATCAGCAGAAGCTGTTTGTGGGTCCTATTACATTACTTTGCATCTAAGATGCATTTTCAAAGAAAAATTGCAAAAAAGACGCTGGGTGCTACAGAGTCTCGCCACGGCATGACACAAGGGCTGTTTAGCGTGACTGCAGCAAGGATGTAAGAGGACACATCTGTATACTGTGCTTTAAAAACAAGTAAAACATACAGTGCATCTGGAAAGTATCCACAGCACTTCACTATTTCCACATTTTGTTATGTTACAGCCTTATTCCAAAATGGAATAAATTATTTTTTTCCCTCAAAATTCTACACGTAATACCCCATAATTACAAATTTATTAAAAATAAGAAACTAAGAGATCACATGAACATAAGTATTCACAGCCTTTGCCATGAAGCTCAAAATTGAGCTCAGGTGCATCCTATTTCCACTAATCATCCTTGAGATGCTCCTATAGCATGGCCGCAACTAGGAGGGGCTGAGGGGGCATGCGCCCCAGGTAAAGTATTTGAGAGGGCGCAGAGATGGGTACTCTGCCTACCCTACTTCCTCTCAACCCTAAGGGGCTACCTTCTGCTGGGTCCAAGAACCCTCACTGCAGGTACCTGCACTACTGCACCACCAATGAAACACCCCCTTTCATGGCAACTAGAATGCTAATGAATGGTGCAGGGGCAGTGACCGTGGACTCTCCAGCTGCCCCTTTTCACACTATTGTGCCTGTGTAAGCAATGTCTGCCCACAGGCCTGTTCCCCAGCAACTTCCCCTTCCTCCACCAGAGGAGGACAGGGCCATAAGGGGCTACCTACTGCTGGGTCCTAGAACACACGCTGCAGGTCCCCGCTTCCCAGTACCACCAATGTGGACTCCTGGGAACCCATTCCCCCATGGCAACTAGAACAGTTATGAATGGGGAGAGAGTGGCCGTTAACACACTCCTGTGCCTGTGTAAATTATGTCTGCCCCAGGTCCTGTTCCTCAGGGAATCCTCCATCATGCAAGGCAGCTCTACTAGAGGAGGACAGGGCGAGAGGAAGCAGCAGCATCCGATAATTAGCCTGGGCACTGAGGTGAGATTTCTATACGACAGGGCAGCTGCTGCCTGCCAAAGTGTGGTCCTAGGTCCCAACTTGCATGCAGGGCTTTGTAGTCCTACAGCAGTTGGTCAGTTGGAGTCCTCCCCCCAAGTGTGTGTGATACAGTGGATACAGTGATTGCATGGCTTATATCAGGTATATAACACCAGCCAGTCCTAGGGACTCCTCTCTGCAGCCAGGATAACCCACATTGTGTTTCCCCCCCTCCCAAGAAAGTTATTACTCCTTTTCTTTAATAAGTCCTAGGTCCTGACTGGCATACCATGTTTTGTAGTCCTACAGCAATTGGGCAATCAGAGTCCCCCACAATTCTGTTTCTGAGGTGCATGTTATTTTTCTTGTGTTCCTTTACATTTTCCTAGGGGATGTGTGCTAGATGCACCCTGATGGTGCTGGTTGTCACTTTGCCAACTGTTTATTACTGTGTTTTTGACATGGTTCCAAAGTGTGTGTGTGCATGGGCAGCGCCAAATTACTGCCTTGTCCCAGGTGCCAAAAATCCTTGCTTCGGCCCTGCCTACAGATTAATTGGAGCCCACCTGTGACAAATTCAGTTGATTGGATATGATTTGGAAAGGCACCTGTCTATATAAGGTCCAACACTTGACACTGCATGTCTGAACACAAACCAAGCATAAAGTCAAAGGAATTGTCTGTATACCTCTGAGACAGGTTTAGCTCGAGGCACAAATCTGGGGAAGGGTACGGAAAAATATCTGCTGCTTTGAAGGTCCCAATGAACACAGTGGCCTTCATCATCCATAAATGGAAGAAGTTTGGAACCACCAGGACACTTCCTAGAGCTGGCCGGCCGTCTAAACTGAGCGATCGGTGGAGAAGGGTCCTAGTCAGGGAGGTGACCAAGAACCCAATGGTAACTCTGTCAGAGCTACAGCATTCCTCTGTGGAGAGAGGAGAACGTTCCAGAAGCACAAACATTTCTACAGCAATCCACCAATCAGGCCTGTATGGTAGAGTGGCCAGACAGAAGCCACTCCTTAGTAAAAAGCACATGGCAGCCCATCTGGATTTTGCCAAAATGCACCTGAAGGATTCTCAGGCCATGAGAAACAAAATTCTCTGGTCTGGTTAGAAAACTACAGAGGCGAAACAACCACCAGTGCAACCAGTGCATTGCACTGGGGCCCGCCACTGTCCAGGGGCCCAAAGCATGTAATGAGTCAAACTGACTCAATACATGCCGCTGTGTGCTGCAGGCAACCGCTGCCAGCAGCACACAGCTGCCAGCAGCACACAGCTGCCCGGAGAGAGAGGAGAGGAGCGCAGCGGTACGGCGAAAGGAGGAGGAGGGAGGTGGAGGAGGGAGCCGCAGCAGCGCTTTGTTACTGGTTGAGGCGCTGCTGCTGCTGTCCCACTGCTTCACTATAGGCTGTCTTCCGCCGCTGTGAAGCGCATCCCAGCATTCACAGCGGCGGAGAACAGCCTATAGTGAAGCAGAGGGTCAGCAGCAGCGCCTCCACCAATAACACAGCGCTGCTATGGCTCCCTCCTCCACCTCCCTCCTCTTCCTTCTCTCCTGCCCGGGATCTCTGCCAGAAGCTGCACCGAGGAGCCTGAGCCAGCGGAGAGGGTAAGTATAATTAATTATTTCTTCCTTTCTTCCTTTCTTTCTTTCTTTCTTTCTCTCTTTCTTTCTTTCTCTCTTTCTTTCTTCATGTGCAAAAAGGGGGACTGTCTGCCGCAATGTGTAAAAAAGGGGGAATCTGCCTGCCGTGACGTGTAAAAAGGGGACGCTGTCTGCTGCAATGTGTAAAAAGGGGGAATCTGCCTGCTGTAATGTGTAAAAAGGGGGACGCTGTCTGCCGTTATGTGTAACAAGGACACGCTGTCTGCCGTAATGTGTAAAAAGGGGACGCTGTCTACCGTTATGTGTAAAAAGTGTACGCTGTCTGCCGCTATGTGTAACAAGGGCACGCTGTCTGCCGTTATGTGTAAAAAGGGGACGCTGTCTGCCGTTATGTGTAAAAAGGGGACGCTGTCTGCCGTTATGTGTAAAAAGTGCACGCTGTCTGCCGCTATGTGTAAAAAGGGCACGCTGTTTGCCGTTATGTGTAAAAAGGGGGACGCTGTCTATCGTAATGTGTAAATAGGGGAATCTGTCCGCCGTAAGGTGTAAAAGGGTCTCTACCTGGTGTAGTGGTGCTACTGTGTGGCGTAATTTGAATAAAGAAGACTACTGTGCACTGTTTTATGAATTGGTATTATTTTGTGGCCACACCCCTTCCCCACAAAACCACGCCCCTATGTATTTTTGCATGTGCCTAAAGCGCGCACTGCCCCTGTTTTGCATGCAGGGATGGGGCTCCGATGCCGTTTCATGCACACAGTGCTAAAATGTCTAGTTACGGCACTGTTGCTAGGTATCCTTTTCTCTGGCCCTGAGCAGGTCCCCCTCACCAGATCCTCTCCAGGGGTGAGGGGGTGGACTTGGATGGGATGGGGGGGCCCAAAGCATTTTGTCGCAACTGGGCCCACCGCTCGCTAGTTCTGCCACTGCTTTGGCGTGAATGCCAGGTGTCATGTTTGGAGGAAACCAGGTACCGCTCATCACCAGGCCAATACCATCCCTACAGTAAAGCATTGTGGTGGCAGTTTCATGCTGTGAGGATGTTTTTCAGTGCCTGGGACTGGGAGACTAGTCAGGATAGAGGGAAAGATGAATTCAGCAATCTACAGAGACATCCTGGATGTAAACCTGCTCCAGAGCGCTTTTGACCTCAGACTGGGGCGACGGTTCATCTTTCAGCAGGACAACGACCCTAAACACACAGCCAAGATGTCAAAGGAGTGGCTTCAGGACAACTCTGTGAATGTCCTTGAGTGGCCTAGCCAGAGCCCAGACTTGAATCTGATTGAACATCTCTGGATAGAGCTGAAAATGGCTGTGCACCAACGCTTCCCATCCAACCTGATGGAGCTTGAGAGGTGCTGCAAAAAGGAATGGGGGAAACTGCCCAAAGATAGTTGTGTCAAGATTCAAAAAGACTTAAGGCTGTATTTGCTGCCAAAGGTGCATCACCAAAGTCTTGAGCAAAGGCTGTGAATACTTATGTACATGTAATTTCTTAGTTGTTGTTTTTTAATAAATTTGCAAAAATCTCCAAAAAAAACTTTATTCACGTTGTCATTATGGAGTATTGTGTGTAGAAATTTGAGGGGGAAAATGAATTTATTCCATTTTGCAATAAAGCTGTAACATAACAAAATGTGGAAAAAGTGAAGCGCTGTGAATACTTTCCGGATGCACTGTATCTGTAACTCAAAGAATAAAGTAAAAAACATTTGAAGATCTCTGAATGGTAGGAGTGAACTAATGTTAGAAGACAACGTATCCGAGTTACTCAACGAATCCCTTGTAGATATTTAAAAAAAAACATGATTTTTGTTGTGAACTCATGAGAATTGCAGCAAAACAACCTTTGAAGGATTCATAAATCATTACTACTGACATGAAAATGAATTGAGCTAACTGGTGTGACTAATGGGACATTTACATATGAGTTTCATTTGCGCTGTTTAGCTGTTTTTCAGTGACAGGCCAAACTTTCAATGACTGTAATTTGACACTTTTACTACTGCTATGATTTTATAAAATTCTTCCATGTAATTAATTAATTGATCTGAATAATACAAGACACATACCAGTTTAAAAAAATCTGTTAAAAGACATAACATCAGTAAATGTGGCAATACCTATGGTTTACAAGTAATTGATGAGTCTAGAAGAAACAGAAACAAATGATTCAAGAAGTTAAACAAATGATCACTTACAGCAGGCCTGGCCAACCTCTGGCTCTCCAGATGTTGTGAAACTACACATCCCAGCATGCCCTTCCACAGTTTTAGCCTTCCCTAATAGCAAAACTGTGGCAAAGCATGATGGGACTTGTAGTTTTACAACAGCTGGAGAGCCACAGGTTGGCAGGCCTGACTTACAGCTTGATTTTAGGGGCAGCTCAGAAAACCATGAAGTCTTTGAGGGGTTATTCAGAGTTGTTAACAAATAAAAAAAAATAGCAATTGGGCAAAACCATGTTGCACTGCAGGTGGGGGCAGATGTAACATGTGCAGAGAGAGTTAGATTTGGGTGGAGTGTGTTCAAACTGAAATCTACAGTGTAAAAGTAAAGCACCCAGTATTTACCCTGCACTGAAACAATATAACCAACTTAAATCTAACTTGCTAACTTTTTTGGTTTGCTAACAACTTTGAATAACCCCCTTTGTGTACCTTCATATGTACTAGGTCCCTATTTCTGAAATCCCGTCCTCTTTAGAACCCAACAATACTGTGCATGTTTTCCAGATCATATAGCTGGAGCACAGGTGTGTTAATTGACTAGTACAATAGATCTACAGGCAGTACAAATTTTAAAAGGGGATAACCTTAAAAACATGCGCCGTTAAGGTTCCTTGAAGGCCGAGTTTGAGAAACACTGCACTAGGTGATCAAGTAAAGTAGAAGCAACTGAGAAAATAATGAAGCAGCACATATACATGTATACAGGTCATATACTGTATGACATTAATTGTATTGAAGTCAGTTGAAGTTTTTAACTTTTTTCACCGATTCCCGTATATTATTCAATCACAAACATTTTGCATTCACTTATGTTCAAAATTAAAAATAAATTATTGTGCATGCTTCAATCGAGAAGTGCATGAACTGTCGACATACATCTTACATCTAAAGTAATTGCACTGAACCTCTTTAGTAATACCTATATCATACTGTATGTACAGAAAAAATACATACTGTAGGTTACCCACTTCTTATTGCCACACCATTTGAGATTTATGAATTGCAAAGGGAGATTTTTATTCAGTTCAGTGGAATAGGTCAACTTTTTAAATATATTAGAGGCTGTTCTGTTTATCAAATTGGAAACTTAATAAGGCTGAATTACTCACCAATCTGTTCTGAGTGTAGTGAAGCAGACATGGAGCTAACAAGCAGAGTCTGTCCAACTAGTGGGTCTTGAGGTATATGGGAAAGCGCTGGATGTTGTATGTGACTAGAATCGGTGGATGAACCTGTTCAAAACACAAAGGAATATTGGAAATACGGAAGAACTGTTCTGAAGAAGACGGATGTTTGTTTGGCATGTCATTTACAAATAATATATAGATTTTTTAAATAAATTTAAGTTGTGTCTATTTTGGATATTCCCTTATTCATAAACTTGTCCCCATAGCAAATAGGAGGATTGTCCTGGGATGTAAAACAGCCCTTCTAGTGCATGAATCGGAAGCATTGTGTGTGTTTTCATACTACTTTTTCATTTAAAATTATGTGAGTAGGACGCACAAGCATCTTATGCTGATTTAAATGATATGTGCCATGCCTATATAGCAACATAGCTGTATCTGTATACAAGATGCTACATACCATTTTGTATGCACACAGAATATAGGAGTGCCACATATCATTTTAATCAACATAATCTGCTTGTGCATCTTATTCACACAGAGATATGTGAATAAGATGCATTTTCAGCAAAAAAAGATACCCGACGCTGACAGAGTTGCACTGGACATTACAGCTTCACTTCAACTGCCCATAATCCCCCACTCCCATCCCAACTCCATCTTGATCCCACCCCCCTCACATCACAGCTCCCATAATTACCTCGGCAACCAGTCCACCTCTCCTGAGGCTGTTCCATCTCCCTCACAGTGGGAGCCATTGAGGCACACACATTGAGTAGACGGGACAGCTATACACAATTATTATTTAGATATGACACAATATGCTCCTCTCAAACATCTACAGCATTCACAGCAGTTAAGCACAACCTATACATACAAAAATTTAGCACTATTGTCATTAAAGGTCTATAAATAGCTAAAACAAGTAAAATGTACTGTAGCATGCACATATGTTGCAGGTGTTTTGTTGACACTAGGAAAAAATTATGGGGTATTTTATAAGAGAACCTATGATTTGATCAATGATTTAAAAAGAAGCACTCATTTCTTGAACTTAATCTTTTACTTTGCTTCTAAACAACAACACAATGGGGGAGATGCACAGTTAAATGCAACTTGTTTGTAAGTACATCCTCATTACTTTCACAGCCTGGCAAATATAGTAATGGGTATCGAGAGATATTTGCATTTCTTCATCCACACTGACCCTATCTGTATGCTTCGTTGCATTGCGGTCATCCTTTGCACTTACACTAGCACTGTGCTTGGTAGAAGATATTCACCTAAAATCAGTATCTACATTTAGTACCTGATCATCCATTTCTGCTAATTAGGTTGCAGCCTAGGGTATCAGGATTGGGGGGTCACTGATGTGACAGCTGGGGAATAAAATGAAGACATAATTCATTCCATGCTGGCAGTTTCTGCAGAACTTCATTAAAGTAACTTCCAAAGCCATTGTTTACCAGATGTTTTGAGGTGATGTTAATAGGAAGGACATACAACTCTCAATCTGGCCACCAGATTGCTATGACAATGTGGTCATTTGATGTACTGCTAAAATCTTTATTTTATGCACACTGTGCTACAGTGCCATCTGGGTTAGCCGGAGAGCTACCTGAGATTACCCAGATGCTAAAGTCTCCTTTACACTCCACAAACATCATTAGATGCCACAATCAAACATGTCTGCTTAATGCCTTTGTTACTTGCACATACACGGTATTAAGGAAAATTTCCTGATAACGCATATGTATTGTGCACTGTGTTTCACAGCATTACAGAAAACTTTCCCAGAAGTCTTCTCTGCAGTTATCCAATACTGAGAAGCTGAGATGACTATGAGTGTATTAGCCTAGGGCAGTGATGGGGAACCTTTGGTACTCCAGCTGTTGTTGAACTACACATCCTAGCATGCCCTGCTACAGGGTTAGCAATGCCAAATAGCAAAACTGTAGCAGGGCATGCTGGGATGTGTACTTCAACAACAGCTGGAGTGCCAGAGGTTCCCCATCACTGGTCCAGGGCATTGGGATCTTTTATTCAGACTCAGTCTGCATTGCTCAAAATGCCATTAATATACCTTCACTAAACTTAGCTATCATGTGAACACCTCATTACACTCAGTTATGTCCCTTCATCCACAAATGTAGACATGACTAAGGTGGTCATTCCGAGTTGATCGTAGCTGTGCTAAATTTAGCACAGCTATGATCAGGAACACAGATATGCGGGGGGACGCCCAGCACAAGGCTAGCCCGCCCTGCATGTCAGTCCCTGCCCCAACGCTGAAGTTCAAAAGCATCGCACAGCAGCAATGCTTTTGTACCTCAGGAGTAGCTCCTGGCCAGTGCAGCTTTTGTGTGCTGGCCTGGAGCTACTCATAGCTGCCCGGATCGCAGCGGCTGCATGTGACATCACGCAGCCGCTGCGGCCCACCCCCCGCACAGTCCGGCCACGCCAATCAGGCAGAGGCGATCGCTAGGCAACGTCAGCCATTGACTAGCAGACATACGCCGGTGCACTGCGGTGCCGGCTCATGTGCAGTTCTGACCTGAATGCTGCGCTGTGAAGAACTGCAGTGAGCGTTTAGGTCAGAATGACCCCCTAAGTTACACAAGACTATGCGTTGTTGGTATTGGCATGTGATTGGCTCCAAAGCACATGCAGTGCAAAAACGTGAAAGATTTGTCTGCAATTTAACTTGCATTCAACTCTTCATCAGCCCCAATGTCTGAATTTTTCTATTTTTCCTCTTTCAAATATGTACAGGTGTCTGAAAAAGTTGGGTACACATAATATACAGTACTTCCATTGGCATACTGTATCTATAATGGGTGCTAGGTGTGCACTGCACACAGGCCCCTTAGACCAGGAAGTCCCACACCGCACACTGTGCACCAATAAAATTATACATACCCCTCTGGAGTCCCATGGGGGCCGGCACTGTAGACAGAATCCCTGTCAGAGTCTACTGCACTTGGCAGCCATTTTCCCAGTTATTTGTGCATTTGCAATAGAGATGTCCTTGGGAAGGGATGGTATCATGATCCTGGCACTTGGGATGCCGGCAGTCAGAATACCGACAGTGGCATCCCAATGCTCAGGAACCTGACACCTACTAGGTAAGTATGCTACCTCTATTTCCTAACCTCCCAAACACTCCTTACCCATAGTCTGCCCCTAACCTTCCTCTAGCCTAACCCTAACCATCCCTGGTGTTGCCTAACTCCAACCCTCCTCCCCACAGACTAACCCTCCCGGTGGTGCCTAACCCTAACCCTTCCTCCCCCATCTTAACCCTAACCCTCCACCCCACACATACAAACTACAACCCTTCCCCCACAGCTTACACCTAACCCCCCCTATGACTTACCTCTCAGCAGTCCCAGCAAACTTACAAACGGGATCCCAGCATTCAGTATTTCAATTCATGTCAAGATCCCAGCGCAGGGATTCCGAGCAGTGTAAGTATTCCGGTATTCGTATTCCGACTGCTGGGATCCCAAATGTAGGGATCCTGACTGGATCCCCTTGGGAACAAGGCATGGGCCAGAGAGAAATGGGGTACACAATGAGCCTGCATGTGGGCCCTCTCCTCTCTTAAAATGCCCCTGCATACTTCCCCAACATCTGACAAATGAGGAGCTGCTGAAATTATAATTGTGAAGGTCACAAACTTTAGACTATATAATTGGGGAGATTACAGTATATTCAGCTTTACTAAAGTTACTTTTAAGAGGGCTTCTGCATTATTTTGCACAAAAAAAACATGTTCACTATAATTAGATGAAATAAGAAAATGAAAATATAATTTCACCCACCTCAGTATGTATAGTACTCATCCCATGTAATATTTTAAACTCATGAGAAAGGGCAATCTATAGTTTGTTTTTAATTCTCATTGTCTGTATTTCTTTCCATAGGATCAAAAATGATTTATCTTAATTCATGTAGACTATAATTAAAACCATACTGTGCTCTATTTAACAAACCATACTGTGCCTTAAGCAGTCATAACTGGAGCAGTTTATAGTAAACTGTATTTTGTATTCCCATTTGCCACTTCTTTGTAAATTAGCAAACTTTGGAAATGTTTACTGTGACCATTAGCGACAAGTTGTTTTTACTAAGTGTAGAAAATATTATGACCTAGTAAAGGAACCCGGCATATGCACAAATAAACCATCAGTAAAGTACAGTAACTCACCTCCTAGTAACATCTCCTGGAGAAGATTGTCAATCTTAACTATTCCAAACAACTTTACAAACTGAATTTGCTCAATCATTTGCCAGGTAATGCTCTGAAGAGTGGGCAGGAGTAAAAGAAGTTCTCCAAATCGTCCTCTAGAATCATATTGTCTGTCATTAATATAGTCTTCCAAACTGATCTGTACTTGATAGCGCATATTTTTTATCTTCATTGGGTTACTGAGCCCCTTTGCATCTGTGGAGAATATACATACATATGACACAGGGATTTGATTTCCAAATGTGTCCTTTTATTGCGCATAAATTACATTCCATAAGAGCAGTAATATGGCTTGCATAGGTAATAATTAGAGATGAGCGGGTTCGGTTCCTCGGAATCCGAACCCCCTCCCCCCCCCCCCCCCGAACTTCACCCATTTTACACGGGTCCGAGGCAGACTCGGATCCTCCCGCCTTGCTCGGTTAACCCGAGCGCGCCCGAACATCATCATCCCGCTGTCGTATTCTCGCGAAATTCGTATTCTATATAAGGAGCCGCGCGTCGCCTCCATTTTCCCTCATGCATTGGAGATGATAGGGAGAGGACGTGTGCAGCGTTCTCTCAGTTGTGTTCAGTGTGCTGCAAATATCTGTGCTCAGTGTGCTGCAAATATCTGTGCTCAGTGTGCTTGCAAATATCTGTGCTCAGTGTGCTGAAAATATCTACGTTCTCTGCCTGAAAAATGCTCCATATCTGTGCTGCATTGTAGTATATAGTAGGAGGACAGTGCAGAATTTTGCTGACCAGTGACCACCAGTATTATATCAGTACGGTACAGTAGTCCACTGCTCTACCTACCTCTGTGTCGTCAAGTATACTATCCATCCATACCTGTGGTGCATTTTAGTTGTTGTGCGCAGTAGTAGGAGGACAGTGCATAATTTTGCTGACCACCAGTATATAACATATAGCAGTACGGTACAGTAGTCCACTGCTCTACCTACCTCTGTGTCGTCAAGTATACTATCCATCCATACCTGTGGTGCATTTTAGTTGTTGTGCGCAGTAGTAGGAGGACAGTGCATAATTTTGCTGACCACCAGTATATAATATATAGCAGTATGGTACAGTAGTCCACTGCTCTACCTACCTCTGTGTCGTCAAGTATACTATCCATCCATACCTGTGGTGCATTTAAGTTTTGCGCAGTAGTAGGAGGACAGTGCATAATTTTGCTGACCACCACTATATAATATATAGCAGTACGGTGCAGTATATCCATCCATACCTGTGGTGCATTTTAGTTGTTGTGCTCAGTAGTAGGAGGACAGTGCATAATTTTGCTGACCACCAGTATATAATATATAGCAGTACGGTACAGTAGTCCACTGCTCTACCTACCTCTGTGTCGTCAAGTATACTATCCATCCATACCTGTGGTGCATTTTAGTTGTTGTGCGCAGTAGTAGGAGGACAGTGCATAATTTTGCTGACCACCAGTATATAATATATAGCAGTACGGTACAGTAGTCCACTGCTCTACCTACCTCTGTGTCGTCAAGTATACTATCCATCCATACCTGTGGTGCATTTGAGTTGTTGTGCGCAGTAGTAGGAGGACAGTGCATCATTTTGCTGACCACCAGTATATAATATATAGCAGTACGGTACAGTAG
The DNA here is from genome assembly GCF_028390025.1 of Pseudophryne corroboree. NCBI lineage: Eukaryota > Metazoa > Chordata > Amphibia > Anura > Myobatrachidae > Pseudophryne > Pseudophryne corroboree. The sequence goes on from NC_086448.1 coordinate 716,923,156, forward strand.
GCCATTGCTAATGATATATTACTGGCATATAATTCCACACATTAAAAAATGGAGAACAAAAATGTGGAGGGTAAAATAGGGAAAGATCAAGATCCACTTCCACCTTGTGCTGAAGCTGCTGCCACTAGTCATGGCCAAGACGTTGAAATGCCATCAACGTCGTCTGCCAAGGCCGATGCCCAATGTCATAGTAGAGAGCATGTAAAATCCAAAAAACAAAAGTTCAGTAAAATGACCCAAAAATCAAAATTAAAAGCGTCTGATGAGAAGCGTAAACTTGCCAATATGCCATTTACGACACGGAGTGGCAAGCAACGGCTGAGGCCCTGGCCTATGTTCATGGCTAGTGGTTCAGATTCACATGAGGATGGAAGCACTCATCCTCTCATTAGAAAACTGCAGTGCCACTCCTAGATGGGCCAGGTGTTTGTGTCGGCCACTTGGGTCGCTTAGCTTAGCCACACAGCTACCTCATTGCACCTCTTTTTTTCTTTGCATCATGTGCTGTTTGGGGACTTTTTTTTAAATCTGCCATCCTGTCTGACACGGCAGTGCCACTCCTAGATGGGCCAGGTGTTTGTGTCGGCCACTTGGGTCGCTTAGCTTAGCCACACAGCTGCCTCATTGCACCTCTTTTTTTCTTAGCATCATGTGCTGTTTGGGGACTATTTTTTAAATCTGCCATCCTGTCTGACACTGCAGTGCCACTCCTAGATGGGCCAGGTGTTTGTGTCGGCCACTTGGGTCGCTTAGCTTAGTCACACAGCGACCTTGGTGCACCTCTTTTTTTCTTTGCATCATGTGCTGTTTGGGGGCTATTTTTTAAATCTGCCATCCTGTCTGACACTGCAGTGCCACTCCTAGATGGGCCAGGTGTTTGTGTCGGCCACTTGGGTCGCTTAGCTTAGTCACACATCTACCTCATTGCACCTCTTTTTTTCTTTGCATCATGTGCTGTTTGGGGGCTATTTTTTAAATCTGCCATCCTGTCTGACACTGCAGTGCCACTCCTAGATGGGCCAGGTGTTTGTGTCGGCCACTTGGGTCGCTTAGCTTAGTCACACAGCGACCTTGGTGCACCTCTTTTTTTTCTTTGCATCATGTGCTGTTTGGGGACTATTTTTGAAGTGCTATCCTGTCTGACACTGCAGTGCTACTCCTAGATGGGCCAGGTGTTTATTTCGGCCACTTGGGTCGCTTAGCTTAGTCATTCAGCGACCTCGGTGCAAATTTTAGGACTAAAAATAATATTGTGAGGTGTGAGGTGTTCAGAATAGACTGGAAATTAGTGGAAATTATGGTTATTGAGGTTAATAATACTATGGGATCAAAATGACCCCCAAATTCTATGATTAAAGCTGTTTTAGAGGGTTTTTTGTAAAAAAAACACCCGAATCCAAAACACACCCGAATCCGACAAAAAAATTTCAGGGTGGTTTTGCCAAAATGCGTCCGAATCCAAAACACGGCCGCGGAACCGAATCCAAAACCAAAACACAAAACCCGAAAAATGTCCGGTGCACATCACTAGTAATAATATAATCATTGTGCATTTCACGTGATCAATAAAGTAGGACACTGAATCGATCCCTAAAAATCAGACAAAAGCAGCTGCAGTATATTCATTTTATATTTCTTCAAACAAGACTAACAAGACTAACATTGTAATTGTCGCAGCATCGGCTCTTTTTTTATTCATTTTTGATTGCAGTTGGTATAATTAACATGATTTACTCATCCAAACATCCTGGATACACTGACCTCAATTGCTTGGAACACAGATTTCTAGGAACAAACATATTACTGTATGTGAGCAATAATTTACCTGGATCAAAAAATACAATCGCTTTTAAGCAGGCGTATTCATTGTCATCTATCTGGATTTCCTGGAATGGCTGGACAAGTTCATCCAAAATTCTGTTAGCCACACGACTTATCTCTATCTCATTACAATTTCGGTGGATCACATAGCTGTTCCCTTAAAAAAATATCAATATTTACATCTGTTTAGCTATTTGTAAATGTAGATTGTGTCATCATTACTCAAGTCTATTAAGCAATAAATACTAAGAGTATATTACCTAGGAGTAAAATATCTTTAAACACCATGGAACGTTTTGTTACACCAAGCAGCAGATGTTCTCCAGCATGTGCTCTCAGTAAAGCAACCTTTGAAAATAATTATAAAACATGTAATACGTCAGTCAGTTAGCTTTATACACTTATATTACTATAGTGGTTATCTTATGTAGGCCTATCAATTTAGAGAAATAAGTCACATGGTGTGCGTTGTCATGTGACCAGTCATACATTCAGCCATGCAACAATGTAATAAAAAAAGTACAATTAAACACTATTATTATATGCATTTGAGGGTACATTACATCATAAGTATAAATTATATAGGATTTTATTTTTACAACAAAAAGAATGGACATTTTCTACCAAAATATAAAAAGAATAACAATAGTAATAATAATAATAATAATAATATCCATGTATTCACTTCAGTATCATACGCAATTTGATTTTGTAAGCAACAGAATGGTGGTTTTATGCTGGTGTTACACTCTTCCTTTTTTCATTTTTTTATACAGTATATATTTTCTAATACAATATTAACAAAAACAGCTGGCCTTAAATGTATTCATTATTTTTTAATACAGGTGTGTCCTTATTTACCTATTCTCAAATGATGTCAAATAGCCATGCTTGGTGCATTACAAAAGTATAAAGCCATGCCAAGATGTGCCATGCTTCATGCCATGCAGTGCTCAGCTGAAAAGCTTGCACCTTATATTTTGTACGTACGTATTTTATTCTTCTATGTTAATTGTGTTATTTCTCATCAAGGCCATACCTTTAACCCATACTGATATAAAAAAACATATGAAATCATTATGAAATTTCTTTCCTAAGAGTGCCCCTTATGAGAGTACTATACTACCACTCTAATCTGTTTTGAATGGGATGGAGTTGGCATTTCGACATGCTGGATCCCGGTGGTCAGAAGACAGGCGTTGTAATCCCGACACCACTCGGAATCCCAACAGTCAACATCCCGAATATAAGTAATTAAAGTAGAGTTAGGGTTAGGGTTAGGCTGCAGTGGGGGAGGTTAGGGTTAGGCACTAGGGCAGTGGTTCTTAAACTTTTTTGAATGATGGCGCCCTAGAGTATCTGAAGTTTTATCAAGGCACCCCTAGGCCAAAAGTTTCTTACTGAGAAATTTAGAAAGAAATATTAAATGTAAAGTAAATTGTGCTTATACACTATTTCATCCTTAGGTTCAGTTATGTGGTGGGGACAAGATTTGCTTCTGTTTGTCCACATATTTTATGATTGGCTGCCACCAGCTCTGGTTTTGCCTATTACATTAACCATAAATAATTTGAATTGGTCCTGAATCACCAATCAAAGACACCCCTGCAAGTTTCCTGTGGCATCCCAGGGTGCCATGGCACACAGTTTGAGAATGATTGCACTAGGGTTATGCTGCGGTAAGGGACAGTTAGGCTACGGGAGGGGAGTTTTAGGGTTAGGGGAAGGGTAAAATGTAGGTTTAGCTTACCTTAGAAATAGTGTTGGTATTCTAACTTTCAAGATGCCGCTGTTGGTATTCTATCTGTCGGTATCCAATATCCAACCCATTTTTAGCATAATTATTTAATGATATGGAGAACCACCAGACCATTGTATGAAATGGACAAATGTTACTGGTGACCAGGTTATTTTTTTATACTTGTGTTTCATGTTTGGGCAGTTTGGTTTAATGTATCTGCCTCGAATCATGATCCCTAGCTAGACTTGTTACCCCTCTACATTTGGTGTACCATGGACATTACAACTAAACCATGCCATGCTTCTCGTCATACACTTTTTCATAAACTATGTTCCTGACTGGCATGATTTTTGCAGAAAACATACAATAGATGTGTACTCTGGATACTGGCATTGCTTGCAGCTGCAGTATGAACTCAGATACTAACCTGGGTAAAAAGGCAAAAGATAGAAATCCAGTATGGCATAATGCCACTAATCATATGTACCTAGGATACTGCAGTATGTGACTTGATATGTGGCTACAATACTAATAGGAAGCTAAATTCGGGAATAAGTATGAAAGTCAGTAAATTGCTACTCGTGGCAGAGCATCTAATGTAAGTTGCACTAGGCGTCTCATGCCATATGGTGCAAAAGGGGTTGCAGTCAAAAGGATGATACTGACAATTTCAACATTCATAATGGTGACACCACAATGTCTACAATTATGTTGGTTGTGGGTGACGACGACAGGATTAGGCTGTGTGGAGGAAGGGGTTAGGGATAGGGAGGAATACTTACCAGAAGGCGGGAAGATTGGTGGTCAGACCCGAAAATGATGGCCACATGACCAACGGGGCCCAGAACCTGCACTACAGCCGCTGCAGCTGCCAGGAGCGTGTATGTCAGCTCTGGGCCACCAGGACCAATATGTCAACATTCTAACATGTCTACATTTCATCATTGCCTACTTGATGTATGTTGACATTCTCATTTTGACATGATGAATTTTGACGTTATGACTGTAGACATATCATACCACACCCGCAAAAAGGATGGGTGTATGAGGCCACATCTCTATTCTGCATGCAACTAAAATAGAGAACAATTTATATATGGACTTAGTCTATACATTGCATTTTTAAGAAATTTATTTGATTTCAATAAATAGGTTCAAATAGTCAGTGACCTTGAGGTTGCATATTAAAGAAAAAGTGTTCTGATCTCATTAAAACTGTCTCTGTTTTTAATAAATTTACTGAGAATTAAGGGAATTCAAATAATTGCTTAAAGAACCATCCACTGTGTGGAATCATTACATTTCATCTGCTGCCACATGAGAATGGTAAGACATTCCTGTATTATTTTTATGAACATTGCAATGTTAATGTTGATTCAAAGTGCAGGCTTATTTGTCCTGTTTCTTACCTGATCGTCCAGAGGAAGCTCACAGAAGGCTGGGATGTATTTTGCCCACTCCACCAAGACCAGCAGTTGCTGCTTCATGGATTCACATATATCACTAACACTAGCAATTTTCTTTGTATTTATGTCAGTACTTGTACTAGAACTTGAGGAAGTGATCTAGCCATGTTGAAAAAAAGGAAAGAAAATGAATAGACTATATTAAAATACAATTCACATGAAAAATTACACTTGGCTTAAACTATTTTTAAACAAAAACCACAGAAGCAATCAACCAAATAATTGAAAAACTCTGCTGGTATCATGGATTCCTTATCAGCATGCATGAGACTGGACAAATCCTTCACCTATTTCATAGTATTGCTACTGAGCATATTAAACATACAGTAGTCTTGCAGTTTCCTAACACTGTACTACTATTACAACACAAACCTACACAAGAAAGCATTTGACCTACAACTATAAATAGCATCATATAAGTACCACACTTAGATGATGATGATGATGATGATGATGATGATGATACTAATAATAATTACTGATAATACTATAGAATAATGATAAAAATATATGAATATTAATAGCATCATTATTTATTTTTTAACATTTACTAATATAGCACCAGCATATTCCCTTTGACTTTATAATTATAATTACTATTTTTAAAAATTATTATTATTATTATTTATGATTATTATGCTTATTATGATTATTATTATTATTATTATTATTATTATTATCATAATAATAATATTAATAATTATTATTATTTTGAAATATCATTACTTTTTTCAAAAATAATTATAATTTAAAAAATTAAGAATGTATGTAAAATAATAATACTATGCTATGATTGCTTACAATCTTTTATTGATTATGGTTTACCCTTTATTTAAATTGTTATGCTTTCACCACATGGGCACTTTAAGCGTGAGATTTGTTTCATTCTGCATGGTTGTGCTAAAAAGTATATAACGTCTCTTCTTCTTTATTTTTATTTTTTACCATTACCCTCATTAATAACAGTAAAATAAGATTATATGAATATATTGTATAATACTGTATATGTTTTTACCAGTTCCATTACTGACATTTCATGAATCTTTTCTTGTTTTCAAAACAAGGGAAATAACTGCGTCAACTTGGTTAGAAATGTCAAATAGAATTTTTATATAGAATAGAGTGCAATATAGACGAAATATACAAACAAATAAAGACTTCTAAATGAGAAATAATAGATAATTATTCCTTTCCAGCTATGGACAGCAGTGCAATAAATGAAAAATATTAGGTATACTTTTATAGTGTTTGTTACTGTGCACATGTGTTTTTATTAGATTGGTTTCATGAGGAGCGTTAATTATAAACATGTTATGAAATGCTTCATACAGAAGATAGCTGTGAAGTAAAAATATATTTAAAAAAATGCATACATCAATGTGAGAGCTAAGCAGTTTAACAGAATAATACATAAATGGACTGGTGTATTCAGCATGTTACAAAACATAGAACTTTATTCAGTTTTAGTTACAGTTTTTCTAAAATAACAAAACTGCAACAGCTTACGATCGCATGCTGGGTGGCCCAGCACAAGGCAAGGTCGCCCAGCATGCTAATTGCTGCCAGCGTTACGATCGCAATTCAATTGCGATTACTTTGCAGACCCGGCAAAATAGAGGCAAAATAGAGGTAGCCTCCTGCATACGCAACCAGGCTGCAAATGCACCATATTTTCTCTTACGTCCTAGAGGATGCTGGGGACTCCGTAAGGACCATGGGGATAGACGGGCTCCGCAGGAGACATGGGCACTTTAAGAAATACTTTAGGTATGGGTGTGCACTGGCTCCTCCCTCTATGCCCCTCCTCCAGACCTCAGTTTACTACTGTGACCAGAGGAGACTGGGTGCATTACAGGGAGCTCTCCTGAGTTTCCTGTCAGAAAGTATATTTGTTAGGTTTTATTATTTTCAGGGAGCCTGCTGGCAACAGACTCCCTGCATCGAGGGACTGAGGGGAGAGAAACAGACCTACTTTAATGCTAGGCTCTGTTTCTTAGGCTACTGGACACCATTAGCTCCAGAGGGATCGATTCGGTACGCAGGTCTCACCCTCGCCGTCCGTCCCAGAGCCGCACCGCCGTCCTCCTCGCAGAGCCGGAAGATAGAAGCCGGGTGAGTATGAGAAGAAAAGAAGACTTCAGAGGCGGCAGAAGACTTCATGATCTTCACTGAGGTAACGCACAGCAGTAAAGCTGTGCGCCATTGCTCCCATACACCTCACACACGGCAGTCACTGTAAGGGTGCAGGGCGCAGGGGGGGCGCCCTCGGCAGCATATGAACCTCTCTTTGGCAAAAAAAAATATATATACAGCTGGGCACTGTATATATAAAGAGCCCCCGACAGTTTTTTAGTATATTTGAGCAGGACAGAAGCCCGCCGCCGAGGGGGCGGGGCTTCTCCCTCAGCACTCACCAGCGTCATTTTCTCCACAGCACAGCGCTGAGAGGAAGCTCCCCGGACTCTCCCCTGCTTATTCCACGGTGAAAGAGGGTTTTAAAGAAGGGGGGGGGGGACATAATTTGGCGCATATATATATATATATATATATATATATATATATATATAAACAGCGCTACTGGGTAAACATATATTTATTGTGTTTTTTCCTGGGTCATATAGCGCTGGGTGTGTGCTGGCATGCTCTCTCTCTGTCTCTCCAAAGGGCCTTGTGGAGGAACTGTATTCAGATAAGAGGATTCCCTGAGTGTGTGGTGCGTCGGTACATGTGTGTCGACATGTCTGAGGTAGAAGGCTCTACTAGGGAGGAGGGGGAGCAAATGAATGTGGTGTCTCCGTCGACAACGCCGACACCTGACTGGATGGATATGTGGAATGTTTTAAGTAATAATGTAAATTTATTGCACAAAAGATTAGACAAAGCTGAAGCTAGGAAACAGTCAGGGAGTCAACCCATGTCTGTCCCTATGTCGCAGGGACCTTCGAGGTCTCAAAAGCGCCCACTATCCCAAATAGTAGACACAGATACCGACACGGATTCTGACTCCAGTGTCGACTACGATGATGCAAAGTTACAGCCAAAATTGGCGAAATGTATTCGATATATGATTATTGCGATAAAAGATGTTTTGCATATCACAGAGGAACCCCCTGTCCCTGACACGAGGGTACACATGTATAAGGGAAAGAAACCTGAGGTAACCTTTCCCCCCTCACATGAGTTGAACGAATTATGTGAAAAAGCTTGGGAATCTCCAGACAAAAAACTGCAGATTCCCAAAAGGATTCTTATGGCGTATCCTTTCCCGCCAACAGACAGAATACGGTGGGAATCCTCCCCTAGGGTGGACAAAGCATTGACACGCTTATCCTAAAAGGTAGCGCTGCCATCCCAAGATACGGCTACCCTCAAGGATCCTGCTGACCGCAAGCAGGAGGTTACCTTGAAGTCCATTTACACACATTCTGGTACCTTACTCAGACCGGCGATTGCGTCGGCCTGGGTTTGTAGCACTGTAGCAGCATGGACAGATACCTTATCAGCGGAAATTGAGACCCTAGATAAGGATACCATTTTATTGACCCTAGGGCATATAAAAGATGCTGTCTTATATATGAGAGATGCTCAAAGAGACATTAGTCTACTGGGTTCTAGAATCAACGCTATGTCGATTGCTGCTAGACGAGTCCTATGGACCCGGCAATGGACAGGTGATGCCGACTCAAAGAGGCATATGGAGTGATAATGCTGAAATATCCTTGGGAAAGAAAGCTATACCTTAAACACACCTTAAATACACTTTACCATGGAGCCGCTGCGGCCGCTGTACTTAACACACACTCTGCGCACTTTGTACGCTATTAGCGTACAAAGTCCCATTCTGTGTACGGACTTAGCGTACAAATGCTGCGCTGACAGTACAAAGTACTCACAGCGCGTACACACCCAGAGATACACTTTAAACCTTTTACAGCAATGCAATGCAATGATAATACACTTTAAACCTTAGCAGGGCAATGAAGACACGACACCAATTGTGATTTTACCGCTGGGTTCCGACACCACAGTGGATTATTGCTAAAAGGGGGTTACAATACAAACAATACAATATAATATAACAGAGTAAATGGCTACATTCAATGGTACCTACGTGAGTAGATTCGCTTGCGCTTCCTGGCCCGGTCCTCGGTCATCTGATAGATAACTTTGTGAGTCTTGTGTCAGACCAGGCCTGCAGCAGCTCTCTTTATACAATTCTTCCAAAAAGCAATACAATAGATACTGTAATCTCTTTTTCCATTGGACACAGGAATGCACATTTACAGTACAGGAGAGGTCATAGGTCGGTTTGAATAGGTAGGCAATGTCTTTCCCAACTGCTCTTGTGGGTGGTCTCCTCTGGATTCCCGCCGCATACATAATGTACAGTAAATACAGTTTATATCTATATTCTACTCCTGCACATAACTATCCGCAGGAACATGCAATCTTTCTCAAACCTATACCGGAATGTTACCCTTAAAATACCCTTCAGCTGGATACCAAACACCACCTTATGACCTTGTTCTGTCCCCTCCTATTCTGTAAAGGTGAATCCCTTTGTTCTGTTACCATTTAAACTGTTGTTACTTTCTGATGTGGTGCAGGGATACTATGGGGTATATTTACTAAGGTCCCGATTTTGACCGAGATGACGTTTTTTCTTCAAAGTGTCATCTCGGGAATTTACTAAGAAAAAATCTCGGCAGTGATGAGGGCATTCGTAATATTTTGGAAGTCCTACGAAAAAATTCCGAATCAATACACCATCGGTCAAATACGCCTACAATTTGGTAGAAATCGGTCATTTACTAAAAAGTGCAAATCACAAACACTGCCGACAATAGCCAAACACTGCCGTGCTGAAATACAATTCGTGAAAAAGTGCTAAAAAAAACAGACCTGCTTTTTTTCCCCGTGTTTGGATAGGCATGCACGGATCGAGATCCGTGCATGTTTTTCAGTGGGAAGGGGTGGGAAAGAGTTATTTTTTTAAATAAAAAATGTGTGGGGTCCCCCCTCCTAAGCCAAACCAGCCTCGGGCTCTTTGAGCCGGCCCTGGTTGAAAAAATATGGGGAAAAAAATGATAGGGGTTCCCCCATATTCAAACAACCAGCACCGGGCTCTGCGCCTGGTCCTGGTTCCAAAAATACGGGGGACAAAAAGCGTAGGGGTCCTTCGTATTTCTGAAACTAGCACCTGGCTCCACTAGCCAGATACATAATGCCACAGCCGGGGGACACTTTTATCTAGGTCCCTGCATTACATAACCAACTAGTCACCCCTGGCCGGGGTACCCTGGAGGAGTGGGGGCCCCTTCAATCAAGGGGTCCCCCCCTCCAGCCACCCAAGGACCAGGGGTGAAGCCCGAGGCTGTCCCCCCCCATCCAAGGGCTGCGGATGGGAGGCTGATAGCCTTTTTGTCAAAAAATGAATATTGTTTTTAGTAGCAGTACTACAAGTCCCAGCAAGCCTCCCCCGCAAGCTGGTCCTTGGGTGGCTGGAGGGGGGGACCCCTTGATTGAAGGGGCCCCCACTCCTCCAGGGTACCCCGGCCAGGGGTGACTTATGTAATGCCAGGGCCGCAGGGACCTAGATAAAAGTGTCCCCCGGCTGTGGCATTATGTATCTTGCTAGTGGAGCCCGGTGCTGGTTTCAGAAATACGGGGGACCCCTACGCTTTTTGTCCCCCGTATTTTTTAAACTAGGACCAGGCGCAGAGCCCAGTGCTGGTTGTTTAAATATGGGGGAACCCCTGACATTTTTTTCCCCATATTTTTTCAACCAGGACCGGCTCAAAGAGCCCAAGGCTGGTTTGGCTTAGGAGGGGGGACCCCACGCAATTTTTTATTTTATTTTAACACTGATTTCAATTTTTAAAAAGGTGCACAATGAATCCCAGCACGGATCTCTCAGATCCGGCCGAGATTCATTGTATTAAAGTCGGCAGTGTTTTACAAGTCACTCACGTAAAACACTGCAAAAAAAACTAATGACATCGACATCGGTAAATCCGAAAATGCAGAATACGACAGCTTAGTAAATTAGCCGTAATAAATTCAAAAAGTTGCAACTTTACACTTTCGATGTCATTCGTGATTGAACTTTGACCTCAGACGGGAAAATACGAATTTTAGTAAATATACCCCTATGTGTACATTGTGCACTATTTGGATTAAATATGTAATGTGTTTTGATAGCCTTCCGTGCATTCACAAACTCTACCGTAAATACTCATACCACGCGCTAATGCGCAGGACCGCGGGAGCGACCATATGCAAATTGCGGATATGCGCACGCACGACAGAACAAGTGCACGCAGGGAGGCCATCTGTGTGTAGTTTGTACGTGATGTGTGTACTGCAATATTTTTCGACTTCGACAGGAGGTTTTACCTTACAAGGGTGAGGAATTGTTTGGGGAAGGTCTCTTGGACCTGGTCTCCACAGCTACAGCTGGTAAATCAAATTTTTTGCCTTATATTCCCTCACAGCCTAAGAAAGCGCCACATTATCAAATGCAGTCCTTTCGATCACAAAGAAACAAGAAAGTACGAGGTGCGTCCTTTCTTGCCAGAGGTAAGGGCAGAGGAAAAAAGCTGCACAACACAGCTAGTTCCCAGGAACAGAAGTCCTCCCCGGCCTCTACAAAATCCACCACATGACGCTGGGGCTCCGCTAAAGGAGTCCGCCCCAGTGGGGGCACGTCTTTGAGTTTTCAGCCACATCTGGGTTCACTCACAGGTGGATCCCTGGGCAATAGAAATTGTTTCTCAGGGTTACAAGCTGGAATTCGAAGAGGTGCCTCCTCGCCGGTTTTTCAAATCGGCCCTACCAGCTTCTCCCCTGGGAAGGGAGATAGTATTACATGCAATTCACAAATTGTATCTTCAAAAGGTGGTGGTCAAGGTTCCCCTGCTTCAACAAGAGAAGGGATATTACTCAACCCTGTTTGTAGTCCCGAAACCGGACGGTTCGGTCAGACCCATTTTAAATTTAAAATCCCTGTACCTATACTTGAAAAGGTTCAAGTTCAAGATGGAATCGCTAAGAGCGGTCATCGCCAGCCTGGAAGGGGGGGATTTTATGGTATCTCTGGACATAAAGGATGCATACCTTCATGTTCCCATTTATCCACCTCATCAGGCGTACCTGAGATTTGCGGTACAGGATTGTCATTACCAATTTCAGATGTTGCCGTTTGGGCTTTCCACGGCCCCGAGGATTTTTACCAAGGTAATGGCGGAAATGATGGTGCTCCTGCGCAAGCAAGGTGTCACAATTATCCCGTACTTGGATGATCTCCTCATAAAAGTGAGATCAAGAGAGCAGTTGCTGAACAGCGTCTCACTTTCACTGAAGGTGTTACAGCAACACGGCTGCATTCTCAATATCCCGAAGTCGCAGTTGGTTCCTACGACTCGTCTGACCTTCTTGGGCATGATTCTGGATACAGACGAGAAAAGGGTTTATCTTCTGATATAAAAAGCTCAGGAACTCATGACTCTGGTCAGGAACCTATTGAAGCCAAAACAGGTGTCAGTGCATCACTGCACTCGAGTCCTGGGAAAGATGGTGACATCATACGAAGCCATTCCCTTCGGCAGGTTCCATGCGAGGACTTTCCAATGTTATCTACTGGACAAGTGGTCCGGGTCACAGCTACAAATTCATCAGTTGATCACCCTGTCCCCCAGAGCCAGGGTATCTCTCCTGTGGTGGCTGCAGAGTGCTCACCTTCTAGAAGGCCGCAGGTTCGGCATTCAGGACTGGATCCTGGTGACCACGGACGCGAGCCTCCGAGGTTGGGGAGCAGTCACACAGGGAAGAAACTTCTGAGGTCTTTGGTCAAGTCAAGAGACTTGTCTTCACATCAACATCCTGGAACTGAGGGCCATATACAATGCCCTACGTCAAGCGGAGACCTTACTTTGCGACCAACCAGTTCTGATCCAGTCAGACAACATCACCGCAGTGGCTCATGTAAACTGCCAAGGCGGCACAAGGAGTAGAGTGGCAATGGCGGAAGCCACCAGGATTCTTCGCTGGGCGGAAAATCATGTAAGCGCACTGTCAGCAGTGTTCATTCCGGGAGTGGACACCTGGGAAGCAGACTTCCTCAGCAGACACGACCTGCATCCAGGAGAGTGGGGACTTCATCAGGAAGTCTTCGCACAGATTGCAAGTCAGTGGGGACTGCCCCAGATAGACATGATGGCGTCCCGCCTCAACAAAAAGCTACAGAGGTATTGCACCAGATCAAAAGACCCTCAGGCAGTAGCTGTAGACGCCCTAGTGACACTGTGGGTGTTCCAGTCGGTCTATGTGTTTCCTCCTCTTCCTCTCATACCCAAGGTGTTGAGAATAATAAGAAAAAGAGGTATATAGACAATTCTCATTGTTCCAGATTGGCCACGAAGGACCTGGTATCCGTATCTGCTGGAAATGCTCACAGAAGATCCGTTGCCTCTTCCTCTACGACAGAACCTGTTGCAACAGGGGCCCTGTCTGTTCCAAGACTTACCGCGGCTGCGTTTGACGGCATGGCGGTTGAGCGCAGGATCTTAGCGGAAAAAGGCATTCCGGATGAGGTCATTCCTACGCTGATAAAGGCTAGGAAGGACGTGACAGCTAAACACTATCACCGTATATGGCGAAAATATGTTTCTTGGTGTGAGGCCAGGAATGCTCCTACGGAAGAATTCCATCTGGGCCGTTTCCTTCACTTCCTACAGACTGGAGTGAATTTGGGCCTAAAATTAGGCTCCATTAAGGTTCAGATTTCGGCCCTATCCATTTTCTTTCAAAAAGAATTGGCTTCTCTCCCAGAAGTACATACTTTTGTGAAGGGAGTGCTGCATATTCAGCCTCCATTTATACCTCCGGTGGCGCCTTGGGACCTTAACGTGGTGTTGAGTTTCCTTAAGTCGCACTGGTTTGAACCACTTCAAACGGTGGAGTTAAAATATCTTACTTGGAAGGTTGTCATGTTATTAGCCTTGGCTTCGGCTAGGCGAGTGTCGGAATTGGCGGCTTTGTCTCATAAAAGCCCCTATCTGGTTTTTCATATGGATAGAGCGGAATTGCGGACCCGTCCTTAATTCTTGCCTAAGGTGGTGTCATCTTTTCATATGAACCAACCTATTGTGGTGCCTGTGGCTACGCGAGACTTGGAGGATTCCGAGTCCCTGGATGTAGTCAGGGCTTTGAAAATTTACGTGGCCAGAACGGCTAGAGTCAGAAAAACAGAAGCACTGTTTGTCCTATATGCAGCCAACAAGGTTGGCGCCCCTGCTTCAAAGCAGACTATTGCTTGCTGGATCTGTAACACTATTCAGCAGGCGCATTCTACGGCTGGATTGCCGTTACCAAAATCGGTCAAGGCCCATTCCACTAGGAAGGTGGGCTCGTCTTGGGTGGCTGCCCGAGGGGTCTCTGCACTACAACTATGCCGAGCTGCTACTTGGTCGGGTTCAAACACCTTTGCAAAGTTCTATAAGTTTGATACCCTGGCTGAGTAGGACCTCCTGTTTGCTCAATCGGTGCTGCAGAGTCATCTGCACTCTCCCGCCCGTTTGGGAGCTTTGGTATAATCCCCATGGTCCTTATTGAGTCCCCAGCATCCTCTAGGACATAAGAGAAAATAAGATTTTAAACCTACCGGTAAATCTTTTTCTCGTAGTCCGTAGAGGATGCTGGGCGCCCGTCCCAAGTGCGGACTACTTCTGCAAGACCTGTATATAGTTTTGTTTACATAAGGGTTATGTTACAGTTTTCATCGGTCTTGGACTGATGCTATGTTGTTTTCATACTGTTGATTGGTGTGGCTGGTACGAATCTTGCCCTTGGATTAACAAAAATCCTTTCCTCGTACTGTCCGTCTCCTCTGGGCAGTTTCAATAACTGAGGTCTGGAGGAGGGGCATAGAGGGAGGAGCCAGTGCACACCCATACCTAAAGTCTTTCTTAAAGTGCCCATGTCTCCTGCGGAGCCCGTCTATCCCCATGGTCCTTACGGAGTCCTCAGCATCCTCTATGGACTACGAGAAAAAGATTTACCGGTAGGTTTAAAATCTTATTTTTTTTCCGCAGCGGCCGTGTGTACCCCAAAAACATCCGCGTTTCCGTCACCACACCCCACAACACCGCATTGCCAGCCCCGACCACCCAGCAAAAGCCTTTTGCTGGCCAGTAGTGGATTTGCATTGATGCTTGTTCATGTGGATTTGCATTGATGCTTGTTCATGTAGATTTGCATTGATGCTTGTTCATGTAATATCGCTTTGTGCTTTCCGTAGTGAACAGTGTAACTGCACACAACATTAATAGGCACAGGATTCTCCTGGATATCTTGAAACATTAGTTCATCCAAAAAGTATAGCTGATACAATATTGTCATGTAGTAGAAAGACCCCTGTAGTATTTTTCAACAGAGTTACTGAAAGACAATTGTCCTCATAAATTGAAAAAACACCTTTGTACTAAAACCATAGTTTAAATTCAAATAACTAAAATATCAAGTTATTTGGGCTACTATTGGTCCTGAATTTAAGGAGTGGGTTTCCCTAGTCAATAGCATGATACCCCATGAACAATATCTATATACAGTATAGTATTGCACAAAAGGCTGAATCAAAATTTGACTGCATATAGTAAAGATGGTTACAGTTCAGGTAAGCTAAAGTACCAGATGAACGATCTGATGCCCCATTTTATTGATTACCAGCATGGATTGACGGCTTGGGAACTGACTTGATAATTGCTTTTATCTAGACCATATAGTCTTTATATTGTTTTTTGTTTATGATATCCTTATAATATGTGCTATATACTCAATATTATTGTCTTGATGTATACATTTGTTTTCTACTTTTATTTTTATTTTATGTAATTGCTCTATTTGTTTAGGGAAATCAATAAAAGAATACTTATTTGGAGTGCTATTTATAACGCTGTGATATAAAATACTTGTTTACATTTCTATTGTTATTTAATCTCATTTTTGCCATTTAATGAATTGTTGTCGTCATTGTTGTGAAATGTATTACTCACATTTACTATGCTTAAAAGTAGTGATGAGCACCGGAAATTTTTCGGGTTTTGTGTTTTGGTTTTGGGTTCGGTTCCGCGGCCGTGTTTTGGGTTCGAACGCGTTTTGTCAAAACCTCACCGATTTTTTTTTGTCGGATTCGGGTGTGTTTTGGATTCGGGTGTTTTTTTCAAAAAACCCTAAAAAACAGCTTAAATCATAGAATTTGGGAGTCATTTTGATCCCAAAGTATTATTAACCTCAATAACCATAATTTCCACTCATTTTCAGTCTATTCTGAACACCTCACACCTCACAATATTATTTTTAGTCCTAAAATTTGCACCGAGGTCGCTGGATGGCTAAGCTAAACAACCCAAGTGGCCGACACAAACACCTGGCCCATCTAGGAGTGGCACTGCAGTGTCACGCAGGATGGCCCTTCCAAAAAACACTCCCCAAACAGCACATGACGCAAAGAAAAAAGAGGCGCAATGAGGTAGCTGTGTGAGTAAGCTAAGCGACCCTAGTGGCCGACACAAACACCTGGCCCATCTAGGAGTGGCACTGCAGTGTCACGCAGGATGGCCCTTCCAAAAAACACCCCCCAAACAGCACATGACGCAAAGAAAAATGAAAGAAAAAAGAGGTGCAAGATGGAATTGTCCTTGGGCCCTCCCACCCACCCTTATGTTGTATAAACAGGACATGCACACTTTAACCAACCCATCATTTTAGTGACAGGGTCTGCCACACGACTGTGACTGAAATGACGGGTTGGTTTGGACCCCCACCAAAAAAGAAGCAATTAATCTCTCCTTGCACAAACTGGCTCTACAGAGGCAAGATGTCCACCTTATCATCATCCTCCGATATATCACCGTGTACATCCTCCTCCTCACAGATTATCAATTCGACCCCACTGGAATCCACCATCTCAGCTCCCTGTGTACTACTTTGTGGAGGCAATTGCTGCTGGTCAATGTCTCCACGGAGGAATTGATTATAATTAATTTTAATGAACATCATCTTCTCCACATTTTCTGGATGTAACCTTGTACGCCGATTGCTGACAAGGTGAGCGGCGGCACTAAACACTCTTTCGGAGTACACACTTGTGGGAGGGCAACTTAGGTAGAATAAAGCCAGTTTGTGCAAGGGCCTCCAAATTGCCTCTTTTTCCTGCCAGTATAAGTACGGACTGTCTGACGTGCCTACTTGGATGCGGTCACTCATATAATCCTCCACCATTCTTTCAATGGGGAGAGAATCATATGCAGTGACAGTAGACGACATGTCCGTAATCGTTGTCAGGTCCTTCAGTCCGGACCAGATGTCAGCATCAGCAGTCGCTCCAGACTGCCCTGCATCACCACCAGCGGGTGGGCTCGGAATTCTGAGCCTTTTCCTCGCACCCCCAGTTGCGGGAGAATGTGAAGGAGGAGATGTTGACAGGTCGCGTTCCGCTTGACTTGACAATTTTGTCACCAGCAGTTCTTTGAACCCCAGCAGACTTGTGTCTGCCGGAAAGAGAGATCCAAGGTAGGTTTTAAATCTAGGATCGAGCACGGTGGCCAAAATGTAGTGCTCTGATTTCAACAGATTGACCACCCGTGAATCCTTGTTAAGCGAATTAAGGGCTCCATCCACAAGTCCCACATGCCTAGCGGAATCGCTCTGTGTTAGCTCCTCCTTCAATGTCTCCAGCTTCTTCTGCAAAAGCCTGATGAGGGGAATGACCTGACTCAGGCTGGATTGTCTGAACTGACTTCACGTGTGGCAAGTTCGAAAGGTTGCAGAACCTTGCACAACGTTGAAATCATTCTCCACTGCGCTTGAGACAGGTGCATTCCACCTCCTATATCGTGCTCAGTTGTATAGGCTTGAATGGCCTTTTGCTGCTCCTCCAACCTCTGAAGCATATAGAGGGTTGAATTCCACCTCGTTACCACTTCTTGCTTCAGATGATGGCAGGGCAGGTTCAGGCGTTTTTGGTGGTGCTCCAGTCTTCTGTACGTGGTGCCTGTACGCCGAAAGTGTCCCGCAATTCTTCTGGCCACCGACAGCATCTCTTGCACGCCCCTCTCGTTTTTTAAATAATTCTGCACCACCAAATTCAAGGTATGTGCAAAACATGGGACGTGCTGGAATTTGCCCATATTTAATGCACACACAATATTGCTGGCGTTGTCCGATGCCACAAATCCACAGGAGAGTCCAATTGGGGTAAGCCATTCTGCGATGATCTTCCTCAGTTGCCGTAAGAGGTTTTTAGCTGTGTGCGTATTCTGGAAAGCGGTGATACAAAGCGTAGCCTGCCTAGGAAAGAGTTGGCGTTTGCGAGATGCTGCTACTGGTGCCGCCGCTGCTGTTCTTGCGGCGGGAGTCCATACATCTACCCAGTGGGCTGTCACAGTCATATAGTCCTGAGCCTTCCCTGCTCCACTTGTCCACATGTCCGTGGTTAAGTGGACATTGGGTACAACTGCATTTTTTAGGACACTGGTGAGTCTTTTTCTGAGGTCTGTGTACATTTTCGGTATCGCCTGCCTAGAGAAATGGAACCTAGATGGTATTTGGTACCGGGGACACAGTACCTCCAACAAGTCTCTAGTTGCCTCTGCAGTAATGATGGATACCGGAACCACGTTTCTCACCGCCCAGGATGCCAAGGCCTCAGTTATCCGCTTTGCAGCAGGATGACTGCTGTGATATTTCATCTTCCTCGCAAAGGACTGTTGGACAGTCAATTGCTTGGTGGAAGTAGTAAAAGTGGGCTTACGAGTACGACTTCCCCTCTGGGATGACCATCGACTCCCAGCAGCAACAACAGCAGCAGTAGGCGTTACACGCAAGGATGCATCGGAGGAATCCCAGGCAGGAGAGGACTCGTCATAATTGCCAGTGACATGGCCTGCAGGACTATTGGCATTCCTGGGGAAGGAGGAAATTGACACTGAGGGAGTTGGTGGGGTGGTTTGCGTGAGCTTGGTTACAAGAGGAAGGGATTTACTGGTCAGTGGACTGCTTCCGCTGTCGCCCAAAGTTTTTGAACTTGTCACTGACTTATGATGAATGCGCTGCAGGTGACGTATAAGGGAGGATATTCCGAGGTGGTTAACGTCCTTACCCCTACTTATTACAGCTTGACAAAGGCAACACACGGCTTGACAAATGTTGTCCGCATTACTGTTGAAATACTTCCACACCGAAGAGCTGATTTTTTTGGTATTTTCACCAGGCATGTCAATGGCCCTATTCCTCCCACAGACAACAGGTGTCTCCCCGGGTGCCTGACTTAAACAAACCACCTCACCATCAGAATCCTCCTGGTCAATTTCCTCCCCAGTGCCAGCAACACCCATATCCTCCTCATCCTGGTGTACTTCAACACTGACATCTTCAATCTGACTATCAGGAACTGGACTGCGGGTGCTCCTTCCAGCACTTGCAGGGGGCGTGCAAATGGTGGAAGGCGCATGCTCTTCACGTCCAGTGTTGGGAAGGTCAGGCATCGCAAACGACACAATTGGACTCTCCTTGTGGATTTGTGATTTCGAAGAACGCACAGTTCTTTGCTGTGCTTTTGCCAGCTTGAGTCTTTTCATTTTTCTAGCGAGAGGCTGAGTGCTTCCATCCTCATGTGAAGCTGAACCACTAGCCATGAACATAGGCCAGGGCCTCAGCCGTTCCTTGCCACTCCGTGTGGTAAATGGCATATTGGCAAGTTTACGCTTCTCCTCCGACAATTTTATTTTAGATTTTTGAGTCCTTTTTTTACTGATATTTGGTGTTTTGGATTTTACATGCTCTGTACTATGACATTGGGCATCGGCCTTGGCAGACGACGTTGCTGGCATTTCATCGTCTCGGCCATGACTAGTGGCAGCAGCTTCAGCACGAGGTGGAAGTCGATCTTGATCTTTCCCTATTTTTGGAACCTCAACATTTTTGTTCTCCATATTTTAATAGGCACAACTAAAAGGCACCTCAGGTAAACAATGGAGATGGATGGATACTAGTATACTTATGGATTGACGAGCGACTGCCGACACAGAGGTAGCTACAGCCGTGGACTACCGTACTGCGTCTGCTGCTAATATAGAGTGGATGATAATGATATAAAATATATATATATATATATATATCACTACTGCAGCCGGACAGGTATATATCATATAATGACGGACCTGCTGGACACTGTCAGCTCAGCACTGCAGACTCCTAAAGTAAGCTACTAGTAGTATCAAGAAGATAGAAAAAAAAAAAACACCACGGGTAGGTGGTATACAATTATGGATGGACTAGCGACTGCCGACACAGAGGTAGCTACAGCCGTGGACTACCGTACTGCGTCTGCTGCTAATATAGACTGGATGATAATGATATAAAAAAAATATATATATATATCACTACTGCAGCCGGACAGGTATATATTATATAATGACGGACCTGCTGGACACTGTCAGCTCAGCACTGCAGACTCCTAAAGTAAGCTACTAGTAGTATCAAGAAGATAGAAAAAAACAAAACACCATGGGTAGGTGGTATACAATTATGGATGGACGAGCGACTGCCGACACAGAGGTAGCTACAGCCGTGGACTACCGTACTGCGTCTGCTGCTAATATAGACTGGATGATAATGATATAAAATATATATATATATATATATCACTACTGCAGCCGGACAGGTATATATTATATAATGACGGACCTGCTGGACACTGTCAGCTCAGCACTGCAGACTCCTAAAGTAAGCTACTAGTAGTATCAAGAAGATAGAAAAAAAAAAACACCACGGGTAGGTGGTATACAACTATGGATGGACTAGCGACTGCCGACACAGAGGTAGCTACAGCCGTGGACTACCGTACTGCGTCTACTGCTAATATAGACTGGATGATGATGATATAAAAAATATATATATATATCACTACTGCAGCCGGACAGGTATATATTATATAATGACGGACCTGCTGGACACTGTCAGCTCAGCACTGCAGACTCCTAAAGTAAGCTACTAGTAGTATCAAGAAGATAGAAAAAAAAAAACACCACAGGTAGGTGGTATACAATTATGGATGGACTAGCGACTGCCGACACAGAGGTAGCTACAGCCGTGGACTACCGTACTGCGTCTGCTGCTAACATAGACTGGATGATAATGATATAAAAAATATATATATATATCACTACTGCAGCCGGACAGGTATATATTATATAATGACGGACCTGCTGGACACTGTCAGCTCAGCACTGCAGACTCCTAAAGTAAGCTACTAGTATCAAGAAGATAGAAAAAAAAAAAACACCACGGGTAGGTGGTATACAATTATGGATGGACGAGCGACTGCCGACACAGAGGTAGCTACAGCCGTGGACTACCGTACTGCGTCTGCTGCTAATATAGACTGGATGATAATGATATAAAAAATATATATATATATCACTACTGCAGCCGGACAGGTATATATTATATAATGACGGACCTGCTGGACACTGTCAGCAGAATGCGTTTATAGAATAAAAACACCACACGACGAGTGTTTAACTTTTTCATGCAGACAATCACAATATACTGGTGGTCAGTGGTCACTGGTCAGTCACACTGGCACTGGCACTCTGGCAGCAAAAGTGTGCACTGTTAAAATATGTACTCCTGCTATAACTGCTCCCCTGTCTCCCCCACAATTAAGCTGTGTGAGCAGTGAGCACTCAGCACAGTCAGATATACAGTATTACATAGATGATGCAGCACACTGAGGGCACACTGAGGCTGAGCACAGATATGGTATGTGACTGTGTCACACTGTGTATCGTTTTTTTTCAGGCAGAGAACGGATTAATTAAACTGGTGGTCACTGGTCACACTATCAGCAAGTAGTAGTGGTCACTGGTCAGTCACACTGGCACTGGCAGTGGCACTCTGGCAGCAAAAGTGTGCACTGTTAAAATATGTACTCCTGCTATAACTGCTCCCCAGTCTCCCCCACAATTAAGCTGTGTGAGCAGTGAGCACTCAGCACAGTCAGATATACAGTATTACATAGATGATGCAGCACACTGAGGGCACACTGAGGCTGAGCACAGATATGGTTTGTGACTGTGTCACACTGCTGTGTATCGGTTTTTTTCAGGCAGAGAACGGATTAAACTGGTGGTCACTGGTCACACTATCAGCAAGTAGTACTCCGTCCTAATATGCTCCCCAAAATTAGTAAATCAAGTGTCACTCTCTACTCTCTCTCTAGTCTACAGTCTAAACGGAGAGGACGCCAGCCACGTCCTCTCCCTATCAATCTCAATGCACGTGTGAAAATGGCGGCAACGCGCGGCTCCTTATATAGAATCCGAGTCTCGCGATAGAATACGAGCCTCGCGAGAATCCGACAGCGGGATGATGACGTTCGGGCGCGCTCGGGTTAGCCGAGCAAGGCGGGAAGATCCGAGTCTGCCTCGGACCCGTGTAAAAAGGCTGAAGTTCGGGGGGGTTCGGTTTCCGAGAAACCGAACCCGCTCATCTCTACTTAAAAGTGCTTTTTTTTATTTTTTAAATAATTTCACAAAATATCATTGTAAGACTGATGATGCAACCTGAAACTATAACCCTTCCAGTATATCCTGGGTTAAAGCAGAACTAAAACATCTAAACTCTGTTGTAAAAGTGTCCTATAAAACTGTATGAATGCACACATCAATTGCTTTTACAGTATATGCATGACAAGTTTGTTTCTAAATGGGGAGTGTACAGTATATAAATGTCCCATTGTTTATACTAAGACAGGAAAGTCAAGATCTTTAAATAAGGTTGCCCCTTCCCATAGACTTTATCAAATATTTTTTGGTATTAGAATGGCTTGTTGTTGTCTTCTTTATTCACTTATACAATTACAATATCATTTGCTTATTGCAAAGTTGTTTTCATTTTATTTTACAACTGATGATGAATTTTTGATCTCCTACCCATTCCAACCATGGCAAAAAAAGAACAAGCGCAGCTGTCACACTCACAACAAATTGTAATGGTATTTTTAAAATCGCCAAAGAGGATGAACCTTCTTGATTACAGAGGAGACTTATAGCTAATTATATAAGTGCAATGCAAAAGTCGTTCATTGTAAGTTTTAGTGTTGCATGTCCGCTTTTGCATGTTTTGCACTGGTTTGCATAGCAAGAGGACATATTTTGGGATGTAGTCCATATATGAATCAGGGATGATCTGAGTGTTCCCAATGTTTATAATCACTAATGGAATTGTCCACAAGTCTCTGGTGCTGCATTCCTGCATTTACAGCTGCAGCATGCTCCCACTCATTCTCATAGTCATGTGCCATTTATACGGTTGCAGCCAATTAGGTGCACTACATGTCACAGGTATGCACGTTCCAGTCATACCCATGAGGTCACTCTGGAACTCTATGTAAATGTTTCTGTAATTTTGATCAGTATGATCTCTATCTTAAATGTCTATTTTTTTGTATTTCTGTGTACAGACATGACTTGTTCCACTGTATTTGCTGCTTCAGACTCTGACACTCTGCATTGTTATTCCATTTTATGCCAGCCTCTGCCATCAGAATAAATTCAGATCTTTACACCTGAGCTGCCTGCCCTTACAGTATCTGAGCCTCATGAATTCTGTCTTTATCAGAAGACACCATCAAGACTAATCAAGAGGCGCAATATTTATGTACGTTGTAAAAGTCACTCTTCTGTAGGGATATTTACCCCTGCTTTAGCCACACCATTTGTTACAAGCAGACAGTACAGTGGCGGAACTTGCGGTGGTGCACCCGGTGCATTGCACCGGAGCCCCGCCGCACTGAAGGGCCCACAACCATCGGCATAACAGTGAGTCATTCTGACTCGAATACCACCGCTGCTGCCACCAGACCTGCGCCCACTGCCAATGCCCCTCTTATTCTACCTTTTAACAATAATGCAGCAGCAGCACGGCTGGAGAGGGAGAAGGGGTCTCGACCGGAGAGGAAGGAGGGCCGTTCTTCCCTCACCTCCACACTTGCGTGTCTCCTCCTCCCAGATGCCGTGCTGCTGCTGCTGCTGACATATGCTGAGTGCCCCTCCAATGGGGAAGGAGGAGACACTATCTCAGCTCCTCCCCACCCTATGTCTCCGGGAGCATCATGTCTGGCAAATGAAGCACTGGTTCACGAGCCAATCAGAGCTCATGGACCGGCAGCCAATCAGGAGCCGCAGCTGCCGGTCTGTGAGCTCTGATTGGCTCACGAACCGGCACTTCATTTGACAGCAACGCCGCCGCCGGGGACACAGAATGGACACAGGAGAGGCATGCGCTGTGCCCTCCTTTCCAGACTCACACACAACGCAGCGGTGAGCCAGGGGAGCGTGTGCAGCTGGCACTGGGGGGCACATGTGGCACTGGGGGCACATCCCTAGCAACAAGCATTACTTCCTGGTAACGAACATGACACCCAGCTCATGAAATCCCTGGCAGCAAGCATTACCCCCTAGCAACGAGCATGACACCCAGTGCATGAAACCCCTAGCAACAAATGTTACCCCCTGGCAACAAGCTTGACACGAAGCACATGAAACCCCTGGCAACAAGCAAAACACCCAGTGCATGAAACCCTTGGCAATGGGCCTGACACCCTGTGTATGAAACCCCTGGCACCGTGCATGGAACCAAGACCATGAAGTACAGTAGCAAGCAGGGTGTGGCAAAGTTTAATAATGTACACAGACAAATTGGAAATTCAGATTATTTTTTGGATATTAGAAATATCTAGACAGAGGAAATAGAGGACTGCTGCGCACGCTATCGGCTGCAGTGGAGAACGGTCAAAGGTGGGTCAACCACCACCTGACCAACATAAACAATAAGAAAAATGTGACAGATCTGTTATCTTTTACTGTGCTCTGCCTGTGTACAACAGAATACAAAAATGTATGTGCAGACAAGTACCGATGATATGCTTTATACAAATAACTTACATTAACTAAAATCTGTATATGCAGAAGATAGATATATATATATATATATATATATATATATATATATATACTGTGTATATATATATATATACACATATGGTGTTCCCTTGGAAAAAGAAAAATTAAAAATAAGGGGACCAGCAGTGTAGTACAGATGGAGCCACACTCATTGAGTGTGGCTGCATCGCAGGCGGGGGCGAGCAACGTGCCTAGGCGCACCTGCGCCTCAGCACAATGCTGAGTGCACAGAGCACTCCCGTTCACTCCCGGCGCTACTCTTTGCCAGGCATGCCCAGGCACAGACGGAGACATGATTAGCGTGGCTCCATCTGTATGTTTATAGTCATATAAGTTATCCCCTAAAGTGCTTTTTTACAATCTGTGTCTTATTGAAAAACAATAAAACAATATTAAATAAAATAAATTATATAAAATTACAACAAATAGCAAGTCACAGCAATTCAATGTAAACATCAATCTTTATATATATATATATATATATATATATATAATTATTATTGTTATTATTATTATTATTATTATTATTAAGTGATTGCTCTGATTTGCTATTTGTTGTTATTACATTAAGTTTGATATAAATTGATATTGCAGTTATGCATCACCCCAAAAAATGTAATATAAAAAATGATTATTATCTTAAGAGAGTTTGTACAAGCACTTTACTTATGAAAAGTGGCAAATGTTAAATTAACAATGTGTGAGATACAAATATTTAATCAGTGTTTTAATGTGGTGTTTTTATCATTGTAGATCAGTAAACATTCCTCTCATAATGCAATGTACAAATAGCTTGGTGGTATAAAGAAAAAAAAGATTATGGATCCGGTAAAAAGTATACGACATATATTTTAGTGACCACCACAATGTCACACTAAATGAAAATAAATGAGAATCACAGTAAAATTGACAATATCTCATAGATAATGGATAACAAATATTTTACATTGAATAGCTTGACTCGCTTGTTTTTCTAAATTGCAAACCAATCTATTACATAAAACATAGAGATTTAGGGCCGGATTCAGCATGGAGCGAAAAAGCAAAATCTTTGTCTTATGGGCAAAACCATGTGCACTGCAGGTGGGGCAGATATAACATGTGCAGAGAGAGTTAGATTTGGTTGGATTATTTTGTTTTTGTGCAGGGTAAATACTGGCTGCTTTATTTTTACACTGCAATTTAGATTTCAGTTTGAACACACCCCACCCAAATATAACTCTCTCTGCACATGTTATAATGGGAGGCATTCAATTTGCCGGTTGTCTGGATCCCGGCTGTCAGGAGACCGACGCTGGAAACCCGACACCCGGCCGGAATCCCCTCTCGGGTGTTGGTTCACTGGGACCACCCTAGGGGGAATTTAACCCTGAAGTGTGACTAGCCGCCTCTCGGGTGGTGGTTCATTGTGACCACCCTAGGGGGAATTTAACCCTGAAGCGTGGCTAGCCCACGAGGAGACACTCTGTGCTCACCGCCGGTATTCCGGCTGTCGGTATCCTGGCGTCGGTCTCCATACTGATCCCGTAATATCTGTCCCACCTGCACTGCACATGGTTTTGCCCATTATAGAAAGATTTTGCTTTTGCGATCAATGCTGAATCAGGCTCTTAAGTCCGTCTTCACAGGTTATTCTTGTGAAACAACCTTGTTCATAATTTTAGAAAAGTATGAAAAGTTATAGCCTTTCCTCATACTGTCACATGTCATTATGAAATCTGCCAACAGAGGTCACCAATAACACTACTGATGCACTGTTGTATTATGTAAATGTTGAGAGTCACAAGGGAAGGATCTCCACCATTGTACTAGTATACATTTAATGGGGAATGTGTAGGCCCTCCGTCCACATCAAAATGTAAATAAGCTCTTTATCTTAACAACTATTAGAAGTTAAACTTACTTAGCATTTATAATTATGAATTACACAATTTTTATACTTACAAAAAATTATCTGAAATTTCTCTAGAATGTGTTTTTTAATACTATTATAAATAGTTATTTGCACTAGTTTATTGCATCTAACAATATTAAACCTATAGATGTAATTTGGTTTTTATATTATGGTACTTTGTAAAACATTTCTTATTTATTTCTAGCTCATAGCCAACAATGTAATTACTGTATACATACATTTCAGAAAGTCATATGAAGTATTTATGATGGTTCCAAAGTGTATTTACTTTCACTAACCTTGAAGTTCTACAAAGGAAATCCTACTGTATTAAACTTGAACATGCTAGTCTTTACGTAAGCAAACTTATTTAAAGAGAACAGGGAGAACTTGAGTTTTTTTGTGACCAAAATTTCCACCATGGTTTTTTTTAGAGTAAAGAAATATTATAACAATATAAATACAACTTACACGCAAAGTTCAAATAAAGTATTGTGCATCTAAGTTGTGTTTCTAATAATACAAAGCTTGTCCAGCACATATGCATTTGACCGAAGCCATAAATGGAAAAATGTCTTTGAACATATGATTTATTAATGCATTCTTCTTAAGTATAAAAAAAATGCAATAAGGGGGTAATTCAGACCTGGGGATATATTTACTAAGGTCCCGAAAAATAATTCAAATCCATTTATGTTGCATTTTTTTTCTAAGTGGCATCTCGGTAATTAACTAAACATTAAACTTGGCAGTGTTTGGGACATTCATATTTTTTTTCTCTGCGGTCTAGACAAATACAAATACAAATGAATAGACCATTGGTCAAATACACCAGTTATTTAATAGAACTCAGTAATTTACTAAGAATTCGTATTCTCAATCACTGCCAAAAATAGCTAAACACTGCCGGGACAGCATAGAATTCATTAAAAAATGGAGCTTTCAAATAGACCTGCTTTTTGCTGGCGTGTTTAGATAGTCATGCATGGATCAGTGAGATTTGTGCATGTTTATCTGTGGGTAAGGGTCTGAATGGGTTAAAAATGTAAAATAAAAATTGCGTGGGGTCCCCCCTCTTAAGCATAATCAGCCTCGGGCTCTGAGCCAGCCCTGGTTGTTTAAATACCGGGGGGAAATTGGACAGGGGTTCCCCAGTATTTAGACAACCAGCACCGGGCTCTTGGGCCGGTCCTGGTTCCAAAAATACGGGGGACAAAAGACATAGGGGTCCCCTGTATTTTTCAAAGCTCGGTCCTCTTCTTTCCTGAAGTAATCCACAGGGTTTAAAAAAAAAAAAAAAACGCAGTAAACCCGATCCAACGAACTATAGGGGTTCCATGTTTACACATGGAACCCCTTTCCCCAAATGCCGGGACCCCCCATGACTGCTGTCAATAGAGATCCCGCCAGACAATCAGGGAGCGCCTCATCATGGCGCTCTCCTGATTGGCTGTGTGCTCCTAGCCTGTCAATCAGGAGGAGCGCACCGTCTAGAATGGGGCTTAGCTGCGCTCCATTCTAGCCTATGATGGGAACTTTGCGGTCTGTGGCTAACCGCAAGATTAATTGGGGTCACTCTTGTCTTTTGTCCCCTGTATTTTTGGAACCAGGACCGGCACAAGAGCCCGGTGCTGGTTGTCTAAATACTGGGGAACCCCTGTCCAATTTTTCCCCGGTATTTAAACAACCAGGGACGGGACTTCCGGTTCCGGCATGGCGGAGTAAGCAGCAGCTCCTGTGCGCTCCTCCGTTGCTGCCAGATGCCCAGCTCATAAAAGGCATAATCTTCACCCCAGACCCCCTACTATACGGGTGATCACCTGCTGCATGAGAACCACCCGACCCGAAGGGCTGTGAACGCTGCCGAGTCGTGCACCAGAGAGGGCCTGTGTCGCTGCCCGCGCACCTGCTCCGACGGCCACCCACGCTGCTCACGCTGACGAGGTGCGGCATAGAGACAGCTTGGGGTTCCAACCTGCACACCAGCCTGCACACTCGTCACGTCAATCGTCCACGCCGACCACGTTGCCCGCACTGACAGGGCGCTCTCTGGAGGCAGATTGTGATCCCGTCTGCTCACCCTTCCTGTCAGCCGCCCGTGACACCCGTGATACCCGCGCTATAAAGGCGCACCCCGGAGACAGCCCGTGAGGCTAACAGCACACCAACTCGTTCAGAGGTAAGAGCTGTGCACTCGGATACACGCCGGAGTAAGCCTGCCCCATGCGATCTGGAGACTGAGGCTTACACCTGACCCGGCTCCCGCTGCAAGCTCTGCTCTATAGAGACGGCTCCATAGGAATACAACTTAACCCTCACCTCACTCAACTTAGCCTCCCTATACGTGCTGATAAGACACCTACAAGGCCCAGCACTATATATATAGCTCAAAACATCAGTGCCCTCCCCAGAGATATTTCTGGCATAATATTATATCATTCCTGCACAGAATGGAAACATTTCTGGGTCCCTCAAATATGTCTAAGATTCCGTCAGCGATGCCTCCCAGGCAAGAAAAACGACACGCTGATCAGTCCTCTATAACAAGTGCCGACTCCAGCCCTGTGAAACCGGTCGCCAAGAAATCAGTTAAAGCAACCTCTGACGACGCACAATTTCAGGTGCGTAATGATACTGATTCACCCACTACTTCCCTGACTTATAGAGATATAGTGGCTGCCATTCATGATACTATGGCCCCTCTGTTACAGAAAGCAGTAGGTGATATTACTATCCAACTGCAGCAACTCTCTACCAGGGTATCAAATACTGAAATCAGTTTAGGGGTGACTATGGATGATATTGAAAAACTAAAATCCACTGTAGGGCGATTGGAGAAGGACAATAGACATCTCCTTGATAAAATGGACAATATTGAAAACCGTACACGTAGGTGCAACCTTCGCATAATAGGTTTAACCGAATCTATTAAGGGCCCGGGTCTGGAAGATTTTGTGCGAAACACCCTGCCTAAATTGCTCCATATTGAGGAAGTATGTGCTGACATGGTAATTGAGCGTGTGCATAGAATGGGTGACCAGGCGCGTGCAAGCTCTAAGAGGCCACGAGTGGTTATTTTCAAAATCCTAAACTTTCTCCATAAGAATGCAATATGGAAGGCTTCTCGCAAGATAGACCTCCAGTGGGAAGGTAACACTTTACGGATTTTTCAGGATTATTCTGCGGAACTTTCCCGTCTTCGCAAGGCCTTTAGTCCCGTATGCTCCCTCCTGGTACAAAACAAACGTAAATTTGCTATGATGTATCCAGCTCGACTCAGAATTTTTCGGGGATCCTCTTTCACTGACTTCACCACCCCTGGAGATGCAGAAGCCTTTCTTAAGGAGGAAGATGACTCTCTTACCAGCGACATTTCAGACGCCCCAGAGTGATGTTTCTCCTCACCACCCCCCCCCCCCCCCCTCTTTTCTTGGTACCTCACAAAATTTTATTACGGCGTTTTTGTGCTCAAATTTATTGAGACTGTCTGGCCGTGCAAAGTTATGCCGTTTTGTCAATATGCCTCTTATTATAGTGCTCATTTTATGAGCTTTAGCTGTGTTTCATTTTTCTTCCAATTATGCTTTCTCATTATTGCTGGCGGTAACGGAGCAGCCTGCCCATCTGTTGACTCTATATAGTTGTCACCACCAACTGTTTGTGTTTCACCCGAAGTCCGTTTGTTCCTATTCAGATTATTTGTGTAATGTCTGTTTCATTACTCCTATATTTGCTGTCTCTTTTTCTCTCTTTCCCTTTTCTTTTGTTTGTACCCCCAGTCGTGTTCTTCTTACCTCCTGTTTTATCCCCCCCTCCCCCCCCCCCCCAACCTTACACCTCCTCTCTAGGGATGCAATGTTTTACCTTGTTTTGCCTTTGCCAGATGGAGCTTCTTTATTTTCTATGGTATGGCAGCGATTAAGATATGCACTTTTAATGTAGGAGGTAACACACCAGCTAAAAGGCGGAAGATATTATCTTACATGAACAAACATAGTATTGACATTGCATGTTTACAGGAGACGCACTTGGTTCTACAGGAAACTAAAAAATTGCAGATGCTGAACTGGTCTTTATTAGGAGCAGCAGCGCTAAATTCTAAATCATGTGGAGTGGCAATTTTGGCGAGACAATCTCTACCCATTGAAGTTTTGACAGTAGACGCAGACCCGGACGGCAGGTATGTCATTATACAGGTTAAATTGGGTAATAAACTTTATCATATAGGTAATATATATGCCCCAAATACTTATAAAAAAACATTCTTTACTTCACTTATGGTTAAATTATACGACTGTGACATCTCATCCTTAATTCTATGTGGCGACTTTAATCTGGTCTCCTCTTTATACATGGACAAATCCCAATATTCTAACAGTGCTAGACCCCTTCCCAAATTAGGTGTTCCGTGGCTAGCCAAGCGATTTAATTTAGTTGATACCTGGCGAGCTTTAAACCCTACTGAAAAGGAGTACTCATGTCTATCTATGGCTCATAACACTTGGTCTCGTATTGACTATATCCTAATCTCTTCCCTGCTCTTCCCTAACATTTCCCAGGCCACCATTGAACCGATCTCTATATCAGATCATGGTATGGTTTGGATCGAAATGACTTACTCAATGGAAAAAACTTCTCCTCCGATGTGGAAATTTCCTTCCCATTTAGCAACATCAGATGGCTTCCAACATAAATGTGATGAGACATGGGAGAATTTCCGATTGGATAATTCCCTACATGAATCAGCTAACCCTTCCCTTTTCTGGCAAACTGCTAAGACGGTGTTAAGAGGCGAAGTGATCTCCTATTATTCACACCTCAAGAAATCTCTTAATCAGGCATACTTGGATTCACAAGCTGCATTATCCGCAGCTTATCAAGCTTTTAAATTACATCCCTCCACTGACAATAAAACAACTTACCTTTTAGCTAAATCTACTTTTAATGATCTTCTGCAGTTGACAGGAGACAAATATAAGTTTAATGTAAGCTATAAGTTTCATCGTTTTGGAAATAAGACGGGTAAACTGCTTACTTCACTGTTACAGGGAACTAGAAAACCGATATTGGTACATCCCTTACAAAAATCGGATGGCTCCCTCTCTAGTTCTAACGTACAAACTGCGGCCATTTTGCGTGACTATTATGTATCCTTATACTCTTCCCCAGATCCAAATGATACCCTCACGCCTCAAGACGTTTATCCTCCCCAATTCTGGGACACTCTGCACTTGCCCCAAGTACCTGCTGAACTGGTCTCCTCATTAGTATCTTCCATTACACTTTCAGAAGTCTTAACGACTATAAAACGACTTAAACAGGGTAAAGCCCCAGGGCCAGATGGATACACGAACGAATTTTACAAACAAATGTCCCCTAAAATAGGCTCGACTCTGCAAGCTGTTTTTAATAGAATTCTGACCGAGGGGATCCTGCCAGATAGATTTACAGACGCAGTGATTAAAGTTCTACCTAAACCAGGACGAAATCTTTCCTTGCCGGGCTCATACAGGCCTATATCATTATTAAATGTGGACTTCAAAATGTTTACCTCTATTCTAGCCCAAAGGCTAAAACCAATTATGCCACTTCTTGTTCACAAGGACCAGACTGGTTTTATAACTGGTCGACACTCGGTTGTGAATCTCAGGCGTGTCCTCTCGGTCATCCAGCATGCTAACTCAAATTCCTCTGACACCTCTTCCCCTGCTCTCATATTATCTATTGATGCAGAAAAGGCCTTTGACCTTTTACTGTGGCCCTTTCTTTTTAAAACCCTACATAATTTTGGTTTCCCTGAGACTTTTATTTCAATTTTACGCATCTTATACTCCTCACCTTCTTCCTCTATTTTCTGCAATGGCCTTCTCTCTTCCCCATTCATATTGCAAAGGGGGACGAGGCAGGGCTGCCCCCTGTCCCCTCTCCTTTTCGATCTCTCGATTGAACCCCTAGCGCTAGCTATACGTAGTTCACCTCATATACACGGAATTTCAATTGACTCGCAGATTCTGAAAATTGCATTATTTGCTGATGATACTCTTTTATTTTTAACAAATCCAGAGCAATCACTACCTTCTTTACTAAAATTGATATATTCCTTTGGGAAAGTAGCCGGGTATAGAATCAATGTTAATAAATCGGAACTCTTACTATTAGGTAAACCATCACCTTGCTTACTCTTCCACCCAGATGTAACTGCTTTTAAAGTGGCACATTCCCACTTTAAATATTTAGGTGTTAATGTTTGCGCAGATTTATCCAATCTCTACAGAATTAATTACTCCCCTGTTATAGGAAATTTAGCCCTCAAATTAGACTCCTGGAAGGACTTACCTCTGTCTCTGTTAGGCAGAATGGAAGCGATTAAGTGTATTATTTTCCCCAAGCTATTTTATTTTATACAAATGCTCCCTATATCATTAACCCGTTCCGACATTCTCAAGATTGAGGCACTCTTTTCGAGGTTCCTTTGGCAAGGTAAAAGACCAAGAATAGCCAGACAGAAATTGAAATCTCCTAAATCGAAGGGCGGCTTTGCGGCTCCAGATATACAGGCATACTCCTTAGCAGTTCAGTTTAGATACATTGCTGACTGGCTCCATTGCTCATTACAATATATTGATTATGACCTGGAAGCAACGATATTTTCCCCATACGCTCCTAGTGCACTCTTACACCTACACCTGACTCGGACACCTGCACCAATAAAAAGCCATATATTATTCAGAGACACCTTTTCCGCATGGTTAGCTATAAATAAATTATGTCATCGCGATCCTCGCTTGTCCCAATATATCCCGTTATGGGGAAATCCAACGTTCCCACCCTCGTTGCTCAATGCCACATACTTACAATGGAAGGAGAATGGTCTTGATGCTTTCCATAAAGTTTTTGACCCTGGAGGAACTTTATATTCCTTTCAGGATCTATGCCAAAAATATGGATTATCTCCGCGTCACATGTATATGTATTCCCAGGTGCGTCACTTTGTACTCTCCTATGGTGAGCAGCCTCAAGGGGGAGACCCCAGTGGCTTGAATTCAACCTCTCATGCTATAGATGCTCTCTTACGTTCTTTTCAGATACGGCCATATAAAGTGAAATATGCGTACTCTATTCTGTTAACTTGTTTGCCTACCATACAATGGGATAATTTATTTTCTAAATGGAAAGCGGATATACCTGCCTTGTTAAGCATTGCAGATCTCACACATTCTTGTGAGAGATCTCTAAAATTTTTGTCCTCAGCGTATTTTCAGGAAGTTCACCTGAGATTTCTGCACAGAGCTTACATCTCTCCCTCTCAACGAGCTCATATGGTCCCCTCAGAGACTGGCGAATGCCACAAATGTGGGAGGTCCTCAGCAACATTAATGCATTGTGTGTGGGAATGCAGAAAAATTAAGCGTTTTTGGTGTAAACTTCTCGCTTATATTAACAGGTTAATTTCCTCACATGTACTCCCGGATCAGTTGGCATGTCTTGCTTTAAATTTTGCAAACTGGCAGATTGCTCCGAAATATTTTCCTATTATTAGTGTAATTCTCACGCTCGGCAGAAAATGTATACTGATTAAGTGGGTTAATCGTTCAGCCCCAACCATTACTGAAATTCAACAAAAACTATTGCAATTGATGTACTATGATAGAAAGACAGTGTTATTGTCACCCTCTTTTAGCACTCGGAAGTTCTGCCTCAAATGGAGTCCTGTCTTAGACACTTTACCTCCTACAACCAAACAGCATATATTAAGAACTCTTGATTGTTCTTTGGCCTCATATGAACTGTATGCATATGACTAAATATCTCATTGATATAGTTTATAAGTGGTCTTCTCTGGCAATAAAATTACATATGTTGAGTATTAGGGCTGGCCCCTTCACTCATCTTTAGCCTGCACCCATCCCCCTCACCCTCCCTTTCCTCTTGTGTTTCCCCATCTTCTATTTCTATTCCTATTTCTGTTACTACGTTATCTTGCTGTCCTCTTTATACCTCTTTGAATTTTGCTTTTCATTGACTAATACAGTGTGTAAGTACTGATTATACAGTGATGAGTGTATAGGTGTGGGTCTGACACCCTTTTCTAAACTTGAAAGGTTTAAGTTGATATAACCTACATCTGGTCTACCGTGTTAAGATTTCACACCTCAGATCTATTTTTGCAAGTATGTTAAGATTTGATGTATATCATAGTTTTTCTCTATACCAAGGAGTCTTCGTAATAGAATGTTCTTCTCCACTCTGTATTTAAATGCACGTACATATTCGGGTCAGCATTTTCTTGTTTGATGATTTTTCTGTACATTTCTGTATAACTGAAAAACTTTCAATAAACATATTTAAAAAAAAAAAAAAACAACCAGGGACGGCTCGGAGCCCGAGGCTGGTTATGCTTAGGAGGGGGGACCTCACACAATTTTTTTTAATACTTTTAACTCTTTCTATACTATACACAAGAAGCCCTGCACGAATCTCACTAATCCGGCCGGGCTTCATTGTGTTATGTCCTGCAGTGTTTTACTAATCACTCCCGTAAAACACTGCCCGACAATATGAATGGCATCGACTTCTAAAATTACGAATTTGAGAAACACAGTAGCTTAGTAAATTACCGAACACAAATTCAACATAAAATTTCTGAACACAAATTCAAAAAGTTGCAATTTTGCACGGCCGCTGTCATTCGAGTTCAATTTCGACTGAAATTGGAAGAAACACAAATCTTAGTAAATATACCCCCTGATCGCTAGCCTGTGTTTTCGTACAGCGGGCAATCAGGTCTAAACTGCGCATGCGTATGCATCACAATGCGCAGGCATGTCACATGGGTACAAAGCGGATTGCCGCTCAGCGATGGGTTTGTGCGAAGGATCCATTCGCACGGGCATTCGCAAGAATATTGACAGGAAGAAGGCATTTGTGGGTGTTTTCTGGGAGTGTTTTGAAAAACGCCGGCGTGTCCAAGCGCTTGTAGGGAGGGTTCCTAACGTCAATTCCGGTCCCGGACGGGCTGAAGTGATCGCAGCGGCTGAGTATGTCCTGGGCTGCGCAGAGACGGCACAAAATCTGTTTGTACAGCTCTGCTACACATGCGTTCACACACCTGCACAGCTAAAATATACTCCCCCTGTAGGCGGCGACTATCTGTTTGCAGCAGTGCAAAAATCGCCTGCTAGCGATCAGGTCTGAATTAGGCCCTAAGTTCTCATTAAAATATACCTATTATTCTGAAATTATTCTACCAATCCAGATCCACTGCTCATGTTATTTACATCCTAAGTTCCAGATTTCTGGTAGACTAATCTCTGTATACTAAAGGCCTTATTGCTAACTTTTTTTGTTTGCTAACAAACCTTAATAACCCCCTAAGACCAGACTATAAAGTGCACCTTGCATCTCACATACTGTACCATTAAAGGCATTCTAGGTAAGTAATGAACATATGCCATATATGACATGTTGTGAAATGTCGGCATGTGCCAGAAATCAGCACATTTCAGGTCAGTCACAGCTATTTAATACTAACAATAAATCAATATAAGACTGATTAAAAGTAGAGATGAGCGAGCCCACCCGATCTTCCGGGATCCTAGGCGATCAAGGTCAAGGCAAAACTTCAAGATCCCGCTGTCAGATCTTGCAGTTTTGCCTAGGGCACCAGTCGCATTGAATTCAATGGGCTGACCACTGATTGGTTGAAAGAGCCGTCTATCACAGCTCTCAGCCAACTAGCGCTTTCCCATAGAGTTGAATGGGCAAAGCGTTATTAAAAAAAGACACCCCCCGCCACCACCCTCCCACACTGAGGATAACGCCACATAGAGAAGACTGCCGTCACCCCCGCACTGCCGTCACCGCTGGCACACTCACACAGAGGACACTGCTGGCACCCCTGCACTGCCATCTGCCGACACCACCATGCATCATCCTCCTCACAGACACTACTGGGGCATTTGTCATCGGGGACCCCCTCCCGCCTGTTGTCACAGTAAGTGCACTATTGATGTATCCAACCCACACTGTATCTGATCTGCACTGTATCCGACTCACACTGTATCCAACCTGCACTGTCTGTAACCTGCACTGTCTGTAACCTGCACTGTATCTGACCTGCACTATATCAAACCCACACTGTATCCAACCCACACTGTATCCAACTGACACTGTATACGATCCACACTGTATCCGACCTGCACTGTCTGTAACTTGCACTGTATCTGACCTACAATGTATCACACATGCACTGTATCCAACCCACACTGTATCGAACATGCACTGGATGTATGAATAGCAGCACTCGGAGTGCTGGGAATACCCCTGGTACAAGAAAGGGCAATAAATGGCCCTCTAGCTGATGTAGAACTACACACCCCAGCCTGCCCTGCCACAGTTTTGCTATTTGGCCATGGGATGTGTAGTTCAACAGCATCTGGAGCGCGCTTATTGGGGGTAATTCAGATCTGATCGTAGATGTGCTAAATTTAGCAGAGTTACGATCAGAGGAAAAAACTCAAAATTGGGCGCTGATGTTTAAATCAAATGTTAGCCGCACGTTCCTGGGGCTTGGTTCCTCTGCCACCACTTAGATGCAACAAGAAAAAACAAAAAAACTTGGAACTGCGCTTAGCATTTAATTAAGGCTTTTTATTCATTCCCACAATAAAATGTAAAAATATATAAAATGTATATAGTTATACAATTACCGGCCGGATTTCATATAATGCATAAATCAAAACATATGACATTTGGTGCTCTTAAAACACTAACCTATCTTACACAGAGAAGTTTTCTCCTAAAAACATATATTTTAACTTTAGTGCACATATAAGAACTCCACTAATTAAAAATAACTGCCTTTAGGTGACTCCTATGACCTCGCAGGCGTCCCTGCAATATAAGATAACTTGTAAACTGTCCGTTTGCTTTTATGACGGAAAGAAATTGGTAAATTGTTACCTCAATCACTCATTATGAACTGTCCCAAGGATTATAGGTCAATAAAGCAGTATTAGTTGGAACAAATTTTATGGACTTGGTAATATATCCTTCCTTTTAGCATTGGAGTATCCCAGCTGCCTCTGAATGAAATATAATGGAGCTCAGGTATATGAATGTCCATAAGTCAGCAAAACGGCATTCTCAATATGATTATGTCAAGCTGGTCGTGAGATCTTCCCTTTAGCACTAGGGTGTCACATCTGCCTCTGATTATGAGATGAATGACTCAGGTAGGGGAGCGTACTCCCTATTCCCCCTTAGCACTGGGGTCCGGATGTCCGGATACTGAGTAAGATGGTAGAATATTGAGACAGCAGACACTCACTTGAAAAGTTGATCTAGCCGGCCGGCTATAAACTCACTTGTCCACATACGCGTTTCTCCGCCTTAGTGTACCCTCGGCGGCTTCCTCACTGGGTACACTAAGGCGGAGAAACGCGTATGTGGACAAGTGAGTTTATAGCCGGCCGGCTAGATCAACTTTTCAAGTGAGTGTCTGCTGTCTCAATATTCTATCATGTTACTCAGTATCCGGACATCCGGACCCCAGTGCTAAGGGGGAATAGGGAGTACGCTCCCCTACCTGAGTCATTGCAGGGACGCCTGCGAGGTCATAGGAGTCACCTAAAGGCAGTTATTTTTAATTAGTGGAGTTCTTATATGTGCACTAAAGTTAAAATATATGTTTTTAGGAGAAAACTTCTCTGTGTAAGATAGGTTAGTGTTTTAAGAGCACCAAATGTCATATGTTTTGATTTATGCATTATATGAAATCCGGACGGTAATTGTATAACTATATACATTTTATATAGAGTTACGATCAGTTTCCAAGACATGTGGGGGGACGCCCAGCACAGGCTAATACGCATCGCATGTCTGGCTCTGCCCCCCCCCCCCAGCACGGGTGCAAATGCATCGCACGGCAATGATGCTTTAGCACCTACTGAGTAGCTCCTGCGCACTGGCAGGCGGCTATCCACCGTGGCCCACCCCCACAATGCTCCGGACATGCCTGCGCTGTCCAGACCGTGCCACGCCAATGGCGTTCTAATGCCCCCTCCTGCCGCGCGACTGCCACTGTCAATCAGGCAAAGGCGATCACAGCCCTGAGATGCTTTTAGCAAATCACTTGTCTCCTGGTGTGCGTACATAAGGGACGTGCAGTCAGGGGAGGCAGGGAAGGCAGTGCCTCCCCTGTCATTAATGATTAAAATAATACAAAGAAGATACTTATGAGTCATAACTATCTTCTTTGTATTAATCTAATTATTATGACTGTTTAAATGGGGTTGGAAGGCACCGATCGTGGTGCCTCCCGTTGTCAATGGGAAAGGTGTTGGAGTGGGGGGCGGGTGGGGGCGGGGCAAAGCCATGGGCAGTAAAAGCCCATTGAAAATACATAGGAAAGCGGCACCATTAGAAGTGCCGCTTTCATACAGGGACGTGCTTTCAACCCATGAAAGCAGGCCCCTGTCAGTGAGGCCACAGTGATCGGCCATCACTGTATGGGTGCGGCGGTGGTGCTGGCGTATATAAGTCAGCGCGAGGCAGCAGCATCAGTCCGATGGCGGAGGACGAGCAGTGAAGAGCTCCTGAAGAAAGGAGACGCAATGGAAGTCCTGGATGGGCGGCAGCTATGCAAAAGAACTTAACAGCCACCACCCACCAGGTGAAGATGCCGGAAGCCCTGGGGAGGCAGCAGTCATGCAAAAGAGCTTAAAGGCCTCCGCTCCCCAGGTTAAGACACCGGAAGCCCTGGGAAGGCAGCCGCCATGCAAAAGAGCTTAAATGCCGCTGCCTCCCAGGTGAAGACGCCGGAGGAAGAAGCTGTAAGCACTTGGGAGGTGGCGGACCCCCAGGTGAAGACACCGGAAGCCCTGGGAAGGCGGTGGCCATGCAAAAGAGCTTAAAGGCCACCGCACCCAGGTGAAGAGACCCAGACTAATAAAACTTTTTTTAAGACAGTGTGGTGTTTTATTTTAATATTTTCTTTACAGGTGCCAGCGGGCCCTCTATGCCTGGGCATGCTGGCACTTGTGGTTCTCCAAGTGCCAGCATGCTGGGGCAGGCTTGCTGGGATCTTTAGGCCACCTGTGAAGAACAATATTAACATACAATAAACCCCGCACCCACCGCCACCAGGGGTGCTCGGGAGGGGGGACCCCATTTTTATTTTTTGGGGTCCCCACTTTCTGAGGAATTCCAGCCCTGGGCTGACTAGCTTAGGGGGCTGATTAATGTTATGGCATGGGGACCCCACACTGAGTGTCTCCCCTGTTTTGGCATTACCCCCCCTGGCTGGTTCTGCCTGGTGCTGGTTTTAGTGATGTGTGGGGGACTACACTTTTTTTCCCCCTCTATGGGGGGAGGGAGTTAGCTGTCAGTGCCTCCCCAGCACGCGCAGTGTGCCCGCTGCGCAAGCACACTCCTCAAAGGCAGTAAGACTGTGATCGCTGCTGCTGCAGCGATCCAGTCTGAATTAGGCCCAATGCCCACTCCTGCCCTAGTATGTTGGAAATGGGGGGTGTGACTCGCAAGTATGACCTTCCTGGTGAGGCCATTACCCTTTTTGGGAGGTATTCTTTATATGTTTTTATCTGAATATCTATTCCCTATTAAATAACTATATATAATATTATATTACGATAATACAAAAAATGCTATTTGAATTGATCACCCGCAGTGGATGGGAAGAAAATTCTGAAGGAAGGAAAAGAGGCCATATCCTTACAAAACCAACTAGATGATAATGAAACCTCACCCAAAAGTTTACCCATTAAGCTAACTCCTACTGTATTAAGCAATCTGTCAAGCAACACAGAAACACCATTTAATTGTCATCTGCTGGAAAATTGTATGCTGTCAGCCTTGGGGTTTAAACCTCTCCAGTCATATAAAATGCCTTTCCTAGTTCTTTGGTTTATCTGCATTGTAATTTAACAATGAAATATAAAGTATACATGTCATCTGCACTCAAAGGACTTCAACAGCATTGTAAAGATAATAATAATAATAATAATAATAATAATAATAATATTTATAGAGCTGACACCAGTAGCATATGCACTGCAAAAAAATTAAGTGCCATAATGCCTTTGCTGGCAATCATTGCATTTTGAATGCTAACTAAAAATTGCAAGTCATTATTTAGATTTATATTAGCGAACAGTGGTACAGATTAGAGTTACTGTGGCTCAGAACCGTAACTAGGTGTGTGCAGAAGGTGCCTTACCCACCGCATTTGCAGTGTGGGCGCACCATTCATAATCCCACCAATTGGCCACTGGTATATGTACCTGTGCTGTAGATATTAGAGATGAGCGCCTGAAATTTTTCGGGTTTTGTGTTT
Source organism: Pseudophryne corroboree (assembly GCF_028390025.1). NCBI lineage: Eukaryota > Metazoa > Chordata > Amphibia > Anura > Myobatrachidae > Pseudophryne > Pseudophryne corroboree. The sequence goes on from NC_086448.1 coordinate 716,964,455, forward strand.
TGGTTTTGGGTTCGGTTCCGCGGCCGTGTTTTGGGTTCGAACGCGTTTTGGCAAAACCTCACCGAATTATTTTTGTCGGATTCGGGTGTGTTTTGGATTCGGGTGTTTTTTTCCAAAAACACTAAAAAACAGCTTAAATCATAGAATTTGGGGGTCATTTTGATCCCAAAGTATTATTAACCTCAAAAACCATAATTTACACTCATTTTCAGTCTATTCTGAATACCTCACACCTCACAATATTATTTTTAGTCCTAAAATTTGCACCGAGGTCGCTGTGTGAGTAAGATAAGCGACCCTAGTGGCCGACACAAACACCGGGCCCATCTAGGAGTGGCACTGCAGTGTCACGCAGGATGTCACTTCCAAAAAACCCTCCCCAAATAGCACATGACGCAAAGAAAAAAAGAGGCGCAATGAGGTAGCTGTGTGAGTAAGATTAGCGACCCTAGTGGCCGACACAAACACCGGGCCCATCTAGGAGTGGCACTGCAGTGTCACGCAGGATGGCCCTTCCAAAAAACCCTCCCCAAACAGCACATGACGCAAAGAAAAAAAGAGGCGCAATGAGGTAGCTGTGTGAGTAAGATTAGCGACCCTAGTGGCCGACACAAACACCGGGCCCATCTAGGAGTGGCACTGCAGTGTCACGCAGGATGGCCCTTCCAAAAAACCCTCCCCAAACAGCACATGACGCAAAGAAAAAAAGAGGCGCAATGAGGTAGCTGACTGTGTGAGTAAGATTAGCGACCCTAGTGGCCGACACAAACACCGGGCCCATCTAGGAGTGGCACTGCAGTGTCACGCAGGATGTCCCTTCCAAAAAACCCTCCCCAAACAGCACATGACGCAAAGAAAAAAAGAGGCGCAATGAGGTAGCTGTGTGAGTAAGATTAGCGACCCTAGTGGCCGACACAAACACCGGGCCCATCTAGGAGTGGCACTGCAGTGTCACGCAGGATGTCCCTTCCAAAAAACCCTCCCCAAACAGCACATGACGCAAAGAAAAAAAGAGGCGCAATGAGGTAGCTGTGTGAGTAAGATTAGCGACCCTAGTGGCCGACACAAACACCGGGCCCATCTAGGAGTGGCACTGCAGTGTCACGCAGGATGTCCCTTCCAAAAAACCCTCCCCAATCAGCACATGATGCAAAGAAAAAGAAAAGAAAAAAGAGGTGCAAGATGGAATTGTCCTTGGGCCCTCCCACCCACCCTTATGTTGTATAAACAAAACAGGACATGCACACTTTAACCAACCCATCATTTCAGTGACAGGGTCTGCCACACGACTGTGACTGATATGACGGGTTGGTTTGGACCCCCCCCAAAAAAGAAGCAATTAATCTCTCCTTGCAAAAACTGGCTCTACAGAGGCAAGATGTCCACCTCATCTTCACCCTCCGATATATCACCGTGTACATCCCCCTCCTCACAGATTATCAATTCGTCCCCACTGGAATCCACCATCTCAGCTCCCTGTGTACTTTGTGGAGGCAATTGCTGCTGGTCAATGTCTCCGCGGAGGAATTGATTATAATTCATTTTAATGAACATCATCTTCTCCACATTTTCTGGATGTAACCTCGTACGCCGATTGCTGACAAGATGAGCGGCGGCACTAAACACTCTTTCGGAGTACACACTTGTGGGAGGGCAACTTAGGTAGAATAAAGCCAGTTTGTGCAAGGGCCTCCAAATTGCCTCTTTTTCCTGCCAGTATAAGTACGGACTGTGTGACGTGCCTACTTGGATGCAGTCACTCATATAATCCTCCACCATTCTATCAATGTTGAGAGAATCATATGCAGTGACAGTAGACGACATGTCCGTAATCGTTGTCAGGTCCTTCAGTCCGGACCAGATGTCAGCATCAGCAGTCGCTCCAGACTGCCCTGCATCACCGCCAGCGGGTGGGCTCGGAATTCTGAGCCTTTTCCTCGCACCCCCAGTTGCGGGAGAATGTGAAGGAGGAGATGTTGACAGGTCGCGTTCCGCTTGACTTGACAATTTTGTCACCAGCAGGTCTTTCAACCCCAGCAGACCTGTGTCTGCCGGAAAGAGAGATCCAAGGTAGGCTTTAAATCTAGGATCGAGCACGGTGGCCAAAATGTAGTGCTCTGATTTCAACAGATTGACCACCCGTGAATCCTTGTTAAGCGAATTAAGGGCTGCATCCACAAGTCCCACATGCCTAGCGGAATCGCTCCCTTTTAGCTCCTTCTTCAATGCCTCCAGCTTCTTCTGCAAAAGCCTGATGAGGGGAATGACCTGACTCAGGCTGGCAGTGTCTGAACTGACTTCACGTGTGGCAAGTTCAAAGGGCATCAGAACCTTGCACAACGTTGAAATCATTCTCCACTGCACTTGAGACAGGTGCATTCCATCTCCTATATCGTGCTCAATTGTATAGGCTTGAATGGCCTTTTGCTGCTCCTCCAACCTCTGAAGCATATAGAGGGTTGAATTCCACCTCGTTACCACTTCTTGCTTCAGATGATGGCAGGGCAGGTTCAGTAGTTTTTGGTGGTGCTCCAGTCTTCTGTACGTGGTGCCTGTACGCCGAAAGTGTCCCGCAATTTTTCTGGCCACCGACAGCATCTCTTGCACGCCCCTGTCGTTTTTTAAAAAATTCTGCACCACCAAATTCAAGGTATGTGCAAAACATGGGACGTGCTGGAATTTGCCCATATTTAATGCACACACAATATTGCTGGCGTTGTCCGATGCCACAAATCCACAGGAGAGTCCAATTGGGGTAAGCCATTCCGCAATGATCTTCCTCAGTTGCCGTAAGAGGTTTTCAGCTGTGTGCGTATTCTGGAAAGCGGTGATACAAAGCGTAGCCTGCCTAGGAAAGAGTTGGCGTTTGCGAGATGCTGCTACTGGTGCCGCCGCTGCTGTTCTTGCGGCGGGAGTCCATACATCTACCCAGTGGGCTGTCACAGTCATATAGTCCTGACCCTGCCCTGCTCCACTTGTCCACATGTCCGTGGTTAAGTGGACATTGGGTACAACTGCATTTTTTAGGAGACTGGTGAGTCTTTTTCTGACGTCCGTGTACATTCTCGGTATCGCCTGCCTAGAGAAGTGGAACCTAGATGGTATTTGGTAACGGGGGCACACTGCCTCAATAAATTGTCTAGTTCCCTGTGAACTAACGGCGGATACCGGACGCACGTCTAACACCAACATAGTTGTCAAGGACTCAGTTATCCGCTTTGCAGTAGGATGACTGCTGTGATATTTCATCTTCCTCGCAAAGGACTGTTGAACAGTCAATTGCTTACTGGAAGTAGTACAAGTGGGCTTACGACTTCCCCTCTGGGATGACCATCGACTCCCAGCGGCAACAACAGCAGCGCCAGCAGCAGTAGGCGTTACACGCAAGGATGCATCGGAGGAATCCCAGGCAGGAGAGGACTCGTCAGACTTGCCAGTGACATGGCCTGCAGGACTATTGGCATTCCTGGGGAAGGAGGAAATTGACACTGAGGGAGTTGGTGGGGTGGTTTGCGTGAGCTTGGTTACAAGAGGAAGGGATTTACTGGTCAGTGGACTGCTTCCGCTGTCACCCAAAGTTTTTGAACTTGTCACTGACTTATTATGAATGCGCTGCAGGTGACGTATAAGGGAGGATGTTCCGAGGTGGTTAACGTCCTTACCCCTACTTATTACAGCTTGACAAAGGGAACACACGGCTTGACACCTGTTGTCCGCATTTCTGGTGAAATACCTCCACACCGAAGAGCTGATTTTTTTGGTATTTTCACCTGGCATGTCAACGGCCATATTCCTCCCACGGACAACAGGTGTCTCCCCGGGTGCCTGACTTAAACAAACCACCTCACCATCAGAATCCTCCTGGTCAATTTCCTCCCCAGCGCCAGCAACACCCATATCCTCCTCATCCTGGTGTACTTCAACACTGACATCTTCAATCTGACTATCAGGAACTGGACTGCGGGTGCTCCTTCCAGCACTTGCAGGGGGCGTGCAAATGGTGGAAGGCGCATGCTCTTCACGTCCAGTGTTGGGAAGGTCAGGCATCGCAACCGACACAATTGGACTCTCCTTGTGGATTTGGGATTTCAAAGAACGCACAGTTCTTTGCGGTGCTTTTGCCAGCTTGAGTCTTTTCAGTTTTCTAGCGAGAGGCTGAGTGCTTCCATCCTCATGTGAAGCTGAACCACTAGCCATGAACATAGGCCAGGGCCTCAGCCGTTCCTTGCCACTCCGTGTGGTAAATGGCATATTGGCAAGTTTACGCTTCTCCTCCGACAATTTTATTTTAGGTTTTGGAGTCCTTTTTTTACTGATATTTGGTGTTTTGGTTTTGACATGCTCTGTACTATGCCATTGGGCATCGGCCTTGGCAGACGACGTTGCTGGCATTTCATCGTCTCGGCCATGACTAGTGGCAGCAGCTTCAGCACGAGGTGGAAGTGGATCTTGATCTTTCCCTAATTTTGGAACCTCAACATTTTTGTTCTCCATATTTTAATAGGCACAACTAAAAGGCACCTCAGGTAAACAATGGAGATGGATGGATTGGATACTAGTATACAATTATGGACGGGCTGCCGAGTGCCGACACAGAGGTAGCCACAGCCATGAACTACCGCACTGTACTGTGTCTGCTGCTAATATATAGACTGGTTGATAAAGAGATAGTATACTCGTAACTAGTATGTATGTATAAAGAAAGAAAAAAAAACCACGGTTAGGTGGTATATACAATTATGGACGGGCTGCCGAGTGCCGACACAGAGGTAGCCACAGCCGTGAACTACCGCACTGTACTGTGTCTGCTGCTAATATATAGACTGGTTGATAAAGAGATAGTATACTCGTAACTAGTATGTATGTATAAAGAAAGAAAAAAAAACCACGGTTAGGTGGTATATACAATTATGGACGGGCTGCCGAGTGCCAACACAGAGGTAGCCACAGCCGTGAACTACCGCACTGTACTGTGTCTGCTGCTAATATATAGACTGGTTGATAAAGAGATAGTATACTCGTAACTAGTATGTATGTATAAAGAAAGAAAAAAAAACCACGGTTAGGTGGTATATACAATTATGGACGGGCTGCCGAGTGCCGACACAGAGGTAGCCACAGCCGTGAACTACCGCACTGTACTGTGTCTGCTGCTAATATATAGACTGGTTGATAAAGAGATAGTATACTCGTAACTAGTATGTATGTATAAAGAAAGAAAAAAAAACCACGGTTAGGTGGTATATACAATTATGGACGGGCTGCCGAGTGCCGACACAGAGGTAGCCACAGCCGTGAACTACCGCACTGTACTGTGTCTGCTGCTAATATATAGACTGGTTGATAAAGAGATAGTATACTCGTAACTAGTATGTATGTATAAAGAAAGAAAAAAAACCACGGTTAGGTGGTATATACAATTATGGACGGGCTGCCGAGTGCCGACACAGAGGTAGCCACAGCCGTGAACTACCGCACTGTACTGTGTCTGCTGCTAATATATAGACTGGTTGATAAAGAGATAGTATACTCGTAACTAGTATGTATGTATAAAGAAAGAAAAAAAAACCACGGTTAGGTGGTATATACAATTATGGACGGGCTGCCGAGTGCCGACACAGAGGTAGCCACAGCCGTGAACTACCGCACTGTACTGTGTCTGCTGCTAATATATAGACTGGTTGATAAAGAGATAGTATACTCGTAACTAGTATGTATGTATAAAGAAAGAAAAAAAAACCACGGTTAGGTGGTATATACAATTATGGACGGGCTGCCGAGTGCCGACACAGAGGTAGCCACAGCCGTGAACTACCGCACTGTACTGTGTCTGCTGCTAATATATAGACTGGTTGATAAAGAGATAGTATACTCGTAACTAGTATGTATGTATAAAGAAAGAAAAAAAAACCACGGTTAGGTGGTATATACAATTATGGACGGGCTGCCGAGTGCCGACACAGAGGTAGCCACAGCCGTGAACTACCGCACTGTACTGTGTCTGCTGCTAATATATAGACTGGTTGATAAAGAGATAGTATACTCGTAACTAGTATGTATGTATAAAGAAAGAAAAAAAAACCACGGTTAGGTCACTGGTATATACAATTATGGACGGGCTGCCGAGTGCCGACAAAGAGGTAGCCACAGCCGTGAACTACCGCACTGTACTGTGTCTGCTGCTAATATAGACTGGTTGATAAAGAGATAGTATACTACTAATATTATATACTGGTGGTCAGGCACTGGTCACTAGTCACACTGGCAGTGGCACTCCTGCAGCAAAAGTGTGCACTGTTTAATTTTAATATAATATTATGTACTCCTGGCTCCTGCTATAACCTATAACTGGCACTGCAGTAGTGCTCCCCAGTCTCCCCCACAATTATAAGCTGTGTGAGCTGAGCAGTCAGACAGATATATAATATATATAGATGATGCAGCACACTGGCCTGAGCCTGAGCAGTGCACACAGATATGGTATGTATGTGACTGAGTCACTGTGTGCTGTGTATCGCTTTTTTCAGGCAGAGAACGGATTATAAATAAAAGTGGTGGTCACTGGTCACTATCAGCAAAACTCTGCACTGTACACTACTGAGTACTCCTAATGCTCCCCAAAATTAGTAAATCAAGTGTCTAAACGGAGAGGACGCCAGCCACGTCCTCTCCCTATCAATCTCAATGCACGTGTGAAAATGGCGGCGACGCGCGGCTCCTTATATAGAATCCGAGTCTCGCGATAGAATCCGAGCCTCGCGAGAATCCGACAGCGTCATGATGACGTTCGGGCGCGCTCGGGTTAACCGAGCAAGGCGGGAAGATCCGAGTCGCTCGGACCCGTGAAAAAAAACATGAAGTTCTGGCGGGTTCGGATTCAGAGAAACCGAACCCGCTCATCTCTAGTAGATATTGCAGTCAGGGCAGTGCACACTGTCTACCCCGTGCGCTCTGCCCCCTTCTCTCCTGTAGAGTGGTTCCTGGGAGGCAACAGTCAGCGGCTGTCAGACAGGGTAGCAGCAGTGTGAGGTAATGGCCGCTGGGAGCTGACCAACGCAGGGGAAGTTACCTCAGGAAAAAGCCACAAGATTGACAAAGAGGTGAAGGGGGCGCTGACGGTTCGGCCTGCCCTGGTGCTCTATGGTACATTTCTGTCGGCGTGCATAAGACAATGACATCTCCTCTTTAGTCAGTAATGGGATCCATTTAATGTGCCTGCTGTCAGGATCCCGGCAGTCAGGATACCGACAGATGAAATTCTGACAGCCGGCAATGCCGACAGCCGGAATACTGGTGCTACAGAACTATTACCACTCGTGGGTGTCCACGACAACCATAGAGTGGGAACATATCCTGTGGTGAGTGCATAGAGCCACTGAGGCCACACAGTGGTGAGCACAGTGAACCTGCAAGGGGACTCTTTTGTTCGCCCCACTGCCGACAAACTGGTGGTCAGGATGCAATCTCAGGCCGGGATGTTTCCCCTCCAAACCTCACCCCTCACCGGCCTGTCTCTCCTCTTAACCTATCACCTCACCGTCATGTTACTCCATCCAACCTCTTACCTTAAGTAAGTAAAACACACACAACATAGGGGCTGTTCCTGGCATAATGTGTATAATGAGCTCTAGCTGGTAAAATGTGTATAAGGGGATGCACTTGGCGTAATGTGTATAAGAGGCTGTACCTGGCATAATGTGTATAACGTGCTCTACCTGGCGTAATATGTATAAGGGGCTCTACCTGGCATAATGTGTATAATGGACTCTACCTGGCATAATGGGTATAAGGGGCTGTACATGGCATAACTTGTATAAGGGGCTTTATTCTGTTATTCTATGTTTATAAGGGACACTACTGTGGGGTGCAATGTGAATAAAGGACACTGCTGTGTGGTGTAATGTGAATTGACACTATTCTGTAGCCGTGTCCCTTCCCCATACAGTCACGCCCCTATATTTTTACCCTGCATCTTTACCTATTTTAAAAGTGGGTGGGGAGGGGGCCCCAATTCTCTTTCTGAAACACGGCACCAAAATGTCTAGTTACGTCACTGCTGAGGCTGCTCTTTCTTTGTCATCATACCTCCCTAGTTTTATACTCTAAAATAAAGCTGACCATTTTCCCCTCCGTTGCTGCTATTAAAGAGATGGGATTTAGATACATGTTCGGCTTTGTGAGCTGATATCTGCCGTTAAGGAGTTTAATGATAGAATTAAAAACTGCAATCAAATATTAATGTATAAAAAGTCACTTCTCAGCTGCAGAACAATGCATTGCTGGCCCCCATAGCACAATTTGTGATATGACCCAATGCAGCTCCGGTCTCACAAGTCTATTGCAAGGGCATCAGCTGTGCATGCACAGGTCTGGTGTATTTGCAGCGAAGCCCTATTTGAAGTTCCATGCTGTTAGTGTATCAGAGCAGTTTATGTTTATAGGTGTAATTCAGATCTGATCGCAGCAGCAAATTTTTAGCAGTTGGGCAAACCATGTGCACTGCAGGTGGGGCAGATATAACATGTGCAGAGAGAGTTAGATTTGGGTGGGATATATTGTTTCTGTACAGGATAAATACTCTCTGCTTTATTTTTACACTGCAATTTAGATTTCAGCTTGAACACACCCCACCCAACTGTTTTGCTGCTGCGATCAGATCTCAATTAGGCAATAAGTGCAGATTAGGCCCCAGGAACAGTGGCAAACGCAGGATTTGCATGGGGGGGTTTCCAGAACTGGGCAGAGCCAATCACGGGGGTGGGGACTGAGGTGACCCAGTATATGCTGGGTCCGTAAAACTAGTGTGTCTGTGTGTGTGTGTGTGTGTGTGTGTGTGTGTGTGTGTGTGTGTATATATAATTATATATATATATACACATATATATATACACATATATATATATATATATACACACACACATACATATACACATATACATAGCATATTAAACATGCATATATATATATATATATATATGTACACACACATACAGTACACATATATATACACATGAATATATATATATATATATCGTGTGTGTGTGTGTGTGTGTGTGTGTGTGTGTGTGTGTGTGTGTGTGTGTGTGTGTGTGTGTGTGTGTTTATATGTATGTATGTATGTATATACATGTGTATATATGTATGCACATGGATATATATGTACTATAATTAAAATAAAGTAAACTTTTATTGCACTTACAAGTGCCACCAGGAAGACAGCAGGCTGCAGAGGATGCTAGATAGCCATTAATAATACTCATGCAGCTTAAAAAAAAATTTTTTTTTTTTTAGTGGAGAGGGGGTTTCTGGGTGCTCGGAAACCCCCCTGGGTGCGCCATTGAGGAAGGTATCCAGGCCATTGCCAGGCCCACACACTCCCAGAACCCATAATAATAGCACTTTCTCCAGAGCGATAGTTCTGCCTCTGGCAAGAACTATTTGTTTAGTTATACACGTTTGACATTACTTACAGTAAGAGAAAACGAGGGAAACAAGTTGAATACAGACCATAGGGTCACACAGCATTTGACATAAAACATTTCTGTACCTGGCGCGACAGAGCCTCTGCTTGTGACAGTGTGTTAATAGAAGTGAGGTTGCTCCCTTCAAATGCGCTTTTTCTTGTGCTTATCCGGTCTCTTTCATTTTGAACAGCTAAGAAAAAAGTAAAATGAAAATACATTAGTTATTATTATGTAAAAAAGAAAAGTAATGGCAGAAACGTAATTTATTTTATACTCTGGTCAGAATATTCAGCAATACTACTAATAACGGATAGATAGAATGAACTGTATTGCTGATTGGTGAAAATAATATGTTGGGTGTACCAATTTTCTTTTGCAAAAATTAACAGTGGGAATTGCATAGTATGTTAAGATAAAAAAATATAGACAGTATTCAAAGTGTTTTTTGCTGTTTACACAGTATGTTTGTTTATGTACTGCATGATGATAGGGTTATTCTTTTCAGAAATTATTGGAGTAGAATATTCTCCTAACCAGTGGCGGATCTTGCCACGGGCAAGCAGGACTTTTGCCCGGGGCGCCGCCTTCCGGAGGGCGCCGGCGCCATCCGGAGGGCGCCGCACCATGGCAAGATCCTCCACTGTCAGTGTGCGCCCCAGCAGTGTCCCCCCGCTGTGCCCCCCCTCCCGCTGTGAGAAGGGAACCAGACGCTATGCGTCTGGTTTCCCTTCGTGGCGCTGGTCCTCCCCCGCTCTGAAGGGAATCAGACGCTAAGCGTCTAGTTTCCCTTCATGGAGAGGACCTTTGGTGTGCGGTGCGCGATGACGTCATCGCGCACCGCACAGCATTGTGGCATAGACGCTAGGGGTCATAATTGACCTCTAGCGCTTATGCTGTGCTATGGGAGAGACGTCATGACTGACGTCTCTCCCATAGATCCGAGGAGAAGAGCGGCGCCGGTCTGCAGGGTCTGGAAACAGGAGCGGGGTACAGTAAGTATAATTTTTTTTCTTTTTCCCCCCAGCAGCGCTACAAATGGGGGGCGTGACTGACCACGCCCCCATGTTAAGCCACGCTCCTAAATTTTGCCCGGGGCGCCGAAAGGGCAAGAACCGGCCCTGCTCCTAACAACAATCTATGAAAGTCCTGTACTGCTATAACAGATGTTGGATGCATAGAGATCTACAGTATCAGAATTACAGCTATATCTATCTTGGTGAACACAGTATATTACAAAGCCGCCCACTCTTTGTATTCCTGTGACACATATTTCCTTTATAGATGTAACGCACTGTTACTAGTGTATAAGGGATACGACTGCACCCCTATCATTACCATGCACCAACAAAAGCACCGTATCCCCATTACCTGCCCATACCAGCTACAACCACATATTTGACAGACATATATTGTAAGCATTTCCATCAAACCCTATTTCCCAATTCCAATGCCTAATTACCCCTAATAATTTAATAATCCTCAACAAGAAGTAGCTGTTACGTACATATTGATCTGTCCTTGGCAGAGGGCTTACAATTTGATGATTGGTAGAGAAATAGAAGAACACAGGTGAGTGAAAGGTGAGTTTGGTGCAGTGAATATTACTAACTGTGTGGTTTCTGGATATTGATTATGGAAACCTGCTCTAGAAGAAAAGGCTGGATGTACTTCTACAAGACTGTGGCCCTCATTCCGAGTTGTTCGCTCGCTAGCTGCTTTTAGCAGCCGAGCAAACGCTAAGCCGCCGCCCTTTGGGAGTGTATCTTAGCTTAGCAGAAGTGCTAACGAAAGGATCGTACAGCGGCTACAAAATATTTTTGAGCAGCTTCAGAGTAGCTCCAGACCTACTCCTAGCTTGCGATCACTTCAGACTATATAGTTCCTGTTTTGACGTCACGAACATGCCCTGCGTTCGGCCAGCCACGCCTGCGTTTTCCCAGGCATGCCTGCGTTTGTATCTGACACGCCTGCGTTTTTCAGCACACTCCCTGAAAACGGTCAGTTACCTCCCAGAAACGCCCCTTTCCTGTCAATCACTCAGCGCCCAGCAGTGCGACTGAAAAGTGTTGCTAGACCTTGTGTGAAACTGCTTCTTTTGTTGTGAAAGTACGTCGCTCATGCGCATTGCGTCCCATACGCATGCGCAGAAGTGCCACTTTTTAGCCTGATCGCTGCGCAGCGAACAACGGCAGCTAGCGATCAACTCGCAATGACCCCCTGTGTTCAGTGTTCTGCTCTACATCAACCTGAGCTACACTGTGACAGGGAAGTTACATTTACATGCAGACAGCACTATCAGAGTTGTATCTTATATAAGTGTATGAAACAACATGGCTGCTAAGATGTGTTCTGAAGTTTTCCTAACTTTATCCAGGGAAATAGAAGAAGGAGAAATTTATGTTCAGGGAACAGATAATGATCTCCTACCTTGTACCAGTCATAAATGTTTGGGGGGGGGGGGGGGGGACACTGCATCCTTCATTCTCAAACAACCAGACCTGACCACGCTAGGCCAGAAATAGTAAATAAAAGTAGAATTTCACCTCTTACGGAGAATGGAATGTCTATGTCCCATCTGTGCTAAATCCCCCTCCCCTATCTACTGAGTTACAGACTTGGTAGGATATGATCCCTTACATTTCCAGTGTCCAGCAGTGAGCAAGTTAAAAACACAGAGATGGGAGAGGGAGGAGTGGGGCTGCAAAAAAAAATCCACCTTTCCCTAAAAGCTTAGTGTTCATTTTCTTTGGGGATGCAGCCAAGAGTGCTGGGAAGGAATCACCCTAACCTGTGAAGTCCTCTCACATTGAAAGTTCTTTTGAGTAAGTGTAAGGCTTCTCAAATATTATCTCCAGTATTATTTTTTCTGAAATTAAGATGTAGTGTGTTTCCTGTCCATTTGTAATCTTTTCATAGTCATACCATGGATTATTTTGTTTGAATTAAAATATAATTATTTCTAGCATATTCTCTGTGTCTCTTGGTGAAACTGCAAGCCTGTGAGGCCAAAACTGCTACCAAAGTGTGAGTGTGCTATTAATAATTCTGTTTGAAGGTAAAAGCAAGAGTTTACCTTGTGTGGTATCCATAAAGGTTCTTTTGCTGGTGGCAGTTGTCGGGTTTCATTAACAGCACATACTGAGGTAACCATAAGTCACTGTTTGCAATTTTCAGACTGACGTATCTGGGAAATCAGTCGGTCGTGACAGAAGCACACTGTATAGCCTTGTTCACTTCCCATAACATTCTTTGGCATTCTTCTAACAATGGGTATGCACTATGAGTTCTTGTGGGGACTCCTGTACACCCTAAATGTTTTTCCTACTTCCAGCTGTACTGGTCATACCCCATCTGTGCTTGCAGCAGGTGAATGGTGAGAAATCCCCCTGTGTACTTGACAGGGTCAGACTAAAGCTTTTAGAGGCCATAAAGCAACTAACTTGTGGGGGAGTCTACCAATAAAATTGACAAAATGATCTACAGGTGATGCCATTAAAAAGTAAAAAGTGTAAGTACTCCCAACAGCACAAATGTGTGGAACATTATTCCACACAGTGCCCAAAGTTTACATTATGTCACAGTGCTCCAGTTCACATTATTCCACAGTTGCCCCAGTTTACATCACCACTGCTATTCATCTTCCTGTGATCTCAAATCTTGGAATCTGCGGACTGTGCAGGATCTTTAAAAGAGCACCAGCTACACCATGGCATACTACTGGTGCTGCATGGAACCTTCTTGTTCCTCCTCCTTGTCCATCCCACACAGCTCCTCCCAACATGCTCAGCATCATTGGTGCAGTGTTCCCCAGATGCTTATGATGTAGCTATGTGTGCGGGTTTCCTTGTGTGTAGGGACCCCTGGGTGACCACCCCAGTCACTCTGTAGTTAATCCAACACTGACACTTGAAATCTGCAAGGAATCTGGAAGACATGTAGCTGATGAACCTGTGCTTGGACTACAGTTCCAGCTCCTATGCACCAAAAATATTCATTAGTATCGAATATTTTTTGTATTTTCTGTATATATGCCTATCTACTAGGAACAGAGGGTGTGGTCCCCATTTTATATGTTGTACTTAAAGTGTTCTGTTGCACAAATAGGAAAGCATTACCTGTTTACTTTTAACCAGCTCCTATACAGTATATGCTTATGTTGGTACCTCATATTGATAGGCAGAAGATATAGAAGAACAGTGTACTACTGTCTGATTGGCAAATCTACTACAGTCCACTAGAGAGAACAGATTCACATTCAAGCACAGATAGACAGCATGACTACAGTCCATGAACAGAGAGTTTAGGTGAGTTCAGGGTATTACACTGCTGATAAAGACACAAAATGCAGTGCCCTCTAGTGACAGTTATACTCAAATATCTCTAGATTTTATTACCATTTACACTTACTATGTTTTACACTGTTACAGATTAAACAAATGTTTGATTCTTCATGATCATTGTACTGTACAGTAGGTTTAAAATCACTAGTTGACATAGAGATACTGATTCAAAAACATACATATAACAGTCTCATCATCTTTAGAAAAGCAGTTATAAATCAATTGTAATCAGTAGGGACTTTTATATCATGTCAAGTTTGTTTTATTAGCTTGTTTTAAACAACAAATCTAATTTACAACATTAGGTATTTTCCAACTTGTTGCATTTAAAACCTTAGTTTACCCTGCAGAAATCTCTTAATAAATAACTCGTTTTTATAAAGTCACTTAATTGGAAAAAAAGAGTATTATAGTATTTACAATTATGTTTATGTAAAACATTGCTGCTCATTTAAGTTGTTCACTGTTTAAACCGTATTCTTGTACATGTTTAGACTTTTGATACAGTTATATTATTGATGTATAAAAACAGCCGTTAGAAAGTGTAAGAGGATGAAAGGCCATCAGGGAGAGTGAAGGATAGGCTGCCAGTATAAGTGATATTCATATTTATGTATTGTTATTACTTACTACTGGGCAAAACTTTTAGAACACACCACTTTTTCCAGATTTAATTCAAATATAAGCAATTCAGGTCCAGTGAATCACCTGATATGATCCAAAGTTAAAGGATAAACCACTAGAGGTGAAAAACTGCAAAATACTACACATTTCTGAGTTATTTAAAAAAGAGCCTTTTTCTGGGAGTAATAGGTTAAGGACATACAGCTGTTCTGCAGCAATAAAAAGGGGGCTTGCCAGTGGACTTCTGAAGACTAGAAGAAAGTCTTATGGACCAATGAATCATATAGTTAAATCTTTGGATCATCACGCATTGTTTTTATATGCCATCAAGTAGGCAAAAGGATAATTCCTCAGTGTGTTTGATTTATTTACAAAGCATCATCTAGTAAAAGCCTTTGCTTCCTGGTGTGCTTAAGCCAAAAATGTGAAAGGGCAATGCTTTTAATAGCCAAACACCTCATGTTTGGTTTGGAGGTCTTTTGCTGGATCCTAAGTTGGGTAACTGGCACCCTGAACCAAAAGATTACCCACTGCATTTTGAAGTGCCATGCAGTACACTCTGGCACCTATTTGGTGAAGATTTCATCCCTCAGCAAGATAATAACACAAAACATACCACCGGGCTATTTCAGAACTACTTTTGAGGAAAAAAGCAAGAGGGTAGGCTTCAAGTCATCGAATGGCCAACACAGTCTCCAAACTTAAACCCCATCAAACTGTTTTGGGATGAACTGGACAGAAGAGTCAAAGCAAAACAACCTACAAGTGCAACGCATATGTGGGTACTTCTGCAACAGTGTGTGGAATAACATCTTAATTTCCACAGAAAAATTGCCACAATTGTGTTTTATGATAAAATCTGTAAAAGGAGTCTTCATTGTTGAGTCAATAATTTAGATGAAGTTTTATTAAACAAAATGATTCTATGATTTCTTGTTTATTTCTAATTGTTTATTTGTTTTATGCTTTAATTTCAAAATACCGTGAGAAATTAAATAGCGTAAATGTAAAAAAAACTGCAAAAAAAAGTTATATTTTTTTAGCATTTATTCCCATACAGAAGAATTTATCCACTTGATGGATCTAAAGAGGACTGTAATAATTAATGCACATTTGTGAACTACATTAAAACTTTTCATATGTAATTTTTGGATACAAAACATATAGTTATTGATAATAAAATATTTAAGGTCAGGTTGGCTTGTATATATTGAAAATTTATTAATTTCAATTAAAGCATTATATATTTTAATATAAAGAGATTTTTAACCTTCTGGTCCTTTCATTACTTTATATGAAAACGTTCTCCTGCAAAATTTACATAATAAATTGCTTTTATCTTTCCATTTACATTACATATTTTTTTAGCTTTCATTGAGGCTTGATTATTTTAACTTCTGGATACGACAGAGATCTACTCTATGGAAACAATTGTAATCCAATGTGTATAGCTCCTCTGCACTACAATATACATGCAACAAATATCTCCGAATTTCTATTACCATATAGCTTTTAAGAATGTTGCAAGTACTATTTAGTGTGCAGGGGGATACCTGGTAGGATAAGCCCCCCACACACACTTTTTGATTTCCGTTTGATGTGACCATTCCCTTTCATCCACCTGATAAGTGCTGCCAGACTGATTGACCTTCCTCCACTGTGGTTGCAGTTATGAGAGGCAATTGTATGGGATCAGCATTTGGAAGGTGTGCTGGTCCTGTAGTGCTACTTTGAGATCCCAGGTGTGGCTCCTAGGTAAGCTAGACTTCAATTTGGATGTATTTCTGTATGTTCCTTTATGACAAGGCCTTACAATAGACAATTACATGACCTTAAGTGAGTACTGTTATCATGCAGTGTAGGGACTGCCGGTAATAAGAGCAGCTGTGAAGAGGTCTGGCAGCTTATCATGTATTTGCAAATGCATGCAACAATTACCGCTGAATTTCTAGACCAAATAGTTTTCAAGAATTGTTTCAAGTACTATTCAGTGTGCAGGGGATACCTGGGGGGGTGCCCCCCACCTCCACGGACTATCCATACATTGCCCTGTATATCGGCATACTATCTTGTAGATAGTAGTGCCAATATCAGGGCCGGCGCTACCCGCTCAGCAAAGGGATGCAAAGCAGGTAGGCGCCTGATCGGAGAGGCGCCTTCCTGCTCTGCATTCCTGTGCTGCGCCGTCCTGGGCCTGGCCTGTCCCCCTGCTGCTGCCGCCGCCTACAATTGCAAACTGACAGGCAGCAGAGCCGTCAGTTTAAAGCCCTCCCTCCTTCCCTCCTCCCGTGGCAGAGGCATGATGAACGGATGGAAAGTGGGCGGAGCTACGCGGGCGAAAAGGGGCGGGGCTACACGGTCGAAAAGGGGCGGAGGCACACGGAACCCCCAAGCTAAGGCAGATCACTTCCTGCTAACCAGACTGTGGGGCTGTAAGTGGATGGAAAAAAGGTGAGATAAAGTGTGTGTATGTATTGTATGTATATGTGTGTATGTATATATGTATATGTGTGTGTGTGTGTATATATGTGTGTATGTATGTATATGTGTCGCAGTGATCGCAAAATACGTGGCATAGCACATTTTTACGAGCTATAGAAAGTGAGGGACCCGGTTTAAAAAAATTAGTGGGTCTCATTGGACGCACTGTCTCACTTCGCCAATAGGAATCCTCACACTCCACGTCAAATCACCGCCACATCTCCCCGTCAGGACAGCTCCACTTGCTCTGCTCCGAGAATGCCCGCCCCCTTACCGCGGATAGGCATACTGAGTCCAGGGGAAACAAACCACAGTTAGCGCTGCTGCTGATTCCGCCGCTCAGACTGGGTCACAGTCGCCGCAGTGAGCACTGCATTACAGCGAGCGGCATGTGATCCCCAGTCAGCCCGGCGTGCCGTGCTGTGACACTTCCAGCATGGGGGCGACTCCTTACACAGCGAATACCACAGCTTCCCCTCCCACATCACTTGGACTCTCCCTGCGGGTGCCGGCTAAGCAGCAGTTGCCGGTGGGATGATGGATCGACTCCTGAATGGAGTCGGTATGCTAGCAGCAGGACTAGGCGCAAGTGTATGGTATGCAAAGATGGGGGTTGCACAATGTAACAGAAGGGCTCACCTTTCTGTTACATTGTTACATCAGGCTAAACGGGGCAACCTGTGGCTCTCCAACCTCTGGCTATTCTGAGACTTGTGCTTCCACACACAGTGGCTGAAGAGGAACAGTATACCTAAACACACACACACCCACACCTCCCATTTCCCAGAGCTGTGCCATCCCCTCTCTGGGTCATAAGTACATGGATTGTAATATGTGGTGCGTAAATCAATATTGCATTCTCTCTCTCTATCTATCTATCTATCTATCTATCTATCTATCTATCTATCTATCTATCTATCTATCTATCTCAGATTTATTTTATTATAGTACTTATATTATGCACTATTGATTTATATAGGCTCCCCAAAAAATGGAGTAGGACCCAGATTTTTTAAAGTGAAGGGTCCATGGGATCCACTTTTATTTTTGCTCCGCGCTCACTGGTGTGTATGTATGTATGTATATGTGTGTATGTATGTATGTATGTATATGTGTGTGTATGTATGTATATGTATATATGTATATGTATGTATATGTGTGTGTGTATGTATATATGTATATGTTCGTGTGCCATGCAGTGTCTCCGCGCTTCTCCTGTCGACTCCCCGGTATGAGGCTCCTGGAGGACAGGAGAGCTGCTCTGTTGATGGGACACTTGCTCTGGCTATCTGTCTTAGCACCACGGCCCCTGTGTGAGGCTGCTGCCACTGTCCACAGAGGGAACAACAGCGGCTGGGACCCAGGAGCTGTGGGGAGCAGGTGACATTCTAGTTTAACTTCGAGAGTGAGTACCTTTCACTACCATCCTGCCCCCCCTGCTCCGCACCACTGCTCCTATCCTGCCCCCCCCCGCTCTACACCACTGCTCCCATCCTGCCCCCCTGCTCCGCACCACTGCTCCCCATCCTGCCCCCCCTGCTCCGCAACACTGCTCCCATCCTGCCCCCCGTGCTCTGCACCACTACTCCCATCCTGTCCCCCTGCTCTGCACCAAAGCTCCCATCCTGCCCCCCTGCTCCGCACCAAAGCTCCCATCCCGCCCCCCCTGCTCCGCACCACTGCTCCCATCCTGCCCCCCCTGCTCCGCACCACTGCTCCCCATCCTGCCCCCCCTGCTCCGCAACACTGCTCCCATCCTGCCACCCCTGCTCCGCAACACTGCTCCCATCCTGCCCCCCCTGCTCCGCAACACTGCTCCCATCCTGCCCCCCCTGCTCCGCACCACTACTCCCATCCTGCCCCCCCTGCTCCGCACCACTGCTCCCATCCTGCCCCCCTGCTC
This sequence comes from Pseudophryne corroboree, assembly GCF_028390025.1. Classification (NCBI taxonomy): domain Eukaryota; kingdom Metazoa; phylum Chordata; class Amphibia; order Anura; family Myobatrachidae; genus Pseudophryne; species Pseudophryne corroboree. The sequence continues at coordinate 716,983,267 of NC_086448.1, forward strand.
TGCACCACTGCTCCCATCCTGCCCCCCCTGCTCCGCACCACTGCTTCTAACCTGTCCCCACACCATTGCTCCCATCCTGCCCCCTCCTGCTCCGCACCACTGCTCCCATCCTGCCCCCTCCTGCTCCGCACCACTACTCCCATCCTGCCCCCTCCTGCTCTGCCCCACTGCTCCCATTCTGCCCCCTCCTGCTCCATATCACTGCTCCTATCCTACCCCCTCCTGCTCCTCACCACTGATCTTATCCTGCCCCCTCCTGATTGGCTGCAGGTACATGGCGGATTTGAAATAGTGGCGCTGTGGTAATAGGAGTCGCAGTGCCACCGACCACAGCTTCCTCCTCCTTGCACCGCCACCACCCTCTGCCTCCTCCTCTGCTATACCACCGCCACCCTCATGCCGACCAGAGCCTCATAATACACCGCCGCTGCTGAATAGGTAATCTTACCCTGCTGCCTTTCTCTCTCCCTAGTCCCTATTGTATGCCCTTGCTATCCCTCTCTTTGTCACTCTCCCTGTCCCTATGTCCCTGCTGTCACTTTCCCTGTCCCTCTGTCACTCTCCCTGTCCCTATGTCCCTGCTGTCACTTTCCCTGTCCCTCTGTCACTCTCCCTGTCCCTATGTCCCTGCTGTCACTTTCCCTCTCCCTCTCTCTCCCTGTCCCTGCTGTCACTCTCCCTGAATTTTGTCTCCATGTGGTATAATGTGAATTTCGGCTCATTGAGTGTGCTATAATGTAAATTTTGGCTCATTCTGTGAGGTATAATGTGAATTTCAGCTCATTCAGTGTGCTATAATATGAATTTTGGCTCATTCAGTGTGCTATAATGTGAATTTCGGCTCATTCTGTGTGCTATAATGTGAATTTTGGCTCATACCGTGTGCTATAATGTGAATTTTGGCTCATTATGTGTGCTATAATGTGAATTTCGGCTCATTCAGTGTGCTATAATGTGAATTTCGGCTCATTCTGTGTGCTATAATGTGAATTTCGGCTCATACCGTGTGCTATAATGTGAATTTTGGCTCATACCGTGTGCTATAATGTGAATTTCGGCTCATTCTGTGTGCTATAATGTGAATTTCGGCTCATTCTGTGTGCTATAATGTGAATTTTGGCTCATTCTATGTGCGGTGAAATGTGAATAAGATTGTGATACTGTGTGACATAATTTGAATTGAGGGTACTGTTGTATGGTCACACCCCGTGGGAAACCATAATCCTTTTTTGCGGCCTTCGGCGCACGCTCTCACTTTATTAACTGCAGTATGAATGGGAGGGCGCAAATTTATAGTTTGCAGGGGGGGCGCCGAACACCCTAGCACCGGCCCTGGCCAATATAGACAGTGGTGCATAGTATGCCTGTCACGTACTGACGCCAGCACATTCATAGAAGGGTGAGAAGTAGTATCAGCACACATAACGCGTGCTGATACCACTTCTCCCCCATTTTGACCCTTGATAAATCTACCTCCAAGTTCTAAAATGGAAAGGTTTCCCAACCAAACTTACATTTTATTGATGAGCTCAAAATACATTGAGTAGAAAGAAATAGCAGGTAAAAATTACCTTCTTTCTTCATTCCAGCTCTGAAGCACTTTTTTAGACGACAATATCTGCATTGATTGCGTTTGTCCTTGTCAACAACACACTGTCTGCTAAACCTAGAGAATGAAAGGAATAGTTCAGCATTATTTTAATGTATACTAGCAGAGGTGTAGCGTGGAGCCATAGCAGCCAGAGCAATCTCATGCCACGGCATCCCCCCCATATATACACAAACAGGTCCCCATAACCTTCCTCAGCCACAACCCCACCACCTTCCTCGGTCCCCAGACCCATTACCATCCTCAGCTCCCAGCCCCACATCTTCCTCAGCCACAGCCCCCTCTCCTTCCTCAGCCACAGCCGCCTCAGCAACCTCAACCCCCAGCCCCATACTCACCCCTCGCCTTCCTCAGTTCTCAGCTCCATCACCTCCCTTGCAGCTGCAACTTGAATTATGCCAAAGTAGAAGCCCTTACACACATTACACCTCAATAGAGTCCCTTAAACACATTAGGCCAGGTAGTCCATTATACACATTATGCCAGGTAGCCTATTAGACACATTACACCAGGTAGCCCATTATACATTGTATGCCACATTGCCCCTTAAACACATTACACCTGGTAGCCCAGTATTCAAATTATGCCAGGAAACCCCATATACACATTACGCCAGGTAGCCCAATATATACATTATGCCAGGTAGCCCTTATATATGCAGTACACCAGGTAGCCCTATATACAGTAAACATTATGCCAGGTAGCCCTACATAAAAATGATGCCAGGCAGCCCTATATACACATTACACCATGTAGCCGATTATACACATTACGTCAGGTATCCCAATATACACATTACGCCAAGTATCCCTATATACACATTATGCCAGGTAGCCCCATATACACATTACACCAGGTAGCACCATATACACATTACGCCAAGTAGCCCTTATATATATATTATGCCAGATAGCCCTATATACACACTATGCCAGGCAGCCATGAGAGAGTGACAGTGTGTGTGTGTCTCACATTCACAGCAGCTCTGGGACCAGCCAATCTGCTACTCACCCTCCCAACACTTCCAGGACCCACCCGTGCCCTCAGACAGTTTTGGCGCCTGGAGCTTGCACTCTACTGGGTCTGTCCTCCCTAGACCCTTGATAATAGCCACTTGACTCATGTCTGGACTCTGGATAAGCTACAGTAGTCTTGCCTAAATTTTGGTTTAGCATGTGTTATGTAATGTGTACATAAAGTAACAAATGTAAGCCTGCTGTGTAGTAAGAGCCCCATGGTGTGGCAATTAAGGGTAAATCAAATACATTAGAAAGTGGAAAGAAAAAAATTAAAAAAGAAAGGAGTGGATCTTGAGCTTGAAGCCTGGACTACTGAAAAATTATCTCTGCCATAACTTGTGCTTTAGTAGAAGTGATGTATTATATTTAATAGACTCTCAGGTTTGATATCTAAATATAACAGTGGTAATTAAATGTTTTAAACAAGATTAGCATGCAGCCCTCCTTAAAGAGAAAAGGTCTACAAGCTTACAAAGATTTGTAGACCATGGACCCGATTCATGTATGTATGGACATGATTCTTTTGACCTAAAATGATGGTCTGGATTTATGGAAAATTGTCTTTATAATGTGACTTTCATGGTAATTCTCTGTCGCGTGAAATTATGAGATGCTGCTAACACTTTTTACTCTGTGTGTTTATTAAGATAACAGTAACTAGTCAATTGTTGCTCAAAAACTAGCAAAAAAAGTGTGCACCCCCACTCAATGCTTTATCTATGGGGAAAAAAATCACGACTTTGATGCATTATTCCTCAACAAACTGACCACTTATCTAAAATTCTGCAACCTTTTTGCACATCTACAGTACATCACACACCCTATCGAATGACACCTAAACTAGAGGTTCAGAGGCGGGCGACCAAACTGATTAAGGGGATGGAAAAGCTAGTATACGAGGAAAGGCTTGTTAATCTAGGCATGTTCACTTTGGAAATAAAGAGAATAAGAGGGGACATGATCAACATTTACAAATATATAAGGGGACAATACACAGAACTTGCAGAGGATCTGTTTTTGGTAGGATCAACACAGAGGACACGCGGACACCCGCTTAGGTTAGAGGAGAGGAGTTTTAGCACAATGAGACGAAAAGGTTTCTTCACAGTAAGGACAATACGTGTTTGGAATTCCCTGCCTGAGAGAGTGGTAATGGTAGACTATGTTAACACTTTTAAGAATGGGCTAGAAAAATTCTTTATGGATAAGGATATACATGGTTATGGTTGGTAGATTGCGCACTATATCTAAAATAAATAATTAAATAATGGCCAACTTCTTCATCATTTCAAATGTATAAAATTAGTGCTAATAAAATAATACAGTATAGGAGGGTTCACTACGATCTGCCGGCGGCCGGCCTCCCGGCGACCAGCATACACGCCGAGAGGCCGGCCGCCGGCTTACCGACAGTGTGGCGAGCGCAAATGAGCCCCTTGCGGGCTCGCTGTGCTCGCCACGCTACGCACGCCACACTATTTTATTCTCCCTCCAGGGGGGTTGTGGACCCCCACGAGGGAGAATAAGTGTCGGTATGCCGGCTGTCGGGCTCCCAGCGCCGGTATGCTGGTCGCCGGGAGCCCGACCGCCGGCATACTGAAGACCACCCGTATAGGATACCACCAATAGGTTGAACTCGATGGACAATTTGTCTTTTTTCAACCTCAAAAACTATGTTACTATGGCCCTCATTCCGAGTTGATCGCTCATTAGCTGCTTTTAGCAGCAGTGCAAACGCTAAGCCACCACCCTCTGGGAGTGTATCTTATCTTAGCAGAAGTGCGTCCGAAAGGTTAGCAGTTTTGCTGTCAAATATTTTCATTCCGTTTCTGAGTAGCTCCAGACCCACTCCTACCTTGCGATCCCTTCAGAAAGTTTAGTTCCTGCTTTGACGTCACAAACACACCCTGCGTTCGGCCAGCCACTTCCCCATTTCCCCAAGCAGCCCTGCGTTTTAATCTGACAAGCCTGCGTTTTTTAGCACACTCCCGGAAAACGGCCAGTTACCACCCAGAAACACCCACTTCCTGTCAATCACTCACCGATCGCAGTGCGACTGAAAAGCTCCGCTAGACCTTGTGTAAAACTGGATAGTTTTGTGTGAAAGTACTTCGCTCATGCGCACTGCGGCCCATACGCATGTGCAGAAATGCCGGGTTTTTGCCTGATCGTTGCGCTGCAACCGAAAGCAGCTAGCGATCAACTCGGAATGACCCCCTATGTTACTAAGTAGTAGTTGCTACCACAAAAAAATAATTGCTTATTCAATAGATACTATAAATTGTATCATCTCCAAACTGAGACATGTAACTATATGACATACTGAAATAAAGTAGTAATGCAACAGAAAGGTTTGTGTGGGTATTTTATTTTGTTTCATGAAGAAAACGTATTTAGGATTGTATTCAGAGGTAGACACTATTGTTCGTAAATCACAAAAAGGAAGTTTTTTTGTCCGTTTGCACATGCACTGCGGCCGCATTGCACATGGGTGGAATTTCACTATGCGATCGCATCTCAGATGGATTGGCAGGCGGTCAGGGATGGCGTTGCAGGATTAGTGGGGAGTGGTGGAAGAAATGCAGGCATGTCAAGGTTGTTTTCGGGGTGGCTGGTTGATGTTGCCTGTGTTTCCTGTGATAGGAAACATGACGGTGCGCCTGTGTATGCAGCATGGCTGCGTATATAGGGGTTGACCTCTATTTAGAGGTTTTTGCGATGCAATTGAATTGCGATTGTATCACTGGGCTGTACTGCACATGCTGGGTGCCCTTGCCCTGTGCTGGGCGGCCCCCCAGCATGCAATTTTATTGGTAGCAGTTATTGCTATTTTAGCAAAAACTGCTACTAACTCTGAATCACCCCCCTAGTCCATTGCTATATAGGGGACATTTAATTCAATTAAATCCAAAAGCAAGAATTTGTATATGAAAACACGCTGTGACTATGATTACATGTAATTAGTTTTGTTCGAGGGGGGGGGGGGGGGGTTGTGGTTTCCAGTCTCTAGGTCGACCACACTTACGTCGACAGTCATTAGGTCAACCACTATTGATCGACATGCATTAGGTCGACATTGGTTTCTAGGTTGACATGGTCACTAGGTTGAGATGTCCTTGGTCGACATGACAAAAGGACGCCATGAGTTTTTCACACAAAAAATATTTAATTTTTTTGAACTTTTTCATACTTTACGATCCACATGGACTACAATTGGGAACGTTAACCTGTGCTGAGCGCAGCGGTAGCAGAGCAAGGCACCCTGCCCGAAGCTCGCTCGCCATGCTAGTGGACTCGGTGCACTAGTTGGGGTTCCCAATCACTCTACGAAGAAAATGACACAAAAAAAGCACGTTGATCTTTTGTCATGTCAACGTTGCTCATATCGCCCTAATGCTTGTGTCAACCTATTTCAGGTGTCGACTTAGTCACTGTCGACCAACAGTGGTCGACCTAGACACTGTCAACCTAAATGTGGTCGACCCTATGAACCACACCCGTTTTTGTGATGCACCTTGTTTTGCCTGTGTGTGAATGGATTTTTCTCAATCAAAAGCATATGGTTGCCATTACATTAAAATGCAACAAACTACAATATTCATGCCAACTTTCTTGGAATTTCCAGGAGATGCACGAAAGAGTAGGACAGTCTTCCACATACCACCCACTAATCATGTAACTGGCTTACTTATTTCAACCCAGCTCACAGTGGGGCATTTTGCTGAATTTGGAATTATACTGAATTTTTTTATCTGAATTTTTGCTGAATTGGAATAATACTGTATGCGTCAAAAAAATAAATAAATCCAAAACCACATTAAAATAATATATTTATGCAATGGTTGCCCGCTCTGCTGGAATTTCCAAGTGGCTCATAAATCTGTGGCCATTCTACTGGCTGAAGGGATAGTGAGCAACTCCTGCACACCTAGCACACTTCTCTTGTGAAGTGTGCAGGGTGTGATGATGTGATTGGCTATGAATCCCATCATTATTTCCCCGTCCCCAAGATAAAATAACAGAAATGGTTAATGATACGAATAGGAGCATCACATGTACTGATGTTCGGTACTTTGCACATGCGCTGGACCCGTACTGCGCATGTGCAGTATGGGTCTGCGATGGCAGACGCAGGACAGCATCAGACTCTCAGTGATTGACAGTCTGATGCCGTTTGGGGATGGGGAGGGGGCGTCGGCAGCCTCTGTTTCTTAAATTGGAGGCGTGTCACCAGCATTGTGGGTGAGGGAAGAAGCCAGGATCTCCATCAGAGGATGGATTTTCCTGACCTCTGTGTAGCAAATGTTGCGGCAGGCTTGCACAAATCCATGGGCAGGGGTAGATCTACTATGAAACTAATGAAGCTTAAGCTTCAGGGTCCCTAATACCGGAGGGGCCCATCTCACCTCTTGTTTTTATGTACTGTATGGTTATAGCTCATCGTCAATAAAACCATGACAACCAGGATTGTAGTACAGCATAGCTACTATTACAGCTTGTCACTTAGTACCATAGAAGCTGCTGGGAGTTGTAGTCTAGCTCTGTGATTTGCGCTTTATAAATAGTGTGAAATGTGTATCCATTTTAAACTACAATTCCCGTCAGCCTGCAGAACTTCTCTTTGTGACATTACCAGGAATGGCGGAGACTGGGAGCAATGAAAGTTGAGCCTGGGGCAAGAAAGCATCTAATAAGGTAATTTTACTGACTGATCGGTGTATGCTGTCAGGTGTTAATTGAAGAGAAGGGGGGAAAGAGAGTGCTGTGAGGTGATTAATGAAGTGGGTATTCTGTGAGTGATGATTGAAAGGGGGGGTGCCTGTGAGGTGATTACTGAAGGGGGTGCTGTTAGGTGACTGTTAAAGATGGGGGCAGTGCTGTGAGAGGTAGAAATTAAAGGGAGTGTGCTGTAACCAGATCTGCCCCACAGATTTTCACCCTGTAATCCACCATATGTGCCCCGCAGACTCTTTCACCCTTCTCCCACTACATCTGCCCCTGCAGACTCTCACCATGCCAAATACTGTGGTGGGAAGGGGCTCACTGTATGGCCCATTCTCAAGGACTCCACCCCACCACCATGTTCTCTGCCATTTGGGCCTTGAGGTCCATTCAAGGGCAGCAAGGTTCTTTGGACCTTGTTGGATGTTGCACTATTGTTGCTGATTGTGAAGGGGCCCCCATAACAGTTCAAGTTTCAGGGCCCCAAAAATGTAGGTCTGCCACTGCCCATGGGTCACGCAGGTAGCTGAGGGTGTCAGTGATGATCTGCTACTGCATCCTAGAATGAAGTTCGGATCATTAATGCATGCAGGAGGTGTGATGCCCCCTGCTGCATTACCATATTAGTTCTATTGCTGCTGTTTCTATGTAAACAGCAGTGATAGCAACTGCTTCTATGTAAACAGCAGTGATAGCAACTCCAACCACATCTGAATGAGGGTCATCTGCATGAATCAAAAACAGCAAATGCAATTTGAACATGCAATGCATAAAGCATCTGCATTGGCATGGAGCTCCGTATGAGCCTGATCTCAAGTGGACTAAGCTTCAAATTGAAGTTACTAGGCTGTAACTGAGAAGTAACAGACTCACAGAATAGATGTGTCTACAGGGAGTGTCATGGGAGTGTTGTAGGGATGTAACCCAACTTCCATGCTTGATTTGGCCACACAGCTGTGCCCAGGAAGCAGGAAGCAGCATCCTGTCAGGCAGGTCCCACCGCGGCTACTTCTGTCAGTGAGGAAGGAGAGGAGCAAAGCAGATGCATACAGGAAGAGAGGGAACATGCAGCCTATTACTGTAGACAACAGACCTGGGATGGGATAACTGTTGCCTTGCTGTACTCTCTGGAATCAAGGCTAATGCAGCTGCAATTTTGGATCCCCTGCTAGCACCACCCTCCTTCTGTAACCTGGTACACCTATTTCAGATGGATGTTTTGCACAGAGCGCGGTGTCAGTGCAAGTGCCAATGCAAATGATGATACTGTAGCTTAACTGTGGCCAGCAAAACAGTGGAATGTGCAATCATACGCATGAAGCCCCACGGATACTCACATAGACAGACATATGGTTGCATTAACGTAAGGTAGTAAATCTAGCTGCCTATGACTTCCACACTTGCGGCATTACTTTGTGTCCAAATCAGAATTAATGAACCCCTTAATAGTGTATTTAATATTAAATATGGAATCCTAAAGTGAGTTTTTAAACATATATTATTGTTTTGAATAAGAGATTTCCCAGATATCTTTTAAAATGAAATGAGCAAATACCTGCAAGAGTAAACATGGCTTTTCCTGATGCTGCGTCTGAAGAACCCTTTGCACCCATCACAGCTGGATGCACCATAATGCTTCCCTGTTGCTCTGTCTCCGCAAATAGCACATATGCTGATGATCCCATTGTCAATACCACTCATGGTGACTGATTCTCCAGGAGAACTATCTGAAACAGAAAAAAATAGAATATTTTCTAAGACAAGAAGACTGCAACTATATGAAAATAATAGAATATTCACTAGTTACATACATACATTATACAAATCTGTATTTTAATGGAGGTACATGGAATTTACTTATTTATCTGATAACTCTGATTCAATAATACCAAATGCAAGGCTGGTGCTTCTATTATATACACCTAGGTGGTTGCATTGGACGACAATGGACTGGGCATGCCTAAAACACTGAATGAGAGAAAAAACAATTTTCAAGCACTCACTTTGCCATAACACAGAGCACCAGCTGCTGACATGAAGGAGAAGCAGCCAACACTGTAGCTCATTTAATGCTGCTGGTTGCTGCTCCTCTGTGTCAGTGTGGTGCTGGAAGAGTGTCGCTTGGTTATAATGTCACAGACAAGCTGAGTGTGCTTCCTATAAATCCCATCTGACAAGATAAGAATCAGTGATACTAAGGAAGACATGTCTGAGTTGGGGGAGTGTCACCCCATTACAGGGCTTGTACCCAGGGGTGCAGTTATAGGAGGGTCAGATGGATCGTGTGCCCCAGATGTCAGAAGGGAGATGCTAGCAGGAGAATCCAGAATGGCAGCAGCCTTGGTGGGACCTGACTCACAAGCTGCTGGCTTCTTGCTATGTGGCTGCTACAGGAGAGGGACATAGTCAACAGAAGAAATCTCCAACAGTTAAGTGAGGGTTTAAGGGGGAAGAGATGGTTGGGTATAATTTATGGTAGGTAATACTAAAAATGACCTCATGAATGAATTAATGGGGTTAAGTGGGATTAAGGGTTTTGTAGTATAAGGTGGTCACTAATGCTGTCTGTATTATATGGCAGTCACTAATATTGTCTGTATTATATCGCGGTCACTAATGCTGTCGGTAGTATATGGTGGTCACTAATGCTGTCTGTGGTACAGTATATTGTGGTGACTAATGTCTATGGTATATGTAGGTCACTAATCCTGTCTGTAATATATGGTGGCCACTAATGCTGCCTATATTATATGGCAGTTATCGATTGTCGTCATATTGTTAGAGGGTGAATATTATCTACTGGGGCGGGATGGGGGTGCCGTGATGAGTTTTTACACCAGGTGACAAAAAAGCTTGAACTGATGCTGAACAAATGTTTTATTTTAAGTAGGGATGAGCGGGTTCATTTCCCTGAGAACCGAACCCTACCGTACATCACATCCTGAGCCCGGATCTGAGTCCAGCTCGGATTTTCCCACCAGACTTGGAAACTAGAACGAGGCAAAACCAGTCCAGTGGTACTGCCATATAAGTCCAGGGGTACTGCCGTATAAGTCCAGGGGTACTGCCGTATAAGTCCAATCAAGTGGTACTGCCGTATAAGTCCAGGGTTACTACCGTATAAGTCCAGGTGTACTGCCATATAAGTCCAGTCCAGTGGTACTGCCATATAAGTCCAGTGGTACTGCCGTATAAGTCCAGTGGTGCTGCCGTATAAGTCCAGGGGTACTGCTGTATAAGTCCAGGGGTACTGCTGTATAAGTCCAGTCCAGTGGTACTGCCATATAAGTCCAGTGCTGCTGCCGTAAAAGTCCAGGGGTACTGCCGTATAAATCCAGTCCAGTGGTACTGCCGTTTAAGTCCAGTGGCGCTGCCGCATAAATCCAGTCTAGTGGTACTGCTATATAATTCCAGGGGTACTGTCGTATAAGTCCAGGGGTACTGCCGTATAAGTCCAGTCCAGTGGTGCAGCCATATAAGTCCAGGGGTACTGCCGTATAAGTCCAGGGGTACTGCTGTATAAGTCCAGTCCAGTGGTACTGCTGTATAATTCCAGGAGTACTGCTGTATAAGTCATGGGGTACTGCCGTATAATTTCAGTCCAGTGGTGCAGCCGTATAAGTCCGGGGGTACTGCCGTATAAGTCCAGGGGTACTGACATATAAGTCCAGTCCAATGGTACTGCCATATAAGTCCAGTCCAGTGGTACTGCCATATGAGTCCAGTGGTGCTGCCATATAAGTCCAGGGGTACTTCCGTATAAGTCCAGTCCAGTGGTGCAGCCGTATAAGTCCAGGGGTACTTCCGTATAAGTCCAGTCCAGTGGTGCAGCCGTATAAGTCCAGGGGTACTGCAGTGTAAGTCCAGTGGTGCAGCCATATAGGTCCAGAGGTACTGCCTTATAAGTCCAGGGGTACTGCCATATAAGTCCAGTCCAGTGGTACAGCTGTATAAGTCCAGTCCAGTTGTGTTGCTGTATAAGTCCAGTGGTACTGCCGTATAAGTTCAGTCCACTGGTGCAGCCGTATACGTCCAGGGGTACTCCTGTATTAGTCCAGGGGTACTGCCATATAAGTCCAGTCCAGTGGTACTGCCGTATAAGTCCAGTCAAGTGGTGTTGCTGTATAAGTCCAGGGGTACTGCCATATATGTCTACCAATATTGTGCATGCATTACATTGGGGAAAATTCCAGCACATCCCATGTTATGCACATACAATTAATTTGGTGGTGCAGAATTTTTTTAAAAATGATAGGGGCGTGCCAGAGATTCTGTCGGTGGCCTGAAAAATTGCTGTCCACTTTCGACATTCAGCCACAGTGTGCCACTCCTAGATGGGCCAGGTGTTTGTGCCGCACACTTGTGTCGCTTAGCTTAGTCATCCAGCTACCTCATTGCACCTCTTTTTCTTCTTTGCATGATGAGCTGTTTGGGGCCTAGTTTATAAAAGTTCCATCCTGTCTGCCACTGCAGTGCCACTCCTAGATGGGTCAGGTGTTTGTGCCGCACACTTGTGTCACTTAGTCATCCAGCTACCTCGGTGCAACCTTTAGGCCTAAAAACAATATTGTGAGGTGTGAGGTGTTCAGAATAGACTGGAAATTAGTGGAAATGAATATTATTGAGGCTAATAATACCATAGAATCAAAATTACCCCAAAATTCTGTGATTATTAGCTGTTTTTATTAGTGATGAGCGGGTTCGGATCCTCGAGATCCGAACCCGCCCGAACTTCACCTTTTTTTTCACGGGTCCGAGCAATTCGGATCCTCCCACCTTGCTCGGTTAACCCGAGCGCGCCCGAACGTCATCATCCATTCTCGTGAGATTCGTATTCTATATAAGGAGCCGCGCGTCGCCGCCATTTTTCACTTGTGCATTGGAGATGATCGTGAGAGGACGTGGCTGGCGTCCTCTCAGTTTCTATGTTCAGTGGGCTGCAAATTGTGCTGCAAATATCTGTGCTCAGTGTGCTGCAAATATCTGTGCTCAGTGTGCTGCAAGTGCAAATATCTACGTTCTCTGCCTGAAAAACACTCCATATCTGACTGTGCTCAGTGTGCTGCAAATATCTGTGCTCAGTGTGCTCATTGCTTTATTGTGGGGACTGGGGACCAGCAGTACTATATAGTAGGAGGACAGTGCAGAGTTTTGCTGACCAGTGATCACCAGTATTATACATTCTCTGCCTGAAAAACGCTCCATATCTGTGCTGCATTGTAGTATATAGTAGGAGGACAGTGTAGAATTTTGCTGACCACCGGTATAACTATATATATAGCCGTACGGTACAGTAGTCCACTGCTCTACCTACCTCTGTCTCGTCAAGTATACTATCCATCCATACCTGTGGTGCATTTCAGTTTTGCATAGTTTGCTGACCACCAGTATATACTATATAGCAGTATGGTACAGAAGGCCACTGCTCTACCTACCTCTGTGTCGTCAAGTATACTATCCATCCATACCTGTGGTGCATTTCAGTTTTGCACAGTTAGCTGACCACCAGTATATACTATATAGCAGTACGGTACAGAAGGCCACTGCTCTACCTACCTCTGTGTCATCAAGTATACTATCCATCCATACCTGTGGTGCATTTCAGTTTTGCACAGTTTGCTGACCACCAGTATATACTATATAGCAGTATGGTACAGAAGGCCACTGCTCTACCTACCTCTGTGTCGTCAAGTATACTATCCATCCATACCTGTGGTGCATTTCAGTTTTGCACAGTTTGCTGTCAACCAGTATATACTATATAGCAGTACGGTACAGTAGGCCACTGCTCTACCTACCTCTGTCTCGTCAAGTATACTATCCATCCATACCTGTGGTGCATTTCAGTTTTGCACAGTTAGCTGACCACCAGTATATACTATATAGCAGTACGGTAGAGAAGGCCACTGCTCTACCTACTTCTGTGTCGTCAAGTATACTATCCATCCATACCTGTGGTGCATTTCAGTTTTGCACAGTTTGCTGTCAACCAGTATATAATATATAGCAGTACGGTACAGTAGGCCACTGCTCTACCTACCTCTGTGTCGTCAAGTATACTATCCATCCATACCTGTGGTGCATTTCAGTTTTGCACAGTTTGCTGACCACCAGTATATAATATATAGCAGTACGGTACAGTAGGCCACTGCTCTACCTACCTCTGTGTCGTCAAGTATACTATCCATCCATACCTGTGGTGCATTTCAGTTTTGCACAGTTTGCTGACCACCAGTTTATACTATATAGCAGTACGGTACAGTAGGCCACTGTTCTACCTACCTCTGTGTCGTCAAGTATACTATCCATCCATACCTGTGGTGCATTTCAGTTTTGCACAGTTTGCTGACCACCAGTATATACTATATAGCAGTACGGTACAGTAGGCCACTGCTCTACCTACCTCTGTGTCGTCAAGTATACTATCCATCCATACCTGTGGTGCATTTCAGTTGTGCGCAGTATATATAGTAGTAGGCCATTGCTATTGATATATTACTGGCATATAATTCCACACATTAAACAATGGAGAACAAAAATGTGGAGGGTAAAATAGGGAAAGATCAAGATCCACTTCCACCTCGTGCTGAAGCTGCTGCCACTAGTCATGGCTGAGACGATGAAATGCCATCAACGTCGTCTGCCAAGGCCGATGCCCAATGTCATAGTAGAGAGCATGTAAAATAAAAAAAAATAAAGCTCAGTAAAATGACCCAAAAATCGAAATCAAAATCGTCTGAGGAGAAGCGTAAACTTGCCAATGTGCCATTTACGACACGGAGTGGCAAGGAATGGCTGAGGCCCTGGCCTATGTTCAAGGCTAGTGGTTCAGCTTCTCCTGAGGATGGAAGCACTCATCCTCCTGCTAGAAAACTTAAGAGAGTTAAGATGGCAAAAGCACAGCAAAGAACTGTGCGTTCTTCTAAATCACAAATCCCCAAGGAGAGTCCAATTGTGTCGGTTGCGATGCCTGACCTTCCCAACACTGGACGGGAAGAGGTTGCGCCTTCCACCATTTGCACGCCCCCTGCAAGTGCTGGAAGGAGCACCCGCAGTCCAGTTCCTGATATTCAAATTGAAGATGTCACTGTTGAAGTACACCAGGATGAGGATATGGGTGTTGCTGGCGCTGGGGAGGAAATTGACAAGGAGGATTCTGATGGTGAGGTGGTTTGTTTAAGTCAGGCACACGGGGATACACCTGTTGTCCATGGGATGAATATGGCCATTGACATGCCTGGTCAAAATACAAAAAAACATCACCTCTTTGGTGTGGAATTATTTCAACAGAAATGCGGACAACTGGTGTCAAGCCGTGTGTTGCTTTTGTCAAGCTGTAATAAGTAGGGGAAAGGACGTTAACCACCTAGGAACATCCTCCCTTATACGTCACCTGGTCCGCATTCATCAGAAGTCAGTGACAAGTTCAAAAACTTTGGATGACAGCGGAAGCAGTCCACTGACCACTAAATCCCTTCCTCTTGTAACCAAGCTCCTGCAAACCACACCACCAACTCCCTCAGTGTCAATTTCCTCCTTAGACAGGAAAGCCAATAGTCCTGCAGGCCATGTCACTGTCAAGTCTGACGAGTCCTCTCCTGCCTGGGATTCCTCCGATGCATCCTTGAGTGTAACGCCTACTGCTGCTGGCGCTGCTGTTGTAGCTGCTGGGAGTCGATCGTCATCCCAGAGGGGAAGTCGGAAGACCACTTGTACTACTTCCAGTAAGCAATTGACTGTCCAACAGTCCTTTGCGAGGAAGATGAAATATCACAGCAGTCATCCTGCTGCAAAGCGGATAACTCAGGCCTTGGCAGCCTGGGTGGTGAGAAACTTGTTTCCGGTATCCACCGTTAATTCACAGGGAACTAGAGACTTGATTGAAGTACTGTGTCCCTGGTACCAAATACCATCTAGGTTCCATTTCTCTAGGCAGGCAATACTGAAAATGTACGCAGACGTCAGAAAAAGAGTCACCAGTGTCCTAAAAAATGCAGTTGTACCCAATGTCCTCTTAACCACGGACATGTGGACAAGTGGAGCAGGGCAGACTAAGGACTATATGACTGTGACAGCCCACTTGGTAGATGTATTGCCTCCCGCAGCAAGAACAGCAGCGGCGGCACCAGTAGTAGCTTCTCGCAAACGCCAACTCGTTCCTAGGCAGGCTACGCTATGTATCACCGCTTTCCATAAGAGGCACACAGCTGACAACCTCTTATGGAAACTGAGGAACATCATCGCAGAATGGCTTACCCCAATTGGACTCTCCTGGGGATTTGTGACATCGGACAACGCCACCAATATTGTGCGTGCATTACATCTGGGCAAATTCCAGCACGTCCTATGTTTTTCACATACATTGAATTTGGTGGTGCAGAATTATTTAAAAAATGACAGGGGCGTGCAAGAGATGCTGTCGGTGGCCCGAAGAATTGCGGGCCACTTTCGGCATTCAGCCACCACATGCCGAAGACTGGAGCACCAGGAAACAGTCCTGAACCTGCCCTGCCATCATCTGAAGCAAGAGGTGGTAACGAGGTGGAATTCAACCCTCTATATGCTTCAGAGGATGGAGGAGCAGCAAAAGGCCATTCAAGCCTATACATCTGCCTACGATATAGGTAAAGGAGGGGGAATGCACCTGACTCAAGCGCAGTGGAGAATGATTTCAACGTTGTGCAAGATTCTGCAACCATTTGAACTTGCCACACATGAAGTCAGTTCAGACACTGCCAGCCTGAGTCAGGTCATTCCCCTCATCAGTCTTTTGCAGAAGAAGCTGGAGACATTGAAGGAGGAGCTAAAACAGAGCCATTCCGCTAGGCATGTGGGACTTGTGGATGGAGCCCTTAATTCGCTTAACCAGGATTTACAGGTGGTCAATCTGTTGAAATCAGAGCACTACATTTTGGCCACCGTGCTCGATCCTAGATTTAAAACCTACGTTGTATCTCTCTTTCCAGCAGACACAAGTCTGCAGAGGTTCAAAGACCTGCTGGTGAGAAAATTGTCAAGTCAAGCGGAACGTGATCCGTCTACAGCTCCTTCTTCACATTCTCCCGCAACTGGGGGTGCGAGGAAAAGGCTAAGAATTCCGAGCCCACCCGCTGGCGGTGATGCAGGGCAGTCTGGAGCGAGTGTTGACATCTAGTGCGGACTGAACGACCTGCCAACTATTACTGACATGTCGTCTACTGTCACTGCATATGATTCTGTCACCATTGAAAGAATGGTGGAGGATTATATGAGTGACCGCATCCAAGTAGGCACGTCAGACAGTCCGTACGTATACTGGCAGGAAAAAGAGGCAATTTGGAGGCCCTTGCACAAACTGGCTTTATTTTACCTAAGTTGCCCCTCTCCAGTGTGTACTCCGAAAGAGTGTTTAGTGCAGCCGCTCACCTTGTCAGCAATCGGCGTACGAGGTTACTTCCAGAAAATGTGGAGAAGATGATGTTCATCAAAATGAATTATAATCAATTCCTCCATGGAGACATCCACCAGCAATTGCCTCCAGAAAGTACACAGGGACCTGAGATGGTGGATTCCAGTGGGGACTAATTAATAATCTGTGAGGAGGGGGATGTACACAGTGAAAGGGGTGAGGAATCGGACGATGAGGAGGAGGTGGACATCTTGCCTCTGTAGAGCCAGTTTGTGCAAGGAGAGATTGATTGCTTCTTTTTTGGTGGGGGCCCAAACCAACCAGTCATTTCAGTCACAGTTGTGTGGCAGACCCTGTCGCTGAAATGATGGGTTTGTTAAAGTGTGCATGTCCTGTTTATACAACATAAGGGTGGGTGGGAGGGCCCAAGGACAATTCCATCTTGCACCTCTTTTTTCTTTCATTTCTCTTTGCATCATGTGCTGTTTGGGGATTATTTTGTTCAAGTGCCATCCTGCCTGACACTGCAGTGCCACTCCTAGATGGGCCAGGTGTTTGTGTCGGCCACTTGGGTCGCTTAGCTTAGCCATCCAGCGACCTTGGTGCGCCTCTTTTTTTCTTTGCATCATGTGCTGTTTGGGGACTATTTTTTAAATCTGCCATCCTGTCTGACACTGCAGTGCCACTCCTAGATGGGCCAGGTGTTTGTGTCGGCCACTTGGGTCGCTTAGCTTAGTCACACAGCGACCTTGGTGCACCTCTTTTTTTCTTTGCATCATGTGCTGTTTGGGGACTATTTTTTAAATCTGCCATCCTGTCTGACACTGCAGTGCCACTCCTAGATGGGCCAGGTGTTTGTGTCGGCCACTTGGGTCGCTTAGCTTAGTCACACAGCTACCTCATTGTGCCTCTTTTTTTCTTTGCATCATGTGCTGTTTGGGGACTATTGTTTTGAAGTGCCATCCTGTCTGACACTGCAGTGCCACTCCTAGATGGGCCAGGTGTTTGTGTCGGCCACTTGGGTCGCTTAGCTTAGTCATCCAGCGACCTTGGTGCAAATTTTAGGACTAAAAATAATATTGTGAGGTGTGAGGTGTTCAGAATAGACTGAAAATGAGTGGAAATTATGGTTATTGAGGTTAATAATACTATGGGATCAAAATGACCCCCAAATTCTATTATTTAAGCTGTTTTTGAGGGGGTTTTGTAAAAAAACACCCGAATCCAAAACACACCCGAATCCGACAAAAAATTTTCAGGAAGGTTTTGCCAAAACGCGTCCGAATCCAAAACACGGCCTTGGAACCAAATCCAAAACCACAACACAAAACCCGAAAAATTTACGGTGCACATCACTAGTTTTTATGGGGTGTTTTTTTCAAAAATCATCCAGATCCAAAACCAAAACCCGAAAGGGTGGTTTTGGCAAAACCAATCCAGCTCCAAAACAAAAACATAAAACGCAAAATGTGCCCGCCTACTTCTCTGATTTTAAGTAGAGAGTATCTGCTTTAGTTGCATATTAAAGTAAATAAATGTTTTAGCTGCATTGCCTATATTAGGATATAGGCCCTCATTCCGAGTTGTTCGCTCGCTAGCTGCTTTTAGCAGCATTGCACACGTTAGGCCGCCGCCCTCTGGGAGTGTATCTTAGCTTAGCAGAATAGCGAACGAAAGATTAGCAGAATTGCGAATAAATAATTCTCAGCAGTTTCTGAGTAGCTCGAGACTTAGTCCTACATTGCGATCAGCTCAGCCCGTTTCGTTCCTGGTTTGACGTCACAAACACGCCCTGCGTTCAGCCAGCCACTCCCCCATTTCCCCAGCCACTCCTTCGTTTTATGCTGGTACGCCTGCGTTTTTCCGCACACTCCCAGAAAACGGTCAGTTTCAGCCCAGAAACACCCACTTCCTGTCAATCACACTACGATCACTTCAACAATGAAAATTTTTCATTCGGTCGTAAGTTTTGTGATAAAATACTTAGCGCATGCGCACTGCGTACCATGTGCATGCATATTTTTGCCTTAATCGCTCCTTTGCGAAAATCGGCAACAAGCGAACAACTCGGAATGACCTTCATAGTAGGAAAATATTAACCACAACTTACTTCTGTTTATTCTAACAATTATAGATGCAGCAAATATGTACTGTATATTTATACATACATTACGTTAGGAAAAAAGCTGTAATCAATCAACTTTATACACTTCATGAAATTTTAAACATATTAAATTCTTCTCATACGTCCTACCAGGCATTGAGATAATCACATTTTTTTTATTCTACATACACAAATACGTTATCTGTACTTGTTCTATACACATTTTATTATTTATAATCAGTTGATGAGCAAGCTCTATATTTTATGACCTAATGTATGTAACAACTCAGTGTCCTGCAATCTAGGCTCTAGAACCATGATAAAGCTGCTTTCTAAGTTCGTGATACATTTCTTTTTGGAGAGACAGTTTGTCATTCCACACAAATGTCAGTTCACCTTGTTTCTCACATATTTCTCCATTATTCTTCTTATGCATAATATAAAAGAAATATATATATAGGTCCTAAATATTATTAGTTCTACAGGATAAGTAACATTGGGGGTTATTCAGGGTTGTTAGCAAACCAAAAAACAAGCAACTTGGCAAAACCATGTAGCACTACAGGTGGGGCAAATGTAACATGATTTGGTGGGTTATATTGTTTCTGTGCAGGGTAATTACTTGCTGCTTAATTTTTACCCTGCAATTTAGATTTCAGTTTGAACACACCCCAACCAAATTTAAATCTCTCTGCACATGTTACATCTGTCCTATCTGCAGTGCAGTATGGTTTTGTCCCTAAAGGTGGGTATACACTGGAAAGATATATCTGCCGATTAATTGATCTGCAGATATATCTATGGACGGATCGGGCAATGTGTTGAGCATACACACTGCCCGATCCGTCGGGGACTGACGTCATGAACTGGGCGGGCGTTTACACACGCCCGCCCAGTTCAGCTGTCAATCACCGCCGGCCGCCGCAGCATGTGTACGGGCGGTCGGCCGACCGCCGTACACACACAGCGACGCGCCAATACATCGGTAGATATATTGGCCGTCGGCTGTGCTGCATGGCCGACTCGCTACGTCGGAGTTCACAGACGTATCGGCCGTACACACTGGCCGACGAACCCGCGCTATATATCGGCTGTTCAAGAGAACGGCCGATATATCGCCCAGTGTGTACGGGCCTTTAGTGTGCTTTTTTGGTTTGCTAACGAACCTGATTAAGGCCCATTGCTCAAATGTGCAAAAAACCTGAATAAAGCCCATTGCTCAAATGTGCAAAAAAACTGAATAAGGCCCACTGCTCAAATGTGCGACCCTTAAGCCCCGTACACATGGGAAGAGATGTGTGCTGAGCGATCTATCAGCATAGTTGCCTACCCTCCCTCATTCTGCAGTAGACTCCCTGAAATAGCAGCAATCTCCCTGACTCCCTGAATAGACTATCAATCTCCCTGATTGCACTTTATCCCCATTATGTACTGTAGCTGTTACATTCTTGGGGGGAAAAAAAGAAATCAGAGATACATACAGTTAAATGGGAACATCAGTGCCATTCCCTGCATTGGTTATATAAGGCACAATGGTCCCTATGGCTACATGCTTTTTAAATAAGGTTTTTCGTGGCAACTTACAGTATATGGAACCTCTTGTAAAACAATACACAAAAAAAAATCAATGTCTTTTCTTCAACAAGTAGATCTTACTGACTTTGGGGCTCATTTACATTTGGATGTAAGTCATGTTTATGACACGCCTCACCGATGTAGCAGTACGCGTCCGCGCTGATAGGTGTTACTTTCACATCTCCCTGAAATGCTCATTCAAAAGTAGGCAAGTATGTCTATCAGTGACACATCTTTCCCCTGCTCAGCACAGCGCGATGTGTGCTAATCGAGGGGGAGTGGGTGAAATGAGCGATGTGCTAGATTGTGCCTGCATGCAGGCCAATCTAGAACCGGCGATAGCGGGGCCGCACATCGCTATCGCTGTGGGGCATACACTCGGAGAGATCCGTGCTTAACTTCTAAGCAATCTGGTCAGATTGCTTAGAATTTAAGCACGGATCTCTCCGTATGTACCCCCCTTTAGTAACTTACCAAACATTTATTTTATTTGGACCTCATCAGTGACACACTCAATTCACACTACACAACACATTTGTTTTTTACCAATATTCCTAGATGGTACGCATCAAGCACATCAAAGTATGCGCATCCAGTCTGTAAAAAAGTGGAAAAACTGAACCTTTTGGAAATTTTGTTTCAATTGTAATTGAAAATTAGATTTTCCACTAAAACATACCTCCCAACATTTTTTTAAACATTTTTTTTTGTAAATTCGGGACCTCAAAAGGGTTGAAACCTCACAGTGCACCCTCATTTTCATCACTTGGGGGCATAAACTGCAATCCTGGAGATGCTGGGCTGCCCCCAGGCTCTCCGTGCACTATGAACAGATGCTGTGGTACCTACTGTATAAGCCGAAGTCAGTGTACCTATATTCTTTTACTTTTTCACATATGGAGATGTATTGTATGATCGTTTCCCCAACGCCTACTCATATTTGGTTTATCTTTTGGCAGGTGAGCTGTAAGTAAGTGATAGAATACAAAGCAGGGCTGGAAGAGGTTAACATTTCCATTGTACAGCCACTAGCTCGGTGTTTGAATCCAATACTTTAAGTCCATTGTGATATCAGATCATCAAGGATAGGGAAGGATAGATGAGGTTTAAAGGAATAAAAGCATGTGACAATTTTGTTTTAATGTAATGACTCAAATCCTAAATTACCTTAGATCACCTGAAGGCATTTAAATTAATTCAGCTCATCTGATCTTCTTTGAAGTGGCAATGATAGCTTGCAGGAACTTAGTAAAATGGGAATTTTCACTGAAATAGAATATCATGCAGCACAGAAGTGCTAGTTAAATATAGATAGGTGTATATGGATATATTATAAACTACATCAGGACGTTCTATAAAATCTGTCAGTTTTATAATCAGCTGTATTCAGTGGCATCTCTCACATAAGCAAGCAAGATGTGTTGTATCCATACTCACTAAATGTTGTTCAGCACAAATCTATCTATTGAATACTGTAGGCTTGACAATAATGTTAATGTGAATTCTAATGTTATAAATACTTTCTGTGTTGCAATTTATTCATATGGCGTGTTAAGACTCAGCTCTAAGACGAAGGTTATATACATTAATTCTGAGATGTTTGACCTAACCCCCTTTTTGGTGCGTAGTTTTAATAATACTTGTAATGTTGTATGTAAACTCTTTTTTTTTAATACATACTTTAACTTGCAAACATACTGTACAGCATAGGTTCTCAAACTCGGTCCTCAGGAGCCCACACAGTGCATGTTTTGCAGGTCTCCTCACAGAATCACAAGTGAAATAATAAGCTGCACCTGTGGGCCTTTTAAAATGTGTCAGTGAGTAATTAATACACCTGTGCCCCTGCTGGGTTACCTGCAAAACATGCACTGTGTGGGCTCCTGAGGACCGAGTTTGAGAACCTATGCTGTACAGCTTATGCCACATGGCGTATTGACATACCTCCCAACATGACCCTCTCCAGGAGGGACATAATGATCTGCTTCTGGACTTCCCTCTTAATGTATGATTGCCATCACCTGTGCTGAAACACCTTTCTTATCCATTAACCTGTTCAAAGCAGGTTCCGGCAATCATAAATTAAGAGAAAAGTCCAGAAGCAGAGCATTGTGTCCCTCCTGGAGAGGGTCATTTTGGGAGGTATGTATTGAGGCTAGGTGTATCAGGACACATCTGTATATATGTTTTGTGTTGAGAGGGCTTGTGTCTGTCTCACCACAATTGCCCACATTTCTTTAAGATCAGCTCCTTCCTTGAGAGAGGAAAACAAGACTTGCACATTCTGCACCTGCAGTAGTAATTTTGGAACTCTGGGCTTTCTGGATTACACAGCTCCAAGTGGAATAATAGAAGTCCAGGTTTTCCAGCTAACCCAGGGCCAGCAAGAAGTCAGAAGCAGGAGAGGGGTTTAAAACTCCCATGAACCCACTGCACATTGCAATGATACCTGTTAGAGGCCAGCAAGTAGGCTGCAGTTTTATAGTGCCAGGGACTTTGGACGTTGGCTGTGCCAGGAGAGCATGGTGGATGGTTGCTGCAGGTCATTGCAGCAGAATAACCGTTGAGCACGGGGAGTGCTAAGACATTTATGTTCATTTGTTCATTTTAAGTTATGTACCTGTGTGACCAGGCCCAAGCCAGTGTATGCTATGTGTAGTGTCTGATGCCAGCAAAGATACCGTATTTTATCGGATACCTGCCTTCCAAGTGCTTATTTCCAGTACCTGTTTTACAGTTTATTTTATAGGTCTGGGCTATTTATCTGCCAACCCATGGGCTGCAAAAGACTCTCTGAGCCTATGGCACTATGCTGCAATATACACACCGTGATTTTAAGCTAGAAGCTGGGAAGTCTCAGTGGCAGCTCAAGGTTCATATTTTTACAGATGTGGTAAAATGCAGCTTCAGAACTGAAACCAATATTGCTATGTACCCCAATAACATATGAAATGTTTTCATTGTGAAACTATAGTTAATTTCCTTTTAAAACTGTAGTTTCATTGGCGAAGACCAGAATAGTTTTATTGCGGGAAGCCTTGTGATATCATTGGATGACAAAGGTGAGGCTTCCTTTTCATCTGTGTAAATAATCCCCTCCCTTCCCCTTCGTATGGGGTAAATACAGGTGCACCTGAGGTAATTGAAAGGGAATTTGCCACCAATGTTCTGGAGCTGTGAGAGGAAGTGACAGTTGGCCTGAGGCAACAGCTGAAAGTGGCAGTGCCAGGTAAGTGCTGAGAGAAGAGTTTCCCATTGGCCTGTTCTGCCCAGTGAGGGAAAGAGATACAAATCTGTCTCCAGAAGGACTGGCTATATATTGCTGAGACCATTATGAACTTGTACATAAAGTAAAAGTTAAGGTCAAGGAATGATATTGGCGAGAGGGTGTGAGTGTTGGAGTGGCTGGGGTCCAGGGTTATTCAAAACCTCTTAGTTTTGATATCAAAAGTAAATATGGCAAAATTCAATATTTTATTGTGTCCGATCTCTCGCCAGGAAATCAAGGGGGTGAAATTCAAATTACTTTTTGACTGCGCTGATCACGCCCAGACAGGCTGGGTTTAGTAATGATAATGACGTGAAAAGGGCCATTTGGGCACCCAAACAGGTGACATTTAGCACACTTCAGCTTGCCAGAATGGGGGGCTGTGAGCTGAAATGTGTCTCCCAGCGGCTCATTGTATCTAAATGGAGCAACAATTGAATTGCTCTGTTAGGAGCCATCTACTGATTTTCTCTGTCATGTCACATTTATTAGATACACACAAATAACAAAAGTTGTAATGTTTGAAAAAAGTAAGATTACTGAATATTTCAATTAATATCAATTAAATTGAAATATTCTCATTGCAGTCATTTAAAAAATACCAATAAAGCTAAAAAAAATGCATAAAAACTGCTGAAACTAAATTTCAAAAACTCTTAATAATCCAAATATACCATAATGTAATTGTTAATAAAAGATACAATATAAAGTCACTTTGCTTTAGGGAAATAGGGTGTTGGCACTTTCTGTATGTACAGTATCTCATTGGTCTCTATAAAAAGAAACCAGAAATAGTCCCCCATTATTGCATGGTCCCAGCATCCTTGGTAGCAATGCTCCATTGTCAGAATGTCTTGAAAACATTCCCCCTGTTCATCACTTACACTACCAAGGTTGTCAGGGAAAAAGTATGGATGGGAATGTAAAAAGTAAATTTTAAGTGACATTCTACAACCCATATTCTTGTAGTTGTCCAATAGTTAATTCACAATGGATACGTAGTTGGTCTCTTTTCTGTTTTCTAAGAATCCACAAACAGAAGCCTCGAAGGAGGACCAAGCAGCAGACTAATTTTACATCAATTTAGCATTAAATATTTAATCAGTAAGCAGTTTCCTTATTTGAGGGCCAACAAATATGCCTACTTTAGCTTTGCTTAACTTAATTTCTCAAACTTTTGTGTTAGATAACTGAAATCCTGGCTTTATTTATCCAGAGCTTTCAAGAAATTCTTCATTAGGCCTAACCTAATGTGAAGAGGAGATAAAATGATTTATGTGGCTCAACCAATGGAGTGTACATGATGTTTTTCTCTCCAACAACTTAGTGTTTTTTTTCTTTTAGTAGAGATGTGTGGTTCACAACTCCGCAAATCCGAATCCAACCGAATTTTGTGGATCCAAAAACCAAACCAAAACCCGGTCTGCATCTCCCAAGAAGATCTGATCTGAACCAAGTCCTGGTTTATGCAAATTTTAAATATGTATTTCGGGTTTTGTTTTTTAGCACATTTTGTTGATGATTATAATTTTTTTGATCGATATTTTACTGTACCAAAAATCGAATCCAAACCAAAACACAGGAAAGAACATGATGAGGAATTAAAGCCAAATCCAAAACATGGGAGTCCACGCACATCTGTAATTTTTTATTTTCTAGTTTGGTGTTCAGCACCATACTGGTGAGCCAGCTATCACTAGTTTGGTGTTCCTAGTGAGCCACTATGTATCACTAATATTGTGCTAAACAGCAAACCTAATTATTAAACTATTAACAACAGTACACACACATATAGAATTTTATTTGCACATCAAATACTTTCATGTTCTAATGTCATTTTTTCAAAATATCTAAAAACCGTATGTGATATCAAATTTCCGATGGTATATTTGGATTTTACACACAATATTAAATGAAAATGTATATCTATATGCAAAATGGCTGTTGAGTAGCGTTATTAGTATCCATGCCCAAAAAACCACCCTGAGGTACAAAATTATACTATAAACTAAAAACAGTACATAGTTCTACAGCTGGTTACAATGACAATGTGAAGTTTCCAATAATATATTTTATTGAGCATAATAAACAATAGTAATCATTTTGTTGTTAATAAAATAAAGTTTATATGATTCATCTATATATAATTCAAACTGATTTGTACCTAAGTTAAATGGACTAAAAATATAAAAAAATAACTGCAAAATAACTTTTGGTAAGCATGCTTCAGAAAGACATCATCGCAAATGTTAACAGAGCATAATGTTCTCCCCTAATCTACAGTATGTAGCTGGGCAATCTTCATGGTTGACCCTGAGATTTAAGATTTTCAAACACACCTCAGCTTGTTACGGTTTATTGCAAAAATGTAATTGTTTCATTCTGAGATTCTATACCACCTGTTGTCTTATGATAGTAGCAGTACCATTGTTTTTTTTTTGTAATGCTTCAAAAAGTGAAACACTTCAACACACTAATTATACAAATTAAATTCAAGCACAATCTATATTCTGATTTAATTCTGATGTGCAGATCATATATTCAAGAAAATAATAATTGTTCTCTTAAGACAGATGTGGAATGATTAAGTGCTGCATCATTTAAATAATCTCAAGTCTATAATATTTAATATTTAATTTAAATTAAATAATTTGGAAAAACTAAAGAACAAACAATAACTTACAATTTACAAAACTATACTTCTGCTTTGACGAGTAGCCTATTTGCTATATATGTTAGTCTACATATACAACCTATAAAAACATAAAATAATGTACAGTAATTGATTCATAAATATACTACAGTTTTACGTAGATTTTATTTAATACATATTTTTAATCAGCTCTTGTATTCTTTATCCCAAACGAATAAAGACAACTTGACACACATAACAACAGTAGTCATAAGTAGCCAAATCTTTTCATACATCTAAACTATTAAATATATATAGGAAATATTCAACTTACCACTTCCATTGTAAAGAAGTTGCATGTTTTCAAATTCAAGGGAGGTATAAGATGAGTCTAAAACATCACTATAGTTAACCATTTCCATGTCCATTACTGAATTAGTCAGTTTCATTGCTAAATATGAAACTAAGGGAATTGAACAGCACAATTAATAATAAACTGTTTTCTCTTTCCTAGCAAACTCTGATAGGTAAATCTCTCAAACTAAATCTAAGATGAAGGAGGAGCTATGGAAATGCTTCTATGTTCTACATTCTACCTTTACCTCATTTTTTTATGGTACTTTAAGGTTATTCTCATGATAGTCTTGGAATGCTCAGCATAATATCCTTATCAGAATTATGTTTGTCAGTGTTTTTTTTTCTCTCTCTCTCTCTCTCTCTCTTTTTCTGATTGTAAAGATCAACATAAAACTCCCACGTTCTACAAAACTTTGACTGAAGCATCATGCAAGACAAAATTGCCATTTGTAGCTCAAAATTTTGGACAATTGAAAAACAAGCTACTTAAAATAAGTAATGGTATACAATGGTTGACAATATGTAAATAATTGAAATATTAATTATGTTTAATTAAATATTTAGCGAGATGCCTGAGGTCTCATAAGTTTTGACATGCCAAATTTGGCCCATAGGTTAGCAATAATTATTCCATTCATTTTTTTTGGCTTTCAATTTATATTAGATTCAATACTCTATGAAAACCTTTTAAATTCACAATCAATAAAACAAATTAAATGTGTTTGTGTATAATGTCCACATGCCTTTTTGCACGTTGTGTGCAGCATTTAAAAAGTGCAAAGCTGCACTTGATATTGATGCTTTCTTATGATTTATGTCCACTGTGTTTTATTTTAGATAAGCTGGACCAGTAAACAAAAGTATAACTAAGGGCTGTACAGTATAAGCTCAAATGCTGTTAAATGCCTAGAGTGGATTTAAATACATGAACATGGTTATGGTTTGGAAATAGTTGCTATTTGTTACTTGGTACTGTACGTTGTCTAGTTGCAGGGACCAATGGGGATGGAGCAGGGTGGGGGTTAGGTGGAATCTGAGGCTATACCATTGGTGTTTCTATCATGGGTGCAATGTGTGCAGTGCACACAGGCCCCCGGGGGGCCCACACCGCACACACACTGCACCCATATTGTTTATACCTACCTCTCCAGAGTCCCATGACTAGTGTTACAGCCACTGCATTTGTGGCAAAAATCCATCCAAATATGGCCACCACACATGCGCAGTTCAAAATTTGTCTCTGGACCATGGCGGGCGCCATGTTTCTGGAGACCTGCGCATGCGATGCCAGAGCCTGCAGCACTGTGGAGAGGAGGGGGCCCACCCTGAGTCTGCACATGGGCCCCCTCCTCACAGTGCCACTGTAGGGGGGTCCTGGACAACTTCCATGTGTGTGTGTGGGGGGGGAGGGCATTGTTGAGCCTGCTTAAGGGGCATGAGTCCTCCATGACCTCCATGGTAGTCTGCAGTTGTACAGCCATCCCTAATGTTGACTTGGTTGAAATGTCGAATGTGAAAATGTTGACAGTCACAATATCATAATGGACAAAGTCATACTGTATATCAACTTTCCAACTGTTGACATGCAAATTATGAGCATTTTGACATTTTGAACATATTGACATTGTGCATGTCGACATGTCACATGTCCACATAATATCCATGTTGACATTCTCAACATAACATCCATGTTGACATTCTGAATATTGATAGTCAGACCATGTTGACCTTTTGGTATCGTCATTATGAATGTTGACATTTCATACCACACCTGGCTTAATCATGTACCAGAACATACTGCCTTCCTTCTATTCTGCTGAGTGCTATGATTTGGTCACTGGTAACTGAACTGACTGGTCAGTGGTGGACCATTAAGCTGAAATTAACAACCACTCTCCAGCAATGGCATCACTACCATTATACAGCATGCTCTCCACCCTTGTAATCCTGCAGGTATCCCATATTTACTGTTTATAATTGTGTTTCAATGCATATACAATATTTGTGGGGTTATTAACACATATGGCACCTTAAGAATAAAAGATAATAATAATAATAATAATAATAATAACATTGAGAACTATGTGAAAAATATACAGTTTTATTAGGAATTTTTTTGGCATGAAGTAATAAAACCAAATAGCAGAGAAAGCTGCAAATTGTCACTATAACAAATCCAGAGCAAACCATTTAGGGCAGAATTCAATTAGCCACAGTAGATTACCGCAGGCTAATTGATCCCCCAGGGCAATCCAATTAGTCTGGGAGTTATCAGTGATTTTTTTATCACCTGCCTCAGTGGGCTGAAAAAAAGTCCCTGATAATTCGGAGGTTTACAGGTGCCACAACCATTTTAATTCATAAATCTGTGAACTTTTCATTGATTCTGCCTATTAACCGATGCTGATGCCCATTAACAGGTTAAGTTAAGGGCCATTAACAAGCCTATCAGGAAAAATCTGGAGTACAATTGAATGGCTCTGAGCGTTAAAACCGAAAGGCTACCTCCTGTTTTCACCTACAGTAATTTACCATGGATAATTGACTTTCCCCCTTAATATAAAGTATAAATACATCTTTCTAACGTTAGGAATATTGTGCATATAGTTTATGCAAGATGACTCTCTGTTCAAACATGTCTACATACAAATAGCTATGTAATACTGTATACTTAATCAAATGAACACTGTTATCAGCATACACAGATAACAAGTCGGGTTTCTGTATCTTATCTAAAGGACTATTAAACTTGTACTACTCTTTTTTATTAGATCTAATCATTTCCAGAAATCATGGGTTAAAGCAAAAAAACAAGCCAATTCCATAACAATAAAATCAAGGTTACCCCTGCTAAACAGTTTTCACAGGAATCAAATTATAGTTCTGTTTCAAGGGATTTGCCCATCATTTATAGGCTCCCACTAGAAAATAGTCTAACATACCGTGTTAAGTATTAACAGTGTATTCAAAATCTCATCGGCTTTAACAGACCTTACTTTTTTTTCTGTAGCGACATCAAAATGTGCAGTATAATTGCATTTCAAACAATAATACAGGTTGAGTATCCCATATCCAAATATTCCGAAATACGGAATATTCCGAAATACGGACTTTTTTGAGTGAGAGTGAGATAGTGAAACCTTTGTTTTTTTGATGACTTATGTACACAGACTTTGTTTAATACACAAAGTTATTAAAAATATTGTATTAAATGACCTTCAGGCTGTGTGTATAAGGTGTATATGAAACATAAATGAATTGTGTGAATGTAGACACACTTTGTTTAATGCACAAAGTTATAAAAAATATTGGCTAAAATGACCTTCAGGCTGTGTGTATAAGGTGTATATGCAACATAAATGCATTCTGTGCTTAGATTTAGGTCCCATCACCATGATATCTCATTATGGTATGCAATTATTCCAAAATACGGAAAAATCCGATATCCAAAATACATCTGGTCCCAAGCATTTTGGATAAGGGATACTCAACCTGTATATACATTCACATTAATTAGTAGGTAAAGTTTAAAATGTTACTTACTTTGATATATACCTTAAATAGGACAAGTGCATACTGTATAAAAACTCTGCATTTGGTATTGATTTATATCAAGTACAAGTAATACGTTTTCATGTTTACATTCCAGTTTATTACATAGGGGGTCATTCCGAGTTGATCGCTCACTGGCTAGTTTTAGCAGCCGTGCAAACGCTATGTCGCCGCCCACTGCGGAGTGTATTTTAGCTTAGCAGAAGTGCGAACGCTTGTGCAGTCGAGATCTGCAAAAACAGTTTGTGCAGTTTCTGAGTAGCTCTGAACCTACTCAGCGCTTGCGATCATTTCAGCCTATTCGTGCCCGGATTTGACGTCATACACCCGCCCAGCCACGCATGCATTTTTTCAGACATGCCTGCATTTTTGCAAACCTGGAGTAAACCTTTGAATTCTGGGCAAAGAGAAGGGAAAGATAAAGTAGGATTCAGACAATAGTCAGCTCATATCCACTGATGTCTGGGATTATCTGAATCGCTCTAACCAAAGGGACAGCCTTGTCAAATGAATTTGGATAGGCAGGTAGGACCCAGGCCTACTCGATGCAGTATCCTGGATATAAGCTGCCAATTCACTGTATGAAATGCTTTCTCAGTATCTATCGACAACAATATTGTAGGAGTGGTAGACTTAAAAGTGTATAAGGTTAATTACTTCCGTAGTGTTGTCTCAAGCCTCATGGCCTGGAATGAATAAATGGTTGGAGGTAAGTAGCTATAATTTTTTATTTTATTTAACAGGGAGATTGGGTGATAGCTAGTCGACAGAGTGGGATCTTTACCCGCTTTTGGATAAACATAAATTACACTTTTAATGATGACACTCATGATATCATATGGCATCCAGTATTGCTTGAACAATTCCATTGGTAATTACAAAGATTTTGGCAAATTTATAATATATGTAAGCTCATAAATAATATAACAGTAATTTAAAGCTAAATAATTCTGTGTATATATATATATATATATATAAAACGTAGATGTAGCCACTGTCATAATTGGCGCAATGCATATACATGGGCATACGCATAGCATCAAGGCGCTGTGAACACCATGCTGCGGCTGGTCACAACCACATTCACCCATGGGAATAACAGGGCTCATGCGTGCATTCGCACGTGCACATTCATTTATGGCCACACTAGCTGTGCCATCCATGCTGAGTTGTGGCACAGATGAGTGTGGCTACATACATTTATATACATTATACTGTTTGCATGTTGTTTTATTATTTAAAACTGAATGGGTTTCTCTACTAATAAAACAAGGCTGAAGATATGAGTCTGTTGCAATGTCTATACTGTTTAAAAAAAACATACAGTAGTAAGGAATTGACATTTACCATAGCTAGGGAGGTGGGGTGGAAATATGTAAAATACAAGAATTATGCCAGCACTCGGTTTCATCTACAGTATATGATACATGGCATCAACCTCACGGCAATAATGCCATCTGGAAATGTAAAAAATGAAAGCAATTGTTGCTGGAGCTTGTCACCACTACAAATTTGTGTGCATCTAGCAAAGTGAATGCACGAGAAATTACAGCCCCATACCAGGGCAGCAACGTGCCCTGGGCCTCTACCGCTCCCAAACCAGCACCACCACCATCCCCCCCCCACCTCCCCCCGGAAGCTGAGCAACCTAGCTCAAGGAAATGCGTCAAAAGCCCACTGCTATAAAGGACTTGGAATTTTACACCACTGCAAAATGGATCCAGATGAAGACTTTTTTCTACCAACAGTTTTGGACATTTCTCCTATGCGAGTTATTCATCCTCCATCTTGTGGA
Organism: Pseudophryne corroboree; assembly: GCF_028390025.1. Classification (NCBI taxonomy): domain Eukaryota; kingdom Metazoa; phylum Chordata; class Amphibia; order Anura; family Myobatrachidae; genus Pseudophryne; species Pseudophryne corroboree. The sequence continues at coordinate 717,015,288 of NC_086448.1, forward strand.
ACCGTGTGAGAGCATTACGAATCGGGTAATACCAGCTGACTGTGTGCAAATCTAAATGTCTAATGGAGACTAAGCCCCATTCTGCATAAGTCCGAGATCCTAAATGTGGACATGTTCCTAAGCATCAGATATATTCTATGATTCAAAGCTTCTTACACCTTTTTTATATGTTGTTTTTTCTTTCAATGTGTTGTTTTTAAATAAATTGACTTATACCTTGATCCGTTGTTTATACTTCAATGAAACTAACAACTGTAAGCGCTGATATAACCCGCTGATATAACCCACCTTTTTTGCTGTACTCTATTATAAGGTTTGACACCCGTGACCCTTTATTAGCTGCTGTGACAGCATGATGGGAATCCTTTGTTTTCTTTTTTCTATACTGAGAAGTGAGAATACAATGTGTGCATTATAGTGTTTATACGCCACACTACTTATTGAGAACACTTAGAAGCAGTCACACAATTCATATTCACCTCCTCTGGTTTTTATTTTCAAATGCCCCCTCTAGAAATGTATTACAGCCTCTAACTATATTCTCCCGAAGTATCATCTGAGGTTACCAACTTATCATCTTAATTACTGACACTTGTACATTACACATGTTCTGTGGCTGAGTAAAACAATGTAATATACAGACAGGAATCAATCATCTATACAACCTGAATAGTTTACACGTGACAGTAATTAAATTGATAAGTTGGCAAGCTTGCTACTCATACGCTGCTGATTTCTTTCCTTAGCCAGCACATTTATTAAAAAGAAATGTAATTAGTAGTGCTACATTATCAATGTAATGGTAAAAGATAACCCAGCTTGCAAAGCGTTGCAGGATCTGAAATCTTCACCAGCAACACCACCCAAAAATGATAAATTACATGTATCCTTGTTTTATGCACCTTTTTTGTACACTTTTTTGGAGGGCCATGCTCACTGCTTAATTACAAAACAGCTAAAATTAATCTAGACAGATGGAAAAAAGATCATGATATTCCAAAAACAGATGCATTACTTTTACAGTATTGTTTTTAGGTTTGTCTTGCCTAGACTGCAAAGCCAAAATCTAATACTTTTTCTACAGTATATACAGTAAGATCCATAGCAATCCATTAAACAGTTAAAAACAAATGTTACCAAATTGAATGTTTGGGAATGGGCAGAAAACTGCGTCCCCCCCAACATAAAGAGTACATGTTCACTAAATGACACATAAAAGAGGGCCAACTCACTAACGTTTCATTTTACAGTTTCAAAAAGGTTTTTAAAACTACAATATTGCAAACAAATTAATAAATCAATAAAAAAACATTTTACAATTTGTATTTTTATTTTTACCTTATGATAAAAAGGTCTGTGACCAACTGGCTCATAGTCAAAGATCAGGTTACACTCTTCTAAGAACCAGAAACTGCCTTTTTCGTTGTCCCGGGGACCCCACAAGCCTTAATCCGGCCCTGAGCTGCCCAGTGTCGGACTGGGGCATGAAGGGCCCACTGAGGAAATGCAGTGGTAGGGGCCCATTCTTAGTTGCTTGGCTAACCATTAGTGCATGGTCTGGGCCCCTTGATAAATAATATATATAGTAAATACTGCTAGTGCATGTATGATAATGTACCAGATTAATAACAGCAAGACACTGTAGAAAATACACCATAGTCCTGTGCAGTATAATGTAACATGTTCATAAGGGTGGGCCCCCAGGCAGTGGGGCCCACCAGTGGTTTCCACTGTACCCCTATGGGCCAGCCCGAGCCTGGCTGCAGCCACACCCACAATATATGTATTGCATGTGTAATGTGAACTCTGATGAGGTACAGAGCTAAAGGGTTTATGTACTAAGCCTTGGAGAGAGATAAAGTACCAGCCAATCAGGTCCTAACTACCATGTTACTGGTTGTGTTTGAAATTTGTCATTTAGAAGCTGGTTGGTTGGTACTTTATTGTGCGCCGCTTTATCTCACTCCAAGGCTTAGTACATAGACCCCTAAATGTGTAGAAGTATATGTATATGTAGCAGGCCCGGTTCTTGGCCTTGTGGCGCCCCGGGCAAAATATAGGGGCGTGGCTTCAAATGGGGGCGTGGTCACGACGCTGAAAGAAAAAATGAAATTAAAAAAAAGTATACTTACCATCCCCGTTCCTGATCCAGACCGCTGCAGACCCCCTCAGCCGGCGGCGCCGCTCTTCTCCTTTCCTCTCCTCTCTTCGATCTATGGGAGAGACGTTATTACGTCTCTCCCATAGAACAGCATAGACACTAGAGGTCAATTATGACCCCTAGTGTCTCTGTGCCACTATGCTGTGCGGTGCGCGATGACGTCATCGCGCATCGCACAGCAAAGGTCCTCTACATGAAGGGAAACTAAACCGTAGCGTCTAGTTTCCCTTCATGGAGAGGACCTTTGCTGTGCGGTGCGCGAAGACGTCATCGCGCACCGCACAACTAAGGTCCTCTCAATGAAGGGAAACTAAACACTAGGCGTCTGGTTCCCTTCAAAGCGGGGGGGCACAGCAGGGCACTGCGGGGGGCACAGTGGCGGATCTTGCCCTGGTGCGGCGCCCTCCGGATGGCGCCGGCTCCCTCCGGAAGGCGGCGCCCCGGGCAAAAGTACCGCTTGCCCGTGGCAAGAACCGCCACTGATATGTAGGGCAGCTTGGTAGTGGTTAGCTGGCTCCCCTATTTTGTCCCACAATCCAAGAACATACTGGTAATGTAGTTTAACTGGATTCTGAAAGAAAAAAAAGCCCTAGGGAATATGTGGTAAGTAAACATAGGGCCTAATTCACTATGGATCACTACTGAGGCTGAGATAGCGATAAATCTGCTTTTGCTAAAAATCACATGTGAAGAGCCACCCAGAAAGAATAAAAGACGCCTCCGATGCATTTGCAAATCTGCGTATGCAGTAGCAGAATCACAATGCATACGCAGTTGCGACTGACCCCAGCATACTCAAATCAATAAGAATTTAGTCGCACCAGGTGCCATGTTTTTGAATGCAGATGACACGCCCTGATGAAACATCAGATACATGTCCCAAAAATGACCATGACACCCCTGCGTTTTCCCAACCACTCCCCACAAACACCATGTTACCACCCACAAATGGTCACTTCCTGTCAATTAAATTGCAATCTCTTTACAATTATGATGTATACGCAGTGCGATCGCATTTTGCCCTGCACTCATGCACAATGGCCCTCATTCCGAGTTGTTCGCTCGTTCTTTTTCATCGCATCGCAGTGAAAATCCGCTTAGTACGCATGCGCAAAGTTCGCACTGCGACTGCGCCAAGTAACTTTACTATGAAGAAAGTATTTTTACTCACGGCTTTTTCTTCGCTCCGGCGATCGTAATGTGATTGACAGGAAATGGGTGTTACTGGGCGGAAACACGGCGTTTTAGGGGCGTGTGGCTGAAAACGCTACCGTTTCCGGAAAAAACGCAGGAGTGGTTGGAGAAACGGTGGGAGTGCCTGGGCGAACGCTGGGTGTGTTTGTGACGTCAACCAGGAACGACAAGCACTGAACTGATCGCACAGGCAGAGTAAGTCTGGAGCTACTCTGAAACTGCTAAGTAGTTAGTAATCGCAATATTGCGAATACATCGGTCGCAATTTTAAGAAGCTAAGATTCACTCCCAGTAGGCGGCGGCTTAGCGTGTGTAACTCTGCTAAATTCGCCTTGCGACCGATCAACTCGGAATGAGGGCCAATGTGTTCACAGTGCAAACGCAGTTTGTCGATAATCACTCACTGCGTGCAATCTCACATTCAAACAGTAGTGAATCAGGCCCATGGATTGTAAACTCCTCTGGGACAGGAAATGGAACTGATATGAATGACCGAATAGTCTCAGTAAAGTTATGCAGATTATATGTACGCTATATAAATAACTGTTACATAAGTATGTACAGTGGCAAACGCAGGATTTCTAGAGAGGGGTTTCCAAATGTAGTCCACAATCTCCGAATCTGCAGAATATTGGCGTAAATGCGGGAGACTGGGGGAGCGGTAGAAGAACCTAGTAACGACCCTGGACATTAATGTACACATTCATCTTTTTGTACATTGGATACTGTATGGAATACATTATTAATATTTAAAACTTTAGATGGTCTATAGTATGGGCTGTAGCAAACATTTAAATTATATAAAGAAGTGGTCAGGAAAAGGTTAAACAAACTATAAAAGGTTAAACAAACTATAAATAAGTACACAACTATAGTAGAACCAGTACTGCACTTTCTACGCACACATTCTCCCACTTCATGGTAAGCTCCTGTCTCTTCTTCCTGGTAGCTACTCTCTAGTCCAGAGCACTGACTGAGGACTCAGATCCTCACATAGAGCAAACTTGGTAGAAGAAGATGCTACCACTGGGCATGTGCAGCAGCTCTGCTCTGTTCCATAACCTGCATGATGTGGCAGCAGCTCTAGTAATCGTAATATACTGTATACTAATTCTACTATTGTCATAATATGAGAATCTTGCCAAGAGGAGGGGGGTTTCCAGGCAACCAGAAACCCCCCCCCCCCCCTGCATTTGCCTATGATGTAGGATTGTCACTTTTGCCAAATTATTTAATTTAATTAAAAATGTAATGAAGACAAAATGCATTCCCCAATAGATAAACAATGTTGTCAAGTCCTTTGTTCTATACATATAATGCCTTTAATTGTAAAAGGTGATAAATTGCTTATTTTGAAAATGATGTTTTTAAAACAGATATGTACCTGTACCAAACCTAGTAGTTCTGTGCCTTTATAAGTCATTATGGAAGATGTATCAAGCCTTGGAGAGAGATAAAGTGGAGAAGATGACCAAATCAACCAATCATCTTCTGTCATTCATAGACTGTGCAAGATAAATGACTATTAGAAGCTGATTAGGGCTCCAGAATGCCCTGTGCCGGCCATGCCTCCAAAGCATATAAAGACATAACATCATGGAGAGAGGGTCACCCTCAGGATGCTCTGAGTGGTTGCACAGACGGCTTTGTGAGTGCCTGGAGCATCCAAAGGGGGGCACTGCTGTAGCAATAGTTGCTGCATGGTACCATTGCGGGCACCCTACCAGCCACAAGCAAGGGCCGTGGACAGCGACGATGCTGCCCACAGTGCCCTGCACTCTCTGCGGCGGCATCTCCCACATAGAGATGTGTGCCAGACCACTTTTACTAAATATGGATTTGGCTCTGATTCGTCATCCAGCTTTGGATTTGGATTTGCCAAACTGCAGTGACTGGCTTTGGATTTGGATTTGGCTAAAATCACATAATTTGGGCTTTTGTTTGTTCCCATAGTATTATTAACCTCAATAACATTCATTTCCAGTCATTTCCAATCAATTTTGACCACCTAACAGCTCACAATATTGTTTTAACCAATTTTAGCCACAGGATGCATCGAGCTGGCTGATTACTAAGCGACAGAGCAGCGGCACAAACACACAGCAGTCTATAGCACATCTATGAAACATTGCCACACACTGCGCGGATCACAGGGCTTATACTGTAGATGAACGTGAACAAAATGCACTTGAGTAAAGCACACCAACCAGTACAAAAACAATAGATATACTGTATTATATATATTTTATTTTTCTATTTTTAAACCTGCAGCTGGATTCCAACTGCATGGATCACAGGGCTTATAGATGCATGTGAAAAAAATGCTCTTGAGTAAAGTGCACCAACCAAACAGTACAAAAACAATAGCTATATTATATACATACAGTATCTTATTTTTCTATTTTTGAACTTGCAGCTTTGCTTCCACTGCATGGATCCCAGGGCTATAGGAGGAAAAGAAAAAAATAAGAATTTACTCACCGGTAATTCTATTTCTCGTAGTCCGTAGTGGATGCTGGGAACTCCGTAAGGACCATGGGGAATAGCGGGCTCCGAAGGAGGCTGGGCACGCTAGAAAGATCTTAGACTACCTGGTGTGCACTGGCTCCTCCCACTATGACCCTCCTCCAAGCCACAGTTAGGATACTGTGCCCGGACGAGCGTACACAATAAGGAAGGATTTTGAATCCCGGGTAAGACTCATACCAGCCACACCAATCACACCGTACAACTCGTGATATGAAACCCAGTTAACAGTATGAAACAACAGAGCCTCTCAACAGATGGCTCAACAATAACCCGATTTAGTTAACAGTAACTATGTACAAGTATTGCAGATAAACCGCACTTGGGATGGGCGCCCAGCATCCACTACGGACTACGAGAAATAGAATTACCGGTGAGTAAATTCTTATTTTCTCTGACGTCCTAGTGGATGCTGGGAACTCCGTAAGGACCATGGGGATTATACCAAAGCTCTTAAACGGGCGGGAGAGTGCGGATGACTCTGCAACACCGAATGAGAGAACTCCAGGTCCTCCTCAGCCAGGGTATCAAATTTATAGAATTTTGCAAATGTGTTTGCCCCTGACCAAGTAGCAGCTCGGCAAAGTTGTAAAGCCGAGACCCCTCGGGCAGCCGCCCAAGATGAGCCCACCTTCCTTGTGGAATGGGCATTGACAGATTTTGGCTGTGGCAGGCCTGCCACAGAATGTGCAAGCTGAGTTGTATTACAAATCCAACGAGCAATAGTCTGCTTAGAAGCAGGAGCACCCAGCTTGTTGGGTGCATATAGGATAAACAGCGAGTCAGATTTTCTGACTCTAGCCGTTCTGGAAACATATATTTTCAGTGCCCTGACAACGTCTAGCAACTTGGAGTCCTCCAAGTCCCTAGTAGCCGCAGGCACCACAATAGGCTGGTTCAGGTGAAACGCTGACACCACCTTTGGGAGAAACTGGGGACGAGTCCTCAATTCTGCCCTATCCATATGGAAAATCAGATAAGGGCTTTTACAGGACAAAGCCGCCAATTCTGATACTTGCCTGGCAGAAGCCAAGGCCAATAACATAACCACCTTCCACGTGAGATATTTCAGATCCACGGTTTTTAGTGGTTCAAACCAATGTGATTTTAAGAAACTCAACACCACGTTGAGATCCCAAGGTGCCACAGGGGGCACAAACGGGGGCTGAATATGCAGCACTCCTTTAACAAATGTCTGAACTTCAGGTACTGAAGCTAGTTCTTTTTGAAAGAAAATCGACAGAGCCGAAATCTGGACCTTAATGGAACCCAATTTTAGGCCCATAGTCACCCCTGACTGTAGGAAGTGCAGAAAACGGCCCAGCTGAAATTCCTCCGTTGGGGCCTTCCTGGCCTCACACCATGCAACATACTTCCGCCATATGCGGTGATAATGAGTTGCTGTGACCTCTTTCCTGGCTTTAATAAGCGTAGGAATGACTTCCTCCGGAATGCCCTTTTCCTTCAGGATCCGGCGTTTAACCGCCATGCCGTCAAACGCAGCCGCGGTAAGTCTTGGAACAGACAGGGCCCCTGCTGTAGCAGGCCTTGTCTGAGCGGCAGAGACCACGGGTCCTCTGAGATCATCTCTTGAAGTTCCGGGTACCACGCTCTTCTTGGCCAATCCGGAACCACGAGAATTGTGTTTACTCCTCGCTTTCTTATTATTCTCAATACCTTTGGTATGAGAGGTAGAGGAGGGAACACATAAACTGACCGGTACACCCACGGTGTCACTAGAGCGTCCACAGCTGTCGCCTGAGGGTCTCTTGACCTGGCGCAATACCTCTCTAGTTTTTTGTTTAGGCGGGACGCCATCATGTCCACCTTTGGACGACCCCATTGATTTACAATCAGTTGGAAGACTTCTGGATGAAGTCCCCACTCTCCCGGGTGGAGGTCGTGCCTGCTGAGAAAGTCTGCTTCCCAGTTGTCCACTCCCGGGATGAACACTGCTGACAGTGCTAGTACATGATTCTCCGCCCATCGGAGAATTCTTGTGGCTTCTGCCATTGCCATCCTGCTTCTTGTGCCGCCCTGTCGATTCACATGGGCGACTGCCGTGATGTTGTCTGACTGGATCAGCACCGGCTGGTGTAGGAGCAGGGATTTTGCTTGACTTAGGGCATTGTAAATGGCCCTTAGTTCCAGAATATTTATGTGAAGGGCAGTCTCCTGACTTGACCATAGTCCTTGGAAGTTTCTTCCCTTTGTGACTGCCCCCCAGCCTCGTAGGCTGGCATCCGTGGTCACCAGGACCCAGTCCTGTATGCCGAATCTGCGGCCCTCCAGAAGATGAGCACTCTGCAGCCACCACAGAAGAGACACCCTGGTTCTTGGGGACAGGGTTATCAAGCGATGCATCTGAAGATGCGATCCGGACCACTTGTCCAACAGGTCCCACTGAAAAATTCTGGCATGGAACCTGCCGAATGGAATTGCTTCGTAAGAAGCTACCATCTTTCCCAGGACCCGCGTGCAGTGATGCACCGATACCTGTTTTGGTTTTAGGAGGTCTCTGACTAGAGAAGACAACTTCCTGGCTTTCTCCTCCGGGAGAAACACTTTTTTCTGGACTGTGTCCAGAATCATTCCCAGGAACATTAGACGTGTCGTGGGGACCAGCTGTGACTTTGGGATATTCAGAATCCAGCCGTGCTGGCGCAGCACTTCCTGAGATAGTGCTACTCCCACTAACAACTGTTCCTTGGATCGTGCCTTTATTAGGAGATCGTCCAAGTATGGGATAATTAAAACTCCCTTTTTTCGAAGGAGTATCATCATTTCCGCCATAACCTTGGTAAATACCCTCGGTGCCGTGGAGAGTCCAAACGGCAGCGTCTGGAATTGGTAATGGCAATCCTGTACCACAAATCTGAGGTACTCCTGGTGAGGATGGTAAATGGGGACATGCAGGTAAGCATCCTTGATGTCCAGGGATACCATGTAATCGCCCTCGTCCAGGCTTGCAATAACCGCCCTGAGCGATTCCATCTTGAACTTGAATTTTTTTATGTATGTGTTCAAGGATTTCAAATTTAAAATGGGTCTCACCGAACCGTCCGGTTTCGGCACCACAAATAGTGTGGAATAGTAACCCCGGCCTTGTTGAAGTAGGGGTACCCTGATTATCACCTGCTGGGAATACAGCTTGTGAATCGCTGCTAGCACCGCCTCCCTGTCTGAGGGAGCAATCGGCAAGGCAGATTTTAGGAACCGGTGGGGTGGAGCCGCCTCGAATTCCAGCTTGTATCCCTGAGATACTATTTGAAGGATCCAGGGATCCACCTGTGAGCGAGCCCACTGATCGCTGAAATTCATGAGGCGGGCCCCCACCGTACCTGGCTCCGCCTGTGGAGCCCCACCGTCATGCGGCGGACTTGGAAGAGGAAGCGGGGGAGGACTTTCGTTCCTGGGAACCTGCTGTTTGCTGCAGCCTTTTTCCCCTACCTCTGCCTCTAGACAGAAAAGACCCTCCTTTTCCCCGCTTGTTTTTCTGGGTCCGAAAGGACTGAACCTGATAAAATGGCGCCTTCTTAGGCTGTGAGGGGACATGGGGTAAAAATGCTGACTTCCCAGACGTTGCTGTGGAAACTAGGTCGGAGAGACCATCCCCAAATAATTCCTCCCCTTTATAAGGCAAAACTTCCATGTGCCTTTTGGAATCTGCATCTCCAGTCCACTGGCGAGTCCATAAGCATCTCCTAGCAGAGATGGATAATGCACTTACTTTAGATGCCAGCCGGCAGATTTCCCTCTGTGCATCTCTCATGTATAAGACTGAGTCTTTGATATGGTCAATTGTTAGCAGAATCGTGTCTCTGTCTAATGTGTCAATATTTTCTGACAGTTTATCTGACCACGCAGCGGCAGCACTGCACATCCATGCTGACGCAATAGCTGGTCTAAGTATAATGCCTGAGTGTGTATATACAGACTTCAGGATCGCCTCCTGCTTTCTATCAGCAGGTTCCTTAAGGGCGGCCGTATCCTGGGACGGTAGTGCCACCTTTTTAGACAAACGTGTGAGCGCTTTATCCACCCTAGGGGGTGTTTCCCAACGTAACCTATCCTCTGGCGGGAAAGGGAACACCATTAGTATCTTCTTAGGAATTACCAATTTCTTATCAGGGGAAGCCCACGCTTCTTCACACACTTCATTTAATTCATCTGACAGGGGAAAAACTACAGGTAGTTTTTTCTCCCCAAACATAATACCCTTTTTTGTGGTACCTGGATGTAAATCAGAAATATTTAACACCTCTTTCATTGCCTCAATCATGCAGTGAATGGCCTTAACGGGCATTAAATTTGACTCATCGTCGTCGACACTGGTGTCAGTATCCGTGTCGACATCTACTTGTGCCATCTGAGATAGCGGGCGTTTCAGAGCCCCTGATGACTTTTGAGACACCTGGACAGGCACGAGCTGAAGACTCGGCTGTCCCACAGTCGGCATGTCGTCAAATTTTTTATGTAAGGAGTCTATACGTGCACTCATTTCCTGCCATAAACTCATCCACTCAGGTGTCTGCCCCCCAGGGGGTGACATCCCTGCTAAAGGCATCTGCTCCCCCTCCACATCATTATCCTCCTCAAACATGTCGACACAGCCGTACCGACACACTCCACACACACAGGGAATGCTCAAACAGAGGACAGGACCCACAAAAAGCCCTTTGGGGGGACAGAGTAAGAGTATGCCAGCACACACCAGAGCGCTATATATATATATATATATACAGGGACTAACTGAGTTATGTCCCTAATAGCTGCTTTTCAATAAAATATATATATACTGCCAAATTTAATGCCCCCCCTCTCTTTTCCCTCTTACTGGTACTGTAGATTGCAGGGAAGAGCCAGGGAGCTTCCTTCCAGCAGGAGCTGTGAGGGAAAAATGGCGCCAGTGTGCTGAGGAGATAGGCTCCGCCCCTTTTTCGCGGCCTATTCTCCCGCTTTTTATGGAATTCTGGCAGGGGTATTTACCTCATATATAGCCCCTGGGGCTATATATTGAGGTATTTTAGCCTGCCAAGGTGTTTTTATTGCTGCCTCAGGGCGCCCCCCCCCAGCGCCCTGCACCCTCAGTGACCGGAGTGTGAAGTGTGTGAGAGGAGCAATGGCGCACAGCTGCAGTGCTGTGCGCTACCTTGGTGAAGACAGAGTCTTCATGCCGCCGATTTTCCGGACCATCTTCTTGCTTCTGGCTCTGTAAGGGGGACGGCGGCGCGGCTCCGGGACCGAACATCAAGGCTGGGCCTGCGGTCGATCCCTCTGGAGCTAATGGTGTCCAGTAGCCTAAGAAGCCCAATCCGGCTGCAAGCAGGCGAGTTCGCTTCTTCTCCCCTTAGTCCCTCGCTGCAGTGAGCCTGTTGCCAGCAGGTCTCACTGAAAATAAAAAAAATCTAAGACTATTACTTTCTAAGAGCTCAGGAGAGCCCCTAGTGTGCATCCAACCTCGGCCGGGCACGAAATCTAACTGAGGCTTGGAGGAGGGTCATAGTGGGAGGAGCCAGTGCACACCAGGTAGTCTAAGATCTTTCTAGAGTGCCCAGCCTCCTTCGGAGCCCGCTATTCCCCATGGTCCTTACGGAGTTCCCAGCATCCACTAGGACGTCAGAGAAAGGATCTGTTTCTGGTGCACTAAGTGATATATTGAGATAAAATTTAACTTTTAATTAATTTGTTTAAAATATGTATAGACATGTTCTATTTCATGTCCTCCGAAATAACGAATGCAAAATATTCTAAAAACATCTACATTTAATGTGACAACATTGCAATACACAGTCTTGTCATGTTGTCACATTAAATGTAGATGTTTTTAGAATATAAATATATATTTTATTTTTATTTTTCTGTATTTTAAATTGCAGCTAGGCTCGAACTGCGTTGATCACAGGGCTTATAGATGGACGTGAACTAAGCAGACCAAAGAGTGCAATTTACAGCAGAGTATAGCACAGCACAATCAGCGGGCCCCCTATACACAGTCACTATACGGCACAGCCACTTGTGAGTCTGGACACAGCATAGCCAGTATAGCAGAGTATTGCGCAGCACACAGCAGCATGCCACCTACACACAGTAACTATACAGCACAGCCAGTATAGCAGAGTATAGCACAGCACACAGCACCATAAAACATGTCACCTATACACAGTCACTCGCTATACAGCACAGCCACTTGTGAGTCTAGACGCAACACAGCCAGTATAGCAGAGTATAATGCGGCATGCATCAGCATGCAGTGTGCCCCCCTCCCCCCAGTCACTATCCAGCACAACCACAGCCCACTATACATTACAGCCAGGGCCGGCGCTACCATTAGGCAGCTTTAGGCGACTGCCTAGGGGTGCCAGCCACTGGAGGGCGCCACTGAATTCATCTAGCAAAAAACTGAAGCATGAATGCGGGTTAGTAATGAACCTACAGATGTAGGGATGGAACACAATAAGGAGCATACAAATATATGTATGTCTGTGTGTATATATGTATGTATACACATACAGTTAAAGGCGACGGACAGGATGTTGCATTCAGAATCCCAACAGCCGGCATCCTGAATGTTAGTGTGACGGGGAGGGTTAGGGTTAGGCTGGGGGGAAGGATGGTCATGGTAAGCGGTAAGGTTAATGAATTTAATTCAAATTTTGATATTATGGTGGTTGGGATGCTGCTGTAGGTATTCTGACCGGTGGCATCCCATACCCAACTCCAATTAAATATGCCCACCACACCCCATGTACAGTATTATAGAGTATATAAAGAATAGACGGCACTCAAGGACTTTTAAAGTGAAAGTATATTGTGAACAAAGTCACAAAAACTTCAAATGTCTTTGAGTGTTGTCCCTTTTCTCTGTATATGTATAATGATGCAATTCACCCCAGCCCACTTAGTGGCCACCTGCATCTCCCCTCCGAGAACTGTTGGTGGTATTGGTGGGGGTCTACAGGTTAGGGGGCGCTAGGCTGAAGATTTGCCTAGGGTGCAGCGAGACCTTGCACCGGCCCTGATTACAGCCACTACAGCAGAGTATAACACAGCAAATGGCAGCATGCATTCCAGTGAAATGGTGCAGAGCCCTGCCCGCGGCGCCTTATACAGAATCAAAGTCCCGCGAAAATCCAATGCCGGGAAGATGATGTTCGGCCTCGAATGGGAATCCAAGTCTGGTGGGAACACCCGACCCCCGGTTGGACTCAGTTCCCAGCTCTCGGAGTGGTTTGGATTCTGTGGAATCTGAACAGCTCATCTCTACTTCCCACACACCTCTAGTTACAGCCCTTCCCCATACTATCTATCATTCCAACATTTTTTTTATACTATGGTCTAAATTCTTATACTGGCTTGGCATCTTTGTGTTTGTGTGTGTAGTGGCATGGGGATAATCTGGGGGCAATGTTACAGGTATACCATACTGTAAGTATTACAGTTATTCTACAGTACTTCCGAGCATTGTAACCCACCATATAAGTGACACTTTTCATGAAAGAACTACAGTAGGACTGTATAAATGGTGCAAAGCAGCATATAATGTAGATGTCTGGTAACCCACAGAAATATTCAAGTATTATTTTTGTGCAGTTGAGTGCTACCTATACATTTCATACTCTTGGCTGTGGGTAGAATTCTGTACATTTGTGTTATTTTCAGTTTGGTAAATAAGTTGCTGTGGTAATAAGTACAATAACAATGGCAGCACACTTTTACTTAACCCATGCAGTTACAGATGTAGCCGGGCTCAGCTTACCCGCGATGCATACACACATGTGCAGGTATCACGGGAGCAACTCGCTGTGCCCTGCTGCAACTATTTGCACCTGCAATCAAGCAATGCAATACAATGCACTGCACTGCACATGTGTGTTGCAAAAAAGGACACAACTGGGCAAAACCATGTTGCACTGCAGGTGGACATGTGCAGAGAGCTTTAGATTTGGGTGGGTAATATTGTTTCTGTGCAGGGTAAATTCTGGCTGCTTTTGCATACAGGGGCTAATTCAGTAAGTATAGCAAACTCTTTGGATGGCATGCTGGGGGCCGCCCAGCATGCTGACCGGAGCCTCTCCCAGTTGAACAGGCAGAAATTCTGCTTGTTAACAGAAACTGTGAAAGCCTCCTGCCGGCGCAGCTTAGCTGCGGCCGCAGGAGACTCGCCGACAGTTTTCTGGTCCCAACAGCTGCATGTGACATCACACAGTCACCACGATCATGCCCACGACGCGCCCCCGTTCGTCCACCTCCGCCCACCATTGGCGCCGCCCACAACGCTCCGTCTCCTACCTGGAAACGGAGTGTTGCCACCCGCCCCGCGCCCGCCTCTGCCTGATTGACGACCCCCCCCCCACAGAAAGTGCATGCGCATGTGCAGGATGGGCACTGCGTATGCACCCGCATCTTTTAAGCAAAAATTCCGGTTGGATCGCACAATGCGAACCAACCTGAATTAGCCTCATTGCCCACAAATGTTAGGCCACTTTATTTTTACACTGCAATTTAGATTTCAGTTTGAACACACCCCACCCAAATCTAACTCTCTCTGCACAAGATACGGTCTTCACAGCCCCAACCCCAAGATACATCTGCCCCACTTGCAGTGCAACATGGCTGTGCCCAGTTGTGTGTTTTTTTTTGCTGTGCTAGCAAACCTGAATCAGGCCCTATGGTTTTCATTCCGACTCGATCGCTCGCTGCAGTTTATCGCAGGGCAGCGATCGGGTCGGATTTGCGCATGTGCAGGCGCCTCAGTATGCCGGCTCATGCTGGCCGGCCAAAGGCTGTTGCATTGTAGCGATTCCCTCTACCTGATTGACAGGCAGAGGCAGTCACTGGGCGGGAGGGGGATGGACGGCAGCATCAACCTGCCGTTTAGGAGGCGCGGACCGGCCGTTGGGAGGGCGGGCCGTGGCGGCTGCGTTATATCACATGCAGCCACTGCTACCCAGGGCAGCGAAGAGGTTCTCCTGGCCAGCCGCAGGAGCTGTGCTGGCCGGGAGTAACTCCTGTAATGCAAAAGCATCGCCGCTGTGCTATACTTTTGCATTTCTGCTTTTGCATTTCTAAATTTAGCACAGCTACGATCAACTCAGAATGACCCCCTGTATCTGAACCTTTGCAATCAATTCCTCTATTTAAACAGCTGAAATAATATACAAGTTTTTTTTAAAATTACAAAATCACAGTTGCATTTATTCTTAGCTGCTAGTCTAAATCACAATTTACAGACTATGCTGATAAACAATTTTATTTGTCATTTTTTTATATTCTTAACACTCTGTCATAGCTAATCCTATCCATTACTGGGGCAATAAAGGAAACAGCAATAAAGTGATTATATTGCAGAATGTTTATTTAGTCTTGCTCCTTAATGACAGAGACCTTTGTACCTGGTGTCACCTGGAACCATCCAGCTAAACTTTTTAATATTTTTTTTTTTTTTTTGGTAGTACAAACCATGCATCTCATTAAATCGAATATACACTGTATTCACATTATCGTTTTTATTTTGTCTAAGTACTATGGGCCTAATTCTGAGTTGATCGCAGCAGCAACTTTGTTAGCAGTTGGGCAAAACTATGTGCACTGCAGGGGGGGGGCATAACATGTGCAGAGAGAGTTAGATTTGGGTGGGGTGTATTCAATCTGCAATCTAAATTGCAATGTAAAAATAAAGCAGCCAGTATTTACCCTGCACAGAAACAATATAACCCACCCAAATCTAACTCTCTCTGCGCATGTTATATCTGCCCCCCCTGCAGTGCACATGGTTTTGCCCAACTGCTAACAAACTTGCTGCTGCGATCAACTCAGAATTACCCCCTATGACCGGACTTCTGAGGGGCATGTATAAATGGAATGAGGCGTCAGTTCAAGTCAACATTATGAACCTTATTCAGAGATGGATGCAGATTGCTGCATACACAGCAAGATATGCGTCCATCTGCTCACATGAACAGGGCAATGCCACCCAGCATGTGTAGCGCTGCCTCAAGATGCATCCGCAATTACATTGCAGACGCATCAAGCTAAGGTTGACCACTGGCTGCGCTGTCAGGAGGTCTGTCGCCATTTTTTGTAATCAGAACTCACCCAGCTGCCCCAAAAAAGCTCCTGGCATGTCCTTGTTTGGCTCTCCCCGGCTCCCCCAACACCACATCGCTGCCTCGTTAATGCCCGCCCCTGTCAATCACATTGTGGCGCATCCTTTCGGGATGCAGAGGCAGTGTTTGAGAGTGTGCAGGTGCAGGTGCATTGCGCCCGCTGCGCATGTGCAGTTTGCCCATATAGACAAACTGCATTGCAGGACGCATCAGCGTCCATCTCTGAATAAGGTTCTATGTGTATTATTATTAAAGATGAGCGGGTTCGGTTCTCTAAGAACCGAACCGTACCGAACTTCACTCCCGAGCCCGAATCCGAGTCAGGCTCGGGTTTTCCCGCCTGACTCAGAAACCAGAACAAGGCAAAATGTCATCATCCCGCTGTCAGATTCTTGCAGGGTTTGGATTTCATATAAGTCGCCGCACGTCGCCGCCATTTTCACTATGGCATTGGAGAGTGCAGAGAGAGGACGTGTCTCCGTCCTCAGTGTCCTGCTTCAGTTCAGTGTTAGTGTCTTGTGCTGCCATATGTCCAGTGCTGCTGTATAAGTCCAGCCCAGTGTTGCTGTCTTGTACTGCATCAGTCCAGTGGTGGTGTCTTGTGCTGCATCAGTCCAGTCACAGTGGTTGTGACCTCTGCTGCCATATGTCCAGTGCTGCTGTATAAGTCCAGTCCAGTGGTGCTGTGTTGTGCTGCATCAGTTCAGTGGTGGTGGATTGTGCTGCATCAGTTCAGTGGTGGTGGATTGTGCTGCATCAGTCCAGTCACAGTGGTGGTGTCCTCTGCTGCCATATGTCCAGTGCTGCTGTATAAGACTACACTGATCATACAGAATGAGAGAAGTGATACTGTGCAGGTGTCACATTTAGATAGTAGAAACATGTATCTGCAGTATAATTACACTGATCATACAGAATAAGAGAAGTGATACTGTGCAGTGTCACATACACATAGGAACATATATTTGCAGTATAATTGCACTGAACATACAGAATAATAGAAGTGATACTGTGCAGCTGTCACATATAGATAGTAGGAATGTGTATCTGCAGTATAATTACACTGATCATACAGAATTAGAGAAGTGATACTGTGCAGTGTCACATACAGATAGTAGGAACATGTATCTGCAGTATAATTACACTGATCATACAGAATGAGAGAAGTTATACTGTGCAGCTTCACATATAGATAGTAGGAATGAGTATCTGCAGCATAATTACACTAATTATACAGAATGAGAGAAGTGATACTGTGCAGTGTCACATACACATAGGAACATATATTTGCAGTATAATTGCACTGAACATACAGAATAATAGAAGTGATACTGCGCAGCTGTCACATATAGATAGTAGGAATGTGTATCTGCAGTATAATTACACTGATCATACAGAATTAGAGAAGTGATACTGTGCAGTGTCACATACAGATAGTAGGAACATGTATCTGCAGTATAATTACACTGATCATACAGAATGAGAGAAATGATACTGTGCAGGTGTCACATACAGATAGTAGGAATGTGTATCTGCAGTATAATTACACTAATTATACAGAATGAGAGAAGTGATACTGTGCAATGTCACATACAGATAGAAACATGTATCTGCAGTATAATTACACTGATCATACAGAATGAGAGAAGTGATACTGTGCAGGTGTCGCATATAGATAGTAGGAATGTGTATCTGCGGTACAATTACCCTGATCGTATAGAATGAGAGAAGTGATACTGTGCAGGTGTCACATATAGATAGTAAGAATGTGTATCTGCGGTATAATTACACTGATCGTACAAAATGAGAGAAGTGATACTGTGCATCTGTCACATATAGATAGTAGGAACATGTATCTGCAGTATAATTACACTGATCATACAGAATGAGAGAAGTGATACTGTGCAGGTGTCACATACAAATAGAAGGAACGTGTATCTGCAGTACCTCATTGCACCTCTTTTTCTTCTTTGCATGATGTGCTGTTTGGGGACTAGTTTTTTCAAGTGCCATCCTGTCTGCCATTGCAGTGCCACTCCTAGATGGGCCAGGTGTTTGTGCCGCACACTTGTGTCGCTTAGCTTAGTCATAGAGCTACCTCATTGCATCTCTTTTTCTTCTTTGCATCATGTGCTGTTTGGGGCCTAGTTTTTACATTTGCCATCCTGTCTGCCACTGCAGTGCCACTCCTAGATGGGCCAGGTGTTTGTGCCGTACACTTGTGTCACTTAGCTTAGTCATACAGCCACCTTGGTGCAACTTTTTGGCATAAAAACAATATTGGGGGTAATTCTGAGTTGATCGCAGCAGGAACTTTGTTAGTAGTTGGGAAAAACCATGTGCACTGCAGGGGAGGCAGATATAACATGTGCAGAGAGAGTTAGATTTGGGTGGGTTATTTTGTTTCTGTGCAGGGTAAATACTGGCTGCTTTATTTTTACACACTGCAATTTAGATTGCAGATTGAACTCACCACACCCAAATCTAACTCTCTCTGCACATGTTATATCTGCCTCCCCTGCAGTGCACATGGTTTTGCCCAACTGCTAACAAAGTTCCTGCTGCGATCAACTCAGAATTACCCCCATTGTGAGCTGTGAGGTGTTCAGAATAGACTGGAAATGAGTGGAAATTAATGTTATGTAGGGTAATAATACCGTAGGATCAAAATTACCCCAAAATTCTGTGATTTTAGCTGTTGTTTTTTTTAAATCATCCAGATCCAAAACCAAAACCAAAACATGAAAGGGTGGTTTTGGCAAAACCAGTCCAGATCCAAAACACGAGCATGGAACCAGAACCAAAACCAAAACACAAAACACGACAAAACCGCAGCACATCTCTAATTATTATATGAATAAAAAATGTGTGATGCTTGTACAAGGTACTGTAGTTGTTACACTTTTTTTTATACCCCTTTCAGACATAAGACCCGGGAAATACATGGGTACGACCGAGGTCTATCTTTCCGCAAATTTCCCGGGTCTCAGTCTGAGTTCCCTATTCACACTACCCCAAAAATCTGGGGAATTCCCGGGACAGATGCATTTCACACTGAACCCGGGTCTGCTCTGGAATTTGGTATGTATTTAAAGGGGACACTTTCATGTATATTATTCAGTCTTTGATATTTGTTAATGGCAAATTTGTGGTTTTATTTCCTATTTAAATTAGTGATGTGCACCGGACATTTTTCGGGTTTTGTGTTTTGGTTTTGGATTCGGTTCCGCGGGCGTGTTTTGGATTCGGACGCGTTTTGGCAAAACCTCCCTGAAATTTTTTTGTCGGATTCGGGTGTGTTTTGGATTCGGGTGTTTTTTTAAAAGAAACCTAAATCATAGAATTTGGGGGTCATTTTGATCCCATAGTATTATTAACCTCAATAACCATAATTTCCACTCATTTCCAGTCTATTCTGAACACCTCACACCTCACAATATTATTTTTAGTCCTAAAATTTGCACCGAGGTCGCTGGATGGCTAAGCTAAGCGACACAAGTGGCCGACACAAACACCTGGCCCATCTAGAAGTGGCACTGCAGTGTCAGACAGGATGGCACTTCAAAAAAATTGTCCTCAAACAGCACATGATGCAAAGAAAAAAAGAGGCGCACCAAGGTCGCTGTGTGACTAAGCTAAGCGACACAAGTGGCCAACACAAACACCTGGCCCATCTAGGAGTGGCACTGCAGTGTCAGACAGGATGGCACTTCAAAAAAATTGTCCCCAAACAGCACATGATGCAAAGAAAAAAAGAGGCGCACCAAGGTCGCTGTGTGACTAAGCTAAGCGACACAAGTGGCTGACACAAACACCTGGCCCATCTAGGAGTGGCACTGCAGTGTCAGACAGGATGGCACTTCAAAAAAATTGTCCCCAAACAGCACATGATGCAAAGAAAAAAAGAGGCGCACCAAGGTTGCTGTGTGACTAAGCTAAGCGACACAAGTGGCCGACACAAACACCTGGCCCATCTAGGAGTGGCACTGCAGTGTCAGGCAGGATGGCACTTCAAAAAAAAAGTCCCCAAACAGCACATGATGCAAAGAAAAAAAGAGGCGCACCAAGGTCGCTGTGTGACTAAGCTAAGCGACACAAGTGGCCGACACAAACACCTGGCCCATCTAGTAGTGGCACTGCAGTGTCAGACAGGATGGCACTTAAAAAAAATAGTCCCCAAACAGCACATGATGCAAAGAAAAAAAGAGGCGCACCAAGGTCGCTGTGTGACTAAGCTAAGCGACACAAGTGGCCGACACAAACACCTGGCCCATCTAGGAGTGGCACTGCAGTGTCAGACAGGATGGCACTTCAAAAAAATTGTCCCCAAACAGCACATGATGCAAAGAAAAAAAGAGGCGCACCACAGGTATAGAATGTAGATGGATAGTATACTTAATGACGACACAGAGGTAGCTACAGCAGTGGCCTTCCGTACCGTACTGCTATATATAGTATACTGGTGGTCACTGTGTCAGCAAACTGCAAAACTAAAATGCACCACAGGTATAGAATGTAGATGGATAGTATACTTAATGACGACACAGAGGTAGGTACAGCAGTGGCCTTGCGTACCGTACTGCTATATATAGTATACTGGTGGTCACTGTGTCAGCAAACTGCAAAAATAAATGCACCACAGGTATAGAATGTAGATGGATAGTATACTTAATGACAACACAGAGGTAGGTACAGCAGTGGCCTTTCCGTACCGTACTGCTATATATACTGGTGGTCACTGTGTCAGCAAACTGCACAACTGAAATGAACCACAGGTATAGAATCTAGATGGATACAGGGCCGGAGCTTCCACTAGGCAGCTTTAGGCAGCTGCCTAGGGGCGCCGGAACCTGAGGGGGCAGCCTGCTACAGCTAACTGGAAAAAGTAGCATGGTCCTACCTCTCACAGCCGCCACAATCCCCTCGGCACTCATATCTTACAGTAGCCGCAACTGCCAAGCTCCCTTATTGCAGCCTCCAGCTCCATCTTCACCCGGCACAGGCAGTAACTTTCACAGCACCTGATGTCCTGGCTGGGGGTGACATGTGGTGCTGCTCTTCATTTCAGGCTCTTTCACAGACCACTCTGCATCGCAGCTTGCAGGTAAGGTGGCTGTACAGCGACTTTCTGCATTTGATAAGGAAAGAGGGGGAGAGCAGCAGTCTGTGGGGGGGGGGGGCATGCACACAGATGGTGGGGGAGATAGAACTGCAGACATTCAACAGAGTGTAGGGGGGGTGTGAGAGCTGCAGGCACCCATACAGACTGGGGAGATGGGGAGAAGAGAGCAGCCATGCAACAGACTGGGGGTGGGGGAGAGCAGCAGCATGCCTTTCACCTGAAGGGCGGGTAGGAGGAAGGGGCAGTAGGCAGAAATTTTGCCTAGGGTGTCGAGAAACCTTGCACCGGCCCTGGATGGATAGTATACTTAATGACGACACAGAGGTAGGTACAGCAGTGGCCTACTGTACCATAATGCTATATATTATATACTGGTGGTCACTGGTCAGCAAAACTCTGCACTGTACTCCTCCTGTATATAATATTATACTGGTGGTCCCCAGTCCCAACAATAAAGCAGCACACTGAGCACAGATATGGAGTGTTTTTCAGGCAGACAACGTATACTGGTGGTCACTGTCAGCAAAATTCTGCACTGTACTCCTGCTATATAATACAGTTGCTCCCCAGTCCCCACAATTAAGCAGTGTGAGCACAGATATATGCAGCACACTGAGCACAGATATGGAGCGTTTTTTTCAGGCAGAGAATGGATAACTGGTTGTCACTGATCAGCAAAACTCTGCACTGTACTCCTCCTATATTATACAGCTGCTCCCCAGCCCTCCCCACAATTAAGCAATAATGCACAATCAAGTTCAACAATAACGGAGAGGACGCCAGCCACGTCCTCTCCCTAACATTTCCAATGCACGAGTGAAAATGGCGGCGACGCGCGGCTGCTTATATAGAATCCAAATCTCGCGAGAATCCGACAGCGGGATGATGACGTTCGGGCACGCTCGGGTTAACCGAGCCATACGGGAGAATCCGAGTATGCCTCGGACCCGTGTAAAAAGGGTGAAGTTCGGGGGGGTTCGGTTCCCGAGAAACCGCTCATCACTAATTTAAATACATTTTGCTTTAAAGCTGTGCTACTTGCTAGGTAATTTTTTTTTTTTCTAACTATGGTGCGCTCACTCACATTCCCCCTTCCACACAACATCAGCCAGTATTAGCATTCCTGTTTAGGGTCTGCCCTTCTCGTGTGTGAACTTCCTGTAAGTACACACCATTTGCATAGTCTGTTGAGTAATAGTCTAAACTTAGCTGGGTCATGTTATAGCCATTAGATGAACAGCCAATCAGACACTTTTCCTCCAACCCCAGTCTAAAAACCCAGGTTGGTTGCGTTCACACTAGAGGCGACCCGGGTCGCACCGGGGAAAAACCTTGGGATGAGAGCAGGATCATGGACCAGGCGGGACTTCAACGCAGGTTGTTTCTGTTCACACATAGCAAAAACACGGGTTGATGCACTTTCACAGGCAAAAACCCAGGTTTTTGCTGTATGTCTGAAATGGGTATTAGCTAGCATCTCAGTTCATATTACCATTCTGGAATTTCCATTTTATTCACTTCAGTTTTGAAAAAGTAAAACTCCAGCATTATACATATATGTAAAGTGTACAGTACAATGTACACCGCAAAAATGTAAATGCTGAACACACATGCTAAGCGCACATAGGAGCTCATTGAGAGTTGGACATATGTCTATTTTTTTGGGTGTAAAATATTCTGTACTGAAGATGTGCACTAAATATTTGTACGCATAGGGTCACGCTAAAGCTTGAAGCAACAGAATGTGGGAGTCAAGAGCATAGTCTGAGTACAGTAAGGACTTGTTCACGTAATTTGGACTAAGCAGGGTCAAACGCAGGATTTGCGTGAGGGGGTTTCCAGAGGGGTGGAGCCAAGCACGGGGTGGAGACTGGAGTGACCCAGTCTATGCTGGGTTCGTTAAACTATTGTAGATAGACAGACCTACATGAGATGAGATGACAAAGGGGCGCGAGTGGACCCCAAAACGTTGTCTGTCCATATGTGTGTTTAATACACTATTCAAGTGATTTTAAATCTCAGCGTGCCACCTCTTCTTTTCTGCTGGACTGTTGCTGCTGCGAGAGGGCACCAGAGTTTTATATTTTACATCAGGGAGTGCCGGCCATACAAAAAATAAAATTATATATATATATATATATATATATATATATATACGATATATATATGTATACATATATGTATGTGTGTGTATGTGTGTGTAATATATATATATATATATATATATATAATGATACTGCATGATGAAAAATATATGCAAGTATAATAACTGCACTTACAAGTGAAGATAAAACAGTGGGCTGGGTAGTAACAGGAAGCAGCAGCCAGTGGGGACTGAGGCAACCAGAGCAACTTCCAAGACACACACACAGCACAGCTTGGGCAAGTGCACAACCCGCGATTCGTGGGTGTCTGAAGGGGCAGGACCAAATTCCGGAGGGGGTGGGGCCTAAATACCGGACCGCGGCTCCGGGTTTTTTGCTTAAAAAAATGATTTGGTCTGTCAGGGGGGGTTTCTGGGTACTCAGAACCCCCCCCTGCATGCGCTAGTGCTAAGGTAGACCTAAACACAGATGTGTGCCTGTTAGAATTTATATCTTTTGTAGGTGTACTCTCCTGGTGCAAAATACTATATGGACTGATAATTGTGACAATCAGCAGCTGCTTCAGATTGGCTAATGGTGTCTGAACCCCTCCCACTCATGGTATTAAGGTGGTAAAAGGAGAAGAGAAAAGAATGTCTCTTTTGCTGGCGCACAAATGATGATTTTAAAAATGTACTTTTAATAAATTCATTAAAATTGTCTAAACACGAAATAAAGTACAATAAGTTTGTGTAATGTAATTACCATATATAGTAAATGGAAATAATCTTATTAATATCAAGGTTCGCTACCTGTGTCATGTCTTTATTGATCCAAATTGACTTTATCAATTAGTCTGATATTGAATTACTGGACACTATATAATATTAATTGAATGTATATTAGTAATTCACTTGACAAATGTCAGAACCTGGCAATAGTTCTACATATTATACACTTGCAGCATTCTTTACACAATATTTTCCCTTATTCCAGATCAAATAATAAGAATTTACTCACCGGTAATTCTATTTCTCATAGTCCGTAGTGGATGCTGGGGACTCCGTAAGGACCATGGGGATTAGCGGCTCTGCAGGAGACTGGGCACAACTACAAAGAAAGCTTTTAGACTACTGGTGTGCACTGGCTCCTCCCACTAAGCCCCTCCTCCAGACCTCAGTTAGGATACTGTGCCCGGAAGAGCTGACACAATTAGGAAGGATTTTATATCCCGGGTAAGACTCATACCAGCCACACCAATCACACCGTATAACTCGTGATACAATACCCAGTTAACAGCATGATAACAACTGAGCCTCTCAACAGATAGCTCAACAATAACCCTTTAGTTAAGCAATAACTATATACAAGTATTGCAGACAATCCGCACTTGGGATGGGCGCCCAGCATCCACTACGGACTATGAGAAATAGAATTACCGGTGAGTAAATTCTTATTTTCTCTAACGTCCTAAGTGGATGCTGGGGACTCCGTAAGGACCATGGGGATTATACCAAAGCTCCCAAACGGGCGGGAGAGTGCGGATGACTCTGCAGCACCGAATGAGAGAACTCAAGGTCCTCCTCAGCCAGGGTATCAAATTTGTAGAATTTAGCAAACGTGTTTGCCCCTGACCAAGTAGCAGCTCGGCAAAGTTGAAGAGCCGAGACCCCTCGGGCAGCCGCCCAAGAAGAGCCCACTTTCCTTGTGGAATGGGCTTTTACCGATTTAGGATGCGGCAGTCCAGCCGCAGAATGTGCAAGCTGAATCGTACTACAGATCCAGCGAGCAATAGTCTGCTTAGAAGCAGGTGCACCCAACTTGTTGGGCGCATACAGGATAAAAAGCGAGTCAGTCTTCCTGACTCCAGCTGTCCTGGAAACATAAATTTTTAGGGCCCTGACTACATCCAACAACTTGGAAGCCTCCAAGTCATCCGTAGCCGCAGGCACCACGATAGGTTGGTTCAGATGAAAAGCTGATACCACTTTGGGGAGAAACTGGGGACGAGTCCTCAATTCTGCCCTATCCATATGGAAAATCAGATAAGGGCTTTTACATGACAAAGCCGCCAATTCTGAAACCCGCCTGGCCGAAGCCAAGGCCAACAACATGACCACTTTCCACGTGATATATTTTAAATCCACGGTTTTCAGTGGCTCAAACCAATGTGACTTTAGGAAATCCAACACCACGTTGAGATCCCAAGGTGCCACTGGAGGCACAAAAGGGGGCTGAATATGCAGCACTCCCTTAACAAAAGTCTGAACTTCAGGTAGTGAAGCCAATTCTCTCTGGAAGAAAATCGATAGAGCCGAAATCTGGACCTTAATGGAACCCAATTTAAGGCCCATAGTCACCCCTGACTGTAGGAAGTGCAGGAACCGGCCCAGCTGAAATTCTTCCGTTGGGGCCTTCCTGGCCTCACACCACGCAACATATTTTCGCCATATGCGGTGATAATGGTTCGCGGTTACTTCTTTCCTAGCTTTTATCTGCGTAGGAATGACTTCCTCCGGAATGCCCTTTTCCTTCAGGATCCGGTGTTCAACCGCCATGCCGTCAAACGCAGCCGCGGTAAGTCTTGGAACAGACAGGGCCCCTGCTGCAGCAGGTCCTGTCTGAGCGGTAGAGGCCATCGGTCCTCTGACATCATTTCTTGAAGTTCCGGATACCACGCTCTTCTTGGCCAATCCGGAACAATGAGTATAGTTCTTACTCCTCTTCTCCTTATTATCCTCAGTACCTTTGGTATGAGAGGAAGAGGAGGGAACACATAAACCGATCGGTACACTCACGGTGTTACTAGATCGTCTACAGCTATCGCCTGCGGGTCTCTTGAACTGGCGCAATATTTTTCTGGCTTTTTGTTTAGGCGGGACGCCATCATGTCCACCTGTAGTTTTTCCCACTGGTTTACAATCATTTGAAAGACTTCTGGATGAAGTCCCCACTCTCCCGGGTGGAGGTCGTGCCTGCTGAGGAAGTCTGCTTCCCAGTTGTCCACTCCCGGAATGAACACTGCTGACAGTGCTAACACGTGATTTTCCGCCCATCGGAGAATCCTTGTGGCTTCTGCCATCGCCGTCCTGCTTCTCGTGCCGCCCTGTCGATTTACATGGGCGACTGCCATGATGTTGTCTGACTGGATCAGTACCGGCTGGTTTTGAAGCAGGGGTTTTGCCTGACTTAGGGCATTGTAAATGGCCCTTAGTTCCAGAATATTTATGTGCAGGGAAGTCTCCTGACTTGACCATAGTCCTTGGAAGTTTCTTCCCTGTGTGACTGCTCCCCAGCCTCGAAGGCTGGCATCCGTGGTCACCAGGACCCAGTCCTGTATGCCGAATCTGTGGCCCTCTTGAAGATGAGCACTCTGCAGCCACCACAGCAGAGACACCCTTGTCCTTGGAGACAGGGTTATCAGACGATGCATCTGAAGATGCGATCCGGACCACTTGTCCAACAGGTCCCACTGAAAGGTTCTTGCATGAAACCTGCCGAATGGAATCGCTTCGTAAGAAGCTACCATTTTTCCCAGGATCCGCGTGCAGTGATGCACGGACACCTGTTTTGGTTTTAGGAGGCCTCTGACTAGAGATGACAGCTCCTTGGCCTTCTCCTCGGGGAGAAACACTTTTCTCTGTTCTGTGTCCAGAACCATCCCAAGGAACAGCAGGCGTGTCGTAGGGACCAGCTGTGACTTTGGAATGTTTAGAATCCAGCCGTGCTGTTGTAGCACTTCCCGAGATAGTGCTACCCCTACCAACAACTGCTCTCTGGACCTCGCCTTTATCAGGAGATCGTCCAAGTACGGGATAATTAAAACTCCCTTCCTTCGAAGGAGTATCATCATTTCCGCCATTACCTTGGTAAAGACCCTCGGAGCCGTGGAGAGACCGAACGGCAACGTCTGGAATTGGTAATGACAATCTTGTACCACAAACCTGAGGTACTCCTCGTGAGGATGGTAAATGGGGACATGTAGGTAAGCATCCTTGATGTCCAGCGATACCATGTAATCTCCCTCGTCCAGGCTCGCAATAACCGCCCTGAGCGATTCCATCTTGAACTTGAATTTTTTGATATATGTGTTTAAGGATTTCAAATTTAAAATGGGTCTCACCGAACCGTCCGGTTTCGGTACCACAAACATTGTGGAATAGTAACCCCTTCCTTGTTGAAGTAGGGGCACCTTTACTATCACTTGTTGTGAATACAGCTTTTGAATTGCCTGTAACACTGCCTCCCTGCCTGAGGGAGTGGTTGGCAAGGCAGATTTGAGGAAACGGCGGGGGGGAGACGTCTCGAATTCCAGTTTGTACCCCTGAGATACTATTTGAAGGATCCAGGGATCCACCCGTGAGCGAGCCCACTGCTTGCTGAAATGCTTGAGACGGGCCCCCACCGTACCTGGCTCTGCCTGTGGAGCCCCAGCGTCATGCTGTGGACTTTGAGGAAGCGGGGGAGGACTTTTGCTCCTGGGAACTGGCTGTATGCTGCAGCTTTTTCCCTCTACCTCTGCCTCTGGGCAGAAAGGACGCGCCTTTAACCCGCTTGCCCCTATTGGGCCGAAAGGACTGTACCTGTTAATACGGTGCTTTCTTTGGTTGTGAGGGAACATGGGGCAAAAATGTAGACTTCCCAGCTGTTGCTGTGGAAACGAGGTCCGAGAGACCATCCCCGAACAATTCCTCACCCTTATAAGGCAGAACTTCCATGTGTCGTTTGGAATCTGCATCACCTGTCCACTGCCGAGTCCATAACCCTCTCCTGGCAGAAATGGACATTGCACTAATTTTGGATGCCAGCCGGCAAATATCCCTCTGTGCATCCCTCATGTATAAAAGTGCGTCTTTTATATGCTCTACGTTCAGCAAAATAGTGTCCCTGTCTAGGGTATCTATATTTTCTGACAGGGAATCTGACCACGCAGCAGCAGCGCTGCACATCCAGGCTGAAGCTATAGCCGGTCTCAGTATCACACCTGTGTGTGTATATATAGATTTCAGGATAGCCTCCTGCTTTCTATCAGCAGATTCCTTCAGGGCGGCCGTATCCGGAGACGGTAGTGCCACCTTCTTCGACAAGCGTGTGAGCGCTTTATCCACCCTAGGGGATGTTTCCCAGCGTGACCTATCCTCTGGCGGGAAAGGGTACGCCATTAGTAACCTCTTAGAAATTACCATCTTTTTATCAGGGGAAGCCCACGCTTCTTCACACACTTCATTTAACTCCTCAGATGGAGGAAAAGCTACTGGTAGTTTTTTCTCTCCAAACATTATACCCTTTTTTGTGGTACCTGGGGTAACATCAGAAATGTGCAACACATTTTTCATTACCTCAATCATGTAACGTGTGGCCCTACTGGGAGTTACATTAGTCTCTTCGTCGTCGACACTGGAGTCAGTATCCGTGTCGACATCTGTGTCAACCATCTGAGGTAGCGGGCGTTTCAGAGCCCCTGATGGTTTTTGAGACGCCTGGGCAGGCACAGGCTGAGAAGCCGGCTGTCCCACATTAGGTATGTCGTCAAACCTTTTATGTAAGGAGTCGACACTATCACGTAATTCCTTCCACAGCACCATCCACTCAGGTGTCGACCCCGCAGGGGGTGACATCACATTTACAGGCATCTGCTCCGCCTCCACATAAGCCTCCTCATCAAACATGTCGACACAGCCGTACCGACACACCGCAAACACACAGGGAATGCTCTGACAGAGGACAGGACCCCACAAAGCCCTTTGGGGAGACAGAGAGAGAGTATGCCAGCACACACCAGAGCGCTATATAACACTGGGATCCCACTATCAATGAGTGTTTTCCCTATAGCTGCTTTTTTATATATATTACATATATATATATCTATACTGCGCCTAAATTTAGTGCCCCCCCCCTCTCTTTTTTACCCTTCTGTAGTTTTCTCAGACTGCAGGGGAGAGCCAGGGAGCTTCCTTCCAGCGGAACTGTGAGGGAAAAATGGCGCCAGTGTGCTGAGGGAGAAGCCCCGCCCCCTTTTCGGCGGACTTTCTCCCGCTTTTTCTGTGATACTGGCAGGGGTAATTTTACATCTATATAGCCTCTGGGACTATATATGATGTATATTTTGCCAGCCAAGGTGTTATCTATTGCCCTCAGGGCGCCCCCCCCCCAGCGCCCTGCACCCATCAGTGACCGAAGTATGAGGTGTACATGAGGAGCAATGGCGCACAGCTGCAGTGCTGTGTGCTACCTTGGTGAAGACTGAAGTCTTCTGCCGCCGATTTTCCGGACCTTCTTCGTGCTTCTGGCTCTGTAAGGGGGACGGCGGCGCGGCTCCGGGAACGAACACCAAGGTCGGGTCCTGCGGTCGATCCCTCTGGAGCTAATGGTGTCCAGTAGCCTAAGAAGCCCAAACTACCACCTGTTAGGTAGGTTCGCTTCTTCTCCCCTTAGTCCCTCGCTGCAGTGAGTCTGTTGCCAGCAGATCTCACTGAAAATAAAAAACCTAAATATACTTTCTTTCTAGGTGCTCAGGAGAGCCCCTAGTGTGCATCCAGCTCGGCCGGGCACAAGAATCTAACTGAGGTCTGGAGGAGGGACTTAGTGGGAGGAGCCAGTGCACACCAGTAGTCTAAAAGCTTTCTTTGTAGTTGTGCCCAGTCTCCTGCGGAGCCGCTAATCCCCATGGTCCTTACGGAGTCCCCAGCATCCACTTAGGACGTTAGAGAAAGTATAATCCCCTACAGTAATTATTCCTGTTATAGTATAGTACAGTATGGTTGCTGGGGATGGCTTTAATTAAAAGAAAGGGAACATCTAATGTATCTCCTTATGGGTAAAATACTTGCAAGCTAAGTGGTATGAATAGCACCAGCATGTAGATAAATGCTGAGTGTTAAGTGAGTAATGCAGATAAATAGGGATATCTAATAATTCTCCCACTATTCTATACTTTTTGCACATGTACATATATCTTCATAATTAGTGTTATTCATGTGTCCCCACTAAAACAATTATATGTGCATTTAAGCATGTCCCTATATATTTTTCAAGGAGATGGGACACTGAAAATCACCATTATATTTGCTATAGAAAATGCTTTGAGTGGGAAAGGATATAGTTTTCCACAAAAGCTATATTTATTAATAACATGTAGCAACTGAATTGTAGTGACTCCCTAAATTATGAGTCAGTTAATATAATGTTCCACAGTAGTTGTTATTATTGTTGTAATAAAAATAAGATTTTACTCACCGGTAAATCTATTTCTCGTAGTCCGTAGTGGATGCTGGGACTCCGTAAGGACCATGGGGAATAGCGGCTCCGGAGGAGACTGGGCACAACTAAAAGAAAGCTTTTGGTCTAACTGGTGTGGACTGGCTCCTCCCTCTATGACCCTCCTCCAGACCTCAGTTAGGATACTGTGCCCGGAAGAGCTGACACAATAAGGAAGGATTTTGAATCCCGGGTAAGACTCATACCAGCCACACCAATCACACCGTATAACTCGTGATACAAGACCCAGTTAACAGTATGAACAATAACTGAGCCTCTCAACAGATGGCTCAACAATAACCCTTTAGTTAAACAATAACTATATACAAGTATTGCAGACAATCCGCACTTGGGATGGGCGCCCAGCATCCACTACGGACTACGAGAAATAGATTTACCGGTGAGTAAAATCTTATTTTCTCTGACGTCCTAAGTGGATGCTGGGACTCCGTAAGGACCATGGGGATTATACCAAAGCTCCCAAACGTGCGGGAGAGTGCGGATGACTCTGCAGCACCGAATGGGCAAACTCTAGGTCCTCCTCAGCCAGGGTGTCAAACTTGTAGAATTTAGCAAATGTGTTTGACCCCGACCAAGTAGCTGCTCGGCAAAGTTGTAGAGCCGAGACCCCTCGGGCAGCCGCCCAAGAAGAGCCCACCTTCCTCGTGGAATGGGCTTTCACTGATTTAGGATGCGGCAGTCCAGCCACAGAATGCGCAAGCTGAATCGTACTACAGATCCAGCGAGCAATAGTCTGCTTTGAAGCAGGTGCACCCAACTTGTTGGGCGCATGCAGGATAAATAGCGAGTCAGTCTTTCTGACTCCAGCTGTCCTGGAAACATAAATTTTCAGGGCCCTGACTACGTCCAACAACTTGGAAGCCTCCAAGTCTTTAGTAGCCGCAGGCACCACGATAGGTTGGTTCAAATGAAAGGCTGATACCACCTTAGGGAGAAACTGGGGACGAGTCCTCAATTCTGCCCTATCCATATGGAAAATCAGATAAGGGCTTTTACATGACAAAGCCGCCAATTCTGATACACGCCTGGCCGAAGCCAAGGCCAATAACATGACCACTTTCCACGTGAGATATTTCAATTCCACGGTTTTAAGTGGCTCAAACCAATGTGACTTTAGGAAATCCAACACCACGTTGAGATCCCAAGGTGCCACTGGAGGCACAAAAGGGGGCTGAATATGCAGCACTCCCTTAACAAAAGTCTGAACTTCAGGTAGTAAAGCCAGTTCTCTCTGGAAGAAAATCGATAGAGCCGAAATCTGGACCTTAATGGAACCCAATTTTAGGCCCATAGTCACCCCTGACTGTAGGAAGTGCAGAAAACGGCCCAGCTGAAATTCCTCCGTTGGGGCCTTCCTGGCCTCACACCACGCAATATATTTTCGCCAAATGCGGTGATAATGGTTTGCGGTCACTTCTTTCCTAGCTTTAATCAGCGTAGGAATGACTTCCTCCGGAATGCCCTTTTCCTTCAGGATCCGGTGTTCAACCGCCATGCCGTCAAACGCAGCCGCGGTAAGTCTTGGAACAGACAGGGCCCCTGCTGCAGCAGGTCCTGTCTGAGCGGCAGAGGCCATGGGTCCTCTGAGATCATTTCTTGAAGTTTCGGGTACCAAGCTCTTCTTGGCCAATCCAGAACAATGAGTATAGTTCTTACTCCTCTTCTGCTTATTATCCTCAGTACCTTTGGTATGAGAGGAAGAGGAGGGAACACATAAACCGACCGGTACACCCACGGTGTCACTAGAGCGTCCACAGCTATCGCCTGAGGGTCTCTTGACCTGGCGCAATATCTTTCTAGCTTTTTGTTTAGGCGGGACGCCATCATGTCCACCTATGGCCTTTCCGAACGGTTTACAATCAGTTGGAAGACTTCTGGATGAAGTCCCCACTCTCCCGGGTGGAGGTCGTGCCTGCTGAGGAAGTCTGCTTCCCAGTTGTCCACTCCCGGAATGAACACTGCTGACAGTGCTAACACGTGATTTTCCGCCCATCGGAGAATCCTTGTGGCTTCTGCCATCGCCGTCCTGCTTCTTGTGCCGCCCTGTCGGTTTACATGGGCGACTGTCGTGATGTTGTCTGACTGGATCAGCACCGGCTGGTTATGAAGCAGGGGTTTTGCCTGACTTAGGGCATTGAAAATGGCCCTCAGTTCCAGAATATTTATGTGTAGGGAAGTCTCCTGACTTGACCATAGTCCTTGGAAGTTTCTTCCCTGTGTGACTGCCCCCCAGCCTCGAAGGCTGGCATCCGTGGTCACCAGGACCCAGTCCTGTATGCCGAATCTGTGGCCCTCTTGAAGATGAGCACTTTGCAGCCACCACAGCAGAGACACCCTGATCCTTGGAGACAGGGTTATCAGCCGATGCATCTGAAGATGCGATCCGGACCACTTGTCCAACAGGTCCCACTGAAAGGTTCTTGCATGGAACCTGCCGAATGGAATTGCTTCGTAGGAAGCTACCATTTTTCCCAGGACTTGCGTGCAGTGATGCACCGACACCCGTTTTGGTTTTAGGAGGCCTCTGACTAGAGATGACAGCTCCTTGGCCTTCTCCTCCGGGAGAAACACTTTTTTCTGTTCTGTGTCCAGAACCATCCCCAGGAACAGTAGACGTGTCGTAGGGACCAGCTGTGACTTTGGAATATTTAGAATCCAGCCGTGCTGTTGTAGCACCTCCCGAGATAGTGCTACCCCGACCAACAACTGCTCCCTGGACCTAGCCTTTATCAGGAGATCGTCCAAGTACGGGATAATTAAAACTCCCTTTTTTCGAAGGAGTATCATCATTTCGGCCATTACCTTGGTAAATACCCTCGGAGCCGTGGATAGACCAAACGGCAACGTCTGGAATTGGTAATGACAATCCTGTACCACAAATCCTGGTGAGAATGGTAAATGGGGACATGCAGGTAAGCATCCTTGATGTCCAGTGATACCATGTAATCCCCCTCGTCCAGGCTTGCAATAACCGCCCTGAGCGATTCCATCTTGAACTTGAATTTTTTTATATATGTGTTCAAGGATTTCAAATTTAAAATGGGTCTCACCGAACCGTCCGGTTTCGGTACCACAAACATTGTGGAATAGTAACCCCGTCCTTGTTGAAGTAGGGGCACCTTGACTATCACCTGCTGGGAATACAGCTTGTGAATTGCCTCTAGCACTGCCTCCCTGCCTGAGGGAGTTGTTGGCAAGGCAGATTTGAGGAAACGGCGGGGGGGGGGGGAGACGTCTCGAATTCCAGCTTGTACCCCTGAGATACTACTTGAAGGATCCAGGGATCCACCCGTGAGCGAGCCCACTGATTGCTGAAGTTTTTGAGACGGGCCCCCACCGTACCTGGCTCCGCCTGTGGAGCCCCAGCGTCATGCGGTGGACTTGGAGGAAGCGGGGGAGGACTTTTGCTCCTGGGAACTGGCTGTATGCTGCAGCTTTTTCCCTCTACCTCTGCCTCTGGGCAGAAAGGACGCGTCTTTAACCCGCTTGCCCTTATGGGGCCGAAAGGACTGTACCTGATAATACGGTGCTTTCTTTGGCTGTGAGGGAACATGGGGTAAAAATGCTGACTTCCCAGCTGTTGCTGTGGAAACAAGGTCCGTGAGACCATCCCCGAACAACTCCTCACCCTTATAAGGCAAAACTTCCATGTGCCTTTTAGAATCTGCATCACCTGTCCACTGCCGAGTCCATTACCCTCTCCTGGCAGAAATGGACATTGCACTTATTTTAGATGCCAGCCGGCAAATATCCCTCTGTGCATCTCTCATGTATAAGACTGCGTCTTTAATATGCTCTACGGTTAGCAATATAGTGTCCCTGTCTATGGTATCAATATTTTCCGACAGGGAATCTGACCACGCAGCTGCAGCACTGCACATCCATGCTGAAGCAATAGCTGGTCTCAGTATAATACCTGTGTGTGTATATACAGACTTCAGGATAGCCTCCTGCTTTCTATCAGCAGGCTCCTTTAGGGCGGCCGTATCCGGAGACGGTAGTGCCACCTTCTTTGACAAGCGTGTGAGCGCTTTATCCACCCTAGGGGATGTTTCCCAACGTGACCTATCCTCTGCCGGGAAAGGGTACGTCATTATTAACCTTTTAGAAATTACCAGTTTCTTATCGGGGGAAGCCCACGCTTCTTCACACACTTCATTTAATTCCTCAGATGGAGGAAAAACTACTGGTAGTTTTTTCTCTCCAAACATAGGCCCTCATTCCGAGTTGATCGCTCGCAAGGCGATTTTAGCAGAGTTACACACGCTAAGCCGCCGCCTACTGGGAGTGAATCTTAGCTTCTTAAAATTGCGACCGATGTATTCGCAATAATGCGATTACTAACTACTTAGCAGTTTCAGAGTAGCTCCAGACTTACTCTGCCTGTGCGATCATTTCAGTGCTTGTCGTTCCTGGTTGACGTCACAAACACACCCAGCGTTCGCCCAGGCACTCCCACCGTTTCTCCGGCCACTCCTGCGTTTTTCCCGGAAACGGTAGCGTTTTCAGCCACACGCCCCTGAAACGCCGTGTTTCCGCCCAGTAACACCCATTTCCTGTCAATCACATTACGATCGCCGGAGCGAAGAAAAAGCCGTGAGTAAAAATACTATCTTCATTGTTAAATTACTTGGCGCAGTCGCAGTGCGAATATTGCGCATGCGTACTAAGCGGAATTTTACTGCGATGCGATGAAATATACCGAGCGAACGACTCGGAATGAGGGCCATAATACCCTTTTTTGTGGTACCTGGGGTAACATCAGAAATGTGCAACACATTTTTCATAGCCTCAATCATGTAACGTGTGGCCCTATTGGAAGTTACATTAGTCTCATCGTCGCCGACACTGGAGTCAGTATCCGTGTCGACATCTGTGTCTGCCATCTGAGGTAGCGGGCGTTTTAGAGCCCCTGATGGCTTTTGAGACGCCTGGGCAGGCACAGGCTGAGAAGCCGGCTGTCCCATATTTGGTATGTCGTCAAACCTTTTATGTAAGGAGTCGACACTGTCACGTAATTCTTTCCACATAACCATCCACTCAGGTGTCGGCCCCGCAGGGGGTGACATCACATTTATCGGCATCTGCTCCGCCTCCACATAAGCCTCCTCATCAAACATGTCGACACAGTCGTACCGACACACCGCACACACACAGGGAATGCTCTGACAGAGGACAGGACCCCACAAAGCCCTTTGGGGAGACAGAGAGAGAGTATGCCAGCACACACCAGAGCGCTATATAACACAGGGATAAACACTATAACTGAGTGATTTTCCCTTATAGCTGCTTATATATATATTGCTGCGCCTAAATTTAGTGCCCCCCCTCTCTTTTTTACCCTTTGTAGCTTGAAACTGCAGGGGAGAGCCTGGGAGCGATCCTTCCAGCGGAGCTATGAGGGAAAAATGGCGCCAGTGTGCTGAGGGAGATAGCCCCGCCCCTTTTTCGGCGGACTTTCTCCCGCTTTTTTATGGATCCTGGCAGGGGTATTTTTCACATATATATAGCCTCTGGGACTATATATTGTGATTATTTGCAAGCAAAGGTATTAATATTGCTGCTCAGGGCGCCACCCCCCAGCGCCCTGCACCCATCAGTGACCGGAGTGTGAGGTGTGCATGAGGAGCAATGGCGCACAGCTGCAGTGCTGTGCGCTACCTTGTTGAAGACCGAAGTCTTCTGCCGCCGATTTTCAGGACCATCTTCATGCTTCTGGCTCTGTAAGGGGGACGGCGGCGCGGCTCCGGGACCGGACGATCGAGGTCGGGCCCTGTGTTCGATCCCACTGGAACTAATGGTGTCCAGTAGCCTAAGAAGCCCAAGCTAGCTGCAAGCAGGTAGGTTCGCTTCTTCTCCCCTTAGTCCCTCGTAGCAGTGAGTCTGTTGCCAGCAGATCTCACTGAAAATAAAAAAACTAAAATATACTTTCTTTTCTAGGAGCTCAGGAGAGCCCCTAGTGTGCATCCAGCTCAGCCGGGCACAAGATTCTAACTGAGGTCTGGAGGAGGGTCATAGAGGGAGGAGCCAGTGCACACCAGTTAGACCAACAGCTTTCTTTTAGTTGTGCCCAGTCTCCTGCCGAGCCGCTATTCCCCATGGTCCTTACGGAGTCCCAGCATCCACTTAGGACGTCAGAGAAATACAATATAGCTACTGGGGAGAGCTTTTCATAAACAGGAAGGAAGCACCATGTGTGCCTGCTTATACAATATTTGTAAGCTAAATTGTTATTAAGTTGCTCTATAGTGCAGCCTGTGAATGCATTTATTCTGCTGGGAGAATCACCTTAAATAAGTGGAACATATTATGCAACAGTAACTACATTTATTACCATGGATACCATGTAACTATTGTATCACACTAATGTGTGTAATCCTTGTAGTTCAGTAGCTGTATGGTAATTAAATTATTCCTATCACTAATTGATACACATGAGAGCACATAAAGTTAGAAAAGTATACAATTCTGATCCCTCATTCATTTTAAAAGAGATCTAATACAAATTGTATATTGTGATTCACATTTACATTTGCTAGAGATAGCACTTAAATAGAGGAGGAGATAGCTCTCCACACTGACTGGCAGCAGTGGCTTCCTTAGCTGCCAGGTCAGTTAATATGATCTCCCACAGCAGATGTCTCATATATAATATGCTGCTCGTGCACATCAATGGTAATGCTGCAGTACCCTAGTTCCCTAGTTCCCTATTCCTTCTCTGCAGTAAAAACTATGCCATTAGATATCTCTGTTACAAATCTAAATACATTCTTTTTGTGACCAGGTAGCGGCCATGATGACGCCGCCAACACGTGTTTCGTGCAATTAAGACTTTTTCAGGGCTATCCCGATTGTTTACCCTGGTTACCCTATATTGGCAACCAGTGTCCAATCGGCTACTCGCTAATGGATCATGTGATCCTCCTGGCCAATCGCGCGTCTCCCATATTAAGTATAGGAGACGCGTAAACGTCTTCCTGCCCACAGTTCCCTCACACTTGCGTCACGTACATCACGTGACTTGCTCGACCAATGACGATCCTCCTATATTAAACATAGGAGGATCGTCACATGGTCCCTTGCGGCCAATGGTCTGACCCGCATGTTAAAGATAGGGAAAATAATGTCCCACTCCCACTTGTAAATATGCTTATGTTAAGTAATGGCTAGGTACTTTGTTTACATGGCTCAATAGAGGAGGGAATTGATAGCAAAAATTATCTATTAATCATTGCTAAATTGGATATGAATATGTTTCTTTTACAAGATACTTGTCAGCTGATAAAATCTTTTCTGTACTAAATAGATAGTAATCCATTACCCTGTACATCAGTATATTCATCTGCTACTTATATTATGACAGATTAATTCTTGGATATATTCCTCTGCTATTCGTATGGTAACAGGACATTCGAATCAGACCAAAAAGGTAAGTATACATGTGGTTAATATTTTAATACACCATTGTCAATCTCTCAGATTTTATTCATTAGTGTCAAAAATTAAATATAATTCATAATAAATACAGGTAATGATAGATAACATTAAATTGTAGGGATATGCTTAATTGACAGAGTGTGTGAATTTGTAGGTTTGGTGATGTGACTGACTGAGTGATGGGATGTATCATCCCTGAATTATAATTTCTGTGTATATAAATAAATACACAGATATGTGTACAGCAGCCGTGGCCAACCTGTGGCTCTTGAGCCACATGCGGCTCTTTCTTTATTCAAATGTGGCTCCCGACACTCAGTCACCTCACCACAACAGATCCTGGAAACTGGTACACTCCAACCAGACACACAGCAGCACTACGACGACTGAAAACTGAGGGAGCCAGATACTGGGCTGTAGTGACACAAGGGAGAGCTGGCCGGAGTGATACAGAAAGATCCTGGTAGGAGAGACATAATGGGGGAGCTGACTGGAGTGACACAGGAGGGTGCTGGCAAGAGTGACACAATGGGGAGCTGGCTGGAGTGACAAAGGAGAATCCTGGCAGGAGAGACACAATGGGGAGCTGACTGGAGTGACACATGGGGGAGCTGGCTGGAGTGACACACGGAGGAGCTGAAGTATATTATGTGAATATGGCTTTTTCAATATATGTTATGTGGATCTGGATTTTTTAATTATTTTATGTGGAAGTGTCTTTTTCAATGTATTTTATGTGGATCTGGCATTTTCATTGTCTTTTATAACAGGGGTGTGGCCTAGCAGGCACAAGGTCACACCCCATTTTTGCAACACGCCTTCGGCTTGATGTCGGCTCTTTGACGTACCTAACAAGATTTTT
The DNA here is from genome assembly GCF_028390025.1 of Pseudophryne corroboree. Classification (NCBI taxonomy): domain Eukaryota; kingdom Metazoa; phylum Chordata; class Amphibia; order Anura; family Myobatrachidae; genus Pseudophryne; species Pseudophryne corroboree. The sequence continues at coordinate 717,054,061 of NC_086448.1, forward strand.
TGGCTCTTTGTCTCTGACTGGTTGGCCACCCCTGGTGTACAGTGTAGCATAATATTAATGCGAACTACCTAGTTGTGCATACATCTAAAAAAATATCCAAAAAGGTGTGTGAAAAGGTGACTCAAATAAAATATAAAATTTGCCAAACGTGAAGGCATTAATATTATATGAGGAGAATTAATTTCCCCAAATTAAATAGATTAAAAAAAAAAAGAGGAGAAGAAAAAGTCGAGATTACGTGAACTTGGTGATTGCCATAATCAGTGGCATATACCCTATTACCTGATTGGATTGGTAATACCGGTAATTAGTTAATAAGTCTATATAAAAGAATATATATATACTGTATGGATTGTTCTATTATAAACCATCCATTAATTCAAATGCTAGATCTCGTCATTTAAAGGTAAGTATAATTTGCTACATTATATGTTATAGTGCATCAATTAATGAACATTTAGGGTAATCAATCGAAGATTACCTAATAGTCCCAAACTGCAAAATCTGATATTCCAATTCATGATAAAGGAACTACCCTCAATATATTTTTTTGTATATAGTATAATCAAATAATGAGACAGTTATCTAATTATGGGCCACCATTATTTCAAATGTTATACCTTAACAGTCTGAACAGGCCTATTAAGGTGGTTCAATCAGTAAAGTTACAAGATCTCTCACGTGTGTAATGTTCTCTATTTCATTATAATTTCCTGCCAGGTTAGAGGTAGACCACTGTTCCACTCACGGCCATTAGACTGCGCCTCATATATTAGAGATGAGCGCCGGAAATTTTTCGGGTTTTGTGTTTTGGTTTTGGGTTCGGTTCCGCGGCCGTGTTTTGGGTTCGACCGCGTTTTGGCAAAACCTCACCGAATTTTTTTTGTCGGATTCGGGTGTGTTTTGGATTCGGGTGTTTTTTTCAAAAAACCCTAAAAAACAGCTTAAATCATAGAATTTGGGGGTCATTTTGATCCCAAAGTATTATTAACCTCAAAAAACATAATTTACACTCATTTTCAGCCTATTCTGAACACATCACACCTCACAATATTATTTTTAGTCCTAAAATTTGCACCGAGGTCGCTGTGTGAGTAAGATAAGCGACCCTAGTGGCCGACACAAACACCGGGCCCATCTAGGAGTGGCACTGCAGTGTCACGCAGGATGGCCCTTCCAAAAAACCCTCCCCAAACAGCACATGACGCAAAGAAAAAAAGAGGCGCAATGAGGTAGCTGACTGTGTGAGTAAGATTAGCGACCCTAGTGGCCGACACAAACACCGGGCACATCTAGGAGTGGCACTGCAGTGTCACGCAGGATGTCCCTTCCAAAAAACCCTCCCCAAACAGCACATGACGCAAAGAAAAAAAGAGGCGCAATGAGGTAGCTGACTGTGTGAGTAAGATTAGCGACCCTAGTGGCCGACACAAACACCGGGCCCATCTAGGAGTGGCACTGCAGTGTCACGCAGGATGTCCCTTCCAAAAAACCCTCCCCAATCAGCACATGATGCAAAGAAAAAGAAAAGAAAAAAGAGGTGCAAGATGGAATTATCCTTGGGCCCTCCCACCCACCCTTATGTTGTATAAACAAAACAGGACATGCACACTTTAACCAACCCATCATTTCAGTGACAGGGTCTGCCACACGACTGTGACTGATATGACGGGTTGGTTTGGACCCCCCCCAAAAAAGAAGCAATTAATCTCTCCTTGCACAAACTGGCTCTACAGAGGCAAGATGTCCACCTCATCTTCACCCTCCGATATATCACCGTGTACATCCCCCTCCTCACAGATTATCAATTCGTCCCCACTGGAATCCACCATCTCAGCTCCCTGTGTACTTTGTGGAGGCAATTGCTGCTGGTCAATGTCTCCGCGGAGGAATTGATTATAATTCATTTTAATGAACATCATCTTCTCCACATTTTCTGGATGTAACCTCGTACGCCGATTGCTGACAAGGTGAGCGGCGGCACTAAACACTCTTTCGGAGTACACACTTGTGGGAGGGCAACTTAGGTAGAATAAAGCCAGTTTGTGCACATTCTGTTTGTGCCGTGAACTACCGCACTGTACACTGGTTGATAAAGAGATAGTAGTATACTCGTAACAACTAGTATGACACTATGACGACGGTATAAAGAATGAAAAAAAAACCACGGTTAGGTGGTATATATTATAATAATAATACAATTATGGATGGACGGACTGCCTGCCGACTGCCGACACAGAGGTAGCCACAGCCGTGAACTACCGCACTGTACACTGGTTGATAAAGAGATAGTAGTATACTCGTAACAATTAGGATGACACTATGACGGTATAAAGAATGAAAAAAAAACCACGGTTAGGTGGTAGGTATATAATAATAAATAATACAATTCTGGTCGGACGGACTGCCTGCCGTGTGCCGACACAGAGGTAGCCACAGCCGTGAACTACCGCACTGTACACTGGTTGATAAAGAGATAGTAGTATACTCGTAACAATTAGGATGACACTATGACGGTATAAAGAATGAAAAAAAAAACCACGGTTAGGTGGTAGGTATATAATAATAAATAATACAATTCTGGTCGGACGGACTGCCTGCCGTGTGCCGACACAGAGGTAGCCACAGCCGTGAACTACCGCACTGTACACTGGTTGATAAAGAGATAGTAGTATACTCGTAACAATTAGGATGACACTATGACGGTATAAAGAATGAAAAAAAAAACCACGGTTAGGTGGTAGGTATATAATAATAAATAATACAATTCTGGTCGGACGGACTGCCTGCCGTGTGCCGACACAGAGGTAGCCACAGCCGTGAACTACCGCACTGTACACTGGTTGATAAAGAGATAGTAGTATACTCGTAACAATTAGGATGACACTATGACGGTATAAAGAATGAAAAAAAAACCACGGTTAGGTGGTAGGTATATAATAATAAATAATACAATTCTGGTCGGACGGACTGCCTGCCGTGTGCCGACACAGAGGTAGCCACAGCCGTGAACTACCGCACTGTACACTGGTTGATAAAGAGATAGTAGTATACTCGTAACAATTAGGATGACACTATGACGGTATAAAGAATGAAAAAAAAAACCACGGTTAGGTGGTAGGTATATAATAATAAATAATACAATTCTGGTCGGACGGACTGCCTGCCGTGTGCCGACACAGAGGTAGCCACAGCCGTGAACTACCGCACTGTACACTGGTTGATAAAGAGATAGTAGTATACTCGTAACAATTAGGATGACACTATGACGGTATAAAGAATGAAAAAAAAAACCACGGTTAGGTGGTAGGTATATAATAATAAATAATACAATTCTGGTCGGACGGACTGCCTGCCGTGTGCCGACACAGAGGTAGCCACAGCCGTGAACTACCGCACTGTACACTGGTTGATAAAGAGATAGTAGTATACTCGTAACAATTAGGATGACACTATGACGGTATAAAGAATGAAAAAAAAACCACGGTTAGGTGGTAGGTATATAATAATAAATAATACAATTCTGGTCGGACGGACTGCCTGCCGTGTGCCGACACAGAGGTAGCCACAGCCGTGAACTACCGCACTGTACACTGGTTGATAAAGAGATAGTAGTATACTCGTAACAATTAGGATGACACTATGACGGTATAAAGAATGAAAAAAAAAACCACGGTTAGGTGGTAGGTATATAATAATAAATAATACAATTCTGGTCGGACGGACTGCCTGCCGTGTGCCGACACAGAGGTAGCCACAGCCGTGAACTACCGCACTGTACACTGGTTGATAAAGAGATAGTAGTATACTCGTAACAATTAGGATGACACTATGACGGTATAAAGAATGAAAAAAAAACCACGGTTAGGTGGTAGGTATATAATAATAAATAATACAATTCTGGTCGGACGGACTGCCTGCCGTGTGCCGACACAGAGGTAGCCACAGCCGTGAACTACCGCACTGTACTGTGTCTGCTGCTAATATAGACCGGTTGATATTTAAAGAGATATTAGTAGTATACAACAATACTATACTGGTGGTCAGGCACTGGTCACCACTCCTGCAGCAAAAGTGTGCACTGTTAATTAATATAATTGTACTCCTGGCTCCTGCTAACAACCTGCAGTGCTCCCCAGTCTCCCCCACAATTAATTATAAGCTTTTAATTTATACATTGATGACTGTGCAGCACACTGGGCTGAGCTGAGTGCACACAGACTGAGTCACACTGTGTGACTGACTGTGCTGTGTATCGTTTTTTTTTTCAGGCAGAGAACGGATATAGCAGAGAGAAGTGAACGGATATATTATATTAAATAAAAGTTAACTAGCAACTGCACTGGTCACTGACTGTGGTAAACTAACTCTGTCTGCGACTCTGCACAATCTCTCTCTCTCTATCTAATCTATCTCTATTCTAATGGAGAGGACGCCAGACACGTCCTCTCCCTATCAATCTCAATGCACGAGTGAAAATGGCGGCGACGCGCGGCTCCTTATATAGAATCCGAGTCTCGCGATAGAATCCGAGCCTCGCGAGAATCCGACAGCGTCATGATGACGTTCGGGCGCGCTCGGGTTAACCGAGCAAGGCGGGAAGATCCGAGTCGCTCGGACCCGTGAAAAAAAACATGAAGTTCGGGCGGGTTCGGATTCCGAGGAACCGAACCCGCTCATCTCTATCATATATGTCATACTGTCCCAACATCAGGTGTAAGATGGCAGGACTGGCGGGAACATGGTCACACATTGAGGTGCATAGTGTAATCAGATTTCTGCATCTAAAGGGCACACTCAACTGAAATTCATAACCAACTTGTCGAAGTGTACAGTGATAACATCATGCCACGGAAACAGGTTTGGGTTTGGTACACTGCCTTTGATAATGACAGGACAGACATTCAAGATGAGCAGCAATCCGGTCGGCCAAGCAGGTCCACCACAGATGACAATTTGTGTCGCACTGAAGGTCTGCGTCAGGACTCTCAGAAGGACAGATGCATTAGAGTTAGTGATATTGCTGACGAATTGAACATCTCAGTAGGTACTGTGCACGACATTGTTCACGAGCAACTGGGGTACAGGAAAAGGTGTTTAAGCTGGGCACCGAATCTACTCATAGATATTCACAAAACCAATAGGATGGGATTGTCTCTCAATTGATTTCCATTTCTTTGGTCCATTGAAGAAGAACCAGTGTGGAATGCGATTCTCAACTGACGGTGAAGTTCAGCAAGCCGTCATGTCCTGGCTTCAAGCAGGAAAGATGCCTTGGTGTACTGTTGGAACAAATGCTTAGTCACGTATTAAGACTATAGATGTACAGTAGCCACGCTCATCATTGTTACATCTGTGGAAAACGTGCACGCTCAACACGGCTGGGCGTGCCTGCACCTAGCCATGCCGAGCTGCACCATTTGCCGCTCCCATTCATGCGAGTGGGGCACGTGCATATCTAAAATGCATGCAGTCACGCCTAAAAAGGCGCAATTGTGGTAAGATGTAACCACGATGAGCATGGCTACATCTGTATGTGGAAAAATAATCTGTACCCAGGACATGCTATTGTTTATACTTATATGTACGAGTTGATTTTAGGGACCATGCATACATACATACATACATACATACATACATACAGTACATACAGACACAATTATATACACATAGTCACATACTAATACACACACATAATACATACATAGTTACACACATACATAAACACAGTCACAGACACACATACATACATACATACATACATACATACATACATCATATAGATGTCATTTTACATCTTTGCCACAATGCATATTAGTCGTGGGATAGCGGGTGCATGCGAACACTTGCATCAGTGAATCATTGGCCCAGCATCTCCTAGGGTTATGTAAACAGGTGGGTGCAACAAGGCCACACCCCTTTTCTGTAAAGGCTCCGCCCCGGGGGTCTCACATCTAATTGGACCAATGTTTGGAGGTATGATACAGTCGCACACTTATACACATACATACATACATACATACATACATACATACATACATACCTACAGTCACACACTTATACACATACAAAAAAAATAAGATTGCCACCGTGCCCCAAGCTTGGTGACTGCAGTGAGCTCCCAAGGGGACTCGCTGTGTTCGCTGCATTCATTAGCGGTATTACTGCTGGTGGGATGCCTCTGTCAGGCTCATGACAGCCGGGTTACCGTCAGCTGGCATATCATACTGAACCCGTGATAGCAAGTATCCTAAGCCCGCGGTGGACATCTGACTTTACATTAAAGCGCTGCCAAATCTAACAATAATTAGAAAAAAAATATGTTGATGAGAAACAAATACAAAGTTTAATCATTCTTCTAATAGGGAGGGCACTGCTGTGTGAGTGCCAGTATCACATCAGTGTCAGCAAACGGTAGAATTTCAGGGTAATGTGACAGTTTGTTGACTGTGGCCCTTTGCTTCTGTGCAGAAATGTGGCACTTTGTAAAATGGTGGAAAACTCTTGGGGCCTAATTCAGACCTGATCGCTGGGCAGACATTTTTGCAGCCCTGTGATCCCATAGTTGCCGCCTACAGAGGGAGTGTATTTTAGCTGTGCAAGTGTGCGATCGCATGTGTAGCAGAGCTGCACAAACAGATCTTGTGCAGTCTCTGCGCAGCCCAGGACTGGCTCAGCCGCTGCGATCACATCAGCCTGTTCAGGACCGGATTTGATGTCAGACACCCTCCCTTCAAATGCTTGGACACCCCTGCGATTTTTTACTGACACTCCCTGAAAACGCTCCGTTGCCACCCACAAACGCCCTCTTCCTGTCAATCTCCTTACGTTTGCCCATGTGAATGGATCCTTTGTACAAACCCATCGCTGACCGGCGATCCCCATTGTTGTTGTCCAACACGCGTGCGCATTGCGGTGCATACGCGTGCGCAGTACAGACATGATCACAGGCTTTGAGAAAACGCAGTCTAGCGATCAGGTCTGAATCGGACCCTTAGTCAGGCCATAGTGAGACATGTTGCAACTTGTTCCCAGCTATAACTAATGAACATCTTTTCCTGAAAAGAGAAAGAATGACCTGTCAACAGATAGGTCTATTGATATTTGGTTTAAAAATAAAATATAAATAAAAATATAAATATTGCTTTACTAGTAGTGTCACAATGTTTTTTTGAGAAAAAAATACCCCAACAAACTGTTCTGGCAAAGGGCAGAAAAATAGACTTTCTTTCATGGACATTAGATAACACAGCAAACTATTTTATGTTTGTCACTTTATTATTGTTTATAAATATTGTATACCTTTGTTTCATTTTGTGCTTTTGCCCTTTCTTTGTGTGTGTTGTGTAATGTTCCCTTTGCAACAAACTTTTATCATTGGTTGTGCTTGAGCACAGATACAACAATAACCAAGGTAGTAATTAAGTCACACCTGTGTTCAACCCCTATAATGTTAGGGACCTGCCGGATGAGGTTTACCTTGACGTCTGGTGGGCAGGCTGATAATATTGCCCAATTTTATGCCAAAAACCTCAGATATAGGGGGTAATTCCAAATTGATCGCAGCAGGAATTTTGTTAGCAGTTGGGCAAAACCATGTGCACTGCAGGGAAGGCAGATATAACATGTGCAGAAAGGGTTAGATTTGGGTGGGTTATTTTATTTCTGTGCAGGGTAAATACTGGCTGCTTTATTTTTACACTGCAAATTATATTGCAGATTGAACACACCACACCCAAATCTAACTCTCTCTGCACATGTTAAATCTGCCTCCCCTGCAGTGCACATGGTTTTGCCCAACTGCTAACAAAATTCCTGCTGCAATCAACTTAGAATTACCCCCATAATGTATAATTATTACATTTATTATAATTCTAATGGTTGTATGGTGTACCTGTTCTCTTTTTCTATGTTGTAGTCTCAACTAGGTAGCACATCCCTTTATTAATAGCTAGGGTGTGCAGTCCAGGCCCTCTTTAACGAAATAATACCCCCCAAGACCCTCCATATTTTCATTTACGCAGATTTGTAGTACAAAAGCTGCGAGGTGTAAATTTTTGCACCAACATAAAACCATACCTCCCAACTTTTGGGCATGTAGATTCGGGACTTCCGAAAAAGGGGGTGTGGTCTTGAAAGAAAGGGGGTGGAGTCTCATGGAACCCCACATTTGCATAACTGTGGGCGTGTGCCCCTAGGCTCTCTGCACACTGTACATAGATGCCATACCCATGCGTATGGGCATCTATTCACCCACTGCTTACCCTCTGCTCGGCAATGCAAAGCAGTGGTGTTTGCTCCCCTCAACTCCATTCCTTTACCATAGAGGACACTGGAGTCTACAGTTGGGATCTTCCAAAAAAATGGGACAGTCCTGCTAAAAGCGGAACAGTTGGGAGGTATGATAAACCTGGTGTAAGGTTGTAGTTTATGGTGATGATTGTCATACAGTTCCTTTGTTTAGAACTAGAGATGTGCGGCTGGCACTTTTCGTGTTTTTTGTTTTGGTTTTGTTTCTATTTCCACTTTCGTGTTTTGATTTTGGCTTGGTTTTGCCAAAACCACCCTTTCGTGTTTTGGTTTTGGATCTGGATGATTTTTTTGGGGGAAAAACATAAAAATGGCTAAAATCACAGAATTTGGGGGTAATTTTGATCCTACGGTAATATTAACCTCAATAACATTCATTTCCACTCATTTCCAGTCTATTCTGAACATCTCACACCTCACAATATTAATTTTAGGCCAAAAGGTTGCAAAGAGGTGGCTGTATGACTAAGCTAAATGACACAAGTGTGCGGCACAAACACCTGGCCCATCTAGGAGTGGCACTGCAGTGTCAGACAGGATGGCACTTTTCAAAAACTAGGCCCCAAACACCACCTCATGCAAAGATTTAGAAGAGGTGCAATGAGGTAGCTGTATGACTAAGCCAAGCGACACAAACAATTGGCCCATCTAGGAGTGGCACTGCAGTGGCAGACAGGAGGGCAGATATCCAAAGAAAGGCCTCAAACAACACCTCATGCAAAGATGTAGAAGAGGTGCAATGAGGTAGCTGTATTACTAAGCCAAGCGACACAACCACCTGGCCTATCTAGTAGTGTCTCGCAGTGGCTGAATGTCGAAAGTGGGCCACAATTGTTCTGTCCACTGACAGCATCTCCTGCACACTAGTGATGAGCGGGTTCGGTTTCTCGGAAACCGAACCCCCCCGAACTTCAGCTTATTTTACACGGGTCTGAGCAGGCTCGGATCCTCCCGCCTTGCTCGGTTAACCCGAGCGCGCCCGAACGTCATCATCCCGCTGTCGGATTCTCGCGAGGCTCGGATTCTATCGCGAGACTCGGATTCTATATAAGGAGCCGCGCGTCGCCGCCATTTTCACACGTGCATTGAGATTGATAGGGAGAGGACGTGGCTGGCGTCCTCTCCGTTTAGACTAGAGTAGAGACACTTGATTGTTGATTTACTAATTTTGGGGAGCATATTAGGAGTACTACTTGCTGTTGCTGATAGTGTGACCAGTGACCACCAGTTTAATTAATCCGTTCTCTGCCTGAAAAAAAACGATACACAGTGTGACACAGTCACATACCATATCTGTGCTCAGCCTCAGTGTGCTGCATCATATGTAATACTGTATATCTGACTGTGCTGAGTGCTCACTGCTCACACAGCTTAATTGTGGGGGAGACTGGGGAGCAGTTATAGCAGGAGTACATATTTTAAGTACAGTGCACACTTTTGCTGCCAGAGTGCCACTGCCAGTGTGACTGACCAGTGACCACTGACCACCAGTATATTGTGATTGTCTGCTGACCACCAGTATATTGTGATTGTCTGCCTGAAAAAGTTAAACACTCGTCGTGTGGTGTTTTTTATTCTCTAAACGCATTCTGCTGACAGTGTCCAGCAGGTCCGTCATTATATAATATATACCTGTCCGGCTGCAGTAGTGATATATATATATTTTTTATATCATTATCATCCAGTCTATATTAGCAGCAGACGCAGTACGGTAGTCCACGGCTGTAGCTACCTCTGTGTCGGCAGTCGCTCGTCCATCCATAATTGTATACCACCTACCCGTGGTGTTTTTTTTTTCTATCTTCTTGATACTAGTAGCTTACTTTAGGAGTCTGCAGTGCTGAGCTGACAGTGTCCAGCAGGTCCGTCATTATATAATATATACCTGTCCGGCTGCAGTAGTGATATATATATATTTTTTATATCATTATCATCCAGTCTATATTAGCAGCAGACGCAGTACGGTAGTCCACGGCTGTAGCTACCTCTGTGTCGGCAGTCGCTCGTCCATCCATAATTGTATACCACCTACCCGTGGTGTTTTTTTTTCTATCTTCTTGATACTAGTAGCTTACTTTAGGAGTCTGCAGTGCTGAGCTGACAGTGTCCAGCAGGTCCGTCATTATATAATATATACCTGTCCGGCTGCAGTAGTGATATATATATATATTTTTTATCTCATTATCATCCAGTCTATATTAGCAGCAGACGCAGTACGGTAGTCCACGGCTGTAGCTACCTCTGTGTCGGCAGTCGCTCGTCCATCCATAATTGTATACCACCTACCCGTGGTGTTTTTTTTTTTTCTATCTTCTTGATACTAGTAGCTTACTTTAGGAGTCTGCAGTGCTGAGCTGACAGTGTCCAGCAGGTCCGTCATTATATAATATATACCTGTCCGGCTGCAGTAGTGATATATATATATTTTTTATCTCATTATCATCCAGTCTACATTAGCAGCAGACGCAGTACGGTAGTCCACGGCTGTAGCTACCTCTGTGTCGGCAGTCGCTCGTCCATCCATAATTGTATACCACCTACCCGTGGTGTTTTAATTTTTTTCTATCTTCTTGATACTAGTAGCTTACTTTAGGAGTCTGCAGTGCTGAGCTGACAGTGTCCAGCTGGTCCGTCATTATATAATATATACCTGTCCGGCTGCAGTAGTGATATATACCGTATTTTTCGGACCATAAGACGCACTTTTTCTCCCCAAAAATGTGGGGGAAAAGTATGTGCATCTTATGGAGCGAATAAGACGTGTTTGCGGGTTGTGCCGACGGCCGGCGGGTAGCAGCGGGTCCTGGATGCTGCTGCTGCTGCGCCGTCATCAGCAGAGTGCAGAGCGCCCACATCTCAGAGCCCATCTCAGCAGCAGAGCCGGCATCATGTGACTCCCCCCCCCCCCCACCTCCTCAGGAGTGCACCGCGGGCAGCGTTAGCTGAGAGCCTGGATGCGGGGAACCACTGGTACTGTCAGTGTGTGTGTGTGTGTGTGTGTGTGTGTCTATCTATGTGTATGTATGCTGGCTCTGATGTGTGTGTGTCTCTGTATGCTGGCTCTGACAGAAGGCTGCACTGTACAGAATCCTTGTAGGAGTCTGAGAAATCACACAGAAATATCTCTTAGAGGTTGGTGAAAACTAGGGAGGCAGCGCAAGGATGATAAAGCAGAAGTGGTTCAGAATATTTTTTTTCCAGTTTTCCTACTCTAAAAACTAGGTGCGTCTTATGGTCAGGTACGTCTTATGGTCCGAAAAATACGGTATATATTTTTTATCTCATTATCATCCAGTCTATATTAGCAGCAGATGCAGTACGGTAGACCACGGCTGTAGCTACCTCTGTGTCGGCAGTCGCTCGTCCATCCATAATTGTATACCACCTACCCGTGGTGTTTTTTTTTTCTATCTTCTTGATACTAGTAGCTTACTTTAGGAGTCTGCAGTGCTGAGCTGACAGTGTCCAGCAGGTCCGTCATTATATAATATATACCTGTCCGGCTGCAGTAGTGATATATATATATATTTTTTATATCATTATCATCCAGTCTATATTAGCAGCAGACGCAGTACGGTAGTCCACGGCTGTAGCTACCTCTGTGTCGGCAGTCGCTCGTCCATCCATAATTGTATACCACCTACCCGTGGTGTTTTTTTTTTTTCTATCTTCTTGATACTAGTAGCTTACTTTAGGAGTCTGCAGTGCTGAGCTGACAGTGTCCAGCAGGTCCGTCATTATATAATATATACCTGTCCGGCTGCAGTAGTGATATATATATATTTTTTATCTCATTATCATCCAGTCTATATTAGCAGCAGACGCAGTACGGTAGTCCACGGCTGTAGCTACCTCTGTGTCGGCAGTCGCTCGTCATCCATAAGTATACTAGTATCCATCCATCTCCATTGTTTACCTGAGGTGCCTTTTAGTTGTGCCTATTAAAATATGGAGAACAAAAATGTTGAGGTTCCAAAAATAGGGAAAGATCAAGATCGACTTCCACCTCGTGCTGAAGCTGCTGCCACTAGTCATGGCCGAGACGATGAAATGCCATCAACGTCATCTGCCAAGGCCGATGCCCAATGTCATAGTACAGAGCATGTAAAATCCAAAACACCAAATATCAGTAAAAAAAGGACTCAAAAATCTAAAATAAAATTGTCGTCGGAGAAGCGTAAACTTGCCAATATGCCATTTACCACACGGAGTGGCAAGGAACGGCTGAGGCCCTGGCCTATGTTCATGGCTAGTGGTTCAGCTTCACATGAGGATGGAAGCACTCAGCCTCTCGCTAGAAAAATGAAAAGACTCAAGCTGGCAAAAGCACAGCAAAGAACTGTGCATTCTTCGAAATCACAAATCCACAAGGAGAGTCCAATTGTGTCGGTTGCGATGCCTGACCTTCCCAACACTGGACGTGAAGAGCATGCGCCTTTCACCATTTGCACGCCCCCTGCAAGTGCTGGAAGGAGCACCCGCAGTCCAGTTCCTGATAGTCAGATTGAAGATGTCAGTGTTGAAGTACACCAGGATGAGGAGGATATGGGTGTTGCTGGCGCTGGGGAGGAAATTGACCAGGAGGATTCTGATGGTGAGGTGGTTTGTTTAAGTCAGGCACCCGAGGAGACACCTGTTGTCCGTGGGAGGAATATGGCCATTGACATGCCTGGTGAAAATACCAAAAAAATCAGCTCTTCGGTGTGGAAGTATTTCAACAGAAATGCGGACAACATTTGTCAAGCCGTGTGTTGCCTTTGTCAAGCTGTAATAAGTAGGGGTAAGGACGTTAACCACCTCGGAACATCCTCCCTTATACGTCACCTGCAGCGCATTCATCATAAGTCAGTGACAAGTTCAAAAACTTTGGGCGACAGCGGAAGCAGTCCACTGACCAGTAAATCCCTTCCTCTTGTAAACAAGCTCACGCAAACCACCCCACCAACTCACTCAGTGTCAATTTCCTCCTTCCCCAGGAAAGCCAATAGTCCTGCAGGCCATGTCACTGGCAATTCTGACGAGTCCTCTCCTGCCTGGGATTCCTCCGATGCATCCTTGCGTGTAATGCCTACTGCTGCTGGCGCTGCTGTTGTTGTTGCTGGGAGTCAATGGTCATCCCAGAGGGGAAGTCGTACTCGTAAGACCACTTTTACTACTTCCACCAAGCAATTGACTGTCCAACAGTCCTTTGCGAGGAAGATGAAATATCACAGCAGTCATCCTGCTGCAAAGCGTATAACTGAGGCCTTGGCATCCTGGGCGGTGAGAAACGTGGTTCCGGTATCCATCATTACTGCAGAGCCAACTAGAGACTTGTTGGAGGTACTGTGTCCCTGGTACCAAATACCATCTAGGTTCCATTTCTCTAGGCAGGCGATACCGAAAATGTACACAGACCTCAGAAAAAGACTCACCAGTGTCCTAAAAAATGCAGTTGTACCCAATGTCCACTTAACCACGGACATGTGGACAAGTGGAGCAGGGCAGGCTCAGGACTATATGACTGTGACAGCCCACTGGGTAGATGTATGGATTCCCGCCGCAAGAACAGCAGCGGCGGCACCAGTAGCAGCATCTCGCAAACGCCAACTCTTTCCTAGGCAGGCTACGCTTTGTATCACCGCTTTCCAGAATACGCACACAGCTAAAAACCTCTTACGGCAACTGAGGAAGATCATCGCGGAATGGCTTACCCCAATTGGACTCTCCTGTGGATTTGTGGCATCGGACAACGCCAGCAATATTGTGTGTGCATTAAATCTGGGCAAATTCCAGCACGTCCCATGTTTTGCACATACCTTGAATTTGGTGGTGCAGAATTATTTAAAAAACGACAGGGGCGTGCAAGAGATGCTGTCGGTGGCCAGAAGAATTGCGGGACACTTTCGGCGTACAGGCACCACGTACAGAAGACTGGAGCACCACCAAAAACGCCTGAACCTGCCCTGCCATCATCTGAAGCAAGAAGTGGTAACGAGGTGGAATTCAACCCTCTATATGCTTCAGAGGTTGGAGGAGCAGCAAAAGGCCATTCAAGCCTATACAATTGAGCACGATATAGGAGGTGGAATGCACCTGTCTCAAGCGCAGTGGAGAATGATTTCAACGTTGTGCAAGGATCTGCTGCCCTTTGAACTTGCCACACGTGAAGTCAATTCAGACACTGCCAGCCTGAGTCAGGTCATTCCCCTCATCAGGCTTTTGCAGAAGAAGCTGGAGACATTGAAGGAGGAGCTAACACAGAGCGATTCCACTAGGCATGTGGGACTTGTGGATGGAGCCCTTAATTCGCTTAACAAGGATTCACGGGTGGTAAATCTGTTGAAATCAGAGCACTACATTTTGGCCACCGTGCTCGATCCTAGATTTAAAACCTACCTTGGATCTCTCTTTCCGGCAGACACAAGTCTGCTGGGGTTCAAAGAACTGCTGGTGACAAAATTGTCAAGTCAAGCGGAACGCGACCTGTCAACATCTCCTCCTTCACATTCTCCCGCAACTGGGGGTGCGAGGAAAAGGCTCAGAATTCCGAGCCCACCCGCTGGCGGTGATGCAGGGCAGTCTGGAGCGACTGCTGATGCAGGGCAGTCTGGAGCGACTGCTGATGCTGACATCTAGTCCGGACTGAAGGACCTGACAACGATTACGGACATGTCGTCTACTGTCACTGCATATGATTCTCTCCCCATTGAAAGAATGGTGGAGGATTATATGAGTGACCGCATCCAAGTAGGCACGTCAGAAAGTCCGTACTTATACTGGCAGGAAAAAGAGGCAATTTGGAGGCCCTTGCACAAACTGGCTTTATACTACCTAAGTTGCCCTCCCACAAGTGTGTACTCCGAAAGAGTGTCTAGTGCCGCCGCTCATCTTGTCAGCAATCGGCGTACGAGGTTACATCCAGAAAATGTGGAGAAGATGATGTTCATTAAAATGAATTATAATCAATTCCTCCGTGGAGACATTGACCAGCAGCAATTGCCTCCACAAAGTACACAGGGAGCTGAGATGGTGGATTCCAGTGGGGACGAATTGATAATCTGTGAGGAGGGGGATGTACACGGTGATATATCGGAGGATGATGATGAGGTGGACATCTTGCCTCTGTAGAGCCAGTTTGTGCAAGGAGAGATTAATTGCTTCTTTTTTGGTGGGGGTCCAAACCAACCCGTCATTTCAGTCACAGTCGTGTGGCAGACCCTGTCACTGAAATGATGGGTTGGTTAAAGTGTGCATGTCCTGTTTATACAACATAAGGGTGGGTGGGAGGGCCCAAGGACAATTCCATCTTGCACCTCTTTTTTCTTTAATTTTTCTTTGCATCATGTGCTGTTTGGGGAGTAGTTTTTTGAAGGGCCATCCTGCGTGACACTGCAGTGCCACTCCTAGATGGGCCAGGTGTTTGTGTCGGCCACTTGGGTCGCTTATCTTAGTCACAGAGCTACCTCATTGCGCCTCTTTTTTTCTTTGCGTCATGTGCTGTTTGGGGAGTAGTTTTTTGAAGGGCCAGCCTGCGTGACACTGCAGTGCCACTCCTAGATGGGCCAGGTGTTTGTGTCGGCCACTTGGGTCGCTTAGCTTACTCACACAGCTACCTCATTGCGCCTCTTTTTTTCTTTGCGTCATGTGCTGTTTGGGGAGTAGTTTTTTGAAGGGCCATCCTGTCTGACACTGCAGTGCCACTCCTAGATGGGCCAGGTGTTTGTGTCGGCCACTTGGGTCGCTTAGCTTACTCACACAGCTACCTCATTGCGCCTCTTTTTTTCTTTGCGCCATGTGCTGTTTGGGGAGTAGTTTTTTGAAGGGCCATCCTGCGTGACACTGCAGTGACACTCCTAGATGGGCCAGGTGTTTGTGTCGGCCACTTGGGTCGCTTATCTTAGTCACAGAGCTACCTCATTGCGCCTCTTTTTTTCTTTGCGTCATGTGCTGTTTGGGGAGTAGTTTTTTGAAGGGCCAGCCTGCGTGACACTGCAGTGCCACTCCTAGATGGACCAGGTGTTTGTGTCGGCCACTTGGGTCGCTTAGCTTACTCACACAGCTACCTCATTGCGCCTCTTTTTTTCTTTGCGTCATGTGCTGTTTGGGGAGTAGTTTTTTGAAGGGCCAGCCTGCGTGACACTGCAGTGCCACTCCTAGATGGGCCAGGTGTTTGTGTCGGCCACTTGGGTCGCTTACCTTACTCACACAGCTACCTCATTGCGCCTCTTTTTTTCTTTGCGTCATGTGCTGTTTGGGGAGTAGTTTTTTGAAGGGCCAGCCTGCGTGACACTGCAGTGCCACTCCTAGATGGGCCAGGTGTTTGTGTCGGCCACTAGGGTCGCTTAGCTTACTCACACAGCTACCTCATTGCGCCTCTTTTTTTCTTTGCGTCATGTGCTGTTTGGGGAGTAGTTTTTTGAAGGGCCAGCCTGCGTGACACTGCAGTGCCACTCCTAGATGGGCCAGGTGTTTGTGTCGGCCACTTGGGTCGCTTACCTTACTCACACAGCTACCTCATTGCGCCTCTTTTTTTCTTTGCGTCATGTGCTGTTTGGGGAGTAGTTTTTTGAAGGGCCAGCCTGCGTGACACTGCAGTGCCACTCCTAGATGGGCCAGGTGTTTGTGTCGGCCACTTGGGTCGCTTAGCTTAGCCATCCAGCGACCTCGGTGCAAATTTTAGGACTAAAAATAATATTGTGAGGTGTGAGGTGTTCAGAATAGACTGAAAATGAGTGGAAATTATGGTTTTTGAGGTTAATAATACTTTGGGATCAAAATGACCCCCAAATTCTATGATTTAAGCTGTTTTTTAGGGTTTTTTGAAAAAAACACCCGAATCCAAAACACACCCGAATCCGACAAAAAATATTCGGTGAGGTTTTGCCAAAACGCGTTCGAACCCAAAACACGGCCGCGGAACCGAACCCAAAACCAAAACACAAAACCCGAAAAATTTCCGGCGCTCATAGTGCACGCCCCAGTAATTTTTCTAAAATTCTGCTATTGGTGGACTTATACGGCAGTGCCCCAGGACTCATACAGCAGTGTCAGACAGGATGGCACTTTTCAAAAACTATGCCCCAAACAGCACCTCATGCAAAGATGTCGAAGACGTGCAATGACGTAGCTGTATGACTAAGCCAAGTGAAACAAACAATTCCCACTAGAATTATACGTCCAAATCACTGGAATTATACTGCAAAATCACTGGAATTATACGTCTAAATCACTGGAATTATACGTCCAAATCACTGGAATTATACGTCCAAATCACTGGAATTACACGTTCAAATCACTGGAATTATACTGCAAAATCACTGGAATTATACATCAAAATCACTGGAATTATACGTCAAAATCATTGGAATTAAATGGCAAAATCACTGGAATTAAATGACAATATCACTGGAATTAAACAGCAAAATCACTGGAATTATACGTCCAAATCACTGGAATTATACGACAAAATGACTGGAATTAAATGACAGTACCACTGGACATATACGGAAGTGTCAGACAGGATGGCACTTAAAAAAAAATAGTCCCCAAACAGCACATGATGCAAAGAAGAAAAAAGAGGTGCAAGAGGAATTGTCCTTGGGCCCTCCCACCCACCCGTATGTTGTATAAACAGGACATGTACACTTTAACAAACCAAACATTTCAGCGACAGGGTCTGCCATATGACTGTGGCTAAAATGACTGGTTTGTTTGGGCCCCCACCAAAAAAGAAGCAATCAATCACTCCTTGCACAAACTGGATCTACAGAAGCAAGATGTCGACCTCATCCTCTGATTACTCACCCCTTTCACTTTGTACATCCTCCTCCTCACAGAGTATTAATTTGTCCCCACTGGAATCCACCATCACAGGTCCCTGTGTACTTTCTGGAGGCAATTGCTGGTAAAGATCTTCTTAAAGGAATTTATAATTCATTTTGATGAACATCATCTTCTCCACATTTTGTGGAAATAACCTCCTACACCAATCGCTGAAAAGATTACCGGCTGCACTAAACACTCTTTCGGAGTACACACTGGAGTGGGGGGGGGAGGCAACTTAGGTGAAATAAAGCCAGTTTGTGCAAGGGCATCCAAATTGCCTCTTTTTCCTGCCAGTGTACGTGCGGGCTGTCTGACATGCATACTTGGATGCTGTCACTCATATAATCCTCCACCATTCTTTTAATGGTGACAGAATCATATGCAGTCACAGTAGACATGTCAGTAATCGTTGGCAGGTCCATCAGTCCAGACCAGATGTCAGCATTTGCTCCTGACTGCCCTGCATCACCGCCAGCGGGAGGGCTAGGAAATCTTATCCTTTTCCTCGCAGCCCCAGTTGCGGGAGAAAATGAATGAGGAGCTGTTGACGGGTCACGTTCCGCTTGAGTTGACAATTTACTAACCAGCAGGTCTTTGCACCTCTGCACACTTGTGTCTGCTGGAAAGAGAGATACAATGTAGACTTTAAACCTAGGATCGAGCACGGTGGCCAAAATGTAGTGCTCTGTTTTCAACAGATTGGCCACTCTTGAATCCTGGCAAAGCGAATGAAGGGCTCCATCCACAAGTCCCACATACTTTGCGGAATCGCTCTGTCTTAGCTCCTCCTTCAATTTCTCCAGCTGCTTCTGCAAAAGCCTGATGAGGGGAATGACCTGACTCAAGCTGGCAGTGTCTGAACTGACTTCACGTGTGGCAAGTTCGAAGGGTTGGAGAACCTTACACAAGACGGAAATCATTCTTCACTGCGCTTGAGTCAGGTGCATTCGCCCTCCTTTGCCTATATCGTAGGTGGATGTATAGACTTGAATGGCCTTTTACTGCTCCTCCATACTCTGAAGCATATAGAGTGTTGAATTCCACCTCATTACCTCCTCTTGCTTCAGGTGATGGCAGGGCAGGTTCAGGAGTGTTTAATGGCACTACAGTCTTTGGCACGCGGTGGCTGAAAGATGAAAGTGGCCCACAATTTGTCGGGCCACCAACAGCATCTCCTGCACTCCTCTGTAATTTTTCAAAAAATTCTCAACAACCAAATTAATTTTATGTGCAAAACATGGGATGGGCTGGACTTTGCAAAGATGTAATGCATGCACAATATTGGTGGCGTTGTCCGATATCACAAATCCCCAGGAGAGTCTAATTGGGTAAGCCATTGTGCAATGATGTCCCTCAGTTTTCATAAGAGGTTGTCAGTGGTGTGCCTCTTACGGAAAGTGGTGATACATAGCGTAGCCTGCATAGGAACAAGTTGGCATTAGTGAGATGCTGCTACTGGTGCCGCTGCTGTTGTTGCTGTGGGAGGCCATACATATACCAAGTGGGCTGTCACAGTCATATAGTCCTTAGTCTGCCCTGTTCCACTTGTCCACATGTCCATGGTTAAGTGGACAGTGGGTACAACTGCATTTTTTAGGACACTGATGACACTTTTTCTGACCTCTCTGTACATTTTCGGTATCGCCTGCCTAGTTAAGTGGAACCTAGATGGGATTTGATACCGGGGACACAGTACCTCAAACAATCCTCTAAATCCCACTGAACCAATGGCGGAAACCGGATGCACGTCCAACACTAACATAGCTGTCAAGGCCTCAGTTATCCGCTTTGCAAAAGGATGACTGCTGTCATATTTCATCTTCCTCACAAAGGACTGTTGGACAGTCAATTGTTTACTGGAAGTAGTACAAGTGGTCTTCCGACTTCCCCTCTGGGATGACGATCAACTCCCAGCAGCAACAACAGCAGCAACAGCAGGCGTACAACTCAAGGATCCTCCGGAGGAATCCCGGTTAGGAGAGGACTCCTCAGTCTTGCCAGTGACATGGCCTGCAGGACTACTGATGTTCCTGACTGAAGAGGAAGTTGATGTTGAGGGAGTTGGTGGTGTGGATTGCAGGAGCTTGGGTACAAGAGGAAGAAGGGATTTAGGTGCCAGGGGACGCGTACGCTCTTACCCAAAGTTTCACAACTTGACACTGACTTCTGATGAATGCTCTGCAGGTGACGTATAAGGGAGGATGTTCCTAGGTGGTTAACATCCTCACCCCTACTTATTACAGATTGACAGAGGCAACACACAGATTGACACCTGTTGTCTGGATTTGTGGAGAAATAATTCCACACCAAAGAGGTGGCTTTTTTGGTATTTTGCCCAGGCATCACAATGGGCTTCTTCATCCTATGGACAACAGGTGTCTCCCCCGATGCCTGACTTAAACAAACCACATCACCATCAGAATCCTCATCGTCAACTTCCTCCTCAGCGCCAGCAACACCCATATCCTCATCCTGGTGTACTTC
Source organism: Pseudophryne corroboree (assembly GCF_028390025.1). Lineage (NCBI taxonomy): Eukaryota > Metazoa > Chordata > Amphibia > Anura > Myobatrachidae > Pseudophryne > Pseudophryne corroboree. Next base: position 717,074,662 of record NC_086448.1, read on the forward strand.
AACAGTGACATCTTAAATTTCAATATCATTAACTGGACTGTGAGTGCTCCTTCCAGCACTTGCAGGGGGCGTGCAGTGTTTGGAAGGTCAGGCATTGCAACCGCCGACACACTTGGACTCTCCTTGGGGATTTGTGATACCATCTCAGAATGCACAGTTCTTTTCTGTGCTCTTTTCAGCTTAACGCTTTTAATTTTTCTAACGGGAGGATGAGGGCTTCCATCGTCCTGGGAAGCTGAACCACTAGTCATGAACATAGGCCAGGGCCTTAGCCGTTCCTTGCTACTCTGTGTCGTAAATGGCGTATTGGTAAGTTTACGTTTCTCCTCAGACCATTTAAATTTATTTTTGACTGAACTTTGGCTTTTTGGATTTTACATGCCTTCTACTATCACATCGGGCATCAGCCGTGGCAGACAAAGTTGATGGCATTTCATCGTCTATGTCATAACTAGTGGCAGCAGCTTCAGCACTAGGAGGAAGTGGTTCTTGATCTTTCCCTATTGTATCCTCCAAAGTTTTGTCCTCCATTATTTTTCTGGAGTTATATAACAGGGGGCCTAATTCTGAGTTGATCGCAGCAGCAAATTTGTTAGCAGTTGGGCAAAACCATGTGCACTGCAGGGGGGACAGATATAACATGTGCAGAGAGAGTTAGATTTGGGTGGGGTGTATTCAAACTGAAATCTAAATTGCAGTGTAAAAATAAAACAGCAAGTATTTACCCTGCACAGAAACGAAATAACCCACCCAAATCTAACTCTCTCTGCAAATGTTACATCTGCCCCCCTGCAATGCACATGGTTTTGCCCAATTGCTAACAAACTTGCTGCTGCGATCAACTCAGAATTACCCCCAATATGCGGTACAGGAGAGCGTACCTCTACACAACACAGGGCAAACCCTGTGGAAATTATTTGGATTAAATATTAATAACCCCTTTATTAGGAGTAAATAATATACAGCACAGTACAGCACCACTTAATTTATATGGCAGCACCACTGGACTGGATTTATATGGAATTATATGGATTTATATGGAATTATACGGTAGGATCACTGAATTTATACACCAGTACCACTGGAATTATACGGCAGAATCACTGGGTTTATACGTCAGTACCGCTGGACATATACGGCAGTATCACTGGACATATATACGGTAGCACCACTGGACATATACGGCAGTATCACTGGACTCGACTTATACGGCGGGATCACTGGAATTATTTGGCAGGATCACTGGATTTATACGCAAGTACCACTGGAATTATACGGCAGGATCACTGGATTTATATGCCAGTACCACTGGAATTATACGACAGGATCACTGGATTTATACGCCAGTGCCACTGGAATTATATGGCAGGATCACTGGAATTAAATAGCGGGATCACTGGATTTATACGGCAGTTCCGCTGGACATATAAGGCAGTATCACTGGACATATACAGCAGTATCACTGGACATATACGGCAGTACCACTGGAAATATACGGTAGTATCACTGTACTCGATTTATACGCCAGTACCACTGGAATTAAACAGCAGGATCTTTGGATTTATATGCCAATACCACTGGAATTATACGGCAGGATCACTGGATTTATACGCCAGTACCACTGGAATTATACGGTAGGATCACTGGAATTATACGGTGGGATCACTGGATTTATATGGCAGTACCGCTGGACCTATACGGCAGTATCACTGGACATATACGGTAGTATCACTGGACATATACAGCAGTACCACTGTACATATACGGCAGTATCACTGTACTGGATTTATACACCAGTACCACTGGAATTATACGGCAGTATCACTGGACTCGACTTATACGGCGGGATCACTGGAATTATTTGGCAGGATCACTGGGTTTATACGTCAGTACCGCTGGACATATACGGCAGTATCACTGGACATATATACGGTAGCACCACTGGACATATACGGCAGTATCACTGGACTCGACTTATACGCCAGTACCACTGGAATTATATGGCTGGATCACTGGATTTATACGCAAGTACCACTGGAATTATACGGCAGGATCACTGGATTTATATGCCAGTACCACTGGAATTATACGACAGGATCACTGGATTTATACGCCAGTACCACTGGAATTATATGGCAGGATCACTGGAATTAAATAGCGGGATCACTGGATTTATACGGCAGTTCCGCTGGACATATAAGGCAGTATCACTGGACATATACAGCAGTATCACTGGACATATACGGCAGTACCACCGGAAATATACGGTAGTATCACTGTACTGGATTTATACGCCAGTACCACTGGAATTAAACAGCAGGATCTTTGGATTTATATGCCAATACCACTGGAATTATACGGCAGGATCACTGGATTTATACGCCAGTACCACTGGAATTATACGGTAGGATCACTGGAATTATACGGTGGGATCACTGGATTTATATGGCAGTACCGCTGGACCTATACGGCAGTATCACTGGACATATACGGTAGTATCACTGGACATATACAGCAGTACCACTGTACATATACGGCAGTATCACTGTACTGGATTTATACACCAGTACCACTGGAATTATACGGCAGGATCACTGGAATTACACGGCTGTACCACTGGACATATACGGCAGTATCACTGGACATATACGGCAGTATCACTGGACATATCCAGACATATCCAGCAGTATCACTGGACTGGACGTATACGCCAGTACTACTGGAATTATACGGCAGGATCACTGGATTTATACGGCAGGACTGCTGGACATATACGGCAGTATCAATGGACATATACAGCAGTATCACTTGACATATACGGTAGTACCACTGGACATATACAGCAACACAGGGATACCACCACTGGACTGATGCAGGACAACACAGCACCACTGCAATAGACTGGACTTATACAGCAGCACTGGACATATGGCAGCAGAGGACACCACCACTCTGACTGGACTGATGAAGCGCAAGACGCTAACACTGAACTGATGCAGGACACTGTGGATGGAGACATGTCCTCTCTCTACACTCTCCAATGCCGGAGTGAAAATGGCGGGGACGCGCAGTTCCTTATATGGAATCAGAACCCCGCGAGAATCCGAAAAGCTGGATGATGTAGTTTTGACTCATTCTGGTTTCCGAGTCATACGGGAAAACCCGAGCCTGACTCGGATCCGGGGTCGAGTAGTGAAGTTTGGGGGGGTCATTTCTCTGAGAACCGAACCCGCTCATCTCTAATTCTTATATTGCCTCCCTGGCATACAAAGGAGGAACAATCCTTTCCAAGTATGTTGGTAAATTATATTTTTATTTCCCATCAAACAGCAATCTGAATAAAAAATAATAGCTATGTGTCCCAAATTAATAATAACCCATGGTTCTGTGGAGTCAGTTATGACCTCATCCAGTTTGAACTCGGAACTGAGAACTTAAACCAATGAAGTGGGAAACTTTTAAACCATAATTGGCTTGCCTACCTTGCTGCCCCTTCCTTCGGGAGGTGGCAGCATGGTAGGGGCATTAGTACATGGCCGGCGGCAAAGTGGGCTGTCCATGGGTGTGGCTGGCGACAAGGTGGGCTGTCCATGGGGCATGGTTGGTGTGAAGATGGGCAGTCTGGGGTCATGGTGTCACAATCACCTCATCGTAGTTTAGTGATGTGCACCGGACATTTTTCGGGTTTTGTGTTTTGGTTTTGGGTTTGGTTCCGCCGCCGTGTTTTGGGTTCGAACGCGTTTTGGCAAAACCTCACCAAATTTTTTTTGTCGGATTCGGGTGTGTTTTGGATTCGGGTGTTTTTTTCAAAAAAACCCTAAAAAAACAGCTTAAATCATTGAATTTGGGGGTCATTTTGATCCCATAGTATTATTAACCTCAATAACCATAATTTACACTCATTTTCAGTCTATTCTGAACACCTCACACCTCACAATATTATTTTTAGTCCTAAAATTTGCACCGAGGTCGCTGGATGGCTAAGATAAGCGACCCAAGTGGCCGACACAAACACCTGGCCCATCTAGGAGTGGCACTGCAGTGTCACGCAGGATGGCCCTTCCAAAAAATACTCCCCTCCCCAAACAGCACATGACGCAAAGAAAAAAAGAGGCGCAATGAGGTAGCTGTGTGAGTAAGCTAAGCGACCCTAGTGGCCGACACAAACACCTGGCCCATCTAGGAGTGGCACTGCAGTTTCACGCAGGATGGCCCTTCCAAAAAATACTCCCCTCCCCAAACAGCACATGACGCAAAGAAAAAAAGAGGCGCAATGAGGTAGCTGTGTGAGTAAGCTAAGCGACCCTAGTGGCCGACACAAACACCTGGCCCATCTAGGAGTGGCACTGCAGTGTCACGCAGGATGGCCCTTCCAAAAAATACTCCCCTCCCCAAACAGCACATGACGCAAAGAATAAAAGAGGCGCAATGAGGTAGCTGTGTGAGTAAGCTAAGCGACCCTAGTGGCCGACACAAACACCTGGCCCATCTAGGAGTGGCACTGCAGTGTCACGCAGGATGGCCCTTCCAAAAAATACTCCCCTCCCCAAAAAGCACATGACGCAAAGAAAAAAAGAGGCGCAATGAGGTAGCTGTGTGAGTAAGCTAAGCGACCCTAGTGGCCGACACAAACACCTGGCCCATCTAGGAGTGGCACTGCAGTGTCACGTAGGATGGCCCTTCCAAAAAATACTCCCCAAACAGCACATGACGCAAATAAAAATGAAAGAAAAAAGAGGTGCAAGATGGAATTGTCCTTGGGCCCTCCCACCCACCCTTATGTTGTATAAACAGGACATGCACACTTTAACGAACCCATCATTTCAGTGACAGGGTCTGCCACACGACTGTGACTGAAATGACTGGTTGGTTTGGGCCCCCACCAAAAAAGAAGCAATCAATCTCTCCTTGCACAAACTGGCTCTACGGAGGCAAGATGTCCACCTCATCATCATCGTCCGATTCATCACCCCTTTCACTGTGTACATCCCCCTCCTCACAGATTATTAATTCGTCCCCACTGGAATCCACCATCTCAGATCCCCGTGTACTTTCTGGAGGCAATTGCTGCTGGTGAATGTCTCCATGGAGGAATTGATTATAATTCATTTTAATGAACATCATCTTCTCCACATTTTCTGGAAGTAACCTCGTACACAATTTTCTCACCAGCAGTTCTTTGAACCCCTGCAGACTTGTGTCTGCCGGAAAGATAGATCCAACGTAGGTTTTAAATCTAGGATCGAGCACGGTGGCCAAACTGTAGTGCTCTGATTTCAACAGATTGACCACACGTGAAGCCTGGTTAAGCGAATGAAGGGCTCCATCCACAAGTCCCACATGCCTAGCGGAATCGCTCTGTTTTAGCTCCTCCTTCAATGCCTCCAGCTTCTTCTGCAAAAGCCTGATGAGGGGAATGACCTGACTCAGGCTGGCAGTGTCTGAACTGACTTCACGTGTGGCAAGTTCAAAGGGCAGCAGAACCTTGCACAACGTTGAAATCATTCTCCACTGCGCTTGAGACAGGTGCATTCCACCTCCTTTGCCTATATCGTGGGCAGATGTATAGGCTTGAATGGCCTTTTGCTGCTCCTACATCCTCTGAAGCATATAGAGGGTTGAATTCCACCTCGTTACCACCTCTTGCTTCAGATGATGGCAGGGCAGGTTCAGGTTTTTTTGGTGGTGCTCCAGTCTTCTGTACGCGATGCCTGTACGCCGAAAGTGGCCCGCAATTCTTCTGGCCACCGACAGCATCTCTTGCACGCCCATGTCGTTTTTTAAATAATTCTGCACCACCAAATTCAAGGTATGTGCAAAACATGGGACGTGCTGGAATTTGCCCAGATGTAATGCACGCACAATATTGCTGGCGTTGTCCGATGCCACAAATCCCCAGGAGAGTCCAATTGGGGTAAGCCATTCTGCGATGATCTTCCTCAGTTGCCGTAAGAGGTTGTCAGCTGTGTGCGTATTCTGGAAAGCGGTGATACAAAGCGTAGCCTGCCTAGGAACGAGTTGGTGTTTGCGAGATGCTGCTACTGGTGCCGCCGCTGCTGTTCTTGCAGCGGGAGGCAATACATCTACCCAGTGGGCTGTCACAGTCATGTAGTCCTGAGTCTGCCCTGCTCCACTTGTCCACATGTCCGTGGTTAAGTGGACATTGGGTACAACTGCATTTTTTAGGACACTGGTGAGTTTTTTTCTGACGTCCGTGTACATCAGGCCTGGCCAACCTGTGGCTCTCCAGCTGTTGTAAAACCACAAGTCCCATCATGCTTTGCCACCGTTTTGCTATTAAGGAATGCTAAAACTGTGGCAGGGCATGCTGGGATGTGTAGTTTCACAACATCTGGAGAGCCACAGGTTGGCCAGGCCTGGTGTACATTCTCGGTATCGCCTGCCTAGAGAAGTGGAACCTAGATGGTATTTGGTAACGGGGGCACACTACCTCAAGAAATTGTCTAGTTCCCTGTGAACTAACGGCGGATACCGGACGCATGTCTAACACCAACATAGTTGTCAAGGCCTCAGTTATCCGCTTTGCAACAGGATGACTGCTGTGATATTTCATCTTCCTCGCAAAGGACTGTTGGACAGTCAATTGCTTACTGGAAGTAGTACAAGTGGTCTTCCGACTTCCCCTCTGGGATGACAATCGACTCCCAGCAGCAACAACAGCAGCGCCAGCAGCAGTAGGCGTTACACTCAAGGATGCATCGGAGGAATCCCAGGCAGGAGAGGACTCGTCAGACTTGCCAGTGACATGGCCTGCAGGACTATTGGCTTTCCTGGGTAAGGAGGAAATTGACACTAAGGGAGTTGGTGGTGTGGTTTGCAGGAGCTTGGTTACAAGAGGAAGGGATTTACTGGTCAGTGGACTGCTTCCGCTGTCGCCCAAAGTTTTTGAACTTGTCACTGACTTATTATGAATGCGCTGCAGGTGACGTATAAGGGAGGATGTTCCGAGGTGGTTAACGTCCTTACCCCTACTTATTACAGCTTGACAAAGGCAACACACGGCTTGACACCTGTTGTCCGCATTTCTGTTAAAATACTTCAACACTGAAGAGCTGATTTTTTTGGTATTTTCACCAGGCATGTCAATGGCCATATTCCTCCCACGGACAACAGGTGTCTCCCCGGGTGCCTGACTTAAACAAACCACCTCACCATCAGAATCCTCCTTGTCAATTTCCTCCCCAGCCCAAGCAACACCCATATCCTCATCCTGGTGTACTTCAACACTGACATCTTCAATTTCACTATCAGGAACTGGACTGCGGGTGCTCCTTTCAACACTTGCAGGGGGCGTGCAAATGGTGGAAGGTGCAAGCTCTTCCCGTCCAGTGTTGGGAAGGTCAGGCATCGCAACCGACACAATTGGACTCTCCTTTGGGATTTGTGATTTCGAAGAATGCACAGTTCTTTGCTGTGCTTTTGCCGCAAGTCTTTTGTTTTTTCTAGCGAGAGGATGAGTGCTTCCATCCTCATGTGAAGCTGAACCACTAGCCATGAACATAGGCCAGGGCCTCAGCCGTTCCTTGCCACTCCGTGTCGTAAATGGCATATTGGCAAGTTTACGCTTCTCCTCAGACGCTTTTAATTTTGATTTTTGGGTCATTTTTTTACTGATATTTTGTGTTTTGGATTTTACATGCTCTGTACTATGACATTGGGCATCGGCCTTGGCAGACGACGTTGATGGCATTTCATCGTCTCGGCCATGACTAGTGGCAGCAGCTTCAGCACGAGGTGGAAGTGGATCTTGATCTTTCCCTATTTTTTTAACCTCCACATTTTTGTTCTCCATATTTTGTGCACAACTAAAAGCCACCACAGGTATACAAGTAGATGGGTGGATAGTATACTATTATTACTTATACTTATGGACGACGAGTGACGACACAGAGGTAGGTACAGCCGTGGCCTACCGTACTGCTGCTTATATATATATATAATATACTGTATAACGGACCTGGTGGACACTGTCAGCAGACTGCTAAACTAGTATGAAGAAAGAAAGAAAAAACACCACAGGTATACAATGTAGATGGATGGATAGTATAGTATTACTTATACTTATGGACGACGAGTGACGACACAGAGGTAGGTACAGCCGTGGCCTACCGTACTGCTGCTTATATAATATACTGTATAACGGACCTGGTGGACACTGTCAGCAGACTGCTAAACTAGTATGAAGAAAGAAAAAAAAAACACCACAGGTATACAATGTAGATAGGTGGATAGTATACTATTATTACTTATACTTATGGATGACGAGTGACGACACAGAGGTAGGTACAGCCGTGGCCTACCGTACTGCTGCTTATATAATATACTGTATAACGGACCTGGTGGACACTGTCAGCAGACTGCTAAACTAGTATGAAGAAAGAAAAAACACCACAGGTATACAATGTAGATGGATGGATAGTATAGTATTACTTATACTTATGGACGACGAGTGACGACACAGAGGTAGGTACAGCCGTGGCCTACCGTACTGCTGCTTATATATATATAATATACTGTATAACGGACCTGGTGGACACTGTCAGCAGACTGCTAAACTAGTATGAAGAAAAAAAAAACACCACAGGTATACAATGTAGATGGATGGATAGTATAGTATTACTTATACTTATGGACGACGAGTGACGACACAGAGGTAGGTACAGCCGTGGCCTACCGTACTGCTGCTTATATATATATAATATACTGTATAACGGACCTGGTGGACACTGTCAGCAGACTGCTAAACTAGTATGAAGAAAGAAAAAAAAAACACCACAGGTATACAATGTAGATGGATGGATAGTATAGTATTACTTATACTTATGGACGACGAGTGATGACACACAGGTAGGTACAGCCGTGACCTACCGTACTGCTGCTTATATATATATATAATATACTGTATAATGGACCTGGTGGACACTGTCAGCAGACTGCTAAACTAGTATGAAGAAAGAAAAAACACCACAGGTATACAATGTAGATGGATGGATAGTATAGTATTACTTATACTTATTGACAACGAGTGACGACACAGAGGTAGGTACAGCCGTGGCCTACCGTACTGCTGCATATATAATATACTGTATAACGGACCTGGTGGACACTGTCAGCAGACTGCTAAACTAGTATGAAGAAAGAAAAAAAAAACACCACAGGTATACAATGTAGATGGGTGGATAGTATACTATTATTACTTATACTTATGGACGACGAGTGACGACACAGAGGTAGGTACAGCCGTGGCCTACCATACTGCTGCTTATATAATATACTGTATAACGGACCTGGTGGACACTGTCAGCAGACTGCTAAACTAGTATGAAGAAAGAAAAAAAAAACACCACAGGTATACAATGTAGATGGATGGATAGTATAGTATTACTTATACTTATGGACGACGAGTGACGACACAGAGGTAGGTACAGCCGTGGCCTACCGTACTGCTGCTTATATATATATAATATACTGTATAACGGACCTGGTGGACACTGTCAGCAGACTGCTAAACTAGTATGAAGAAAGAAAAAACACCACAGGTATACAATGTAGATGGATGGATAGTATAGTATTACTTATACTTATGGACGACGAGTGACGACACAGAGGTAGGTACAGCCGTGGCCTACCGTACTGCTGCTTATATATATATATAATATACTGTATAACGGACTTGGTGGACACTGTCAGCAGACTGCTAAACTAGTATGAAGAAAGAAAAAAAAAACACCACAGGTATACAATGTAGATGGATGGATAGTATAGTATTATATTACTTATGGACGACGAGTGCACTGACGACACAGAGGTAGGTACAGCCGTGGCCTACCGTACTGCTGCTTATATAATATACTGTATAACGGACCTGGTGGACACTGTCAGCAGACTGCTAAACTAGTATGAAGAAAGAAAAAAAAAACACCACAGGTATACAATGTAGATGGATGGATAGTATAGTATTATATTACTTATGGACGACGAGTGCACTGACGACACAGAGGTAGGTACAGCCGTGGCCTACCGTACTGCTGCTTATATAATATACTGTATAACGGACCTGGTGGACACTGTCAGCAGACTGCTAAACTAGTATGAAGAAAAATAAATACACAGGAGTGTTTTTCAGGCAGACAAACGTATACTGGACTGGTGGTCACTGTCAGCAAAACTGTGCACTGTACTCCTGCTATAACTGCTCCCCAGTCCCCACAATTAGGCAGTGTGAGCAGTTCACTCAGCACAGATATATCATGCAGCAGTGCAGCACACTGAGTGAGCACAGATATGGTGGTCGGAGCGTTTTTTTCAGGCAGAGAAACAAAGGATTAAACTCACTGGTGGTATAATCAAAACCCTGCACTGTACTCCCTAACAGCTGCTCCCCGTCCCCAATCCTCCCCACAATTATAACAATGTCACTCTTAGTCTTTTCTATTACGGAGAGGACGCCAGCCACGTCCTCTCCCTATCAATCTCAATGCACGTGTGAAAATGGCGGCGACGCACGGCTCCTTATATAGAATCCGAGTCTCGCGAGAATCCGACAGCGGGATGATGACGTTCGGGCGCGCTCGGGTTAACCGAGCAAGGCGGGAGGATCCGAGTCGCTCGGACCCGTGTAAAAAAAAGGTGAAGTTCGGGCGGGTTCGGATTCCGAGGAACCGAACCCGCTCATCACTATCGTAGTTCCACCCCCTGCTATACAGTGCAGATAAAACAGGCACTGTACAGAGGGGGACGGAGATACGATGATGTGATTCAGCGCAAATCGCTTTATTGGATCCCCTCGGACTAACCACTTGTTCTCTGCTGTGGGCGGCCGAGGGAGGGGGGGGGGTGAGGGGGTCTGCTAGGAAAAGCGGGAGACTTGCCCAACTTTCCAGGGGGTTGGGAGGGCCACCCAATTTTCGGGAGCCTCCTGGTCATTCCGGGAGGGTAGGCAAGTATGTTTTAACATATATACATATATAAGAGAGCGCATTAAGTTTTTAGAACAATTTATTACACTTTAAAACACAAAAAAATTACTTTATCACAAGTTAATTGATTGTTTACTCCTTTAAGCTGGGAATAGATATGCAATAAGGACTGATATGCATATATATGAAAGGTTAATTAATTTGTACAACTGAATAGGAATATACACTGCAGTGTTTCTAATAGCTCTTTGGTGTTTTTATGTATTTAAAGGAGTAATCAATCAATTAACTTGTGATAAAGTAATTTTTTAGTGTTTTAAAGTGTAATAAACTGTTCTAAAAACTTAATGCGCTCTCTTATATATGTATATATGTGTAACCGCTCTATAGTATAACTTCAGAATACAATGTGGGAGCTGCTTTTAGTTTTTTGTTATATATATAATTTCTGTGATGACCAGCTTATAGGCCCTCATTCCGAGTTATTCGCTCGCAAGCTGCTTTTAGCAGCATTGCACACGCTAAGCGCCGCCTACTGGGAGTGAATCTTAGCTTATCAAAATTGCGAACGAAAGATTAGCAAAATTGCGAATAGACACTTCTTAGCAGTTTCTGAGTAGCTCCACACTTACTCGGCAACTGAGATCAGTTCAGTCAGTTTCGTTCCTGGTTTGACGTCACAAACACACCCAGCGTTCGGCCAGACACTACTCCGTTTCTCCAGCCACTCCCGCGTTTTTCCCAGAAACGGTAGCGTTTTTTCGCACACACCCATAAAAGGCCAGTTTCCGCCCAGAAACACCCACTTCCTGTCAATCACATTACGATCACCAGAACGAAGAAAAAACCTCGTAATGCCGTGAGTAAAATACCCAACTGCATAGCAAATTTACTTGGCGCAGTCGCACTGCGGACATTGCGCATGCGCATTAGCGACTAATCGCTCCGTTGCAACAAAAAAATAACGAGCGAACAACTCTGAATGACCCCCATAGTTAGGAACCTTTTGCAAGATATTTATAGTAATTGAATATAATTCTTTATTATTGCGCCTGAAATTATATTCACATACGGACGCATATCTAAATTTCCAATCTTTTGGTTGACTAATTGGTCCGTCTGTGTGTATATATAGTACCTGTAAAAGGGGAAATCTATAAGTATGTTTTAACCATATACAGTAACTGTGGTAGTAGTTAACATGCATTCAATCCAGGGCACAGTGTAGATCGAACTAACTTTCTGTATTTAAACTGGAAATGACCACAAGATCCCATGTACAAAGGAAGCAGGGGATAAAATATATCTTTTAGGATTAGGAGTATTAGAAAATCAATAAAAGTCAATCAAATACAAAAGTGATGTAAATATTCTGCACAAAAAATATAGTATGACTCCATGAAGACATAAAAATTAAAACCAAAAGGCAATATTAACAATACAGTGTAACACCTTTGGTGTTTCTATAATGGGTGCAATGTGTGTGGTGCACACAAGCCCCTGGCACAAGGGGGGCCCACACCGCACACACTGAACCCATGTTTTTAACTTGCCTATCCAGAGTCCTTCATCAGAGTTGAAGCCGCTGTAAAAAGAATTGCCAGCAAAATGACCACTGTGCATGCACAGTAGGGTTTTAGTCTTCGGAACTTGGCGGGCACTATGTTTCCGGAGACCTGTACATGTGGAGTAGACTCTAGTACATTGCCAGAGTCTACTACTGTGTGAAGAGGAGGGGGCCCACCCGAGTGGGGGCCCACTCGAGTCTGTACACGAGCCCCCTCCTCTGTTAAAATGCCTCTGAATAATGCATTAACACATAGGGGCCCTCATTCCGAGTTGATCGCTCGCTAGCTGCTTTTAGCAGCAGTGCAAATGCTAGGCCGCTGCCCTCTGGGAGTATCTTAGCTTAGCAGAAGTGTGAACGAAAGGTTCGCAGCATTGCTACAAATAAAAGATTGTGCAGTTTCAGAGTAGCTCGAGACTTACTCCTAGCTAGCGATCACTTCAGTCTGTTTAGTTCCTGTTTTGATGTCACAAACATGCCCTGCGTTCGGCCAGACACTCCCCCATTTCCCCAGCTCGAGACTTACTCCTAGCTAGAGATCACTTCAGTCTGTTTAGTTCCTGTTTTGACGTCACAAACACGCCCTGCGTTCGGCCAGACACTCCCCCGTTTCCCCGGGCACGCCTGGGTTTTTACCTAAGACGCCAGCGTTTTTCAGCACACTCCCGGAAAATGGTCAGTTGCCACCCAGAAACGCCCCTTTCCTGTCAATCACTCACCGATCAGCAGTGCGACTGAAAAGCGTCGCTAGACCTTGTGTGAAACTGCATAGTTTTGTGTGAAAGTAAGTCGTGCGTGCGCACTGCGCACCATACGCATGCACAGAAATGCCGCTTTTTCACCTAATTACCGTGCTGCGACCGAAAGCAGCTAGCGAACAACTCGGAATGACCCCCAGTATACAGTAAAAGTTGCAAACCTACTGCATATGTTTTTGCGTAAAAAAAAATTCTATTGCAAAAATTTGGGCTAAATGGATAACCTGCAAAAAAAAGAAAAATGGCAACAAAAAAAAACATTTCCACATGGAAATTTTTGTGGTCTTATTAAAGGTGTAGTATGGTACGCCGGCGGCCGGGCTCCCGGCGACCAGCATACTAGCGCCGGGAGCCCGACCGCCGGCATACCAACAGCGTGGTGAGCGCAAAGGAGCCCCTTGCGGGCACGGTGGTGCGCTAAGCGTGCCACGCTATTTATTCTCCCTCCAGGGGGGTCGTGGACCCCTACGAGGGAGAATATCTGTCAGTATGCCAGATGTCGGGATTCCGGCGTCGGTATACTGTGCGCCGGGATCCCGACATTCGACATACTGAAGACCACCCCTAATTAGATACCCCCTATGATAGCTAGTATATTATGCCTGAAAATAGCATCAGCATGACAAAGAACGTAAGAGACAAATAGTGGGTAAGATAAACACTCAGAAGCTGACTCAGTTGTGCACATGTCCACTTTGTTAAACCTCATATAGTCTGAGGATTGTCCGTAAACTTAAACCATAACATCTTAACACTTAACTATAATAAATAAAGACACGGAGACTTGAATTTGGCAGAAAATGTTAGCTATTTATTTAAATGAACCATTAACTGATGAATAATTAAACTAAAGTATGGTGGCCAGAAAGAACGGCTAAAACAACCCTATCCCATGAACAAAAAACCTATCTTATAAAAAACTGATGTAAACCTTCCAACAAACAATAGGTATCCGCTCAACCTCCATCTTGACTACCCACCCGTGAAGGTGATGAGGCTGCCCCCGTGAAGGTGGTCCAGCAGATGTAATACCAGTCAACGAAGGAGAGCGCACCTAAAAAACCAACCACCAAACGACCTCCAATCAACTCCTTTAATACAACAAAAGTTAACTTGCCGTTCTATCCCGCCAACAGCGAAGTTCTGCCCAACAGCAACTACGCTCCGCCGCCATACCCCTAACCCAAAGAACCAACCACCGAAAAACAGATCCTCAAGGAAAATACCTAGTCCCTGCCTAGACAAATGAACCCCATCCGGTCTAAACAAGTAGAATAACTGAAACTTGATCCACTGGTACCACACCACAGCACCGCCAAGAGCCACCACAAACTTAGCTACTGCAGAATTGACCTTCCACCGAGAGGCATCGATCGCCCTACAGTCCGCAACTCCACGCCAACACAACCGCGGCACTATACAGGACCAGACAGGTCTACAGCCCGGCCAAGCACCTGCAATCACCTGTAAGTCATGAACAATGGCCAATCTAAGATTCACTGTCTTCCTCTTACCCAGGTCGTTGCCACCTAAGTGTATCACCAACTGTTATGATTCCCGTACTCCAGACCAGAGGAGATCTTATGGCAGAGGTCTGAGTACTGGAAAGATATACTGGTTGTGGGAGCAGGAGAGCCTAGTAACCCCTGGCGCCCTAACTCCGTTGTCTCGCCCGTGTTATCAGAAATCCCCTGCGAGACTATGGTTGCTTGAGCCCATGGCAGCCGCGTTCGAAGGGCGGATTATGTCTGCCCAACCCCGATGCCCCCTCAGGTCTTAATGGGAGACAAAGGGAAATCCGAGACAGGGTGATAACAAGGGGCCCTCTGACTAAGCAACCAGGCCAGGGGTTACAAGCTAACTAACTAAACCAAAAAGTATGTGCGGACTAGCCGCCAGGGAAAAGGACAACCAAAGATCCACTGATCCGTAACTCCTATCCAGCACCGCTGGATACCAGAGTGGATCAGGGGGAGCGGAATCCTCCGCAAAAGCTCCAGAACACAAAGATACAAAATAATAAACAGTAAGCGGTCAAGCCGCAACACACGGCTACGCCGCGACTCACGAACACCACAGGATGTTAAAGGTGCTCGGTCAGACTCCAGGAACAGATGACAATTTCCGAGTACAGGATCACTGAGGACAGGAACAACCGGATTGAGCAGGACTGGAAACTCTCTGTAACCAACACAGGCAAACAGGAAGCTATCACCGGCGTCTGTGAGAAGTCCAAAGGGTGCTTATAACTGTGAGCTCCCCAATCAGGAGCCAGACTGGGTAATCACAAGTAATGCCGTGCAGCTTGCATGCTGCACGGCCAGCACACCATTATACAATTAGAAAAGACCCAGCAACGGGGAACGCGGCCCGAACGTGGCGTCCCCGTTGCTAGGGTCTGAGCGGCTCCGTGCGCCCGGCGTCTAGCGTTGCCAGGGAGCCGGCGGCTGTACGCGCACGGCGTCCCTGGTTGCTAGGCGCCGGGCCGCACCGACGAGCGGACCCCGGCGCCTAACAGTACCCCCCCCTTGAGGAGGGGTCAAGGAACCCCTAAAGCCCGGTTTCCGAGGAAATTCTCGAAAAAATGCCCTCTTGAGCCTCGGGGCATGGAGATCCTTATCCAGGACCCAAGACCTTTCATCTGGACCATAACCTCTCCAATGCACCAAAAAATAAAGCCGACCCCGGGACAACTTGGAATCGAGAACCTTCTCCACCAAGAACTCCTGCTGACCCTGTACAACAATTGGTGATCTCCCCTGAGATATCTTACGAGGAAATCTACTGGACGAAACATATGGTTTCAGCAATGAGCAATGGAAAGTATTTCCGATCCGTAAAGTTTTTGGTAAACGTAACCGGAAGGCAACTGGATTGACTTTTTTGATAATGTGAAATGGTCCAATAAATTTAGGACCCAATCTGGCTGAGGTTTGTCGAAGTTTAATGTTGCGAGTCGACAACCACACCCTATCTCCTACTTTAAAAGTGCACGGCCGCCGGAGCCTGTCAGAAAATCTCTTTTCCTGAAATGCCGCTTTTCTGAGAGCCAGGTGCACTTTTCTCCAAATGAGCCTAAGATGAGAGGTCAAGGTCAGTGAGGAGACAGAGGAATGTTGAAAAAAGGAATTAGCTCTGGGGTGAAAACCAAAAACTGCAAAAAATGGAGACACATTGGGGTATATTTACTAAGATTCGTAATTTCCGAAAATAGGTCAAAGTTCAATCACGAATGACATCGACAGTGTAAAACTGCAACTTTTTGAATTGATTACGATGGATTTACTAAGCTGTCGTATTCGTATTTTTCTTTGCTTCCGATGTCGATGTCATTCGTTTTTTTTTACCTATTTTTACGGCAGTGATTAGCAAAACACTGCCGTTTTTTTTTACAATCAATCTCGGCCGGATCTGTGTGATCCGTGCTGGGGTTCTTATTTATTTTTTTTTTAATTAAACAATGTAAAATCTCAAAAAAAAATGCGTGGGGTCCCCCCTCCTAAGCATAACCAGCCTCGGGCTCTTTGAGCCGATCCTGGTTGCAGAAATATGGGGAAAAAATTGACAGGGGTTCCCCCATATTTAAGCAACCAGCATCGGGCTCTGCGCCTAGTCCTGGTTCCAAAAATACGGGGGACAAAAAGAGTAGGGGTCCCCCGTATTTTTAAAACCAGCACCGGGCTCCACTAGCTGGACAGATAATGCCACAGCCGGGGGTCACTTTTATACAGTGCCCTGCGGCCGTGGCATCAAAAATCCAACTAGTCACCCCTGGCCGGGGTACCCTGGGGGAGTGGGGACCCCTTCAATCAAGGGCCCCCCCCCCCAGCCACCCAAGGGCCAGGGGTGAAGCCCGAGGCTGTCCCCCCCCATCCAATGGGCTGCGGATGGGGAGGCTGATAGCCATTTGTGATAATGAAAAGATATTGTTTTTAGTAGCAGTACTACAAGTCCCAGCAAGCCTCCCCCGCATGCTGGTACTTGGAGAACCACAAGTACCAGCATGCGGCGGAAAAACGGGCCCGCTGGTACCTGTAGTACTACCACTAAAAAAATACCCAAAAAAACACAAGACACACACACCGTGAAAGTATAATTTTATTACATACATACACACATACATACATACTTACCTTATGTTCTCACGCAGGTCGGTCCTCTTCTCCAGTAGAATCCAAGGGCTACCTGTTGAAGAAATTCTACTCACCAGATCCATGGGTCCAGGCTCCTCGGCAAATCCAGGGTTAATCCACGTACTTGAATAAATAAAAAAAAACGGTGTCCCGACCACGAACTGAAAGGGGACCCATGTTTGCACATGGGTCACCTTCCCACGAATGCCAGAAACCCACTTTGACTTCTGTCTAAGTGGGTTTCTTCAGCCAATCAGGGAGTGCCACGTTGTAGCACTCTCCTGATCAGCTGTGTGCTGCTGTCCTCACTGACAGGCAGCACGCGGCAGTGTTACAATGTAGCGCCTATGCGCTACATTGTAACCAATGATGGGAACTTTCTGCCCTGCGGTTGACCTAAAGTGACGTCACCGCTGAGCAGAAAGTTCCCAGCATTGGTTACAATGGAGCGCATAGGCGCTACATTGTAACACTGCCGTGTGCCGCCTGTCAGTGAGGACAGCAGCACACAGCTGATCAGGAGAGTGCTACAACGTGGCACTCCCTGATTGGCTGAAGAAACCCACTTAGACAGAAGTCAAAGTGGGTTTCTGGCATTCGTGGGAAGGTGACCCATGTGCAAACATGGGTCCCCTTTCAGTTCGTGGTCGGGACACCGTTTTTTTTTATTTATTCAAGTACGTGGATTAACCCTGGATTTGCCGAGGAGCCTGGACCCATGGATCTGGTGAGTAGAATTTCTTCAACAGGTAGCCCTTGGATTCTACTGGAGAAGAGGACCGACCTGCGTGAGAACATAAGGTAAGTATGTATGTATGTATGTGTGTATGTATGTAATAAAATTATACTTTCACGGTGTGTGTGTCTTGTGTTTTTTTGGGTATTTTTTTAGTGGTAGTACTACAGGTACCAGCGGGCCCGTTTTTCCGCCGCATGCTGGTACTTGTGGTTCTCCAAGTACCAGCATGCGGGGGAGGCTTGCTGGGACTTGTAGTACTGCTACTAAAAACAATATCTTTTATTTTACAACAAAGGCTATCAGCCCTCCCATCCGCAGCCCATTGGATGGGGGGGACAGCCTCGGGCTTCACCCCTGGCCCTTGGGTGGCTGGGGGGGGGGACCCCTTGATTGAAGGGGTTCCCACTCCCCCAGGGTACCCCGGCCAGGGGTGACTAGTTGGATTTTTGATGCCACGGCCGCAGGGCGCTGTATAAAAGTGACCCCCGGCTGTGGCATTATCTGTCCAGCTAGTGGAGCCCGGTGCTGGTTTTAAAAATACGGGGGACCCCTACTCTTTTTGTCCCCCGTATTTTTGGGACCAGGACCAGGCGCAGAGCCCGATGCTGGTTGCTTAAATATGGGGGAACCCCTGTCATTTTTTTCCCCATATTTCTGCAACCAGGATCGGCTCAAAGAGCCCGAGGCTGGTTATGCTTAGGAGGGGGGACCCCACGCAATTTTTTTGGCAAAAATAAGCACTTTCCCACCCCTTCCCACTGATATACATGCACGGATCTCATGGATCCCTGCATGCATCTCAAATCACGGAAAAAAAAAGCAGGTCTGTTTTTTTTTAGGACTTTTTTACGAGTTGTAATTTTTCACGGCAGTGTTTTGTGTTTTTTTGCTTTGCACTTCTTAGTAAATGACCGAGATTCATATCTAAACAGGCGTAATTTGACCGATGGTGTATTCATTCGTAATTTTTTACCTGAACTAGCAAAAAATTACGAATGCCCTCATCACTGCCGTGATTAGTGTTTAGTAAATGACCGAGATTAACCGAGATGACACTTTGAAGAAAAAACGGCATCTCGGTCAAAATCGGGAGCTTAGTAAATATACCCCATTGGTGGAGGAATGACAGGCATTATTGTAAGCGAACTCCGCCAATGGAAGAAACTCAGACCAGTCATTTTGGAGTTTGGCCGAGTACAACCGCAAATATTGTTTTAGTGATTGATTAACTCGCTCAGTCTGCCCGTTGGATTGGGGATGGTAGCCTGACGTTAAAGATAATTTCATCTTCAATGAGACACAAAAAGATTTCCAAAACTGTGCAATGAATTGTGGACCCCGATCGGAAACAATATCAGTGGGTAACCCATGGAGTCTGAAAACATGGCGGAGGAACAAGACTGCCAATCCCTGGGCAGATGGCAATCGGGGAAGAGCAATGAAATGGGCCATTTTACTAAACCGGTCCACTACCACCCATATGACTCGGCATCCGGCTGACAGAGGGAGGTCCACCACAAAATCCATGGAGATATGTGACCATGGCCTAAGAGGAACATTCAAGGGCATAAGCTGACCGATAGGCAAAGAACGGGGAACTTTATGCTGTGCACAGACCTGACACGAAAAAACAAACTCCTTAATGTCTTTGGAAAGACCAGGCCACCATACTGAGCGGGAGACTAATTCCAAAGTCTTAGCGATTCCCGGATGCCCGGCAACTTTGCTATCATGAAACTCCGTCAAAACAGTTGCTCTCAAAAACTCAGGGACAAAAAGACGACCAGCAGGAGTATTTCCAGGAGCCTGATGTTGAAGCAGCTTTAACTGGGTAAATAAATACTGTGTGAGGCCTGCCCGAATGACTGAAGATGGAAGTATGGGAGTAACAGGACTGTTGTCTTGAACTGGAAGAAAACTGCGTGACAGGGCATCTGCCTTGGTATTCTTGGAACCTGGCCTGAAGGTGATAATGAATTTGAAACGAGTAAAAAATAAAGCCCAACGAGCCTGCCGGGCATTCAGTCGTTTAGCTGATTCAATGTATTGAAGATTTTTGTGATCAGTCAAAACTGAAATGATATGAGTCGCTCCCTCAAGCCAATGCCTCCACTCCTCGAAAGCCCATTTAATAGCCAGCAATTCCCGGTTACCAACATCGTAGTTGGATTCAGCAGAAGAGAATTTTCTGGACATAAAGGCACAAGGGTGTAATTCAAGGGAATCCGGATCCTTCTGAGATAGGATAGCCCCTACTCCAACCTCTGAGGCATCAACCTCAACAATGAAAGGCAATTCTGGGTTGGGGTGTCTGAGGACAGGGGCTGAGACAAAGGCTTGTTTCAAGGCCTGAAAAGATAGTTCGGCTTCACGTGACCAATTGGTAGGATCCGCTCCCTTCTTAGTCAGTGCCACAATGGGAGCAACTAGGTCAGAGAAAGAGTGAATAAATCTTCTATAGTAGTTCGCAAACCCTAAAAAGCGCTGAATTGCTTTTAAGTTGGTGGGTTGCGCCCAACTAAGGATGGCTTGGAGCTTCTTTGGTTCCATACGGAATCCCCGAGGGGAAATAATGTATCCTAAAAAGGATACCTCCGTGACATGAAATTCAGACTTCTCCAGCTTGGCATATAGGTGATTTTCACGTAATTTTTTTAGAACCTGACGCACCTGGGTAACATGTTGTTCTACAGAGTCAGAATAAATCAAAATATCGTCTAAGTAGACTACAACGAATTTTCCAAGAAATTCACGGAGCACATCGTTAATGAGATCCTGGAAAACTGCCGGAGCGTTAGACAGGCCGAATGGCATAACCAGATACTCATAGTGGCCTGACTGAGTACTGAATGCCGTTTTCCACTCATCCCCTGACTTGATTCTGATGAGGTTATATGCTCCTCTCAGGTCAATCTTAGAAAAAATCACAGCCGAACGTAGCTGATCAAAGAGGACAGAGATCAGTGGCAGAGGGTAAGTATTTTTTACTGAGATCTTATTCAAGGCTCTAAAGTCAATGCAGGGTCTGAGTGAACCATCCTTCTTCTCTACGAAGAAGAAGCCTGCACTTAAAGGGGATTTAGATGGCCTGATAAATCCTTTCCCTAGGCTTTCTTTAACATACTCATTCATGGCCACAGTTTCAGGTCCGGACAATGCATATAACCTTCCCTTAGGCAAAGTGGCACCAGGAATTAGCTCAATAGCACAATCATAAGACCTATGGGGAGGCAGAATATCCGCATTGCCCTTGGAAAAAACCAACAAAATCCTGGTATTCCACAGGAATGGGTGCGGGAATGGCAGCAGCTATTCTGATGGGAAGCGTAATACATTCCTTATTACAGATGGTACCCCATTGTGAGATCTCCCCCGACTGCTAATCAATGATGGGATTATGAAAGGCCAGCCAAGGGTGACCCAGAACCACTGGAACTGCTGGGCAATGGGTGAGGAAAAACTCAATTTTTTCAGAATGCAGAGCTCCTACCGAGAGTAGAACAGGAGGTGTACAGAGAGAAATAACCCCATTGGACAAGGGACTCCCATCTAAACCATGCATGGTGATACACCTACCCAAGGCTAACTGAGGAATACCTAAGGTCTTGGCCCATGTCAAATCCATAAAGTTCCCTGCAGCTCCACTGTCCACAAAAACAGAGACCGAGGAACAGAGGCTGCCAAAGGAAACTTTAGCTGGGACTAACAGTGAATTATTTGAGGAGATAAGCTGCAGACCAAAGTGAACCCCCTCACAATTCACTTGGTCGAGACGTTTCCCGACTTGTTCGGACAACTACGGGCAAAATGTCCCTTACCTCCACAGTATAAACAAAGACCAGAATTTTGCCTTCTGGTTCTTTCTTCAGAAGACAGTTTGGAGAGACCTATCTGCATAGGCTCCTCTATGTCCACAGGGCTGGAAAAAACACAAGGAGTTGACCCGACAGATGCTCCTTTTTCAGCCCTCCGCTCTCTGAGCCGACGATCAATCTTAATAGAGAGCTCCATGAGTTTATCGAGAGTCTCAGGAGCGGGATACTGAAGGAGACTGTCTTTTATAGACTCAGATAAGCCGAGGCGAAACTGACTGCGCAGGGCTGGGTCATTCCATCCACAGTCGTTCGACCAACGGCGAAACTCCGTACAATAAATCTCTGCGGGATTCCTACCCTGTCTGAGAGCACGCAACTGACTCTCGGCGGATGCCTCTCTATCAGGGTCGTCATACAATAGCCCTAAAGACTTTAGAAAGGCGTCTACAGAAAATAAAGCCGGATCGTCTGTCTTTAAACCAAACGCCCAGGTCTGAGGATCCCCCTGAAGCAGAGAAATAATAATTCCAACCCGCTGAGCCTCCGTACCTGAGGAGACTGGTCTCAAACGAAAATAAAGTTTACAAGACTCTTTAAAATTAAAAAACTGTTTTCTATCCCCAGAAAAACGGTCAGGCAGATGCATTTTTGGTTCAGGAATGACCCTCGGGGAAGTCCGTAATAGATCTTCCTGTGACCTCACCCGAAGAGACAGATCCTGAACCATCTGAGTAAGCTCTTGAATCTGGCTAACTAGAAGCTGGCCAGGATTTGGCCCGACACCGGTGGGATTCATGAGGCCGACAAATCTCCCAACTGAACAAGGGAAAAAATTAACTCCTGTTTAATTTTAAATTTAGTCTGGCCGGTGATAATGTTATGATTCCCGTACTCCAGACCAGAGGAGATCTTATGGCAGAGGTCTGAGTACTGGAAAGATATACTGGTTGTGGGAGCAGGAGAGCCTAGTAACCCCTGGCGCCCTAACTCCGTTGTCTCGCCCGTGTTATAGCACTGAAACAGCCCTGGTGTGTGTGTTAAATGATCTTCTGATGGCAAAAGACAGAGGTGACTGTTCAATATTAATCCTTCTGGATCTCTCGGCAGCATTTGATACCGTGGACCACGGGCTTCTGATTGAGCGACTGATACACTTCTGTGGTCTGGATGGCACAGTCCTAAACTGGTTCAAATCATTTCTCACAGGCAGGTCACAGAGAGTATCATCTGGATTATACTCATCACCACCAGTGCCATTGCCATGTGGTGTCCCACAAGGTTCTATACTATCCCCCATGCTTTTTGCAGTATACATGCTCCCATTGGGCGAAATAATCAGGCGCCATGGCCTGGTCTACCACTGCTATGCAGATGATACACAACTGTACTTGTCCTTTGCTCCGGGCACTGATAACCCAGTAGCAACCCTGAATGGCTGTCTAGCTGAACTACAGGAGTGGATGAGCGCCAGTTGGCTGCGACTGAACCCGGATAAAACAGAGGTCCTTATAATACGACCGCAACATCAAAGGACAAGACTGCAGCATAGCCAACCAACTGGACTTACACTCGGGGATTCAGAATTACAGACCAGTGATCATGTGCGGAATCTTGGCGTTGTCCTGGATGATGGCTTGACACTTAAACATCAGATATCAGCCACAATCAAATCCTCATTCTTTCACCTGAGGAACATAGCCAGAATCAAGCACCTAATTCCCTCAGATGATATGCCAAAAGTCATACATGCATTTGTATCATCTCGATTAGACTACTGTAATGCCCTCTACCTTGGTCTACCAGCAAAAGAATTGCAATGCTTACAGCTGGTGCAAAACACAGCTGCCAGGCTGTTAACCAACCAGCCCCGTTCCAGCCACATAACACCCATCCTCTACTCCCTTCACTGGCTGCCTGTAAGATGGCGAATCCTCTTCAAGATTGGCTTACTGAGTTTCAAAGCATTACATGACCAAGGCCCAAGGTACCTGAAACAGCTTCTGATCCCATACTGCCCCACTCGATTACTGCGATCTGTAGATGAAGGACTTTTAGCAGTACCTAGAATCTACCGTAATTCATCTGGGGGTCGAGCTTTTAGTCATGCGGCTCCGACTCTATGGAACTCACTTCCCAGCACAGTGCGAGAGGCCCCAACTATAGAATCCTTCAAAAGCAGACTCAAGACTTTCCTGTTTACTCAAGCATTTCCATAGTGTCTCTTTTAGTATCTTCATGCTTCTGTATTTTATGAAAAATGTACTTCATTATTTTTCTGTACTATATTATGCTGTGTATCTGTTAAGCGCCTTGAGTCCTATTGGAGAAAGAGCGCTATATAAATAAAATTATTATTATTATTATTATTATTATCAGAAATCCCCTGCGAGACTATGGTTGCTTGAGCCCATGGCAGCCGCGTTCGAAGGGCGGATTATGTCTGCCCAACCCCGATGCCCCCTCAGGTCTTAATGGGAGACAAAGGGAAATCCGAGACAGGGTGATAACAAGGGGCCCTCTGACTAAGCAACCAGGCCAGGGGTTACAAGCTAACTAACTAAACCAAAAAGTATGTGCGGACTAGCCGCCAGGGAAAAGGACAACCAAAGATCCACTGATCCGTAACTCCTATCCAGCACCGCTGGATACCAGAGTGGATCAGGGGGAGCGGAATCCTCCGCAAAAGCTCCAGAACACAAAGATACAAAATAATAAACAATAAGCGGTCAAGCCGCAACACACGGCTACGCCGCGACTCACGAACACCACAGGATGTTAAAGGTGCTCGGTCAGACTCCAGGAACAGATGACAATTTCCGAGTACAGGATCACTGAGGACAGGAACAACCGGATTGAGCAGGACTGGAAACTCTCTGTAACCAACACAGGCAAACAGGAAGCTATCACCGGCGTCTGTGAGAAGTCCAAAGGGTGCTTATAACTGTGAGCTCCCCAATCAGGAGCCAGACTGGGTAATCACAAGTAATGCCGTGCAGCTTGCATGCTGCACGGCCAGCACACCATTATACAATTAGAAAAGACCCAGCAACGGGGAACGCGGCCCGAACGTGGCGTCCCCGTTGCTAGGGTCTGAGCGGCTCCATGCGCCCGGCGTCTAGCGTTGCCAGGGAGCCGGCGGCTGTACGCGCACGGCGTCCCTGGTTGCTAGGCGCCGGGCCGCACCGACGAGCGGACCCCGGCGCCTAACACCAACAATCTGGGCAGCCCAAAACGCTTAACCTGTTCCAAAAGGGTAACCTTCAGATCCTGGCACAACATCCCCCTAACTCCTATCCACCTCACGTTATCCGACCCAACAAAGCCAGGAGCCCCCTCCGAAGCCACCAACTCGGCTGCCCAAAAAACATAGGAGTGACCAATCACCCAAACACTAAACTCATCCTCTCGCCAACCTATAAGAGAAAAAACAGACAAACAATCGTGAATATACAAAGGAAAGCAAAAACCCCAGACCAGAACAGGAACCAACTACAAGAACGGGGATCTGCCAAAAAGAAAAATTGAATAGAGGACTATGAATTTCCTCTCGGACAAGCTTCAGGCCAATCGAAGCAACAAAAAGAAATGGAAGGAAAACTTAAAATAAGAAAAAGGGGAATGGGGGGTTGTTAGGGAGTGGTGGGGGGGGAGAGGGGGGGTATGGGGTCACACAGAATAACTCGGCTGGAGGTGAAATGTAAAAACCTGCTGAGGAACTTGTAATTAGAAGTCAATTAGCTGAATTGAATGAATTAAGCCAAATCAGTTCGTTAGTTCAGGCAAAAAATCGCAAAGCACTCCAGACCCCCACTGCCAGCAGTGGCGAGTAGCTAGCCATCCGAGTAGGGAGGACAGTGGAGACAAACAATACAAACGAACAAACTGAACCGAAACGTAGAAACAGTAAACGAACAAAATGTTAGTAGAACAAACAACTCGCTCATGCAACAACGGGCCGAATATAACGCTTATAAGCCGCCGACTTCCAGTGGCCAAAAGCCTTAATTTCGTCCACTGCGCGCCCTGTAGCTGCTGCTGAAGTGGCGGCCCCAATTCTAAATGAATGAGAACCAAAATACAGAGGGAAGAGGCCCAAACTGGACAGGCAGTGCCGCATCATCCAAGTAAATTGGTATTTCGTCAATCGCATAGCGATTAGCCAATGCCACCGGACAACAGGCCCCATTACTTGAAGGTGCCCAAGTGATCCAATGACCTCTACCCATCTGATCAGTTTTGGAGCGGCGCAGCCTGCACAGCACAGACCCCACACCCACGACAACATCCGTGTGCCGCATAATGGCATCCGACTTTTTAGAAGCCGCAACCAATTCAGAGATCCTAAACGCTCCATGGAAAGCCATGGAAAAAGCCAACTAAAGTAAAAGCATTTCAAAATGGGAGTCCGCCACCACCGCCACCACCCCCATGAGGGAAGAAAGTAGGGACGCATTGATAGGGCGCCGACTATCAGGAGGCACCGGCGCAGAGCATGCCCAACCTTTAAGCGCCTTCGTCAGCAGGAAACTCTTCGTAAAATCTGGAACACCCTTCAACTTTGAATAAAAGAATATTCCAGCGAGGTATCGAGACACCACGGCTCTCGATCTACCCATCACGAAGAGTTGCCAAACGAAGTCCAGAAACAATCCCTGACCCCTCTTACCTCTAGGCCCTTGGTCACGGGAAAAGTCCCATTCCTTCCAGGCCTGACGGTATCCCGTGAGAGTGGATGAAGCCAAAGATAGCTTGGCTAGCCCTTCCAATCCGCCATGATGACCTGCCAAACATAAGAAGGGCAGGGCAAACCCGCTGAATCAGCCTCCGGGGCCAATAAACGGAACCTATCCCACTGCTCCCTGGACAATGCATCGGCGATCCCATTATCAACCCCGGGGACGTGCTGAGTCCGAAACAGAATATTACATCGCATACAAGTCAGCACGAGTCGCGACAACACCCGGAGGACCCACAGGGCCTTAGCCCTTTGGTTGTTAACTGCGTGCATGACCCCTAAATTATCGTAGCGAAAAAGAATACTGCGATCGCGAAGGCGCTCCCCCCAAACCTCCAAGGCCACCATGATGGGAAAGAGCTCCAGCAACAACAGGTCGCTGGTCAGCCCCACCCGCAACCAAGACTCGGGCCACGAATCCGCGCACCAAGCCCCGTCGAGATAACAACCGAACCCCGACGAGCCCGCCGCGTCCATGAACAACTGCAGGTCGAAATTGTCAACGAGCGGGCCATCCAGATCAGCACACCATTGAAGTCCGCCAGAAACGAAACCCACACAGCGAGGTCTCTCCTAATCTCAGCCGAGAAACGGACAAAATGGTGCGGCCTGGACACCCCAGCCGTGGACCGCTCCAACTTCCGAAAAAAACCCCTGCCCATGGGAATCACCCGACAGGCAAAGTTCAACAGCCCGAGGAGGGATTGAGCCTCCCTCAACGTCACCTTACGCCGCTCCAAGCACCGCGCTATGGACTCCTGAAGCCTCGCAACCTTGTCCCGAGGCAGCCGGCAAGCCCCTGCGACAGTATCAGTCTCGATACCCAAAAAGGAAAAACAGGAGAGAGGCCCTTCCGTCTTGTCCTCGGCCACAGGAACGCCAAAATGCCCCAACAAGGCACGCAGCGAAAACAACAGGAAACCACAGCGAGGAGAATGCGCGGGCCCCATACACAAAAAGTCGTCAAGGTAATGTGCGATACCGCTACCTCTGCAAGAAAACTCCACACACCAATGTAAAAAGGTGCTGAACTTTTCGAAAAAGGCACACAAAACGGAACACCCCATAGGCAGACACTTGTCTACAAATTATTCCCCCCCGACGCGGAACCCATGAATCGAAACGACTCCGGGTGCAAAGGGAGCAAGCGAAAGGCCTATTCAACATCAAGCTTAGCCATGAGGGCCCCAGGGCCGCAGCCCCGTACCATGCCCAGGGCATCCTCGAAAGGCTGATAAACCACCGAACAACACTCCGGTGGAATTGCATCGTTAACCGAGGAACCCGATGGATAAGACAAATGCTGTATGAGCCGGAACTTACCCGGGGCCTTTTTGGGCACGACCCCCACCAGGGAAATAATCAAATCCTCGATAGGCGGCAGCGCAAAGGGGCCCGCCATTCTCCCCAGGTGAACCTCCTGCTCGACCTTGCCCCGAGGCACGTCGAGGAAATCCTGAGCAGACTGCAGGTTCCTGGCGGCCCGAACTAAAACTTCCCCCTCCAACGGCAAACGAAAACCCGACGCAAAACCATCATGCAGAAATTTAGCGTTGTCTCTGTTTGGGTACCACCCCAACCATTTGAGCATGGTCCCCAAATGAACCGGGGATGGCGCCCTAACTAGCGGCAACCCCCCAGCTGGTTTTCTGGCTGCACCCCCGGCTGCCTTAGCTCCCGGCCGCCCAGCGCGAAAGCAAGTGGAAGCCGGGTGTTATCCATTACATCGCAAGCAACGGTGTCGAATACGACACCGTTGACCAAGGGGGCACGCAGAATTGTTGAACGCGAAGCACTTCCCCTTCGCCTGCTGCGCAGAACGGGCCGCGCTCCAAGGGCGGCGCGGCGCAGCCTCAAAGGCGGGCCGGGACTGATTCGCCACCGCGGTCAGAGCCACGGACCCCCCTTTCACCACCATTTTCATATCCCGCACCCGTGTGACCCGAAGCCATACCTCCACATCTTTGCACCCGAAGTCAATGATGTGCAGGCAATCGTGCTTCTGACGGAACTGCTTGTCATAATGCAGCCATGTATCGCCTTAGACTGACGCTGCATGTCATGCACGAGGTGAATGTACCTGATGACGTTGATGTGCTCATCAGGGCGATCCTCCAATTAGCATGCCACGAACACGCAGAAACCCACCAACCAATTGTCGTATGAGCGAAAGGCCTCCGCCCCAATACTGCCCTTCGCAAGCGCTTCCTTACCTTCTGTCTTGGTGTCCTCCGTCAATGTGAAAAGGTCGACGTATTCCCCCTGCCTAATCTTCTTCCTGCAACTCTCACGCAACCCCCGCAACACCGCCGTGTAATCGCAGCGAACTACACCCGGCAAATTACGCCGCCTCCTTTCCCTACGGGAACTACTACCGCTCTTCCTAGACCACTTATCCCGGTGCCGCGCCTCACGCAGCGCATACTTGAAAGCCCTCTTTTTAGCCTTCGTGGAGCTACTAGCTGCCGACTGCAACGAGGAAGAAGAGGAAGAAGACCTACTGGACCTACTGCCGGAAGAGGAAGAAGACCCACGAGACACAGTAACTGTATCGGTGTCCCACTCACCGGTTGGCCTGCTTCCTGAAGGCGAAACATCCGCCACGACCGGCTCCTCTTCCCGATCGTCACCCGCATCCGAATCTGAAAAAGAAGGGAAAGCCGCCACGGGTGCCGAAGCCCCCCCCCCGGCGGGGATGAAAGCAGACGCCCCTGCGGGCAACAGGGCAGCGCCACCCAGCAACGCAGCGGCGGAGCCCATAGTGCGACACGCCTGGAGAAACTGCGCCATGGCTTGGCCAGAAGCACCAGGGAGAAAGGCCGTGTCGACCAAAGCGGGAGCCTTGGAAACGCCACCCGGAGACAAAGCCGACAAAAACGGCGCAAATGCCGCTGTCATTGCCGACATTGCTGCCGCAACGGCAGAGGGATCCGGAGCCGCAGCCCCAACGGTCCCCCCGCTCCCCGGGTCCGCAGCAGGGATGGCCCTCTCATCGCCACCGTGCCGTCCCGGTCGGCCCCGACTGGGACCGGCGCCAGACGGCCTCCGCAGAACCGCAATCTTCTGCGATGCGCCAGCCGCCCCCTCACTACCCCGGCCCCCACTGGCCCCGCCCACCTGGGGAACCAGATGGCCACCGTTCCCAGATCCACCTCCCCTCTCTGGCCCCGCACTGTGATGACAGAAGCATCCTGGGAGCCCCGCCCACTGGAGCGGGGAGAGCTCCCAGGAAGCACGAGCGCCAGCCGAGCCAGCAGAGCGGCGGGGACGGGACATAGCAGCCAGCATGAATAACCAGGAGGCAATGGGCAACAGAAGGGGGACACAAGGTGGGCACAATATAAAATGCACCCAGGCCAGGCAAGTGAGTAAAAGTAATAAGGGGCAAGCAGCACAGACACAGGAGAAAGGGGGGTGAAGAGCACTCACCCCTACTACGATTACAGCAGAAGAGGCTGACCCAGCCCCTTAACTAGGCTTAAAAACCCTTTCCACCTACCCCCAACGTTCACTCCTATTGGCTAACAATAAACTACCATAATGCCTTACCGTCCTGCCCCCCAGACTAGCTGAGGTTTAACCCACTCCTCTCCTATTCTGTCAATTCGTTCTCCAAATCGATCTCCTGAATTTCAGCAACTGTAAATATATCAGAGCTGAGCATATACAACTTTGAGCAGTTATGAGCATTTCAGAGCATCATCAGGTTATGTGAGCATAGTGAAAAAAGTAAAAAGGTCTCACAGTTCATATTTCTTTTTTCACTATGCTCACATAACCTGATGAAAATGCCATGGAGCCTTGAAACATTGTTACTATGCTGAGCCCATGGAGTGCTGTCTCTATTTGTTTCTGAGTGGACCCTGCTAAAGGTCCCAGGAAGATTGGTGTGTGTGTGCAGGGCCGAAACTAGGGGGGGGGCTAGGGGGGCAGGCGACCTGGGCGCCAGATTGGAGGGGGCGCCGAGACCCCCTAACACCCGCCGCGGCACTTACTTTTAAACCCCTGTCAAAGTCAGAAAAATATTTCTATGCACGCTACCATATTTGCACCGCACACAGGTCCGTGCTGCGCATGCGTACGCTCTCCCGTACGTGCGCATACTCACAGTCGCGGGCACCCGCAGGCGCATGGTATGCGTATTTACGGTAGAGTTTATGCGATCATAGCGTGCGACTCAATCATTACATATTTTCACTAATAATGTATTTTGTAGATCATGGTCCCTTTGATAGATTCTGAAAGTTTGGTTAATATAGAATGTTCATGAACAGAGGAATCCCTCTTTGTTTAATACGAAGGGTCAGATAGGAGTAATACAGTGGTGTTTAGTATCCATCGGAAGAATATTTAATTAGAAATATTCCGGTGTTGGTTTGGAGCAGATCAATCGCTCGTGCGAATAGTTATGGACATAAGAAGTTTATGAACATTTACTTTATTTGCACTTTATTACCCATGCGGCGGGAAACTCAGTTTCCCTCCCACCTGAGCAGTTGGAAATAGTCACAGCCCACCTGTATGAATCAACCTATGACCTTTTGTTATAATGCGAAGCCGAATTCCTGTGTCCAATGAACAATGAGATTGTAGGGACCATTGAATTGTATTGTGTGTGGAGCATAAATAGCAGGCCGACCATATCCAACTTCACTCTCTTCAACGGTTCTCATTGCTGATAATCGGGAGCTGGATATCGAGGCGCATGCGATCGTTCCCCTTGTGCGTAAGTTTTCTCAGTAATCATATTGTCTTACTGTGAGCCATTTCTCTCTCTCTCCCTCTCTTCTCTTTCGTATTTTCCCTTGATTAGACTTGAATAGTATAGTATTGTATTTCCTGTGTAGTTATCTGGTTAGTTGGTTTATGTTATACTGTAGTGTATGCTTTGTACTGTGATTCTTTTTGCAAGTAATAGTCATAATACATATAATAGGTTTCGGACCCTAAGCCAGGTATCTGTGTATTCTTTATAGTGTTACGTATTCTCTGAGCGTCGGTGACGCTCAAGCAGCTTTGTAGGTAATCAGGTTACACAAGGTTGCACTTACACATTGTCTCCACACTAAGGTTTACTGTGTATTTCATTGCTGAAGGTATAGATATAAAGGTTTAACGTTGTGAGCGTCTGCATCGCTGGTGATCTCCTCGTGGTCCCGAGCGCTGCTACGCTATAGCGAATCATTACGATAAGTCAACAGCCAATATTCTGCCTGCCTGCGATCACTTGGCCGTGAGTGAACGTGACGCCTGAGCGTCTCGATCACGGCTAAGCGATCGATACGCAACTTGCGTACCCTTACGGTACTTCTTACGTAGATAGCGTACAGTGTTCTTAGACCTCATAAAGGGTTATATACACGATAAATATTTAGCTTTATCAATTGGCGGCTCGTCCTGTCCTTCACATATCTGCACTAGGTAGATCAGCAGACATTATCCCTCAGCAAAGGGCGGGAGGTTGTCTCGTAGTGCTGACGGGATAAGCGTCTGCTTCGCTTAGATAAAAGAGTGCTGAAGGAATCCGGGAACCGGAGGTAAGAACAAAACGCTAGTGTCTTTTAAAACTGTATTTTTCTGTCTTGCGTACACACGCACGCACACATATATCTGCATTTCTTTTCTTTTCATTTTCGTATATCACTCTCCTGTCTGCCAGTTTTATAGTCGATAGAAGTGCTAAAAAAAGATTTGCCGTTATTTCATAGTTTAAGAGTAAAGGTAATATAGTTAAAAGATAGACAAACACACAGTTTTGCCTGGGAGATAAGGCGAAGTCAGTGTGTTGTGTGGTAGATGACCAGGGATCATCTACATTGATAAAAGTATAAATTGTGTTACGGTGGATCTTTGCTTTGCGTACACGTGTCCCTAACAAAAGACTTGTGTACGCAATCCAAAGGCGGAAGCACGCAGCGTACAGTACGCAACGGAGCGTCCGGTTACGCCCACGTAGCTCAAGTCACGATAAGTTGATTTTAAACGCAACGCGATAAGTAACGCAAAGCGGTAAATAGCGCCACAGGCGATAAATAACGCAAGTCTATTTTTGGAAATCCAAAATTTAAATTAACAGATCCTGCTCCTAATTGGTAACACAGCTGGGCTAAAGAAAAATTTCTGCGCAGAAATAGAAATAGAAGCAAAAGTGTACATGTGATGAGTGAGTGTTTTTGTATTACATAAGTTTATATAACTTAAAGGTTGAACCACAAGAAAAGTCGAGTACTCGTGAGGTACACGCGTGTAAGTGACGTGCACGGTGGCTAGGGAGGCATCCTTGGTTAAACATAATATTTGAGCATTAGAGTATAGCGGACCAGTATAGAACAAGACCAGGAGGTCGTACAGAACAAGACCAGGAGGTCATAACAGACCAGGAGGTCCAGGTACAGTAAACAGGGAAGTCCGCTATACAGTTCAGAGGCACAACACCGAGAAGGGTTGGTGCAAGACCCATATAGGCCGTACAAGCTCTGGCTGAAGGAATTCGCAGTCGTAAGTTTCGATTCCATTGGTCTTTCTGTACACAAGCTTAGTTGTTTGTGTACTGAACGACTGGACCGCACGTAATTGTGTACAGTAGTTAGTAATCTGACCTAGTACCATTAGAGTAAAGGGGTCACAAACGCTATTTGTACATTCTGACGTGATTTGTGTAATTTTTTATTTTTCAAGAAGGGAAGTTCGCTGGTCACTCAGGAACTATCTGACAAACCTCACCTTTACTGGAAAGAGTAAGTGTTCTGCGGATAACCCTCACATGTTCCAGTAAACAACGGTTTTTATAGGTGCCCTGGGTCGAGTACGCCAGCACCATATCGGTGTGATCAGGTCGTATTGGTCGGCGTGGGCGAGTGAGTGGGGTACTCGGTAAACCGCCACCGTCGGCCTATTGTGAACAATCTGGTTTTCTGTAAGGGTTCGCTGAAGACCTTGACATAGAGATCAGAGGTAGAGCAAGCAACGCCTGCAGAGTTATGGGGGCCAGTTGTTCAGGTAGGGGGCGATCAACCTCGGTTCGGGTTGATTCAGTGGTCCGACCAATTGGGTCGGCCAGGTATATCATGTGTGAGAAATATGGAAGTCACACAGAGGTTTTATGTGATGAATGGGAGAGAATGACGGTACAAGACCGGGAGAAATTCCCAAGAATAGGTAGCTTCAGCCCAGAGGTGTTACAAAATTTAAGGAGGAGGATATGTCTCATAAAATCAACAAAGAGACGAGTTCAGCATTATGATTATTTACAGTTGTGGCAACAGGAAGGTGAGATACAGAGAGGTTTGGCTCAGGCGGCGGGATCTGGCTCTAACAGAAAACTAATTGCCACGGCCCAGCCGCCACCATATATATCAGGAGAGAAGTTGATTACGGAGAAAGACGCACTAAGGGGTAACACAAAATCACTTAGTAACGGTGTAAATGTTAATGATAATGTTAACCCATTAACCCATGCAAGTATTAACCCGTGCAAGTTGTACCCTGTTTTGAACTTTCCTCAGGAGTGTGATCAAGAGGACGAAGCGACAACGATTTCAGCGCTCTCTCTAGCAGCCACCATAGCAGAGACCACAGTAGGCACAGCAACACCCACGAGATTAGTAAAGGCCCCTAGCGGAGGGATAGGTGAGGTCGTATCAACTGGTAAGTACGGCACCATGCATTATGCTGAGACTATTTCACCACAAGCTGTAGAATCTACACAGAATGAGGTTGTTAGAATTACTCCTGTTAGGGTAATAGCAGTTCCCAATGGGAAAACAGATGTATCAGGAGCCACTCCCATAAGGAACATTGCCATGTACAGCCCATTTTCCCGAATGGAATTAAGGACCATAGTGTCTGAATTCCCTGACCCTAGAAAAGATTTAGTTGCCAGCCAAAAATACATCACAGACTTAGGAAACACTTTAGAGCCCAATAATAAAGATTGGCAGATATTGCTAAAAGCTTGTTTACCCTCCAATGTCGACTCAGCTCAATTTTTAGCTGATTGTGGACTAGATCTGGATGTACCTCTTACAGATGTGTACAACAAAGATAACGTAAGAAGGATAAACTTACAGTTAAAGGAGCAATTCCCAGCAGTTGTTAAATGGAACAAAATATTTTCCATTAAACAAAAAGAGTCAGAAACAGCTGCAGAATATTTTCACCGGGCACTATTAGAAATGGCAAAGTACACTGGTATAGAGGACATTAGGACAAATCCAAACCATCGAGAAATAGCAGTGTCTGTACTAATGGATGGTTTGAAGGAAACATTAAAGGCAAGGGTACAGACCACGCAACCATGTTGGCGAGGTCTGTCAGTGTCCACTTTGAGAGAGGCTGCTATTGATCACGACCGAAACATCACCAGACACAGGGAGTCGCAGAGTGATAAGCTAATGTCAGTAAGTATACAGGCTCTGACCACAAAGCAGCCTGCGTATGTACCATCCAACCCTGTGGGTAAGTCAACTATGATAACATGTTATTCTTGTCAAAGACAGGGGCACTATGCACGAGACTGTAGAGCGAAAAATTCGCAAAGATCATACCAACCCCCTAGACAACGACACGACACACGACATTGGGAGCAAGGTCCGCAGAAACGGAGTTATGAGCCACATACAGGGGAAACAAAAAGATATCCCCCAAACAGAGACTGGCATGCCTCTGGTAGTTCCCAACTATCTCCCTCACAAATAGTTGCTGCCAGCGGGATTCAGGGAGGTCACCATACCCAATAGGGGTGTGGCCATACCTGTAATCTGCAGCCAGTGAAATTGATTGCCAACCTTGAAAGTGAACCCGAGGTCGCAATTAATGTAGCTGGTAAAACTTTAAACTTTCTTGTAGACACAGGGGCGGCCAAGTCAGTGATAAATTCGACAGTGGGCATGAGGACCACTGGTAGGACAATTCCAGCCATGGGAGTAACAGGAGTAGTCCAGCACTACCCTGTTAGCAAACCAGCCGAGATTACAATAGGGCCTTTGCATACCAAGCATTCCTTTTTGCTGGCTGCATCGGCACCAACCAATCTCCTGGGAAGAGATTTACTGTGTAAAATGGGGTGCGTCATTTATTGTACTCCTGAAGGTGTATTCTTGGACATACCTGAGAAACACGCTCAGGAGGTGCGAGACATGTTAGACTCCCCATCAAAATTAATGTCACATACCATTATGACAAATAGGAATCCATCCCAAGTAGAAGAGATGACATCTCAGATACCAGAGTCACTTTGGACAAAAGACGGACAGGACACTGGATTAATGGCAAACGTAGCTCCAGTAGTTGTACAAGTAAAAGATGGTAGGATAGCTCCAAAAATCCCACAATATCCTCTAAAGCCAGAGGTGGAGTTAGGAGTTTACCCAGTAATAGAGCGCTTGCTACAACAGGGCATTCTGGTAAGAACGTCCAGCACTGCCAATAGTCCCATCTTCCCTGTTAAGAAGAGTGGGGGGAGGGGTTACAGGCTAGTGCAGGATCTAAGGGGGATTAACAAAATAGTTGAGAGTCAGTTCCCCGTAGTGCCAAATCCAGCTGTCATCCTAATGCAAATCCCTCCCACTGCCAAATTTTTCACTGTTATTGACCTCTGCTCCGCTTTCTTTTCGGTACCTCTGCACCCTGACAGCCAATATTTGTTTGCATTCACATACAGAGGAGTCCAATACACGTGGACTCGATTACCCCAAGGTTTCATAGATAGTCCAAGTATATTTTCTCAGGCTTTGCATGATTGTTTACAGTCTTTTCAACCAGACAGTGGATCAGTATTGATACAGTATGTGGACGATTTATTACTGTGTTCAGATTCACTGGAAGTATCTCTGAAGGATACGAAACAGCTCCTGTTTCATCTTTCAGACACCGGACACAAGGTGTCCAAAGACAAGTTGCAATTATGCCAAACTAAGGTAAAATATTTGGGACACTGTCTAACACAAGGACTGAGACACCTGACCGCTGATAGAATCCAAGCAATTAGAGACATGACCCTGCCACAAACCCAGCAACAGATCAGAACGTTTTTAGGAATGTGTGGGTATTGCCGTAATTGGATCCCAGGGTTTTCCATTTTAGCGTTACCTTTGCAGGAAATGGTCTCCTCAAACAAACCTGATAGGATCTCGCATACAGACGAGTCCGAAACAGCATTTGAGAGACTTAAACAGTGCCTAACACAGGCACCAGCACTAGGTATGCCAGACTATGGGAAACCCTTTGAACTATACGGAACAGAAAGTGCTGGTTGCGCGGCAGGCGTACTAACCCAAAAACACGGTGATGCCAGCAGGCCAGTTGCATACTACAGCGCTCAGCTAGATACGGTAGCGCGATCCCTCCCCACATGCTTGCGAAGCGTCGCTGCGATAGCATTGCTAGTGACAAAAAGCGAAGATGTCGTGCTAGGCCACAACCTCACAATCCATACGCCACATGCGGTATCAGCCTTATTGAATTCTGCCCAAACCAGACACGTCTCATCAGCGAGGTTTACAAGATGGGAATTGGCACTAATGGCCCCCGTAAACATCACCATAAGGAGATGCAGTGCATTAAATCCTGCAACATATCTCCCAGGTGTGCCTGGTCAGGCACAAAGGGTGGAAGGTGAGAGTGCTGGGGAAGGAGGATTTAATACAAAGGAAGATACACATGATTGTATGGAATATTTGACCCAAAATTTTACCGCAAGGCCTGACATCAGTGACAACCCACTGGAAGATGCAGAACTCACGTTCTACACGGACGGTAGTTGTCACAGACAGTCAGACTCGGGAGACTTGTGTACTGGATACGCAGTCGTAGATGACCAAGACACCATAGAAGCGGAACCGCTAGGCCCACCTCACTCAGCCCAGGTTGCTGAACTGGTCGCCCTAACCAGAGCATGTGAATTGGCTAAGGGTAAGTCAGCCAATATCTACACCGATTCTAGATACGCATTCGGGGTAGTCCATGATTTCGGAGCCCTATGGCGCCTCAGAAATTTCATGACGGCAGCTGGTACACCGGTAGCGCATGCAGCTCACATAAAAAGGCTTCTAACAGCGATACAGGAACCCGACAGAGTGGCTGTTATCAAATGTAAAGCACACACATATAGCCAAGACCCGGTATCACTTGGTAACAGCCGAGCAGACGAAGCTGCTAAGTTAGCAGCTGCTACCCCCATACAGACAGACACCACACAACTGATGGTATTCAATACCATCAACACACAGAAGTTGTGTAAAATGCAAAATTTGTGTTCCACACAGGAAAGGGCAGTCTGGAAGGCAAAGGGATGTGGCCAAGAGTCCTCAGGACTCTGGACGGATGGACATGGTAAACCAGTGGCCCCCAGAGCATATCTTCCATGTCTGGCTGAAGCAGCTCACGGGCTGACTCATCTAGGCAAGGAGGGAATGTGCAAATTGGTAAGAGCCTATTGGTGCGCCCCAGGATTCTCCTCTCATGCGAGTAAAAGAGCAATGTCATGCCTTACCTGTCTGAGAAAGAATATTGGAAAGGCAATACCAACAGAACCATCCCATATCCCACCTGCCGGTGGCCCTTTCCAGGTAATACAAATTGACTTCATTCAATTACCCCCTTGTCGGAATTTGAAATATGTACTTGTTTGTATAGATGTTTTCTCGAATTGGGTCGAAGCATTTCCTGCAGCTACAAATACCGCTATGTTTACAGCTAAGAAAATTGTGCAGGAATTTGTATGTAGATATGGTATCCCTAGAATAATCGAAAGCGATAGGGGTACCCATTTTACAGGTGATGTCTTTCAAGGAATGTGTAAGTTGATGGGAATTGATAGCAAGCTGCACACTCCGTACCGTCCACAGGCGAGTGCGAAGGTCGAAAGAGTGAATAGCACTATTAAAAATAAATTGAGTAAAGTGATGGCAGAGACAGGATTGACATGGCCAGAAGCTTTACCCATTGTACTGTACAGCATCAGAACCACTCCCAGGTCCCCTCTTAATCTGTCCCCTTTTGAAATCTTGTTTGGTCGACAACCGCATGTCATGATTAACCCTCAGGATGATTTGAAATGTAACAACGAAGTGACTGTAAAGTACTTGATTAACATGAGTAAACAGTTAAGGAATCAAAATGTTAATCTGAAGTTGGTGATTCCTGATCTACCTTATAGTAATTGTCATGACATTGAACCTGGGGATTATGTAATGATACGGAATTTTCTACGCTCAGGTTGCCTTATTGACAGATGGGAAGGACCATACCAGGTCTTATTGACTAGCACGACAGCATTGAAGGTTGCTGAGAGAGAGACTTGGGTCCATTCATCCCACTGCAAGAAGGTTGCTGATCCAGAGAAGTCCCGTGATAAGGAACAGACGGTAGAGGTTGTATCACTGGAGTGTCTGTTCCAGGAGGACTGAGGCGGCACCTGAGCCTTGAAGACCGAGAGCTGTTGTCGACTCCCCACTCCCTTTTATTGTTTTTCGCCACTTCCCATCCCCTCTCCCTCAAATGTATTTTTCCTCCTTCTCATTCTTTTTCGTCTCCTCCTCAAAGATGGACTTGCCCCAAGAGACTGTGATCCGGATTTTCCTGTTGACCATGATGTTGACCAGAGCAGTCTGTTCCGGCGAGAGTACCATGGAGGTCGATAGAGGTTCTGGAATGGGTTCTGATGATAAAGATGGAGGCGTAGTTTTCCAAGATCAACCTAACCAACAAGCAAAGGCGAGTATCAGAAAACGATCCGATAGCATTGACCATAGAAGAAATTGTGACGGATTGTTAGCTGAAGAAAACTGTATCTGTAGGCTCTGTAACAATGTCATTGAAGATGGGTGCATTAAGAAATGCCAATCCAGTTTTAATATCCATATGGACCGGCATCCATTGAGTGATTATCACTCCTTAGTGGGTAATGTATTAAACAAAACAGATTGTTGGGTATGCTCTCAAGTACCTCAGGGTCATAGCAAATCAGGGCTAGTACCATTTCCTTTAACGATAGGGGAGGTACTTGAGTTAAATGGTGGGAGACCGGTGGACCGGAGGTTTAATATCTCCAGCCCTCCTAGTTTGAAGCTCCACCAATACCACGTGGATAGGTCCCTATTATGTTTTAACATCTCCAATTCCAGAAAGCCGGGAAATTGGGAAGTATCATGGAGCGACCACACCATGACCTTTTCACACAGAGCAGATAGAATGCCTACAGATACAGAGCTTGTACGCCACATAGCCAGTAGAGGAAAATCTTTCCGGTATAGATACACCTTAGGAAATAGGATTACTAGAGTTGGAGAAGTGTCACCAGGATACTGTGCACATATCGTACAACCTGATACGTGCATTAAGCAGATGGAAGAGTTAGGGCTAGGAGATTTCACCTGGAAGGTGTGTAATATGGTAATGTCTTTCTCCGTCCCATATGTTCTCCCCGATGATGCATATTTCATATGCGGGAGAAAGGCGTACAAGTGGCTTGCCCCAAACTCTGAAGGATTGTGTTATATTGGAAGAGTATTGCCTGAAGTAATGACTGTAACACATGACAAAATGAAAGACATACACCGTGGTGCCCAAGCTCCTTATACTCACACTCATTACGAGCACCTCGTTAAAAGACAACTGTCAGAAAGGTTAGAGCATCCGGCCTCTGATCTGATCCATGAATCCACCGGGATTCAGGTTCTGGTGGCGTTAGATTTCACTCGCACCGCTCGAGGAGTGATGAATTATAGATACATTTCCGCACTCGCCAATTTGTTAGATAATATCACTGAAATGTATGATGACACGTTTAGATATACTGGAAGAGAACTTCAGGCTTATAAAACAGAACTGGTACAGCATAGAATGGTTCTTAATTACCTCACAGCAGTGACAGGCGGATATTGTGTTACATTAGCAACACAGTACGGCGTGAAGTGTTGTACGTATATCACGAATAGCACCGAGGATCCGGTAGAGGTCATAGACCAAAAGATGGACGATATTCTCCAATTAAAGTGGGAATTTCGTCGAAAACACAATCTCACTCTTGCTGCTGTAGGTAATGAGCTGACTGGTTGGGTGTCATGGTTGAACCCGCGAAATTGGTTCTCCGGTTTGGGAGACTGGGCTCAAGGAGTCATAATGGATGTTGGGAAGTTTCTACTATGTATCTTAGGTGTCGTTATATCGATTGGATTGATATTTAGATGCGGGCAGGCTTTAATGAGGTGCAAACAAAGTACCAGAGTGATGAGTTTGAGGAGTGAGGAAACTGTAATTAACCTGGATTTGATTTACGACCCAACGATAGAAACAATGATGTGATGAAAATGCGATTTCTACGGTCCGTTTCTTTCACCTGTTTTTCTGGTTTTTCTCCAAGATAACAAGACCCCCTTGGACGAGGAAGTTGATGAGACGCTATACAGACAACGGATAGACCAAAGAAGAAGTTTTGACCACTTGAGATATGGACACTTGATGAACTTTGCCATGGATCCCCAGTTTCCCTAGAATTCTTAAAATTACGCTAGCCCAACATTTTCTGTAAATCTAATGGCATCGACAAAGCTTATTGCTCACGCTTAATGAGCAAAACAGCGCAAAGAAGACGACTTTCAACTGATACCGAACAAAACTTCAACTGACAGATGTACATTAACCTGACATAGAATACCACCGCATTTACCGTAATTATGTCTTTTCTTCATTTCTTCAACCCTCAGGTAATGACACACATAGTATAGGGAATACAGGCACAGATATCAGCAATCACATATTCCCCCATTCATGTATCATCAACTAAAATGTGCTCCCCATTTTGTTCAAAAAGAGCTCGGTAAAGTTTGACAGCCCATCCACAGACCTGTACCACGGGATGAGAAGGAATTCAAATGTATACTTCGCAATACCTCGAAGCTTGATTTACAACACGTACGGCACGATGATACATGACCCCCCAAACATGGACTCATACACACATGCTTCTGCTATCTCACTAGGTCATACCCTCTTCCCACCTACTCCTCTCTCCTCCCTTACCCAACCATGGAAATGAATTAACCCCTGACATATATTTTTCTCCTTTTGAAATGTTTTCAGGAAGTGGCAGTTATTATTGACTGCCAAAGGGTGGACTGTCAAAGTCAGAAAAATATTTCTATGCACGCTACCATATTTGCACCGCACACAGGTCCGTGCTGCGCATGCGTACGCTCTCCCGTACGTGCGCATACTCACAGTCGTGGGCACCCGCAGGCGCATGGTATGCGTATTTACGGTAGAGTTTATGCGATCATAGCGTGCGACTCAATCATTACATATTTTCACTAATAATGTATTTTGTAGATCATGGTCCCTTTGATAGATTCTGAAAGTTTGGTTAATATAGAATGTTCATGAACAGAGGAATCCCTCTTTGTTTAATACGAAGGGTCAGATAGGAGTAATACAGTGGTGTTTAGTATCCATCGGAAGAATATTTAATTAGAAATATTCCGGTGTTGGTTTGGAGCAGATCAATCGCTCGTGCGAATAGTTATGGACATAAGAAGTTTATGAACATTTACTTTATTTGCACTTTATTACCCATGCGGCGGGAAACTCAGTTTCCCTCCCACCTGAGCAGTTGGAAATAGTCACAGCCCACCTGTATGAATCAACCTATGACCTTTTGTTATAATGCGAAGCCGAATTCCTGTGTCCAATGAACAATGAGATTGTAGGGACCATTGAATTGTATTGTGTGTGGAGCATAAATAGCAGGCCGACCATATCCAACTTCACTCTCTTCAACGGTTCTCATTGCTGATAATCGGGAGCTGGATATCGAGGCGCATGCGATCGTTCCCCTTGTGCGTAAGTTTTCTCAGTAATCATATTGTCTTACTGTGAGCCATTTCTCTCTCTCTCCCTCTCTTCTCTTTCGTATTTTCCCTTGATTAGACTTGAATAGTATAGTATTGTATTTCCTGTGTAGTTATCTGGTTAGTTGGTTTATGTTATACTGTAGTGTATGCTTTGTACTGTGATTCTTTTTGCAAGTAATAGTCATAATACATATAATAGGTTTCGGACCCTAAGCCAGGTATCTGTGTATTCTTTATAGTGTTACGTATTCTCTGAGCGTCGGTGACGCTCAAGCAGCTTTGTAGGTAATCAGGTTACACAAGGTTGCACTTACACATTGTCTCCACACTAAGGTTTACTGTGTATTTCATTGCTGAAGGTATAGATATAAAGGTTTAACGTTGTGAGCGTCTGCATCGCTGGTGATCTCCTCGTGGTCCCGAGCGCTGCTACGCTATAGCGAATCATTACGATAAGTCAACAGCCAATATTCTGCCTGCCTGCGATCACTTGGCCGTGAGTGAACGTGACGCCTGAGCGTCTCGATCACGGCTAAGCGATCGATACGCAACTTGCGTACCCTTACGGTACTTCTTACGTAGATAGCGTACATTGTTCTTAGA
Source organism: Pseudophryne corroboree (assembly GCF_028390025.1). Classification (NCBI taxonomy): domain Eukaryota; kingdom Metazoa; phylum Chordata; class Amphibia; order Anura; family Myobatrachidae; genus Pseudophryne; species Pseudophryne corroboree. Next base: position 717,117,800 of record NC_086448.1, read on the forward strand.
CCTCATAAAGGGTTATATACACGATAAATATTTAGCTTTATCACCCCCTTCTCCCGAGTGCCCAGCTCGGGGGGCGGAGTTTCGCGGAATGACGCGATTGCGTCGTGACGTCACGGCGCAAACGCGTCATTCCACGAAACCCCGCCGGAGGAGGGAGAAGGGGGAGCCCGGAGCCGCGCAGACGAGGAGGGAGAGGCGGCTGAAGAGCGGCGAGAACCGCTTCAAATGTAAGTCAGCCCCTCTCCCTTCCTCTCTCTCTCTCTCCCTCCACCACCTGCCGCAATGTGTAAAATGGGGACCTGTGCCTGCCGCTATGTGTAAAATGGGGACCTGTGCCTGCCGCTATGTGTAAAATGGGGACCTGTGCCTGCCGCTATGTGTAAAATGGGGACAGTTGCCAGCGTACTGTGTAAAATGGGGACCTGTGCCTGCCGCTATGTGTAAAATGGGGACACTTGCCAGCGTACTGTGTAAAATGGGGACCTGTGCCTGCCGCAATGTGTAAAATGGGGACCTGTGCCTGCCGCTATGTGTAAAATGGGGACCTGTGCCTGCCGCTATGTGTAAAATGGGGACACTTGCCAGCGTACTGTGTAAAATGGGGACCTGTGCCTGCCGCTATGTGTAAAATGGGGACACTTGCCAGCGTACTGTGTAAAATGGGGACCTGTGCCTGCCGCAATGTGTAAAATGGGGACCTGTGCCTGCCGCAATGTGTAAAATGGGGACACTTGCCAGCGTACTGTGTAAAATGGGGACCTGTGCCTGCCGCTATGTGTAAAATGGGGACACTTGCCAGCGTACTGTGTAAAATGGGGACCTGTGCCTGCCGCTATGTGTAAAATGGGGACACTTTTTCCTGCCGCAATGTGTAAAATGGGGACACCTGTCTGCCGCAATGTGTAAAATGGGGAATGGGGACACTTGCCTGTCGTACTGTGTAAAATGGGGACACTTTTTCCTGGATATGAAATTTATGTTAGAAAAGGCAGTTTTTCAGGTAAAAAAGTTCTGAAAGAGATATATATATATATATATATATAGAAAAAGTTCCAAGAATAACCTCCAGAGGGATTAGACCCAGATAAACCAGCACACTGCTTTGATGCAAAAAGTGTTTACTTGTTCAAAAAAAGAACATGAAGTTTTTTTTAAAAAAGACAGCAAGCATATGGCACACATGATAATAGCAGCATAAAAGAATCAATGAATACTTAACATTCCGACAGCTGTTTCGACTATCTTCTTCATAGGAATGAATAAAGTGACATAGTGCTGCACACTGCCCACCGCAGTGTCAATTTCCAAAGTGACATGTGCCTAATATGCTTAGTCAGCAAGTGCATTTTATAGTGTGTAGTGTACTTACCTGTGAGCCATCACACCTGCACCCGGTCCCACGTGGAGGCAAACAACGTCACTCCCAAGCGTCACAGTCGTGACGTGAACCGGATGTGACGTCCGGGGAAGGTTTAGTCCGCTGCACATCATGTGTATATACACGATGGAGCCGGACATTAACGTCCCAGGTCGGAGAAAAATTTCTCCGTAGCCGCATCCATGTGTTCTAGATCGCCCCCGTGTTCCGCGTCACATTCAACGCGTCACACGTGGCAACCCGCAGGAGGCGCTCAGTCAGTCCGGACGGACAAGCTCATCCGGAACTGAAAGGGCACCATACCTGTTTCCGGGGACAGGAAAGAGGCGCACAGGCACCTGTCATAAAGATGTGATCTGAAGAATAATAGTATGAGAGTGTTATAAATAATAAATCACATAGTGCATACCGGACAAATGAAGTATGTAAATGAAGCATATAAATGGCCAATCATAAATAAATCTATTAGTTAATAAATTTGATATTGATTTATGTTTTAAACTTATTTGCTGGCCGTAAATGTAATTACTACGCTTTTGTCATATAATAAATGCCATACTCCACAAAAAGGCCAGAAATACAGGCCTAATAGCTGGTAATTGTATGCGAACCATAAACTAATATATACATATATATAAATACATAGAAAAAAATAAAAAAAAATAGAAAAAAATATATAACTCAGCTGGACAATAGATGCAGATGCAAAAGCATTAGGCCCACATGTGTTCAAAAAATGAATGAAAATTAAAAATAAAAAACTTACAAAAAAGGTACAAAAGAAAATTCTTCATTAAGTCCCGCAGGTGAGAGGGAATCCAGGCGTCGAATCCAGCGACATTCTTGCTGTAATAACAATTTGTGACGGTCGCCACCCCTCTTTAATGGAGGTATGTGATCGATGGGCATAAATAGTAAATCTTTAATATGATGTCCTTGATGAACAAAGTGTTTTGCAACTGGCGGAGTTGAGTTCTCAATTTTAGTGAGCGCTTTTTTAATTGATGACCGATGCAAGGCCATGCGTTCTTTGAGCATTCTGATAGTCTTTCCAACATATAGTTTTTTGCAGGGGCATTGGATCACATAAACGACATATTTAGTCTCACATGTCATTCGATGTTTCAAGCGAAAAACATTGCCCCTGGTTGGATGTACAAAAGTGCTGCCTGTGTGCATATGCTTGCAATTAACACAGGAGCCACATTTGTGTGCTCCTGGTTTTAGTTGTAACCAACCACTTCCTTGTTGCGACATCGGCACTATGTCAGAATAGGTGATCTGATCCTTGAGGTTTGGACTGCGCTTATAGCTGAATAACGGTAAGCTGTCACAGAATTTCCCCATAGTCGGATCTGCCTGTAGAATGTGCCAATGTTTAGTGATCGCACGTCTCATGACACTGGAGGCAACAGAGTATGTACTAGAAAAGACCAATCGTCCAATCTCAGTGCCCTTGGTATTAGATCTTAACACTTCTGTTCGTTCCATCTGTAGGCATCTCGTGATGGCTCCTTGTATCTCTGTCGAATCGTAGCCTCTCTCTATAAATTTTTTGCCCATCTCAGCAAGAGCATCTGGTATTAATGAGTCATCTGAGGTTATTCGCATCACACGTAAGAGTTGTGAAAAGGGTAAACATTTCTTTAATGGCTACGGATGAAAACTTGTTGCCAACAAAAGAGAATTTTTGTCTGTAGGCTTTCTAAACACCTCAGTGGTGATAGATCCATTGATCAACTTAATGGTAACGTCCAAAAAATTAATAGAAACAAAATCATGAACACATGTGAGCCTAATGGACCCTGGTATTTGATTCAACCTAGTAATGAATTGTTGTAATTTAGTCTCACCCCCAGTCCACAGCATGAACAGGTCATCAATATATCGAACATAAAACCTGATAAATGTTGAAAATTCCGAATCTGCCATAATATGCTGTTTTTCATACTGAAACATAAATAAATTTGCATACGATGGGGCCACATTGGACCCCATCGCCGTGCCCTGTAACTGTAAATAAAATGAATTTTCAAACAAAAAATAATTTTTGTGTAAAATGAAATCAAGCAAAAGTAGCAAAAATTCACTAGGTGGACCCTCGTACTGTGGACTGGAGGCGATCGCTTTCCTAGTTGCCTCAATACCCTCAAGATGATTAATACAGGTGTATAAACTGGTGACATCCAGTGTCACCAGCATACAATCATTAGGAAGAGGACCAACCGCATTTAGTTTCAACAAGAAATCTGAGGTATCTTTGATGAAGTATGGCGTTGATTGCACTACCGGCTGTAGAAAGAAGTCTACAAATTGGGACAATGTCTGGCACAAAGATCCCCTGGAAGATATGATCGGTCTTCCAGGGGGTTTGTCCAGACATTTATGTACTTTGGGCAAAACATAAATCAAAGGAATGCGGGGAAAATCCTGGGTAAGAAATTTGGCCGTTTGTTCATCAATCCAATGATTAGACACACCAATACCAATAATGGAGTCAACCTCACGTTTGAAGTTGTTGGTAGGATCAAAGCGCAACTGTTTATAGCATTGTTTGTCAGCTAGTTGTCGGTTTATTTCATGAATGTAATCAGTACGATTTAATAGTACCACGCCCCCGCCTTTATCGGCGGGGCGTATGATAATATTGGGGTTATCTCTTAAGGATTTAACTGCCACCCTTTCTGATTTGGTCATATTATAGTTCTTAATTTTGATGTTTCTAATGCAGGGTAAGGTTTCTTTTTTAACTAAATTCATAAATACCTCTACGGCCGGATTCATGGAAGGCGGATCAAAGCTACTAGGTGCTTTAAATTGACCTCTTTTAGCAGAATCAGTATCCTTTTTTTTGAAAAATAATCTTTAAGTTTAAGTTGTCGAAAGAATTTGTATAGTTCAACCTCACAGTCAAACTCATTCTGTTTAAAAGTTTGAACAAAAGTAAGTCCCTTTGATAATACTGACATTTCTGCCTCAGTAGGAGTGTATTGTGATAGGTTGAAAATAGTTATTTCCGACCCCCCTTGTAATTCCTGCCTCCGGTACTTTTTGTGTTTGAGCCCCCCTCTCCTGCACGGTCTCTTGAGTCTATGACCTCTTTGGTTTTGCTCCTGGTGAATGCTTTTTCCCCTAAAAAAGGACCCCTGTGATTGCCCGAATAATCCGAGTCACTTTGAGAAGTGTGTGATTCTATATCTGTAAATTGAACTTCAGATTTATTGCGTAGATTTTGACCCTTTCTCCATGGGCGTCTAGTATTTTGCGTAAATAGCCACGGATAGACTCTTAGATCTCTGTAATCATCTTTTACTTTACGGTATTTAGATTTTTTAAAAACCAATAATTCGTTTTTGAATACTTGAACAGAGTCATCTAGTTTAGTTAACCAGTCATTAGTAGAATCTGTTTTTAATGTTTCTAAGCCCGTGCGTTCATAGCCCAATATCTCCTTCTTAACATTATCAATATCAGTGTTGACTTGTTGTACTACCAATACCATCAAGTCAAAGCTACATTGATTAAGTATCTGGCACCACTGACGACAAAAATCTTTGTTGTTGCGACCAAGTGTAGGCTGGTTCTTAATTCTGAAACCACGGGGAATTAAATTTTCCTTGTGGTATTGGGATATCGTTAAACCATGTAATTCCAGTTCTACAAGTCTCTTACGTAGTCGCAACAACCTTTATATTTCAGTGGGGGTGTCAACGTCAAAAGCTAATTGCTCAGTAGAAGAAAACAATATCTTAGAAACCTCTTTATCTAAGAAGCGCTTTGTACCAGTAATGTCTTTAGCATCTAGATCCATTGTCCAAAAAAAAGTTACAATACACACAAAAAATATATATATAAACAAATAAAAAAATCTCTGAAAAAAATGAAAAAAACAAAAAAGGGTTTGAATTGTATATTGGTTTGTGGTGCAGCTCCCAGTCCATAATAACAATCCGTTACCATGAAAAATAGACAAATCCGTTTTATTTACAGTTACAGGGCACGGCGATGGGGTCCAATGTGGCCCCATCGTATGCAAATTTATTTATGTTTCAGTATGAAAAACAGCATATTATGGCAGATTCGGAATTTTCAACATTTATCAGGTTTTATGTTCGATATATTGATGACCTGTTCATGCTGTGGACTGGGGGTGAGACTAAATTACAACAATTCATTACTAGGTTGAATCAAATACCAGGGTCCATTAGGCTCACATGTGTTCATGATTTTGTTTCTATTAATTTTTTGGACGTTACCATTAAGTTGATCAATGGATCTATCACCACTGAGGTGTTTAGAAAGCCTACAGACAAAAATTCTCTTTTGTTGGCAACAAGTTTTCATCCGCAGCCATTAAAGAAAGGTTTACCCTTTTCACAACTCTTACGTGTGATGCGAATAACCTCAGATGACTCATTAATACCAGATGCTCTTGCTGAGATGGGCAAAAAATTTATAGAGAGAGGCTACGATTCGACAGAGATACAAGGAGCCATCACGAGATGCCTACAGATGGAACGAACAGAAGTGTTAAGATCTAATACCAAGGGCACTGAGATTGGACGATTGGTCTTTTCTAGTACATACTCTGTTGCCTCCAGTGTCATGAGACGTGCGATCACTAAACATTGGCACATTCTACAGGCAGATCCGACTATGGGGAAATTCTGTGACAGCTTACCGTTATTCAGCTATAAGCGCAGTCCAAACCTCAAGGATCAGATCACCTATTCTGACATAGTGCCGATGTCGCAACAAGGAAGTGGTTGGTTACAACTAAAACCAGGAGCACACAAATGTGGCTCCTGTGTTAATTGCAAGCATATGCACACAGGCAGCACTTTTGTACATCCAACCAGGGGCAATGTTTTTCGCTTGAAACATCGAATGACATGTGAGACTAAATATGTCGTTTATGTGATCCAATGCCCCTGCAAAAAACTATATGTTGGAAAGACTATCAGAATGCTCAAAGAACGCATGGCCTTGCATCGGTCATCAATTAAAAAAGCGCTCACTAAAATTGAGAACTCAACTCCGCCAGTTGCAAAACACTTTGTTCATCAAGGACATCATATTAAAGATTTACTATTTATGCCCATCGATCACATACCTCCATTAAAGAGGGGTGGCGACCGTCACAAATTGTTATTACAGCAAGAATGTCGCTGGATTCGACGCCTGGATTCCCTCTCACCTGCGGGACTTAATGAAGAATTTTCTTTTGTACCTTTTTTGTAAGTTTTTTATTTTTAATTTTCATTCATTTTTTGAACACATGTGGGCCTAATGCTTTTGCATCTGCATCTATTGTCCAGCTGAGATATATATTTTTTTCTATTTTTTTTTATTTTTTTCTATGTATTTATATATATGTATATATTAGTTTATGGTTCGCATACAATTACCAGCTATTAGGCCTGTATTTCTGGCCTTTTTGTGGAGTATGGCATTTATTATATGACAAAAGCGTAGTCATTACATTTACGGCCAGCAAATAAGTTTAAAACATAAATCAATATCAAATTTATTAACTAATAGATTTATTTATGATTGGCCGTTTATATGCTTCATTTACATACTTCATTTGTCCGGTATGCACTATGTGATTTATTATTTATAACACTCTCATACTATTATTCTTCAGATCACATCTTTATGACAGGTGCCTGTGCGCCTCTTTCCTGTCCCCGGAAACAGGTATGGCATTTATTATATGACAAAAGCGTAGTCATTACATTTACGGCCAGCAAATAAGTTTAAAACATAAATCAATATCAAATTTATTAACTAATAGATTTATTTATGATTGGCCGTTTATATGCTTCATTTACATACTTCATTTGTCCGGTATGCACTATGTGATTTATTATTTATAACACTCTCATACTATTATTCTTCAGATCACATCTTTATGACAGGTGCCTGTGCGCCTCTTTCCTGTCCCCGGAAACAGGTATGGTGCCCTTTCAGTTCCGGATGAGCTTGTCCGTCCGGACTGACTGAGCGCCTCCTGCGGGTTGCCACGTGTGACGCGTTGAATGTGACGCGGAACACGGGGGCGATCTAGAACACATGGATGCGGCTACGGAGAAATTTTTCTCCGTCCTGGGAGGTTAATGTCCGGCTCCATCGTGTATATACACATGATGTGCAGCGGACTAAACCTTCCCCGGACGTCACATCCGGTTCACGTCACGACTGTGACGCTTGGGAGTGACGTTGTTTGCCTCCACGTGGGACCGGGTGCAGGTGTGATGGCTCACAGGTAAGTACACTACACACTATAAAATGCACTTGCTGACTAAGCATATTAGGCACATGTCACTTTGGAAATTGACACTGCGGTGGGCAGTGTGCAGCACTATGTCACTTTATTCATTCCTATGAAGAAGATAGTCGAAACAGCTGTCGGAATGTTAAGTATTCGTTGATTCTTTTATGCTGCTATTATCATGTGTGCCATATGCTTGCTGTCTTTTTTAAAAAAAACTTCATGTTCTTTTTTTGAACAAGTAAACACTTTTTGCATCAAAGCAGTGTGCTGGTTTATCTGGGTCTAATCCCTCTGGAGGTTATTCTTGGAACTTTTTCTATATTATTATACTAACCGAGCACCAGCGTTCAATCTATATGAAAGTGAGAAGCGGCTTCTTCTGTGGATTTATATATATATATATATATATATATATATATATATACATATATAAAATATTTTTATTCATTTATTTTTTATTTTTTTATTTTATTTTATTATTTTTATTTATTTATTGTAAAATATTTTTTTTTATTTGCGGGGGGGGGGGGGGGGGGGTGTCAAATGACTACCTTGCCCCGGGTGACAAAAATCCTAGTTTCGGCCCTGGTGTGTGTGTGTGTGTGTGTGTGTGTATGTGTGTGTGTGTGTGTGTGTGTGTGTGTGTGTGTGTGTGTGTGTGTGTGTGTACTGTATGTATATCTGTTTGTGACTGCACTTATGTATGTGTATATAAGTGTGTGATTGTACAGTATGTGTGTAAAAGTGTATGACTGTATGTGTGTGTGTGTGTGTGTGTGTGTGTGTGTGTGTGTGTGTGTGTGTGTAGAAGTGTGTCTATATGTATGTGTGTGACTATGTATGTGTGTACGTATGTGACTGTATTTGTGTGACTGTGTGTAACTATGTATGTGTATATACAGTATGTATGTATGTATGTATGTATGTATATGTGTGACAGTATGTGTATGACTATACATGGAGTCATACCCCCCTCAAACACCCCAACTTGGACAGAACTTTGCTGCATTTTGTTGGGAAAGGTAGGGAGGTAACTTTCTCACCTGCTGTGCAAGGCTGGGGAAGTGATTCACACACACACACACACACACACACACACACACACACACACACACACACACTGTGACATGAAATGGGAATGTGATGTGTTGCCATGCCCTCATTTCATGTGCACACCAGAGGGTTGCGCAGAAGAACCAAAGGGATGCAGTTATGCTGTTTAGGGCCCCCCAGTCTTATGTACCTTGGGTGCCCCAAAGACTTAGAAATGTAATCATCTCAGAGTAACAAGGCAGAGATGACAGAATTAACAGCACCAAAGCACTAATAAACCTGCACAGATGGGCAATTTGGGAGTAGTAATCAGACTGTGGGTACAAATAGGAATAGGAGGCCACTCCGCCGGCTGTCTGACACCCCGACCCAGCTTCTAGAGGCCACAGCCGATGCAGTCCCTAGAAGCCAGTGCTTCTGCGTATGCAACAGTCTTGGTGCCTGCCAGATCAATTGCACAGGCACAATGGACCTGACAGATGCCCCTACTCTGGCTCCCGTGGGTAGTAGATGTCACTGGACAACGGTAAGTTCCTACTGCAGCTTACATCATAGGCACATTTTTACAAATCACATCTGTACCAATGGAGAGAAAGAGGGGGATAGAGAAAGAAAGTCAGGAAAGGGGAGAAACACTGGAGAGATGGGCTGAATTAGAGGGAGAGAGAGAGAGCTAGGATTGCTAGAGACAGAGGGGTTAATGTGATAGGGTGCAAGAAGCCTGAGGTGTGGGAGTTTGTGTGAGAATGCCCGTATTTTAAAGCAGTAATCATTTGCAAGGCCAAACCAAACTGGTTTTGCCATGTAAATGATTGTCGCTTTGAAAACATGGGTATTCTCGCACAATCCCCCGCCCCTCCAGCTCTTTGCACCCTATTACATTTACGCCAGGGAGTGGTGAAAAGAGATGGAGGGAGATTGGGAGCAGTGGCGGAACTTGTTAATGGTGGGCCCAGGTGCAAAACTATGCTTTGGGCCCCCCTCGTCCACCCCAAGTTCACAATCTGCCACAAGACTAAGTGTCAGGGAGAGGTACATGGTGGTGGGGAGGAGCAGAGGATGATGCGGATGATGCAGAGGATGACAGGGAGATGAAGAGTTAGTGAAATGGAGAGAAAGAGGGGGATAGAGAAAGAAAGTCAGGAAAGGGGAGAAACACTGGAGAGATGGGCTGAATTAGAGGGAGAGAGAGAGAGCTAAGATTGCTAGAGACAGAGGGGTTAATGTGATAGGGTGCAAGAAGCCTGAGGTGCAGGAGTTTGTGTGAGAATGCCCGTATGCAAAAAAAAATTGTGTAGTTTCAGAGTAGCTCAAAACCTAATCAGCGCTTGCGATCACTTCAGACTATTCAGTTCCGGATTTGACGTCACACACCCGCCCAGCGTTCGCACAGCCACGCCTGCATTTTCCCTGGCACGCCTGCATTTTTCCAAACACTCCTTGAAAACGGTCAGTTGCCACCCAGAAATGCCCACTTCATGTCAATCACTCTGCGGCAACTAGTGCGACTGAAATGCATCACTATACCCTGTGCAAAACTGCATCGTTCGTTTTGCCCGTACATTGCGCGTGTACATTGCGCTGCATACGCATGCGCATAATTTCCGTTTTTTAGCCTGATCGCTGCGCTACGAACAAATGCAGCTAACGATCTACTCAGAATGACCCCCATAATACAGTGCGAGACGGTCGGAGCTCCGAGATTCCGGACGAACTTGTATGTTTTTTCAAGTGGCAATCATTTACAAGGCAAAACTAAACTGGTTTTCCCTTGCAAATATTTGCTACTTTAAAAAAAAATTATGGGTTCTGTCGGAGTCTCGGAGGTCCGGACATCTCGCACTGCATTACGTCCGGCCCCATGATCTGAATTGTGCATAGCCTCTCACTAATGAGGTGTGTGGAAATGGAATAAGGGAGATCCCTAACAGGTGGCAATTATGCCAAAAATAGAAAGAGACAGGAGATGCAACCAAGCACTTTTACCAACTCAAAAAACAAACAAATTCTGCCACTGACACAAGAGACGCTGCACAGAAGAAAACCTCTTTTTTTAAAAATACAGATTAATAAACACATTTGTGTTTACAGTCACATGTGCACATAAAAAAAAACTATGTAAATGATGATCCATCAATTTCCTACCAAGGGCTGCTGCTGCGCGGGGAAATGGCTGACCGTCTGTGCCAGTCACACACACTCACAGGGCATGATCTGCAGCTCCTCCTTCCCTCCCATTATGACAGTAGGCGCCGGGGATGAGAGAGCGCCCCCTCTTTCCCCATCGGAGGGGAACGCCACTTGGTGCCAGCAGCAGCAGCACTTCTGTGATGCTGAGGCGCTGGAGAGGGGAGGAGATGGGAGAGCGTCCACTCCTCACCCTTATTAGCAGGAGTGATTGATGTCCAGGGTATGCACGCCATTGGTAAGTTTGTAGGCCCAGGGCGGAGACGGGAGGAGGCGCTCGATAGAGGGGAGGAGAGGGAAGAACGTCCCCTCCTCCCTCTCCGGCTAGACTACCGCTTATTAATAGCAGGAGAGCCAGGAGCGGACAATGGCAGCGGGCGAGGGTCTGACAGCGGCATACAATGAGTCTATGTGACTCATTGTAATGCTGGCGAATCTGGGCCCCTCAGTGCGGATGGGCCCCAGTGCAACGCACCGGCTGCACCACTGTAAGTACCGCCACTGATTGGGAGTAAAGGTAAAGTACAGTATAAGAATGAACTAAGGGCCTAATTCCAAGTTCTCGGAGAGGGATGGGACAGAGGCAGTCGGCTTTGGGGAAAAATGGGGGGGTGTTGCCCCCATTTTCTGGGAGTGTCAAGGCCAAGGACTGCATCACATATGCAGTTTCCTTGGCCCAACCAGCCGCACTGCGACAGAAAGCCGTAGCAGCTTTGCAATTGCAATCCTTACTGAATTGGGCCCTAAGGTCCTCATTCAGCAGCAGACACTGCTGTGATGCAATCGCATTCTCCCTCTGGTCTGCCCAGTGCACATACGCACAGCCCACACTATGCGTGCATGGGCAGATAGATGCAATCACATCTCAGCACTACGAATGCCTCTGTCTGACTGACAGTCAGAGGCGTTTGCAGGGTGGTCAGGGGTATCAGCTCAGAGTTGCGGGGGCATAGCATCAGAAATGGGGGTAGGTTCACACGCGGCCGCTGCAACAAGGAACATGGCGGTGGCCTGACTGCCTTCAGAGTAGCAGATTTTCAGCAGAATCTGCTATTCATGCTGCATAAGGTCCTAATTCCACACATTCTTCAGTTTGACTACAAACTGTATACTGTACCTCATTTTCTCCACCAGGGGGAAATCACCACTCAGTATTCCACTCACTATTCCCATTTGTGTTCTTTAAACTTAGACATTCAGATCTGTCACATGAGATTTATATCTTTTCTGAGTCTGGAAAATGATATGATGTGGAACTTGATTGCTCATGTATGAACATCTTTATATATCAGATAGTGTAATCCTTTCTATTCATTATATGGATATTAGAAGTCAATATAAAATTGACAATTAACTACATCCAGGGCTTAAAGTGGTCCTGGTGAGGTGGTGGAACTCATGGAGGAGGACCATGGAGGCACCAGGACCTGAGGAAGGAGTAGGTGGCTGCAGCTCATCAGCAACACTAGTGCCGCCTGTATCATCGATTGACGCAGATGATGGGGGGGGCTTTTCTGTTGGAATTACTATGCAGGGCAATGGAGATGGTGGAACTAGTTCCCCCTACCATTACAGGTGGTGGAACTCAGTTCCACCTCGTTCCCCCACACTTTAACCCCTGACTACATCCATCAATCAGCTGTTACTTTTTATGTATCTGTACTGTGTAAGGGCCTAATTCAGACCTGATCGCTGTGCTGCAAATTTGCAGAGGTCTGCGATCAGATAGTCGCCACCCGTAGCGCCACATGCAAGTGTGCGAATGCATGCGTACGCCGGGCGAAAATTCCACCAGACAGTGGACATCTCAGTGGCAAACGCAGGATTTCTAGAGGGGGGTTTCCAAATGCAATCTCCATATATTCCACTCTGCAGACCATTATAGATGATCTATAGCAGTGGTTCTCAACCTCAGCCCTCAAGTACCCCCTACAGTTCATGTTTTCCAGGTCTCCTCATAGGACTGCAAGTGAAATAATTAGTTCTACCTGTGGGTCTTTTAAAATGTGTCAGTGAGTAATAAATACACCTGTTCAACTGCTAGGTGTCCTGGAAAACATGAACTGTTGGGGGTACTTGAGGACCGAGGCTGAGAACCACTGATCTATAGTATAGGCTGTAAGAAACATATTTAAATTATATAAATACTATAATAAAGGCACAAACATTGTGGAACTAGTACCTCACTTTCTAAGCACACATTCTCCCACCTCATGGTAAGGCTCATGACTCTTCTTTCTGGTAGCTACTCTTTGGTCCAGTGCACTGAATGAGGGCTCAGAACCACAGACACAGCAAACTTTGTAGAAAAAGCTGCTACTGGGTATGTGCGGCAGCTCTAGTAATCGTATTCTATACCATTGCTATTGTTGTCATAGTTTGCCACTTGCCAAGGGCAACCAGAAACACCCCCTGCGTGTGCCTATGCATCTGCAAATCTCTTCGCAACTCATTCAGTATCAAATGATTTTTCCACTCTGTGCAGCCTGTGCATAGCCCAGGACTTACTCCTACAGTGCAATAGAATCAGGCTGTTCGGGGCCAGAGCTGACGTCACACACCCGCCCTGAAAACTCTTGGGAACACCTGCATTTATATTAACACTCACAGAAAACGGCCAGTTACCAGCCACAAACATCCGATTCCTGTCAATCACCTTGTGAACGCCTAGTGATCTAGAATTTTTGCACCTTTCTGTAGCTGTTTGGACTTGTGTCTGTGCTTTGCGGTGCATACGCATGCGCAGTCATTCGATAATCGGCCGCTGTGCAATTTCGCACATCGATCAGGTCTGAATTAGGCCTTAAGTTAGACTGTGACATCTGGTGGGGAATGTAATAGGGTGTGAGTATTAGAAAGTGAGAGATTTTGGGAGAGTTCTCCTGTTTTTTTTTTAAAGTGGCAATCATTTACATAGCAAAACCAGGTTGATTTTGCCATGTAAATGATTGCCTCTTTAATAAAAAAAAAACAGGACAACTCTCCAAAAAACTCTCACTTTCTGATTCTCACACCCTATTACATCCCCCCCCCCCTCCCCTCAAATATCTGATCGCTACCTATGAATTGTGCAACTTTTGTATATAAATCTAATGTAACTACAGATGAGTCAGTGGCATAAGTTCATCCTAGTCGCCCAGAGGCAAAATAGAGTTTGGTGCTGATTCTCACCCGTGACAGCTGCGCTGCTCTGTGGTCTGAAGAGATGCCCCTTCAGGGCTGGAGCCAGCAACCATCTCCATTGTACTTCCACCAGTGCACTAAGTTAAGGAAAAACCTACACATAAGGGTCACATATTGGAGGCTTCTTGTTCCACTTTTGTCCTATTTTGTGTCTCCAGTATGCATTGTTCCATCACTGCCGGTGGGCCGAAATGCAAGGGGGAGATCCTTTGGGCACATGTACAATACAGCTCTCCTCTACCAGGGGACACCAGGAGATGCAGCAGCAAACAAGGTTGCATCCAAATATGTAACCTTACAAAAGAAGTGGTTAACAGGGCATTGGTATAGTCATTCGCTACTCGTATCAAAAGGGTCAACTTGTGGAATACAGGGGCCTATTAATCATTCAAAATGGGCCCATTATACATCGGAAGCACTAGTTCCACATGTTTTATGTAACTGGCCCATTCATTATTAGGAGCCCGATAGGACCATCTAATATTCAGCAAAGCATGAAAACCAAAAGTTTTCAGAGTTTATTTGCGAGAATCAACACAATATCCTGTGGGAAGAAGTTCTAGGGTTGTCTCCTCACTGCCACATTGGCTGCTGCGCACATGTTTAGACTCACACATGCTCACACACATGCAGTCAGACGGTTCCAGAGAGGTAAGTAACACTGCTAGTGTTACTGATTGTGGGGATAGCTGCTTATCGGAGCACCTGTCCATGCACCGGAGCGGTAATAAATAGCTCCTATAGATTGTAAGCTTGCGAGCAGGGCCTTCCTACCTCTATGACTGTTTGTTATTACCCAGTTTTGTTATATCCTTGTTATTTTCCAATTGTAAAGCGCAACGGAATTTGTGCGCTATATGAGAAACTGTTAATAAATAATAAATTAATTAATTAATTAATCCAGTAATTAAGTATATGCCGCTGCAGCCCGTGTGCTGTTACACCTCGCAATCTTTTGTGTAGTACAGTACATCAGAAAAAGATGTTCTCATCTGAATGTATATTATTTATAAAGGTCCTGTGGTTGTCACATGCACTTCTTCATGCAGTATCCGATTATACAAACACATTATTTATTTTACATTTGTATCCCAGAAGAATGCAATCGCATAGTAATTTACATGCAGGGGATGGCGAAGTGGGGTTGGGGGGAAATGGAGCTGGAAACGCAGCTGTGTCAAGGCCATGTTCAGGGATGGCTGGATGACGTCACCTGCGTTTCCTGCAACGGGAAACATGGAGCACCTGCAGATGCAGCATGGCTGCATACACAGGGGTCTACCTCTATTTAGAGGTCTCTGCGGTGCGATCGTAATTGAATTGCGGTACATCGCTGGCCGGTCATGCTGGGCGGTCTTTCCCTGTGCTTGGCGCCCCCCCCCCGCATGTGATTTTATCCATAGCAGTTTTGTTCTATTTTAACAAAAACTGCTATGCTTCTATGTGACTGTAATCCAATTACATGCATCACCGCTACCTCCACTGCTTGGTGACACCATCCAAGGGGGTGATACCAAAATAGCAAAGCAGAGCTCTTTTATTGTGGTGTCACGGCAACGAATAGTGCCACCCGGTGGGGTCTGTACTCCCCTAGCCCTAGAAACACCAGTGATCCATATGCTAGGTTTCAAACACATCATCACTATTGGTGCTCACTCTCACCAGACATGCATCTGATATTAGATGAAACTTTGCATATGCATAACTCAGCAAAGCACACATCTGCTGCATAAATACTTGGCATGCCCTCTCTAAACTTAGCCTATGTAAAAGTACCCTGTTACCACTCAATTAAACTCATTTAGTTGCAAGTGAAATGGCGACTTATGTGTAAAACTCGAAATCACCTCTAAATGTGTGCACCAAGATCTGAAACATGCACTGTGATAAAGAAAAGTCCTCAGGATCCATCCCCAAAACAGTTGCATTCAATATTGATCCAGGAGTTGCTCAAAGGGCAAGCTGAGGTATTGCCTTGGCGCTGCTGCCTGGGGGTGCAACCACAGTCACTCCTCCAGCGCCCTCTGTCAGAGGCATGCTCCAATCTGCCTTTGTTTACTGCCAGTCAACGTTCGCTGGGCACAAGGACCCAGTGGCTTTCCATTGCGCATGAATGGCTCACCATCATGTCTTTCCTCCATGTTGCATTACTGAAAGAAAGAGGAGTGCGACGAGCATGCGGGTTATCAAATAATAAGGTAAATTGGAGGTGGCCAGGGAGGGGTGTTGGCGACACAGGCGACTGGAAAGACAGGAGGTTGGATGGACAGGGCAGGAGACTGGAGAGACATGGAGCAGGGGGCTGGAAAGACAAGGGGTTGAATTGATAGGGGGGGCAGGAGGCTGGAAAGACAGAATGCTGGAGTGACACTGGCAGGAGGCTGGAAATATAGGATATTGGATTCACAGGAGGCTGGGGTGATGGCGCAGGAAACTGTTGAGACGTTGGGCAGGTGGCTGGAGAGACAGGGCAGGTGGCTGGAGAGACAGGGCAGGGGGCTGGAGAAACATGGAGTAGTAGGCTGGAGTTGGCAGGAGACTGAAGAGGCTTGCAGCTGGTTGCTGGAGAAACAGGGCAGGAGTCTGAAAAGACATGGGGCAGGAGGCTGGAGCTACAGAGGGGGCAAGAGTCTAGAGGGGATTTAGGGCAGGGAGGTGACACTGGTGACAAGCAACTGGTTGAACCACCTGTTGTATAATGATGACATTGGTTAAATTCCTACACAAACAGGCATCTTCTGGACCATGTGATCTGTTGAATACCGACTGAAGACACTGTCTGCCCTGGGAGGATACATTTTTGCAGAGCTTCCCTGTTGCAGAGAAATCACCATATAAATAAAGTTTATTTTGATTTAGATCACAATAAAATAGAGATGAGCGCCTGAAATTTTTCGGGTTTTGTGTTTTGGTTTTGGGTTCGGTTCCGCGGCCGTGTTTTGGGTTCGACCGCGTTTTGGCAAAACCTCACCGAATTTTTTTTGTCGGATTCGGGTGTGTTTTGGATTCGGGTGTTTTTTTAAAAAAACACTAAAAAACAGCTTAAATCATAGAATTTGGGGGTCATTTTGATCCCATATTATTATTAACCTCAAAAACCATAATTTCCACTCATTTTCAGTCTATTCTGAATACCTCACACCTCACAATATTATTTTTAGTCCTAAAATTTGCACCAAGGTCGCTGGATGACTAAGCTAAGCGACACTAGTGGCCGACACAAACACCGGGCCCATCTAGGAGTGGCACTGCAGTGTCACGCAGGATGTCCCTTCCAAAAAACCCTCCCCAATCAGCACATGACGCAAAGAAAAAAAGAGGCGCAATGAGGTTGCTGACTGTGTGAGTAAGATAAGCGACCCTAGTGGCCGACACAAACACCGGGCCCATTTAGGAGTGGCACTGCAGTGTCACGCAGGATGTCCCTTCCAAAAAACCCTCCCCAATCAGCACATGACGCAAAGAAAAAAAGAGGCGCAATGAGGTAGCTGACTGTGTGAGTAAGATTAGCGACCCTAGTGGCCGACACAAACACCGGGCCCATTTAGGAGTGGCACTGCAGTGTCACGCAGGATGTCCCTTCCAAAAAACCCTCCCCAATCAGCACATGACGCAAAGAAAAAAAGAGGCGCAATGAGGTAGCTGACTGTGTGAGTAAGATTAGCGACCCTAGTGGCCGACACAAACACCGGGCCCATTTAGGAGTGGCACTGCAGTGTCACGCAGGATGTCCCTTCCAAAAAACCCTCCCCAATCAGCACATGACGCAAAGAAAAAAAGAGGCGCAATGAGGTAGCTGACTGTGTGAGTAAGATTAGCGACCCTAGTGGCCGACACAAACACCGGGCCCATTTAGGAGTGGCACTGCAGTGTCACGCAGGATGTCCCTTCCAAAAAACCCTCCCCAATCAGCACATGATGCAAAGAAAAAAAGAGGCGCAATGAGGTAGCTGACTGTGTGAGTAAGATTAGCGACCCTAGTGGCCGACACAAACACCGGGCCCATTTAGGAGTGGCACTGCAGTGTCACGCAGGATGTCCCTTCCAAAAAACCCTCCCCAAACAGCACATGACGCAAAGAAAAATAAAAGAAAAAGAGGTGCAAGATGGAATTGTCCTTGGGCCCTCCCACCCACCCTTATGTTGTATAAACAAAACAGGACATGCACACTTTAACCAACCCATCATTTCAGTGACAGGGTCTGCCACACGACTGTGACTGATATGACGGGTTGGTTTGGACCCCCCCCCAAAAAAGAAGCAATTAATCTCTCCTTGCACAAACTGGCTCTACAGAGGCAAGATGTCCACCTCATCATCACCCTCCGATATATCACCGTGTACATCCCCCTCCTCACAGATTATCAATTCGTCCCCACTGGAATCCACCATCTCAGCTCCCTGTGTACTTTGTGGAGGCAATTGCTACTGGTCAATGTCTCCGCGGAGGAATTGATTATAATTCATTTTAATGAACATCATCTTCTCCACATTTTCTGGATGTAACCTCGTACGCCGATTGCTGACAAGGTGAGCGGCGGCACTAAACACTCTTTCGGAGTACACACTTGTGGGTGGGCAACTTAGGTAGAATAAAGCCAGTTTGTGCAATGGCCTCCAAATTGCCTCTTTTTCCTGCCAGTATAAGTATGGACTGTGTGACGTGCCTACTTGGATGCGGTCACTCATATAATCCTCCACCATTCTTTCAATGGTGAGAGAATCATATGCAGTGACAGTAGACGACATGTCCGTAATCGTTGTCAGGTCCTTCAGTCCGGACCAGATGTCAGCATCAGCAGTCGCTCCAGACTGCCCTGCATCACCGCCAGCGGGTGGGCTCGGAATTCTGAGCCTTTTCCTCGCACCCCCAGTTGCGGGAGAATGTGAAGGAGGAGATGTTGACAGGTCGCGTTCCGCTTGACTTGACAATTTTCTCACCAGCAGGTCTTTCAACCCCAGCAGACTTGTGTCTGCCGGAAAGAGAGATCCAAGGTAGGCTTTAAATCTAGGATCGAGCACGGTGGCCAAAATGTAGTGCTCTGATTTCAACAGATTGACCACCCGTGAATCCTTGTTAAGCGAATTAAGGGCTCCATCCACAAGTCCCACATGCCTAGCGGAATCGCTCCGTGTTAGCTCCTCCTTCAATGTCTCCAGCTTCTTCTGCAAAAGCCTGATGAGGGGAATGACCTGACTCAGGCTGGCAGAGTCTGAACTGACTTCACGTGTGGCAAGTTCAAAGAGCATCAGAACCTTGCACAACGTTGAAATCATTCTCCACTGCGCTTGAGACAGGTGCATTCCACCTCCTATATCGTGCTCAATTGTATAGGCTTGAATGGCCTTTTGCTGCTCCTCCAACCTCTGAAGCATATAGAGGGTTGAATTCCACCTCGTTACCACTTCTTGCTTCAGATGATGGCAGGGCAGGTTCAGTAGTTTTTGGTGGTGCTCCAGTCTTCTGTACGTGGTGCCTGTACGCCGAAAGTGTCCCGCAATTTTTCTGGCCACCGACAGCATCTCTTGCACGCCCCTGTCGTTTTTTAAATAATTCTGCACCACCAAATTCAAGGTATGTGCAAAACATGGGACGTGCTGGAATTTGCCCATATTTAATGCACACACAATATTGCTGGCGTTGTCCGATGCCACAAATCCACAGGAGAGTCCAATTGGGGTAAGCCATTCCGCGATGATCTTCCTCAGTTGCCGTAAGAGGTTTTCAGCTGTGTGCGTATTCTGGAAACCGGTGATACAAAGCGTAGCCTGCCTAGGAAAGAGTTGGCGTTTGCGAGATGCTGCTACTGGTGCCGCCGCTGCTGTTCTTGCGGCGGGAGTCCATACATCTACCCAGTGGGCTGTCACAGTCATATAGTCCTGACCCTGCCCTGCTCCACTTGTCCACATGTCCGTGGTTAAGTGGACATTGGGTACAACTGCATTTTTTAGGACACTGGTGAGTCTTTTTCTGACGTCCGTGTACATTCTCGGTATCGCCTGCCTAGAGAAGTGGAACCTAGATGGTATTTGGTAACGGGGGCACACTGCCTCAATAAATTGTCTAGTTCCCTGTGAACTAACGGCGGATACCGGACGCACGTCTAACACCAACATAGTTGTCAAGGCCTCAGTTATCCGCTTTGCAGCAGGATGACTGCTGTGATATTTCATCTTCCTCGCAAAGGACTGTTGAACAGTCAATTGCTTACTGGAAGTAGTACAAGTGGGCTTACGACTTCCCCTCTGGGATGACCATCGACTCCCAGCAGCAACAACAGCAGCGCCAGCAGCAGTAGGCGTTACACGCAAGGATGCATCGGAGGAATCCCAGGCAGGAGAGGACTCGTCAGAATTGCCAGTGACATTGCCTGCAGGACTATTGGCATTCCTGGGGAAGGAGGAAATTGACACTGAGGGAGTTGGTGGGGTGGTTTGCGTGAGCTTGGTTACAAGAGGAAGGGATTTACTGGTCAGTGGACTGCTTCCGCTGTCACCCAAAGTTTTTGAACTTGTCACTGACTTATTATGAATGCGCTGCAGGTGACGTATAAGGGAGGATGTTCCGAGGTGGTTAACGTCCTTACCCCTACTTATTACAGCTTGACAAAGGGAACACACGGCTTGACACCTGTTGTCCGCATTTCTGTTGAAATAGTTCCACACCGAAGAGCTGATTTTTTTGGTATTTTCACCAGGCATGTCAACGGCCATATTCCTCCCACGGACAACAGGTGTCTCCCCGGGTGCCTGACTTAAACAAACCACCTCACCATCAGAATCCTCCTGGTCAATTTCCTCCCCAGCGCCAGCAACACCCATATCCTCCTCATCCTGGTGTACTTCAA
This sequence comes from Pseudophryne corroboree, assembly GCF_028390025.1. NCBI lineage: Eukaryota > Metazoa > Chordata > Amphibia > Anura > Myobatrachidae > Pseudophryne > Pseudophryne corroboree. The sequence continues at coordinate 717,138,726 of NC_086448.1, forward strand.
CACTGACATCTTCAATCTGACTATCAGGAACTGGACTGCGGGTGCTCCTTCCAGCACTTGCAGGGGGCGTGCAAATGGTGGAAGGCGCATGCTCTTCACGTCCAGTGTTGGGAAGGTCAGGCATCGCAACCGACACAATTGGACTCTCCTTGTGGATTTGGGATTTCGAAGAACGCACAGTTCTTTGCGGTGCTACTGCTTTTGCCAGCTTGAGTCTTTTCATTTTTCTAGCGAGAGGCTGAGTGCCTCCATCCTCATGTGAAGCTGAACCACTAGCCATGAACATAGGCCAGGGCCTCAGCCGTTCCTTGCCACTCCGTGTGGTAAATGGCATATTGGCAAGTTTACGCTTCTCCTCCGACAATTTTATTTTAGGTTTTGGAGTCCTTTTTTTACTGATATTTGGTGTTTTGGATTTGACATGCTCTGTACTATGACATTGGGCATCGGCCTTGGCAGACGACGTTGCTGGCATTTCATCGTCTCGGCCATGACTAGTGGCAGCAGCTTCAGCACGAGGTGGAAGTGGATCTTGATCTTTCCCTAATTTTGGAACCTCAACATTTTTGTTCTCCATATTTTAATAGGCACAACTAAAAGGCACCTCAGGTAAACAATGGAGATGGATGGATACTAGTATACAATTATGGACGGACTGCCGAGTGCCGACACAGAGGTAGCTACAGCCGTGAACTACCGTACTGTGTCTGCTGCTAATATAGACTGGTTGATAAAGAGATGTCGTAGTATGTATGTATGAAGAAGAAAGAAAAAAAAAAACACGGTTAGGTGGTATACAATTATGGACGGACTGCCGAGTGCCGACACAGAGGTAGCCACAGCCGTGAACTACCGTACTGTACTGTGTCTGCTGCTAATATAGACTGGTTGATAAAGAGATGTCGTAGTATGTATGTATGAAGAAGAAAGAAAAAAAAAAACACGGGTAGGTGGTATACAATTATGGACGGACTGCCGAGTGCCGACACAGAGGTAGCCACAGCCGTGAACTACCGTACTGTACTGTGTCTGCTGCTAATATAGACTGGTTGATAAAGAGATGTAGTAGTATGTATGTATAAAGAAGAAAGAAAAAAAAACCACGGGTAGGTGGTATACAATTATGGACGGACTGCCGAGTGCCGACACAGAGGTAGCCACAGCCGTGAACTACCGTACTGTACTGTGTCTGCTGCTAATATAGACTGGTTGATAAAGAGATGTCGTAGTATGTATGTATGAAGAAGAAAGAAAAAAAAACCACGGTTAGGTGGTATACAATTATGGACGGACTGCCGAGTGCCGACACAGAGGTAGCCACAGCCGTGAACTACCGTACTGTACTGTGTCTGCTGCTAATATAGACTGGTTGATAAAGAGATGTCGTAGTATGTATGTATAAAGAAGAAAGAAAAAAAACCACGGTTAGATGGTATACAATTATGGACGGACTGCCGAGTGCCGACACAGAGGTAGCCACAGCCGTGAACTACCGTACTGTACTGTGTCTGCTGCTAATATAGACTGGTTGATAAAGAGATGTCGTAGTATGTATGTATGAAGAAGAAAGAAAAAAAAACCACGGTTAGGTGGTATACAATTATGGACGGACTGCCGAGTGCCGACACAGAGGTAGCCACAGCCGTGAACTACCGTACTGTACTGTGTCTGCTGCTAATATAGACTGGTTGATAAAGAGATGTCGTAGTATGTATGTATAAAGAAGAAAGAAAAAAAAACCACGGTTAGGTGGTATACAATTATGGACGGACTGCCGAGTGCCGACACAGAGGTAGCCACAGCCGTGAACTACCGTACTGTACTGTGTCTGCTGCTAATATAGACTGGTTGATAAAGAGATGTAGTAGTATGTATGTATAAAGAAGAAAGAAAAAAAAACCACGGGTAGGTGGTATACAATTATGGATGGACTGCCGAGTGCCGACACAGAGGTAGCTACAGCCGTGAACTACCGTACTGTGTCTGCTGCGACTGGATGATAAATAATGATATAAAAAATATATATATATCACTACTGCAGCCGGACAGGTATATATATTATATAATGACGGACCTGCTGGACACTGTCTGTCAGCAGAATGAGTTTTTTATAGAATAAAAAAAAAAACACCACACAAGTGAAGTCACACGACGAGTGTTTAACTTTTTCAGGCAATCACAATATAGTATACTACTAACTATACTGGTGGTCAGTGTGGTCAGGTCACTGGTCAGTCACACTGGCAGTGGCACTCCTGCAGCAAAAGTGTGCACTGTTTAATTTTAATATAATATGTACTCCTGGCTCCTGCTATAACCTATAACTGGCACTGCAGTGCTCCCCAGTCTCCCCCACAATTATAAGCTGTGTGAGCTGAGCACAGTCAGATATATAATATATACATAGATGATGCAGCACACTGGGCTGAGCAGTGCACACAGATATGGTATGTGACTGTCTTGTACTCCTGGCTCCTGCTATAACCTATAACTGGCACTGCAGTGCTCCCCAGTCTCCCCCACAATTATAAGCTGTGTGAGCTGAGCACAGTCAGATATATAATATATACATAGATGATGCAGGCATGCAGCACACTGGGCTGAGCAGTGCACACAGATATGGTATGTGACTGAGTCACTGTGTGTACCGTTTTTTTCAGGCAGAGAACGGATATATTAAATAAAACAACTGCACTGCTGGTGGTCACTGTGGTCAGTCACTAAACTCTGCACTCTCTTCTACAGTATCAGCCTCAGGTCAATCTCTCTCTCTCTCTCCTAATCTAAATGGAGAGGACGCCAGCCACGTCCTCTCCCTATCAATCTCAATGCACGTGTGAAAATGGCGGCGACGCGCGGCTCCTTATATAGAATCCGAGTCTCGTGAGAATCCGACAGCGTCATGATGACGTTCGGGCGCGCTCGGGTTAACCGAGCAAGGCGGGAAGATCCGAGTCGCTCGGACCCGTGAAAAAAAACATGAAGTTCGTGCGGGTTCGGATTCAGAGAAACCGAACCCGCTCATCTCTACAATAAAAGCCAATATAGCTTTTTTTTTTGCTTTTTAAGGGGTAGCAAAAGGGACTTTTCACTCTATTTGGTCTAGAACTGGCTCTGACTGGATACAAAATATTAAGAATGGCAAGAACAACCAATGCCATTTTTTTCTGGCCCCCAATGTACATGATTATTTTGCTACCACTCCTGTGACACGCACGTTACACTAACATAACACACATACAGTATATCTGCGTGTCTATTTGTCCATCTCCCAGGAATGCGCAAAACTTTACAGACAACCCTGTTAAGGCTTTACTACTCCATGTGCCGCCGCTGCCCCCTGCTCACATGCCAGCATAAAGCTGCTCCCCAGGGAGTAGGTGGGAACGTCATGACCAGTGCAGCAAAGCACTGATTGATGCATCCCAAGTACTCTCCGAGCAGATATACAGGCTGCAGGGTACTGCTCTGACCGGAACTGAGCATTGATACTGGCTGCAGGGTACCATTCCAAGCACCATGCTGGACAGATGCAGGAGCATAGTGTCTGTGTGACAGTGCGGCCCTTAGGCAGGGCCGGTTCTTGCCCTTGTGGCGCCCCGGGCAAAATTTAGGGGCGTGGCTTAATGCGGGGGCGTGGTCAATCACACCCCCATTTGTAGCGCCGCTGAAAGGAAATAAAAAACAAACAAAGTATACTTACTATACCCCGCTCCTGATTCCAGACCTGCAGACCTCCCCCCGGCACCGCTCTTCTCCTCGGATCTATGGGAGAGACGTCAGTCATGACGTCTCCCCCATAGCACAGCATAGGCACTAGAGGTCAATTATGACCCCTAGCGTCTGTGCTACAATGCTGTGCTGTGCGCGATGACGTCATCGCGCACCGCAGAGCAAAGGTCCTCTCCATGAAGGGAAACTACACGCTTAGCATCTGATTCCCTCCACAGCGGCGGGGACCAGCGCCACGAAGGGAAACTAGACGCGTAGCGTCTGGTTCCCTTCTCACAGCGGGGATAGGCACAGCGCGGGGGCACTGCTGGGGGGCACTCTGCACAGTGGCGGATCTTGCCATGGTGCGGCGCCCTCCAGATGGCGCCGGCGCCCTCCGGAAGGCGGCGCCCCGGGCAAAAGTCCTGCTTGCCCGTGGCAAGATCCGCCACTGCCCTTAGGGCACTCTGCCCTGTGTGACACCACTGCTCACACTCCCCTAATTATGGCCTATAGACCTTGCGACTCACTTTTTTTAACTCTAAAAAGTGATAATTCATGTGATCATCAGCATTGCGTAACACTCAGAAACAGCCACCAATGATTTGTATAGTGCCATGTGGTTATGACCATTACACAGCATCACACAGTTGTTTTTCCATAGGTCAGTGAGATGAACTATGAAGCCATGTGAGGAACAACAGTATGGATCAGTCCTCTGGTGTGGACCTTGGTGGCCAGTGGGATTGAGTGAGAAATATTACATGGGAATGTGCTACTAAAACCTGTTCAGACCGAAAACTCATACTGTAAGGATCTGGTCAGCATAACGGCATTCGGGATGCCGGACAGTCAGAATGCATACGCCAGAATCCCGATAGGACAGTCAGGGTCAGGCTGTGGGAAGGGAGGGTTGGGGGCAGGGCCGGTGCTAGGGTGTTCGGCGCCCCCCTGCAAACTATAAAATTGCGCCCTCCCATATTCCGTTGGCGTGCGCCGGGAAAAGGGGTGTGGTCTCACAACTAAGGGGCATGGCCACACAATAGTACCCCCATTTAAAATTACGCCACAATGTAGCACAATCTTATTAATCTTATACGTAATGCCCCACCCGTAGTAGTAGCGTCCTTATATGTAATGCACCCCAGTAGTAGTAGCAACCTTATACATAATGCACTCACAGTAGTAGTAGCATCCTTATACATAATGCCCTCCAGTAGTAGTAGCATTCTTATACGTAGTGCCCCCCCAGTAGTAGTAGCATCCTTATACATAATGCACCCAGAGTTGTAGTAGCATCCTTATACGTAGTGCACCCCCAGTAGTAGATGCTTCCTTATATACGTAATGCCCCCCCTCAGTAGTAGAAGCGTCCTTATACGTAGTGCACCCCCAGTAGTAGAAGCGTCCTTGTACGTAAATCCCCCCTAGTAGTAGTAGCGTCCTTATATGTAATGCCCCCCCCCACAGTACTAGTAACGTCCTTATACGTAATGGCCCCCCCAGTAGTAGCATCTTTACATGTAATGCCCCCCCCTGTAGTAGTAGCGTCCTTATGCATAATGCCCCCCCAGTAGTAGCATCCTTATACGTAATGCCCCTCTAGTAGTGGTAGCATTGTTATACGTAATGCCCCCCGAGTAATAGTAGCGTCCTTATATATAATGCCCCCAAGTAGTAGTAGCGTTCTTATACGTAATGCCCCCCCAGCAGTAGTAGCGTCCTTATACGTAGTGCACCCCCAGTAGTAAAAGCGTCCTTATACGTAATTCCCCATAATAGTAGTATCGTCCATATACGTAATGCCCCACAGTAGTAGTAGCGTCCTTATACATAATGCACCCCCAGTAGAAGCCTCCTTATATGTAATTCCCCCGTAGTACTAGTAGCGTCCTTATAAGTAATGCCCCCCCCCAGCAGTAGTAGCGTTGTTACGCGTAATGCCCCCCCTGTAGTAGCGTCCTTATACGTAATGCACCCTCCCAGTAGTAGTAGCGTTGTTACGCGTAAAGCCCCCCCTGTAGTAGTAGCATCCTTATACGTAGTGCACCCACAGTAGTAGTAACATCCTTATACGTAATTCCCCCCTAGTAGTAGTATCGTCCTTATAAATAATGGCCACCCCAGTAGTAGCGTAGTTTCACGTAATGCCCCCCTGTAGTAGTAGCGTCCTTATACGTAATGCCCCCCCAGTAGTAGTAGCGTCCTTGCAGTGGCGGATCTAGACTTAACTTTTAGGGGGGGCGGTTTAAGAATTATGACTCCTCCCCCTAATCATAGCCCCTCCCACTTAGTAATGCCCTTCCCGTTCGCTTCTAAAATTTCCTATTGTTGCCATTACTAATAAAATGTTGCCAGTTAGTGGAGAGAACCCTGCGCACTGGTGATACAGACTGCCAAATCGCCATTCCTTCCATCAGGGGTGGTAGAGGATAAGACAGTAGGGCAATTTAAACATGCATGGGATAGACACAAGGATATTCTTACAAAGAAATTCAACATTGAAGCACACTGTATGAGCTGAAATTCACATTATAGCACACTGTATGAGCCAACGTTATAGCACACTGTATGAGCCAAAATTCACTTTATAGCACACTGTATGAGCCAACGTTATAGCACACTGTATGAGCCAAAATTCACTTTATACAACACTGTATGAGCCAAAATTCACTTTATAGCACACTGTATGAGCCAAAATTCACTTTATAGCACACTGTATGAGCCAACGTTATAGCACACTGTATGAGCCAATGTTATAGCACACTGTATGAGCCGAAGTGCGCATTATAGCACACTGTATGAGCCAAAATTCACTTTATAGCACACTGTATGAGCCAAAATTCACTTTATAGCACACTGTATGAGCCAAAATTCACTTTATAGCACACTGTATGAGCCAAAATTCACTTTATAGCACACTGTATGAGCCAACGTTATAGCACACTGTATGAGCCAACGTTATAGCACACTGTATGAGCCAACGTTATAGCACACTGTATGAGCCAATGTTATAGCACACTGTATGAGCCAAAATTCACTTTATAGCACACTGTATGAGCCAATGTTATAGCACACTGTATGAGCCGAAGTGCACATTATAGCACACTGTATGAGCCAAAATTCACTTTATAGCACACTGTATGAGCCAATGTTATAGCACACTGTATGAGCCAATGTTATAGCACACTGTATGAGCCAATGTTATAGCACACTGTATGAGCCGAAGTGCACATTATAGCACGCTGAATGAGGCAACAGAATGCAGGGACATAATGCCGGGAGAAGAGAGGAGGGGGGAGAAATGGGACACACACACACAACACACACACACACACACACACACCTAATCATTGATGGAGGCCGGGTCCCGCCGCGATATTGGGAACGGGTGCCGAGCGGTGCAGCGAGGCGGAGGACGAAGACAGAGAGAGAGCGTCCTCCTGACGCGCGTACAGGAAGGAGGGGGCGTGCTCAGATCAGAGGTCACTGTACGCGCGTCAGGACGCTCCTCTCTCTCCTCGTCCGCCGCCGCGCTGCACCGCTCTCCAACCCGTTCCCAATACCGCAGCGGGACCCGGCCTCCATCCCGCTGCCGGTATATGTAGGGGGGGCGTTCGCCCTGATCGCCCCCCGCTAAATCCGCCACTGCGTCCTTGCATGTAATGGCCTCCCCCAGTAGTAGCGTCATTATACGTAATGCCCCCCCCAGTACTAGCGTCCATAAAGTGCGCGTACGCAGACATACCTCACACACACAATTCACACATATATACACACACATACACACCCACCCACCATATGCACACATACACACTCACCATACACACACACACACACACACACACACACACCACTTACCTAAGCCAGTCTCCCTCTGTACTGCAGTGCAGCCTGGTCAGTGTAGCTCCGCCCCTTCTGTCCCGTTTAGCCCCGCCCCCTTTCGGCCCGTTAAGCTCCGCCCCCTTCTGTCCCGTACTCAGCCGCTGTCACACGGGGAGGGGAGGCAGGAGGTTTTTGATTCTGCAGACGCTGCTGCCAGTGACTGTCATACAGTGACAGACACAGCAGCAGCAGGGGGGCAGGACGGCGCAGCAGTGAAGGGATTCAGAGCAGGGAAAGCGCCTCTCTGTCCCAGCGCCTCCCTGCACTGCATCCCTTCGCTGAGCGGGTAGCGCCGGGCCTGGTTGGGGGGGTAGAAGGGTTAGGGTCAGGCTGTGGGAAGGGAGGGTTGTGGGAAGGGAGGGTTGGGGGGGGGGGGGGTAGAAGGGTTAGGGTCAGGCTGTGGGAAGGGAGGGTTGGGGGGGCGGGGGGTAGATGGGTTGGCATACTTACCTTCCAGGTGTCGGGATACTGTGCATCGACCGCTGGCATCCCAAGCGCCGGGATCCCGGTACCATCCCCATACTGTACTATCGAAACCACTTGGATTGTTACATATATACTTTCCCTTAAATATGTAAATAGTACATTCCATTTTAAAAAATTGTTTTCAGCCTTTTTATTTTCTCAGACTGAGATTGTGAGCAAGCTACATTATAAACAATCTATATTCCTTGAAGTCTATGCTTTGTTCTATGATGACAGTCTTGTTAATTGCATGAAAATAAGAAATGACAAATAATATAACACATTCACATAGGACTCTGAATGTTAATATTGTGATCTCTAAGTGTAAGCAGGTATTTTGTAAAATGCAATTGGTGTGAATAGGATGGTGATGGCTCAGCATGAAATGAGCTCCAATTAATGTCTCTAGACTACTGGGGAGGAAAATGTTCTTTTGCTAATCACATATACTGGCATATGGCCCTCATTCCGAGTTGTTCGCTCGTTCTTTTTCATCGCATCGCAGTGAAAATCCGCTTAGTACGCATGCGCAAAGTTCGCACTGCGACTGCGCCAAGTAACTTTACTATGAAGAAAGTATTTTTACTCACGGCTTTTTCTTCGCTCCGGCGATCGTAATGTGATTGACAGGAAATGGGTGTTACTGGGCGGAAACACGGCGTTTCAGGGGCGTGTGGCTGAAAACGCTACCGTTTCCGGAAAAAACGCAGGAGTGGCCGGGGAAACGGTGGGAGTGCCTGGGCGAACGCTGGGTGTGTTTGTGACGTCAACCAGGAACGACAAGCACTGAACTGATCGCACAGGCAGAGTAAGTCTGGAGCTACTCTGAAACTGCTAAGTAGTTAGTAATCGCAATATTGCGAATACATCGGTCGCAATTTTAAGAAGCTAAGATTCACTCCCAGTAGGCGGCGGCTTAGCGTGAGCAACTCTGCTAAATTCGCCTTGCAACCGACCAACTCGGAATGAGGGCCTATATTGTTTCATTAGCACATTTTCACAATGTACTTAATGCACCCTAAGCATACTTGCTATGTGGAAATATTTTTTTAAACTTATAATGAAATTTAAAACCCATTTTTTTATATTAGTGACTCGCACCAAAATCTCAGTCTGTGCATTATTTGCACAATGGCCCTCATTCCGAGTTGATCGCACGCTACCGATTTTCACAGCACAGCGATCAGGTTACTACTGCGCATGCATATGCACCGCAATGCGCACGCGCGTCGTATGGGTACAAACAGCATTGTTGCTGTGCAATGCTTCCAGCGACGATTCCATTCGCACAGCCGTTCGCAAGGAGATTGACAGAAAGAGGGCGTTTATGGGTGTCAACTGACCGTTTTCTGGGAGTTGTTGGAAAAACGCAAGCGTGTGCAGGCGTTTGCAGGGCGGTTGTCTGACGTCAATTCCGGGACCGGGCAGGCTGAAGTGATCGCAAGGGCTGAGTAAGTTCAGACCTAGTCAGAAACTGCAAAAAACTTTTTCGTCCCACTAGGCTGCCCATGCGATCGCACACTTGCAAAGCAAAAATACACTCCCCCGTGGGCGGCGACTATACATTTGCACGGCTGCAAAAGGTGGCTAGCGAGCGATCAACTTGGAATGAGGGCCCATATTCCTATTTTTTGTCAATATTTCACAGTGACCCATTGTCTCTATTAAAGGTCATTCCCAGATCTTGAGATTTTTATATCACTGGAATATTATGTCACTGGAAGCATTCCAATTTTCTATTTTATTGGAGAACTGATAGTCCAATTCCACATATTTGTATTTGGACGTAAATCAAAAAAGCAAGCAACTGTTAAAAACTTTGTTGCACTGCAGGTGGGGCAGATGTAACATGTGCAGAGAAGCTTAGATTTGGGTGGGGTGTGTCCAAACTGACCCAAAATTGCAGTGTAAAAATAAAGATTTTTAACATTTGTGGGCAACATGTAAAAGTAACCAGTATTTACTAGAGATGAGCGGGTTCGGTTCTCTGAGATCCGAACTTCCCCCGAACTTCACCTATTTTACACGGTTCCGAGGCAGCCTCGGATCTTCCCGCCTTGCTCGGTTAACCCGAACGAGGCCGAACGTCATCATCTCGCTGTAGGATTCTCGCAAGATTCGTATTCTATATAAAGAGCCGCGTGTCGCCGCCATTTTCACTCGTGCATTGGAGATTGAACGGAGAGGACGTGGCTGCGTTCTCTCCCTGAAAAGCTCCATATCTGTGCTCAGTGTGAATATCTGTGCTCAGTGTGCTGCAAATATCTGTGCTCAGTGTGCAGCATATATCTATGTTCTCTGCCTGAAAAGCTCCATATCTGTGCTCAGTGTGCTGCAAATATCTGTGCTCAGTGTGCTGCATTTTGGTGACCAACAGTATATAGTTGTACAGTACAGTAGGCTATTGCTGTATCTTGCAGCTCTGTGTCACTGCAAGTATCCATTCCATATCTGTGCTGCATTTTTGTGAGCAGTATATATAGTAGTACAGTGCAGCATTTTGGTGACCAACAGTATATAGTTGTACAGTACAGTAGGCCATTGATGTATCTTGCTGCTCTGTGTCACTGCAAGTATCCATTCCATATCTGTGCTGCATTTTTGTGAGCAGCATATATAGTAGTACAGTGCAGCATTTTGGTGACCAACAGTATATAGTTGTACAGTACAGTAGGCCATTGCTATTGATATAATCATATTACTGGCATATAATTCCACACATTAAAAAATGGAGAACAAAAATGTGGAGGGTGAAATAGGGAAAGATCATGATCCACTTCCACCTCGTGCTGAAGCTGCTGCCACTAGTCATGGCAGAGACGATTCAATGCCATCAACATCGTCTGCCAAGGCCGATGCCAAATATCATAGTAGAAAGCATGTAAAATCCAAAAAACTAAAGTTCAATAAAATGACCCAAAAATCTAAATTAAAAGCGTCTGAGGAGAAGTGTAAACTTGCCAATATGCCATTTACGACACGGAGTGGCAAGGAACGGCTGAGGCCTTGGCCTATGTTCATGGCTAGTGGTTCAGCTTCACATGAGGATGGAAGCACTCATCCTCCCGCAAAAAAACTGAAAAGAGATAAGATGGCAAAAGCACAGCAAAGAACTGTGAGTTCTTCTGAATCACAAATCCCCAAGGAGAGTCCAATTGTGTCGGTTGCGATGTCTGACCTTCCCAACACTGGACGGGAAGAGGTGGCTCCTTTCACCATTTGCACGCCCCCTGGAAGTGCTGGAAGTAGCACCCACAGTCCAATTCCTGACAGTCAAATTGAAGATGTCACTGTTGAAGTACACCAGGATGAGGCTATGGGTGTGCTGGCGCTGAGGAGGAAATTGACAAGGAGGTTTCTGATGGTGAGGTGGTTTGTTTAAGTCAGGCACCTGGGGAGACACCTGTTGTCGGGTGTAGTACGGTATGCCAGCGCTGGGGCTCCCGGCGACCAGCATACCGGCGCCGGGAGCCAGACCGCCGGCATACCGACAGCATGGCGAGCGCTAAGGAGCCCCTTGCGGGCTCGCTGCGGGCACGGTGGCGCGCTACGCACGCCACACTATTTTATTCTCCCTCCAGGGGGGTCGTGGACCCCCACGAGGAAGAATAGCTGTCGGTATGCTGGGTGTCGGGATTCCGGCGCCGGTATAATGTGCGCCAGGATCCCGACATTCGGCATACTGAAGACCACCCCCTTTTGTCCGTGGGATGAATATGGCCATTGACATGCCTGGTCAAATTACGAAAAAAATCACCTCTTCGGTGTTGTATTATTTTAACAGAAATGCGGACAACAGGTGTCAAGCCGTGTGTTGCCTTTGTCAAGCTGTAATAAGTAGGGGTAAGGACGTTAACCACCTCGGAACATCCTCACCTGGAGCGCATTCATCAGAAGTCATTGACAAGTTCAAAAACTTTGGGTGACAGCGGAAGCAGTCCACTGACAACTAAATCCTGCTTCCTCTTGTACCCAAGCTCCCCCAAACCAGCCATGTCACTAGCAAGTCTGATGAGTCCTCTCCTGACTGGGATTCCTCCGATGGATCTTTGAGTGTAACGCCTACTGCTGCTGGCGCTGCTGTTGTTGCTGCTGTAAGTTGATCATCAGCCCAGAGGGGAAGTCGGAAGACCACTTTTACTACTTCCAGTAAGCAATTGACTGTCCAACAGTCCTTTGAGAGGAAGATGAAATATCACAGCAGTCATCCTGTTGCAAAGCGGATAACTCAGGCCTTGGCAGCTGTGTTGGTGTTAGACGTGCGCCCGGTATCCGGCGTTAGTTCACAGGGACTTAGAGAATGTCTTGAGGTAGTGTGTCCCCAGTAACAAATACCATCTAGGTTCCACTTCTCTAGGCAGGCGATAGCGAGATTTTACCAATTAATGGCCCTCATTCCAAATTGTTCGCTAGTTGCCGAGTTTCGCTATATTGCGATTAGTCGCTTACTGCGCATGCGCAAGGCTCGCAGAGCGCATGCGCTTAGTTATTTTACTCAAAAGTTAGGTATTTTACTCACGGCATAACGAGGATTTTTCATCGTTCTGGTGATCGTACTGTGATTGACAGGAAGTGGGTGTTTCTGGGCGGAAACTGGACGTTTTATGGGAGTGTGTGAAAAAACGCTGGCGTTTCTGGGAAAAACGCAGGAGTCTCTGAAGAAACGGGGGAGTGTCTGGGCGAACGCTGGGTGTGTTTGTGACGTCAAACCAGGAACGAAACTGACTGAACTGATCGCAATGGCTGAGTAAATCTGGAGCTACTCAGAAACTGCTAAGAATTTTCTATTCGCAAATCTGCTAATCTTTCGTTCGCAATTCTGCTATGCTAAGATACACTTCCAGAGGGCGGTGGCTTAGCGTCTGCAATGCTGCTAAAAGCAGCTAGCGAGTGAACAACTCGGAATGAGGGCCAATATCAGTAATTTATAATTAATTATTTATTACAGTGATCTTGCCAAATGATTCCAGTAATTTTGTCATTTTCTTCCAGTAATTTGGACCAATAATACCATTGATTAGAACGAATAATTCCTGTGATTTTGTCATTTTCTTTCAGTGATTTGGACCAATAATACCATTGATTAGAACGAATAATTCCTGTGATTTTGTCATTTTCTTCCTGTGATTTGGACCAATAATACCATTAATTAGAACGAATAATTCCTGTGATATTGAGGTGTTTGTGTCGCTTAGCTTAGCCGTCCAGCGACCACAGTGCACCTCTTTTTCTCTTTTCTTTGCATCATGTGCTGTTTGGGGCCAATTTTTTCAAGTGCCATCCTGTCTGACACTGCAGTGCCACTCCTAGATGGGCCAGGTGTTTATGCCGCCCACTTGGGTCACTTTGCTTAGTCATCCAGCGACCTCGGTGCAAATTTTAGGACTAAACATAATATTGTGAGGTGTGAGGTGTTCAGAATAGACTGGAAATGAGTGGAAATTATGGTTATTGAGGTTAATAATACTATAGGATCAAAATGACCCCCAAATTCTATAATTTAAGCTGTTTTTGAGGGGGTTTTGAAAAAAAAACACCCGAATCCAACAAAAAATTTTCAGGGAGGTTTTGCCAAAACGCGTCCGAATCACGGCCGCGGAACCGAATCCAAAACCAAAACACAAAACACAAAAAATTTCCGGTGCACATCTCTAGTATTTACCCTGCCAGAAAAAATATACATGCATTTCCTCACCTTGCATTGCAAAATGATTTGTTACAGATAAAATGTTACATGCTTTATCTGCCTTGCTTCCAAATCTGAATCAGGTCCTTCATGCGCAGGATATTCTCATTATATTTTCTTATACTCTATATACAGGGAATACGTATGGGAGACTGGCAGACGGGATGCCGGCTGTCCCTATACCGACAGCTTCATCCTATTATCTGGAATGCCGGAAACGAGGTCCCTCACAGGCTCGCTGCGGTTGCCTCACTTCGGGCCCAGTGGTGATCCTTGCTCGCCACAGGTTATATTCCCACTTGGGTGGTGGTGTGGACTCACCACCCGAGTGGGAATACCGGGCTGTGGTCAGGTTTCTGTCCGCCAGCATTTTCCCGGCTGTCGGGATCCCGGCATCGGTATCTTAAACAGCGGGATCCCTACAAACAGTATATTAACCACATCCCATATACAGTATAGTATATAATGAGGTATTTAAAAAAAAATAAACATACTGTGTATATATATATATATATATATATATATATATATACAAATATATGTATCACTGTATCTCCTTTACTTCTTCTTCAGAAGCATCACAAAGGGGGAATTCAATTGTGGGTGAAGGGTGTATTTTGTTAAATGCTGGCAACAGCAGCCTGACTGGCGCACATCGCCTGGCCGATTTGCACCCTGAATGTCTCAAAAGTGCTTGCTCCCCCCATAGAGCTAATCAGTGGTCTATCAATATTCTTAAGTTCTGATAGCATCACTGTAATTCTCACGGGAGAGCAGTGAGCATTACTCCTGCCAGTTATTATTATTATTATTATTATTATATTTATTTATAAGGCGCCACAAATGTTTTGCTGCGCCGTACAAAGGACAGTACAGGGAGACAAAACTTAGCATTACAGTAAATAACAAACAGAAATAGAGTACAGGTAACAAAGAGCACCACAATTCTCAAGTCATAATACAATACAGATAAGATGTAAGTAGTGAGGGAGTGATCATCGTACTACTAGGAGCTGGCGGGTAGAGATGATCCTTTACCAGCAGGAGAAAGAGCGGGTAAAGATGGTCGCTGAGTAGCTGAGAGCTGCAAGTGAAATGTATTGAGAAGAGGGCTTAGATAACACGAGGAAAGAGGGCCCTGCTCTGAAGAGCTAACAATCTAGTGCGAAGGGTCGACAGACAGATGACAGTTTAAGGAAGGTTTCAGTGTAATTAAAATCATTGCCATCAAGATCAATATGTATCTACCAGGAAGATTAGATGGTTAGTGTAATGCACACATGGACAGTATAATGGTGAATTCAGAAAAACTCTAATAAAGTAATTGTGATCTTAGTACTTTAGTTACAAATGTGTTACATATATGCATATAGGTGACAGTTCCTCAATATATGTTGTTTGCCGCTGTTGTTCTCTATAAAATAGTTGATGATGTGTCTCTACCGAGAATAGGGAAGTTCCTACAAAGCAGAATGAGAATATTTTTATATAGCGCATATATCATTGTAAGCAATGGTTCAGGAACAGTATGTCTATTAAATTCAGCTTGCAATCTCGATTTTGGTGCCTGGGAAAAATGATTTGCCCTAGTCTCCTATAAATGATCAGGATTATTAGTATGACGCAGCTTCCTAGAACCTTTTGGTTATGTTCATAATAATCCAGTGGTTCCCAAACTGTGTCTCGTGGCACCCTGGGATGCCTCAGGGGTGCCCTGGGTTGGTGGTCCAGGACCGATATAATATAATACAATGTAATAGGCAAAACCAGTGTTTGTGGCTGTCAATCATAAAATATATGGACAAACAGAAGTGAATCCTGTCCCTCACCTCATAACTGACCCTACTGTAAGGATGATATATAAACACAATTTACTTAATTTCATATCTTTTTCTTAAATCACAATGAGAAACTTTTGGCCTAGGAGTGCTGTAAAAAAAAGTTCTGAAGCTCTAGAGCGCTGTGATTCAAAAAGCTTGGGAAATTAGGATGGGATGTACTAAAGGTAAAATGCGGTACAACCCCCTTTTTGGGCGGTTTTACCGCATTTTCATCTGTGCAAAGACCCAGCCGCCTGCTTTTCAACGCTGAGGGTATCGCCATCTTTTTTATGGCGATACCCTATAGAAGCCTATGGGCTTCTTTCCGCAATCCGCCGCACCCGCCGCCCAGGGCTGCACCCGCTGACCCCCCCTCACCTGTGCCCAGGCAGCATCCCAATGTGCTCCACTATCCCCCACCTCCTCCAGCACACATCACCTCCCGGGGCTAGGAGGTGACGGACCCCACAGAGACCCCCTGCAGACCTTCTCACAGGTATCGCAGGGGCCCTCTGTCATCGCATTGCGATGCTAATCGCATATATTAGTACATATGCGATAAATATTGCTGCGGCGAGGGGCAGCAATGTATTTTAATACATCCCACCCTTAGTCATTTAGGGGGACATGTACTAAGCGGTGATAAAAGTGGAGGAATGAGCCAGTGGAGAAGTTGCCCATGGCAACCAATCAGCATTGACGTAACATTTATAATTTACATACTATAAAAGTATACAGAGCAGCTGATTGGTTGCCATGGGCAGCTTCTCCACTGGCTCACTTCTCCACTTTTATCACTGCTTAGTACATGTCCCCCTTAGTCATTTATTTGGCTGCAACTCTAGGGAGTTGTCTGGTCAGCAAGGAGAGTGGCCGATCAGGGAGAATACAGATGTAGCCACGCTCATCGCTGCTGCTGCTGCACCATACAGGCATCCTAGTCACGCCATACAAATAGCGCAGGTAGGCGAAGTAAGGAGTGATAAGGCACAAGAGGATCAAAAGCACGCAATACACACCCTCACCACTGGGTGGCGATTGTTCCACTAATGAAAACTACAGTACAGTGCTGAATAGCAGCAGATAGATATTGCACTACAGAATACTGAACAAGTAGCAAGCCCTGACAAGCAGGACAGTGCACAGTAAATATATTAGTTCTTAACAGCCTGGGTCTGCAATGCATGAGTAGCATTGCACAGGATCAAATAGATTGTGAAAGCTCAGAGGAAGGTTCAAGACTGGTGAGAATGGGCCTAATTCAGACCTAGTCGCTTCAGCGATCGCAGGCTGAAGCCCTATGCTGTGTGTGCACGCACAGCAGCCGCACTGCGTGTGCACACACAGTGAGAGGCAGAGGCGGTCGCGGGGGGTTGGGGTCGTGTTGGCAGCATTGGGGTGGCATTGCGGCTGCGTTGGGGGAGGATGGTCCAGACAATACAGGCGCGTCCAGACCGCTTGCGGGACAGACCGAGGCAGCTGCGTGAAGTCACACGCAGCCGCTGCAGTCAAAAACATGCCGGGTAGCCGCCTTCCTTCTCAGCTAGGCTGCGTAGGCTAGGCAGGGAGCTACTCGGCATGTGCAAAAGCATTGCCGCTGAGCAATGCTTTTGCATGTCTGTGAAGGGAAAGGGGGGGTAGGGTCTGGCATGTGGGGCGGATTAGCCCTGTGCTGGGTGTCCCCCCACATGCCTAAGATTTTAATTGTGGATGTGCGTTTTTTCGCACATCTACGATCAGTTCTGAATTAGGGCTCAATGTTGTTTAGCGTTTAGGCAAATGTTTAGCAATGAGGAAGCAATAATAATAATAGCTGACACATAAAGCAGCACAGTACTGGAACAAAGCAGTGAGCACTGTAAATGGACTGGCATCATCATATTCACACTACAATTAATTGACATTAGTGCAACTGAATAAAATGCTAATTTACTGTAACAATTTATGTGATCACACCTCATCCTGGAAAGGACATAGCTGTTTGAGACTGGAGAATCTGCAGAGTATTTATAATTGGCTAAGATAATGGTATTATTATTATTATCTTTTATTTTTATGGCGCCACAGGAAGTCTGCAGCGCCTTATAAAGTACATAAACTGAAACAGTAAACACATGGAAAAAGAGACTTTCATGTGCAGTACAAAACATTGCAAGACATAGAGATGTACTAAGCGGTGAAAAGAGTGGAGAAGTGAGCCAGTGTAGAAGTTGCCCATGGCAACCAATCAGCATTGAAGTAACATTTATGTTTTGCACACTATAAATTATACAGAGCAGCTGATTGGTTGCCATGGGCAACTTCTCCACTGGCTCACTTCTCAACTCTTTTCACTGCTTAGTACATCTCCCCCATAGAAAAGGTTTACAAACATTCCTATATCAGCAGTCGTAATACCCAAATAAACAGCACCGGCTAAACCCAAAGGCTTGGTGTCGTTGTAGGCAGTGGGAGGAGATGATAGCATAAATGAGGGAAGGAAAGGCAGATGAGGGAAGACCCGCTTCTTACCTTATTTTATCAGGAAGCGGCCCCTCCTCTCCAGCCAGAAACATCTTACCTCCAGCGTGGCAGTGCCACCAGAGAGCAAAGACTAATACACAGCGCCAGAGTCTTTGCTTTCAATGTGCTGGCATCATCTTCCTGAAGATAGCACTGGGAAAATGTCACCGGCCGCAGCACGGATATACTCCGAGGGGGAGGGGGGGTAGCAGACCCGGGCCAGGGTAATTAGTAGCTGATCCCCCCACCCCCCATTGGCGCCACTGGTCTTGAGAGCCCGTTGTAGAGAGGTGAAGAGAATTATCTTTTTTCTAATTATACACAATATTACAAGAAAGGTGTCTTCAATAACTACCAAACCCCTTATTTAGTATTAATGGCAGGAGCTAACTTTAATTATAAGTGTTATTGGAAAATGCAGACCTCCTGTAAAACTACAGGAGGGGGCATTTATCAAACCTTCTAAAGAGAACATGTGGAGGTGTTACCCATAGCAACAAATCAGATTCTAGCTATCATTTCATAGAATGTACTAGATACATGGTTGCTGCAGTACAATTTGATTTGTTGCTATGGACAACTCCCCCTTAATGTATAAGGTGCAAGAGAGAGGGCAAGAGTGGAAAGCTGGATTCAAGGTTTACATGGTTTTTGAGTTTCAAACTAAAAAGTGGTGAAATCAAACAATCTGACAGCAACTGATATGTGAGCTGTCGCATGCAGTACCAGAGGTCAAAAAGCTGGGACTTGTAAAGAGCGATGAGTGAGTGAGTGAGTGAGCGACTGAGTGAACGACTGAGTGAGTGATTTACATGAAAACATTATGCTTGCACTGTATCAGTTTGCTATGCTATAGGGTTCATTGGAATCAATGTCAGGACCCTAAAGATTCACTAACAGTAGAATCATTATACTGGGGAACTGACATCTCCAAATTACGCTCATGGTGTTCTTACCATACCTTCCAAGTTTTCATCCTATTTATGTTTATTTGAAAAGGTAGTTCCACCTTTGCAAATATGCAATATCTAATTATGGGTTTGATTCAGCGTTGTGTGCAAGTCCATTTTATGGCTGGATACTGTGATTTTTCATCTGAGCTGAGCATACACAGATTTGTCAAAGTCAGAAAAATATCTCTATACACACTGCCATATTTGCACCTCACACTGGTCCGCGCTGCGCATGCGTGCGCTCTCCCGTGAAGGCGCATACCCGCTGTTGCGTGCACCCGCTGGTGCACGGTATGCGTATTTACGGTAAAGTTTGTGTAGTCGTAGCGTGCGACTCAATCGTTACATATTTTCACTAATAATGTATTTTATAGATCATGGTCCCTTTGATAGATTCTGAAAGTTTGGTTAACATAGCATGTTCCTGAACGGAGAGATTCCTCTTTGTATTGTACGAAGGGTCTAACAGGGGTCATACAGCAGTGTTTGGTACCCATCGGAAGAGTATTTAAATAGCAATATTCCGGTGTTGGTTTGGAGCGGATTAATCGCTCGTGCGAATAGTTATGGACATAAGAAGTTTATGTCCATGTACTATTATTTGTTCATACTTAATCATGCGGCGGGAAAACCAGTATCCCACCCACCTGAACAGTTGGAAACAGTCACAGCCCACCTGTATGAATCAACCTATGACCTTTTGTTATAATGCAGAGCCGAATTCCTGTGTCCAATGAACAATGAGATTGTAGGGACCATTGAATTGTATTGTGTGTGGGGCATAAATAGCAGGCCGACCATATCCAACTTCACTCTCATCAACGGTTCTCATTGCTGATAATCGGGAGCTGGATATCGAGGCGCATGCGATCGTTTCCCCTTGTGCGTAAGTTCTCTCCGTAATCATATTGTCTTACTGTGAGCCATTTCTCTCTCTCCCTCTCTTCTCTTTCTCTCGTATTTTCCCTTGATTAGACTTAATTGTATTGTATTGTATTTCCTGTGTAGTTATCTGGTTAGTTGGTTTATGTTATATTGTAGTGTATGCTTTGTACTGTGATTCTTTTTGCAAGTATAATAGTCATAATACATATAATAGGTTTCGGACCCAAAGCCCAGGTATCTGTGTATTCTTTTTAGTGTTAAGTATTCCCTGAGCGTCGGTGACGCTCAAGCAGCTTTGTAGTTAATCAGGTTACACAAGGTTGCACTTACACTTTGTCTCTACACTAAGGTTTGCTGTGTATTTCATTGCCAAAGGTATAGATATAAAGGTTTAACGTTGTGAGCGTCTGCATCGCTGGTGATCTCCTCGTGGTCCCGAGCGCCGCTACGCTATAGCGAATCATTACGATAGTCAACAGCCAATAGCGTGCCTGCCTGTGATCACTTGGCCGTGAGTGAACGTGACGCCTGAGCGTCTCGATCACGGCTAAGCGATCGATACGCAACTTGCGTACCCTTACGGTACTTCTTACGTAGATAGCGTACAGTGTTCTAAGACCTCATATAGGGTTATATATACGATAAATATTTAGCTTTATCAATTGGCGGCTCGTCCTGTCCTTCACATATCTGCACTAGGTAGATCAGCAGACATTATCCCTCAGCAAAGGGCGGGAGGTTGTCTCGTAGTGCTGACGGGATAAGCGTCTGCTTCGCTTAGATAAAAGAGTGCTGAAGGAATCCGGGAACCGGAGGTAAGAACAAAACGCTAGTGTCTTTTAAAACTGTATTTTTCTGTCTTGCGTACACACGCACGCACACATATATATCTGCATTTCCTTTTCATTTTCGTATATCACTCTCCTGTCTGCCTGTTTTTTTTAGTTGATAAAAGTGCTAAAAGAGATTTGCTGTTATTTCATAGTTTAAGAATAGAGGTAACATAGTTAAAGTGTAGACAAACACACAGTTTTGCCTGGGAGATAAGGCGAAGTCAGTGTGGTGTGTGGTAGATGACCAGGGATCATCTACATTGATAAAAATATAAATTGTGTTACGGTGGATCTTTGCTTTGCGTACACGTGTCCCTAACAAAAGACTTGTGTACGCAATCCAAAGGCAGACGCACGCAGCGTACATTACGCAACGGAGCGTCCGGTTACGCCCACGTAGCTCAAGTCACGATAAGTTGATTTTTAACGCAACGCGATAAGTAACGCAAAGCGGTAAATAGCGCCACAGGCGATAAATAACGCAAGTCTATTTTTGGAAATCCGAAATTTAAATTAACAGATCCTGCTTCTAATTGGTAACACAGCTGGGCTAAAGAAAAATTTCTGCGCAGAAATAGAAATAGAAGCAAAAGTGTACATGTGATGAGTGAGTGTTTTTGTATTACATAAGTTTATATAACTTAGAGGTTGAACCAAAAAGAAAAGTCGAGTACTCGTGAGGGACATACGTGTAAGTGACGTGCACGGTGGCTAGGGAGGCATCCTTGGTTAAACATAATATTTGAGCATTAGAGTATAGCGGACCAGTATAGAACAAGACCAGGAGGTCAGACCAGGAGGTCGTACAGAACAAGACCAGGAGGTCATAGTAGACCAGCAGGTCCAGGTACAGTAAACAGGGAAGTCCGCTATACAGTTCAGAGGCACAACACCAAAAGAAGGGTTGGTGCAAGACCCATATAGGCCGTACAAGCTCTGGCTGAAGGAATTCGCAGTCGTAAGTTTCGATTCCATTGGTCTTTCCGTACATAAGCTTAGTTGTTTGTGTACTGAACGACTGGACCGCACGTAATTGTGTACAGTAGTTAGTAATCTGACCTAGTACCATTAGAGTAAAGGGGTCACAAACGCTATTTGTACATTCTGACGTGATTTGTGTAATTTTTTATTTTTTCAAGAAGGGAAGTTCGCTGGTCACTCAGGAACTATCTGACAACCTCACCTTTACTGGAAAGAGTAAGTGTTCTGCGGATAACCCTCGCATGTTCCAGTAAACAAAGGTTTTTATAGGTGCCCTGGGTCGAGTGCGCCAGCACCATATCGGTGTGATCAGGTCGCATTGGTCGGCGTGGGCGAGTGAGTGGGGTACTCGGTAAACCGCCACCGTCAGCCTATTGTGAACAATCTGGTTTTCTGTAAGGGTTCGCTGAAGACCTTGATATAGAGATCAGAGGTAGAGCAAGCAACGCCTGCAGAGTTATGGGGGCCAGTTGTTCAGGTAGGGGGCGATCAACCTCGGTTCGGGTTGATCCTGTAAACCGTCCAGTAGGATCGGCCAGGTACGTAATGTGTGAGAAATATGGAAGTCACACAGAGGTTTTATGTGATGAATGGGAGAGAATGACGGTACAAGACCGGGAGAAATTCCCAAGAATAGGTAGCTTCAGCCCAGAGGTGTTACAAAATTTAAGGAGGAGGATATGTCTCATAAAATCAACAAAGAGACGAGTTCAGCATTATGATTATTTACAGTTGTGGCAACAGGAAGGTGAGATACAGAGAGGTTTGGCTCAGGCGGCAGGATCTGGCTCTAACAGAAAACTGATTGCCACGGCCCCGCCGCCACCATATATAGCAGGAGAGAAGTTGATTGCGGAGAAGGACGCACTAAGGTGTAACGCACAATCACTTAGTAACTGTGTAAATGTTAATGATAATGTTAACCCATTAACCCATACTAGTATTAACCCGTGCAAGTTGTACCCTGTTTTGAACTTTCCTCAGGAGTGTGATCAAGAGGACGAAGCGACAACGATTTCAGCGCTCTCTCTAGCAGCCACCATAGCAGAGACCACAGTAGGCACAGCTCTACCCACGAGATTAGTAAAGGCCCCTAGCGGAGGGATAGGTGAGGTCGTATCGACTGGTAAGTACGGCACCATGCATTATACTGAAACAATTTCACCACAAGCTGTAGAATCTACACAGAATGAGGTTGTTAGAATTACTCCTGTTAGGGTAATAGCAGTTCCCAATGGGAAAACAGATGTATCAGGAGCCACTCCCATAAGGAACATTGCCATGTACAGCCCATTTTCCCGAATGGAATTAAGGACCATAGTGTCTGAATTCCCTGACCCTAGAAAAGATTTAGTTGCCAGCCAAAAATACATCACAGACTTAGGAAACACTTTAGAGCCCAATAATAAAGATTGGCAGATATTGCTAAGAGCTTGTTTACCCTCCAATGTCGACTCAGCTCAATTTTTAGCTGATTGTGGACTAGATCTGGATGTACCTCTTACAGATGTGTACAACAAAGATAACGTAAAAAGGATAAACTTACAGTTAAAGGAGCATTTCCCAGCAGTTGTTAAATGGAACAAAATATTTTCCATTAAACAAAAAGAGTCAGAAACAGCTGCAGAATATTTTCACCGGGCACTATTAGAAATGGCAAAGTACACTGGTATAGAGGACATTAGGACAAATCCAAACCATCAAGAAGTAGCAGTATCTGTACTAATGGATGGTTTGAAGGAAACATTAAAGGCAAGGGTACAGACCACGCAACCATGTTGGCGAGGTCTGTCAGTGTCCACTTTGAGAGAGGCTGCTATTGATCACGACCGAAACATCACCAGACACAGGGAGTCGCAGAGTGATAAGCTAATGTCGGTTGCCTTATTGACAGATGGGAAGGACCATACCAGGTCTTATTGACTATCACTACAGCATTGAAAGTTGCTGAGAGAGAGACTTGGGTCCATTCATCCCACTGCAAGAAGGTTGCTGATCCAGAGAAGTCCCGTGATAAGGAACAGACGGTAGAGGTTGTATCACTGGAGTGTCTGTTCCAGGAGGACTGAGGCGGCACCTGAGCCTTGAAGACCGAAAGCAGTTGTCGACTCCCCACTCCCTTTTATTGTTTTTCTCCACTTCCCATCCCCTCTCCCTTGAAAATTCTTTTTCCCCTTTCTCATTTTTCTTCGTTTCCTCCTCAAAGATGGACTTGCCCCAAGAGACTGTGATCCGGATTTTCCTGTTGACCATGATGTTGACCAGAGCAGTCTGTTCCGGCGAGAGTACCATGGAGGTCGAGAGAGGTTCTGGAATGGGTTCTGATGATAAAGATGGAGGCGTAGTTTTCCAAGATCAACCTAACCAACAAGCAAAGGCGAGTATCAGAAAACGATCCGATAGCATTGATCATAGAAGAAATTGTGACGGATTGTTAGCTGAAGAAAACTGTATCTGTAGGCTCTGTAACAATGTCATTGAGGATGGGTGCATAAAGAAATGCCAATCCAGTTTTAATATCCATATGGACCGGCATCCATTGAGTGATTATCACTCCTTAGTGGGTAATGTATTAAACAAAACAGATTGTTGGGTATGCTCTCAAGTACCTCAGGGTCATAGCAAATCAGGACTAGTACCATTTCCTTTAACGATAGGGGAGGTACTTGAGTTAAATGGTGGGAGACCGGTGGACCGGAGGTTTAATATCTCCAGCCCTCCTAGTTTGAAGCTCCACCAATACCACGTGGATAGGTCCCTATTATGTTTTAACATCTCCAATCCCAGAAAGCCGGGAAATTGGGAAGTATCATGGAGTAACCACACCATGACCTTTTCACATAGAGCAGATAGAATGCCTACAGATACAGAGCTTGTACGCCACATAGCCAGTAGAGGAAAATCTTTCCGGTATAGATACACCTTAGGAAATAGGATTACTAGAGTTGGAGAAGTATCACCAGGATACTGTGCACATATCGTACAACCTGATACGTGCATTAAGCAGATGGAAGAATTAGGGCTAGGAGATTTCACCTGGAAGGTGTGTAATATGGTAATGTCTTTCTCCGTCCCATATGTTCTCCCCGATGATGCATATTTCATATGCGGGAGAAAGGCGTACAAGTGGCTTGCCCCAAACTCGGAAGGATTGTGTTATATTGGAAAAGTATTGCCTGAAGTAATGACTGTAACACATGACAAAATGAAAGACATACACCGTGGTGCCCAAGCTCCTTATACTCACACTCATTACGAGCACCTCGTTAAAAGACAACTGTCAGAAAGGTTAGAGCATCCGGCCTCTGATCTGATCCATGAATCCACCGGGATTCAGGTTCTGGTGGCGTTAGATTTCACTCGCACCGCTCGAGGAGTGATGAATTATAGATACATTTCCGCACTCGCCAATTTGTTAGATAATATCACTGAAATGTATGATGACACGTTTAGATACACTGGAAGAGAACTTCAAGCTTATAAAACAGAACTGGTACAGCATAGAATGGTTCTTAATTACCTCACAGCAGTGACAGGCGGATATTGTGTTACATTGGCAACACAGTACGGCGTGAAGTGTTGCACGTATATCACAAATAGCACCGAGGATCCGGTCGAGGTCATAGACCAAAAGATGGACGATATTCTCCAATTGAAGTGGGAATTTCGCCGAAAACACAATCTCACTCTTGCTGCTGTAGGTAATGAGCTGACTGGTTGGGTGTCATGGTTGAACCCGCGAAATTGGTTCTCCGGTTTGGGAGACTGGGCTCAAGGAGTCATAATGGATGTTGGGAAGTTTCTACTATGTATCTTAGGTGTCGTTATATCGATTGGATTGATATTTAGATGCGGGCAGGCTTTAATGAGGTGCAAACAAAGTACCAGAGTGATGAGTTTGAGGAGTGAGGAAACTGTAATTAACCTGGATTTGATTTACGACCCAACGATAGAAACAATGATGTGATGAAAATGCGATTATACGGTCCGTTTCTTTCACCTGTTTTTCTGGTTTTTCTCCAAGATAACAAGACCCCCTTGGACGAGGAAGTTGATGAGACGTTATACAGACAACGGATGGACCAAAGAAAGAGTTTTTGACCACTTGAGATATGGACATTTGATGAACTTTGCCATGGATCCCCAGTTTCCCTAGAATTCTTAAAATTACGCTAGCCCAACATTTTTTGTAAATCTAATGGCATTGACAAAGCTTATTGCTCACGCCTAATGAGCAAAACAGCGCAAAGAAGACGACTTTCAACTGATACCGAACAAAACTTCAACCGACAGATGTACATTAACCTGACATAGAATACCACTGCATTTTCCATAAGTGTTCTTTATCTTCATCTCTACAACCCTCAGGTAATAACACACATAGTCGATAGGGAATACAGGCACAAATATCAGCAACCTCATACCTCCCCTATTCATGTATCATCAACTAAAATGTGCTTCCCCATTTTGTTACAACCACAGCCGAAAAGAGCTCGGTAGAGTTTGACAGCCCATCCACAGACCCTTGATACGGGATAAGAAGGAATTCAAATGTATACTTCGCAATACCTCGAAGCTTGATTTACAACACGTACGGCACGATGATACATGACCCCCCAAACATGGACTGATACACACATGCTTCTGCTATCACACTAGGTCATACCCTCTTCACACCTACTCCTCTCTCCTCCCTCACCCAACCATGGAAATGAATTAACCCCTGACATATATTTTTCTCCTTTTGAAATGTTTTAGAAGGTAGCAGTTATTATTGACTGCCAAAGGGTGGACTGTCAAAGTCAGAAAAATATCTCTATACACACTGCCATATTTGCACCTCACACTGGTCCGCGCTGCGCATGCGTGCGCTCTCCCGTGAAGGCGCATACCCGCTGTTGCGTGCACCCGCTGGTGCACGGTATGCGTATTTATGGTAAAGTTTGTGTAGTCGTAGCGTGCGACTCAATCGTTACATATTTTCACTAATAATGTATTTTATAGATCATGGTCCCTTTGATAGATTCTGAAAGTTTGGTTAACATAGCATGTTCCTGAACGGAGAGATTCCTCTTTGTATTGTACGAAGGGTCTAACAGGGGTCATACAGCAGTGTTTGGTACCCATCGGAAGAGTATTTAAATAGCAATATTCCGGTGTTGGTTTGGAGCGGATTAATCGCTCGTGCGAATAGTTATGGACATAAGAAGTTTATGTCCATGTACTATTATTTGTTCATACTTAATCATGCGGCGGGAAAACCAGTATCCCACCCACCTGAACAGTTGGAAACAGTCACAGCCCACCTGTATGAATCAACCTATGACCTTTTGTTATAATGCAGAGCCGAATTCCTGTGTCCAATGAACAATGAGATTGTAGGGACCATTGAATTGTATTGTGTGTGGGGCATAAATAGCAGGCCGACCATATCCAACTTCACTCTCATCAACGGTTCTCATTGCTGATAATCGGGAGCTGGATATCGAGGCGCATGCGATCGTTTCCCCTTGTGCGTAAGTTCTCTCCGTAATCATATTGTCTTACTGTGAGCCATTTCTCTCTCTCCCTCTCTTCTCTTTCTCTCGTATTTTCCCTTGATTAGACTTAATTGTATTGTATTGTATTTCCTGTGTAGTTATCTGGTTAGTTGGTTTATGTTATATTGTAGTGTATGCTTTGTACTGTGATTCTTTTTGCAAGTATAATAGTCATAATACATATAATAGGTTTCGGACCCTAAGCCCAGGTATCTGTGTATTCTTTTTAGTGTTAAGTATTCCCTGAGCGTCGGTGACGCTCAAGCAGCTTTGTAGTTAATCAGGTTACACAAGGTTGCACTTACACTTTGTCTCTACACTAAGGTTTGCTGTGTATTTCATTGCCAACGGTATAGATATAAAGGTTTAACGTTGTGAGCGTCTGCATCGCTGGTGATCTCCTCGTGGTCCCGAGCGCCGCTACGCTATAGCGAATCATTACGATAGTCAACAGCCAATAGCGTGCCTGCCTGTGATCACTTGGCCGTGAGTGAACGTGACGCCTGAGCGTCTCGATCACGGCTAAGCGATCGATACGCAACTTGCGTACCCTTACGGTACTTCTTACGTAGATAGCGTACAGTGTTCTAAGACCTCATATAGGGTTATATATACGATAAATATTTAGCTTTATCAGATTTCAGCAACTTTCGATGATTCAGTCTTAGGGGGTAATTCAGACTGCATGGCTGCAGCGGCAGCGATCGCAGTCTGAATTATTTTGTGGAGTGCGCGTGCGCATCAGCCGCACTGCGCGTGTGCACTCCGGTAGCCCAGCGAGATGCTATCAGCATCTCAGGGCTGCAATCGTCTCTGCCTGATTGACAGAAAGAGGCAGTTGCGGGGCGTGCCAACGGCGGCGGCGCATGGTCTGGGGGACGGGCTGCAGCGGTTGCGTGACATCACATGCAGCCGCTGTGACCTGGGACACGGTGAGTAGTTGCCTGTCAGCGTGCAGGAGCTGCGCTGGCAAGGAGCTACTCGTCAGGTACAAAAGCATCGCTGCCGTGTAATGTTTTTGTACCTGTGCGGGGGGGGGGAATACAAGTGGGACAGACTAGCCCTGTGCTGGGCGTCCCCCCAATTGTCTGAGAAACTGTTCATAGTTGTGCTAAATTTAGCTCATCTACGATCAGATCTGAATTAGGCCCATAGGCACCTTAGTCGCATCAACTCTTGTGGCTGAATGACTGTAACTGGGCAGCATAGGTGTGCTCACACAGGTGTCCTAAAAGTGTGTCATTCACGCACAGGTGTAAATGCAGGTTATGTACTGTAGCACTGTGCGAATGTAGATTTCCCATCCATACTGATCTCTTGTACCAGGCATAGGGTTAGTGTAAATGCTTGCTCAGCAAAAAGAACAAGGAGTCCAGAAAGTGATGATATCGCCCCCACAGAGCCCTTATCTCAACAACATCTGTCTGGGATTAAATGAAGAGACAGAAGGATTTGAGCAAGCCTACATACACAGCAGATCTGTGATTAGTTCTCCAAGATGTTTGGAACAACCTCCCTGCCGAGTTTCTTCAAAAACTGTGTGCAAGTCTAGCTGGAAGAATTGATGCTGTTTTGAAAGCAAAGGGTGGACACAACAAATATTGATTTAGATTTCTCCTCTGTTCATTCACTTTACATTTTGTTAATTGATAAAATAAACTATTAACACTTCTATTTTTGAAAGCATTCCTAAGAGGGGTACATACTAGAGCGAAGTCAGCACAATATGCAGTTTTGTAACTACATATTGCCTACATCGTTCAGTATGTATGGGGTATTGTGCGCCCAGTAGCGGATCTTGCCACGGGCAAGCAGGACTTTTGCCCGGGCGCCACCTTCCAGAGGGCGCTGGCGCCATCCGGAGGGCGCCGCACCATGGCACGATCCGCCACTGCTGTGCCCTCCGCTGCCCGCTGTGTCCCCCGGCTGTGCGGCTGTGTTCCCTGTGAAGGGAACTAGACGCTACGCATCTAGTTTCCCTTCGTGGAGAGGACCTACGCGTCTAGTTTCCCTTCGTGGAGAGGACCTTTTGCTGTGCGGTGCGCGATGACGTCATCGCGCACCGCTCAGCATTTAAGCGGTGCTATTACTGTACAGGGGGCGTAACTGACCATGCCCCCTGTATTAAGCCACGCCCCCATTCCCTGCCCGGGGCGCAGAGAGGGCTCGAACCGGCCCTGTGTGCGCCCCTGCGGACGCTAGCGATGCTTGGTTGTATTTTCTGCACATAAAACCAAGCATTGTCGCTAGCACCCTGCAGTATGCTAATGAAGGACAGAACATGTATGTTCCAACTTTCATTACCATCGCCCCAGTGTGTACACACGATCAGGGCCGACGTTGGAATGAATCCCCGTCGCTCTACTGTGTACAAGGCATTAGTTTGCAGCATATTTTTCCAGACCTGACTGTCTTAGCTATAAAAACAAAGTATTTTTACGACAAGTTATTTTGAGCAATAGAGTAGGACCTGCAGTATAGTGGGGTAACATGTTTGGGGCCAGGGTTGGACTGGCCCACAGGGGAACAGGGGAAACCACCGGTGGACCACACTGCCTGGGGTGCCCACCTCCTCCTCTAGGAATCTGGTTCCAGAGTGTGCACTTGAATTGTACATTATACATATTATCTACAGTGCATAGCTGTTATTAATCTGGTACATTATCATGCATGCACTAACAGTATTTACTATATATATATATATCGATTACGGGGCCCAGATAAATACCCCTAAGCGTCGGCCTCTACCACTGCATTCCCCGGTGGGCCCTCTATGCCCCAGTCCGACACTGTTTGGGGCTATAGGCTTAAATGCATTGATCAATACATGAACTAAAACTTCACTGTTCATTATTGCTAGTTAATATAGTGAGCGCAGAGCCCTTTATATTCTGTTAAAAAATCTTTTTTTAAAACAGCTAAATATAAGTGTAAATGTACAGTATATGTATATTGCAGTCTTAAACATATTCCTCTTAATTCCGGACACATACAAAAAACACATTTCTAACAGTTCTTATTCTTCTATTGAATTATTCTCTCAGGAGTAAACAGAGCACAGGTGATTTGAATGTTATTCTAAAATATGTAACTAAATAGTAAACGAAAACCAATAAGAGCTTGTTTAAGCACCTCAAAGATCAATGAACTTGAGAACATAATAAACTGGAGCCTGCAAAGAATCAATTCGCATTTGTGGCATGGAATATATTACTTGAATAAAACATATCTTGTTTCGCTACCACAAGAATCCTCACTGATTGGTATATCCATGTAACAAAACTCAATATATTACCAGTTTCAAATATGCATGTCATTATTTCTTATTACAATACAAGAAAATCTGAAATTCGACCTATTTTTTTCACTGCATAACAAACTATCACAATGAGACAAGGGATAGAAAGCAGCAGCTGCTGACACAGGGAGCCTGGTTCAGAGATGGGCCCAAGTGCTCTCGCAGCTGCGATCCCATACGTAGTGGCTGTGCGCAAATATGCAAATGTTGCAGCCACCAGGATTTGTATTAAGAAGCCCACTGGAAGCGTCAGGATGCCCAGTGATTTCACAGTGCAGAGAAAAGGAAATCTACATAAATCAAACATCGGTCGTGACAACCATCAGAACATTGTAAACATTGCGACCATCGTGACTTTCCTTTTAATAGTGGGAACCGCCACCAGGTACACAGGGGAGGCTTGGGGGGGGGGGGGGTAGATGATTTAAACTTCCCCAGTGGCTGCTTTTGTCTGCAGCTACTGGGTGGGGGGTCCTGACGTGCTGACCGATGAGCAATGATCGGCAGCATGGCAAACACTGGGGGGAGGGTGCGGGAAGGCAGCAGCGGGGGGAAGTTTCTCTTCCCTGCCGCTGCAAACATTGTTTATCTGACTGGTCGCATCCTGTGCGACCAGGTCAGATAAAGCACTTGCTGGTATGGTCGCATCTGATGCGACCATGCCAGGAAAGTGGTTAATGTCCCCTTAGTATGTCCATGCTCTATGCATTTTATGAAAACCTTTTCTGTACTTAATTGTTTCTGTACTGTATTATGTTCATTCTATCTATTAAGCGCCTTTAGTACTACTGGGGAAAGAATGCTATATATATAAATAAAATTATTATTATTATTACTATTATTATTATTATTATTATTATTATTATTACAATTATTATTACATAGTAAATGCAAAATCGATGCAAATCGACCTTTTTTTTTATAAATTTCCCCCCTGGTGTTTTAACAAGGAAGAGTCCAATTAGCAATGCAGTCCTTTGCATGTAGAGAATGCCTCCCAGCAGCCTTAATACCATTGGCAAATGTCCCAAATGAGGCTAGAGATATAGATATAGCACAATGAGTGGTTCCACACAATGGATCCTCTAGGCAGGTACCTAACGCATTTCCCTGTGGCACTTCCTATGGTAACTGGGTTGCTGCTTCTAACCGGTTGACCATACTTCACAAGGCAATCACAGATTTCATCTCACTGACTTGGAATAGAATAGGGGGTTACCCGTTCCTGCATAACCTTAGTGGGCTTACTGTACTTCACCTCTCTTAGATGGGTTGAAGGGATAATACCCTCCAAAACTTTTACCTCCAGGATTCTGCTAAGGGATCTTACCACCAGTGGTGCAAGTATGCAGGTACGCTCGGGTGCGGAGTACCCTTAAGAATTTGACAACGGTACGCAGTACCACCTGCCACACACTTTGCCATTACCACAATTATAATGTGCCACAAAGCAACAAGACCATGGTGCTTGGCAGCATGACGGCTCCTCCCCCTTTGTCAGGGTTACTGGGAGTGTGAGAGTGGCTGTATTTTCCTGTTATAATGGAGGCATTACTATATATTCTTATTAAATTGGGGGCTTTACTATATATTTCTATTATACTGGAGGTATCACTATATATTTCTATTATACTGGAGGCATTACTATATATTTTTAGCCTTGCCTCCAGGTAAAAAAAAGGCGTTGTGTCGTGTGGCCATGCCGCTAGTGTCATGTAGCCACTCCCACTAACAGCATGTGGCCATGCCCCCTCACAACACATGACCACGCCCATTTCCGGCACTCAGTACCACTAAGAAAATATTTCTACTTGCACCACTGCTTACCACCCTCTGGCTGGTTCTTGGCTCCAGATATAGGCAGACAAGATACCCAGGCAGCAGTGTCCTCACCAATGAATGGAAGCTTTTTGGAGCTACTTGGAAATGATTTGCTGGTTATCTTGGCCAGCTCTCAATGCATCTCCTCATGCCACTTTGAGTCATGAGGTTGCAGGAAAAGTTTTATTTTAAACATATACAGCGTTATAGTAGTTCGATCACCTACAGTAGCTCTGGGACTTCTCAGTGCTGGCTGTACCTGGAGCTACTCTCCAGGTCCCAGCATTCTGCAGCATGCAGTTCCCGGTGCTCGGCTCTGTGCTCCCCTTCCAGTCTGGGCTGCAGGCTTTCCTTAATGTCTCTTTGTAAATGTGACCAACGCTCTACTTATATAAGTAATACTGGGGTGGCAGCAGTACGTGTGAGAGGTTAAACCCAGAAACCTCCAGTATTTAAAGTTCAAACAGGATTTACACAACTGCGCCTACTTGCAAAATAAATTGTCAGTATAAGTGAAAGAACCACGGAATAATATGTAGTATGAAAAATACTGACGTTTATTTGTATATAAATAATATAGGGTCAAAATTTGCTTTTACCCAAATGTATGAAAAAAATGATAGTGATAATCATGAAGTTGGGCAAAGAATGATGATAAAGAAAAAAAAAAAATAATAATAAAAAAAAAAAAATATATATAATATAAAAAAAGAAAATGAAAAATATAAAGTGGAAATGAAAAAATTAGAAAAAATATGTCTAAGTCCCAAAATGTCTGGTGTGAGCAGAGTGTGGCGTCCCACCTCTTTTCCACCTTATTGTCGTTTTTTATTATCCGGTATCACAGTATAGATTGATATTTCTGGATTAGCAGGAATGTTGAATTCCACAGTTAGTCACAGTATCGCTGTGGGGTACCCCAATCTGGACAGTGGTGGGATGAGGTGATCAGGGTGAAGGTAAAATTAAATATCCCCGGACTCCCCGCTAACCTCCTCCGTCCTGTGCAGCAGGAGACGTCCGCAAACACAGACGTCTGCCAGTGTTCAAAACCGGAGGGACGCGGTCATGCCTCTGGGGGGAAGGTATCGACGACTTCTGGACCCACAAGGGGACTGTCCGCCGTGAACCTTCCCTCCTACGGGGTGTATTACCTTTTCTCCTGCGCTCGATCCCGTCACACACTTCCACTCCTTTCTTCTGTCTTCTCTCAGCATGACGATCGGTGCTCCGCTCTCAGGTCTGTGTCCTCTCGGCCGTGCGGCTCCGTTTCTCCTCCACAGTGTCTCTTGCGAATCAGTTTGTTCCGTCCAGATATATTTCAAAATACTGTTGTTTTCTATAGATGATATGGAGAGTGGTGATGCAATGCTCAGTTCCTTCTCCAACGCGTATCGACCCGTTTGGGTCTTCCTCAGGGAGTCCTTCTTTTCCTTAATGTCCTCTCTCTACGCTGGGCAAAGGGTGTTTTGCTCTCCAGGTCCCCCAGCAGGTAGACACTCAGCCCTGCCACCCAGGACAAGTGTCCAGGCTGCACTGGCTCTTTGCATACACCCCCGGTGCAGCGCACTGGGAAGTTAACCACTACCTTGTTGCTGCCCCTGGGGGGGGGGGTCCAGGCTATGGCACACCAGATAGCATACAATAAATACATTTAATAAACCCGTGGCGCCCCGCTTGGGTAAAACATTTAAATTGGAGACCACAGACATCTTGGCAACCACAGATGTATGCTAATCATGAACCCACATGGGGTGATTTATCCAGTTGAGATGTCACATACTGTACATATCTTACTGATAAAATCCAGACAAATTTGGAACGTAAGAGACAAAACTTGTTGAGGTTTTATGCACTATATAAGTCTTTCTCCATACTTGTCCTACTGAATTAAGCTTCAGTTTTTTTTTACTTTTACTCTATATGTGATATTTAGAAATAAACTAGTAAAACTAATATACTATGGGAGCAAATGCTTTTTATATGAAAAAAACTTTTTAAATTGTTAAACACTGAGATTGGGAGGAACAGGATGGTTCTTATTGAAGATTCCAGGTGTATACTGGTAATTCCTCTGATGACAGCAATGTCGAGATGAACTCACTGGTTCCATAAAAACCAATAATGATGAGCATATTCAACATTTGATTGAAGTACGCATATTACTTATCTCTTCAAGTAAATGCCAAACTATTACACTAGAGATCATAAATTGCACCGAGGTCGCTGGATGACTAAGCTAAGCGACCCAAGTGGCCGGCACAAACACCTGGCCCATCTAGGAGTGGCACTGCAAAGTCAGACAGGATGGCACTTAAAAACATTAGCCCCAAACAGCACATGATGCAGAGATAATTTTTTTTAAAAAGAGGTGCAAGATGGAATTGTCCTTGGGCCCTCCCACCCACCCTCATGTTGTATAAACAGGACATGCACACTTTAACAAACCCATCATTTCAGCGACAGGGTTTGCCACACGACTGTGACTGAAATGACTGGTTGGTTTGGGCCCCCACCAAAAAAAGAAGCAATCAATCTCTTCTTGCACAAACTGGCTCTACAAAGGCAAGATGTCCACCTCATCATCATCCTCTGATTCCTCACCCCTTTCACTGTGTACATCCCCCTCCTCACAGAGTATTAATTTGTCCCCACTGGAATCCACCATCACAGGTCCTTTCTGGAGGCAACTGCACGTGAATATCTCAACAGAGGAATTGATTATAATTCATTTTGATGAACATCATCTTCTCCACATTTTGAGGAAGTAACCTTGTACGCCGATTGCTGACAAGGTGACCGGCTGCACTAAACACTCTTTCGGAGTACACACTGGAGGGGGGCAACTTAGGTAAAATAAAGCCAGTTTCTGCAAGGGCCTCCAAATTGCCTCTTTTTCCTGCCAGTATACGTACGGACTGTCTGACGTGCCTACTTGGATGCGGTCACTCATATAATCCTCCACCATTCTTTCAATGGTGACAGAATCATATGCAGTGACAGTAGATGACATGTCAGTAATCGTTGGCAGGTCCTTCAGTCCGGACCAGATGTCAGCACTCGCTCCAGACTGCCCTGCATCACCGCCAGCGGGTGGGCACGGAATTCTTAGCCTTTTCCTCGCACCCCCAGTTGCGGGAGAATGTGAAGGAGGAGCTGCTGATGGGTCACGTTCTGCTTGACTTGACAAGTGTCTCAACAGCAGGTCTTTGCACCTCTGCACACTTGTGTCTGCCGGAAAGAGAGATACAACGTAGGCTTTAAACCTAGGATCGAGCACGGTAGCCAAAATGCAGTGCTCTGATTTCAACAGATTGACCACCCGTGAATCCTGGTTAAGCGAATTAAGGGCTCCATCCACAAGTCCCACATGCCTAGCGGAATCGCTCCGTTTTAGCTCCTCCTTCAATCTCTCCAGCTGCTTCTGCAAAAGCCTGATGAGGGGAATGACCTGACTCAGGCTGGCAGTGTCTGAACTGACTTTACGTGTGGCAAGTACAAAGGGTTGCAGAACCTTGCACAGCGTTGAAATCATTCTCCACTGCGCTTGAGTCAGGTGCATTCCCCCTCCTTTGCCTATATCGTAGGCAGATGTATATGCTTGAATGGCCTTTTGCTGCTCCTCCATCCTCTGAAGCATATAGATGGTTGAATTCCACCTCGTTACCACCTCTTGCTTCAGATGATGGTGGGGCAGGTTCAGGAGTGTTTGCTGGTGCTCCAGTCTTCAGCACGCGGTGGCTGAATGCCGAAAGTGTCCCGCAATTCTTCGGGCCACCGACAGCATCTCTTGCACGCCCCTGTCGTTTAGAAAAAAATTCTGCACCACCAAATTCAATGTATGGGAAAAACATGGGACGTGCTGGAATTTGCCCACATGTAATGCACGCACAATATTGGTGGCATTGTCCGATGTCACAAATCCCCAGGAGAGTCCAATTGGGGTAAGCCATTCTGCGATTATGTTCCTCAGTTTCCGTAAGAGGTTGTCAGCTCTGTGCCTCTTATGGAAAGCGGTGATACAAAGCGGAGCCTGCCTAGGAACGAGTAGGCATTTGCGAGATGCTGCTACTGGTGCCGCCGCTGCTGTTCTTGCTGTGGGAGGCAATACATCTACCCAGTGGGCTGTGACAGTCATATAGTCCTGAGTCTGCCCTGCTCCACTTGTCCACATGTCCGTGGTTAAGTGGACATTGGGTACAACTGCATTTTTTAGGACACTGGTGACTCTTTTTCTGACATCTGTGTACATTCTCGGTATCGCCTGCCTAGAGAATTGGAACCTAGATGGTATTGGTACCGGGGACACAGTACCTCAAGCAATTCTCTAATTCCCTGTGACGTAACGGTGGATACCGGACACACGTTTAACACCAACACAGCTGCCAAGGCCTGAGTTATCCATTTGCAGCAGGATGACTGCTGTGATATTTCATCTTCTTTGCAAAGGACTGTTGAACAGTCAATTGCTTACTGGAAGTAGTACAAGTGGTCTTTCGACTTCCCCTCTGGGATGACAATCGACTCCCAGCAGCAACAACAGCAGCGCCAGCAGCAGTAGGCGTTACACTCAAGGATCCATCGGAGGAATCCCAGTCAGGAGAGGACTCGTCAGACTTGCCAGTTCCATGGCCTGCATGACTATTGGTGTTCCTGTCTAAGGAGGAAATTGACACTGAGGGAGTTGGTGGTGGTGCTTGCACTGGGAGCTTGGGTACAAGAGGAAGGGATTTAGTTGTCAGTGGACTGCTTCTGCTGCCACCCAAAGTTTTTGAACTTGTCAATGACTTCTGATGAATGCGCTCCAGGTGATGTATAAGGGAGGATGTTCCTAGGTGGTTAACGTCCTTACCCCTACTTATTACTGCTTGACAAAGGCAACACATGGCTTGACACCTGTTGTCCGCAGTTCTGTTAAAATAATTCCACACCGAAGAGGTGATTTTTTTTTTGTAATTTGACCAGGCATGTCAATGGCCATATTCATCCCACAGACAACAGGTGTCTCCCCGGGTGCCTGACTTAAACAAACCACCTCACCATCAGAATCCTCCTTGTCAATTTCCTCCTCAGCGCCAGCAACACCCATATCCTCATCCTGGTGTACTTCAACAGTGACATCTTCAATTTTGACTATCAGGAACTGGACTGTGGGTGCTCCTTCCAGCACTTGCAGGGGGCGTGCAAATGGTGGAAGGCACCACCTCTTCCCGTCCAGTGTTGGGAAGGTCAGGCATCACAACCGACACAATTGGACTCTCCTTGGGGATTTGTGATTTAGAAGAATGCACAGTTCTTTGATGTGCTTTTGCCATCTTAACTCTTTTCAGTTTTCTAGCGGGAGGATGAGTGCTTCCATCCTCATGTGAAGCTGAACCACTAGCCATGAACATAGGCCAGGCCCTCAGCCGGTCCTTGCCACTTCATGTCGTAAATGGCACATTGGCAAGTTTACGCTTCTCCTCAGACGATTTTAATTTAGATTTTTGGGTCATTTTACTGCACTTTAGTTTTTTGGATTTTACATGCTCTCTACTATGACATTGGGCATCGGCCTTGTCAGACGACGTTGATGGCATTTCATCGTCTCGGCCATGACTAGTGGCAGCAGCTTCAGCACGAGGTGGAAGTGGATCTTGATCTTTCCCTATTTTTCCCTCCACATTTTTGTTCTCCATTTTTTAATGTGTGGAATTATATGCTAGTAATATATCAATAGCAATGGCCTACTGTACTGTACTATATATGTATACTGCTGGTCACCAAAATGCGCACTGTCCTACTATATACTGCTCACAATAATGCAGCACAGAGATAGTATACTTGGCACAGAGCTGCAAGATACACAGCAATGGCCTACTGTACTGTACTGTACTGTATATGTATACTGCTGGTCACTAAAATGCTGCACTGTCCTACTATATACTGCTCACAACAATGCAGCACAGAGACAGTATACTTGACACAAAGCTGCAAGATACACAGCAATGGCCTACTGTACTGTACTATATATGTATACTGCTGGTCACCAAAATGCTGCACTGTCCTACTATATACTGCTCACAATAATGCAGCACAGATACAGTATACTTGACACAGAGCTGCAAGATGCACACAATGGCCTACTGTACTGTACTATATATGTATACTGCTGGTTACCAAAATGCTGCACTGTCCTACTATATACTGCTCACAATAATGCAGCACAGAGATAGTATACTTGACACAGAGCTGCAAGATACACAGCAATGGCCTACTGTACTGTACTACTATAATACTGGTGGTACCCAGTCCCCACAATGCAGCACACTGAGCACAGATATTTGCAGCACACTGAGCACAGATATTTGTAGCACACTGAGCACAGATATTTGTAGCACACTGAGCAGAGATTACTGAGCTTTTCAGGGAGAGAACGCAGCCACATCCTCTCCATTCAATCTCCAATGCACGAGTGGAAAATGGCGGCGACGCGCGGCTCTTTATATAGAATACGAATCTCGCGAGAATCCGACATCGGGATGATGACGTTCGGCCGCGTTCGGGTTAACCGAGCAAGGCGGGAAGATCCGAGACTGCCTCAGACCCGTGTAAAATAGGTGAAGTTCGGGGGGGGGGGTCGGATCTTGACGAACCGAACCCGCTCATCTCTAATAGAAACCAGCTGACAATAACTGGGAACTTAATGATGGAATTTAATTCTAAGGCTTCTTTGGGACCCGCTGGATGTAAAGACCCCATTCTAAACATCCAGAGGGTTTCTTGTTGACATAATTTTTAATCCTATTACCTCCTCATAATGTCAGTTGGATGGTCTCCAATCCCACTAATTTGAGGTGTTTCAGATCTGCATTGTGGACTTAACTAAAGTGCCTATAATATACACAATGTGCTATCTGTGCATCTGTGTTCCATAATTCAGAGTTTCAGGGGCCTGATGGTATGCTCACTATATAAAAGTTGGCAGTCGCATTTTAACCTATAAATGACATAACGTGAATCACAGTTAATAAATGTCTCAATTTTATGTGTTGTACTGCTATACATTGAAAATGCAAACTTTGTTATAATAACATAAATAATAAGTATAATAACAAGTACTACATCTTTGTTTACCACATTTGTGGAAACCTTTTGGTTTGTTCCTTAACCAACTATTTGATAGGTGTTAAGAGACTCAGGATCATTATTGTTTTCAGAGATTTATTTTACTATTGAATCACAAAGTGTTTGTTAGGTAGTGTTTTAAGATATCGTCATGTTTCAGAAATAATTTTTGTTGATAGTCTTTCTGATTTCCAATGAGGAGCTGTATTTGGATATGAATGCTAGACTAGTACAGTATATAGTTTGGGTTTACAGGTGTTTTTGCTTTTGAGAGGAGGGAGGAGCGATATAGTTCTCTCACTTATTTAAAGGATTTATTTAATAATTACTCTGGATATCCTCTCCTTTGGAAGGACATTAGTATTACTAGCTTAGATATCAAAAGTGTCAACTGATTTACAATTACATTGCAATCGTGAAACTTGGCCTTTTG
Organism: Pseudophryne corroboree; assembly: GCF_028390025.1. Taxonomy (NCBI): domain Eukaryota; kingdom Metazoa; phylum Chordata; class Amphibia; order Anura; family Myobatrachidae; genus Pseudophryne; species Pseudophryne corroboree. Next base: position 717,178,646 of record NC_086448.1, read on the forward strand.
GAATGCTCTTTTTCCAAGGTAGATTGTGTGAATTAGAATAATGTAGGTAGGCATTAGTTCCTACCTCTTTACAAAGACTGAAACAAACAGTAGTGTCCCCTATCACTAATTAAAAGATTGTCTATGCTATGGCTATAGTAGACCAGGCCAAACCCTCCACCCCACTCATGATGGTCAAATATACCCCAGTAGAGGTGGGCATAACTTGGCAAACATGGTCCCCATTGCTGTTCCCATCACCTGTAAGTAAAAAGTGTTTGAGAAAAGGAAATAATTCTGTTGAAGAATAAAGAGAAAAGAGGAAAGAAGAAATACCCTGTGTTGACTTATGAGGACCCCGTCTGAATTTAATGTAGATTGAATCACTAACAGATCCTTCTGTTTGGGTATGTTAGTACATAGAGACACATGTCAAGCATAAGGAAGGCATATGAATCCCTCCATGTTTTCGAACCTACAGGTGTAAATGAGAAAATGTGCTCTATCTGGTCTTTGATGCTGTAGTAGAATATAAATGATAAGGGGAATTTCATACTGAACACCTTTTGGTCTATTTATCAAATTAAAATATGTTGACTCCTCAGAAAATAGCTGTTTTTAGATAATTGCCACCAGTTATCTTTTCACTTTTCTATGTAAAAGGGTGCTGGTAATCATCTAAAGCTGCAAGTTAATAAAAGATTTATAGTAGCTTCCATAGTATGGATAAGAATGCTGATGACATAAAATGAGCGGTACATAAACAACCTTACAAACAGTTGCCATGGGCCCACAAATATCTAGTTACACCCCTGATATTTGCTCCACAAAATACTGACATTCTGCATACACTGGTTTTGTGCTTTGGACGGAGAAACTCATTTCTAGAAGCACCTTACCCACTATAAGCAAAACTTGGACACACACAATATCACCTGTATTGAAGGAAGTGCCATATCCCATAGATTCATACATAGGGGGGTATTCAATTAAGTGCTGCACTAGTTTGACACAGGGCATTCACAGGGTATTCAATTGCATGTGTTTTTGCCCATTTTTTAATCCATTTTCGCCCATGCAGTTTCACTTTTTTTTTTGTGTGCGAATCATCATGGGGAAAATTGCACCAGAAATGGGTGAAAATGCCTGTGAATTCACCAAAATATGTGTATCAGCGGCGAATTCCCCTGATACACTTGGTTTTCGCCAGTGCCAGATTATTCGACCAGTCAAAAAAAGGGCACAGGCACTGAATAGGTTGAATGTAAATTCAACCTAAAAATGGGCAAAAAGAGAAGTTTCTTCGACTGGTCAAAAAAAGTCACTAATTGAATACCCCCAGAATCTAGAAATGAGGCTAAGATTTGCAATATTTCTTAAAAAAAAGGAACATGAAAAATGTTAAATTAGTTGTAAAAGAGTTTGGATTTTGTGTGAATTTTACCCTTTTGCAGAATGCACCAAATATTAAACTTACTTGAACGTAATATTTCCACCTGCCTTCCCAAAAGAGTAGGTGCACCTTGACGCATGTTAAGCAAACCATCTAAGTTCAATGGTAGAAGGGGTTTTGTGGTGCTTCTACTGTATTTAGTTAATTAGTCTTTGTGTGTCTAGTTCTCTAACTGCAACAAGGTCCTCACATTCAAGGCTGTGATTATAGATCAGCAAAGTTGCAGCAACATTTTTTCAAGATTGCATTTCACTACAGAACAGGCCACTGTCCAGAGCAGAATGTTTTAGTCGTTAAATTTTAATCATTCCACAGTATATTTGTAAATTCCAAATTTTACAGAATTTAGAGTCTACAAACAGAGCTAGGATGACAGTGGTGTCAATATATTCTGCTCTGTGGTGTGGTTGAGGTATAATAAGGGATGATTCAAGGTGGAACATAAATGTTAGGGCATTTGCTGGTGGAATGTAAATAATAGGGGAATTTTGTGTAAAAAAAAAATTGCATGAAGAATTGCGCATAGCAGACATACAGTAAGACCATCATTTTCCATAGAGAAATTTCACGGGCAAATGTTCAATGATACAAAACTTCAGTGGAACAGTTTTGTACATTGCATCATGCCTGCTGTGTCTAATTGGTGAATAACATACAGAGGTGAGTTTTTCAAAGGATTAATCTTGTGCTTTGATGTCAGGAGATGGGTTTGTCTAGCTGATTTGATATATTTTTGTGTAAAATTAAGGTTGGGAAGGGAGGCTTTCTGACAGTAATAAACATAAAAACCTAGGAGAGAATTTGCAAAGATGGCATCTCCACATCTTCATATTGCCATAGTGTACAGAGAGAACAAAAACATAAACAACTAAATTATGGGGAATGTTATTATTTTATATTCAGGTCTCCGTGAATTCCTATCGTGTTATCAGATAAATCGGAAGCAAGCCTCACTCATCCCACAAAATATATTGGAACTATTTTTATATGCCTGGTGTCTCTTTGCACCACTCCAACAACAGCTAAAGGAATCATCAGTCTGCCATTTAAATTCTGTATTCCTGAGCTGTGTCAAATTGTTTCTCAAATAAAGCATTCAGAATTTGAATTTACAGTGTGCTAAATTCCTGTTTCTTTATCTTTTTCTCCTTTAGTGTTTGTGAGAACTAAACCCTCGTATCTCTGCATTTCCCATTAATATCTTCTATTTCACATGCCCCTGTTTTCTAGTTTACGCTACATTTTTGTCATTGTGTAAAAAAAACTCTTCAATATGGGAGATGCTTGCCATTTACTGTATATTCAGTTCCTCTATTTATAATTTGAATCTATTCAATAGCACCATTGCCTTTTAGCTGGGTCTGTGTAGGGAAGAGGAAGAGATATTTTATTGCACTCTCACGCCTCAAAATCATTAAGCAAACATTGAAATGATTGTATACTAATTAGTGATGTGCACCGGACATTTTTCGGGTTTTGTGTTTTGGTTTTGGATTCGGTTCCGCGGCCGCGTTTTGGATTCGGACGCGTTTTGGCAAAACCTCACCGAAATTTTTTTTTAGGATTCGGGTGTGTTTTGGATTCGGGTGTTTTTTTCAAAAATCTCTAAAAAACAGCTTAAATCATAGAATTGGGGGGTCATTTTGATTCCATAGTATTATTAACCTCAATTACCATCATTTCCACTCATTTCCACTCTATTCTAAAAACCTCACACCTCACAATATTATTTTTAGTCCTACAATTTGCACCGAGGTCGCTGGATGGCTAAGCTAAGCGACACAAGTGGCCGACACAAACATCTGGCCCATCTAGGAGTGGCACTGCAGTGTCAAGACAGGATGGCACTTCAAAAAAAATTTCCCCAAACAGCACATGATGCAAAGAAAAAAAGAGGTGCACCAAGGTCGCTGTGTGACTAAGCTAAGCGACACAAGTGGCCGACACAAACACCTGGCCCATCTAGGAGTGGCACTGCAGTGTCAAGACAGGATGGCTTTTCAAAAAAATTGTCCCCAAACAGCACATGATGCAAAGAAAAAAAGAGGCGCACCAAGGTCGCTGTGTGACTAAGCTAAGCGACACAAGTGGCCGACACAAACACCTGGCCCATCTAGGAGTGGCACTGCAGTGTCAAGACAGGATGGCACTTCAAAAAAATTGTCCCCAAACAGCACATGATGCAAAGAAAAAAAGAGGCGCACCAAGGTCGCTGTGTGACTAAGCTAAGCGACACAAGTGGCCGACACAAACACCTGGCCCATCTAGGAGTGGCACTGCAGTGTCAAGACAGGATGGCACTTCAAAAAAATTGTCCCCAAACAGCACATGATGCAAAGAAAAAAAGAGGCACACCACAGGTATAGAATGTAGATGGATAGTATACTTAATGAATGACGACACAGAGGTAGGTACAGCAGTGGCCTACCGTACTGCTATATATAGTATACTGGTGGTCACTGTGTCAGCAAACTGCAAAACTAAAATGCATTACAGGTATAGAATGTAGATGGATAGTATACTTAATGAATGACGACACAGAGGTAGGTACAGCAGTGGCCTACCGTACTGCTATATATAGTATACTGGTGGTCACTGTGTCAGCAAACTGCAAAACTAAAATGCACCACAGGTATAGAATGTAGATGGATAGTATACTTAATGAATGACGACACAGAGGTAGGTACAGCAGTGGCCTACCGTACTGCTATATATAGTAAACTGGTGGTCACTGTGTCAGCAAACTGCAAAACTAAAATGCACCACAGGTATAGAATGTAGATGGATAGTATACTTAATGAATGACAACACAGAGGTAGGTACAGCAGTGGCCTACCGTACTGCTATATATAGTATACTGGTGGTCACTGTGTCAGCAAATTGCAAAACTAAAATGCACCACAGGTATAGAATGTAGATGGATAGTATACTTAATGAATAACGACACAGAGGTAGGTATAGCAGTGGCCTACCATACTGCTATATATAGTATACTGGTGGTCACTGTGTCCGCAAACTGCAAAACTAAAATGCACCACAGGTATAGAATGTAGATGGATAGTATACTTAATGAATGATGACACAGAGGTAGGTACAGCAGTTTGCTGACACAGTGACCACCAGTATACTATATATAGCAGTACGGTAGGTACTGCTATATATAGTATACTGGTGGTCACTGTGTCAGCAAACTGCAAAACTAAAATGCACCACAGGTATAGAATGTAGATGGATAGTATACTTAATGAATGACGACACAGAGGTAGGTACAGCAGTGGCCTACCGTACTGCTATATATAGTATACTGGTGGTCACTGTGTCAGCAAACTGCAAAACTAAAATGCACCACAGGTATAGAATGTAGATGGATAGTATACTTAATGAATGACGACACAGAGGTAGGTACAGCAGTGGCCTACCGTACTGCTATATATAGTATACTGGTGGTCACTGTGTCAGCAAAACTCTGCACTGTACTCCTCCTATATAATATTAATTATACTGGTGGTCCCCAGTCCCCACAATAAAGCAGCACACTGAGCACAGATATGGAGTGTTTTTCAGGCAGACAACGTATACTGGTGGTCACTGTCAGCAAAACTCTGCACTGTACTCCTGCTATATAATACAGCTGCTCCCCAGTCCCCACAATTAAGCAGTGTGAGCACAGATATATTATGCAGCACACTGAGCACAGATATGGTATGGAGCGTTTTTTTCAGGCAGAGAACGGATAAAACTGGTGGTCACTTATCAGCAAAACTCTGCACTGTACTCCTCCTAACAGCTGCTCCCCAGTCCTCCCCACAATTAAGCAATAAAGCAATCAAGTTCAACAATAAACGGAGAGGACGCCAGCCACGTCCTCTCCCTATCATCTCCAATGCACGAGTGAAAATGGCGGCGACGCGCGGCTGCTTATATAGAATCCGAATCTTGCGAGAATCCGACAGCGGGATGATGACATTTGGGCGCGCTCGGGTTAGCCGAGCAAGGCGGGAAGGTTCGAACCTGCCTCGGACCCGTGTAAAATGGGTGAAGTTCGGGGGGGTTCGGTTTCCGAGAAACCGAACCCGCTCATCACTAATACTAATATTACTGCTGACCTGGATGATAGAAAGCATTGCCTGCAGCCTCGCATCACTCTCCCATCTCTGTCTTGCTATTGTGCTATATGCATAATTCAACAACGTGCAAAATGAAGATATAAAGTATAGCCAATACATTGAATGAAAATAGCAAACGCTCAGATCCCCAAAAATATGCTGAAAACGGTATTATGCAATAGCAGAACTAAGACATAGCTAAATGAAAATAAAACAACATATTGTTTGCATACAGTTCTAGAGCACCCAAAATGGTTCATAAGTACTTAGAGAATGCAATGTCTGAGTTGATAACAAACTTTAACATTTTAGAAAATATCTCTTTAATACTGTGAATGGCTTACATCTTAAGGGGTTCAGCAGGCTCAATCTAGCAGGCTCAATCTAGCAGGTCACTCATTTCACCCGGGCAGCCCATCCCCCCCCCTTCCCCAGCATCGCTCAGCACACATCGCGCTGTGCTGAGCGGCGGGAGATATGTGTGCTGAGCAGTTCGCTCAGCACACATCTCTCCCGTGTATATGGCCCTTTACTTGTGGTCACACCCGAAAGCCACATGGCTAATCACATACTGCATTGTGTTATCATTGCAGGCAATTAAGTGACTGACCTAATTAGAGAGTTGCTTAGGGAAATTAGGAATCCATTCTATAGATGTACACTTAAAAGGTCTACAGTGGTTAGGTAGACTACCCTTGGTCGACCTGCATTAGGCCGACAGGGTCAAAAGATCGACATGTAAAACATGGGTAGTTCAAAATGTCGACATGTTCAAAAGGTTGACAGGGTCAAAATGTCAACACATATGGTCGACACAAGTTTTTTTTATATTACATTTTTTATCAGTTTTATCAGCATACCATACATTCGCTCGCCATTTGAGGGGACATGGTACACTAATGGGGCTTGTTTGTGGCAGAAAAGTGCCAAAACACCCCCCCCCCCCCCCCAAATAATGTGTTTACCTTATTTGTGTCAACCATTTCCATGTCGATCTTTTGACCCTGTCGACCTTTTCTACTGTCTATCTATTCAATGTTGACATTTTGACCCTGTCGACATGTTTCCCCTATCAACCTAATGCATGTCGACCATTAGTAGTCTACTTATTAACTATAGGCCTTTTTAGTGTAGATTTAATAATCCACACCCTGGAAATTAATAGAAAAGGCTGTTACAAAGCAACTACAAGTCTAACCATCATAAACCATTATAAAGCATTAAAGTCTACTTTCAGGATAAATGTTTGTGCTCCTGCAGCATTGGTGCACCTCACTAACTTACCAATGGCTAGAAAAAAAGGTGATTGTTCCACCCTCATCTAATTTCGGCAGAGTTGGATGGAATAGACTCTGGGGGTAATTCAGAGTTGATCGTAGATGTACTAAATTTAGCACATCTACAATCATTTACTTTGACATGCGGGGGGGGGGGGGACTAGTCCACCCTGCATGTCAGGCTCTGCCCCCCCTTCCCTGCACAAGTACAAAAGCTTCGCACAGCGGCGATGCTTTTGTACTTGACAAGTAGCTCCCTACCTGCGCAGCTCCTGCACGCTGGCAGGGAGCTACTTGTCGCATCCCAGGTCGCAGCAGCTGCGTGTAAAATCACGCAGCTGCCACGGACCACCCTCCGCACAGTCTGGGCATGCCTGCGTTGCCCAGACTGCGCCCCCAAATCGGCAGTCAAATGCCACCGGCCCGCCCCCTGCCACCCAGCGAACGCACATGCACACTGCGTCGCATGCACATGCGCAGTTCAGACCTGATCGTCCACTGTGCGAAAACGCACAGCAGCGATGAGGTCTGAATTAGCCCCTCTTTATCTACTTTGTGCTGTGCTTGATGTGATGGGAAGTAGCCAATTTGTCGACACTAATGCTGTCAACAGTCAATTTGTTGACAGTGTTATGTTGGTAGGACAATGCTGGTACCATTGTAATGCTATTAAAAGCATTTTAACCATGTCAGCATTATAACTTTAAACATTATGCTTTACTAATATGTTTACAGCTTTAATGCAGACACAGTTAGAATTCTTTAAATAACATTGTGTTGGCATTGTCCCGTAAACATAACATAGTCAACATTTAGACTGTCAAGAGCATTACTGTCAAGAAATCATAAGTATCCCAATATGATGAATTATGACCAGTGTCGGACTGGGGCATGGAGGGCCCACCGGGGGAATGCAGTGGTAGAGGCCCATGCTTAGGGGTGTGGCTAGCTGCCACAGAGGCTGGGCTAACCATGGTATGGGCCCCATGATAAATATATATGGTAAATACTGCTAGTTCATGAATGATAATGTACCAGACTAATAACTGCAATGCACTGTAGATAATATGTATAATGTACAATTCAAGTGCACAGTGTGGAACCTGATCCCTAGAGGAGGAGGTGGCCCCCCTGGCAGTGGGGCCCACCAGTGGTTTCCCCTGTACCCCTGTGGGCCAGTCTAACCCTGATTATGACATTGTAAAAGAGTGTCTCTGACAGTTTTGTGGTAAACACTGTATGTTGGTCAACTGGTCAAAAGATTTTTATCAGGAATATATTTCTTTTCCCCATTGCACTATTATGCTTTTCTCTCATTGTGTTTGCAGTACAGTATATACTGTATTCTGCTTCTGGGAAACGTAATCCAGTGTTAGCACTACTAAGTGAGGAAATTCAGCTCTGACCATACTCAAACTGAATATAATCCTCGTGTTCAATGTAACTCTTTGTAATTGGTAGAACATGAAATATGTGTATTGCATTGGTAAAGTGGGTGTGGATCATTAGATCGACAGTGTCTAGGTCGACAATGTTTAGGTCGACCACTATAGGTCGACAGTCACTAGGTCGATGGGGTCTAGGTCGACAGGGTCTAGGTCGACATGTCAAAAGGTCGACATGAGTTTTTCATGGGTTTTTGGTGTCGTTTTCTCCGTACAGTGACCGGGAAGCCCAATTAGTGCACCGTGTCCCCTCGCATGGCTCGCTTTGCTCGCCATGCTGCGGGCAAGGTGCCTCGCTCCGCTACTGCTGCGCTTGGCACAGGTTACTATTCCCAATCATAGTCCGCATGGATCGTTAAGTATGAAAAAGTACAAAAAAAGAAAAAAATGTAAAAAAAATTTGTCGACCTTTTGACCTGTCAACCTTGAACATGTCAACCTAGAAACCCTGTCAACCTTGAAAACATGTCGACCTAGTGACTGTCGACCTATAGTGGTCGACCTAAACATAGTCGACCTAGACACTGTCGATCTTCAGACCGGATCCCGGTAAAGTGCATACAAATTTACTTGGTTTCTTGCATTTTCTTTATGCTATGTATGCAATGTACTCAGGACTTGGGGGATATTTATCAAAGCTTGGAGAAAGAGAAAGCTCTCCCCAAGCTTTGATAAATCTCCTTGATATGCTAAAATTAGTTGAACCAGTTTAAAATCCAACTGAATTAGACTGGTATCTGTTGTTTTAATTGTGGTTAGACCACCTTGACTACACTGCTCTTGAATAATGGAATAAAACCTCATTGGTGTTGCTCAAAGTCCTAAAAGTAATTCAAATAAACATTACATTGTTTCTTTCATATTGCTACTTTTAATAGTAGTTTTAAAATTAATTTTTCTATTTAAAAAAAAAAACCATTTTATTCTGGTTCAAAATGTGTACTTTGCATGGAAAACTTTCAAAAATACTATACAAATGTAATCATTGAAAAAATCCATTACAAAAACATGCTATTAAATGGTTCAGTTGGCTAAAATATTGTTGAACATGTATGCTTTACTTGAAATTGATTTTCATGTTTAGTCTAATCTTTAATTTGAGACGTAAATTCAAGTTTTGGAACCAAATCGAGGAGGTGGTCTGAGAACCATTTTGAAACATTTTTTTGCGTCTCTAGTTTGGAAACAGAACATCTATTTATGTCATTTTTATTTCATTAACATTTATATATAGCAGAAGCATATTCAGTTACAGTACGCTTTACTATTAGAATCAAAACAGTAATAAAATGAAGCTGGGATATAACAAACAGACAAAGAAGGTCCAAGCTTACAATCTATAGGGAATGCGGGATTTCATGAATAATAATAATTTTATTTAATTAGCACTTTTCTCCAAAGTGACTAAAGGCGCATTACAGAAAATATGAACATACAGTAACACAGATATTTACATTTGGAAAAAATATAGATACCATGAACATACTGTAATATAGAGGTGAGGCAGTCATTTTGTGCTTCAGTTTAAAGGATTATTCTTCCTTCTCAAAAAAGTATCAGATGAGGCAGTCAACTTGGGGGCTACACTAGGAGGAACGGGCAATGCCTGGATGAGGTGACACACAATGAGGGAGATACAGAATACTAAAGCAAGATACATAATCAGCGGTGCAAGTATGAGGGTACGCTTGTGTACGGAGTACCCTTAAGAATTTGGCAGCGGGTACGCAGTACCACCTGTCACACACTTTGCCATTACCACAATTATAATGTGCCACAAAGCAACAAGACCATGGTGTTTAGCAGCATGACGGCTCCTTCCACTTTGTCAGGGTTCCTGGGAGTGCGACAGTGGCTGTATTTTCCTGTTATAATGGAGGCATTACTATATATTCTTATTAAATTGGGGGCATTACTATATATTTCTATTATACTGGAGGTATCACTTTATATTTCTATTATACTGGAGGTATTACTATATATTTCTATTATACTGGATGCATTACTATATATTTCTATTATACTGGAGGTATCATTATATATTTCTATTATACTGGAGGCATTACTATATATTTCTATTATACTGGATGCATTACTATATATTTCTATTATACTGGAAGTATTACTATATATTTCTATTATACTGGATGTATCACTATATATTTCTATTATACTGGAAGTATTACTATATATTTCTATTATACTGGAAGTATTACTATATATTTCTATTATACTGGAGGTATCACTATATATTTCTATTATACTGGAGGTATTACTATATATTTCTATTATACTGGATGCATTACTATATATTTCTATTATACTGGAGGTATCATTATATATTTCTATTATACTGGAGGTATCACTATATATTTCTATTATACTGGATGCATTACTATATATTTCTATTATACTGGAGGTATCACTATATATTTCTATTATACTGGAGGCATTACTATATATTTTTAGCCTTGCCTCCGGATTCCAAAAAAAAGGGGCTGTCGTGTGGCCACACCGCTAGTGTCATGTAGCCACTCCCACTAGAAGCATGTGGCCACGCTCCCTCACAACACATGACCACGCCCATTTTTCGGCACACAGTACCACTAAGAAAATATTTCTACTTGCACCACTGTACATAATCCTTACAAAATCATCAGAACCATGCATTGTTCAGCCTATGTATAACAGTACCTGGCAAGGCAGCTATCTTGGGCACATTATATAAGTTATAATATGTGAGATAAACAATACATGGAAATAATACATACAAGCAGCAGATGCTTCTACCTCTTTGGAGGAGGGAGCTGCCACTGCCCGTGCTTCCTGCAGTAGGAGGACAGAAGGAGAACCCCGGCCCGCCTAGTCCCAACACCTGCGCAATGGATCTGGTAGGATCTGGGACCGGTGCATGCACATAAGCAGTGGTGGGACTGTGCATGCACAAAATACCAGCTTTTATGGACTGCATCAGCTGCAGCCCATAGAAACTTGGCAGGACTGCCCAAAAGGCAGAAATTGGATTTCCACAGGAAGCACGCTCTCTGCTAATCTCAGCCCTAGTAGTCCCATAATGGGACCTCCTGTCGTGTGGGTGACTGTCAAGAAGCACTTTCAGTGGGAAGTCACTGCTAGTCACAATAAAACCAGTGCAATCACGGACTGAAACTGGCTCACTGAGGTGGATGATATTACTAGGGGGGGCTGCATCCCTGCAGTCCATGGATAAAATCCACCACTGCATACAAGGGTTACATGAAAAATTATTAACAGAATATCCACTGCATAAATAGCTCCATGTGTTGCACATCTTGCTCATGAAAGTACCAAAAGGGAGTTGCATTAAACCTTTGAGAGAGATAAGGTGGGTACCTATAAAAACCAATCAGCTTCTATCTATTATTTATCTAGCACAGTCTCTAAGCTGATTGGCTGCTATGGAACACTTCTCTACTTTATCTCTCTTGAAGGGTTGATAAATCTCACAAGTGATGCATTAGTGCTACACATTGCAAAGTGTTCCTTTCAATTGCAAAGGTTCTTGGTGTGATATATGATCCAGGTCTTACAGTAATGTTAGCCTTGGGTCAGTGGGAAGTGTCATTCTAGAAAGAGAACATACTGTACAGTATATAAGTTTTTATGAACTGTGTATAGGGATGTTAGGTGGCAGAATAGCTTATGGGTGGTTCTGGAATTTGATAATCTTGTCTGAGTTTTAGGGAATGCTACAAGGTTTGGAGTCTAGAAGTAAGTCTTGTTGTATAGGAAAGAGCATTACACAGAGTGGGTGCAGCCCCAGAGAAGTCCGGTAATCATGAATATGGCAGCAGGTAATGAGTGGATGAAAGAAGCAGTTCTTGTACAGATCATGAGTTGTTATATATCGAAGGGAGGAAGACTAAAATTAAATATGAGGTACTTTTTACATTAAGAATTGTTAGACTTATAGGATAGTCTCGGACAAATATATAGTTATTTTTAATAACTCATAATAATAATAATAATAATAATAATTATTATTATTATTATTATTATTGAAACACAAATTGAAACAATAACAAAACAACCATGCTTTCACAAATGAAAGAAATAAGTAAGGAGCCAGAATATTGAGTAATCACTTTTGTGCTCTCAAATCCTATGAGGTAAATTTACTAATCAGGGTTTTTCAGACAAATGCGGATACTGGGTTTTAAAGGGACAATAACATTTAAATACAAAACCTTATTGTCCTATTAAATCCAGCAACTCAAACTGCCAAAGACATGGATTCTCTGCAACCGGCGCTTAGTACAGTAAATTTACCCGCATGTCTCTATATTTTCTGTGTATATACTGTAGCAATACTGTATATATTTTTCTGGACCTTCTAGAATCTACAGTCAAACTTCCACTTATTGTGTCATTCCATTGCAATGTGAGTCAACTCACTCCTGCCGGAACGCCTATAATATTTACATGCAAACATCACTGTATCTCAATGACATTTAACCTACCATCCTATCAAAGATACATATTGACTACAGTGAATATACTGCGCAATGCCCACGATGAAAACTATACTGGAATTCTCAGTGACTATTGACAATAAATTATAACATTTAACATGTCTTTATATAGAGCTTCTAGCTACAGTATTACAAAAGGTCTTCAACATTCTAAAGAAGGGTGTTGTACAAGTTTCTGTGTTTAGGGAGGTGGCTTAGCCTCACATTGAAAGTACAGTAACTAATGTTTACCATATACCTAAAGTTCTCCTGAATGTAAGAAATGGAAAAAAATTTTTTCTTCTCCACATTTCAGAAAAGGGTCATAGATAAATAAACCCATTCAAAAGCTTTCTGCACACAACCGCACAGTATACATAGCGCATATACTGGGACGTATCACAATTGTGTGATGGATCTAGCGTAAATTAGAATCTTTATACAAACAAAAGCAAAACATCAGTTGGCTTGGATCACATATGCAAAGTTAATTGTTGTTCAAAAACATTTTTTGCTTTTCTTTTTATAACAGAATATATTATTTACAATCAATAACATTTCATAAAATAAAATAAAAAATTGATATAAAAAATAATGACTTGTGTGGCAAAAGTATATAAAATCAAACCATAAAAGATACATACCAGGTACTATATATAGCAAATAGCAGTGAAAACACAAATTAAGGTATTAAATGACAGCATAGATCAAGTGTCGCACTGATCAGTGTCAAAGAAGTCACGTGACACATAAACACAGCTATATGCCTGTAGAGAACATAAATGATCACAAAAAACCCTATTAACTTAACTTTGTGGGTAACTACGGTATGCTTATATTTTGTCTTGCCAAGCCTTCTGAGCCCTATTTATCTTGCACTAACCTTGTTAGGTTATCTTCTGAAATCCGATATCACCACCAAAGCTTCATTTTCACGATTCAAGTGCTTGACCAGATTCAGAACAACAGTGTCAGCTTTCTTAGATGATATTCTCTAAACAGGTTCCTTTCTGCGTATGTGTTTCTAAATTCAGATGAATAGACGTTACCATATGCTATAGAATATTACCTTTACTCAATGGCGACAGGGCTGCCTACCATCAGATCGATTTACTAAACAAACTAAAAACGTGGGTGGGGATGTTAAACAGTAACTACTGTAGTAAACCACAGGGAAAAATGAAAGCTACTAGTTTTGCACACTATCTTTTACAGCAGGCTGCTTTATAGATCACTAAAGTATAGGGTGGAGGAGGAAAAAACTGAACTGAAGAAAAGGATTTAAATAACATTTACAGTAATGAGTATATTATGACCCAGGTAAATATTGTTCTGCACAAGGTCAGGAAGAACAGTAATGAAAATCATATTATTTATTTACATTGCTTTTTTTTTTCTATTTTAGAAAATGCAAAATTCAGTTTCATGTTATCTCAATGCCTAGTGCATTAAGTAATACTGTACATTATGTTACTCTGATAGTGCTGACAGAGCAATATAATGGCATGATACCAGGTGCAAAGAGGAAAAAGAAACATCATTCTAAATTCAGTATGTGCCAGGGACAATTTGCTACAGGTGAAGCTGTGCAAGTCATGTGCCATGGTGCACTTATACCCCTTTCACATCGCACAAATAACCCGGTATCGACACGGCATATTGCCGTGTCGACCCGGGTCAGTGTGCGATGTGAAAGCACACTAGCTGAATTAGCGGGTCGCCTGACCCGGTAATTCAACCCGGTAAAAAAGAAGGGTTTTACCCGGGTTGATTACCGGGTCAGGTGCGGTGTGAATGGGAGCCGTGTCGATGCGACACGGTTCCCATTCACAAGATAGGGAGAGGCGGCGCTGGAGATGAGCTCATCTCCCGACGCCGCCTCCACCCCCGCCCCTGCTGCTGCTGCTCCCTCCGTTGTCATGGCAACCGACCCGGTATATTGCCGGGTCGGAAAGCCTGCAACGGAGCGCAAATGCCGGATCCCACCCGGTAAGTACACGTTTGTCTTACCGGGTAGGATCCGGCATTTGCGGTGTGAATGCGGTAATAGATGGTAAGCAGGGCTGTTTCTAGCCGATTTTGCTCCCAGTGCGAGATTTAAAAATGCACCATCCCCCTCGTGACATAAAAAAAATGTGCTCCCTCCACCTAGATTTTTAATAAAAACTTGCGTGCGCCATAGGCACGCGCGCTCCCGGTGAGGGTGTGTGGCCTCGGCCAAATGGGCGTGGCCTCATTAAAATGGGCGTGTCGTCTGGACTACCTCACAATCCAGTTTTTGACCCTGCTCCAACAGATCACGGCCACCATAGGAAAAAAAAAATTCTACCGTATTAACCCCCACACGGTAATGCCCCCTGCACCATATTATGCCACACACTGCAATGCCCTTGATACATTAAATCCCCACATTACGGCAGGCACGTACCCCCATTTTCCACATTATGGCAGGCAAGAGTCCCCATTTCGCACATTACGGCAGGCAAGAGTCCCCATTTTACACAGTACGGCAGGCAAGAGTCCCCATTTTATACATTACGGCAGGCAAGAGTCCCCATTTCACACATTACAGCAGGCAAGAGTCCCCATTTTACACAGTACGGCAGGCAAGAGTCCCCATTTTATACATTACGGCAGGCAAGAGTCCCCATTTCACACATTATGGCAGGCAAGAGTCCCCTTTTTACACATTACGGCAGGTGTCCCCATTTTACACATTATGGCAGGCAATTGTCCCCATTTTACACATTATGGCAAGTGTCCCCATTTTACACATTATGGCAGGTGTCTCCATTTTACACATTATGGCAAGTGTCCCCATTTTACACATTATGGCAGGTGTCCCCATTTTACACATTATGGCAAGTGTCCCCATTTTACACATTATGGCAGGTGTCCCCATTTTACACATTATGGCAAGTGTCCCCATTTTACACATTATGGCAGGTGTCCCCATTTTACACATTATGGCAGGTGTCCCCATTTTACACATTATGGCAGGTGTCCCCATTTTACACATTATGGCACTCAGCTAGAGAGAGAGAGAGATAGAGAGAGGGTATACTTACAGAGGCGATTCCCGTTCTTCGGCCTGCCTCACCAGTCGCTCCTCGCGCAGGCCGCCTCTCCCTCTTCCTAACTTGTTTCCCCCTCCTCCTCTGTACTCCGCTCGGGGGGGCGGAGTTTCGCGGAATGACACGGTTGCGTTGTGACATCACGACGCAACCGCGTCATTCTGCGAAACTCCACCCACCCGAGCGGGGTACTCAGGGAGACGGAGGAGGGGGAAGCAGGGAGCCACAGTTAGTGCTGCGGCGGGCGCCCCGTACGGTTGCACGGCTCTCCCGCCCCACAAAATGGCCCTAATGGTAAGCTCTGCGGTGCAGGAATGTGCTTCTGACATACCTACAGTATTTAACATATTTTAAATAATTGCTGTCAAGCCTTTCTCTACTAGCTAAGCACATTAAAATATTTCATTATTGTGACAAAAATGTTATATTGTTTCCTATCCAGTGGTGCAAGTAGAAAAAATATCTTATAGGTACTGTGTGGTTGTGGCCAAATGCCACATGGGGTGTGGTCAATGAAAATGGGGGCGTGATACACATATGGGGGGTGGCAGATACACATATGCCCCCACAGTGCCAGATACACCCCCACCATGCCCCTTCAGTGCTAGATGTGCCCCTTTAGTACCAGATATGACCCCAGAGTGCCAGATACACATACCCCCACAGTGCAAGATATTCCCACCAGAGTGCCAGATATGCCCCCAGTGCCAGATATGTCCCCAGAGTGCAGGATATTCCCACCAGAGTGCCAGATATGTCCACAGTGCCAGATATGCCCCACAGTGCCAGATATACATGCCCCCAGAGTGCCAGATATTCCCACCAGAGTGCCAGATATACCCCCAGTGCCAGATATGCCCCACAGTGCCAGATATACATGCCCCCAGAGTGCCAGATATTCCCACCAGAGTGCCAGATATACCCCCAGTGCCAGATATACATGCCCACAGATTGCCAGATATTCCCACCAGAGTGCAAGACATGCCCCTACTTTGCCAGATACACATGCCCCCAGAGTGCCAGATATGACCCCACTGTGCCAGATATGCTCCCACTTTGCCAGATACACATGCCCCCAGAGTGCCAGATATGCCCCCACAGTGGCAGATATGCCGCTACTTTGCCAGATACACATGCCCCCAGAGTGCCAGATATGCCCCCACAGTGCCAGATATGCTCCCACAGTGCCAGATATGCTCCCACTTTGCCAGATACACATGCCCCCAGAGTGCCAGATATGCCCTCACAGTGCCAAATATGCTCCCACTTGGCCAGATACACATGCCCCCAGAGTGCCATATATGTCGTCTTCTTCTGCTGCTGCTGCTGCTGCTGCTGCTGCTGCTGGGGAGAGGAAAGCACAGCACGTGCCCCTCCTGCATCCCGTATTTTAGATATGGCACCGGTCCGCAAGCCAATTAGGGCTCGCTGTCTGGCAGCAGCAGCTCCCAATTGGCTGCCGTTCCGTGAGCTCTGATTAGCTCATGAACCGGCGTTTCAGTGCATGCCACGGCCGCCAGAGTCCAGCCTGTCACTGTGTCAGCTGTCAGGCAGGAGAGGAGAGGCGCATGCTGCGCTTTCCTCTCTCCCTAAAGTGGTGCGCTGAAATGTGCGCTGGTAGTCGTACGGCGTACCCGCTGCCAAATTCTTAAGGGTACACCGTACCCGACCATACCCGCACACTTGCACCACTGTTCCTATCAGATATGTAATTTTTATACTGACATAAATGACTTAGGACTGCAGGGTTATGGCATTTCAAGGGCAGTACCTAGGATGTTTATTTCATGGCAGCAATGCTATCAGAACCAGATAAACAATGGTGCAGATGGGACTACAGTTCCAGGCCTACACATAAAAATAGGCCCATCATCGTGACAGAATTATGATAACCGGCCACAAGTTAGTCACACAGTCGCCATAAATCATAAATATTAAAATTGTGCACCCATACAGCACCAGTCACACCCAGTGCCGTAACTAGGCATTATAGCGCTGTGTGCAAGGAACAGCATTGCCCCCACCATGCAAGACAGGGGCAGTGCGCACCGGAGGTGCGTGAAAAATATATAGGGGCATGGCTTCGTGGGGAAGGGGCGTGGCCGCAAAATAATACCAATTCATACTACGGTGCACAGTAGTCTCCATTATTCAAATTACGCTGCACAGTAGCACCACTAGACAAGGTAAAGCCCCTTTTACAAATTACGGCAGACAGTCCTTTTTACACATTATGGCAGACAGCGTTCCCCTTTTAAACATTGCGGCAGACAGCGTCCCCTTATTATACATTACGGCAGACAGCGTCCCCCTTTTACACATTACGGCAGACAGCATCTCCCTTTTTACACATTACGGCAGACAACGTCCCCTTTTTACACATTACAGCAGACAGCGTCCCCCGTTTACACATTATGGTAGACAGCGTCCCCTTTTTACACATTACGGCAGACAGCGTCCCCCTTTTTACACATTACGGCAGACAGCGTCCCCTTTTTACACATTACGGCAGACAGCGTCCCCTTTTTACACATTGCGGCAGACAGCATCCCCTTTTACACATTACGGCAGACAGCGTCCCCTTTCTACACATTACGGCAGACAGCATCCCCCTTTTACACATTACGGCAGACAGCGTCCCCCTTTATACACATTACGGCAGACAGCGTCCCCTTTTTACAAATTACTGCAGACAGCGTCACCATTTTACACATTACAGCAGACAGCGTAGCGTGCAGAGTAGGGAGCAATGTTGGTGGGTGAATGAGGGTAACAGAGAGAGTGGGTGTAGGGATCAGTGAGGGTGAGAGTAGGGAGCAATGTTGGTGGGTGAGTGAGGGTAACAGAGAGAGTGGGTGTAGGGATCAATGAGGGTGAGAGTAGGGAGCAATGTTGGTGGGTGAGTGAGGGTAACAGAGAGGGATCAGTGAGGGTGAGAGTAGGGAGTAGTGAGGGGAGCAGAGAGTGGGTGTAATGAACAGTGAGGGACATCAGTGTGGACTGTGGAGGCGCTGAGCAAAGTGTGTGTTCCCAACTTCCAGCTGTAACCCCCCCCCCCACCCCGCTTTGTGACTCCACCCCACGCTGCCTCCGCTCCTGCGCTGGACTCTTCCTCTGGCAGGTCATGTGTGCGACACTGCCGAGTGCAAGGTCGCACAGCAGTTCTCTCAGGGGCGTAGTCAGGAAGGGGGGGATGCAGTGCCGCAGTGTTTGTGGCCACTCCCAACACCAAGATACGCTGCTGCAGTGAGCTGCTGGCTGCTCCTCTTCTCCGTTCTCCCACTGCCGCTCCCAGAATGCCATGCGCATCCCTGGCTTGAAACGCTGGGTGGGAGCGCAGCGCGGCACTGCTGTTTCCAAATTTGGCTGACAGCGACGGGGGACTGCGGCGCCTACAGGGTAAATACTAATACCCTGCTTGCCCGCTTCCAGTGTGTGCTAGTGGGTGCGCTCCCAGTGCACATGCGCTGTGTGGAACGCACTGCTAGCACACACCTAGTTACGGCACTGGGTCACACACACACAGTTTGGGGAGGGGGGGGAATGGTGACACACTGGTGGGGACTGGAGGGTACAGGGTCACACGCACACACACACAGATTGGAAAGGAAGAGGGGAATGGTGACACACTTGTGGAGCCTGGAGGGTACAGGGTCACACACACAGCTTGAGGGGGGGGGGGAAATGGTGACACACTGGTGGGGCCTGGATGGTACAGGGTCACACACACACATACACACAGCTTGGGAAGCAGGAGGAGGGGAAATGGTGACACACTGGGGCCTGGAGGCAACAGTGTCACACACACAGCGTGGTGAGAGTGAGGGGGTATAGTGACACATATAATGTGTAAAGAAGAGACAGCTGTACAGTGACGTACCATATAGGAGCAGAGGGTACAGCAGCATCTCAGCATCTATAGAGCAGCCAGCAAGGACCTTAGAACAGGAGCAGCTTGTCCTCCGAGTCCTAACTTCTGAATGGGGCGGGTGCTATCTTTGGCTCCACCCATCCTTTTCTGTCTACACTGCAGTGCCAGCATCCCAGACCCAGTCAGTGAGTGTGCAGCAGCGCTGAGGGTGAGAAGGTACGGGCAGCAGTGTAATCCATCACTGCTGGAGCCCACCCACACCCTCCATCAGCACTCATGGCTCCCACTCCTCTCACCCACCATGCATCCATCCCACATGATCACATTGGTGATCGGATGCACTGCTCCCTGCCGATGACGCGTGCTATTTAGCAGCTGGCGGCAGCGAGTGGGTGCCAGTACTGGATTCCCCCCCCTCCCCCCGCTCGCTCTGTAATAAAGGGATGCACTGCCCTGTCCGCCGCTGCTCCCGCTGTCTCCTCACTGAGCAGCGCAGCTGAGGGGAAAAGGGTGTCTGATTAAATTTCTCTGCCTCACAGCGCATTGCGCTGTGTGCAATGCCCCTCTCGCCCATAGCTAGTTACGGCTCTGGTCACACCTCCTCTGTTTCACATAATAAACCCTTGAATATTTTCAGCTCCAGGTCCATGTGCTCCTTTATCTGGCCGAGTGCTATCTGCTGTGTCTTTACTCTTCAGGGACGTGTTAAGAGAGGAGATTGCCCGTGTGTATGATCCATGCAGACCCCCTCCTCTATGCTAGTGAGTTGACTATAGCTTTCACAGGTCTCAGAGTACATGGCGTCCAAACCTAGTTCCCAGGGCCAGAGGCGTCACTCATCTCTTATGTACCCGGTGCGGCAGCAAGTGGGAAGGGGATGTAGCTTCACACGAGGGGCGTGGCTAGGTGGGCCGGTGCATGGGAGGGGGCATGGCTATGCATCCTTGACCCTCATTTTCATCACTCTCGGGGTCCGGGAGTTCTGGCCTGCCCCCGGAGACTAGCGTGGCTGCAGGTCCAGCTCCTACATGGTGACAGGAAACGGGTTGCTGCATGTAATATTACAGTGCAGCACCCGGCTCCTTTCACTGAGCAGGAGCCTCCACTTTGGTGTCACCCCTCGCACCACCCGCACCAACCTGTGATGCCACTGCCTGGGGATATCTCTATTATGCATGCACAAATCATTGTGAAAATGGCCGTGCTCGGCATTTTCACAGTGATTTATGTTGGCGGTGTCGGCCACTGTGGGACTCTGGAGGGGTAAGTATAATTATTTGGGTGCAGAGTGCACATTCTGAGCCCCCTGAACTCATGGGCCCCTGTGTACCGCATACTTTGCACCCATTATAATACATCTATGTGTTTCCTTATTGCATATTTGGAAATGTTAATATAACTCTATGACATTAGCTTTGCAACAAGTTATGCCACATTTATTTGCGTATCTACAATGGGTGTGCGGTAGTACACATGGTGCCCACATCACACACCCTGCACCCATATAATTATACTTACCTCTCTGGAGTTGTGCGTCAGCCAAACGCTGCAGACAGAAATCACCAGGAAAATGGCATGGCAGTCATGTTACCGGAGATTTGCAAATACACAGTAGAGAAGTCAATGGAACATAGCATGGGCACAGTGTTCCTGGAGACCTGTGCATGTGTAGTAGACTTTGGCACAAAGCCTCTTAAACTGCCTCATGATCTCATTATGTCCATTTGAAACGGTTTAATATCAGCAAATGGTGATTATGACTGTTGAGCAAGGACCCCAAGAGATTGGTCAGGTCATAGACTGGGGGGCATGGCCACACCCATTGTGGACCCTCTATAGGAGCTGCATCCTGCATACTCTATGAGGGCTCAGCCATGCCATCTTGGGCATACTTTGCCACCTTATATCCTCTAGTGTTAGTTAATTGTTTTCTTGTCCTTATAAGATATAGGGGTCTATTTACTAAGCCTTGGATGGAGATAAATCCGACGGAGATAAAGTCCCAGCCAACCGGCTCCTGTCATTTTTCAAACCCAGCCTGTGGCATAGCAGTTAGGAACCGATTGGCTGGTACTTTACCTCCATCGGATTTATCTTCATCCAAAGCTTAGTAAATAGACCCCATAGTCTTATAATAGAGCAAGAAAATGCTTTTGTAGCTTAATGATGATGTACAGTACAGTACACATACTTCTATATGTGTCCATGATATTTCTTTGCACTTACCCTAACTTTTGTGTATGTGTTGATGGACATTTATGAAACTGCAAAAACTATGGTCCTGTAACTCAAATCCTGTCTTTCAATGTCATGTGTCTATGTTTACACTATTGTATCCAGTTGTACAATTACAGGGTAATTTATCAATATGCGGCTATAACAAAGATAATCCTGTGTTACCGCAATTTACTAATACTAAGCTTGCAGCGCCAACATTTACATTTACTAACACAATTTATCTGGGGCAACTGAGCAATACTCAGCACGTCTTCCATAATGGCTGATAGCGGAAAGGAAATCTTACTGCTTTACCTGCCAGTCTATCCTTACTAATGCAAAGTGGATTACCTAGACTTGGGCTTCTAATTCCACTTTCATTATAAAGTAAAGTTTAAAAAGGTAACCTGTATGTTGCCTTTACTATGGTAGTCAATAGGGTCACCAATATTTAGGTATCCACAATTTTTCAAGCTCCAGATAGTAAGATAATAAGCTCTGGACATTGAGGCAGGCAGACTGTATTAATGTGGTAGGGGCTTTATGGACATACTGAGACAGATATAGAGCAAAGTCCAGGAAGGAGGCCAAAGTTGGGGCATTTCGCATAATTCCGTAAATAATTAAATGTTAGGGGCTGGAAGCTAGCAAGGCAAGGTCAGTAAACAATAAGAGGTCATTGGCTAGCAGTGGGTCATGGCAAGGTCATTAACAATAAGAGGTCACAGGCTAGCAGTGGGTCATGGCAAGGTCAGTAAACAATAAGAAGTCACGGGCTATTAGTGGGTCAAGGCAAGGTCAGTAAACAATCCGAGCTCAAGGTCCTGATAGATGACAAGGCAAGGTCAGGTAATGATCGGCGGTCAGGGCAGGAAGTGTGCAAAAACAGAATCCAGTAAACAAGCTAAGGTCAGAGCAGGAGCTCAAAGCAGAATCCAAAGACAACCCAGGTCACAGCAAGAGGCACACTCACAAACTCAGGTTTAGCACACTGGGCCAGCAGCATACTGCCAGTGCAAGTGCAACGAACAGAAAGCTATTTAAATCATGATGAGTCAATGAGGTGAGATCTGGAAAACCTGTCCTTTCCTAACAAGAGAGCAGTAGCACATGTAAAGAGAGGCAGTCTACAGTCCAGGGGAGAAGAGGACACTGAATGCCGTTCCCTAACAGCCGACCCTAAAGCTGGAAGAGTGGCGCTGCCTGATTTCAGTATTCCAGCAGCTGTTTCTAGGCAATGCTTGTGAGCACAACAGCACATACAGTACCATTTACTGTATTCTAACATTAGATATTGCATACTGGTTATTGCATACTGACTTGTACTAACGGGTTTATTCATGAAGCAGTGAAGAGTGGAGAAGTGAACCTGTGGAGAAGTTGCCCATGGCAACCAATCAGCTGCTCCGTACAATTGTATAGTATGCAAATGATAAATGTTACTTCAATGCGGATTGGTTGCCATGGGCAACATCTCCACTGGCTCACTTTTCTACACTATTCACTGCTTCATGAATAGACTTATAAATCCATAGGTACACTTCCCATACCCTTATCCGGCCATCTTTAAGATTTGGGTGGTAATGGCAGGTCTATTTCTTAAGAATTCATTTCCACCTCCGCTATATATGACTGAAGGCTACTGTATTTATATCCCATACCTATATAATTACATTTAACGCTTTTTCCATTAGCTGCTGGCATTTTATAGGTAAACTTGATAAAAACATGTTATCCTGCTATACACTGGGTACCAACAAGAAAAATGCAGAACTAAGACCTAATATTGACTGTAAATGCTTAATAATGTAGAAAAAGTGGAATGTTTTACAGTATACAGGGATATATTACACATATACACATTATTGCAGTTCCTGCAATTGTACTGTATATGTTATTGAAGGAAGCAACTGATCCTTTGCAATTGTGTCTCTTTTACAGCCCATCCCAGAGATCTATAATGTTTCAGATAATTCATGTAAATCATATCTATTGTGTCCATTGTGTGATTTACAGAGCACGTCAGCCAGAAGGTGACTACATTAGAAGGAAGGAGGTGGAGGGGAGGAAAAGGAATGAGCTCTGTATTACAGTAACTCCCAACTAACCTTTCCTGTCCCTAGCAAAATCGATTCAGGTCCTATACTGGTCGTAAGGGGGAAATCTATCAATTCTTTGAGAGAGATAAAGTACCAACGAATCAGATCCTAACTGTAATTTTAAAAACGCAGGCTGTAACATGGCAGTTAGGAGCTGATTGGTTAGTATTTTATCTCTCTCCAAGCCCTGATAAATGTCCCCCTAAGGCCCTGATATATCAATAAGATTGAATTAGGGCCTTCTCAACAAGATTGAATTAGGGCCTTCCTTTCTTCCAGCAGCACTTCCTTACATTCCTATCAATATGATCTTTGCACTGACGTTTCTATAATGGGTGCAGTGTGTGCGGTGCACACGGGCCCCTGAGTCCAGAGGGGGCCCCCACCGCACACACTGCACCCATTTTTAACATACTCACCCCTCCGAAGTCCAGCGCCGGCATCCGTAGCAATGTTAGAACACAGTGAAAATGGCTCAGCGGCCATTTTCACGGAGTTCTGCGCATGCGCAGTAGAGAAATCTCAGGGAAAATGGCCGCCGCGCCATTTTCCCAGAGATCTGCACATGCGCAGTAGAGTCTGAGCCCTCTAGTGCTCAGACACTACAGCGCTCCGGGCAGACAGGAGGGGCCCGAATGGAGGAGGGTGAACACGGGCCTCCTCCTCTCTTAAAACGACCCTGGATCTTTGTGTACGCATTAATTGAAATAGTTGTGGGTACTCATAGGAGAAAATAATTGCTGCTTAAAGGCCTCAAAATGCAATAACCAGGACCAAAAAAAAAAAAAACCCCACAAAGAAATCCCCCCTGAAGGATATGATAAAAACATTTCTTCTTAGCTTCAATTGCTTGAAACTGTTTTGGGGGTTAGAAGTGGAACCAAGTGATTTATCACACTAATGCCTTGTGGAGATAGAAAGACCCCATTGTCAATAGCCAGGAGCTAATTAGCTACACCCCACAAACAGGGCTGACATCAAAAATGGTAGGGCCTATTACAGTAGTGTAATATGAATACTAAGTATTGGGACATGGTCTGGAGTAGCTGGGGACAGCAGCATTAATCCGTCTCTCCCGCTGATATCCTGAACCTATCCTATAAGTGGTTGTTTCTTCCCCCCAACTGCTTGTATTTCTGCTGAATCCTCTCCTGCTGCTAAGGAGCTCCTTGGAGTACTGAATATTCGGGGTTTCCCTGTGTACATCCTAGAGATCTGCCCATTGACCCAGCCTCTGCGTAGGCTTCCGATGCCTCTTCCTCCAGCTTGGGCATCTGCGGTGCTGTGTGTGGTGCTTACCTTCCACTGTGCTCCGCTCTTCAGCTGTGTTTCTGGGGATCTTCCATCTGGCTCTTGCTGTGTGTCTCTCTCCTGGTGCCCGATTGTGTGCCCTGGTGCCTGTGGGTGTGAGATGCCAGACACTGCCATTTTGTTGCTACCTTCTCCTTTGATGGCCCTCTAGATATCGCTTGCTGCTTGGCGTGCTTTTATAGTGAGAGAAGCTGCCGGCTGGCTCGTTTGTGTTACTTTAGTTTGGTGCACCTGCTACCGTTGTTCACTTGCTTTGTCTGTGCTTCCTGCTGGGTGAGAATTGGTGGCATGCTAGCCACCGCCACCTTCAACCTGAAGGACTTCTCTACCTGGTGCCTTGAGACTACTGCTGTTCTGGAACATTTGTGGTTGCCTCAGCTGGTGTTCAGCTTTACCTACTGTGCTCAGTCTCCTGCATTGGTATCTTATCTGTATGCCTTCAAGAAGGTCAGCTCTCTGCAACAAATAATTCAGGCCATTAATGCTTCCACTGAGAGACTTATTACTCAGAGTCACAAAATGGCGGCTATATCTCCAAGCTCCGTAGTTGCTGTCAGTGTGCTCCCTGCATCAGAACAGCTTACAGTTACATCCTGTTCAGGCGTTGTGGATACTGTTGTGCTGGATACATATCCAATCCCTTGGTGTCTCAACACTCTTGTGGACTTTCCAAAGACCCGTTTTGTTGTATCACCTATGTATGAGCATGCTTTGGATTTTTGGTTGTACACTCTGAGTAATGTATGCATTGTAGGGACTTTTAGGGATGTTCACACATATTCCGTAGTAAACAATTGCTCAACTACTATACATGAACATCGGCATTGTGTGTGGCTGTACATTATGCCCATTATATGTAATGTACAAACCAGGGAGAATTTTAGGTAGAACTGGTCATACGTAACATGATAGCATTTGACATGTGTCAGGAACAATTATGCATACATAGGCAAAGGCACAATTACTGGTACAGTATGTCTAATGAAATAACGTGTCAAAATAGACATACATAAATAACAACAATAAATATGTTGTATAGTGCAGGCCAGGTGTCAATAAAACAATCTTGGATACAAATAAACCAGTGGTTCCCAAACAAGGTCCTCATGGTGCCCCAAGAGTCCAGGTTTTAAGGATATCCATTCTTAGACACAAGTGACTTAATTATTACCTCAGTTTCATTATACCATCTTTGCAAAAACAGGTATATACCTAAAATTTGGACTGTTGGAGTGCCTGGAGGAGCATGTTTGGGAACCACTGAAATAAACAAAAATTTCTTGTATGTATCTCAGAAAATATGGGTTAACACACCCCATGCAGATAGGGCTGTCTTAACAGCAGTGTAGGCCCTTGGGCAAAGCAATGCGCTGGGGCCCCTACCTATCCTCCAGCAGTGGGGGTGAGGGTGATATCGGTGATGTCCCACAGGCTGTAGGGGATGTTCTCTCTTCCTCTCAGCATGGAGGACCTATGTAGTAAGTCAGTAATGTCTGCTAATTATTCCTTTACTGCATGGATGAGGGCTGAATGAAGGGGCCCTGATAGATGACTTACAGGGTGGTAGGGGGGTTTAATATGCGGGGGAGTGGTGTATACTGTAGTGGGCTTAATAGTAAGCATTTTCCAGTGGGAGGGCAGCTTGCTTGACCATTGATATCTTTGGTTCCTAGGGGTGGATTTCATAGATTTCAAAGGAATAGTAGACTAGAGACTCCCACCTTTCAGGGGGCACCAGAGTCTTGGGGATCCGGGTTCAAGAGCTGGAGCAAACTACCGTCAAATATATAAAACTGTATCCGAGGCGTGTTGAGCTGGAGCAGGGACTGGCTGCTGGAAGGCTGTTACAGTATCTCCAGTTCTGAGCATGATAGAGACAAGCTGCCAGTATCAACCGAAAGGGGAGAATCCCAGCTTTTGGAAGATACTAAGTCAAACAGAACTGGAGATATATAGCTAGGAAGCGCAATTAACAGGCTTGGACGGGGACCACTACTTTGAATTTGGATAGCTCTGGTTCAAAAATCTAGTACCATTGGAAAGAGGGGACCCTCAGCTATCAGTCCAGGGCCGTTAGAGTCCTGGGGCCCTTAGGCAACTGCTCAATAAGCCCAATAGCAAATATGCACTATGTTAAAGAGAAGAGCTGAGGGGAAATATAACTATGAGCAACTGTGATGCTTTCTGGTCATCCCTGGACCACATCATCCAGGAGGACAAAAGTAAAGGAAGGAAAGATCAAATGAGGGAGGTTGTGCCTAACTGCAGCGAAAATATATAATTTTCTTTAGATAATAGAAATGACTTGCCAAAGCACAAGGAAGGCAACTAGAAAAATAAAGCTACACTTTTAGCAAAAGCTGCAGAGAGACCCAAATATTGATGTACTGTAGTATGAAGGTAGAACATCTTTATTTTTTGCAATCATTCTGAATAGACAAAATTAAATTAAATAACTCTATGAGAGACTTCTAAGTCAACAGCCTAATAAAGGATTACCAGTGAGTAGATGAGTGAATTTGCTGAGTTCAAGTTCTTAGTTTGGTTCACCAAAATATCAGTAGAAACTGTAATGGTACATTTATACTTTACTAAATTTACAGTCTATAAATAGCTCACTCTCACCTTCAGTTTTGGGAAGTGTGGCTTTGCATGTGTTATACTCAACCAGTTGAGGGCCATGATGAGAATGTGTATGGTGGATGAATTAAAACGGTCTCTTCATAAACCTGTGCATGTGCAGTCCTCCCAGCATCATATAACTCAGGCCCTTAGTTAAGTGATTGTTATAATAATAATAATAATAATAATAATAATAATAATAATTTTATTTATATAGCGCTTTTTATCCACCAGGACTCAAGTTACGTTACAGACATCAAAAGCAATGCACATTGGCCCTCATTCCGAGTTGATCGCACCAAGCAACTTTTTGCTGCTGGTGCGATCAACTAATCTCTGCCTACGGGGGAGTGTATTTTAGCATAGCAGGGCTGCAATCGCTTGTGCAGCCCTGCTATCCTAAAAAAGTTTCCTGCAAAACAAGACCAGCCCTGGACATACTTACCCTGTGCGACAGATCCAGCGATGATGGGCTCAGCTTTAACGTCAGACATCTGCTCTCCATTCGCCTGGACACGCCTGCGTTTTTCCTACCACTCCCCGAAAACGGTCTCCGACGGTCAGTTGACGACCCGGAACGCCTTCCTGCACTCAATCTTCTTGCGATCACCACTGTGACTGCTTTTTCTGCTGTCAGCGTCGTTGCCCGGCAATGGCTGTCGTTGGGCAATGACGCACATGCGCATTACGGACCCTGCGCATGCGCAGTAGTGACCCGGTCACAGCTGTGCGTACGAAAGCACGCTGCGATCGGGTCGGAATGACCCCCATAATACAGAAGAATTAAAGAAAACAGCAATAGACAAGCTGCACAGACATAAAAAAAGAAAACCTAGAGCGCACAGTTAGCATAATGCAGGATTTGCATAGACATTTTGAGCAATAATTTCCAAGGGTTTTATATTCCACCCTCACAGGGTACCAGGTGAGGCAGCCATCTAGGGTTCACTGCGTAGGATTACCCAGGGGGGAATAGTCTACCCGTAGAAGAGATGACACAAAATGATTGCAGCGTCCTAACTCTCAAAGTAGGGTTCCAATAAAACCATCAGGTCCATGTAAATTTTCATCCCATCCACAAGTGTACCAGATGAGGCAGCCATGTTGGGTGCACTACGGAGGTTACACTGTGGGAGGTGAGCCATACAAGAGCCAAATGCATGTTTGGAAAAACTGACACGTGTATAGTAGCATGCTATACCCTGCATGGAAAGATCCACATGAAGTACACCCTGCCCACGGAGGAACCATCTGAGGCAGCCATCTGGGGCACACTGCGTAGGTTGCTGCTGGCAGGGTGTGCAATCAGTGGAGGTAAACATTACAGGAATAGCACACAGTAGGGTGGAAGTACGCTGTAAGAAGAAAAAGAAGAAAAAAAGAACACATATCTAGGAAATAACAGATGGAAAACTGTAATAACATTATTTTGATATAATTATAAATGTCCTGTTCTCCTATGAGCAGTGCGGGTGGATGTCAAAATGTGGGGAGCACACTAATGTCCAATGTGACCCTGCTGGGCCTGGTCCTGGTGCTCACCCCCCTCAGTTCCCTGCTCAGCTTGAGGGGTACGCCCGGGAGCACTCATGATGTTCTCAGAAGGAGGGGTAGTAGGCATGGTCCTAGTGTTCCCTGGCAGAGGTGAGGAAAGGCCACATAATGATGCTGAGCTGCAATGTTTGTGGAACTAGTTTAATTAGAGATTCTAGCGTAGTCCAAAGTCCAACTCCAGTTCTAACTTCATCCTTAAAATACATCCTTAACAAATGCATACTTCACAAATGCATGCAGGCCAAGTACTTATTGCAGGCCTTGATGATATTGGTCTTAAATACTACACAGTATATCAGCTAGCACAGGGAAAGGTGTGCATCAGGAAGTTCAGCTAATTAACAGAGGGGATTTTGCATTGAAGACACAGACAGTTGCAGACAAACTTTCTTGGGGTGTGAAAAGTGTAGCCAGAGAGAGATGGTAAACTCAGATATAGAAGCATGAAGATGGTTTTTTTTACCTGTGAAGTTTCAGTTCTGGTTCTAACTTCATCCTTAAAATACATCTTTAACAAATGCATACTTCACAAATGCTTGCATTTGTGACTGCTATTCATGACCACCTAACAGGTTTATTGTATCATGGTATGTATGTGGAGATGGTCATACTGCAGAGCCTGGCAGTGCTGTGGGAGCTGCGGTTTAAACTTGGTGCCAGTTCTGCAACCAATCAAAAGCTGTGGTGGTGGGCATTTGAATATGGCACCACCCTCAAGTCAATAGCAGCCAATGGCAGCAGAAAAGAAAAGGCGGCTCTCCTGGCTATGATAGGTCAGCAGCCAAGGAATGAAGGTAAGGACCAGAGTGGCCTGTATTGTTGAGAAGCAAAAGAGCGCAGTGAAACTCCCCACTGCAGACTCTCCCATCGTACAGGTAGGCCCTCTGTGAGGCGTAAAGTTAACCCCTTTCTAGACCACCAGAGATTGGGCACTATGCCCATGGACACAATAGAAGGCACTAGACCCTATAGTGGTAAGAACCCCCCTTCCTTCCAGGTGATCAGTGACCCGGGCACTAGGCCCAGGTCACTGAATGCCACATATAGGCAGGCTTTATGCCTGAGCAACAAATAAAAGTGATTTGGGCATTATGCCCAGGTCAATCCAACTAGCCCATAATTCAGCAGGCCAAAAGGGCCTGAGACTCCTGTTGAATAAAGCACAGTATCACTGGAAATGCCCAGGCAGGCTAAAAGGGCCCCTTCCCCTTATCAGAGAGACTCTGGGCATTAGGTTTAGGCCACTTCACTGTGTGGTCCCTTTGATAAAAGTTACTCTGGGCAAGAGGCCAAGACTGCAGTGAGTTAATTAGGTGTATTGCAGGTCTGAGCCCGCTAGTGAGTTATCTGGGCACTAGGCCCAGATCATTCTATTAACATAACTTGGTTTGTCCCTGTAATACTTCTGGGTAAATTGGTTAATACCAATAAGTGACGCTGTGTAGTTGGCCCAGTAGATTAGGCAATCCTTTTGTAGACATGAGCAATAGGACCCTTTTATTTAATACAGTGAGCCCCTGGCAAGTGACTGGGCAGTAGGTCCAGGTCACTGTAAACTAGAAAGGCATTTACAAGTCTTGGATCCATCGTAGGTAAAGTGGGAGGGGATCTTTAGTTGAGGTGTGGTGTAGCTGTGTGGCTCCCACCCTCCAGATACATTCATTATGTGGAGCGGCCCAGTTCCCCACACTTGTCTATAACTGTTTCCCCTTTTAAGGAGGGTTGTCAGGTCCCCACTTAAATAGCAGTTTCCCGCTAGAAGTTGCCAGAACCCCCAGGAATAGAAAAAGGTTGAACAGCTCTATTAGGCAGGGATTTAAAGAGTGTTCGAAGCTTCCCCAGTGAAGGTGACAGGTGGCTGGTTGACTGTGCTGTTATTCTCATTGGCTCTTGTCTCCTTATATGTGTTGTCTTTTTCTCACTCCCTGCTGGTCATAGTTTCCTGGCTGCAGCGGGATATACTATAGCACACTGCAGTGTTCGTGTGCCCAGCTCCATGTTAGCTATATAATCTGTCATGTTCATCATACTGTCTTTTGCAGTGTTGTACCTCGTCTGTTTCCTGTGAGGTCACATGTCTCCTCTGTGTTCAATTGCTTCTTCCGTACCCCTGCTACCTGTAGCTCCACCTATAGGTCGAGAGTCCTCAGTGTTTTAGTGCTCTCTTTCCTAAACACTCTAGCTCTTATTTCACCAGCCTTGTCTCTGTCTGGGACTTTCCCGTGTTTATATCTTTGGCTCTTCCAATTTCTCCCTGGCACCGTAGTGTTTCTTTATATGTCTTACCTTTATCTTTGTGCTACTCCTCTCCACTTATGGCTCCTCCTTCCTACCGGCATTGATTCAGGTCACTCAGGGTTAAGCTCATACTACCACCAGTGGCATAAGTCCTGGTGGCATCCCGGTACCGGTAGGCATACCATGCCTTAAGGGAAAAGCGGCAAGACTAGAAAACCTATTGGTGAGTTCTACGAGTCTTAACCTTGGTTGTACAGGGTCACTGCCCAGAAGATCTCCAAAGTCTCCTTGGCAAGAAGATTCCTCAGTTGTAACAAAGAGTCAGGAATGTGGTTTACTTTTGTATTGTTGTGTTTGGTCATTGTGATTGTTATTTTCATGCAGGGTAATTTGTTAGTTACAAACTGTTTGTATGTTAAATGTATTGCCGAACTACACACGCAGTTAACTGTATGTTGGGGGTGATGTTGTTGTAGTAAGCGTAGTTGCGTGACACACTAAGTTAGGTATAGGCCCGCACATATATGGTGTTTGTCATCTCCTTACAGGGATTAGTAGGTGAGTGAGTGGACGAAGTACAAGATTAACATTGGCTACGACCATCCTTGTTTGCCTGTCTCTTTATTTCTGTCTATCATCCTTCTGGATAGACAGTGGACCTTGCACTCTGGTGCAAGGTTTAATCTTCACCTGGTGAGTGAGTACCTGCAGATGAAATTTGGGTTCTGAGGCCAAGAGTGCAGAGGATGACCTTGGCTTAAGTCTGAAAACCTTATTTGTGAAAGGTCTCGGATCAGTAGGGTGTGTCGGTCTGCTTTGAGGATGGCCAGCTCTCACATCATCTACTTCCTTCTAGATCTTCGTGTCCATGTCTAGTCTGTATACCAGGACTGTCTGTTACCTATACGCCTTAAAGATGAGAGGGTATGAGATAAGGTAGGCTATAAGACTACACCTGTATGGCAGCAGCCTCACACCGCACCCCTCTTACATGTACATGCTAGTTCTAAAATGTTAGATTAGATTGGACACAAGAAAACTGAGTTTTGATTACATTTTCATTTGCTTTCTGTCCCACAATGGTTAGTATGTTGTGTTCTATCTCCTGGAGGTGTGACAGTTGCTATTGCTGAGCTACAAAAAGTTTCATATAACTACATAGAAAGTTTCCTATACACAGCAACAGTGACACTTGTAGGCTTTCAGACTGTAATGCAACACAAATAAAAAAGGTGAAAAATGGTAGCAGAGCATTTAAATTAAACATGTTCCAGTAATAGGAAGATGATAGTGTTAATGTGAATGTTTAATCCAACGGTGCACATTAATTTAAAACATATTTTATATTTATTGCTCATGTTTGTAGTACAATATATTTTTCTGTTATCATTCGTGACCTTCTACCTAATGCACACATAGAAGGTTTTGAATCCGATGATAAGGGCAGATAATATGAACTGATGAAAGCAACAAAAAGATCATGTGACCAGTTTAGAGTTGGTTGCCAGCACTACTGTTCTCTAAAATCATATGCTGGAGCATTAGACAACAAACTCTGCAAAATATTCAGTTTATTATCATTTATGATGTGTGCAATAAAACGTCAACCTTATCAGCTGCAACCTTCAAGGTATTGTGCAAAAATGTATTAGGTGTCCATAGCAACTATCTCTTGGTTCTATTCTTGTTTGCACAACACACCCTTCCCAACAATGAAAACCTTTGCAAAATTACTTTTTTTTTCTTTTTGCTCTATACATGATTCCATGGTGTCTGCTAAAATCTCCTGTTAAAACACCACTGGGTATTCACTTTGAGCAAACATAACAAGGTTGTGAACCATGGGGGTCATTCCGAGTTGTTCGCTCGTTGCCGATTTTCGCTATACTGCAATTAGTCACTTACTGCGCATGCGCAAGGCACGCAGAGCGCATGCGCTTAGTTATTTTACTAAAAACTTAGCTGTTTTGCTGTAGCGTCTGTGGCGCTTTTCAGTCGCACTGGTGTTTGGTAAATGATTGACAGAAAAGGGGCGTTTCTGGGTAATAACTCAGCGTTTTCCCGGCGTTGGCTAAAAAACGCAGGCGTGTCAGGGAAAAACGCGGGAGTGTCTGCAGAAATGGGGGAGTGGCTGGGCGAACGCAGGGTGTGTTTGTGACGTCAAACCAGGAACGAAACGGACTGAGCTGATCGCAGTGTACGAGTAAGTCTCGAGCTACTCAGAAACTACAAAGAATTATTTATTCGCAATTCTGCTAATCTTTCGTTCGCAATTCTGCTATGCTAAGATACACTCCCAGAGGGCGCGGCCTAGCGTGTGCAATGCTGCGAACAACTCGGAATGACCCCCCCATATTCACACGTTGATGATACTCACAAAAACATGTCCTGTTACGAAAGTATTTTGTAAAACGAAATAATATACAGTATGTTTCCTGTTTATTAGGTTAGATGCAGTATATAGACAATTGAAATTGTTGTATATACGTACATGCAGTGAGATGGTGGCACAGGTATGTACACACCAGCGGAATATGGGCCTAATTCAGACCTGATCGCTGTGCTGCAAATTTGCAGAGGTCTGCGATCAGATAGTTGCCGCCCAGGGAGAGTGAAAACCCACCCCGTTCAAGTATACAAATGCATGGGTACGCCGTGCGAAAACTTTGGCAGGCAGCGGACATCTCCAAATCCATTCGCAACTCACTCACCATCTAATGATTTTTCCATACTGTGCAGTGTGTGCGTAGCCCAGAACTTACATCTATAGTGCGATAAAAACAGGCTGATCATGCCGGAGCTGACGTCACGCATCATCCCTGAAAACAATTGGGAACACCTGCGTTTTTCCTGACGCTCCCAGAAAACGGGCAGTTACCACCCAGAAATGTCCGCATCCTGTCAATCACCTTGCGAACACTTTGCAATCTAAATTTTCGCAACATCCTGTCGCTGTTTGGTGTCACGCCTGCACATTGCGGTGCATATGCATGCGCAGTCATACAATAATCGGATGCTGTGTGATTTGGCACAGCAGCGAGCAGCTCTGAATCGGGCCTGGGCCCTCATTCAGAGTTGATCGCACGCTAGCAGTTTTTTGCAGTCCAACGATCAGATAGTCGCCCCCTACAGGGGAGTGTTTTTTAGCTTTGTTAGTGTGCGAACACATGTGCAGCCGAGCAGTACAAAAAAACGTTGTGCAGTTTCTGAGTTGCCCAGGACTTACTCAGCTGCTGCGATCACTTCAGCCTGTCTGGGACAGGAATTGACATCTGACACCCGCCCTGCAAATGCATGGACACGCCTGTGTTTCCCCAACCACTCCCAGAAAACAGTCAGTTTCCACCCACAAAATCCTTCTTCCTGTCAATCACCTTGCGATCGGCTGTGCAAATGGATTCTTCGTAAAACCCATTGCACAGCAACGATCTGCTTTGTACCCGTGCAACGCGCCTGTGCATTGCGGTGCATACGCATGCGCAGTTCTGACCTGATCGCAGCGCTGCAAAAAACTATAGCGAGTGATCAGGTCTGAATTATCCCCCTTATGTCTTAACACATTTAACAGTGCAGTGTCTCAACCAGTGATGTGGTTTATAGTTGATCGTAGCTACAGCCATGCTTACTGAAGTACACTGAGTATTACATTAAGCACAGCAGGCTTGTGGCAGGTCACTAGCCAATGTCTACACTGCAGGTAATGGTAGGATCTCTCTGGAGATAAGGGGAAGGCATCCGTCTCCCATTATTTCACTCTACACAGTATCAAGATGGCACTGTGCTGGCGCAGTACTATCTATGGTGGCCATCTTGGTTAGGAAAGCTTCCCTGGATGAACCATCTTGGAGCACTGCTATACCAACACCCCCCACCCCCTTGCTTCAGGCTGCTTTATGTTACATAAGAATTCAATTAAAGCTTTCTTGTAGTAACCTGTAACAAATGTGAAGTTAATTACATTAAAAAAACATCAACATATCAATTGACTTTAGTTTGACCTTTATGGTAGAAACAAAAGCAAGAGTCCCCTTTGACTGACAGCATGGACCACAGCAACAGACTCTCGACTTGCAAACTGTGCATGTCTTTTACGCTTGTGACTTTGAAATCTTGCGAGACAGCTTACCTGGAGACACCCCTAACTTTTCCAATGGCACTCTGGAGTCAGCAATCCCTCCTAATGCTGACCCATCCATGCCTCTCTTGCTGACTCCAGAGTGCCATTGGAGAAGTTAGGGGTGTCTCCAGGTAAGCTGGCTCTCAGATGCTGTAGGAGCCATTATCATGTGGCCTTACACTGGGCATTCAGACCCAGACATATGTGTAATTATTTATGGTGTGGGTGTGGGGTGCGGTGGCCCCTATGTCGGTATGGCTGGGCGGCCTCAGGTCGGCACACCCTAACACTTTATTAACACTCGTGATTTTCCCTATCACTTTGTATGTATTTTTGTATTATTTTAATCACACTTCACTTACATAGCACTTATGTGCTTCTTATTAAACCTTATTAATTTTCACCTGTGTGCTGACCTGGGGTGGCCGACCTGTGCCGATGTGATGGGGTCCTGCACCCCAGACCCATACCTACTATTAGAGACCCCCAGTGATGGAGACGCCTTTGCCGATCGGCCTGGGGGCTTAACCCTATATCTGCAGATATACGCAACTAAGATCTCCGTATTATCTGATTATTATGTAGTATTACTTTTAACTCAGTGTGCATTAGGGAACACAAATAGTTTTTTCTTACCCAGAATTACCCCTCCCTTTTAGCACCTGAGTGACATCACAATCTGATTGAGCAGCTTACCAATATATGTGCATTGTATTTAGAGAGGCATGGATGGGTCAGCATTAGGAGGGATTGCTGACTCCAGAGTGCCATTGGAGAAGTTAGGGGTGTCTCCAGGTAAGCTGGCTCTCAGATGCTGTAGAAGCCATTATCATGTGGCCTTACACTGGGCATTCAGACTCAGACATATGTGTAATTATTTATGGGATGGGTGTGGGGTGCGGTGGCCCCTATGTCGATATGGCTGGGTGGCTTCAGATCAGCACACCCTAACACTTTATTAACACTCATGGTTTTCCCTATCACTTTGTATATATTTTTGTATTATTTTAATCATAATTCACTTACATAGCACTTATGTGCTTCTTATTAACCCTTATTAATTTTCACCTGTGTGCTGACCTGGGGTGGCCGACCTGTGCCGATGTGATGGGGTCCTGCACCCCAGACCCATACCTAGTATTAGGGACACCCAGTGACGGAGACGCCTTGCCGATCGGCCTGGGGGATTAACCCTATATCTGCAGATATACGCAACTAAGATCTCCATATTATCTGATTATTATGTAGTATTACTTTTCATTCAGTATGCATTAGGGAACACAAATAGTTTTTTCTAACTTGTTATTAGGTAAACTGCTGTGGACATGGCTTCTGCCCCAAACGGCTTCTCTAGGCCTGCATAGTTAAGCATTCTCTACTAGTGTAAGGTTTGCTCGTTCCCTTATACCATTTTTCTCAGCAGTATAGGTAATAGTCAATTGATTACATATTTTCTCAAGAATTGTTCAACCTCTCTGTTGAGATATTCTTCACCATTATCCGATCTCAAGGTTCTGAGCCTGTGACTTATTTGATTTCTACAAGTCTTTATAAACATAAATCTTTTTGCCACTTCAGAGTTTTCTTTGATAAAGTACATGTGTGTCATTCTTGTGAAGTTATCTATGAACATCCAAAGTATCTGTATTCATTGACAGACTTGACTTCCACTGGACCACACACATATAAATGTACTGTCTTCAGTGGTTTTGTTGTAGCTCTGCTTGTTGACTTTGTAAATGGCTGATGATTTGGTTTCCGTAATATGCAGCTCTCACATAGGGGGGTTCTATGTGTTAGTCACTGATATTCCTATGATCATCTGGCTCTGCAGCTTTTGAACACTTTCGTATCCAAGGTGGCAAACTCTTCTGTGCCAGAGTTCCAATGACTGTGACTCAGTTGTCATTGCATACTATAGCAATGCTGTGCATTAAGGAGATACTGTACAATTTGCTGACACCTTGTGCATGAAGTGATAACAGTACAACTTGTGTTTCTTGCTATGCTTTTTCCTTTAGCAAAATTAACATTGAGTCCTCTCTGTTCAAGGACACTGATAAGATTAGTTCCTATCTCTGGCACACAAAACACATTTTGGATTTCTGTGATTTCTGTTCCAGTCTTTAAGCAAGCTTTACTTGTTCCAACTTTTGCAGCTGTTAGTGTTCGATTCCCAATCCCTTTAATTATAATAAGATCACACTCAGTTAACTTGGTGTACCATTCCTCATTGCAGCTGAAATTACATTTTGTGCCTGAATCAATATATAAACCATCCTTTCTGTGGCTATCTGTACCACTCAGGGCCTGATCTCTGGATGCTTCAAACTCTGAGACTCCTGTGAGGTAGACCAATTCCTTAGTGAAGTGGGCAGTCTGGGGGTTTAATGATACTAGTCACAGTAAATCCTGTTATGTCCCTGTCCCCCACAGCTTGATGCCATGCATTGTGCTATTTCAAAGCAGAAATTGGGGCCACGACAACGCAATTACCTGCACTGCTACCAATAGTGCAAATAAGGTGGTACTGGCCAGTATGCCATACAATTAACAAATTGGTAGCCAGTATGCCGTAACTGCCCCTACCACCTTATCACCAGAACTTTTGCAGCACCGTCATTAGGTGGGGCACGAAGCTTAGGTAGTCACAGTGGCAGACCCTTGAGTGACAGGGGTCAGCCCAGCAGCTCCTAGAGTGCTGGGCATGCTTCCAGCTTGATGAGAAATGGGGGGTGTCTTGCAGACATGCACGTCTTGCGCATCGCCACGCATATTTCTCTGGCGCACACCTTAGACATGCTCACAGAGTATGTACAGGAAAATAAATCTGCTTGGACAGTCCGAAACCTCAGTACTTCTCAACTTTGTTTCCTCAACTGAATCTCCCAAAGACCACAATTTAAAAGTAGTTAAATATGCTCTTAGCCATGTATTATTATTAATATTATTATTATTATTATTATTATTATTATTATTATTATTATCATCATCATCATCCAAGGGTGGTATTTTTATTCATGCACCATGTTATGACACAGTTCTGTTGTGCACTGGATATACAGGGCCTAAAAGTAGATTTTTACATATGCTGAACCACGGGGTATATTTACTAAAGTGCAAGTTTTCAAATGTAGAAATGTTGCCCATAGCAACCAATCAGATTCTACTTATCAAATTAGCAATACATATGAGCACTAGAAGTAAAAATGAGTGGTACCTATAAAAATAATTTATTAAAAAGCTTTAATACTGAATTATAAATGCTTATAGCTCCTCAGTGAGAAATTTCTTTATGTGAAGGCTGAGTGTTCACTGCGGTGTGCCCTTGTTGTAATTTTCCAGGAATAGTGGATAGCAATATTCCTATCTGACCCTATCTTGTAAGTTCCAATGGTGTTCTGTCTTTTCTTCCAGAGCTGGACCCAGCAAGGTCCCCGTGCAATGTCTGCAATGGGGCTGATGGAAAGACATCCATTTGCATGTAGTTGCAGCACCCACTGCACGAATCCTAGCGGCATCTGCCGCAACTGCCCATTGCCCATGATGCTGCTAGGACACATGCAGCAGGTGCTGCAACTAAAGGCAAACAGGTGCTCTTTCCATCACCCCCATTGCAGACATTATTAACAATTTTTAATAAATTATTTTTACAAGTTCCACAAATGTTACACTTATTTGACACTTTCTAGCTTTCATATGTATTGCTAATTTGATTGATTTTCATTGGGCAGCTTTTTTACACACACACACACACACACACACACACACACACACACACACACACACGCACACACGCACACACACCAAGCGTGGAATCACTTCTTTATTATTAGATTCTACTTACATTTATCTAGCACCTTCTACAAGATAAGAGCTAGAATCTGGTTGCTATAGGTAAAATCTCCACATTTGAAACCCCGCACTTATACCCCCAGGTACTCAACCATAAACTACTGAAGTTGGCTCTAAATGAATGATATAAAGACATAACTGAAAGCAGACAAGAAAGCCAAAGGTTTTAGGAGAGCAGTTACATATCAGTATTTTATAGATGTATGAAGGTGAAAAACCAATGTAACTATATTACTTACAGTATAGCTTCACATTCTCTGTAAATTTAAGACAAGACACTGTAAAAGGGATAATCTAATATTTCCTTCTTCCTTCTATGTGTTACTGGAGGGACGATCTCGGAGGGAGAAAAACGGATGGATTATATGGGTTCATTCCTAGTCTCTGACTACTAAATTAACGTTCCCAATCAAGGAACAGTTTCATGAAGTACTCTTTCAGAGTTGCCTCTAGTGTCATAAACATAGAGCTTCTTCCGATGGTCACTAAAATGACCAAGTTTTCCAGTTGCCAAATCAAGGATAGAGGTATACTATATTGTCAGGCTTTTATGGAGTGTCAGAACTTTAATTATATCACTGCTGCAAATAACATTCCTAAAATTGTGACAGGTTATGAGGGGATGCGGCTATGAACGTGGCAACTACAGTTTACGTGTCAAGAACGTGGCAACTACAGTTTAATGCTAAAAAATGCAAAATTATGCACCTGGGTCTCAAAAACCCAAAGGCTAAATATAGTATCAAGGGTACTATAATGGAAACTACTGAGGAGGAAAGGGATTTAGGA
The DNA here is from genome assembly GCF_028390025.1 of Pseudophryne corroboree. Classification (NCBI taxonomy): domain Eukaryota; kingdom Metazoa; phylum Chordata; class Amphibia; order Anura; family Myobatrachidae; genus Pseudophryne; species Pseudophryne corroboree. The sequence goes on from NC_086448.1 coordinate 717,219,143, forward strand.
GTCACTATTTCAAGTGACTTAAAGGCAGGAAAGCAATTCAACAAAGCAATGAGAAAGGCAAGTCAGATGGTTGCATAGCAAGAAGAATCAGTAGCAGGAAAAAAATGCCACTGTATTGGTCATTGGTTCGGTCTCATCTTGAATACTGTGTCCAGTTCTGGAGACCATATCTCCAGAAGGATATAAATACATTAGAGAGTGTACTGTCAAAGTCGAAAATATTATAAGCACATTCATCACGTACATACACCACACAGATGGCCTCCGTGCGGGTGCTTGTTCTGCCGTACGTGCACATACTCGCAAGCTACGTATAATTGCTTGCGCAGTCTTGCGTGTTAGCGTGTGGTATGAGTAATTACAGTAGCATATGCATTCGCATGGAAAAGCCACAAAGACATATCTCATATTTAATTCACATAGCACATAATGTACACATAGTCTGCACGCACCACACCAGCGAGTTTCATTTGTTTAAAAGGTACAACAACAGAGGGATTTGACTTTACAGGATTTGAGGGGACAGAATTAGGTTAGGAGGTGGTGTTTTGTATCCAGCTGTACAGTATTTTAAGAGCAATATTCCGGTAGCAGTTTGCAGAAGATAGCACGCTCCTGCGCATAGATATGCGCAGGAACAGAATATTAATATTACACTGTTTTTACTGTACTCTGATATTCGGCTGGAACCCAGTGGATAACATCTGCAAGTGCACCTGGACCAGGCATCGCCCACCTATTCAAACCGACCGATGACCCCTCCTGTACTGTAAATGACCAGCCCTTTGACCTATGAGTGAAAAGATTACAGATTCCATTGTTTCATGATTTGGACAAATGTATAAAAGCCACGCTGCCTGGCCGGTCAAACACATTCTCTGCAGGTCATCTAGCCAGATAGACTGAGGACTGGAACCGGGTGGCGCTGGTGTACAAACGTATGTATCATTGATTGTAGCCTGTTTCTCTTATGTAATTGTGTTATTGTTGTTATCCCTTTTGAGTAAATAACTGTTGGTGGGTTGTATCCCAACATATTTAAATACAATTGGTGTCATCTCCCTTTCCTGCTAGGGGTTATAGAGTGTACTCCGCCTCATATGTAGCTACTCAGTGCTTACAGCATGACGGCATGCGCATGCAACGTTACACACACACGCTTAGCGGTCGCAGCGGCCTGCACAAATATAAGTTAAAGGAATTGCTTTTTCTTCCTGTAAGTTAATCAGCATTAACAATTGGGGGCTCCTCCGGTCATCACACACTCACAGACTTGCAGGCCACAACAGACTTTGATCTATCAGCAAAGGGTGGAGACGCATGTTAAATAGCCTTTGCATTGTGCTAAAACCAGTTTGTGCTGATTAGATTGCGTCTGTTTTGTCTAGTCTTAGAGGTGCTGTTGTTGTAATCCGAAGGACACAGGAAAAAAGCCGTTTAAAATTTGTGTGTAAATTTTTGGCGTGAAAAACGTACACAAAGCATACAGATACTTTGCATACTCTCTCACATATTGTTGCCATAAGTTAACAGTCATTTTAGATCTGTGTGAAATCGGATACATTTGTTTGCTATATATATATATATATATATATATTTGAAATAGTGTATTAAGGGTGTAATTGTAAAACACAAAATGCAGTTCTGGCCTAGTCGTTAAGGTTTATACAGAACAAGTGTGGGTTGTGTTAGTGAGCGATAGTAGTTTTATTGCTCACATTTATCGAGATTGTGTGGTTTAAGTGAATTGCGGACGCACGTTTGTACACGTGGTACGGACAAAGTACAGAATCGTGCATGTGGCGCAGGGTCGCACACGTAACATAGAGGCACGCACGGTCGCGTGTTTACGCAAGGTTACGTAGGATTGTGGGGTACAAAGTATAACCACGTGATAGTTTGTTCAATTTAAGGTGGGATAGTATACATTTAATACTGTAGCACATAACTATCCGATTTCAAAGCAGGTTACCTTGATATTTTGTTTAAACTGTACTACCTCTGGGGTAAAGTAGCCGATCAAAGGGAGTGATATTTTCTGTACAGAAAAGAAAAACACTGTGTATTTGAGTGAGTGAAAGAAGGAGTGAGTGTACTGAACCCCGGAAGTCGGGATCCCGTTGTGACACTGAGTAAGCAGAGGCTCGGTGGCGTAGGGTCGGCTGACCTACGTTAATACACAGAGAAATATGCAAGTCGTGAGGAGATTTGCAGAGGAGCGTGATATAGAATTGTGCATTGTGAAGTTTAGAATTGTGAATTGAAGTTAAGGTTTTGTGTTACGCTCCGGCTGAGGAGTGCAGCTTGTGAGTTCGACTCCACTGATCGCAGGACGGATAGATAACAAGTATCTATACGCTGTGCGATTGGACCGCGCGTTTGTGCATACGATACGTGGCGCAACGTGATAACAGTTTGCGTGCTTTTGCGTAAATTTTGTTATCATACGCGTCGTGTAGAGCATACGCAAGCGTGATTTGTGTATAGTAGAAGGACGTTTTTTTGCTGTCTCTTTCAGGAAGAAATTGTCCAAGGTGAGATGTTCACTGGAAAGGGGGATCTATAGTCTGTTTCTCTCCCTACACAAATTTCAGTAAATAGAAACCAGTTGCTAATAGGGTCCTCACTGGGTACGCGGTGGTCACTATTGGAGTGAGTCATGGTACATCAGCAGAGAAGGAGCGAGTGAAAGCGCTAGGTTGACTTTCACCGTCTACTCGTGTTGTGCATTTGGGGATTGTGTATCAGTCAAATAGTCCACAATGGGATCCAATTGCACAAGCGGTGGGCGTATGGTTGCCAGGGTTCAGGCTGGAGAGTTGCGGCCCAAGGGGTCAGCAAGGTTTATTATGTGTGAGAAGTATGGTCCACACACGGAGGCTTTTTGCAATGAATGGGTGCGTCTGACTGCTGAAGATAAAGCATCATTCCCTAGGGTGGGCAGCTTTGAATCAGAGGTATTGCAGAGCATAAGGATTAGAATATGTCTGATCAAATCTAGAAAACAGAGGATCATACATACCGACTGTTTAAATCTGTGGCAACAAGAGGGGGAGGTGCAAAGGGAACTGGCTCGCACAGCAAGTTCCAAACCTAGCGGGAAAGTGATTACAAGTGCACCACCACCCCCATATGTCGATGGGGAGAAATTGTCTACAACCAATGGTGCATTGGTAAAGGATAGCAAAGTGATTAATCAATGTGTTAACCCTAACCCTTGCCAGTTGTATCCTGTTTTAAATTTTCCCCAGAGTGGTGAGGAGGATGATGATTAGCCCAGCACGATATCGGCACTCTCTTTAGCAGCCACCATAGAGGGTACCCAGGTGGGCACGGCCCAACCACCGAGAGTAGTAGCAATACCCTCCAGTGGAGGTGTGAGTGAGGTTGTGTCCACTGGTAAGTACGGTACCATAAATTAGGCAGAGACAATAGCTCCCCGTATTATAGAATCAAACCAAAATGATGTAGTTGAGTTAAATCCAGTCAGGGTGATTGCAGTTCCCAATGGGAGAACTGATAGTCAGGGAGTAACTCCCATCAGGAACATTGCTATGCATTGTCCTTGGTCCTGATCAGAGTTGAGGTCAATTATGTCAGAATTCCCCGAATCCAGAAAAGATCTAGTCGGATGCCAGAAATTCAATAAAGAATTGGGTAACGCCCATGAGCCTACAAACAAGGATTGGCGGACAGTGCTCAGAGCGGGTCTACCCTCAAATATTGACATCCCAAAATGAATTACCGATTGTAAATTAGATGTAGAAGTGCCTCTCACTGATGTGTACAACCAGGAGAATGTAAGGCAAATTAACATACAACTAGGACTGTATTTCCCTACTGTTGTTAAATGGAATAAAATCTTCTCCATAAGACAGAAGGATAGTGAATTGGCATCCGAATATTTCCATAGAGCACTGCAGGAAATGGCTAGATACACTGGGATAGAGTATATTACGGAAAATGCCAACCACCGGGAGGTAGCGGTCTCTGTTTTAATGGATGGATTAAAGGAGGCAATGAGGACGAGGGTGCAAACCTCTCTGCCAAATTGGAGAAGCATCTCGGTGGCTGCACTAAGGGAGTCCGCTATCGAGCATGATCGTAACATCAGTAAACACAGGGAGTCGCAAGGGGATAAGCTGACGACGGTAAGTATACAGGCTCTTACAAGAAGGCCCCATCAGCCCAAACCCCAGACCCTTGATGGTAAGCCACGGTCAGAGCCGGCGATACCCGCCCAGCATGGGTATGCAGTGCAGGGAGGCATTCCGCTGAAGAGGCGCTGAGCTCTCCCTGCTCTGCTACCCTTGTCCTTGCTGCTGCCAGCTCCATTGCGCCTGTCAAAGTGGAAGACAGGTAACGGTGCTGGCAGCGTGTAGTGCGGCTCTCAGTGCAAGGTCCCTCTAGCTTCCTTCCCCATCCTCCTCCCACCTCCAGGCTCCTCCTCATAGCGCTGCTGACAAATTCTGAGCATTTTGCAGGGCGGATAGAATTTTAGAGGTGTGGCCTAATTGTGGGAGGCGTGGCCACGCCCCCTTTTGGATTTTTAATTTTTATTTTACTTTTTAAACTTTGCAGAGTCCAGCGGGTTAGAAGGGCCTTGAGGAGCCCCTCAGCCAATGGCAATTCGAGTGGGGAGCATGATCAGTGTGATCACTCTCCACCTACCCATACAGGAACAGGCAGAGGCTCCACAGCAGCAGCCTCTCTGGCACTGCAGCACAGCAAACTCTGTCATGATGAGAACTTATGCTGTTGCTGCTGCCCAGTAAGAAGGGAGGGAGGAGTGCAGTGGACCAGGGCCCCCGCTGAGCCCCTTCATCAGTCCCAGGCCTGCGTAATTTGTACCTGCCCCCTCCCCTCTCGCCAAAACAGCCGACATCCTCCAGAGCTGCTGCTGTTGCTGGAGTAACGGAGCCTCCAGGAGGGTAGAGGAGGAGCAGTGCCCAAGCGTGGATCCAAGGCAGAGCATCAATCAGAGTTATGCCTACAAAGTAATGAAGCAGAAGGTACTACATTTACAGTAGCAGGGTGGTAGGTGTGACGTGGTTGGGCTATACCTGGCATAACGTGTATAAGCAGCTTTTACTGTGTGGTGTAACATGTATAAGAGTACTACTGTGTGGTGTAATGTGACTAACAGACATTACTGTGCGGTGTAATGTGAGTAAAGGACGCTACTGTGCAGTATAATGTGAATAACTGACATTACTGTGCGGTGTAATGTGACTAACGGACACTACTGTGCGGTGTAATGTGACTAGCGGACACTACTGTGCGGTGTAATGTGAATAACCGACATTACTGTGCGGTGTAATGTGACTAACGGAAACTACTGTGCGGTGTAATCTGAGTAAAAGATGCCGCTGTGCAGTGTAATGTGAATAACGGACATTACTGAGCGGTGTAATGTGACTAACGGACACTGATGTGCGGTGTAATGTGACTAGCAGACACTACTGTGTGGTGTAATGTGAATAACGGACATTTCTGTGCGGTGTAATGTGACTAACGGACACTACTGTGCAGTGTAATCTGAGTAAAGGACGCTACTGTGCGGTGTAATGTGACTCCGGACATCATGGCACCTATCTACACCTCTAATAAGGGGCACTACTGTGGGCATTGTGTATAAGTACTGTGTGGTGTAATGTGTATAAGGGGCACTAATGTGTGACGTAACATGAATAAGGGGCACTACTAGAGGGTGTAATATGAATCAGGGGCACTATGTTTGGGGTAAAGTGAATAAGATTGTAATACTGTGTGGTGTAATTTGAATTGCGGGCCACGCTCCTTTCTTGTGTGACCACATCCCTTTTTACGTCACGTCCTGTCCCTTTTTTACAGATGGGAGGGTGCAAATTTATAATTTGCAGGGGGGCGCCAAACACTCTAGCACCGGCCCTGGCCACGGTCAATAATATGTTTCCTTTGCAGGAAGGAAGGGCACTTTGCCAGAGATTGCAGAAGTAGCGGGACACATAGCGTATATAGACCCCCTAGACCTGAATACAAACCACGCTACAACACACATAGTTGGGACCATGGACCACATAGAAGGGATTATGAGCCGCATAGAGGGGAAACAAGGAGGTACCCACCCAGGAGGGACTGGCAGGCCCCCGAAAACTCACAGTTATCCCCCTCACATATTGTAGCTGCCAATGTGCTGTGGGAGGGTCCCACTACACAATAGAGGTTTGGCCACACCTGTAGTCTGCAGCCAGTGAAATTGATTGCTAGCCTTGGTAATGAACCTGAGGTCATGGTTGATGTAGCTGGTGTACCACTACCTTTTCTTGTAGATACAGGGGTGGCCAGATCAGTGTTAAATTCCACCACAGGTGTAAAAACCACGGGTAAAACAATTTCAGCAATGGGAGTAACAGGAACGGTGCAACAATACCCTTTGAATAGACCTGCAGAGATTATGATAGGGCCCTTGCAAACCAAACATTTATTTTTGCTGGCTGCATCGACTTCGACTAATCTACAAGGGAGAGATTTGTTGTGTAAAATACGGTGTGTCATATATTGTATCCCTGAGGGTGTGTTCTTAGATATCCCTGAGAACCATGCACAAGAAGTGCAAGATATATTAGACACCCCTCAAAGGCTAATGTTACGCTCTACTGTTATAGACACATGTCCATCGCAGGTAGAGGAAATGATGTCACAAATACCGGGTTCCCTTTGGACCAAAGATGGACAGGACACTGGATTGATGGCGAATGTAGCCCCAGTAGCAGTACAAGTAAAAGATGGCAGGATAGCTCCAAAAATCCCTCAGTATCTTCTGAAGCCAGAGGTAGAATTAGGAGTGTACCCCGTCATAGAACGGTCTGCTGTAGCAGGGCATCCTAGTCAGAACGTCCAGCACAGCCAATAGTCCCATCTTCCCTGTGAAAAAGAGTGGGGGGAGGGGTTACTGGCTAGTGCAGGATCTAAGGGGGATAAACAAGATAGTTGAGAGCCAATTCTCAGTAGTGCCCAATCCAGCTGTCATCCTTATGCAAATACCCCCACCTCGAAATTCTTCACTGTCATTGATCTCTGCTCTGCTTTCTTTTCTGTCCCTCTCCACCCTGACAGCCAATACCTCTTTGCCTTGACTTATAGGGGAGTACAGTACACCTGGACTCATCTCCCCCAAGATTTCATTGACAGCCCAAGTATTTTCTCCCAGGCCTTGCATGCCTGTCTGCAATCTTTTCAACCTGAGAGTGGGTCAGTGCTAATACAGTATGTTGATGACTTGTTGTTGTGCTCTGACTCATTCGAGTCGTCCTTGGCAGACACGAAGCAGCTTCTGTTTCATCTCTCCCAGACAGGACAGAAGGTTTCAAAGGATAAGTTGCAGTTGTGTTAGACTAAGGTTAAATACTTGGGGCATTGCTTGACGCAGGGACTTAGGCACCTGACCACTGACCGAATACAGGCCATCCGCGACATGACTCTGCCGCAAACTCAGCAACAGATCCGCACTTTCCTTGGAATGTGTGGATACTGTCGGAACTGGATTCCAGGGTTCTCTATAATGGCACTACCTTTGCAAGAAATGGTCTCCTCGAATAAACCGGAACAGGTCTCTCACACAGATGAGTCCGAACTGGCATTTGAGAGACTAAAACAGTGCTTGTCAAAGGCACCAGCATTGGGTATGCCAGATTATGAGAAGCCCATTGAATTATATGGTACTGAAAGCACTGGGTGTGCGGCAGGAGTCTTAAAACAGAAACATGGTGATGCCAGCAGACCGGTAGCCTACTACAGTGCACAGTTGGACACTGTAGCATGGTCTCTCCCCACTTGCTTGCGAAGCGTTGCAGCCATAGCTCTCCTGGTAAGTAAAAGCGAGGATGTAGTGTTAGGACATAACTTGACCATCCATACACCTAATGCAGTATCAGCCTTGCTAAACTCTGCCCAAACCAGACATGTCTCATCCGCTCGGTTTACAAGGTGGGAACTATCACTGATGACCCCTGTAAACATCACCATTGAGAGATGCAGCTCACTAAATCCTGCAACTTACTTGCCAAGTGTGCCTGGTCATGCACAAAGGGTGGAGGATGAGAACGATGGTGAAGGAGGATTTAGTGCAGATACTGATGCGCATGATTGTATGGAATACCTGAACCAAACTTTCACGGCGAGACCTGACATTAGAGACAACCCACTGGAAGGAGTAGACTTTACCTTCTACACTGATGGTAGTTGCCACAGACAGACGGAATCGGGAGACCTGTGCACCGGATATGCAGTTGTCGATGACAAAGGTATTATAGAAGCTGAACCCCTTGGCCCACCACACTCAGCACAAGTCACTGAGCTGGTAGCACTGACCAGAGCATGTGAGTTGGCAAAGGATAAGTCAGCCAATATATACACGGACTTTAGGTACGCCTTCGGAGTGGTGCATGATTTTGGGGCCCTGTGGCGCCTCAGAAATTTCATGATGGCAGCTGGCACACCTGTAGCGCATGCGTCCTACATCAAAAGGCTTTTGACAGCAATACAGGAACCAGACAGAGTGGCTGTTATCAAGTGTAAAGCACACACTTACAATCAAGACCCAATTTCACTTGGTAACAGCCGGGCAGACAAAGCTGCAAAATCAGCAGCAAGCACTACCATACGAACTAACATCACATCACTGATGACATTTAACACAGTCAACATGCAACAGTTAATTGAAATGCAAAATTTGTGTTCCCTACAGGAAAAGGCAGTCTGGAAGGTGAAGGGATATGGTCAGGAGTCCTCAGGACTTTGGATAGATGGAGTGCACCAGGATTCTCTTCTCATGCAGGTAAGAAAGCAATGACATGTCTTACTTGCTTGAGGAAGAATATTGGTAAGGCAATACCAACAGAGCCATCCCATATCCCTCCTACAGACGTACCTTTTCAGGTAATACAAATCGACTTCATACAGTTACCACCCTGTAGGAATTTGAAATATGTGTTAGTTTGTACCGATGTCTTTTCAAATTGGGTAGAAGCATTCCCCGCTGCCACAAATACTGCTGTGTTCACTGCAAAGAAAATTGTGCAGGAATTTGTGTGCAGATATGGTATCCCTAGAATGATTGAAAGTGATAGGGGTACCCATTTTACAGGTGAAGTCTTTCAGGTCATGTGCAAACTGATGGGTATTAATAGCAAGCTGCATACTCCATACCGGCCACAGGCAAGTGCTAAGGTGGAGAGAATGAACAGCACTATTAAGAATAAGCTGAGCAAAGTGATGGCTGAAACTGGATTGTTGTGGCCGGAAGCCTTACCGTTAGTGCTGTACAGCATCCGAACCACTCCCAGGTCACCGCTTAACTTATCACCCTTTCCTTTTGGTCGACAACCTCATGTAATGATAGACCCCCAGGATGATTTGAAGTGCAAAACCGAAATAACTGTGCAATATTTGGTTAGGATGAGCCAGCAATTGAGAAATCAGCAAAGGAATCTAAAACTGGTGATTCCTGACCTACCAAGTAGCAATTGTCATGATATTGAGCCTGGGGATTATGTGATGATTCAAAAAATTTTACGCTCAGGTTGCCTCGTAGACAGGTGGGAAGGACCTTATCAAGTTTTGTTGACCAGCACGACAGCACTAAAGGTCGCCGAGAGAGAGACTTGGGTCCACTCGTCCCACTGCAAGAAGGTTGCTGACCCGGAGAAACTCGTAACAAAGAGCAAGGTGAAGAGAACCTCATATCACTAGAGAATCTGTTCCAGGAAAGCTGAGTAGCAGGACTGTTGAACGGCACCTGAGTGCAGAGAACAACAAAATCAAAGACGGTTGTCGTACTATTTTTCTTTTTTCATCCCCCCTTCCCCACTGCATTTTTTTTTTCTTTTTATTTCCCTTGTTATTTTTCTTTTTGCTCCTTAAAGAAATGGATCTACCTCAAGAGACTGTGTTTTGGGTTTTTCTGGTGACTCTGTTTTTGATCAGGACAATCTGTTTTTGTGAGGGTCCCAGAGATGTCGAGCAAGGATCTGGAATGGGTTCTGATGGCGAGTACGGATTTGTAGGATCTCAAGAGCAGCACATCACTCTAGTAAAGGCTGGTATCAGTAAGCGATCTGGTAGTCACGGAGCTCGGAGGCACTGTGAAGGGTTATTGTCTGACAAATATTGTATATGTAGAAATTGCGAGAACATAGTCGAAGATGGGTGCATCCAGAGATGTCAGTAAAACAGTAATATTGACATTGGAGACATCCTTTGAGTGATTACCACTCATTAGTGGGTAAGGTCTTAAACCAAACGGAATGCTGGGTGTGCTCTCAAGTACCTCAAGGACAGAGTAAGTCGGGATTAGTGCCATATCCTTTAACGATAGATGAGGTACTCGAATTATGGGGTGGGAGACTGGTGGACAAGAAATTCAATATATCTAGGCCCCCTAGCTTGAAGCTCCACCAGTACCACGTAGATAGGTCATTATTATGTTTTAATGTGTCCAATTTCCGGAAACCAAGAAATTGGGAAGTGACTTGGAATAACCAGACAATGACCTTTTCACACAGAGCTGATAACGTTCCCATCAACTCTGAACTTGTACGTAAGATAGCCACAAGTGGGAGGTATTTTCGGTACAGGTATATATGTGGGATCAAAACCATGTCGGTTGGAAAAGTATCACAGTGGTATTGTGCCCACATCATCCAGCCCGATACATGTACTGAGCAAATGAGAGAACTAGGGATTGGTTTCTTTATAAGAAAGATATGTGATATGGTGTTGTTACATTTTGTCCCTTATGTTCTACCAGATTATGCATATTTCATATGTGGGAGTAAAGCGTACAAGTGGCTTACTCCGATCTCTGAAGGGTTGTGCTATATTGGAAGAGTATTACCAGAGGTCATGACCACAATGCACGATAAAATGAAAGACATTCACCGCAACGCTCAGACTCCTTATACCCATACCCATTATAAACACATCATCAAGAGACACCTCATAGATAGGACAGAGCACGCAGCCTCTGATTTGATCCATGAATCCACCGTGATTCAGTTCCTTCTCGTATTAGACATCACCCGTACTGCCAGAGGAACTATAAATTATAGGTATATCCATGCGCTAGCAAACTTGATAGATAATATCACTGAGATGTATGATGACACCTTCAGGTATACGGGCAGGGAGTTACAAGCCTGCAAGAAGGAGTTGATCCAGCACAGGATGGTCCTTATTTATGTCACGGCTGTGACAGGTGGGTACTGTGTTACTCTGTCAACTCAATATGGTGTGAAGTGCTGTACGTATATTACGAATAGCACTGACGACCCCACAGAGATCATCGATCAAAAGATGGACGAGATCTTGCAGTTAAAGTGGGAGTTCCGGAGGAAACACAACCTTACCTTGACGACTGTGGGTAATGAACTGACCGGCTGGGTCTCATGGTTGAACCCAAGCAAATGGTTCTCAGGGTTGGGAGAATGGGCACAAAGTGTAATTGTGACTGTAGGAAAGTTTATCCTTTGTATCCTGGGTGTCTTCATAATTATTGGTTTGATATTCAGGTATGTTCGAATTCTGATGCGGCGCAAGCACAGCACAAATTTAATGAGTCTAAGGAGCGAGGGCGTTGTCACAGCAGCGGATTTGATTTATGACCAATCTGTAGAAACAGTTTTATGATAAGGATTGCAAATGAATTTCATGGCCTGTTTCTTTCACCATTTTTCTCTGTTTCCCCCTCTACCCAGAAACATCCAACCAGAAAAGACATCAACCCCACCCAATTTTATGTGGATGTATTATCTTTATATATGTATATGTCTTACCCTCATCTCTGCAACCTCCAGTTAATGGCACACATAGTCGACAGATGTTATCCACATATAGTAGCACTCACATATGTTCCCCCTCCATGTATCATCAGATAAATGTGCTCCCCATTTGTTGGTATAAGCAGCCGGAAAGGTGAGGGCTAATGGCCTTGCCTAGAAAGAGCTCGGTAGTGTTTGTTTGCCCATTTTATCAGACCCTTAATACGGGATAAGAAGGAGTTAATGTATACTTCGCAATACCTCAAAGCTTACTTACAACATGTACGGCACGATGATACATGTCCCTCAGACATTAATTCATACATACATGCTTTTTCCTATCTCACTAGTTTATACATTTCCCACATACAACTCTCCCCCAGTTATCCGAACTTTGTATATAATGTATAGATAATATTTTCAGTTTATTAGTTATGTGTGGCAGTTATTATTGACTGCCAAAGGGTGGACTGTCGAAGTCGAAAATATTATAAGCACATTCATCAAGTACAAATACCCTACAGATGGCCTCCGTGCGGGTGCTTGTTCTGCCGTACGTGCACATACTCGCAAGCTACGTATAATCGCTCACGTGGTCTTGCGTGTTAGCGCGTGGTATGAGTAATTACGGTAGCATATGCATTCGCATGGAAAAGCCACAAAGACATATCTCATATTTAATTCACATATCACATAATGTACACATAGTCTGCACGCACCACACCAGCGAGTTTCATTTGTTTAAAAGGTACAACAACAGAGGGATTCGACTTTACAGGATTTGAGGGGACAGAATTAGGTTAGGAGGTGGTGTTTTGTATCCAGCTGTACAGTATTTTAAGAGCAATATTCCGGTAGCAGTTTGCAGAAGATAGCACTCTCCTGCGCATAGATATGCGCAGGAACAGAATATTAATATTACACTGTATTTACTGTACTCTGATATTCGGCGGGAACCCAGTGGATAACATCTGCAAGTGCACCTGGACCAGGCATCGCCCACCTATTCAAACTGACCGATGACCCCTCCTGTACTGTAAATGACCAGCCCTTTGACCTATGGGTGAAGAGATTACAGATTCCATTTTTTCATGATTTGGACAAATGTATAATAGCCACGCTGCCTGGCCGGTCAAATACATTCTCTGAAGGTCATCTATCCAGATAGACTGAGGACCAGAACCGGGTGGCGCTGGCGTGCAAACTTATGTATCATTGATTGTAGCCTGTTTCTCTTATGTAATTGTGTTATTGTTGTTATCTCCTTTTGAGTAAATAACTGTTGGTGGGTTGGATCCCAACATATTTAAATACAATTGGTGTCATGTCCCTTTCCTGCTAGGGGTTATAGAGTGTATTCCGCCTCACGTGTAGCTACTCAGTGCTTACAGCGTGACAGCGTGCGCACGCAACATGTACGCATCTGTTAGGGGTTACACACACACGCTTAGCGGTCGCAGCAGCCTACACAAATATAAGTTAAAGGAATTGCTTTTTCTTCCTGTAAATTAATCAGCATTAACAGTACAAAGAAGGGCAACAAAAATGGTGCATGGCCTACAAAACTTATCCGGAAAGGCTAAAAGATCTTAACATGTATAGCTTGGAGGAGAGAAGGGAAAGGGGGGACATAATAGAAACTTTCAAATATACCAAGGGTTTTCAAAAAGTTCAGGAGGGAAACATTCTTCAAAGGAAGAGGAGTATTAGAACTCGAGGACATACTGTACACTGAAACTGGTGGGAGGCAGGTTCAGGGGCAATTTAAGGAAAAATTACTTCACAGAAAGGGTAGTGGACAAGTGGAATAGCCTCCCATCAGAGGTGGTAGAGGCTAAAACTGTAGAGCAATTTAAACATGCTTGGGATAGGTATATGAATATCCTTACAAAGAATTAAGGTTCAAAAAGGGTTGAGATTACCTAAAGGATAAAAAAGGGGCAGACTAGATGGGCCTTGTGGTTCTTATCTGCCATCAAATTCTATGTTTCTATGTAACCAGGTGTAAACTGAGTCTTTATGTCAATCAGACAGCAGTGACTTTATTGGGTCAATACAAATGTAAATATCCTGGAACTCAGAGTCAATCTGTCCAAGATATTATATTTTTAATTACAGTACCTTTCCTATAGACCAGCGGTTCTCAGCTGCAGTCCTCAAGTACCACCAACAGGTCATGTTTTGTTGATCTCTAATCATGCACAGGTGAGTTAAATTATTTTGTTGGGTGAGTAATTATCCCACCTGCTTCCACAGACAGACATACTGAAAACATGAGATGTTGCGGCTACTTGCCCTGCTATAGGCATATATATACTAGAGATGTGCACTTGAAATTTTTCGGGTTTTGTGTTTTGGTTTTGGGTTCGGTTCCGCGGCCGTGTTTTGGGTTCGACCGCGTTTTGGCAAAACCTCACCGAATTTTTTTTGTCGGATTCGGGTGTGTTTTGGATTCGGGTGTTTTTTTCAAAAAACACTAAAAAACAGCTTAAATCATATAATTTGGGGGTCATTTTGATCCCAAAGTATTATTCACCTCAAAAACCATAATTTCCACTCATTTTCAGTCTATTCTGAATACCTCACACCTCACAATATTATTTTTAAACCTAAAATTTGCACCGAGGTCGCTGGATGACTAAGCTAAGCGACCCTAGTGGCCGACACAAACACCTGGCCCATCTAGGAGTGGCACTGCAGTGTCACGCAGGATGGCCCTTCCAAAAAACACTCCCCAAACAGCACATGACGCAAAGAAAAAAAGAGGCGCAATGAGGTAGCTGTGTGAGTAAGATAAGCGACCCTAGTGGCCGACACAAACACCTGGCCCATCTAGGAGTGGCACTGCAGTGTCAAGCAGGATGGCCCTTCCAAAAAACACTCCCCAAACAGCACATGACGCAAAGAGAAAAAGAGGCGCAATGAGGTAGCTGTGTGAGTAAGATAAGCGACCCTAGTGGCCGACACAAACACCTGGCCCATCTAGGAGTGGCACTGCAGTGTCACGCAGGATGGCCCTTCCAAAAAACACTCCCCAAACAGCACATGACGCAAAGAAAAAAAGAGGCGCAATGAGGTAGCTGTGTGAGTAAGATAAGCGACCCTAGTGGCCGACACAAACACCTGGCCCATCTAGGAGTGGCACTGCAGTGTCACGCAGGATGGCCCTTCCAAAAAACACTCCCCAAACAGCACATGACGCAAAGAAAAAAAGAGGCGCAATGAGGTAGCTGTGTGAGTAAGATAAGCGACCCTAGTGGCCGACACAAACACCTGGCCCATCTAGGAGTGGCACTGCAGTGTCACGCAGGATGGCCCTTCCAAAAAACACTCCCCAAACAGCACATGACGCAAAGAAAAAAAGAGGCGCAATGAGGTAGCTGTGTGAGTAAGATAAGCGACCCTAGTGGCCGACACAAACACCTGGCCCATCTAGGAGTGGCACTGCAGTGTCACGCAGGATGGCCCTTCCAAAAAACACTCCCCAAACAGCACATGACGCAAAGAAAAAAAGAGGCGGAATGAGGTAGCTGTGTGAGTAAGATAAGCGACCCTAGTGGCCGACACAAACACCTGGCCCATCTAGGAGTGGCACTGCAGTGTCACGCAGGATGGCCCTTCCAAAAAACACTCCCCAAACAGCACATGACGCAAAGAAAAAAAGAGGCGCAATGAGGTAGCTGTGTGAGTAAGATAAGCGACCCTAGTGGCCGACACAAACACCTGGCCCATCTAGGAGTGGCACTGCAGTGTCACGCAGGATGGCCCTTCCAAAAAACACTCCCCAAACAGCACATGACGCAAAGAAAAAAAGAGGCGCAATGAGGTAGCTGTGTGAGTAAGATAAGCGACCCTAGTGGCCGACACAAACACCTGGCCCATCTAGGAGTGGCACTGCAGTGTCACGCAGGATGGCCCTTCCAAAAAACACTCCCCAAACAGCACATGACGCAAAGAAAAAAAGAGGCGCAATGAGGTAGCTGTGTGAGTAAGATAAGCGACCCTAGTGGCCGACACAAACACCTGGCCCATCTAGGAGTGGCACTGCAGTGTCACGCAGGATGGCCCTTCCAAAAAACACTCCCCAAACAGCACATGACGCAAAGAAAAAAAGAGGCGCAATGAGGTAGCTGTGTGAGTAAGATAAGCGACCCTAGTGGCCGACACAAACACCTGGCCCATCTAGGAGTGGCACTGCAGTGTCACGCAGGATGGCCCTTCCAAAAAACACTCCCCAAACAGCACATGACGCAAAGAAAAAAAGAGGCGCAATGAGGTAGCTGTGTGAGTAAGATTAGCGACCCTAGTGGCCGACACAAACACCTGGCCCATCTAGGAGTGGCACTGCAGTGTCACGCAGGATGGCCCTTCCAAAAAACACTCCCCAAACAGCACATGACGCAAATAAAAATGAAAGAAAAAAGAGGTGCAAGATGGAATTGTCCTTGGGCCCTCCCACCCACCCTTATGTTGTATAAACAGGACATGCACACTTTAACCAACCCATCATTTCAGTGACAGGGTCTGCCACACGACTGTGACTGAAATGACGGGCTGGTTTGGACCCCCACCGAAAAAGAAGCAATTAATCTCTCCTTGCACAAACTGGCTCTACAGAGGCAAGATGTCCACCTCATCATCATCCTCCGATATATCACCGTGTACATCCCGCTCCTCACAGATTATCAATTCGTCCCCACTGGAATCCACCATCTCAGCTCCCTGTGTACTACTTTGTGGAGGCAATTGCTGCTGGTCAATGTCTTCACGGAGGAATTGATTATAATTCATTTTAATGAACATCATCTTCTCCACATTTTCTGGAAGTAACCTCGTACGCCGATTGCTGACAAGGTGAGCGGCGGCACTAAACACTCTTTCGGAGTACACACTTGTGGGAGGGCAACTTAGGTAGAATAAAGCCAGTTTGTGCAAGGGCCTCCAAATTGCCTCTTTTTCCTGCCAGTATAAGTACGGACTGTATGACGTGCCTACTTGGATGCGGTCACTCATATAATCCTCCACCATTCTTTCAATGGGGAGAGAATCATATGCAGTGACAGTAGACGACATGTCCGTAATCATTGTCAGGTCCTTCAGTCCGGACCAGATGTCAGCATCAGCAGTCGCTCCAGACTGCCCTGCATCACCGCCAGCGGGTGGGCTCGGAATTCTGAGCCTTTTCCTCGCACCCCCAGTTGCGGGAGAATGTGAAGGAGGAGATGTTGACAGGTCGCGTTCCGCTTGACTTGACAATTTTGTCACCAGCAGGTCTTTGAACCCCAGCAGACTTGTGTCTGCCGGAAAGAGAGATCCAAGGTAGGTTTTAAATCTAGGATCGAGCACGGTGGCCAAAATGTAGTGCTCTGATTTCAACAGATTGACCACCCGTGAATCCTTGTTAAGCGAATTAAGGGCTCCATCTACAAGTCCCACATGCCTAGCGGAATCGCTCTGTGTTAGCTCCTCCTTCAATGTCTCCAGCTTCTTCTGCAAAAGCCTGATGAGGGGAATGACCTGACTCAGGCTCGCAGTGTCTGAACTGACTTCACGTGTGGCAAGTTCAAAAGGTTGCAGAACCTTGCACAACGTTGAAATCATTCTCCACTGCGCTTGAGACAGGTACATTCCACCTCCTATATCGTGTTCAATTGTATAGGCTTGAATGGCCTTTTGCTGCTCCTCCAACCTCTGAAGCATATATAGGGTTGAATTCCACCTCGTTACCACTTCTTGCTTCAGATGATGGCAGGGCAGGTTCAGGCGTTTTTGGTGGTGCTCCAGTCTACTGTACGTGGTGCCTGTCCTCCGAAAGTGTCCCGCAATTCTTCTGGCCACCGACAGCATCTCTTGCACGCCCCTGTCGTTTTTAAAAAAATTCTGCACCACCAAATTCAAGGTATGTGCAAAACATGGGACGTGCTGGAATTTGCCTATATTTAATGCACACACAATATTGCTGGCGTTGTCCGATGCCACAAATCCACAGGAGAGTCCAATTGGGGTAAGCCATTCCGCGATGATCTTCCTCAGTTGCCGTAAGAGGTTTTCAGCTGTGTGCGTATTCTGGAAACCGGTGATACAAAGCGTAGCCTGCCTAGGAAAGAGTTGGCGTTTGCGAGATGCTGCTACTGGTGCCGCCGCTGCTGTTCTTGCGGCGGGAGTCCATACATCTACCCAGTGGGCTGTCACAGTCATATAGTCCTGACCCTGCCCTGCTCCACTTGTCCACATGTCCGTGGTTAAGTGGACATTGGGTACAACTGCATTTTTTAGGACACTGGTGAGTCTTTTTCTGACGTCCGTGTACATTCTCGGTATCGCCTGCCTAGAGAAGTGGAACCTAGATGGTATTTGGTAACGGGGGCACACTACCTCAAGAAATTGTCTAGTTCCCTGTGAACTAACGGCGGATACCGGACGCACGTCTAACACCAACATAGTTGTCAAGGCCTCAGTTATCCGCTTTGCAACAGGATGACTGCTGTGATATTTCATCTTCCTCGCAAAGGACTGTTGGACAGTCAATTGCTTGGTGGAAGTAGTAAAAGTGGTCTTACGACTTCCCCTCTGGGATGACCATCGACTCCCAGCAGCAACAACAGCAGCGCCAGCAGCAGTAGGCGTTACATGCAAGGATGCATCGGAGGAATCCCAGGCAGGAGAGGACTCGTCAGAATTGCCAGTGACATGGCCTGCAGGACTATTGGCATTCCTGGGGAAGGAGGAAATTGACACTGAGGGAGTTGGTGGGGTGGTTTGCGTGAGCTTGGTTACAAGAGGAAGGGATTTACTGGTCAGTGGACTGCTTCCGCTGTCGCCCAAAGTTTTTGAACTTGTCACTGACTTATTATGAATGCGCAGCAGGTGACGTATAAGGGAGGATGTTCCGAGGTGGTTAACGTCCTTACCCCTACTTATTACAGCTTGACAAAGGCAACACACGGCTTGACAAATGTAGTCCGCATTTCTGTTGAAATACTTCCACACCGAAGAGCTGATTCTTTTGGTATTTTCACCAGGCATGTCAACGGCCCTATTCCTCCCACGGACAACAGGTGTCTCCCCGGGTGCCTGACTTAAACAAACCACCTCACCATCAGAATCCTCCTGGTCAATTTCCTCCCCAGCGCCAGCAACACCCATATCCTCCTCATCCTGGTGTACTTCAACACTGACATCTTCAATCTGACTATCAGGAACTGGACTGCGGGTGCTCCTTCCAGCACTTGCAGGGGGCGTGCAAATGGTGGAAGGCGCATGCTCTTCACGTCCAGTGTTGGGAAGGTCAGGCATCGCAAACGACACAATTGGACTCTCCTTGTGGATTTGGGATTTTGAAGAACGCACAGTTCTTTGCGGTGCTTTTGCCAGCTTGAGTCTTTTCATTTTTCTAGCGAGAGGCTGAGTGCTTCCATCCTCATGTGAAGCTGAACCACTAGCCATGAACATAGGCCAGGGCCTCAGCCGTTCCTTGCCACTCCGTGTGGTAAATGGCATATTGGCAAGTTTACGCTTCTCCTCCGACAATTTTATTTTAGATTTTGGAGTCCTTTTTTTACTGATATTTGGTGTTTTGGATTTTACATGCTCTGTACTATGACATTGGGCATCGGCCTTGGCAGACGACGTTGCTGGCATTTCATCGTCTCGGCCATGACTAGTGGCAGCAGCTTCAGCACGAGGTGGAAGTGGATCTTGATCTTTCCCTAATTTTGGAACCTCAACATTTTTGTTCTCCATATTTTAATAGGCACAACTAAAAGGCACCTCAGGTAAACAATGGAGATGGATGGATACTAGTATACTTATGGATGGACCAGCGACTGCCGACACAGAGGTAGCTACAGCCGTGGACTACCGTACTGTGTCTGCTGCTAATATAGACTGGATGATAATGAGATGAAATTTATATATATATATATATATATATATATATATATATATATATAATATCACTAGTACTGCAGCCGGACAGGTATATATATTTATTATGTAATGACTGATGACGGACCTGCTGGACACTGTCAGCTCAGCAGCACCGCAGACTGCTACAGTAAGCTACTATAGTAGTATGTATCAAGAAGAAAAAAAAAAAAAAACCACGGGTAGGTGGTATACAATTATGGATGGACCAGCGACTGCCGACACCGAGGTAGCTACAGCCGTGGACTACCGTACTGTGTCTGCTGCTAATATAGACTGGATGATAATGAGATGAAATTAATATATATATATATATATATAATATCACTAGTACTGCAGCCGGACAGGTATATATATTTATTATGTAATGACTGATGACGGACCTGCTGGACACTGTCAGCTCAGCAGCACCGCAGACTGCTACAGTAAGCTACTATAGTAGTATGTATCAAGAAGAAAGAAAGAAAAAAAAAACACGGGTAGGTGGTATACAATTATGGATGGACCAGCGACTGCCGACACAGAGGTAGCTACAGCCGTGGACTACCGTACTGTGTCTGCTGCTAATATAGACTGGATGATAATGAGATGAAATTAATATATATATATATATATATATATATATAATATCACTAGTACTGCAGCCGGACAGGTATATATATTTATTATGTAATGACTGATGACGGACCTGCAGGACACTGTCAGCTCAGCAGCACCGCAGACTGCTACAGTAAGCTACTATAGTAGTATGTATCAAGAAGAAAGAAAAAAAAAAAACACGGGTAGGTGGTATACAATTATGGATGGACCAGTGACTGCCGACACAGAGGTAGCTACAGCCGTGGACTACCGTACTGTGTCTGCTGCTAATATAGACTGGATGATAATGAGATGAAATTAATATATATATATATATAATATCACTAGTACTGCAGCCGGACAGGTATATATATTTATTATGTAATGACTGATGACGGACCTGCTGGACACTGTCAGCTCAGCAGCACCGCAGACTGCTACAGTAAGCTACTATAGTAGTATGTATCAAGAAGAAAGAAAAAAAAAACACGGGTAGGTGGTATACAATTATGGATGGACCAGCGACTGCCGACACAGAGGTAGCTACAGCCATGGACTACCGTACTGTGTCTGCTGCTAATATAGACTGGATGATAATGAGATGAAATTAATATATATATATATATATATAATATCACTAGTACTGCAGCCGGACAGGTATATATATTTATTATGTAATGACTGATGACGGACCTGCTGGACACTGTCAGCTCAGCAGCACCGCAGACTCCTACAGTAAGCTACTATAGTAGTATGTATCAAGAAGAAAGAAAAAAAAAACATGGGTAGGTGGTATACAATTATGGATGGACCAGCGACTGCCGACACAGAGGTAGCTACAGCCGTGGACTACCGTACTGTGTCTGCTGCTAATATAGACTGGATGATAATGAGATGAAATTAATATATATATATATATATAATATCACTAGTACTGCAGCCGGACAGGTATATATATTTATTATGTAATGACTGATGACGGACCTGCTGGACACTGTCAGCTCAGCAGCACCGCAGACTGCTACAGTAAGCTACTATAGTAGTATGTATCAAGAAGAAAGAAAAAAAAAACCACGGGTAGGTGTTATACAATTATGGATGGACCAGCGACTGCCGACACAGAGGTAGCTACAGCCGTGGACTACCGTACTGTGTCTGCTGCTAATATAGACTGGATGATAATGAGATGAAATTAATATATATATATAATATCACTAGTACTGCAGCCGGACAGGTATATATATTTATTATGTAATGACTGATGACGGACCTGCTGGACACTGTCAGCTCAGCAGCACCGCAGACTGCTACAGTAAGCTACTATAGTAGTATGTATCAAGAAGAAAGAAAAAAAAAACACATGTAGGTGGTATACAATTATGGATGGACCAGCGACTGCCGACACAGAGGTAGCTACAGCCGTGGACTACCGTACTGTGTCTGCTGCTAATATAGACTGGATGATAATGAGATGAAATTAATATATATATATATAATATCACTAGTACTGCAGCCGGACAGGTATATATATTTATTATGTAATGACTGATGACGGACCTGCTGGACACTGTCAGCTCAGCAGCACCGCAGACTGCTACAGTAAGCTACTATAGTAGTATGTATCAAGAAGAAAGAAAAAAAAAAACATGGGTAGGTGGTATATAATTATATATATATTATATACAATTATATATATATATATATATATATATATATATTAAACTGGTGGTGATTAATTAAACTGGTGGTCAGGTCACTGGTCACACTATCAGCAACTTGCAAGTAGTACTCCTAAGCAGACAATCACAATATATACTGGTGGTCAGTGTGGTCACAATGGCAGTGTGGCACTCTGGCAGCAAAAGTGTGCACTGTACGTTAAAATATGTACTCCTGCTCTCAGACTCTAACTGCTCCCCACTGTCTCCCCCACAAGTCAGATATACAGTCACACTATCACTTCAGCAAGTAGTAGTACTCCTCCTAATGCTCCCCAAAATTACTAAAGTAAATACTGTGTCTCTCTCTACTCTAGTCTCACTCTCTTCTCTATAAACGGAGAGGACGCCAGCCACGTCCTCTCCCTATCAATCTCAATGCACGTGTGAAAATGGCGGCGACGCGCGGCTCCTTATATAGAATCCGAGTCTCGCGATAGAATCCGAGCCTCGCGAGAATCCGACAGCGGGATGATGACGTTCGGGTGCGCTCGGGTTAACCGAGCAAGGCGGGAAGATCCGAGTCGCTCGGACCCATGTAAAAAAACCTGAAGTTCGGGCGGGTTCGGATTCCGAGGAACCGAACCCTCTCATCTCTAATATATACCAATTTAGAGTACTAAATCAGGATCCTAGTGGTCACAACCCCAAAGGTCATAATATTGGCTGAGGATTCCTGACAGTCAAAATACAGACAAATCCTGATGGGGACTATTAGGGTTAGGGTTAGGCACATCGGGGAGGGTTAGGGTTAGGCTGCTGAAGGGTGAGACTAGGATTAAGCTGCGGGAGTGGTGGGTTAGGGTTAGAATCAGATATGAGTGATTTGGATTCTCTTGAATCCGAACACTGGGGATCTGAGTACACCCAAGCTGCAAGACTCTGATCCCACTGTGAGGCCAAAGGTCATCCTCCTGGTATCAGATTCTCATGGGAGTTGGATTCTATATAAGGTGCTGTGGGTGGGGCTCAGCGCCACTTCACAGAAGCACATGATGCTGTATGCTGTGCTGACTCTATTGGCTTTGTGCGGTGTACAGGCTAACAAGTGTCTCTGCTATAGGGACTACGCTGCTGTGTGCTGTCATATACTCTGCTGTATTGTGCTGTGTACAGACCCATATATATTGTTTGCACTGTTTGGTGTGCTTTACACCAATGTGATTTGATCACGTGCATCTATAAACCCTGTGACCCATGCAGAATAAACCTAGCTGCAAGTTAAAAAAACAAAAAAATTTTTTTTTATATATATATATATATATATATATATATGGAAAAAGAAAGAAATGG
This sequence comes from Pseudophryne corroboree, assembly GCF_028390025.1. NCBI lineage: Eukaryota > Metazoa > Chordata > Amphibia > Anura > Myobatrachidae > Pseudophryne > Pseudophryne corroboree. The sequence goes on from NC_086448.1 coordinate 717,242,457, forward strand.
AGGGCGCAAGGTGAGTATTAGGTCAATCATTTTTTACTGCCAAGTATAACACTCACATACATTTCAGTAAAAGGTCACCGGTGCAATGAAGAAAGTCAGTGCAGCTTCCGGACAGCTAGCACTGATCACCGCCGTTGCTCCCTAGTTAACACGGACGCTGTAGTCTCCAACCCCTGACGAAGTCCTGTGACGAAACGCGTTGGGAGTGGCCAGCAGGACGTGTGACGTGAGACCTTCTGACCGGAGTACCGGAGTGTTTGGTTTGCGTTTTGTAGTCTGTGAATCTGGAGACTACAGCGTCCGTGTTAACTAGGGAGCAACGGCGGTGATCAGTGCTAGCTGTCCGGAAGCTGCACTGATTTTCTTCATTGCACCGGTGACCTTTTACTGAAATGTATCTGAGTGTTATACTTAGCAGTAACAAATTATTGACCTAATACTCACCTTGCGCCCTCCATTTCTTTCCAGTCACGGTGGATAGGCAAATCCAAATCCAGAAAAATGGTCCAGCGAACATCTCTAGTCAGAATACTCACCAGAATTATATGGGATTTTGACCGTCGGGATTCCACTGCCGGTATTGTAACCATCGGAATGGTCACCACCAGGATATTATACTCAACCCCAATGTAGATCAAACGTTTCTCTCGAATGAACGAACGAATGAACGAACGTAAGAGAGAGAGAGAGAATCTACCATAGAATATTATAAAACAGTTATATAACACCACCAAATATAATTTTATAGAAATACTTGTAAATAGAGAAAAATAGCAGCAAGTTCCCAAATCTTCATCCAAGTTTAAAGATAGCTGGCATCCTAAGGCTTCTTCAATAAAATATATCCACTGATTATAATTTATAAATGAATAATAGATCTGCAGGAAGAATAAAACGCATAAGGTTGCTTGCTATTTGCATCTTTTAGGAGTCAGTTAAGGTAAAACTGTGAGAATAACAATGTTTGGGAAATGATCTGAAATGTATAGATGAAAATATCAGATTTACTGTATACTGTAAATAAGAGACAAATTAAGCATATGATAGCCCACACTTTGCTATAAATAATGGGAAATATAACATATCATTGGTAAAGGGCTTAAGAGATTGCTGCGCTAAATCTCCATGCTGGGGGGTAAAATGTGGCAAATATTGTATATATATATATATATATATATATATATATATATATACACAAACAAATATAGAAAAAACCACAGCACTCGCCACCCCAGAAGCGGGGTGCAGCGTCCGCACTCGCCACTCATAGGGTGGGGTGTATGCAGCCGAAAACAAGAGGGGTTCCTCGAGATCGCAGCATTCCCGCAAAGCCTTGCCTCCTTTTGCCATGGCCATGCCCCTTTTCGGGTCCGCATGCCACAAGGTTCCCAATTAGGCCTTACAAAAATTTGGGAGGTATGCTGAAGCACATACTTACCGACTTTCTGGCTGCCCTATGCAGGAGGGGACAGCAAGGTCAGTACAGCAGGGGTCTGGCATCAACATCGGCAGGGCGGAGCAGGGGCGTAGATGCGTGATCACATCACCGTGGTCCTGCACTCTGCTATTCAATGCCCAGATTACCAGCCAGGGGCGTCTCTAGAGACTCCGTGTGTGGGCCCCCTCCTCTCCCGTAGCCGTTGCGCCGCTGCTAGCGCTCTGAGCGCTGTAGACTCTGGCACAGTGCCAGAGTATACAGCTCATGCACAGGACTCCGAAAAATGGCCACCGCGCCATTTTTTCGTAGTCCTGCGAATGCGCTGTAGACTCTGGCACTGTGTCAGAGTCTTTAGTGGTCAGTGCGCTAGCAGCGGTGCGACGGCTCTGGGAGAGGAGGGGGCCCACACACGGTCAGCGATGGACTCTGGAAAGGTAGGTATAGGAGAAATGGGTGCAGTGTATTCGGTGTGGGGCCCCCCTGGACTCAGGGGCCCATGTGCACCGCACACACTGCACCCATTATAGAAACGCCAATGTTACCAGCATTGAATAGCGGGGGGTGGGGCTACGATGACGTGATTCAGCACAAATTATGTCATCAGACTCCCCAAACCACAAACTTTAAAGCACAGTTCTGTATGGGGAGGCTGCGGAAGGCTGATGGGGGGTGATGCAGGCTCTGGGAGAATTGCCTACCCTTTTGGGGGGCCAGGAGTGCCATCCGAATTTCGGCAGCCTCCCGGCCATTCCGGGAGAGTAGGCAAGTATGCTAAAGCATTTAAATAAAACTGAAGAGGGTTAAACTTCAAGACTGTGGACGCGATATCTGTCGGTATTTAGCCTATTGCTGTAAGTGTGGTGTGTCATTTTGTTATGTATTTAAGTCTGGTAGGGCTATGCCTTTTTGTATAGTGATTTCTCGCCCTTCCCAAACCCTTTTTATCTATTTATTTGTTCTGGTGTTTGTATTTTTGGGCAGTGAACGAACAGCAAACCAGAAGTCCCGTTGCAATATTATAAATTTGAGGTGTGCTCACCTGCGTTGACTGGTAGTTGGCTAAACCACCCTAATAGGGCCTTGGCACCACTATGACGGGTATTAAGTCAAGGTAGAAGATTGAGTTGAATACCTTTGTTGTGCTGTTGCACCCTTAGGCAGTAATCACCTGCAATGCAAGTTGTGCTTGACATTTGGGCATTGTTGTTTTGCTCTGTCATTTTATTGCCACCATGGGATATGGTCGTTAGGTCGACACAACTTAGGTCAACAGTCATTAGGTCGACCACTGAAGGTCGACATGCATTAGGTCGACATGGTCAATAGGTTGACATGGTCATTAGGTCGACATGTACTAGGTCGACAGTTCAAAAGGTCGACATCAGGTTTTTAAAAAAAAAAAAAATCATTTTTTGGATTTTTTCATACTTAATGATCCACGTGGACTACAATTGGAATGGTAATCTGTGCCGAGCGAAGCGGTATCAGAGCGAGGCACCTTGCCTGAAGCATGGCGAACGAAGCAAGCCATGCTAGGGGACATGGTGCACTAATTGGTGTTCCCCGTTACTTTACGAAGAAAACTACGCCCAATTAAGTCTAAAAACCCATGTCGACCTTTGACCTGTCGACATAGTACACGTCGATGTAAAGACCATGTCGACCTATTGTCCCTGTCGACCTAATGCATGTCGACCTTCTATGGTTGACCGAATGACTGTTGACCTAAGATGTGTCTACCCAATGACCCATACCCGCCATCATATAGGTTCCCATACCCGCCATCATATAGGTTCAAGATCTAAGTATATTATTGTCTTAAACAAATAGCAAAACTTTTCTGCCAAAACTTGTATCAACAAATCTTTATTTATTAGTTTAGTTAGTATTGGTTTTACTTGACAATGCACATTCTATGGTCGTATTGTTTATTGACTAATAATAAATAATTCTGGCCATGATGCAAAGACTGTTCAGTTTTGTGTATGACCAAGACGCCTGACCTGTCTCACTGTAACCAGGTTCATCAGTATAAAAAAAACCTTGCTAAGTATAGATGACCTGCAACAGGAAGGTTAATGGTAGAAAAGAGCGGGATCGGAATTACTCGGTTCTTTACGCCAGAATTATTGCCATTTCTTATTTTCTGGATTTTTCTTATTGGCTAACCAAAACACGTGACGTCCGATAGCCAATAAGGAGATTCAGTTAAATCTGAGTAATCTCTAGTTACTGGGAATAATCTTCAAGTAATCATATGAACAACTGGGGTATATAACTTGAAATATCTTTAAGTTTTCTAGCTTTAAAATATACCACCTACCTATAATAAACTGTACAGTATAGTTTGCAGAGCAGCAAAAATCTGTAATCAACAGCTTTTAAATTGTTTAGATGCAGATATGTTACATTACCTTTCCAGTCTTCTCTAGCAAGACAGCTTTGTTATAGTAAAGAAATCCTGAGCATGTAAAACTCAAAAGTGACACTAGATGGCAGCAAAAGCTTACCTATCTTAATTCTTATTTTAAAAATGCTAACGTAAAACCTTGATTCTTATCCATTGTATGTCAAAAAGCAATAATCTAAAATACACAGTTATTTATACATGTAAAACTAGTATGAGTATGGCAGTTAATTATTAAATTTTATTTCATGTTTATAAGGGTGGCCAATCCCTGGCCATTTTTTCAATCCTGGGTATCGGGATTGAAAAATGGTCAATCCCGGGATACCCGGTATTGACTTTCTTACTTTGAGTCAGCCCGTCCCCACACCGCCTGCCTCTCCCCACCCGCCCCGCCAGCACACATAACTCACCTAACTGCTGGGGCGGGTAACTTCATCCACCTTTGCGGCGGGTAATGGACAGCTTTCCGGGCTTGGCAGCGGCTGGTGAGTGACTGCGCAGCGTGACCTCAGAATTAGAGGTTACACTGCGGCGTGCGCAGGTGAAACCGGGAGGAGGCAGCTGGGCAGCGTCTGAGCGTCCTGAGGACGCTCAACGCTGACCCTCAATCCCAGGGATTGAAGCTTCCAATCCCGGGATTGAATCCCGGCTGTTTTTTTGCATAAATCCTGGCATCCAGCTGATCCAGATCCCGTGATTGACCACCCTAATGGCTACCCATTAGATCAGAATGAGAAACTCTTATTAATTTAATTAATAGACCATTATCTCATATATTTAATGTAACCACACACAGGAAAACAATTTTGTAAAAAAATAAATGAAAAAATATATGATTGTTCAGCAAATAACTGGTGACAAATAATTTTACTTACTATTGTACTAGTTGATGGTGGTCTTGAAGGGGATATTTATTTAGGAGAGATGGAAGTTGGGTAATTAATTAAATGGAGGTTTAAATCACAAGAGAGAGGGTGGGGAAATGGGAAATCAATTAAAAGATAGCGGATGGAAGGTAAATTAAGGTGTTAAGATAGCTATATACCAGTGGTTCCCAAACACGGTCCTCAAGCACCCCCAACAGTTCACGTTTTCCAGGTCTCCTCACAGAATCGCAGGAGAAATAATTAGCTCCACCTGTGGATCTTTTAAAATGTGTCAGTGAGTAATGAATACGCCTGCGCATCTGCTGAGTGACCTGGAAAACATGAACTGTTGGGTGTCCTTGAGGAGCGAGTCTGGGAACCACTGCTATACACTATCCAGTTGTTGAACTGATAAGCCAGTAATCGGGTGATCGGCTTTTTTTAATGTGCATTGTGTATGTATGAACAGTTTGGCCAAATGCCAATAAAACAGTCCCAAAACTGCCAGACACGCCTGGCTTCAATTATCCGATTGGTCAGTACTGATATAAGATATCGATGAAAAGGTCCCGATATCGTGCAGTGTGTGGGCATTATTGATAATCTGCCCACATTTCCTGTCACAGTTACCTCATCCTCCTTATGGCCAGACATATGCAAATTCAATGTCGTATGGCAGAAATCAGTGACTTAAAAAAAAATGCTTAGCGTTTCCTGCCAGTATTGGGCCCTTCCACTTACCCATAAATTGTGGCGATTGACGGTTCAATCAAAAATTTGCATAGTGGGGTTCATTCAGATGTAGATGGAGTTGCTTTGTGTGCCGTAAAGGACTGATTATCAGTACTTTGCGCATGTGCAGTACTCGTTCTGCTGGCTGGAAGCATCTATTTCCTACAGATGCCTCCTGCAGCTTTAGAATATTTGTGGCAGGTTTGCCTACCCTCCCGCATTCAGCGGGAGGCTCCTGTTTTTTGATTGAGCCTCCCACTGCCCCGCAAACCCTGCTTCTCCTCCCGGTTATTATGGGTCCCTCTGACAATCTGAACTGCGCATGCGCAAGTCCAGAGATGCCGGGGGGCGTGCCCTGCAGTTACTGCCGCTATTGGTGACTGCTCTGCAGATGCAGTGTGCGTGGAGGCCCTTCTTCACTGCAGCCTGCCTCAGTACGGGACAGGAGCTGCAGACAGACACTGCACCCTGCCACAGCTGTGGGGCCCGAAGGGGGTGCGGGGTAAGCAATGCAGGGAGGCGCCGTGTTGAAGAGGTGCTCTGAGCTCTCCCTGCTGCACAATAGCAGTGCCGTTCGTTATGGCCGGGTCTCTGCGCTCTCACCTCCCCACTAAGAGACAGGAAAACATTTGTTTTCCTGATACAGCTGCTGCACCATCAAGAAGCCGAGGCCCCGCCCCTTTCACAGGCCCCGCCCCTCCCACGACCCACGATTCCCCCTCCACCCAAATTGTGAGAGTTGAAACCAGCATAGAGCTCATACAGGTAAGAGCATAGGCGTGCGCAGGGGGGGTGCCTGGTGCGCACAGGCACCCCCTAATGTCCGGCACCCCCCTTACACACGCCTGTAACTGAGTCATTGCCAAGCTTGCAGTTCTATTCCTGACTGTGTATGCCCAACCACACTCTACGCCCGCCAGCACAGACCGTCCGCTCTCTACGGCCGTCCGCCTGCTCGCTATGCCCGCCCACCCCTGCTCTCTACACCCGCCCACCCCCGCTCTTTACACCCGCATCCGCCCTCCACTTCCCTCTCTTCACCTGCCCGGTCAGCAGGCTTGGCGATAGGGGAAGAGACACGCCGCTGCAGAGCCAGTAGAGAATGCATTTGTCAGCTGCACTCCCTACTGGAACCCACATGTGAACAGGACTGCAGGGAAGGAGGGGGTGAAGGAGAAAGAAAGGACGGCAGTAGTTGTCTATGCATGGAGTGGCAGGTGGTGAGTAGCGCTCAGCTGCGAGTACACCCACAAGCAATGTATAATGCATATTATATAATGTATTTGGAGAAGCACTATGTGTCACACAATGTGTGTGTGTGGGGGGGGGGGGCACTGTGTGGCATATGTGTTTAGGGTGCACTGTGTATTATATAATGTGTTTTGGGGTACTATGGGGTCTCTTAAGGCCGGGGCATAATGTGGCGTAATGTGAATTTTGCCTCATACTGTGTCGCGTAATGTAAATTTTGGCTCTTACTGTGTGGCGTAATGTAAATTTAGTCTCATACAGTGTGGCGTAATGTGAATTTTATCTCTTACTGTGTGGCGTAATGTAAATTTCGGCTCATATGGTGTGCCGTAACGTAAATTTTGGCTTATTCCTTGTGGCTTAATGTGAATTTTGGCTAACACTGGCCCTCATTCCGAGTTGTTCGCTCATTATTTTTCTTCGCATCGGTGCGATTTTCCGCTAACTGCGCATGCGCAATGTTCGCACTGCGGCTGCGCCAAGTAAATTTGCTAAGAAGTTTGGTATTTTACTAATGGCATTACGAGGTTTTTTTCTTCGTTCTGCTGATCGTTGTGTGATTGACAGGAAGTGGGTGTTTCTGGGCGGAAACTGGCCGTTTCATGGGAGTGTGTGAAAAAACGCTGCCGTTTCTGGGAAAAACGCGGGAGTGGCTGGAGAAACGGGGGAGTGTCTGGGCGAACGCTGGGTGTGTTTGTGACGTCAAACCAGGAACGAAACTGACTGAACTGATCGCAATGTCTGAGTAAGTCTGGAGCTACTCAGAAACTGCAAAGTAAAATCTTTTCGCAATATTGCGAATACTTCGTTCGCAATTCAGCTAAGCTAAGATTCACTCCCAGAGGGCGGCGGCTTAGTGTATGCACTGCTGCGAAAAGCGGCTAGCAAGCGAACAACTCGGAATGAGGGCCACTGTGTGGTGTAATGTGAATTTCGGCTCATACCGTTTGGCATAATGTGAATTTTGCACCAAGGCCCACCACTCTCTAGTTCCACCACTAGGTCAGCGATAGGTTGGGGAAGTGTAAGTAGCGATAGGATGCAGCGGCAGCTAGGACTCAGAATTATGCCATAGCGGACAGTCAGTAGTGTCTACTGGTCGCACCATTATGTTTCATTTTATTTCTCTGGGGTGTATTGTATCTACTTGTATTATTAGGAACTAGGGATAAATTAGATTACGTCATGTGATTTTACAGAGAGAATGTAAAATAGTGTTAGACATGTCCCTGGTCAGTGCTAGACACACCCAAAAGGCGATGCGAGACACGCCCTAAAGGCAGTGCTAGACACGCCCCTCCAGCAGTGCACCCCCTAAAAAAAAATTAGCTGCGCAAGCCTATGGGTAAGAGCACTGTGTGGTTACCATTTTCAATGCTCAGTCACCAATAAGACATCTCTAGAAAGCATCATCATATTGTCATTATATGTGCCCAGTATTATTCCATTAAAATTACAGTGTTTGGTCTGAATTAAACACAGCTCCGTAATTTGTGTCCTTTAAACCTGACATCCCTGACACGGGATGGAGCACTGTAGGCAGGGCTGGTACAATGTGCTCAGCAAACACAGCAATGCAGGGGTAGGCTTCTGTCTATTTTCACTTCGGGGAGTCCTACTACTAGCAACATTGGGCCTCATTCAGACCCGATCGCACACTGCCTTTTTTCGCAGCCGTGCGATCGGGTCTGAACAGCGCATGCACCGCAATGCACAGGCGTGCCGGCTGCTGTCGACGGGGATCGCCAGGCAGCAACAAAACTTAAGAAAGCTATCGCACCGGCGATCACAAAGAAAATTGACGGGAAGAAGGCGGTCGTGGGTGGCAACTCACAGTTTTCTGGGAGTGTCCGGAAAAACATAGGCGTGCCCAACCGTTCAGGAGGAGGACTCCTGACGTCACCACCGGCCCGGATCGTCGCAGCGGCTGAGTAAGTCCTGGGCTGTGCAGAAACTGCACAAACTTTTGTTTGTGCAGCTCACTGCATAGCCGATCGCACCCCTGCAAAGCGATTACCCCCTACCCTGTAGGCGGCGATTACCTGGTCGCAGCAGTGCAAAAAAACGCCTGCGGACGACCAGGTCTGAATGAGGGGCATTGGCCCTCATTCAGACCTGATCGCTCGCTAGCAGTTTTTTGCAGCGCTGCGATCAGATAGTCGCCGCCTACAGGGGAGTGTATTTTAGCTGTGCAATCGCATGGCAGCCGAGCTGTACAAAAAAACTGTGCATTTTCTGAGTTGCTCAGAACTTACTCAGCCTCTGTGATCTCTTCAGGCTGTTTGGGCCCGGAACTGATGTCAGACACCCACCCTGCAAACGCTTGGGAACGCCTGCATTTTTCCTACCACTCCCAGAAAACGGTGAGTTGACACCCACAAACGCCTTCTTACTGTCAATCACCTTGCGATCAGCTGTGCGAATGGATTCTTCGTAAAACCCATCACACAGCAACGATCCACTTTGTACCTGTGCCTACACATTGCGGTGCCTATGCAAGCTCAGTTCTGACCTGATTGCAGCGCTGCAAGAAAAGCTAGCGTGCAATCAGGTCTGAATGAGGGCCTTTGCGAGTATAACAGGCGCTACTACTGTGGGCGTTCTGTGCGGTGCTACTACTGTGGGCGTTCTGTGTATAAGTGGCGCTACTACTGTGGGTGTTATGTATAAGTGGCACTACTATGGACGTTATGTGTATAATCGGTGATACTACTGGAGGCATTATGTGTAAAAGCGGCGATACTACTGGGGTCATTATGTGTATAAGTGGCGATACTACTGGGGGCATTATTTGTACAAGTGGTGCTACTACTGGGGGTTACTAGTGGGCACATTATGTCTATGTGGGCGTTATGTATAAGCGCCACTACTACTGTGGCGTTATATGTATAAGCAGCGCTACTACTGTGGGCGTTATGTGTATAAGGGGCACTACTACTGGGGGCATTATGTCTATAAGAGGCAATACTACTGTGGACAGCCGTCACTTCCAGCTAGTCTTCAAGGTGATGTATGTCACCTTGACTACTAGACGGAAGTGACGGATCAGACTTACCCAATCCCTAAACAACAACTTAAACATCTTTTTGTTGACCCGCCGGAAGTGACATATCCTTGCTGTTTCCATAGCGATCTATAGTGATAGGGAAGCACGCTGTGCGCAGCAGAGGATCATGGGACTATTATTTTAGTATATTTTATATATATATATATATATATATATACTGTATATATCGATCAGGTGTTCACAGCGGCACCAGATTGGTAGATGAGGAGTATGTACTAGGAAACTTGAGATTGATTTACCACACATTTCTGGACCTTGAAAAAGACCCCAGCATGCGATATAAACGCGTTGGCCTGTAGCAGAGGAAACCAGGTGGTGACTGATACGAGTTCGGGTATTCAACAACTGAGCCCGCATCAGCTGAGCACCCGGGTCTTTTTACTGAGTGAAGCGCTCTTTGTACTGCCTTCTGACAGTTCACATTACATTCGGTAATTGTCACAAGTTTAACCACTTGAGATCATCTGCCTTTTGTGTGAAGTTTTTATGTGTTTAATATGATGTTAATTGCATTTTAATGTATTAAATAGTACTTCACTATGGGGGTAATTCCAAGTTGATCGCAGCAGGATTTTTGTTAGCAATTGGGCAAAACCATGTGCACTGCAGGGGAGGCAGATATAACATGTGCAGAGAGAGATAGATTTGGGTGGGGTGTGTTCAATCTGCAATCTAATTTGCAGTGTAAAAATAAAGCAGCCAGTATTTACCCTGCACAGAAACAAAATAACCCACCCAAATCTAACTCTTTCTGCACATGTTATATCTGCCTCCCCTGCAGTGCACATGGTTTTGCCCAATAGCTAAAAAAAATCCTGCTGCGATCAACTTGGAATTACCCCCTATATTTGCATTGTTACCTTCTCTCCACTGGGTAATTAGTTACGGACGAGCCCAATATTAAGAAAGGAGAGTGTAATAAGAGACGACAACTCCTGCATGACCATCATATGCAGTAGCGCTAGTTAACTTTTTCAATTCTTTGCATGTGATTTGGTGTAGGTGTGAGGAAACCTTTGTATATAGGCCCTCATTCCGAGTTGATCGGTCGCAAGGCGAATTTACCAGAGTTACACACGCTAAGCCGCCGCCTACTGGGAGTGAATCTTAGCTTCTTAAAATTGCGACCGATGTATTCGCAATATTGCGATTACTAACTACTTAGCAGTTTCTGAGTAGCTCCAGACTTACTCTGCCTGTGCGATCATTTCAGTGCTTGTCGTTCCTGGTTGACGTCACAAACACACCCAGCGTTCGCCCAGGCACTCCCACCGTTTCTCCGGCCACTCCTGCGTTTTTTCCGGAAACGGTAGCGTTTTCAGCCACACGCCCCTGAAACGCCGTGTTTCCGCCCAGTAACACCCATTTCCTGTCAATCACATTACGATCGCCGGAGCGAAGAAAAAGCCGTGAGTAAAATTACTTTCTTCATAGTAAAGTTACTTGGCGCAGTCGCAGTGCGAACATTGCGCATGCGTACTAAGCGGATTTTCACTGCGATGCGATGAAAAATACCGAGCGAACAACTCGGAATGAGGGCCATAATATAGAACTTGCCTGGCTGCTTTGTTTGAGCGCACTCTTAGGCATTCATATACTGTATGCACTTTGGTGAAGCTGTGGATGGTACACTCATTGCTAGTGCAGACCCTGGGATGCAGCCACGGGGGAGCTACTTGGTCTTCCCAGAATGAGCACCCACCAGCACACACCAAGATACATACACTACTACAGTTCTCTCCTGTGTAATCCAGTCGAATACACTACTGTTCTCTCTAGAGCAGGCATTCCCAACCACGGTCCTCAAGGCACACCAACAGTGCAGGTTTTAGTGATATCCAGACTGCAGCACAGATGGTTAAATCAAAATAACTGAGCTACTAATTAAGTCACCTGTGCTTAAGCCTGGATATCACTAAAACCTGCACTGTTAGTGTGCCTTGAGGACTGTGGTTGGGAAACACTGCTCTAGAGCATTGGTTCTCAAACTCGGTCCTCAGGACCCCACACAGTGCATGTTTTGCAGGTCTCCACACAGAATCACAAGTGAAATAATTAGCTCCAGCTGTTGACCTTTTAAAATGTATCTGTTAGTAATTAAAACACCTGTGCACCAGCTGGGTTACCTGCAAAACATGCACTGTGTGGGGTCCTGAGGACCGAGTTTGAGAACCTATGCTCTAGAGCATACTTGCCTACCTGCCCCTCTCCATGAGGGAGAAAATGCTCTGTTCCTGGACTTTCCTGGTAATGTATGATTGCCATCACCTGTGGTGAGCTAGTTAATTGATAAGAAAGGTGTTTCACCACAGATGATGGCAATCATACATTACCAGGAAAGTCCAGGAACAGAGCATTTTCTCCCTCATGGAGAGGGTCAGGTAGGCAAGTATGCTCTAGAGCACAGGTTCTCAAACTCGGTCCTCAGGACCCCACACAGTGCATGTTTTGCAGGTCTCACAGAATCACAAGTGAAATAATTAGCTTCACCTGTGGACCTTTTAAAATGTGCCAGTGAGTAATTAGTACACCTGTGCACTTGCTGGGTTACCTGCAAAACATGCACCGTGTGGGGTCCTGAGGACCGAGTTTGAGAACCTCTGCTCTAGAGTAACCCAGGAGCATATACTACTGTTCCCTCCAGGTGTGACCCACGCAGGATCCCCTCATTCTGTAATGTGGTGGCAGAGCCAAACAAAATATATTAGAAGGATAGAACAGTATATTTTCGAACTTTATAGTATATACAGTATATATATATATATATATAGAGAGAGAGTGAGAGTATGTCTGGGTGTGTGTGTGTATACAAACACACAATCCCGCACCAGTGTATATAGATTTTCTACTTGTGTGTATCTTCTAACAAATGTACACGGTACATTACTATAGAGTGCACCCATATACTTTTTTTTTTTTATTGCTGCTTTAAGTACTAGGACACACCCCTGAGTGCCAATAAATACACCCATAGGTGGAGCTAGACACATCCGTTGAGCGGAACATGACACGCCCCCGCAACGGCACGCCATTCTGCTACCACCTGGAATCTCCCTGAAACTAGTTTTCAAAAGTAGGCAAGTATGATTTGTACCACAAACAAACAAATAGCTTGGCGCTAACAGCCAACATCCGGTACCGGACAGCTGGTGAAGGCCCTTACGCGTTTCTCCGCGGAGAAACGCGTAAGGCCTTCACCAGCTGTCCGGTACCGGATGTTCAAGTCTTTTCACCTGCTTATGCCTGGACCTTTCTTTGGGATACTCCGGATAAGACCCACAAAAAACGGTTATTAAAAGCACCAGGAGTCGGGAGACACCAATCATTGGTCCATAAAGGGTCAATTCTGGATCCTTGAAGCAGGTTGTATTTACTTCTAAAAACGGACTCTTTATATAAGCCTGACAGTCCAAATTACAGCATGTATTAATCTACTAATTGCTCTTAAATATCCTCTGCAACTAACTGCCAAGCTTGTCACAGTGGGAATTGTCAATTATTGCCTCACCTGCTGCTACTAACTGATCGGCTTTACTATTACTAATCAACTGCTGCTTTATAAGAGACTGCCACGCTAGACAGAGTTTCTATATATTTGATCTGCTTGAATTAATTCATGGATTAAACCTCAATATAAAACCTCAATATAAAGGTTCAGAATTGTACCATACCAACTGTGTCAATTATGACACGCTTTGCAGGTTCAACCGGTATTTAGGATTTAGTCTTTCAAATGTGATTTTTATTATTGTTTTTAATTGTGTTAAATAAAAAGCACGCTTATGTTTTAAATCAGCGCTGTTATTGGTGTGTTTGTATTTTAAGTATGATTTGTGGTACAGTATTGCACAGCAGCTTTCTTGTGGCTGTACTTCAATACCAACCACATTTGAATCAGGCCCAGTGTCAGTGACTTTCCATGTGTCTGCTTTCAGTCACTCTGAGCTTCAAGGCAGGTGTGCTGTCCAGTTTCCACTAGAGATGAGCGCCGGAAATTTTTCGGGTTTTGTGTTTTGGTTTTGGGTTCGGTTCCGCGGCCGTGTTTTGGGTTCGACCGCGTTTTGGCAAAACCTCACCGAATTTTTTTTGTCGGATTCGGGTGTGTTTTGGATTCAGGTGTTTTTTTCAAAAAACACTAAAAAACAGCTTAAATCGTAGAATTTGGGGGTCATTTTGATCCCAAAGTATTATTAACCTCAAAAACCATAATTTACACTCATTTTCAGTCTATTCTGAATACCTCACACCTCACAATATTATTTTTAGTCCTAAAATTTGCACCTAGGTCGCTGGATGACTAAGCTAAGCGACCCTAGTGGCCGACACAAACACCGGGCCCATCTAGGAGTGTCACTGCAGTGTCACGCAGGATGTCCCTTCCAAAAAACCCTCCCCAAACAGCACATGACGCAAAGAAAAAAAGAGGCGCAATGAGGTAGCTGTGTGAGTAAGATAAGCGACCCTAGTGGCCGACACAAACACCGGGCCCATCTAGGAGTGTCACTGCAGTGTCACGCAGGATGTCCCTTCCAAAAAACCCTCCCCAAACAGCACATGACGCAAAGAAAAAAAGAGGCGCAATGAGGTAGCTGTGTGAGTAAGATAAGCGACCCTAGTGGCCGACACAAACACCGGGCCCATCTAGGAGTGTCACTGCAGTGTCACGCAGGATGTCCCTTCCAAAAAACCCTCCCCAAACAGCACATGACGCAAAGAAAAAAAGAGGCGCAATGAGGTAGCTGTGTGAGTAAGATAAGCGACCCTAGTGGCCGACACAAACACCGGGCCCATCTAGGAGTGTCACTGCAGTGTCACGCAGGATGTCCCTTCCAAAAAACCCTCCCCAAACAGCACATGACGCAAAGAAAAAAAGAGGCGCAATGAGGTAGCTGTGTGAGTAAGATAAGCGACCCTAGTGGCCGACACAAACACCGGGCCCATCTAGGAGTGGCACTGCAGTGTCACGCAGGATGTCCCTTCCAAAAAACCCTCCCCAAACAGCACATGACGCAAAGAAAAAAAGAGGCGCAATGAGGTAGCTGTGTGAGTAAGATAAGCGACCCTAGTGGCCGACACAAACACCGGGCCCATCTAGGAGTGTCACTGCAGTGTCACGCAGGATGTCCCTTCCAAAAAACCCTCCCCAAACAGCACATGACGCAAAGAAAAAAAGAGGCGCAATGAGGTAGCTGTGTGAGTAAGATAAGCGACCCTAGTGGCCGACACAAACACCGGGCCCATCTATGAGTGGCACTGCAGTGTCACGCAGGATGTCCCTTCCAAAAAACCCTCCCCAAACAGCACATGACGCAAAGAAAAATTAAAGAAAAAAGAGGTGCAAGATGGAATTGTCCTTGGGCCCTCCCACACACCCTTATGTTGTATAAACAGGACATGCACACTTTAACCAACCCATCATTTCAGTGACAGGGTCTGCCACACGACTGTGACTGAAATGACGGGTTGGTTTGGACCCCCACCAAAAAAGAAGCAATTAATCTCTCCTTGCACAAACTGGCTCTACAGAGGCAAGATGTCCACCTCATCATCATCCTCCGATATATCACCGTGTACATCCCCCTCCTCACAGATTATCAATTCGTCCCCACTGGAATCCACCATCTCAGCTCCCTGTGTACTTTGTGGAGGCAATTGCTGCTGGTCAATGTCTCCACGGAGGAATTGATTATAATTCATTTTAATGAACATCATCTTCTCCACATTTTCTGGATGTAACCTCGTACGCCGATTGCTGACAAGGTGAGCGGCGGCACTAAACACTCTTTCGGAGTACACACTTGTGGGAGGGCAACTTAGGTAGAATAAAGCCAGTTTGTGCAAGGGCCTCCAAATTGCCTCTTTTTCCTGCCAGTATAAGTACGGACTGTGTGACGTGCCTACTTGGATGCGGTCACTCATATAATCCTCCACCATTCTTTCAATGTTGAGAGAATCATATGCAGTGACAGTAGACGACATGTCCGTAATCGTTGTCAGGTCCTTCAGTCCGGACCAGATGTCAGCATCAGCAGTCGCTCCAGACTGCCCTGCATCACCGCCAGCGGGTGGGCTCGGAATTCGTAGCCTTTTCCTCGCACCCCCAGTTGCGGGAGAATGTGAAGGAGGAGATGTTGACAGGTCGCGTTCCGCTTGACTTGACAATTTTCTCACCAGCAGGTCTTTCAACCCCAGCAGACTTGTGTCTGCCGGAAAGAGAGATCCAAGGTAGGCTTTAAATCTAGGATCGAGCACGGTGGCCAAAATGTAGTGCTCTGATTTCAACAGATTGACCACCCGTGAATCCTTGTTAAGCGAATTAAGGGCTCCATCCACAAGTCCCACATGCCTAGCGGAATCGCTCCGTGTTAGCTCCTCCTTCAATGTCTCCAGCTTCTTCTGCAAAAGCCTGATGAGGGGAATGACCTGACTCAGGCTGGCAGTGTCTGAACTGACTTCACGTGTGGCAAGTTCAAAGGGCATCAGAACCTTGCACAACGTTGAAATCATTCTCCACTGCGCTTGAGACAGGTGCATTCCACCTCCTATATCGTGCTCAATTGTATAGGCTTGAATGGCCTTTTGCTGCTCCTCCAACCTCTGAAGCATATAGAGGGTTGAATTCCACCTCGTTACCACTTCTTGCTTCAGATGATGGCAGGGCAGGTTCAGTAGTTTTTGGTGGTGCTCCAGTCTTCTGTACGTGGTGCCTGTACGCCGAAAGTGTCCCGCAATTCTTCTGGCCACCGACAGCATCTCTTGCACGCCCCTGTCGTTTTTTAAATAATTCTGCACCACCAAATTCAAGGTATGTGCAAAACATGGGATGTGCTGGAATTTGCCCATATTTAATGCACACACAATATTGCTGGCGTTGTCCGATGCCACAAATCCCCAGGAGAGTCCAATTGGGGTAAGCCATTCCGCGATGATCTTCCTCAGTTGCCGTAAGAGGTTTTCAGCTGTGTGCGTATTCTGGAAACCGGTGATACAAAGCGTAGCCTGCCTAGGAAAGAGTTGGCGTTTGCGAGATGCTGCTACTGGTGCCGCCGCTGCTGTTCTTGCGGCGGGAGTCCATACATCTACCCAGTGGGCTGTCACAGTCATATAGTCCTGACCCTGCCCTGCTCCACTTGTCCACATGTCCGTGGTTAAGTGGACATTGGGTACAGCTGCATTTTTTAGGACACTGGTGACTCTTTTTCTGAGGTCTGTGTACATTTTCGGTATCGCCTGCCTAGAGAAATGGAACCTAGATGGTATTTGGTACCGGGGACACAGTACCTCCAACAAGTCTCTAGTTGGCTCTGCAGTAATGATGGATACCGGAACCACGTTTCTCACCACCCAGGATGCCAAGGCCTCAGTTATCCGCTTTGCAGTAGGATGACTGCTGTGATATTTCATCTTCCTCGCAAAGGACTGTTGGACAGTCAATTGCTTGGTGGAAGTAGTAAAAGTGGTCTTACGACTTCCCCTCTGGGATGACTATCGACTCCTAGCAGCAACAACAGCAGCACCAGCAGCAGTAGGCGTTACACGCAAGGATGCATCGGAGGAATCCCAGGCAGGAGAGGAATCGTCAGAATTGCCAGTGACATGGCGTGCAGGACTATTGGCATTCCTGGGGAAGGAGGAAATTGACACTGAGGGAGTTGGTGGGGTGGTTTGCGTGAGCTTGGTTACAAGAGGAAGGGATTTACTGGTCAGTGGACTGCTTCCGCTGTCACCCAAAGTTTTTGAACTTGTCACTGACTTATTATGAATGCGCTGCAGGTGACGTATAAGGGAGGATGTTCCGAGGTGGTTAACGTCCTTACCCCTACTTATTACAGCTTGGCAAAGGCAACACACGGCTTGACACCTGTTGTCCGCATTTCTGTTGAAATACTTCCACACCGAAGAGCTGATTTTTTTGGTATTTTCACCAGGCATGTCAGTGGCCATATTCCTCCCACGGACAACAGGTGTCTCCCCGGGTGCCTGACTTAAACAAACCACCTCACCATCAGAATCCTCCTGGTCAATTTCCTCCCCAGCGCCAGCAACACCCATATCCTCCTCATCCTGGTGTACTTCAACACTGACATCTTCAATCTGACTATCAGGAACTGGACTGCGGGTGCTCCTTCCAGCACTTGCAGGGGGCGTGCAAATGGTGGAAGGCGCATGCTCTTCACGTCCAGTGTTGGGAAGGTCAGGCATCGCATCCGACACAATTGGACTCTCCTTGTGGATTTGGGATTTCGAAGAACGCACAGTTCTTTGCGGTGCTTTTGCCAGCTTGAGTCTTTTCAGTTTTCTAGCGAGAGGCTGAGTGCTTCCATCCTCATGTGAAGCTGAACCACTAGCCATGAACATAGGCCAGGGCCTCAGCCGTTCCTTGCCACTCCGTGTGGTAAATGGCATATTGGCAAGTTTACGCTTCTCCTCCGACAATTTTATTTTAGGTTTTGGAGTCCTTTTTTTACTGATATTTGGTGTTTTGGATTTGACATGCTCTGTACTATGACATTGGGCATCGGCCTTGGCAGACGACGTTGCTGGCATTTCATCGTCTCGGCCATGACTAGTGGCAGCAGCTTCAGCACGAGGTGGAAGTGGATCTTGATCTTTCCCTAATTTTGGAACCTCAACATTTTTGTTCTCCATATTTTAATAGGCACAACTAAAAGGCACCTCAGGTAAACAATGGAGATGGATGGATACTAGTATACTTATGGATGGACTGCCGAGTGCCGACACAGAGGTAGCTACAGCCGTGGACTAACGTACTGTGTCTGCTGCTAATATAGACTGGATGATTGATAATGAGATGAAATCAATATATATATGTATGTATATATAATATCACTAGTACTGCAGCCGGACAGGTAGATAATATATTTATTAGGTAATGATGACTGATGACGGACCTGCTGGACACTGTCAGCTCAGCAGCACCGCAGACTGCTACAGTAAGCTACTATACTCTATAGTAGTATGTACAAAGAAGAAAGAAAAAAAAAAAACCACGGGTAGGTGGTATACAATTATGGATGGACTGCCGAGTGCCGACACAGAGGTAGCTACAGCCGTGGACTAACGTACTGTGTCTGCTGCTAATATAGACTGGATGATTGATAATGAGATGAAATCAATATATATATGTATGTATATATAATATCACTAGTACTGCAGCCGGACAGGTAGATAATATATTTATTAGGTAATGATGACTGATGACGGACCTGCTGGACACTGTCAGCTCAGCAGCACCGCAGACTGCTACAGTAAGCTACTATACTATAGTAGTATGTACAAAGAAGAACGAAAAAAAAAGAAAACCACGGGTAGGTGGTATACAATTATGGATGGACTGCTGAGTGCCGACACAGAGGTAGCTACAGCCGTGGACTAACGTATTGTGTCTGCTGCTAATATAGACTGGATGATTGATAATGAGATGAAATCAATATATATATGTATGTATATATAATATCACTAGTACTGCAGCCGGACAGGTAGATAATATATTTATTAGGTAATGATGACTGATGACGGACCTGCTGGACACTGTCAGCTCAGCAGCACCGCAGACTGCTACAGTAAGCTACTATACTCTATAGTAGTATGTACAAAGAAGAAAGAAAAAAAAAAACCACGGGTAGGTGGTATACAATTATGGATGGACTGCCGAGTGCCGACACAGAGGTAGCTACAGCCGTGGACTAACGTACTGTGTCTGCTGCTAATATAGACTGGATGATTGATAATGAGATGAAATCAATATATATATGTATGTATATATAATATCACTAGTACTGCAGCCGGACAGGTAGATAATATATTTATTAGGTAATGATGACTGATGACGGACCTGCTGGACACTGTCAGCTCAGCAGCACCGCAGACTGCTACAGTAAGCTACTATACTATAGTAGTATGTACAAAGAAGAACGAAAAAAAAGAAAACCACGGGTAGGTGGTATACAATTATGGATGGACTGCCGAGTGCCGACACAGAGGTAGCTACAGCCGTGGACTAACGTACTGTGTCTGCTGCTAATATAGACTGGATGATTGATAATGAGATGAAATCAATATATATATGTATGTATATATAATATCACTAGTACTGCAGCCGGACAGGTAGATAATATATTTATTAGGTAATGATGACTGATGACGGACCTGCTGGACACTGTCAGCTCAGCAGCACCGCAGACTGCTACAGTAAGCTTATATACTCTATAGTAGTATGTACAAAGAAGAAAGAAAAGAAAAAAACCACGGGTAGGTGGTATACAATTATGGATGGACTGCCGAGTGCCGACACAGAGGTAGCTACAGCCGTGGACTAATGTACTGTGTCTGCTGCTAATATAGACTGGATGATTGATAATGAGATGAAATCAATATATATATGTATGTATATATAATATCACTAGTACTGCAGCCGGACAGGTAGATAATATATTTATTAGGTAATGATGACTGATGACGGACCTGCTGGACACTGTCAGCTCAGCAGCACCGCAGACTGCTACAGTAAGCTACTATACTATAGTAGTATGTACAAAGAAGAACGAAAAAAAAAATAACACGGGTAGGTGGTATACAATTATGGATGGACTGCTGAGTGCCGACACAGAGGTAGCTACAGCCGTGGACTAATGTACTGTGTCTGCTGCTAATATAGACTGGATGATTGATAATGAGATGAAATCAATATATATATGTATGTATATATAATATCACTAGTACTGCAGCCGGACAGGTAGATAATATATTTATTAGGGAATGATGACTGATGACGGACCTGCTGGACACTGTCAGCTCAGCAGCACCGCAGACTGCTACAGTAAGCTACTATACTATAGTAGTATGTACAAAGAAGAACGAAAAAAAAAAAACACGGGTAGGTGGTATACAATTATGGATGGACTGCTGAGTGCCGACACAGAGGTAGCTACAGCCGTGGACTAACGTACTGTGTCTGCTGCTAATATAGACTGGATGATTGATAATGAGATGAAATCAATATATATATGTATGTATATATAATATCACTAGTACTGCAGCCGGACAGGTAGATAATATATTTATTAGGTAATGATGACTGATGACGGACCTGCTGGACACTGTCAGCTCAGCACAGCACCGCAGACTGCTACAGTAAGCTACTTCAGTAGTATGTATAAAGAAGAATGAAAAAAAAAAAAAACCACGGGTAGGTGGTATACAATATTATATATATATATATATTATATACAATTATATATATATATATATATATATATATATTAAACTGGTGGTGATTGATTATTAAACTGGTGGTCACTTCAGGACAGGTCACGTTGCAACTTGCAAGTTGCAACTAGTACTCCGAGGCCTAAGCAGACAATCACAAAATATATTATTATACTGGTGGTCAGTGTGGTCACAACAATGGCAGTGTGGCACTGACTCTGGCAGCAAAAGTGTGCACTGTACGTTATATGTACTCCTGAGTCCTGCTCTCAGACTCTAACTGCTCCCCACTGTCAGTGTCTCCCCCACAAGTCAGATAATACACTTAGTTACAGTCACACTATCTAATCTATATATCACTTCAGCAAGTAGTATAGTTATAGTATACAGTAGTACTCCTCCTAATAATGCTCCCCGAAAATACTGTGTCTCTCTCTTCTCTAAACGGAGAGGACGCCAGCCACGTCCTCTCCCTATGACTCTCAATGCACGTGTGAAAATGGCGGCGACGCGCGGCTCCTTATATAGAATCCGAGTCTCGCGATAGAATCCGAGCCTCGCGAGAATCCGACAGCGTGATGATGACGTTCGGGCGCGCTCGGGTTAGCCGAGCAAGGCGGGAAGATCCGAGCCTGCTCGGACCCGTGTAAAAAACCTGAAGTTCGGGCGGGTTCGGATTCAGAGGAACCGAACCCGCTCATCTCTAGTTTCCACTATGGGGTTACTCTGCATGCTAGAAAGCTTGCTTTTAATTTATTTGAGCTGCTATGCAGGTGGTTTTACCTAATAGTGCTGCATCTGCAGAGCCATAACCAGACATTTTGGTGCCCTGTGTCAGAGGGGCAGGGCCGGCGCCACCACTAGGCAGCTTTAGGCAGCTGCCTATGGGCGCAGACCACTGGAGGGCGGCAGCTCATGCTGCCGATGAATGCTTGGCTTCTTGTCATGTGGAGCGTTACCGTGGAGAGGAGCAGGAGACTGTTGCTAGAACAACTCTGTAACCATAGCCGGCAGCATTCATGATATGCAATCGCAGGGTCAGGGCGGGGGGGAGGTGTAAAGCGCAGGGTGAGATCGCGGACGTCTGTGGAGAAGACAGTTAGAACAACTGTAACCTGCTTACTCTAAGTGCATAGAGTATTGAAGCCGCTGCCGTAACGGATAGGCGGCCGCGACATCCCTGCTGCACTGTCAGTGTGAATGTAACCTATTGGCAGCGGCTTCAATACTCTATGCACTTAGAGTAAGCAGGTTACAGTTGTTCTGTCTTCTCCACAGACGTCCGCGATCTCACCCTGCGCTTTACACCTCCCCCCCTCCCTGACCCCACGATTGCATATCATGAATATTACAGCCCAGCCCCCCTCCCTCCTCTCCCTCCCTCCTCTCCCCCCCCCCCCCCCCTCCCCGGCACATGCAGGGACCTCCGCTGATGGGACAAGTTTGGGGGTTTTTGGTGGACGAAGGCAGCTTTACACAGTCACACTGAGAGTGACTGCCGCTGCCAGGATCAAAGTTGCAGCGTGTGCAATGTATAGAGGGCGGAGGGGAGCTGCAGCAGGAACTCAGCAGAGGCGGGAGCAGCGGGCAGTCGGCAACGGCGGACACTTGGCACCCAGCAATGTTGGTAGCAGCAGGAACTCGGCAGCGACAGGATAGGCAGGTACACGGCTGCACTGAGCTCCAGGAAGAGGCAGCTAGTCTGCCCTGTTATGCAGCATAAGTTTGTCAGAAGGACTCCAAGCTCCTCCAAATGTTTAAGTGTGACCTTACTTTATGTGTATGTATTTATATGCGAGTGTGTGTGTGTGTGTATGGTGTGTTTATGTATAGAAATATACAGTAAGTATGTGTGTAATAAATATATATATATATATATATATATTACACACATACTCTTATAGAAAATGATACAGACACTGTTTTTCTGTTTGTTTGTTTTTTTTAACACCCATGGAGTGTCATCTGGTTGCTGAATTGCATTGAATGCGGGAGGGGGGGGGGGGGTGCAGTCTTATATATATCAGAGCCGTAACTAGGTGTGTGCCAATGGTGCCTTGCCCACAAATGCACTGAGGGCACACCATCGGGCATCACACCTGCTAGCTTCGAGCCCAGACGTGTGAAAGGCGGTGCCGCCTGTGTCCCGCTGACGGCGGAGCCGCCCACGTCCCTCTGAAGCCGCCGCCAACCGCCTAGACACAACCATGTCCCGCTGAAGCCACCGCCATCCGCCCACCTGTGTTCCACAACTTCCTCTGAACTTGAAGCCGCGGCTTCAAGTTCAGAGGAAGTTTTCAAGCCGCTTCAGCGTCTGTGCGACAGGCAGCCTTCTCAATGGCCCAGCGGCAGCCCGGCCCCCCTCCCCTGCAATTCGGAAGCCGCTGCCACCCACAAGACTCCTGCTGCTGAAGCCGCCACCCGCCCGCCTGTGTCCCAGTAAAGCCGCCGCCGCCCACCCACAACAGCACGTAAGTGACTACACTACACTATGCTACACTATATTACACTACACTTCACTACAGTACACTACACTACACCACAGTACACTTCACTACACTAAACTACACTAGGACGGGAGGGGGGGTGTAAGGGTGAATCTGCCTGCCATACTGTGTTAAACGGGGACTCTGCCTGCCATAATGTGTAAAAGGGGATGCTGTCTGCCGTAACATGTAAAAGGTGGACGCTGTCTGCCGTAAAGTGTAAAAAAGGGGACGCTCTCTGCCGTAATTTGTAAAACAGGAGGTGCTGTCTGCCGTAACGTGTAAAAAGGGGACTCTGTCTGCCACAATGTGTAAACAGGGGACGCTGTCTGCCGTAATGTGTAAAAAAGGGGACACTGTCTGCCGTAATGTGTAAAAAGAGGACGCTGTCTGCCGTAATGTGTAAAAAGGGGACGCTGTCTGCCATAAGGTGTAAAAGGGGCTCTACCTGGTGTAGTGGCGCTACTGTGCGGCGTAATTTGAATAATGGGGACTACTGTGCACCATTATATGAATTGGAATTATTTTGTGACCACACCCCTTTCCCGTAAAGCCACGCCCCTATATTTTTTGCGTGCGTGTACGACGCGCACTGCCACCGGTTTTCGTTAAGGAAGGGGGGCGCTGATGCCGTTTCTTGCACACAGTGCTAAAATGTCTAGTTACGGCACTGATGTGTTTGTGTGTATATATATATATATATATATATTCTTTAAATGTAGAGCATTTATCTGGAAACCCCCTCTTAGAAATCCTGTGTTTGCCCCTGCGGACCCTCCCACCCTACCCTTCATGATCGCAACACATAGGGCGATCAAGGGGTCGGGTCCCTCCTACTGCATCACCAAATATAGCAGGATTAAGGACCGGGGGCTCATTGGGTAGGTGAGAGCTTCATTTAATATATAAAGGGTGGGGGTGAGAGGGTTGGGAAATACTTAAAGTGTGGGGGGATTATTTAATCTATACAGCAAAGGGCGGGGGTGAGGGTGCATCTTTAAATATATAAGGGATGGAGGTGCTGGAAGGGGGAAAGAGATGACATTATTTATATATATATATATATATATATATATATATATATATATATATAAAATACACTAGTTACCAGGCCATCAAAATGACAGAACATCATAACAGTAATGTCAGAGCCAGTGGCTGTGCACACCTGGACGGAGCAACACTTGTACTGCTTGGTCGGGCGCCATATAGTGTCTGCCAGCACGAAAAAACACTGAAACCCCCCCCCCCCCCAAAACAGGTGAGGAGCAGCGTTAGTCTTTTATTATAATATATATATATATATATACATATATACACACACACACACGGGATTAGAGTAACAGCAGGCATGGGATGTAGTTATGTGACCGGTCAAAACAGTTCCCCCTACATCCCGCCCCTTGAGAATCCCAACAGTCGGCATGCCGACTAGCAGGGACTATTCCCACTAGTGTAGATAGAACCTGTGGCGAGCACAACGAGCCCACAAGGGTCTTCTTGCGCTCACCTGCCGACATTTCGCTGCCGGTGTCCCGGCGGAGGTATGCTGACTTAAGTGCCCTGGGCCCCCCGAATGCTTAATCCAGCCCTTGTCTAGCGGTTCTTGAGCACCCGAGGTAGAGCACCAGCAGCATTACAGCAGCAACCTGTCCTGAAGTTCCCACTAATAAGCCCTACACACTGGACGATTAGTGCGATTTGAACGATGATAGATATCATTCAAATTGGCTTGCATTGAAAAACTATTAAAAACCAACGATGAACGACTGCGGGGAGGCACATCTTTCATCGTCGGTGCCTCCATACTAAACGATATGAATGATATAGTGTTCTTATCTGAACAATATCGTTCTGAGATATCGACCAGTGTGTAGGGCCCATTAGAGTCGCATGCTTGACGGGATGTACTAAAAGGAAAATGCAGTAAAAACCTGTTTTCTGTGTTCTACCGCATTTTCTGTATGTACAGTACTAAAACTCGGTGTGTGGTTGGGGGGGGGGGGGGGGGGCGCAGCAGGCTGAAGTTTTGCCTAGGGCGTTGAGAAACCTTGCACCGGCCCTGCAGAGGGGCATATTCCATACTTGCCTACCTGACCCTCTCCATGAGGGAGAAAATGCTCTGTTCCTGGACTTTCCTGGTAATGTATGATTGCTATCACCTGTGGTGAGCTAGTTAGTTGATAAGAAAGGTGTTTCACCACAGGTGATGGCAATCATACATTACCAGGAAAGTCCAGGAACAGAGCATTTTCTCCCTCATGGATTAACCACGTTGATATTTTAAGTATTATAACCTTGGATAGCTTTTTCATTCAGAAATGTATTCATTCCTTTTTTAAATCCAATTACAGAGTCCGCCATTACCACCTTCCCTAGCAGGGAATTCCACATCCTGATTGCCCTAACAGTGAAGAACCCTTTCCTCCGTTGCGTTCGGAACTTTCTCTCCTCCAGTCGCTGCGTGTGCCCACGTGTCCTAAACTGTGTTCTTTTAATAAATAATTCCTCTAATAACTTTGTGATGTCCCTTTACATATTTGAAGATATTAATAATATCTCCTCTTAGGCGCCTCTTTTCTAGTGTATACATATTCAGCCTAGTAAGTCTTTCCTTATAGTCCAGTCCTTCTAGGCCTTTAATCAATATAGTGGCTCGCCTTTGAACTGATGTCTTTCACTGATGTCTTTTTTATACAATGGTGCCCAAAACTGAACACAATATTCCAGGTGCGGACGTACCAATGCCTTATACAGCAGCATGATTACATCCGAGTCCCTTGTCTCAATTGCCCTTTTTATGCATGCTAGCACCTTACTTGCCTTCTTTACTGCGTTTTGACATTGTGTACGGTTATTAAGCCTATTATCAATGAATACCCCCAAATCTTTTTCCAACTCTGTTTCCCCTAGGCGTTCCCCATTTAATATGTAGGATGCAAGTTTATTTTTAGTCCCAAAATGCATAACCTTGCATTTGTCTGTATAGGGGTGCTACTGATGTCTTAATAACATTATACTGGCCTTGTCTGCTATAAAAGTTTGGGTGCAGTTAAAAATTGAAAGCACACTGTTCCTGTATGCTGTGAAATATAGGCGTGCTGCTGATGTCTTAATAACATTACACTGGCCCTGTCTGCTATAAAAATTCAGGGGTGCAGTTCTTACAAATTAAAAGCACACTGCTCCTTTATGCTGTGAAATATAGGGGTGCTAATGTCTTAATAACATTACACTGGCCCTGTCTGCTATAAAAGTTTGGGTGCAGTTAAAAAGTAAAAGCACACTGTTCCTGTATGCTGTGAAATATAGGGGTGCTGATGTCTTAATAACATTACACTGGCCCTGTCTGCTATAAAAATTTAGGTGCAGTTCTTACAAATTAAAAGCACACTGTTCCTGTATGCTGTGACATATAGGGGTGCTGCTGATATCTTAATAACATTACACTGGCCCTGTCTGCTTTAAAAGTTTGAGTGCAGTTAAAAATTAAAAGCACACTGCTCCTATAAGCTGTAAGAATACAGGGGTGTTGTGAAAATAAAGGAGCACTGTTCTGTGTGCTGTAATAATAAAGGGGTGCTGTCCTGTGAAATGGAGAACAACAATTTGGAGAAAAAAATAGTGGAAGATCAAAAACCACTTCCAGTTCCTAGTACTAGTGCTGAAGCTGCTGCTGCCACCAGTCATGACATTGACGATGCAATTCCATCAACGTTGTCTGCTAAGGCCGATGCCCAATGTCATAGAGGGTGTGTAAAATGCAAGAAGCAAAAATTAATAATCAGAAAAAAAAATATTTATCTGATGAGAAACGAAAAATTGGCAATATGCCATTCACGACACGAAGTGGCAAGGAAAGGCTAAGGCATTGGCCTAAGTTCATCACTGGTGGCTCAGCTTCTCATGAGGATGGAAGCCCTCCTCCCTCTCGAAAAATAAAAAAAATGTAAGCTTGTTGAAGCACAGGAAAAAACAACTGTGCGTTCAGAGATATCACAAATCCCCAAGGAGAGTCCAAGTGTGTCCGTGGTTGTGATGTCTAGGCCTGACCATCCCAACACTGGATGGGAAGAGGTGGCTTCTTCCACCATTTGCATGCCCTCTGCAAGTGCTGGAAGGAGCACCCACAGTCCAGTTTCTGATATTCAAATTGAAGATGTCACTGTTGAAGTACACCAGGATGAGGATATAGGTGTTGCTGGCACTGAGGAGGAAGTTGACGATGGGCCAGGTGTTTTGTGCCGCACACTTGTGTCGCTTAGCTTAGTCATACAGCTACCTCATTGCACCTCTTTTTCTTCTTTGCATTATGTGCTCTTTTGGGCCTAGTTTTTAAAACTGCCATCCTGTCTGCCACTGCAGTGACAGTGGGCCAGGTGTTTGTGCCGCCCACTTGTGTCGCTTAGCTTAGTCATCCAATGACCTTGGTGCAACTTTTCGGCCTAAAAATAATATTGTGAAATGTTCAAAAAAGACGGGAAATGAGTGGAAATTCATGGTATTGAGGTTAATAAAACTGTAGGATCAAAATTACCCCAAAATTCTGTTATTTTAGCTGTTTTTGTGTTTTTCTCCAAAATCATCCAGATCCAAAACCAAAACCTGAAAGGGTGGTTTTGGTAAAATCAATCCAGATCCAAAACATGAGTGAGGATCCAGATCCAAAACCAAAACACAAAACACGAAAAAAGTGCCCGCCGCACATCACAAATTTTTTGTTGTGTGTGTGTGTGTGTGTGTGTGTGTGTGTGTGTGTGTGTGTGTGGTGTGTGTGTGTGTGTGTGTGTGTGTGTGTGTGTGTGTGTGTGTGTGTGTGTACATCCTGTATAGCATGCCAGCAGCTCATAGAGTGCTGGGCATGCCCCCACAGCGATGCAAAATTGGGGTATGACTCAGAGGCTGTGCCCCCTTTTCAGGCACCAGACGCCCGACTCAGGCTTGAAAGGTGTACCCGGAGGAAACGCATGCAAGCATGGGGAGAACATACAAACTCCAAACAGGGCCATGGTGGAAATAAAGCAGGGGGAGGCAGAGAGTGACAGGGCAAGGCAGTGGATGACAGGGAGAGGCAGTGGATGACAGGGAGAGGCAGTGAGTAACAGGGGTACAAGCACAATGTCCTGCGTGGTTTGGAGAACAGGGGACATGAACCTTGGTGGGAGTAGGAACACAGTGGCCATTGCTCTGTCTGGGACAGGGGACCCCACTCCTTGTGCTTTCCTCAGTTTGTCACTTGGTCAGGCAGACTCTGACAGTGCCAGTTATACCAGTTGTGAGCTGCCTGTAATTCACAGACAGCAGTGAATGCATAAAAAAATTTGTCTGTTAATTAGAGGCAGTATTAGGCATTGATCATCAGCACTGATTGATAGCAGAACTCCTCTATCAGTCCAGAACACACAATGTCAGCCATGCCTCCCTAAGGGGCAGGTCCTTCAGGCAGTGGGCCCATACTGTTCCCTACACTGGGCCATTGATCCGACATTGCTCAAAATGGTCTGCGGTGGGGGGGGGGGGGGGACCAGGGGATAACTCATTGCTGATCTGAGGAGTAGTGGGGCCCTTAGTCCTCAGAGGCATCACTACAGTGCACCTGCTGCACCATTGGTAGTTCCGCCTCTGACTGGCACCTTTTTTTCATAAGAGAAAAATGCACGGGCATATTACAAATTGTTTCGTACCTCTATGTTGAGTTCTAATATTGGGGGTCATTCCGAGTTGATCGCTAGCTGCCGTTGTTCGCAGCGCTCAGGCTAAAAAATGGCAATTCTGCGCATGCGTATGGGGCACACTGCGCACGCGCGTCGTACCTTCACAAAAGCCGATGTAGTTTTACACAAGATCTAGCGACGCTTTTCAGTCGCACTGTTGATCGTTGAGTGGGTGTTTCTGGGTGGTAACTGACCGTTTTCAGGGAGTGTGCTGAAAAACGCAGGCATGCCAGATAAAAACGCAGGAGTGGCTGGAGAAATGGGGGAGTGGCTGGCCGAACGCAGGGCGTGTTTGTGACGTCAAAACAGGGACTAAACAGTCTGAAGTGATCGCAAGGTAGGAGTAAGTATCGAGCTACTCTGAAACTGCACAATCCTTTTTAGTAGCAGCGCTGCGATCCTTTCGTTCGCACTTCTGCTAAGCTAACATACACTACCAGAGTGCGGCGGATTAGCGTTTGGACTGCTGCTAAAAGCAGCTAGCGAGCGATCAGCTCGGAATGAGGGCCATAGTTTGTGAAGATGGGTGAATAGATCCTCTGCAACCACAATCTAGATGCCCCACTCCCAGCACATGGCCACTGAGACTAGGAATACATTTGGTTTAAGACATAACACTGTTTTCTTTTTGACTGTTTCCTTTATTACTGTTAGAAATTCTATTTTACAATACAAACATTGTTAAGTTAAACTTTGGTTTAAAAGTCAAATTAGGATGTAATGTTCAAACATAATTCATGGAAGCAATGTTTTACTTTATATCAAAAAGTTGGGACATGAAGAACCAAACTTTCATAGGAACTTAGGAAGTATAATCAACTGTTAATAAAGCCATTTAAGAAAATGTTTTCCTTTGCTGGCAAAACCAGTCACCACATTTTGCATACGGGTAGATCATTTTGAATAGGAAATCCAGAAAAAACTCCCTGCGTTCCCAATGGAGGAAAGTGCACTGTGTTTTCAAGATGATATCTTAACAGTCTGACTTTCATCGTTTATTTTGCGAAAGTTCCTGTAGCAATTCAGCAAAACATTGCACATATTAATAGAGAATAACACAGTTATAAGATATATTTTGTTTATTCCAAAAGTTCATAA
Source organism: Pseudophryne corroboree (assembly GCF_028390025.1). Taxonomy (NCBI): domain Eukaryota; kingdom Metazoa; phylum Chordata; class Amphibia; order Anura; family Myobatrachidae; genus Pseudophryne; species Pseudophryne corroboree. The sequence continues at coordinate 717,272,748 of NC_086448.1, forward strand.
CAGTTGAAAATGTTACCACCAGTAACATATCCTGCATGACCAGGGTGGTCATATGCAGGAGTGGTTTAAGGTATGGGCAAGCAGGGTGGGCACCCTGAGTGCTGTGGCCTGAGGGTCACCCCAGCTGCAGCTGATATTATTCAGAGAGACAATCAAACACTAGAGCTCTAGCGTCTGTCTCCTTGCTCTTCTCCAGATGTTAAAAGTTAAGTGGGACCTCTAGCGTCTGACTGTCTCCCTGACCGGTGTCAGCTGCATTGTATGCCCACACAGCCCACGGTGCCTGCTGCAACCGGGAAGCAGGGTACAGGCAGGCGGGTGGCGATACATGAACACCGTGGTAATGAGAATGAGACACCTGGCAATGAGCATAGAACCCTTGGCAACAAGCATGAGACCCTTGGCAGTGAGCATGAGACCCCTGGCAACGAGCATGGAACCCAGAGCATGAAACCCCTGGCAATGAGCAGGTATTTTAAAAGTAATTAGAAGCCTTACTGTGGGGCATAATTTGTAAGGGACATTAATGTGTGTGGGGCATAAATTCGTGTCAGTGGAATAACTGTATGTGGCATAATGTGTAATGGCCATTACAGTGCATGGCATAATGTATGGCATAAGGTGTAATGGGCATTATGGTGTGTTGTATAATATGAAATGGGCATTAAGGTGTGTGGCATAACGTGTAATGGGCATTAAGGTGTGTGGCATAAGTTGTAATAGGCATTACGGTGTGTGGCATAATGTGTACTGGGTGTTATGGTGCATGGCATAAGTTGTAATAGGCATTACGGTGTGTGGCATAATGTGTACTGGGTGTTATGGTGCATGGCATAAGTTGTAATAGGCATTACGGTGTGTGGCATAATGTGTACTGGGTGTTATGGTGCATGGCATAAGTTGTAATAGGCTTTACGGTGTGTGGCATAACATGTAATGGAAATTACAGTGTGTGTCATAATATGTAACAGGTGTTACGGTGTGGGGCATATCGTGTAATGGCATTATGGTGTGTGGCATAACATGTAATGAGCATTATTGTGTGTGGCATAATGTGGAATGGACATTACAGTGTGTGGCATAACATGTAATGGTCATTACGGTGTGGGGTATACTGTGTAATGGCATTATGGTGTGTGGCATAATGTGGAATGGGCATTACGATGTGTGGCATAATGTGTAAGGGGCATTACTATAAAGAGGAAACATTACAAATAATGTAAAGGGCGTGAATCAGGTTTTTTTTCCCCTGAGTTTTTATTTTGCCTGTGTTGTATAAGGGGTACTATCGTGTGATGTAATACGAATGACGGACATTACTGTGTGATGTAAAGTGAATTGGTACTATTCTGTGGCCACGTCATTTCCCCATGAAACCATGCCCCTATTTTTTGGCGCACGCTTTTGGTGCACACTAACCCTGTTTGGAATGCGAGGGGGGGCACTGAAGGAAATTTTTGCCCTGGGCACCACAAGGTCTAGAACCGGAACTGGTCAGATGGCCCGTTTACCAGTGACGTGCGTGGGGTAAGGCAGAGCCTTTCCTGTCATACTAATGTTTGTGTCTGAGTATTGACTGTATAAAGTATATGAAAAGTACAAAGAATATGTTTGAAAAATCTTCTTTGTATTATTCTAATCATTTTTATAGCCAAAAGTCTGGAGTAAAAAGTCTATGGCAGGTGAACCTAACTTTACCAACCATCTCTGATAAAAACTCACCAAATTTCCAGGAATTTATACTGCTGCACCTGTGTATAATGCCCAGATGTACCCTTTGGCTCATATATTGCGTGTAAATTTGACTCTGGTGCTAGCCAGTGCCTCCTGAGCTATTTAGCTCACCACACATCCCTGTCGTTTACACCAGGAGAGCAATTTCTTTTCAAATAATCCACAATCCAAGAATAAGTGAAAAGAAAAAAAAAATAGCTAAAAAAAAATCAGGTGCTAATTAAACAATTAATGTAATTAGATGTCTATTGCATATATGTACAAACAGCAGTAGTGACATATTAGAGCCTGTGGAAGCTCAAAATAACACTATAAAGTGCAAAACAAACAACATTTGGATGCTACTACGTTTACTAAGAACTTTTCATAGCAGAACAGACAGGCAAAGACACTTTTGTAACAATAAATAAATATTTAATTCTTATCTCCATAAGGATAAAATTGAATATATAAAAATCTCAATATTTGTTTCATCAATACATCTGTATCTAAAATGCAATCAACAGGGATTCGGTATGAAATCCCGACTGTCGGGATCCCGGCAGTCGAAATACAGACGCCTGGATCCCGACAGTCGGAATCCCAACCTCAAGTGCAGCTTGTCCGCTCGCGGGATCAGTGGCGAGCTTCACTCACCACACTATTATATTCCTCCTCACGCGGTGGCATGGACCACCACCCGAGTGGGAATACCGGCTGGCAGTCGGGATTTCGACCGCTGGCATTCTCCCTGCTATTGGGATTCCGGCGTCTGTATTTCGACCGCCGAGATCCCGTCATTCGGGAAATTAACTGCGTCCCCTCAACAGTAATATATCATTGTTCACTTCATTAAGTTCACATCCAAATATTTAGAGCTGGCTGATATAACATTAGTTACTAAAGGGTAGATGTTTGTAGATGATTGTGCGGACTTCTTTCATTATGTGTGTGGACCCGCTTCACCTCCAGTTTGCAGTGAAGTGAGTCCACATTGGCAGAATGTACTGTATTATTACTGATACAGCTGATGTGGGAGAGTATTAAATTACCTGCCCGGTGATGTGCGCTCTCCCACTATCGGATATCCTGTTTGTGCGCTGGTCCCCTCTGTGCATGCGAAAAGTCTCCCTCTCCCAGTGGCCATCGAGCATCAGTGCCTTGCACATGCATGCTTCTTTTTGTAGGAAGCTGAGGCTCTGTGGATTACCTGCAAGATATCCCATGCAGCCTGGAGCCGTCAGCCGCCACAGCCAGATTATTATGAATCACTGCTGCAGCTCATTTCTGATTGTGTTTCTGGATGGCTTCTAGCAACCTGGAAGCTGGCTACTATGTGAAGCAGCACACCTGTTTGGGAATGCTTTGTTACCTGACTCCAGCCTGTTGTCCCTTTTGAAAGTCAGGAAGTGGATGTGCAGCAGCACAGCTGCAGAGAGTTAGTAATTAGGGGAGACTGGCTGTGCTATGACTCTCATTGGCTCTTGTCTCCTGTATATGTGTTGTCTCTCTCTGCTGGTCATAGTTCCTGGTTGCAGCGGAAGCCCTTGTCTCTAGGTTATAGTACTAGCCGTGAATTCCTTTGTCTGGTTATTCTTCTACCATCCTTTACAGTATTTCTGTGTCCAGTTCTGTGTCTATTGCATAATTATCAGCATCCAACTCTGCCGTATTCCTGTGTCCAGCCCTGTGTCAGTATATAATTATCAGCATCCTACTCTGTGTTAGTCGCATTATCTGTCTTGTTGCTTTTGTTATTTCTGGTTGTAGTACTCATCTTCTTGCTATACAGTCTTGTGTTTCCTCAGTTATCTATCTCTCCTGTATACCCTCAGTACTCCCACTGCCAGTGGCTCTATCTCTTTGTTGTTTTGTCTAACTTCTTGCTGTAGTATGTTGTCTGTTTATGTACTTTATGTACTCTCCTCCCCCCAGAGATATTTGTTGCAAGCATTTGCAAACACATGGTAAGCCATGATTTCAGCTGATTTTATTGATTTTTATCAATGACTAGCTGAATACCTGTGCTTCGCTACGGAATTTCCAGTATAATCACAAAGAGATAAAAAAGGGCTGGTATTTAAGCAAATTTAATACTGCTTTTAAAATAGGCTCACTTGTGGTAGGATGTTGTTGAGAACTGGTAGCATCAAAGTGCCCCTCCATGAAACCGCCCGAGAACACACCAAAACAATAAACAAATTTTATTGTATGGGAATCTGTAGTCTCTGTATCTTATTTTCTGGACAACGAGATATACCTAAAGTTAACTGGTTAGTTTATCATAGAAGATCAGCAATTTGACTTACAACAAGACATGCTCCGCCCACCAATGCCAATCTTTGTCAAGCCGCACCTCAGGGGCAGGCCTTCCCCGGATTGATGCTGTCAAAAGGCTGGGGCTGAGGAGAATAATCCATCCTGCCTCTGATGCTGCCCCACTCAGTGCTGTAAATGCTGGGACAACAGTCCAAGCTCCGCCTATTGTATGTTAAATATGTAAGGTATGCAGGGATAGGCTGACTCTATTCCAAAGGGCCCTAGGTCTCCTTGCTTAGCTTCTTGCTCTCCTTAGGGTTCCTCCTTTGAGGTAAAAAGGTGAAAAATTTTGCACAACACCTAAGGTCACTGGGAAAGCTATTGGAACCCTTCACACAGCAGATAAGCAGTTTCTGACTATCAAGCTTTCCTTTAAAGCATTTAAGAGCCAAAACATTGGCGTGGCCTAGGGCTGGAGGAGAGCAGACGCAGCTTCTTAGAGCTCCTGAACAGTTATAACACCCTCCTAAGTCTCGGTAGACGAGTGGCACTGCATCTCACTCTTTCCTACACCTCTCCCAAACCCTCAGCTGCCGCTTCACAAGCGCCGGAAATGCTGGGACCGTCACTGCGGTCCGCGGCCTATATCACATTCAGAAGTCGGGACATAGATTTCGTCGCTGCCCCGCCGGACCCGCCGGAAACCCCACAGATGCGGCTCTAACCTCCACTCACCTCCCACTGTGTGCTCCAGACACCTCTTTGCTTGCGGGAAGTCCCATCCACCCTCTCCACTGGCCGCATCATCCCGGGAACCCAGCAGGAACAGCAGGTGAGGCTGCACTGTGTATTCTCACAGCCCGGTGGCCATTTTGGAACCTGGCAAATGCTGCGGCGCTGCCCTTAGAAGCGCTCACCAGTAAGGAAGCCCACCACTGGCCCCCAAACTGACTCTACCAAAAGTCACTGTATCACTGGGCACTACAATTTAGGGCTGGACCTGAGAGACTGAGTACGTGGGCTCCCAACAGTCTGTGTGCCCCACACTTGACACCCTGCTGCAGTGTGACCTGGTGGGTATGCAGTGAGAAGCTCGGGAGACCTTTCACCTGGTCTGTGTCCCAGCTCCATTCTCCACACACCCTTTATCGCTACAAAGCCACTTCAGTGTTTAATTCTAAAATAAAATAAACTACGGTACTGCTTTTTGTCTACTAATTTGTGAAGAAGTGATCCTGGATCTCCCACTAGAGGTCTGTTGGGAGAAAACATCTTTTCTATAATTGTTCATTCTCTCATTCACACCTGGGAGATTGCGTCACCATGCGCTCCCTGAGATGCCTCCCTCCCTCCCACACAGTGACACTTATCTGATTATTAAGCAGCTCTGTTTAAGCTCTGAAAATCAACTGACTCTTGAGGAAGCACCCAGGTGCGAAACTAGTTAGAGGGAAAATTTGCTGATCATTCTACAAATTCCTACAACTGATGGTGATCTGGTCCATAAGCTGGGAACCAAGGACGGCCAAACGTGAAATCAGAAACCGCCAGCTGGGTCTTCTGCAACGAGGGCGCGGCCAACCAGCTGACGGGGAGAGTCAGATCTGCACAGCCGTCCTCATACAAGCGACTCCAGCTTCCCATGCTCTGTTGAGCGGACATAGATGGGTTAGAGACAGCACCACACACCGCTGAGGGCAGTGCAAGATCCCGCAAAACAGCCAGTTGGGCTGCAGTGGTAAGCTGCCATACACGGCACATAAGCACCAATCACATTACGGGACAAGTGTTCTCAGGATCGTTTGCACAAAACGTGGGACACCACACATAGTGCCACTGCTTGTATATACAAAAGACTGCACCTTAAAACTGAAAAGCATACGAGTGTGCAAAAGTTTTCATACCATTTTACGAAACATATATATTATGGAACAATAAGCTGTGTGCATACAGCATGAGTGGTAACCACAATTTGGGACAGCAATTTTAAACACATTTGTTTCTACTTGCAAAAGTTTTCATACCATTTTAAGAAACATATATATCATGGAACAATAAGCTGTGTGCATACAGCATATGAGTGGTAACCACAATTTGGGACAGCATCTTTAAACACAGTTGTTTCTACAATATCTATATGGATAACATTTTAAAGTTAAATTGCACTTTTTTATGAAAGATGTATACTTAAGATTGGATACTATCTAGAGCAGGGGTTCTCAAACTATTTTGCTCTGGGACCCCATCTGACAAAACATTTTTTTATGTGACCCCAGCAAGTTACTGCCGACAATGGGTGTAATTCCAAGTTGGTCGCAGCAGGAAATTTTTTAGCAGTTGGGCAAAACCATGTGCACTGCAGGGGAGGCAGATATAACATGTGCAGAGAGAGTTAGATTTGGGTGTGGTGTGTTCAATCTGCAATCTAAATTGCAGTGTAAAAATAAAGCAGCCAGTATTTACCCTGCACAGAAACAATATAACCCACCCAAATCTAACTCTCTCTGCAAATGTTATATCTGCCCCCTCTGCAGTGCACATAGGGGGTAATTCCAAGTTGTTCGCTCGTTATTTTTTTCTCGCAACGGAGCGATTAGTCGCTAATGCGCATGCGCAATGTCCGCAGTGCGATTGCGCCAAGTAAATTTGCTATGCAGTTAGGTATTTTACTCACGGCATTACGAGGTTTTTTCTTCGTTCTGGTGATCGTAATGTGATTGACAGGAAGTGGGTGTTTCTGGGCGGAAACTGGCCGTTTTATGGGTGTGTGTGAAAAAACGCTACCGTTTCTGGGAAAATCGCGGGAGTGGCTGGAGAAACGGAGGAGTGTCTGGGCGAACGCTGGGTGTGTTTGTGACGTCAAACCAGGAACGACAAGCACTGAACTGATCGCAGATGCCGAGTAAGTGTGGAGCTACTCAGAAACTGCTAAGAAGTGTCTATTCGCAATTTTGAGAATCTTTCATTCGCAATTTTGATAAGCTAAGATTCACTCCCAGTAGGCGGCGGCTTAGCGTGTGCAAAGCTGCTAAAAGCAGCTTGCGAGCGAACAACTCGGAATGACCACCCATGGTTTTGCCAAACTGCTAAAAAATTTCCTGCTGCGATCAACTTGGAATTACCCTCAATATCCATATATATTTATAAGTCTCACACTTTATTTTTAAGATCTGGTGATTTTTTTTATTCTTACAAAATAAATGCACAAATGTAGAGAACATGATACTTTCCTTTTTTAAATTTTTTTTTAAAGAATTCTTTATTTTGAGTGGTCAGCCAATTATACAGAAAGAAATAACACCAAGGCTGCTTGATAAACAGATAATAGCAGACAAAATAATTGCAAAATAGCATGGTGTGTCTAGGTCTAATAAGATGACACTTTTCAATAACTAGAACTTATTTATATAATAAAAACTTTATTTACGTCTTAATTAATGGGATGGGTGAGCTTGTAGTGTTGAACACAAATTCTTGAAACGGGGTTTTGTGTGACTGAGATAAAGGCGAATGTCATCTTCAACAGCGAGACGGGATCTGTACCTATTTTTCAGTAATGTTAAAGCTGAAAATCCAGCTTCACAAAGGTAGGTAGATGTAAACGGCGTCAGCACCTTCAATGCAGCAGATGACAGGTCTGGGTATTCCTGTTGAACCGAGATCCAGAAGTTTGCAAGAGGTTGTTCAGAGTATCTCAGATTCAGTGTCTCATCACAGGAGAGATCAATCAATTTTTCAGCCACTGAAAGTGGCAAACAAGCATTTGCAGTCGCTTCAGCACTGAAGGGATTCCTAATCCACGCTTCTGCTTTTCGATCCTTTTCAGGAAAGTACTGACGAAATTGCTGTTGGAGGCTCTCCAGATGGCTGATGATAACAGGTTTCAAATCATGTTTTGGAAGATCATTGTCATGCAAAAAATCATCCAACAAAGGAAATGCTTCAAAATTACCACTTTCTACACGAGTGTACCACAAGGACAGCTTCTTGATCCAACTTTCAATCTTGTCAGTGGATGAAAAAACTGTCATTTCTTGTCCTTGGAGGGAGGTATTTAGCACATTTAACCGGTCAAAAATGTCTGCTAGGTAAGCTAGCATAGCAAGCCACTTGGCATCTAAAAAATTTTCAGCCAGCATGGAATCTCTGTCTGAAAGAAAAAAATGTACTTCGTCCCTAAGCTCAAATAAACGGTTGACCACATTTCCCCGTGACAACCAGCGTACTTCTGTGTGGTAAAGTAACTGATGGTGCTCAGCTCCCATCTCCTCACACAAAACTCTGAATAGGCGTGCACTTGTTGCACTGCTCTTAATGAAGTTTACTGTGCGTACAGCTTCATCAAGGACTTGTTTTAGAATAGGTGGCATTTTTTTTGCAACAAGGGCTTGCCTGTGTATAATGCAGTGAGTCCAGACTGCTTGTGGTGCAACAGCTTGCACTCTGGTCACTAGCCCACTGTTGTTTCCAGTCATTGCCCGAGCACCGTCACTACAAATTCCTACACAGCGCAGCCATTCCAATCCAGAGTTAGTGACAAAAGTATCCAGAAGTGAAAAAAGCTGTTCCCCAGTAGCACGTTGCGGTAGAGGCTGGCAGAAAAAAAATTCCTCATGTAGTTTTTGATCATTTTCAAATTTTATGTAGGTCAGCATCTGAGCAGACCCCGACACATCTGTCGTTTCATCAATCTGAATGGCAAAAAAAGCACTTTGCTTAACCATGTTGGTGACTTGCTCTGTCACGTCTTTTGCCATACTATGAATTCGCCTAGCTATAGTGTCATTAGACAGGGGGATCAAATCAAGCTGAGTAGCAGCATTTTGCCCAAGCATAATACAAACCATTTCTTTGGCACAAGGTAGAAAAAAGCTTTCTCCAATGTTGTGGGGTTTACCTGTTTTGGCTATCCAGTATGACACCACAAATGAGGCCTCAAGTGCTTTCTCATTAACTGTAACTGCACCTTTTAGTACGGTTTTTTGGCCGCGTAGTTCCCTCAATTTTCGTTTAAAATAATCAAGCGGTTTGGTTTGTAGAGAACTGTGCTTTGTCTGTAGGTGCCTGATCATTTTTGACGGTTTTAAGCTCTCTTTAGCAAGAACTTCACCACACACCACACACTGTGGACGTGGTGCTTCCTCTGAGCCAGCCCATGTAAAGCCATATTCCAAATATTTTGGATCATATTTCCGGTTTCTTGGCTTTTTATTGTTACTTGAATCTTCGCTGGCAATACATCTTTTGCTGCAACTGGCAACAGACTTTCCATCATTGCTCTGCTTTCTGACACTCTTTTGAAGAAAACGGTCCATTTCATTCAGTGATGTGCAACTGGCAGAGAAAAAAATGGGTTTAATGCTCTTTATTCCACTGGTTCTTTTTTATGCCATTTCAACCCCCTCCCCATCGTCTTCCTTATATATTCTTATGCCATAAAAATATATAGGGAGGATGATGGGCATGGGGGAGGGAAGGGGGGAGACGGTTTGATGAGGCATAAAATGTATGCACTTCATCTTCCTTATACAAGGGTGCTTCAATAAATAAGGTAACCTCTCATTGCATATATTTAACTCGTACATCTATCCCAGCATGGTTGAAGCGCCTGAAGCCAAACATGGCAGCTTGCTGAACTTCACTGTCATTTGCGAATAGCCTTGCACCCAGGTGCTTCAATTGTCCAAAGAGATGGGAATCAATCTGTGACAGGTCAGGGCTGTAGGGAGGATGGTCCAGTACCTCCCAAGGATAGTGGCCCTCATTCCGAGTTGTTCGCTCGCTAGTTGCTTTTAGCAGCCGTGCAAACGCTAAGCCGCCGCCCACTGGGAGTGTATCTTAGCTTAGCAGAAATGCGAACGAAAGGATCGCAGCGATGCTTCAAAAAAAGATTGTGCAGTTTCTGAGTAGCTGCAGACCTACTCCTAGCTTGCGATCACTTCAGACTGTTTAGTTCCTGTTTTGACGTCACGAACACTCCCTGCGTTCGGCCAGCCACGCCTGCGTTTCCCCAGGCACGCCTGCGTTTGTTTCTGGCACGCCTGCGTTTTTACACACACTTCCCGAAAACGGTCAGTTACCTCCCAGAAACACCCACTTCCTGTCAATCACTCTGCGGCCAGCAGTGCGACTGAAAAGCGTCGCTAGACCTTGTGTGAAACTGCATCGGCTTTTGTGTAAGTACGTCGCGCGTGTGCATTGAGCCGCATACGCATGCGCGGAAGTGCCGATTTTTTGCCTGATCGCTGCGCTGCGAACAACGGCAGCTAGCGATCAACTCGGAATGACCCCCAATGCTTTAACAACTCACACATGCATTATCAAATGTAGTGCATGAAACCCAAACCTGTTTCTGTGACATGATGTTATCACCGTGCACCTCAGCAAGTTGGCGATGAATGTCAGCTGCTGATGTGCCTTTGGACTCAGAAATCTGATCACACTATGCACTTCAATGTTTGACCATATTTCCATCAGCCCCGCCATCTTACAACTGATATTTTGTTGTGGGATGTTGGGAGGGTCAGTGTGGTATTTGTTGTGGCATGGGGAGATCAAAGCTGCATTTGGTGGTCTGAGTGGTTTGTGCTTGCCTCTCTTCCCATCTTCTTTCAGTGCCAGCCTTTCTGCCTATCCTCTGTGCCAGCCTCTCTTTCTTTCCTCTGCACTAGCCTCTTCCCTTCCTCTGTGCCCATCCTCTCTGCACAAGTCTCTCTTCCCTTCCTCTCCACTCCGGCCTTACACATAATCGGTCTTGATACATTACTTATTGAACTGCCTTGTATATTTTTATGGCATACAAATTTATAAGGAAGAACATGGGCAAGGGGTTAGAGAGGTGGCAAAAAATGTATGCACATGACCCCTCATCTTCCTTATTTATCTTTATGCCCATTGTCTTTCTTATATACAGTATTTGTATGACATAAAAATATATAGGAAAGATGATGGGCATAAAATGCAGATACTCATCTTTGCCGATAGCCATGGCAAATGCTACTTGTTTGCTGTGACTAGCATACCCACGGGTGAGTGCGTACACTGCGCATGCACCCACAAACCATAGGATCGCATGGGTGTGTATGCTCCCGCAAATGGGTCACACATGGGTTTGAGTAGTTGCAATTGCAATGCAGCTGCATGTGTGGCCCATTTGCAGCAAAGAGGAGGGCGGCATATCTGCATATACAGTATAGGGAAGGTAGTAGGCAAGGAAGGTGATGAAGCATAAAATGTATGCACATCAGCCAAAGGGCCCATCATCTTCCTAATGTATTTTTATGGCCATCATATTCCTTATACCTGTATATTGGGGTGCAGTATGTGATGCCTGGCGGTCGGACTCCCGGCGGCCAGCATACCGGCACCAGAATCCCAACCGCCTGCATACCGACAGCTGGACGAGCGCAAATGAGCCCCTTCCGGCTCACTGCGCTCACCACACTGCGGCGCTATCTATTCTCCCTCCAGGGGGGTCGTGGACCCCCAAGAGGGAGAAAAGCTGTCAGTATACCGGCGGTCGGGATTCCGGTGCCGGTATGGTGGTCGTTGGGAGCCCGGCCGTCGGCAACCTGAAGATCACCCGTATATTGTTATGGCATATGAATATTTAAGAAAGATGATTGGGCATAAAGACATATAAGAAAGGTGATAAGCAAAGGTGGGTAACGTGCATACATTTTATGCATCATCACTCCCCCTTGACCATCATCTTCCCTATAAATATTATATGGCCAAAAACTTTCTTCAGTATATTTTTATAGCATATAAACATCTAAGAAATATGAGAATACAAATAAAAATGGGAAGATGATGGGCAGGGGGTGAGGGTGATGTGGTATAAAAATAATGCACATTAACCTTTACTAATTTTACTACATGACAATGCTCCCATTTGTACTTACTATAAATTATTATTATTATTTTTTTTAAACAACTGTAATTTCTTCAGTCTGCCACTAGCAGACTACAGGGGCCGCGAGTCCTTCTGTGCCTGACTAATTCTTTTTATGTTTAGTTAACTTTTTTCAGGACGCCCGGACGTCGTGACGTCATGACGCCCGGACGTCTCTTGGGTGTCAATCATAGTGCGGGGAGGAGGAGCCGACGGGGGAACGTGTGTGCTGGGTACAGGCGTACCGCTGTGAGTCAACATTGCAGCGTGTGCGCCGGGGATTGGAGCCTGTCTGAGTGCCGGTAACTGCGGGTGAGTCGCGACCCCATGCTGAGATGGGTGCGACCCACTCTGGGGTCGCGACCCACAGTTTGAGAAACGCTGATCTAGAGTGTTCATAAGTATTCATACCACATGTGGTAATATATATCAGGTGTTTTCCATTGTTATAGCAATTAGGAAAAGTATTTGATGACTTGTACACATGAATTCTATATAGTAAAAGCAGAACGTCACCCAATCTTTTTATATATTTTTTTTTTTTATTGAATAAATAAATCAGATGGTTATATATTATACAGGAGTTTTCATTCATATACAGTATGCGCCATTTAGTATTTTAGCGCAAAACAGTCATTTTTTGGTTCTTCTGTTTAAGCTCTGACCAGATATCAAAATGCCAGTGAAATGTGGGGCAAAAACACCCAGGCACCCGGCGCCGGTACAGTTTCCTAAACCTGCCAACTCAAACCAGAAATCCTCTGACTCTCCGGCAGCGAAGTCCTCAACTTCCAACGCAATATTCAAGACTACGTCTCCATCTACAATGTCCAGCATGGATATTGATCCACTCGCTCCGTTGTCCACTCAATCCATGCTGAAGATGTTCACGGCATTCCGGTCCGATATCCTCTCAGGTCTGGAGGCCTTAATCCAAACTATTCGGACAGATTTGGTCGGTATCTCAACCCGCACAGAACACCTAGAGGACAAGATGCAGGAATTGGTGACATCCCACAACGATCTCCTCTCTACCCACTCCGAGCTAAAGACAGAGATGACTACAATGCGAGAAAAAATTGCAGATCTCGAAGACAGGTCTAGGAGAAACAATCTCAAGATCAGAGGTATCCCAGACTCAGCCGAGGTGAAAGGCTATGTTACCGAACTTTTCCGGACAAACAATGTTGCCCTAATTTTTGGATTATGGGGGTCATTCCGAGTTGATCGTAGCCCTGCAAAATTTTGCAGGGCTACGATCATGACAAGGGGGGACACCCAGCACAGGGCTATCCCGCCCCGCATGTCAGTTCCACCCCCCCCTTCCCCACAGAAGTGAGAAAGCATCACACAGCGGTGATGCTTTTGCACATTAGGAGTAGCTCCCTGCCAGTGCAGCTTTAGCGTTCTGGCCGGGAGCTACTTGGCGCTCCCCTGCAAGCAGCGGCTGTGTGTGACATTACGCAGCCGCTGCGGCCCACACCCCCCTACCGGTATGGCCATGCCTGTGTTGGCCATACTGCACCCACGAAATGGCGGCCTAATGCCGCCGTTCCACCCCCCCCCCCAGTGACTGCCTCTGCCTGTCAATCAGGCAGAGTCGATTGTAGCTCAGTGATGGCCTTTGGCCATCTGTCATGCGCCGGTGCACTGCGGTGCCGGCGCATGCTCAGTTCTGACCCGATTGCTGCAATAAACTTCAGCGTGCGATCGGGTCAGAATGACCCCCTATTTCAGTTGTTTTTCAATCTGTTCCTCTTTTTTTTGTTATTTCTTTCCTGTTCTGTCTCTATATTTCTCCCTCCTCTGAGACTTTGATTTTTTTCCCTACCCCCTTGGAGTCGTAATGCGCAGTCTGGCACATCACTCTTTACACAACATATGTAATGATTTATTATGACTACATTTTATTCCTTGAATGTCCACGGCTTAAATTCCGCTAATAAGAGACGTCTCGCTCTGGAAATTTTCCATAAAGCTAGGGTGAAAGTGGTTGCACTTCAGGAGACACACTTCTCGTCAACTGCCCCGCCCCTATTCCACAATTCTCGCTGTCCTACTAGCAATTTTGTGAATGGTCCGCTTAAAAGACATGGTGTGGCAATTCTATTTCATAACTCTCTCCACTTTGAACTTGCCCATCAAACCGCAGATAAAGATGGATGATATTTAATCTTAGTGGGGAAACTAGAAGATAAAGATATAACGATAGTATCTTTGTATGCCCCTAATTCTCGACTGATTCTCTTTCTGAGAGCCCTGTTTGAAGTCATACAAAAAGTCCAGAAAGGACACTTAGTTATTATGGGAGATTTTAACTTGGCCCCTGATGAGAAATTAGACAGATCACTGTGCACTAAAGTATCCACTCTGGGACCGGACTCTCGGAAAGGGCTTCAACCCTTATTGGCGGAATTTGACATATATGATGTTTGGCATATCCGCTCCCCCAATGTTAAAGACTACACTTTTTTTTCACATGTACACAACTCATACTCCCGTATAGATCTGATATTATTAGATAAAAGGTCGTTACAGCATACACATCAAACTACTATTAGCCCGGTTGTTTGGTCTGATCACGCAGCAGTAACCTGGACATAGGACCATGGGTTTCTCATCAATTCCCCCATGCCCATAGTGTTTTCCAGAATACTTACTAACCCGAAGCAACCACATCCATTACCGACCCGTTAAATTTGTATCTAGCCACTAACTCTCCTACTGATACTTCAGTACCTAACCACTGGTGTGCTTTGAAGGCGGCCTTGCGGGGCTCAATAATCCAAGTAGGTGCCAGATTGAGAAGACAGTTTCTCCAACAACAGTCCAATCTAGAAGAGAGACTCCTCCAAGTAGAATCATTAAATAGATCCCACCCTACTCGGCTTTTAAAATGCAAATTAGTGTCACTTCGTAACCAACTTCATACACTGTTTCTGAACCACATGAAACATGCTTACGCCAAAATGCAACAAAAATTCTAATCTTTAGACAATAAAGCAGGTACATTTCTAGCACGTAGGCTTTGGTTAAGACAGACTAGGAACAGATTTAAAGCTATGCACACCTCCGAAGGGACTATGGTACACAACCTAGCTGACATTGGCAAAACCTTTGCTCAGTATTACACAAAACTGTATAATTTATATTCTGACTCCTCTCTGGTTCACTCTAACCCCTAACTAATATCTTCCTTTATAAAAGACATATCCCTTGCTCAGCTCCCGTAGAAGAGCTTGAAGCTTTGAACTCGTAATGGACGAGTAATGAAATATTGCCAGTAATTACTTCTCTGCCAACAGGTAAAGCACAAGGACGAGACGGTTTTACTAACTCATTTTATAAACGCTTTGCTCCTGACCTGACACCCTCTCTAACTACCCTTTATAGATATTCCACTGAACAAGAAGAGTTACCTAAGAAAATGCTACAGCCATGGCTAATTACCATCCCCAAACCGGGAAAAGACCCTTCTCAGTGCCCAAACTACAGACCCATATCACTTCTTAACACCGACTTAAAAATCTTTTCTAAACTCATTGCAAATAGATTATCCCATCTTATTCACCAACTTATTCACCCCGAACAGTTAGGCTTTGTTAGAGGCAGACAAGCTTTGGACAACACAACAAGGGTATTCGTTTTGGCGAAACACCTAGTGAAGGCGGGAAGGGAAGCTATTTTTCTCTCATTAGACACAGAGAAGGCCTTTGACCGCTTGCACTGGGGATTTCTCAAGGAGATACTACTGAGGGCGTGCTTACAAGGGGCTATTCTTTCTTTGATACTAGCACTATACAGTTCTCCATCAGCTTCAGAATTTAGTAATGGCTTTACGTCCTATCCCTTTCTCATTTCAAACGTTACCAGACAGAGATGCCCTCTGTCCCCCCTAATGTATATCTTGGCCATATCTTTTGCTGCTTCACTACGACAATCCCCATCATTCCCGGTAGTACATGTAAGTTTAGTTCCATCCACCATAAACTGACTCTTTTTGCAGACGATGTCCTAGTTTTTGTCACTGACCCCAATAATTCTTTCCCCGCTCTCCAAGAAACGATTAAACGATATAGTGAAGCCTCGTTCTATAAACTTAACACAACCAAAACGGAGGCTTTACCGTTTAATCTAAGCTCTGACAAACTTTACAGGTTTAAATCCCTTTATAAATAAAACTGGAAGAAAGACCACATACCTGGGTATCAATATTCTCAACACACTTTCCACAATAGCTGAGATGAATTATGCGCCCCTCCTGGCTCAAATAGAAGTGATTCTGAAGAGATGGGGTGGTCTAGAGATATCATGGCTGGGCAGACTGGCAGCATACAAAATGTCAATCCTCCAAAAACTGATGTATCTTTTTTGCACGTTCCCATATATGGACCCACGGAAGCTCATTAGTTAAATCCAAACAGCAATACTCCATTATATCTGGAAGGGTAAACCTCCTCGCATAGCCCTTAAATGGCTTGCGAGAGCACGGAAACTGGGAGGCTTGGAAGTACCCGACCTGAGTGCATATCAAAATACATGCCTAGTAGCCCAAGTGAGTGATTGGTCCTTGCCTGAAGGAACAAATCAATGGGTAGAACTGGAGAAAGGACTGTATACATATGGGAGTCCTTTAGACCTTCTTTGGACCCCAGTACGACAAAGACCTCCTTTACATAACACCCCCGTACTATTATACAGTAGCGGCTCTTGCCACGGGCAAGCAGGCTTTTTGCCCGGGGTGCCACTACCCCGAGGGCACCGCCGCCACTGTGGCAAGAGCCACTACTCCTGAACCCCTCTCCCCGGCTGCAGCAGGTGTTGTGGGCTGTGTGGGCGCCCGCTGCAGCTGGCGTCACTGACTGACGCTAGAGGTCATAATTGACCCCTAGTGTCAGTGCGGCGCTGCTATGGGAGAGACGTCATGATGTCTCTCCTATAGAGAGGAGCCGTCAGCGGCCAGAGACAGCAGCAGCGGCAGCGGTCCAGAAGCAGAAGCAGGGCTGATAAGTATTGTTTTTTGTTTGTTTTTCTTGTTTGCAAGCGGCGCTACTACAGGGGGCTCAACTACTAGGGTCACAACTACAGGGGGCACATACTGGAGGCACTACTACAGAGGGCACTGCTACGGGGGAACAGCTACTGGGGGCAAATCAACTGGGGGTACAGCTACTGGGGGCACTACTACAGGGGCAGAGCTACTTGGGGCACTACTACAGGGGACACTGCTACTGGGGGCAAATCTACAGGTGGCACAACTACTAAGGGCACAACTACAGGGGGCACATACTAGGGCAGTACTACAGGGGGCACTGCTACAGGGGGCACAGCTAATGGGGGCACTACTACAGGGGGCACAGCTACTGGGGGCAAATCTACAGGGGGCACATACTGGGGGCACTGCTACAGGGGGTACAGCTACTGGGGGCAAATCAACTGGGGGCACAGCTACTGGGGGCACTACTTCAGGGGGCAAATCTACGGGGGGCACAGATACTGGGGCAAATCTACTGGGGGCACAGCTGCTGGGGGTACAGTTACTGGGGGCACATCTACTGGGGCACAGCTACAGGGGGGCACAAGTACAGGGGGATAACTATGGCCATGCCCCTTCCCTATGAAGAAGCCATGTCCTATTTTTGACCACATGCCTTCAGCGCGCACCAACTCTATTTTACCGTGGGGGGGCACCACAAGAAACTTTCGCCCTGGGCGCCACAAGGTCTAGAACCAGCCCTGCTATTATAGACTCTCTCAAAGCATGGGACAACGTAGTGATCCCTTCTAAAATTCTCTTTACCATCTCGCAAATTGTCCTTAAAGGCCCTCACTACAATGATCCCTGATTTAAATATCTGTAAATTTTTGAGCTGTGGTATTACTACAATTGCTGATATAGTTGACGGATCTACCATTACCCCCTTCCCTACATTACAACGTCAGTTTCACCTATCTATTACTGAGCTATTTACATACAACCGAACAATACACTGAATTAAGGATTCGCTAAAAACCTCGGGACCGCTGCAACTCCTCCCCGCCCCCCCCAACCATTCTATCCATCAGATTCTGGTACACCACTATTCAAGATAACCTGTTATATGACAAGACACCGACCCAGCTATGCTGGAAAACAGATTTGCACTGCACATTTACACAACAACAATGGGAATCCATATACTTTAACACCCATAATATGTCCAAATGCAACAACCACAAAGAAATGCACTTTAAACTCCTACATAGGTTATTCTTCACACCAACCAAACTACACAAAATATGGCCTACTCAATCAAAATTTTGCTGGAGAAGTTGCTCTGAAATTGGAGATATCTATCATGTATTTTGGATGTCCCCTAAGTTACGTCAGCTGTGGAGCGAGGTCTTCACTTTCGCTGCTACAGTGCTCAAAACCACCTTTCAAGAAACCCCCTCATTTGCCCTCTTTCACATCTATCCTGAAGGTCTATCCTTTGCGGATTGTTTTGTGTTAGGACACATTTTAATAGCCACCAGAGCTGCAATAGCTCAAAATTGGAAACACCCCCTTGCCCCATCTATATTTAAAATAATTTGTAAAACCCACCACGCCTTTCTGATGGAAATCCGAGGCCTACCATACTCATATACATCAAAGTCCCCCTTAGTACGATGGTCCAGATGGTTTAAATACTTAAGCACAAGTGAATGAGTGGATACTATGCTTGTAATGAACAACTGATGAGCCTTTACTAATTCCACAGTGGTATTTACCCTTTCCTGTCTCTACTATCCGCTACATCTTTCATATACTGTTATTATAGTACACGAGATTGCCATTTTGATTATGCAGAAATTGATATATATTATGTGAGTTTGTCAGAAGACTCCATGTTACCCCCCCCCCCCTTCTCTTCCTTCTGTACCCCCCCGTTTCCGTGTTTTCGGAACAAAACTAAATAAAAACAATTGTTGATAAAAAAAGAGTCAAAATATCTATCTCTTCTTTCCTCCTATGCTCTCTGAGAGGTTTGTCAATGTTTAGTTCAAGTGACAGGTTAACCTCTGATAATTGAGACACTTTCCTCATGACTGGAAATAGGTTGGTTAAGTACTTATATGTAAAATCTATTTATATAAAGGACAAATACCACTGACTCATCACTAAATCTCCTGAACCATAAGGCTGGACTTTCTTGCCAGTGGCAGTTGCAGAGCAGTCCATTATTCAAATAGGGGAGCCACACCCAGCGATGTTTGACAGTGTTTAGGAGTGGCAGTTGATGTGGCTCCCCTATTTGAATAATGGACTGCTCTGCAACTACCACTGGCAAGGAAATTCAGGAACAGAGCATTGTGTCCTCCCCCCTCCGCGACTTGGTACTATGCATCATGCATTCTTTATAGCCCGGCTGGGTGGGTGTTAGGGTCTCCTGCTCTGTGCTGCCACGTCGTCATGGCAACTGGGAGACAAGTGCTAGCGGAGTAACCTGAGCGTAGCTGATACTCCGGTTCGGGTCTTTTGCTGTGCAGTGGTTACAGGCTCTGTGCACGGCAGGGGATCCGGTGCTGGTTTTTGTGCTCACAGTCTGTGAGGTCTGAGTGGGGCGTGGACAGCACCTGCTATATAAACCCTCTTCTCAGGTTAGGCAGATGCTGCTGAATCTTTGTTGGTTAGTCAGTTCCTGAAAGCTAGCTAGTACTGTGTAAACTTTGTATTTGTTTGTTGCTTACTGCAAATAGGCCTTGGGATTTGGTATTACACTCTGCCAATCCAGACCTAGCAGTAAGACTGGAGTCAGTCGTTTAACCTGCTGGGGTTCTTTTGCTACTCTGTGAACCTAGCAAGTTTGCGGCTGTATTCTCAGACTTGCCTGCCAAAATCCTTTCTCACTGTGCAAGGTGTTCAGGTGTCAGTTTAGTGGCAGTAAGCTGAAACAGTGCACTGCAAGTGAGGACTAAGATTGTGGAGACTCTCCTTGTGTCTATTATTCCATCTCTGACCAAGGAGTTTACTGCCACACCCGTTGGTAACCCTTTAGGGTTTTGCTGTTGCCCTTAGCAACAGCATTTCGGGTTCTCTACGTATTAAATCACTACATCTCGCTTCTTTCCATCTGAGCATTCCTAATACTAGGGAGACACCCAGTATCTTAGCCTTTGGGCTTCTCTGTTCACTTTGTGTTTATTTTGTTACCCTATCACCTTCTGTGTATGTAATGTCATATTCCCCAGTCTGTCTGTGAGTTCATTTGTTTTGCATCCCTCACCGTTCAGACACCAGTACATTCCTGCTGGCACTGGTGTGCATAACAGTGGGCTAACTTAACTCTCATCTGTGCGGGGGGGAACTCCCAATAATTGTGAAATTTTATAAAAATCCCTTCTTAGTGGGTGCCTACGTCACAAAAGCAAGCTACTGTCCTAATTTCAAGTTTCTAGTCTTTACGGTTCAGAAGATTTTCTAATGAGTCAGTGGTATTCGCCTTATAAATATATATATATATATATATATATATATATATATATTAGAGATGAGCGGGTTCGGTTCGTTGAGATCCGAACCCCCCCGAACTTCACCTATTTTACACGGGTCCGAGGCAGCCTCGGATCTTCCCGCCTTGCTCGGTTAACCCAAGCGCATCCGAACGTCATCATCCCGCTGTCGTATTCTCACGAGATTCGTATTGCATATAAAGAGCCGTGCGTCGCCACCATTTTCACTCGTGCATTGGAGATGATAGCGAGAGAACGTGGCTGCGTTCTCTCAGTTTCTGTGTTCAGTGTGCTGCAAATATCTGTGCTCAGTGTGCTGCAAATATCTACGTTCTCTGCCTGAAAATGCTCCATATCTGTGCTGCATTGTAGTATATAGTAGGAGGACAGTGCAGAATTTTGCTGACCACCAGTATATATATAGCAGTACGGTACAGTAGTCCATTGCTCTACCTCTGTGTCGTCAAGTATACTATCCATCCATATCTGTGCTGCATTGTAGTTGTGCGCAGTATATAGTAGGAGGACAGTGCAGAATTTTGCTGACCACCAGTATATATATAGCAGTACGGTACAGTAGCCCATTGCTCTACCTCTGTGTCGTCAAGTATACTATCCATCCATACCTGTGCTGCATTGTAGTTGTGCGCAGTATATAGTAGGAGGACAGTGCAGAATTTTGCTGACCACCAGTATATATATATATATATATATATATAGCAGTACGGTAAAGTAGTCCATTGCTCTACCTCTGTGTCGTCAAGTATACCATCCATATCTGTGCTGCTTTGTAGTTGTGCACAGTATATAGTAGGAGAACAGTGTAGAATTTTGCTGACCACCAGTATATATATATAGTAGTACGGTACAGTAGTCCATTGCTCTACCTCTGTATCGTCAAGTATACTATCCATCCATATCTGTGCTGCATTGTAGTTGTGCGCAGTATATAATAGGAGGACAGTGTAGAATTTTGCTGACCACCAGTATATATATAGCAGTACGGTACAGTAGTCCATTGCTCTACCTCTGTGTCGTCAAGTATACTATCCATCCATATCTGTGCTGCATTGTAGTTGTGCGCAGTATATAGTAGGAGGACAGTGCAGAATTTTGCTGACCACCAGTATATATATAGCAGTACGGTACAGTAGTCCATTGCTCTACCTCTGTGTCGTCAAGTATACTATCCATACCTGTGCTACATTGTAGTTGTGCGCAGTATATAGTAGGAGGACAGTGCAGAATTTTGCTGACCACCAGTATATATATATAGCAGTATGGTACAGTAGTCCATTGCTCTACCTCTGTGTCATCAAGTATACTATCCATATCTGTGCTGCATTGTAGTTGTGCACAGTATTATAGTAAGAGGACAGTGAAGAATTTTGCTGCCCACCAGTATATATACATATATATATATATATATATATAATTATATATACATATATATACATATATTTATCTCTGCATCATGTGCTGTTTGGGGACTATTTTTTAAGTGCCATCCTGTCTGACACTGCAGTGCCACTCCTAGATGGGCCAGGTGTTTGTGTCGGCCACTTGGGTCGCTTAGTTTAGCCATCCAGCGACCTTGGTGCACCTCTTTTTTTCTTTGCATCATGTGCTGTTTGGGGACTATTTTTTTAAGTGCCATCCTGTCTGACACTGCACTGCCACTCCTAGATGGGCCAGGTGTTTGTGTCGGCCACTTGGGTCGCTTAGCTTAGCCATCCAGCGACCTTGGTGCAAATTTTAGGACTAAAAATAATATTGTGAGGTGTTCAGAATGGACTGGAAATGAGTGGAAATTATGGTTATTGGGGTTAATAATACTATGGGATCAAAATGACCCCCAAATTCTATGATTTAAGCTGTTTTTGAGGGGTTTTTGTAAAAAAACACCCGAATCCAAAACACACCCGAGTCCGACAAAAAATTTTCAGGGAGGTTTTGCCAAAACGCGCCCGAATCCAAAACACGGCCGCGGAGCCGAATCCAAAACCAAAACACAAAACCCGAAAAATTTCCGGTGCACATCACTAATATATATATAGAGTACGAGTCGGGTCTTCCAGACAAGAGATGTGAGGTTTAATACCGGG
Source organism: Pseudophryne corroboree (assembly GCF_028390025.1). Taxonomy (NCBI): domain Eukaryota; kingdom Metazoa; phylum Chordata; class Amphibia; order Anura; family Myobatrachidae; genus Pseudophryne; species Pseudophryne corroboree. The sequence goes on from NC_086448.1 coordinate 717,295,194, forward strand.
GAGCAGCACCACCAGGATTATTGTGATGAGAAGTATCCCCATTACACATTGAGATACGTGGTATTATGCGATTCAATTAGGTGGTTGGAATTCCACCATTCAAGGTACACCTTGAATTCACTGGGGTGTCACTATAGGTGGAGGTCACGATTTATGTGAAATAATGCACTAGGAGGCGCCTATTCTCATTTTTTGTCTTTTAGATTTAAATTGGTTAGCCTGAGCAGCAAGCCACGGGAGCAGTGGCGTAACTACTGCCCCCGCAGCCCTCGCGGTGGCTTGGGGGCGAGGGGCTGCGGGGGCGCCACTGATTTAGCACAGATTGACATGCGGACGAGCGTCCGCATGTCAATCTGCTCCTACTAACCCTCCCTGCCGTGTTGGAGGGACACGGAGGGCACAGCGTGCGCCTCTCCTGTGTCCCTCCTGCATTATCTCCGGCGGCCGTGGGTCTAATAGAAGAAGTGCGGGTTCGTGAGCCAATCAGAGCTCACGAACGGCACTTCGTTTATTAGACCCGCGGCCGCCGGAGATGATGCAGGAGGGACACAGGAGAGGCGCGCGCTGTGCCCTCCGTGTCCCTCCAACACAAACCAGCGGAGGAGCAGCAGCGGCGGCGGGGGAGGGGGCATATATGGCACTGGGGGGGAATATCTGGCACTGGGGGCATATGTGGCACTGGGGGGGTGGGGGAATCTGGCACTGGGAGCATATCTGGCACTGGGGGGGGGGGGGTACTATCTGGCACTGGGGGCATATGTGGCACTGGGGGGAATATCTAGCACTGGGGGCATATGTGGCAATGGGGGGGGGAATCTGGCACTGGGAGCATAGCTGGCACTGAGGGGGAATATCTGGCACTGGGGGCATATGTGGCACTGGGGGGGGGGATATCTGGCACTGGGGGCATATGTGGCACTGAGGGGGAATATCTGGAACTGGGGGCATATGTGGCACTGGGGGGGGGGAAATCTGGCACTGGGAGCATAGCTGGCACTGGGGGGGAATATCTGGCACTGGGGGCATATGTGGCACTGGGGGGGGGATATCTGGCACTGGGGGCATATGTGGCACTGAGGGGGAATATCTGGCACTGGGGGCATATGTGGCACTGGGGGGGTATATGTGTACCTGGCACATAGGGGGGGGGCTATATTGTGCACTGGGGTCATGTGAGTACCTGGCACCGTGGGGTAATATCTGGCACTGGGGACATATGTGGCACTGGGAGCACAGCCCTAGCAACAAGCACTACCCCCTAGCAACGAGCATGACACCCAGTGCATGAAACCCCTGGCAACGAGCATGACACCCAGTGCATGAAACCCCTGGCAACGAGCATGACACCCAGTGCATGAAACACCTGGCAACGAGCATGACACCCAGTGCATGAAACCCCTGGCAACGAGCATGACACCCTGAGCATGAAAACCCCTGGCAACGAGCAGGTAATTTAAAAGTAATTAGAAGCCTTACTGTAGGACTTAATGTGTAATGGGCATTACGGTGTGTGGCATAATGTATCACGGACATTGCGGTGTGTGTCATAATGTGTCACAGGCATTACGGTGTGTGGCATACTGTATCACGGGCATTGTGGTATGTGGTATAATGTCTCAGGGTCATTGCAGTGTGGCATAATGTATAACGGGCATTGCGGTGTGTAGCATAGGGTATAACGGGCATTGCGGTATGTGTCAGGCATTACGGTGTGTTGTATACTATATCACGGGCATGTGGTATGTGGTATAATGTATCAGGGGCATTGCAGTGTGTAGCATAATGTATAACGGGCATTGCGATTCCTGTCATAATGTGTCAGGCATTACGGTGTGTTGTATACTATATTACGGGCATTGTGGTATATGGTATAATGTATCAGGGGCATTGCAGTGTGTAGCATAATGTATAACGGGCATTGCGATTCCTGTCATAATGTGTCGGGGGCATTACGGTGTGTGGCATAATGTGTCGGGGGCATTATGGTGTGTGCATATTGTGTCATGTGCATTATTGTGTGTGGCATAATGTCTAAGGGCCATTGCAGTATGTGGCATAATGTATACTGGGCATTACTATAAGGAGGAAAAATTACAAATAATGTAAGGGGCATGAATCAGGATTATTTTTCTTTCCAGTGGTGGCTAACGTCTGGGCGTGCAGGTTGGAAAACTGGGGTATAACGTAGTCTTTTCCTGCAATGCCACGCCCCTTTATGTGAAGCCACGCCCATCCCAACGAAGCCACACACCCTATTTTGCAGCGCGCGCCTTCGGCGCGTGCACATTTATCCCTTTAATAGTGCCAATTATGGGGGATGGGGGACGCCGAAGAATTTTTTGGCTTGGGGGAGAAAAATTTCTAGTTACGCCACTGCACGGGAGAAAAGGGCTGCCATCCCATTATAACGTGGGAGTGCATTTCTAAGGAGTCCGGTTACCCTAGAGGAGGGATAAGGACATTCATCCAGCTTTAAGGAGAGGAATAGCGCCAATACCACCCACACAACCTTCTTCATATATATATATATATATATATACATAGATTGATTTATTTTTTAAATTGATTTCTATCCAACCAAGAATCGATTGCAAACCAAAGCACTTGAGGGTGGTTTTGCCACTCGCATCTTTAATTGTTGCTGACTAAACTTGCAGCCTCTCTAACATTTGCAGCTCACTTGCAAAATTGCAGCTTGCACTGGGAAGCATGTAGCTCTGTGCAGGGGATGTGAAGACTCACATTCTCTGTGAAGGTCCTTCTTCCAAGAAAGCTCAGCAGTAAAACTATGATTCCTCAGTGTATGAAATTCAACCAGACAATGGACATGCAACTACACCTACTGCACCATAGGCTACAAATCATAGGCTACAATCACAATGCTCTTTCAGACCATCTTACATTTCATATTTTAGTAGCCACCATAGAAACTTGTAGGGGCTGCTTTTGTGAATAGATGCAGCAAGGCACAGTAGATACTTTGGCCTTAATGTAACAGAACTGTGAGCTGCCAGAGGTACAGGACTTTGTGCGAGTCTGCCTGTATTTTTAAAGCAGCAATCATTTACAAGGCAAAACCAACCTGGTTTTACTTTGTAAATCATTGCCGCTTTTAAAATATGGGATGTAGTTATGTGACCAGTTGTCAGGAGACCGCTGGTCACAATACCGACAGCTACATCCCGCCCCCCTCTAAATCCCGACAATCGTCATGCCGACTAGAAGAAACTATTCCCACTCGTGGGTGTCCACGACACCCACAGAGTGGGAATCAAACCTTTGGCGACTTCTTTGTGCTCGCCCTCCTCGCATTCTGCTGTATTGTTATGGTGACCACCGGGATCCCCAGCGCCAGTAAGCCATACCCAACCCAAAAATACAGGCAGACTCACATAAACGTCCCACAATGCTAGAAACTTGCAGGCTATTACATTTAGCCCCATGATTCAACCTTGCTTTAAAATTGTCAGAGTGAGAGCAAGACCTCCTTGTTCATAAAACAAGTTACCATTTGGTGTACTATGCAATGATGATCATGCGTGGGGGAATAGCTATAGGAAATTATTTTAAGAAGCTCTCAACAGATCTGGCCCCAATTCATATATGTCACTACAGCACATCAAAATCAAGTCCAGGAATTCTTGTAGGATAATTAGGCTATAAGGATTTCAGGGTGAAATGACAAAGTCCACAGATTGCAAGGATGGATTTTTGCTTCGCTAAAATTGCATTTTCTATGTTATGATGACGGACATCATGATCATTTTGATATTCCTCTGAAAAGTTCCTTATTATCTTAACATACTCTGGTTATCATTGTTTATTATATTCATAACCATTTGGCTCTGCCTCATGAAAATCTTGCTATCTAATTCCAGGAAATGGCTTTAGTTCAATAAAAATGTTTCTAAACGGCCAGATCCCTCTGTAGAGAAATATTTCATAGTAACATACTGTAATTAGGTGAATGATGCATTCCTAAAGATTTTACATGGTACAAAAGTATTATTTCCAAATATATTGTATTACTTATTTATTTAACAAAATTGAAATTCCAAACCTACTCTTAGAGCATGAGTTAATATTACTTTGAGAAGTAGGAGGGTATGTACATATGAGAAGTAGGAGGGTATGTACATATTAGCTATGAGCCAAATTTTCAAAACTGTTCCGTGGTATATTCCCATCAACCCTCAGCTTCAGAATTGTATACGTTTTCCCAGATAAATTTGGCCTTAAGTGTTCTGTGCAGAATTCCTCATACCCTTTCATCTGCCGGTCCTAGCCAATCTACTGACACAAATTCACTGGGAAATGCAGAAATCACTGAAACAGTGTGTAATGAAGTCATAGGGGTAAATTTACTAAGGTGGGAGTTTTTTTAGAACTGGTGATGTTGCCTATAGCAACCAATCAAATTCTATCTATTATCTTCTAGAAGCAGCTAGATAAATGTTAAGTAGAATCTGATTGGTTGCTATGGGCAACATCACAAGTTCTAAAAAAACTCCCACCTTAGTAAATTTACCGCATAGAATGGTGTAACAAAAGAATAATTTAAAGACTGTGCGGTAAATGTTATAGGGTCCAAGTTTTAAAAGGTGCAAGTTTGTCGCTAAATTCACACTTTTTTAGGACTAGCACATGTAATAGGGTTCGGGAACATGAAAATTTGCATGTTTCTGCCTTTACCAAAACATGCAATGTTAATACTCGCATCCAATGTAATAGGACTTCTAGTAATCTGGTGGTTTCGATGATAGGATTCAATGTAGTGGTTCCCATCATTGAAGTCTATGTAGCTAAGCAGCTCCATACAGTTCAATGGGGGAAGCAGTGATTGACAGCCTGGCCGCACACAGCCAGTCAGGGCTGTTGCTATGGTAGCGGCCGCTTACCATAGCCGATTAGCTGTTGGATCTCCTAGTGACAGCAGTCACGTGATGGCCAGCATTCGCGAGAGGAGTCCTATGTGTTAACAGATAGGGCTCCTCAGTCCATTGGATTGGGTGATTCAGTTTATTTTTTAACCTCTTGAATGCCTACATGGACTAAAGAGGACCTGACCTACACCAAGGAGAGGTAAGCATGCAAGAGGTACTGAAGAAGAGAATGTGAATAGCTACAAGGAGTTGTAGGGTAGTACTGTATGTTGTGAGTGTGAGCATGCAAGGGTGTTTATTAAAGATGTACTATCATGGTGTGTGCGTACTGTCTTTTTTAAAATATTTTTTACAGGGGGACTATAGGAACCAGCGAGCCTTTCAATGCCCTGCATGCTGGTACTTGTGGTTCACCAAGTACTGGCATGCAGAGGAGGCTTGTTGAGACCTATGCTACTCTTGTAAAACACAATATAATTTTTCAAAAACTAAACCTTGAATGCTATAAACTCGGCACCCACAGACTTAGAGGTGCCGGGATAGCCACAAGCTTCAGCCCAGGCGTTGGGTGCCTGGAGAGGAGAACCACCGCTTTACTGGTGGGGCCCCACTCCCCCTGGGAGCCTCTGCCTGGGCTGACTAGTTATGTAGGTAAATGCTTCAGCAATGGGACCCCGTCAAGTGTGTCCCCTGGCTGCAGCATTACTTCCCTGTTAGTGGAGTCCGGGCCTGGTTATAAAAAATAAGGGGGACCCCTACTCATTTCCTCCCCATATTTTTAGAACCCGAACTGGTCCAAGAGCCCGACAGGGCCGCTATCAGGAGGGTACTTGGGACACAGCTGTCCTGGGCCTGGCTTCTCTGAACGAGAGGGGAGGGTCCAGGCCGCTTCTGCCCACCGCCATCCACCGCCATTCCGCCGCTGTCCCCTGTTCTCCCGCAGCTCTGTATTGAAAATATCCCTCCCAAAATGGTCGTTGCCACAGAGGAGACAGTTATTCAAGATACTAGATGAGCCCTCTATTTTGTCAGTCCCGGGACCCACAATTTCTGATGGAAGCCCTGGAGCCCGATGCTGGTTCAGTAAATACAGGAGGACATCACACATTTTTACCCCTGTATTTTCTGAACCAGAACGGCTCAAAGAGCCCACGGCTGGTTATGCTTTGGGGGATCTGGGACCCCACATAATTTTTATTTTGTCTATTTCTTATCTTTTCCAAACAGATACATGTACAGATCTTACTGATCAGTGCATGCTTCTGTACAACTCACGTCTTGTAATGAAACTCACATTACAAGGTGCGAGTTAACATGTGAAAAAACTTGCATGGTCTCACATAATATAATAGTCTCGAAATCACAAATATGCAGGCTATTACTTTTGCCAAGCTGTGGGACAAACTCACACATTCAAAAGTGCTCGAAGGTCCGAGTTTGACCTGCACTAAAAATATGTCCCTATTACATTTACCCCTTTGTATTGCTGGAACTTTACACCTCTGCAAAATGAGCTATTGTGCCACCAAATTCTATATGTGTGATTTTTTTTTCAACTTTAATAATTTCTAGAACATCTTAACAGCTACCAATGTAAAATTAGAAAAGTGCAAAACTCTGTGGGAATAATTTACAATTTGCCCTCAATGTGCGACCAATGCCTAATTTGAACTGCCATGTGAACCAACATTTGCTGGCACCCATTTAAGTGCATTCAGTTAAATTGAATTTATCCTGATTTTTCTTGTAACTACAGTACCTGATCCCTCTGGTATGGCCAACTTTTTAATGTGATTTAGGTTTTAGGAGGACTCAATTGCAGCCAAATCAGAATATCTGCTGTGGAAGTCATCAAAGCTAAATAAAATAGTGTAAGAACAGTCAAAGGTATTTTACCTGTAGAAAATTGCACCCAGAACTACTTTCAGGTTTATAAACAGCCATTTACAGTGTTTGCTTTACTAACCTCTATGGCTGAGAGACCCATCTAGCAGGTAAGACCTTAAGACATGCTTCTCATAACTGTGATCAGATGAGGTACTTCAGGTGGCACCAGTGTACAGATGGGTCCATGCTCATCTTGGCTTCTCTGCTGTGCCTAGGCACACCATGGTTTATTAACATAAGTCCTTCATCTATTGTTCTCAGCTACAATATAATATAGAGAACAATACATGAGGGGATTAAGTCATTACAGCAGGGGATTAAGTCCGACTGCCCTGGCTCAATTAATACTAATAAAGGCCAAGATAAAGGTGGACCCATCAGTAGATGCAGAATTCAGCGTCAGGGGATGTGGAGACCAACTTTATCTCTCTTAAAGTTTTGATAAATCTCCCCAAAAGTATCAACCAATCAGCTCTTGTTATTTTACAGGCTGTGTTTAAAAAATGACATTTATAAGCTGATATTATAGTACTTTTGCGGCATCTGTATTACCGTATTTTTCGGACCATAAGACGCACTTTTTCTCCCCAAAAACCTGGGGGAAAAAGTATGTGCGTCTTATGGAGCGAATAAGAGCAGATGCAGATGGAGTTCGCGTGTAGCGGCGGGTCCTGGATGCTGCTGCTGCTGCTGAGCCGTCATCAGCAGAGCGCGGCGCATCTCAGAGCCCAGCAGCAGAGCCCGGCATCATGTGACTCCCCCCCCCGCTCCCCCACACCTCCTCCCTCCTCAGGAGTTTCCCTGCAGGCAGCGTTAGCTGAGTGCCTGGACATGGGGGAACCGGCGGGTCCTGGATGCTGCTGCTGCGCCGTCATCAGCAGAGCGCGGCGCATCTCAGAGCCCAGCAGCAGAGCCCGGCATCTACCCCACACCTCCTTGGTCCTCAGGAGTGCACCCGGGGCAAGCGTTAGCTGAGAGCCTGGACGCGGGGAACCACTGGTACTGTCTACAATATATGTGTGTGTGTGTGTGTGTCTGTGTATGCTGGCTCTGATGTGTGTGTGTGTGTGTGTGTGTGTCTGTGTGTCTGTGTATGTGTATGCTGGCTCTGATGTGTGTGTGTGTGTGTGTGTGTGTGTGTGTGTGTGTGTGTGTGTGTGTGTGTGTGTGTGTGTATGTGTGTGTGTCTGTCTGTCTGTGTATGCTGGCTCTTTTTTTTCCAGTTTACTTACTCTAAAAACTAGGTGCGTCTTATGGTCCGGCGCGTCTTATGGTCCGAAAAATACGGTAAATGAATATAGTAGTTACTACCTTCTCCACAAACACAAACTGAGAGGACACTGCTTACTACAGTAGTGCTTAAAATGTAATTATTCGAAACAACACATTTTTGAATGTGTAAACGCTTTCCTATCTCCACCCTTGTTTTCTTATTTTGTGTGCACATGAACAAATCTCGGCCCTCATTCCGAGTTGATCGGTCGCAAGGCGAATTTAGCAGAGTTACACACGCTTAGTCTACACCTACTGGGAGTGTATCTTAGCATCTTAAAAGTGCGAACGAAGTTTACGCAATATTGCGAACAAAAAAAACTTAGCAGTTTTAGAGTAGCTCCAGACTTACTCTGCCTGTGCGATCAGTTCAGTGCTTGTCGTTCCTGGTTTGACGTCACAAACACTCCCAGCGTTCGCCCAGACACTCCCCCGTTTCTCCGGCCACTCCTGCGTTTTTTCCGGAAACGGTAGCGTTTTCAGCCACACGCCCATAAAACGCCGTGTTTCCGCCCAGTAACACCCATTTCCTGTCAATCACACTACGTTCGCCGGTGCGAACAAAAAGCCGTGAGTAAAAATCCTTTCTTCATAGCAGAATTACTTAGCGCAGTCGCAGTGCGAACATTGCGCATGCGCTCTAAGCTGATTTTCACTGCGATGCGAAAAAAAAGAACGAGCGAACGACTCGGAATGAGGGCCCTCATTTCTGTGATTATGCACAGCAAATTTTCTTTTGGATCATGGTCTCCCAATCTTGTGGCTTCCATAGCCATGGGCCAGTAATAGCCCCAGATTTTTTCACTCAAGGGCTGGAGGCCTTTGAGAAGTGATAAACACTGTTTTTGTGTCCCACCCTTTCCCATGAAGGCAAACATTTGGAACTGATGTTTACCATATCAGAGGGACTCTATGATTATGGTCACTCACCCAGTTATAGTGGAATTCACCCTCAATCTATCTAGCGCCAGCATGAGTTAGATATTGAGGGGCATGCATGCTCCACATTTTTTTAAAGGCATTCCATCAGTACTGGGTTCAAGAAGAGGGTTATTTTAATTTCTTTCTTTAATGAATCCAAGTGAATCAGCAGTTTGCTTCAAAACACAACCAAACTGCAAGATCATGAAATTCTGAGCCAGAATTTGTCTGAATCGTGGCAAACAGAATTTCTGGGGTGTCATACACTTCTATGAGTGAATGCATACAGTATGCCTTCCAAAAACTTGACTTGACGAAAAATGTTATTTCGAGGATCTGGTTTAAAAAATATATGGCAGACACCACTGCTAATGAGATATGACGAAAGTACTGTACTTTCACCAACCAATCATCTGAAAGTGAGTGCAAGCATGATATCGGTTGCTATAATTTCATTTGTGTCTTTAACCAAAATGAGCATTTAAACTTAGCTGATATTTTGAAAAAAATAAATGAAACCATCAATTATGTTCTTCCTGGCTTAACCTATATTTTTTTAATTCGCTTCTAACCATGTTAATTGGAGCTCAAAATGAAATTTTCATGAAATTGGGTATATACATGGTCATCTTAACGTATAGGCGCACAGAGTAGGTGCCACAATTCTACGGGCCTTCGAGCAGGTGTGGGCTGTACTGGAAAGGGGGAGAAGAGGGCATCATCCCAGTGGGCTGGTGCCTCTGGAGCTTCCTGAGAGGCCACACAATCAGAAAGGTCAGACAGCATTCTCTACCTACCTTCAAGCCTGTAGCCAGACAGTGAATGACTGTCAGCATGCTGATTGGTGGATGGCTGGAACTATCCACTAATTAGAGTGCAGATAACCATTCGTTGTATGGAAGCATGTGGAGAGTTGGTGCAGGAGCACAGGAGTGGTTTTAACTTATGGATTTCTTTTCTATTTATTTTTTTCCTTGATTAGGTGGATAGGAGCCCAAGTGCATTGCTTTGTCCAGAGCCAGCATAGATGTTAAGACTGCCCTAGGTATACGGTAAAATCAAGGGTTAAAGTTTGGGGTTTAAAGCCCAGAAAAGGGCAATAAGCCTTAGTGTTTCAATCTCAGATCACATAAAAGTATCAGGTTTGAGGTTTTCAGTAATATTATTTCGAGAATTTTCAGTATAGTTTTGAAGAACTATAAACTGAAATATTATGTTGTAGCATTAAGTGATATGATAAAGAAGATACTGGTATGCTTTTTTTAAGTTTTGAATTATTGAAAGTTTGAATTGTTGTATTACATTTTAATTTTTTTCATCTTGATTAAGTATATTAGGAAAACCCCAAATGTCTTAGTACTATATATAAAATTACATTGTGCTGCCAGATTCTAAACACTTGATCGCCACTGACATTGTATGTTATTCTTTAGTCTTACAACACTGAGCTATATAAAGTATTATAGCAATGTAGCAGTGTCATTCTGTGTGTGCGTATCAACCTTAAGTCAATACAGTATGTGGCTTTTGTTCAACATTCCTTGAAGTTTCAAGTAACTAAGAAGTTTTGTGTTTTCTTTTCATGCCCAGGAATGCTGACTAAGAACCACATGCAATTGTTTTAAGGGAAAAGAATCTGCATTTTAAAATGTGATTTTTTTAGAAGTATTTTTCTTCTCAGATTTAATGAATGGAAAAATGAGTAACCACATCACTTGGAACCATGCCAGCTATAAATGAGTTGCAGATATCTCAAAAACCAAGTAAGTTGAAATGGCAAATAAGACAAAAACAGTGTCAAATTTAAGTACATTTCATAGGGAAAGTGTGGGCTGGCTGTTGCTGCTGCTCCAAAGCTGTTGGCTCTTGGGGTTGGCTCCCACAGATGTCACCATTTGTTTCAGCTGAAGAAATAGATGGAACCCACTGTAGGAAGTTAATTTGTGTGGGGTGTGTTCAAACTGAAATCTAAATCAGTGTAAAAACAAAGCAGGCAGTATTTACCCTGCACAGAAACAAAATAACCCACCCAAATCTAACTCTCTCTGCATATGTTATATCTGCTCCCCCCCGTCAGGGAACATGGTTTTGCCCATTAGCAGACTACTTACATTCCTGACTGAGGAGAAAATTTAAAGTTGAGGGAGTTGGTGGTGTGGATTGCAGGATCTTGGGTACAAGAGGAAGAATGGATTTAAGTGTCAGTATATTGCTTATGCTATTACCCAAAGTTTCTGAATTTGACAATAACTTATGATGAATGTGCTGCAGGCGATGTATAAGAGAGGATGTTCCTAGGTGGTTAACGTCCTCACCCCTACTTATTATGGATTGACAAATGCAACAGATGGCTTGACACCTGTTGTTCGGATTTGTGGAGAAATAATTCCACACTGAAGAGGTGGCTTTTTTGGTATTTTGTCCAGGCATGACAATGGGCTTTTTCATCCCGTGGACAACAGCTGTCTCCACTGGTGCTTTATTCAAACAAACCACATCATCATCTGAATCCTCATCGTCAACTTCCTCCTCAGCGCCAGCTACATCAATATACTCCTTATCCTGGTGTACTTCTACAGTGACATCTTCAATCTCAATATCAGCAACTGGACTGGCTGTGCTCCTTCCAGCACTTGCAGGGGGTGTGCAAATGGTGGTAGCAGCCTCCTCTTCCCATACAGTCTTGGGAAGGTCAGGCCTAGACATCGCATATGCGAACACACTTGGACTCTCCTTGGGGATTTGTGATATCGCTAAACGCACAGTTGTTTTTTCCTGTGCTGTAACAAGCTTCATTTTTTTTTATTTTTCGAGAGGGAGGAGGGCTTCTATCCCGTTTTTTTTTTACAGCATACAGGATAGGGCCTGTGTACTTTTATCTTAACAACAGCACCCCTATATTTTTACAGCATACAGGACAGGGCAAGTGTACTTTTATTTTAACAACAGCACCCCTTTATTTGGGCTGATGTACTTTTATTTTAACAACAGCACCCCTGTATTTTTGCAGCTTACAGGACAGGGTCAGTGTACATTTATTTTAACACCAGCACCCCTGTATTTGTGCCAGTATACTTTTATTTTAACAACAGGACCCCTGTATTTTTACAGCATACAGGACAGGACCAGTGTACTTTTATTTTAACAACAGCACCCCTGCATTTGGTACAGTGTACTTTTAGTGTAACAACAGCACCCCTGTATTTTTACAGCATACAGAACAGGGACAGTGTATATTTATTTTCACTGCACCCCTGAACTTTTACAGCATTCAAGACAGGGCCAGTGTACATTTATTTTCACAGCACAACTGAATTTTTACAGCATACAGAACAGGGCCAGCACCCTTGTATTTTCACAACAACCCTGTATTTTCACAGCATACAGGAGGACAGTGCTCCTGTACAGCACAGTGACAGCCAGGACAGTAACACCCATGTACAGCTGCAGCACCCCTAACAGCACATGACACCACAGTGAGTGACAGAACAGCACCACTAACAGCACAGTGATAGGACAGCACCCCTATCAGCTCCCCTAGAGAGCACACACTGACCCCACCCAATGCCACCACCCACAGAGAGAGACAGAGGTCTGTCTCCCCCACTCTCCAAGTCCGGAGTGAAAATGGCGGCGATGCGCGGCTGTTTATATGGAATCCAAAACCCATGAGAATCCAACAGCAGGATGATGACGTTTTGCCTCGTTCTGGGATTCGAGTCTGGCAGGAAGTCCCGAGCCACACTCAGTTCCCGGCTCGGATTGTGTAGTTTGGGGGGGGGGGGGGGGTTCGGTTCTCTGAGAACCGAACCATCTCGTCTCCAATTCTTACTCTTTATCGTGTGTTTTGTTTAGAACAAATGGGACGGCTAAGGGCCCTAAACCAGTACAGTATCTAGTTGAGTTGCCCGTGGCATTTTAATCAGAAACCTGAGCTATGTGTAAAGCTGCCCTCATGTACAATTTAGACTATTTAAATACTCATGATTGTTTGCTAATGTTTAGCGCAACTTTTCAATAGCAGTAAATAAGCCCCATCTATATAGCATTAATTTAGTGTAAAATGGCTAATTTGTCATATTGGTACTGTACAGGATCTCTTTTTGTGAAGAGGGTCTTGTGCTACAATGCAAATATACGCACTGAGGGGAGTACAACTTGTTTGAACAATATGAGGTTGATTCAATTATATGCAAATAATTTGAGATGGTGTAAGATCTGGACTCTGGGTCCACAAGTTCAAGACGAGACTGAACTGTGAGATAGGGGGAGGGGCCAGATGCTGTGCCATTAGTGGTGTTTCCATGATGTTACTGCGGCTACTCCACTCCCTCATGTGTAATTGAATTGACCCCTATGATGTTAAATGTTTATGCCACAGACAAGGTATAATAACTGATTCTGCAGTGCAGTACATCTGTATATTCAGTAATATAGACTACTACGGTCCTTTTGTGTAGTGTTCTTCTTTCCGGGCAACCTGACATTTGATGAAGTGTAATGAAATGCAATGTATTTCAACCTTAAAATGACAGCTGTGCCACGCATATTTCATCCAAGATTTACAGGTTAATCAGGCTAAAGTGAAACCTCTTTAAACACCTATCAGATGGCCACCATATGTTAAACATACTGAGAAAACAATATCTCATGAAATATACAGGCAAGTAAAAAAAAACACCTTTCCGAATCCAGACATACATACTCAGATTTTATCTGTATGTGGAAACATTTCCATGGCAACCAAAAACAAACTGAGTTCCTTTGCACTAAATGAATGTAAGTTATATTGTTTGAGTCACTGTATATGCTATACACGTGTACATCATAATAAACATTATCCGCATAAAGAGGTCTCACACCGAAATATAAGTCAAGAGTTCCATGACTAACATTCACCTATATTGAATCTCTTCACTTCACCACACTACAAAATAAACAAAAGCATTTAACTCTCTGTAAGATTTACAGTACAAGAGCTGATTCATCAAAGGCAAAAAAGTCTTATTGGCAGCAATATCCACTGCTGGTTTTACGTCTCCTTGGTGAAGGCCCCATGCCATTGCATGCGGAAAAAAGGAAAACGATGTCTTTGGCGCAAGATATCAAATAATTCTTAATTAAAAATCATATAGTGAATAATTGAATAAGATATCTCTTAAAGACAAAGAAAACCACACTTATATTACATCATATAAAAATATATTAAAACTATTTTTCTCAGAATGTATTTAGACAATATATAATTAATATGGATCGAACATTAATCTATATACATAAATGCGAAAGCCCTCACTCAGGGCGGGATGTATTAAAGGAAGAATGCAGTAAAACCCCCGAAAACGGGGGTTTTACCGCATTTTCATATTTACTAAGACCCTACCGACGGTTTTTCGCCATCCAGGGTATCGCCATCTTTGGATGGCGATACCCTATAGAAGCCTATGGGCTTCTTGTCACCGACCGCCACAACCTGCCGCCTCCGCCGCCGCAGACGCCAACCCTCCTCCCCCCCGGCTTACCTTCCTCCAGGCTGCCCTGGACCCAGAAGGTAATCTCCTCCTCCCCCTAGCAATGTAGCCGGAGGTCCTTTCGGCTGCGGGAGGAGGAGGAGGCACCGGGGGCAGCCTGCTGCTGCTGCTCCTCGGCGTCCAGACAGTGTGGAGACCCCTGGGAGGTGACGGAGACCCCCCGCAGACCACCTCACAGGTATCGCGGGGGGCCTCCGTCACCGCATTGCGATATTGATCGCATATGTTAGTACATATGCGATCAACATCGCTGCGGTAAGCGGCGAGGGGCAGTGATGTATCTTAATACATCCCGCCCTCACTCACTGACTGACTCACTGACTGACTCATCGCAAATTCTCTTACTTCCTGATATGTTAGGAAGATGAAATTTAACATGGGTATTCCTCCCCTAAGGGGATGAAAAGGACGTTGACGTAATGATGTCATTACGAATGCGTGGCTTGGGTTGCGTGAGCAATAATGCCCAAAAGGGCAACTGGATCAAAATTTGGATTGCACCTCCAGTGTGAAGAATTTAATAAACTACAAAAATGGTCCTGTCACTTTTTATGGTACCTGCTATGGGTTCTCCTCGGGTAACTCCAAGAACCATGGATTAATATTTACTTACATTAACACTTCTGAAATTTACAGTACATCTCTATAGATTTACCAAATTTTTGACACTCATTTATATTTACAACTGTGAAAATCAGAAACTCCTGTGCGAAGAACGGGTAGAACAGCTAGTTGTAGTATACAAATAAAAAATACAACTGTGGAAATATGCATAAATTATTCAAATATTATTCATCAGACACTGGGGCCAGAAGACGTGGTGTTCCAGTTGCCTAACAACAACTGGGACCACATATCAACCGGTACCACATATCAAATTAGTCAGCGCAGTCTCCTGATGCATCCTAGCCACATCATGTTGCGACTAAGACACACTTCAGCAAAAAAGATGACCAACCATAGTAGAGTCCCCACGGGACCTGGAGGCTCACTCGCACCAGGTATCTCATGCTGCATGGCGTATTAAGACTAGATGTATGAGGATTGAGGACACAACTGTACTTTCTGTTCTACAGTTAAGCAAATGGTTCCAATAGCACTATCCACCTCTTCATGATTTGGATTGTCTCTTGGATCAATTGTGACCTTCCACAGCTTCTCATGCTTTAATTGCATTTTTATAGTAGCACATATTCAAGTTGAGTAGTTCTCTGAGCCTTTCAATTTTATGAAGCTCATACTTGCGTTTGGAGTATACATTTTCACTTTCAATTCAAAGTTGTAATTCTGTCCTTCACAGCCTCAGTCCTGGGCCCATAACCTACTTGCATATGCCTACAAGTTGGTAGGTGCATAGCGGATGTGGGCAAGAGGTTTTATTGAAAATAACAGGATGCAGGTGATCGAAGGTAAACAGCAGTCAATATGATAAGGTATAAATCTCTCTTGGGCTGGTACTGTATTGTCACACAGAACTGTGATGATACAATAACAGTCATAGGCTTGGCCATATGCACACCCTTTTATAGAGTCAAGTAAAAAACATGCACCTGCTGTTTAACCAGCATGACCATTAAGACATGTGACTCAGACATGTGATGCTATTGTAACTGATGAGTCTATGCCACCCTTCTTTTCACCCTGACAAAGCATATAACCTTTAGTCCCAGCAGCAAGTGAGTTGAATTCCCAAACCTGTCACACATCTATTGGCCACTAGTGTCTCCTTGCATCCCCTGCTGTATCCAAGTTAGACAAACCCTCCCCTGCCAGTCTCCTTTTCACTAGATACATCTGCAAAGTAGTTTTACAAGAGTCAAAAGTGGATACAAGATGAATGATAACAATTTTGTTCAGATACTTCGACTGTGAATAGAAGGGTGAGGCGGTATATCACTTTAGTCAGTTAAGAGAGGTTACACTCTTCTCAAGTTCTGAATCAAGAACACTGTGTGCCATGCATGGAATTGAAGTCAAATAGGATATGGAAGTAATAATCTATACTTGATTACAACCTTAATGATAATAACTAAATATGGTGACTGAGGATCATTGGGTGCGAATTAAAATGCAACATTCGGTTAAATAAAAGCAGGTGTCAGGCGTTCAACATTTGCTATGTCGACACAACAATATCAACATATTCCGAATGTACTCGTAAACAGGAGGTCGACATATCAAATATTGACATTCACAATGTCTTCTTTGGGGTTGGGTACGGGATCAAGAATGCCAGAATGGCAACAGGGGGGTGAGCGCAGCAAAGCTCCTTGCAGGCTTAGTAGCTCGCTGTGCTTGCCACAGGTGTCATGGACACCCAGGAGTGGGAATAGCTGTGGCGGCGCTGCCAGCAATCTGGTGGTCGGGATTCCGGCATCTGTAGTCTGACTGCCAGGATCCCGACCGCCGGGATTCTGACTACATCTCCTTCATTGACATAATGTCAACATTTCCAGAAAGTTGACATTGCAAGTGTTGACAGGTGGCTTGCAAATTTTAGTTCCAAAGCTGAGTACGTATGATCCTAACCCTACCCCTACCCCTAACAATTAATGCAAGCCTAACCCTAAAATTGTCCAAAAATCGTCTGCTGACATTCTGTTGTTGACATTATGTCATGTTGACATTCTAAATCTATACCTGTAAAAACACCTGTAGCCAGATAGTTTTCTCTGCCCACTACTCTGACCAGCAACAATGACTGCCGATGAAATTCCACTTGATATCCATGATCAGATTTATCATGGATGTAGCGTGATGAGTCTCATTTACTATATAGCCCACCTATGATTTTGGATGTAAATAAGCTCCCTATGTCACACTGACAGACATTAGTACGACTGCAACAGGAATGTTAGTCAGCAGTTAATTCCCTACGAAATGGCAAAGGTCACTGCATCAAAGGCATTAATGTTCAGGTACAAGTTTTACACGATCCTGTAGTATTGCTTCAGACTCATGTGTGGTCTTTTCTATCTTGTGGTTTCAGGATCAAATTGGTACAGTGTGTGAATTCATTAAATCTGGTCAGTTTCCACACTACGGTTATAAGTCAACATTATTTAATAGTTATGAGGTTAGTTTAATGTTGTTTGTCATGAGGCAATTACGCAGTGCAGAGATAGTGATTTAGACCAGATAAAACATTATTTTTACAGCAAATGAAAAAAAAAAATAAGTACGTCATGGTAAACTTTTAGGGTTTCATTTATGTTTAACAAACACTTAATATTTAACACTTAATATGAGCCACTGAAAAAACATATTTAAATGTCAGCACATATTCACTGTGAATAATAAATAGCTCAGAAAAGGCTTCTTGTACTCTGTTAAATGCATTGGATGATTAATTATAGTAAATTACATAACCTCTTGTTTTTATTTTATTTTTAAATACATTTTCATATTTTGACCATGCAACAAAAAACTTAAAGGAAACTATTGTATAATACAATTTTGACGTATGTACATACTAGCATCAAGACTCGGATCAAGGGGTCCCTCATAGCCCCACTCCTAGACTTGCCCCTGGGGTTTTTGCTGTAGTCCCTTCTCTCCATCCTCCGCCAGTGTAGGGACGATTGCGAGTCTGTCCCGAGTCAGACATGCTCCCACTGAGAATGCCTGATTTGCGACAAACTGTGTAGAATTATGATACAGATGCTTTGGAAAGTGCAAATGAGGTATTTGACTTATTGGAGAAATACTGTATGCACAGTCGCTTCCCCTACTGTATGTGCATCACGCATGTTATGCATTTCATTTGGCAACCAAGGCTTGCATCTAGGGCCCTGCGGACTTTGATGGGCTACTGTATGATTGACATAACCTATTTTTATAGCTTGATTTTTTTAGACAAATGGCAGGAGCAAAAGTCATTATGTTGCCTGTGGCCCCTATACAATAGGTCAAAATCCTGGTAATTTTTTTCTTGGCAGAGCATGTGTGATATAAGGAACATACAAGGTCGAGTCACATTATTATAACCATCTCCTACATTTGACATTGGCAGCACATGGCCCATGAAGTATGTCACGTGTCGTGCGCTGGCTTGGTGGCTATATAAAGTGTGCAATAGGCCATCTGCACACATATCACTCATTGCTGCCATGGGTAAAAGGAGCGATTTATCCAAGTTGCAAAAAGGGCTGATTTTATCGGCTTCAGCCCAAGGGTGGCAGTATATCTGAAACAGTGCAGTAGTTTGTGAACTCTTCGCGTGCTGCTGTGGTGAAGGTGTATCGTGACTGGACAAATGGCACCACTGCAAATAACCAACGTGGAAACTGCAGCACACGGCGGTTACTCTGGCTATTAGTTGGTGGTCATAATACTGTAGCTCAACCTTGTATGTGATGTACCCCTGCTCTACTTTACCTTTGTTACATGTGTTCCTCTGCTATTCATACCCTATCTAACCTCTTTCCTCCATTCGGCTCAAAAAGCTAGGTTGGAGGGACAGTTCATTGTCTATTTAAATTTAGATCCTGGGTTATCATTAATGATATCATGAGTTGTATAAATTTCTCAGAATAATTATAGTTGTTAAATTCAATATATTATTTAAATAGCATTAATAAATTCCATATTTTCTTTTTTAAGCAGATCAGCTGAGAATTATTTAATATTACTATTTTTTTTAATTTGTACTTTCATTTTATTGTGTTGAGACTATACCAAAACATAAATTATTTATGTGTCATTGGGCAGGGTGTTCTAAAAGTAAAATTCATCCAAAAATCTTAAAACTACCGTTTTTGGAATTTGGCAAAATTTCCCAAATTGTATTATGTACCAAGCTCCGGAATGCTATACTTTCCAAAGCTTGGACCTGGTGGGCAACGCCATCTTTATATGGCGTTGCCCAATAGAAGCCTATGGGCTTATTTTCACATTCCTGAGAGTGATCTAATCTGATCACTCCCAGTGTCCCTGCTACACGCACGTCATTTTGCGCAAGTTCAGAAGGACTCCTGGGTCATAAAGCCAGAAGTCCTTGTATCGCAAAGGACAGCTCTTATCAGGAGCCCTTTGTGATTCTCAAGTTACATATATGAGGTATTAACTCAAGCATGTACCTGATAAGTGGCAGGATCTATTGCATGCATAG
This sequence comes from Pseudophryne corroboree, assembly GCF_028390025.1. NCBI lineage: Eukaryota > Metazoa > Chordata > Amphibia > Anura > Myobatrachidae > Pseudophryne > Pseudophryne corroboree. Next base: position 717,314,798 of record NC_086448.1, read on the forward strand.
CACATTCCACCTAAAATATATAATAAACATCAACTGAGAAATAACAGTTATTAAAAGTCAATATTCTTAGAAAAATATTCTATTAGCAAAAAATAATTGTTAGCCATGAATATCAGCTCTGGCTGTCCAGCATGCTAATGGCGGGCAATGATGCAATCACAATTCAATTGCGATCGCATCGCTAAATAAGGGAAGCCCCCTTGCCTCCACAGCCTGGTCGCCCTTGTTTCCGATCCCACTGCCCCGCAACGCTAACTTGCAACCCCCCACAATGCTGCGTTGCCATCCCTGACTGCCCCACAAATGCCTCTGCCTGTCAATCAGGCAGAGGCATTCACATCAATGCAATGCGATTGCATTGGCGCCCCGCACATGTGCAGATCAGGACTTGCGAGTGCTCACTGGTGCTAAAAATGTCTCAATGCGATTGCATCGAATTAGAGGGCCGTGTTGAATAAGGCCCTTAATAAGTACCTCAATTAAATTGATTTAACCTTCCATGCTGAAGCTTACATATCAGTAAAACCTACACTGTTATTGTGCCTTGAAAACCTAGAAAGGGAATGCCTGCTGTAGACCTTCTACTGGTAGAACATTTTTCTAAGGTGGCAGTATTTTCCACATGATTTGTTCACTTTTTGCTCCCATTTTAGAACACTATTCATAAAAGAAATATTCTGCTTACATGCATGGCCTCAAGAATTGTTTCTGACTGTGGAGCTCAATTAGTTTCAAGGAACAATGTATCAACATTTAACTTTCAACTCAACTCAACTTTACTTCTCAACTCAACTTTTCTTCTGCCTACCATATTCAGTCCAATGGTCAAACACAATGGGTTATCAAAGACTTAGAGACATTATTTCCTACATTTTCATATTATTTGCATCACACTCACATACTGTACAAAGTCACTTACAGTCTACCAGGGACACTAGATTTGTATTTTTGTGATAATATGTGTACCAAGTCACAAATTAAGCACAACAATAACTGGTGAAAGGCATGGCATAGCTGCCTGTACTGGATCTCTCTCTTTTGCCTTTCTTTACCAAATTTCCTCAGGCACAGAGGAACAAGCAATGCCAGCCCCAGTAATCAGTGTACCCTCATTATGCATTTTTGTTGCACGAGTGATGCGACTAAGTGGTCTATTTACTAAGCCTTGGATGGAGATAAAGTGGCCGGAGATAAAGTACCAGCCAGTAGCAGTACCAGGAGTATCAGCTCCTAACTGCCATGTCACAGGCTGTGTTTGAAAAAATGGCAGTTAGGAGCTGTCTGGTACTTTGGGGGACATGTACTAAGGGGATCAGTACTAAATGCCGCCGGTCGGAATCCCGGCGGTCGAAATCCCGACGCCGGAATCCCGACCACACAATCCCGACAGGGGTGGCGAGCGGAACGCAGCCCCTTGCGGGCTCGCTTCGCTCGCCACGCTGCGGGCACGGTGCCTCGCTACGCTCGGCACACTATTATATTCTCCCTCTATGGGTGTCGTGGACACCCACGGAGGGAGAATATGTCGGGATTGTGGCGGTCGGGATTCCGGCGTCGGTATTTCGACCGCCGGGATTCCGGCCGGCGGCATCTTGACCGCATCCCGTACTAAGCAGTGATAAAAGGGGAGAAGTGAGCCAGTGGAGAACCAATCAGCTGCTCTGTATATGTCTATAGTATGCAAATTATAAATGTTACATCAATTCTGATTGGTTGCCATGGGCAACTTCTGCACTGGCTCACTTCTCCACTTTTATCACTGCGTAATACATGTCCCTTATCTCCATCCACTGTATCTCTGTCCAAGGCTTAGTAAATAGACTTGTTACTGGGATAAATGTAAAAGCATTTGAGTTGCTTTAGCCCCCTGTATTTAATTAAAAAGATGCAATTTCTGTGGCACTCAAATGGGGGTAAATCCAATTAGGATTGTGCTTTCTAACATTATAGACAATACAGTATTTCTATCCAAGATGAAGGTCTTGATTTGATACTTTTGCCAGCAAATTCATGTTTTACATCTCTTCTTATTTCGGCCTCTCCATTGTCTTACTAATTGTCATTGATAGACATAAAAAAAATACTATAGAGGGAAAATATGGCAGGTGGGTAGCTATAGAAATGTAAATGTGCCCTTACTTAGTAACATATTTGATAGTAAGGTTTTTATTTCATATTACTATTATATGTTATATAATAATAGTTACAGCTAATGCTATAATATATAATAGCATCAATTCATTTAACATCTTTAAAATTGTATATGTAAAGCATGTTCCTTGAGTTTATTATAAGCACCAGGGCTAGTGGTAGTACTTGGCATGTTCATGATATGCTTCAATAAAAAATAGCCTACATTTCAGCAGGGCATTGATCTCAGGAGTTTACCACTTACCACTGCAGCCTAGGCTCCTTGCCAATAATTCCCTACAGTATAATTCAGTGACCCTAAAGAAAACAGCTCTTTTATTGCAACAAGTTATCATAAAATAACCTTTTTATTGAATGATTCAAACTACTGTTAAAAAGAGTGTAATATTTTTCTTGACTTTACAAGAAGTTTCCCAGGTCCACAAGGACTTTCAGTCTTTGAGATACAAGTGACCTACATTAAGGGAAAGGTCAGTTCAGCAACAGGTTAAACAAAGATGACACATCTAACCAAAAACTAAGTACCATTCAATAAAAGAGAATGCAGTATGTAGGCAAAAAAAGTATTAAAGAGAATTGTTCAAGAAAAAAACTTTGTCATGTATTGTATTTTATTTTATTTGTTCCAGCTCCCATGCTATGTATACTGGGACAAAATCTGACATGTAGAGCTGTAGTTGGATGGTAGAAATAGCCTCAATTGGTCTATAATAAGTATTATTTAAAAAAACAAATCTGCATACTGGAACAGATGTCATAGGCAAGTACAGGGGGTTTCCAGTTGCCCAGAAACCCCCTCCAGCTCAACTCGCAGCTCAATTCATGAGCACAATAGCAGTAATATATAAGGGTTCACTACGGCTGGCCGGCGGTCGGGCTCCCGGCGACCAGCATCCCGGCGCCGGGAGCCCGACCGCCGGCTTACCGACAGCGTGGCGAGCGCAAATGAGCCCCTTGCGGGCTCGCTGTGCTCGCCACGCTACGGGCGCGGTGGCGCGCTACGCGCGCCACACTATTTTATTCTCCCTCTATGGGGGTCGTGGACCCCCACGAGGGAAAATAAGTGTCGGTATGCCGGCTGTCGGGCTCCCGGCGCCGGTATACTGAGCGCCGGGAGCCCGACCGCCGGCATACAGAAGACCACCCATATATAATACGATTTTACTAGAGCTACAGATACATCATGTAGTATAAGGGATGAAACAGCGCTGCTGCGCCAGCCTGTTGACAGTAGCATCTCTGCTGTGTGTGGATCTACCTGCTCAATCTGCGTACCATACTAGTGAGAACAGGTAGCAGCTGCCAGCAAGAAGAGACAGGTGTCTTAAAATAAGGTGGGAGAATGTATGGTAAAAAAGTTCATTCCTGTCTCCCACTGATTACATTATGTATGTATATTTATTATGGGATGTTTAACCTTTTCCTGACAACTTATCTATATGAGACAAACATCTTTGGTACAGAAAGTTTTTTTTATTTCAGACTCTCTCCCCTACAGCCTATACTAAAGCCCATCCATACTGTAATTACTAATAGTGTATTATATACACTATAGAGTGTAAAAAGAGACCAATGTCTACATATATGTCCAGGGATGTTACTAGGTTCTTCTGCCACTAGCCTAGACTCCCATACTGTACTTGCTTCAAAGCTCCGCAGAGCAGGGGAATTGGATTGTGGAATGGTTCTCACATCTGAAAAAAACCCATTCAGTTCAGTTGGGCTGGTCCTAACGCTGACTTACAGTGATCCCTGGCCATGTATACAGTATATCTGAAGTATAATATTACATACACTGCACAGACTATAGTTTGTTAAGTGCTAATGTGTGTTCTGTTTGTGGGCTGGCTACATTATCTCTAAATCAAGCATTTGGAAAACCCCAATAGATATAATTTGTCTGCCTCTAGATGTGTTTGATTAGATGCAGGCTACATTCTGAAAAACTACTTTTACTGCTGCTTTTTTTAAAAGACACCAACCACATTAGGCTTACAAATAATCACTGTTGAGTGTGTTCTCTAATTGCATAAACCAGTGGTTCCCAAACATTTTTGAATCACGGTGCCCTGGAGTATCATAATTTTTGTCACGGTACTCCTAGGCCAAACATTTCTTATTCAAAAATTCTGAAAAAAATATTTAATTAAGTAAATAGTGTTTATATATCACCCTTAGGTTCAGTTGTGTGGTGAGGGACAGGATTCACTTATGTTTGTCCACATAATTTATGATTGGAAGTAGGGGTGTGCACCGGGACATTTTTTTTGTTTTGGGTTTTGGTTTTAGATCTGGCTCTCCTTTATGTTTTGGATCTGAATTAGTTTTTCCAAAACCACCCTTGCGGGTTTTGGTTTTGGATCTGTATTTTTTCCCAAAAAATCATCAAAACAGCTAAAATCACAGAATTTGGGGGTGTTTTTGTTCCTACAGTATTATTAACCTCAATACCATTCATTTACACTCATTTCCAGTTTATTCTGAACACCTCACAGCTCACAATATTGTTTTAGGCCAAAAGGTTGCTTCGAGGTGGCTGGATGACTAAGCTAAGCCACAGTAGTGGGCGACACAAACACGTGGCACATCTAAGAGTGGCACTGCAGTGGCAGACAGAGTGGCAGTTTTTTAAACTATGCCCAAAAAAATGGTCCAAAGAGCACATAATGCAAGATGGAATTGTCCTTCCCACCCACCCTTATGTTGTATAAACAGGACATGCACACTTTAACAAACTATTTCAGTGACAGGGGCTGCCACACCTGTGGTTGAAAAGATTGGTTTGTTTGGGCCCCCACAAAAAAAGAAGCAATTGATCTCTCCCTGCACAAACTGGCTCTACAGAAGCTCATAAACCCAGGCCAAAGCCTTAACCATTCCTTGCCACTCGTGTAGTAAATGGCATATTGCCAATTTTCTATTTCTATTCAGTTAACTTGAATATTTTTTTTTGTTGTATCGCCGTAAAATATTTCTTTTTTGATTTTACATGCCGTGTACGCCAATGGGCATCGCCCTTAGCTGATAACGTTGATGGAATTGCACTGTTGTTGTCATGACTAGTGCAGCAGCTAGTGGCATCAGCTTCAGCACTAGTAGATCTTTCACTTGTTTTACCTCCATTTGTAACGCACTAAGGGGGTCATTCTGACCCGATCGCACACTGCAGTTTATTGCAGCAGTGCGATCGGGTCAGTACTGCGCATGCACCGGCGCGCAGTGTGCCGGTGCATACCAGATGGCCGAAGGCCGTCGTTACCTAGCGATCGCCTCAGCCTGATTTACAGGCAGAGGCGGTCGCTGGGCAGCAGAGGGCTAAATGGCGGTGTTAAGCCGCCGTTTAGGGTGCGCAGTCCGGCCAACGCAGGTGTGGCTGGACCATTGGGGTGGCGGGCTGCGGCAGCTGCGTGACGACACACGCAGCCGCTGCGACCCGGGCAGTGAAGAGGTTCTCCTGGCCAGCCCCAGGAGCTGCGCTGGCCGGGAGTTATTCCTCAAATGCAAAAGCATCGCCGCTGTGAGATGTTTTTGTAATTCTGCAAGGGGGGGGGGGGGTCAGGCACTGACATGCAGGGTGGACTAGCCCTGTGCTGGGCATCCCCCCGCATGTCTGAGTGCATGATTGTAGCTGTGCTAAATTTAGCACAGCTACGATCAACTCGGAATGACCCCCTGAGTGAGGATATGTAGAAGTAGTGTACGGCAGTACTAGTAGTCACTGAGTGACGCACCAGTAGAAATATATTTTTTGTTCTGGATCACACACAGGATATATAGGAGTTGTGTAAGGCAGTTCTAGTAGTAACTGACTGATGCACCAATAGAAATATATTTTTTGCTCTGGATCACACACAGAGGATATACAGCAGTAGTGTACGGCAGCCGCAGTACTAGTAGTCACTGCGTGACGCACCTGTAGTGACTGCACCAATAGAAATATGTTTTTTGCTCTGAGCCTGGATCACACAAAGAGGATATACAGCAGTAGTTTTTGGCTGTACTAGTAGTCACTGACTGATGCACCAATAGAAATATATTTGTTGCTCTGGATCACACACAGAGAATATAGAGCAGTAGTGTACGGCAGTTCTAGTAATCACTGAGTGACGCACCAATAGAAATATATTTTTTTGCTCTGGATCACACACATAGAGGTTATATAGCAGTAGTGTATGGCAGCCACAATACTAGTAGTCACTGAGTGATGCACCAATAGAAATATATTTTTTGCTTTGAGTATGGATCACACACAGAGGATAGTTATCAGTAGTGTACGTCAGTACTAGTAGTGTGATGTACGACTGTACACACAGTCACACAGCCCCTTATGGATAGAGAACAACACCTGGTCCCATACACAGCCATAGTATGCTATATGCAGTGTACTATGCAGAGCCGTAACACAGCACACCTACGCAAGCACCCCTAGTATCAAGTTCAACTCTCTCCTGCAAAACAACCCCTCTGCTCTCATCTGTCGCCCCCCACCCCCGTTGCCCTAACATGCCTGTCTGATTACAGCAACAGCACAGAAGGAACACGTCCTTACTGTGCACTCTCCAAGTCTGGAGTGAAAATGGCAGCGACAAGCGGCTCTGATATAGAATCCAAAACCCGTGAGATCTGACGGCGGGATGATGACATTTTGCCTTGTTTACAGCTCCAAGTTAGGCATGCAAAACCAAGCCTGACTCGGATCCGGGCTCAGATCTCAAAGTTCAGGCTGGTTTGGTTCTCTTGAGAACTAACCCGCTCATCCCTAATTGGAAGCAACAAGCATTGCTTTTGTCTATTACATTGACCATAAATAATTTTAATTGGTCCTGTACCACCAAACCCTGGGCCCCCCTGCAAGTGCCCTGAGGCACCCCAGGGTGCCACGACACACAGTTTGAGAACCACTGGCATAACGAAAGACATTCTTATTTACAGTATCCAAATTTGAATGTAAGTTGTTTTGTAAAGCTTGTGTTACATACTGTAAGACCGATACGGTGACTACAATATGCTTCACCAGTTACATTTAAAATGACCATATACAGTATGTACTGTACTAGAGAATTTTATAGTTCACTGATACATGTTATTGAACTAAACAGCTTATTGGTAACCTGCTGCAGTTCACTAACTGTTATCATTAGGTTAAAGATGTCTTTTATTTAATTTATTTTTTTATAGACAAATAAAGCGTGGTGCTAAATCAGGCAATCTATTTAAATCACTAGAGTCTTTAGGCGTCTTGGGCTCCCATTACTGCACTGAGAATGAAGCATTCATTTGTGGCTAATTCACACAAATATGGCTGTTTTTGACCTAAAATGACCACTATCTCAGTGTACTGAAAGCAAATACAGAATGCAGTAATGGCAGCGGCTCACAGAGCTGAAACCTTCCTCTATGCATCCAGTGTTGAATGTTTTATTGCTGAATGTTCCAAGTTTCTGGAACCCTTCCTAAATTATATATCTTCTCTTCCAAATTGAAAATTAAGTAGACTTTGTGGAAGCATCCACTGGATTGAAGAGAGTCTCTTTGTGTTATATTAAAACTCTTTGCATACACTCTACACTTGATATTTAATTTTCTGAAGGGCAAACCAAACTTGATTTTTTTTTTCCATTTCTCACCTTCTTTACTTTTGTGTTTATATTTTACAAATGAAATGACCTGTGCTTAGTACAGAGGAGCCTGTAATATTCACATTACATTTCTCCATCATTGATTTACTTATTTATCTTTTGCAGATGAAGCCAAGATTGTAAATTTTATGAGCAATACTTGATATGTGTGTACTTTTTTGTGCTGTACACATTTATTAATTAGTAGACACCAGCGGAAAGAAGATTTGCAGACACACCAGCTGGTTAGGCTTAACCAGAAGCTTTTATTTATTGTACAGTAGTGCACACATTCAGTGCAGCCATTCAAACAGTTACACAGACTCTGGAGATAGAGCAGAGCATATAGAGGACCAGCCAGTCATGTACGTAGGTAGGATAATGCAGGACTGCGCAGGGACCTCCACAGAGCTCAGTACTACAAAGCCCTGTAGTACTGTGATGCTGAAAAACAGAATGGGAAGATGGCTCCGCCCATGTGCAGACTAAAGAATGGTGGCCATCTTAGTAAAGGATCCGATGCTTCAGTTATGGAGCATCATGGAGGAAGTGCAGTAGCACACTCTACAGTATATACAAACTTTGTTTGACAGAGAAAATACTTAAAATGTGTGTAACAGTGTTCTATACATTTTAATGTGAAACAGGCAACAGCTTCTGCAAATAGCAATGAAAAACCACAGAAAGCAAAACCAGGTTGTCCCGGAAACATGTCACTAGTTGCAGGGCGAAACACAGTGTTGTTGTACAGCGCATGTGCCAGTTCGTGAGCACGCAATGAGAGGAGGAGAGAGGCTGAGCCAAATGAGTAAACATTCACAGCCTGGTAAGCTCTGCTGAGGAGAAGAGCCAAGGAAGCAATGAATCATGGTAAAGACATGTGCAAAACACATAATGCCATCTACAGATGGCTTTATGTTTGCTTACAACTTTATATAATCATCATCATCATCATCTTATTTATATGGCGCTTTTCTCCAATAGGACACAAGGCGCTTTATAAACATCAAAAACAATGCACACAATACAGAAGATGTAAGTAATACAGCAGCAGACAAGCAACACAGACATAAAGAGAAAACCTTGAGCACACAGTAAGCATAATGCAGGATTGGCGTAGGCATTTTGAGTAATAACTTCTTTGTGTTGTGTACTCCACCCTCATAGGTACCAGGTGAGGCAGCCATCTTGGGAACACTGCATTGGATTACCCTGGGTATAATAGTCTAGCCCTAGAAGAAATTACACAAAATGGATTGATTGCAGCAGGCTACTGCTCAGAGTAGGGTCTCAATAAAACTGTCAGGTTTTTCATCCCATCCACAAGCAGACCAGATGAGACAGCCATGTTGGGCGCACTGTGAAGGCATTGTGAAGGCATCTGTACCATTTGTGAGGCCAAGGTTAGTAGAGGTAGTGATGTTAACCATCTAGGCACCTCCTCCCTGTTACATAATTTACAGTGAGTTCATGCAAGTGATTTATCAAACATTGTAAAAAATCCTGTAAAATAATAGCAAGCAGTCCAGTAACAGCTATCAGCAGTTTGGATCAGCACATGCAATCTCCACCGCCAACATCATCATCAACTTACTCATTAATGATTGCAGGTAGTTCTCAAAAAAAAATTGTGAGTGCCCAAACAAACCAAGCACTTCAGCCACAAAAGTGACAGACCCTTTTTCTTAAGTGCTTGGTTTGTTAAACTGTGAATGCCCTTTTTAAATTAATATGCAACATATGGGTAAGTAGAAGGGCCCAAGGACAATTCCATCTTGCGCCACTTGTGGACTAGATTTAGAAGGGAAAACATGGTATTATCACTCATACTCAGACTTTCTGGTGTATCTCATAAATGCATAATACTACAGGCTGATTTGTAGTTTGCAGCTCTGCAGTGCAAGTATTCATTTTCTTGGCAGCGAGGTGGACAAAATTGACTGGAAATGACAGGAAAGTAATATTATTGAGGTTAATAATACCAAAGGAACAAAAACAGGCAAAAATCAAATTACCAAAACCAAAACATGTGAGGGTGGTTTTGTTAAAACAATAAAACAAAAACAAGACACAGAAGGTAGTTATGACAAAACCCAAACACAGGGGTTGACGCATATCTAGTAAATGATTATGTACAGTAACACTACTATTCTTCACAGTAAGGGCAGTAAGGAATTCACTGCCTGAGAAGTTAGTAATGGTGGACTCAATCAATATTTTTAAAAATGGATTAGATACATTTCTAACTGAAATAAATATCTAAGGATGTAGCATTTAAAGTGAGTGTATTGTAGAAAAATACACTCTAAGGATATAGCATTTAGAGTGAGTGTATTCTAGAAAATGTATGATTTATAGTGTTAGTTAGACTTAATAACTTAAGTTCATCTGGGTCAGTATAGTAAAATAGTGTTTAACATAGATTAGTGTAAGAATGATAAAAAAAGGTTGAACTAGATCGACATTTTGTCTTTTTTCAACCTCAATAACTATGTTACTATGTAACTATAACTGCAACTTCTCTTATGTTTTCATGTCTGTACTATCCACCATTTATGATTTTTTGGTTTATTGGAATATGAGAATCTTATGATGATATACAGTATGTAGTACAAATCTAGTTCTTCCAGACACCAACATCCAATATCATAGTCGTAATCCTGGAAAACTAGACAGTTTCACTGGGGAATTTTCCAAAATGTGGATGTGCACATATATACTGTAAGTGCTAGACGGACAATAGACACCTTTATGTAAACTTAAATGTGCTGCAGAAAAAAAAATTCTAGTTCAAAACTAACCCGAATCTGCGGTATCTGTCATATTGTCACTAGGGGCAAAATTTACTAAAGTTTGATTTTGGGGGATTCAAGGGATTTGGCATACTGTTTCCATTCGATTTCCATTCAATTTGGGTTGAACAGATTTACTAAAGACCAAATTTATTGTCAAATCGAGTCTATTGTGAAATTCAACTCACATCCCAATAGAAATCGAATTTCTGAAAAAATCAATGTTTTGCCTTAGACCAACATAAAATCCCTTCATTTACTAAAGTTTGATTTGTAATCAAACTTAAAATCGAACTGTAAATCGAAACTCAAATTCCGACATGTTTAGAATGATCTTAGACATTACATTTTGGCTTCTAAACCCATTCTAACAGTAGTAAATTGATAGTGATAAAGTACCCAAAAGCATGTAGGGCAGTGTGGAAGTAGTAATAATGGATGTCCAAGGTTATGGTATGTTGTTCACCTACCTGCACAATGCAAATCACCATCTGACTGAGATAACCCTGGAGGATCAATCAGAGCACCATTAGTAGCTTCATGCGTTGAATAGTGCTCATATTTATACTTATAGACATCATACTTAATCCATTACTGTGCAATAGATAGCACCAGAGCACAATATTGGGCAATTTGCCTGGAAAATATCTAGAAATGTCAAATAACGAGTGTTGTAACTGCTATCTAATCCTAATTCAACCCATGATGGCTACAACCTCAGCAATGCATCCCTGTCTGCAAAAATTATTGTGGGACAAATGCCAAAGGGATGGTTGATGTGTAAGATAACAGTATGTGCTAATAAAGCAGCTAATAGTAAATGTTACTATACTGTTGATTTTTGTTCACCTTCCATCAAAAAAGGTTATTTTAGCTATGGCTAGTGCTCCTGGCTTCTGACTTCATTGACAAATCATCAAACTCTTGCTGAGCATAAGTATAAAGAGGCACATATAGGCACCCAACCCATGACAGAGTGCATATTTATTTTATTTAAAATAAAATATTCAGAAGACATATTAGTTTTATAATTTTGCTAAATTGTTCGATATTGTGCTCTGCTGCCGTCTATTGCACAATTGCACATAAAAAAATCACTTCCCCAACAACTGGCTATGGCCCTCATTCCGAGTTGATCGCTCGCTGCCATTTTTCGCAGCGCAGCGATCAAGTGAAAAAGCGGCAATTCTGCTCATGCGCATGGTACACAGCGTGCATGCACTAAGTACTTTCACACAAAACTTTGTAGTTTTACCCAAGCTCGAGCTACGTTTTTCAGTCGCTCGAGTGATCGTAGTATGATTGACAGGAAGTGGGTGTTTCTGGGCGGCAACTTGGCGTTTTCCGGGAGTGTGCTAAAAAACACAGGCATGCCAGGCAAAAAAGCAGGAGTGGCTGGAGAAACGGGGGAGTGGCTGGCCGAACGCAGGGCGTGTTTGTGACATCAAACCAGGAACTAAACAGACTGCAGTCATCGCAAGATAGGAGTAGGTCTGGAGCTACTCAGAAACGGCATGACATTTTTCCTGTGTAGTTCTGCTAATCTTTCGTTCACACTTCTGCTAAGCTAAGATACACTCCCAGAGGGCGGCGGCTTAGCATTTGCATTGCTGCTAAAAGCAGCTAGCGAGCGAACAACTCGGAATGAGGGCCAATGTGTGCACAGCAACTGGAAGGCAGGCAGGATGGCAGGTTAGGGCTAAGATTTTTGTCAACAATTTCAGCTGTATTTAAAAAATAATAATCATCATCCAAGGTTTTCATGTAAAAAAAAGTGTAAAGAGAGAGCTTCCTCTTTAATTAGTGTGCATGTGATAGATTTGGACCAATAGGAAGCAATGAGGAATTTCTATTTGATTTTTCATTGATTTTGCTGGCAATTTCAATGGGGATTTGAGGTTCAATTTGGTAAGAGATTTTATAAATTCAACTCAAAATCCCTTCCAAACATGAATCCATATCAAATTCAAATTGAAAATCGAATGCATAATCATTTAGTAAATAAGGAAAATTTTCAAAGATTGAGAAGAATCGATTTCAATCAGTTTTGAAGATTCAGAAAGTGCTTTTCAAAATCGAATTTTGGTAGACATAACCCTAGGTGTCTGAAAATGTTTCCACTCTACAGTGTTAATTTTTACAAGGATTTTCAGTTTAGTTTTAGTTGCTTACTTAAATTTTAGGTTTATACTCATATTTTAGTCTTTTTGTTTTGCTTAATTGTAGTCAAGATTTAGTTAGTTGATCTCAGTTTTCATTTTAGTCTAAATTTAGTCAATATTTTAGTCATAACTTTTGGAAACAGTTTAATGTCAGTGTAATGGATTTTCATTAAGAATATTTCTCTACAATTCCCTTGACAAGTTTGCATAACTTTAACTATGTGTTTAGTAATCTAGGCTTAGTAGGTTGAGAACGTGTTTCACACTGAGTCTGACTTATTGTAGTGTTCCCATATATCATATACAAATGAATGCCTTAAGCTTTTTAGAACAAACAAGTGCAAGATACAATCCTATTTCCTTTACAACAAGTCATATTTATTTTCTGCAAGTATCTAGAACATATTTAATTTAAAACCTTACTTCCAGTATTAATTCCAGTGTCCTTTGACAATGATTTTAAATTTAGTTTTAGTCTTAGTCACTTTTTTCTTTGTTTTAGTTCAGATTTAGTCAGTGGTTCTCAGTTTTTATTTTAGTCTAATTTTAGTCCTGAAATGAACTGTAGTTGACAAATACTTCAATCAAACTTTTTGTCAACAAAATTAACACTGCAGCTGTATGCATGCACAGTTCTAGTTTGATAACTGAAAATGTTTAAGTGCATTTAAAAAATATATATATATAAAATTAATCACACCTCCATAGGGCAGTACGAATGCTGTACTGGTTAGCATTGCTGCCTCACAGCACTGAGGTCATGGGTTCAATTCTCACCATGGCCCTGTGTGGAGTTTGTATATTCTCCCCATGATTGCGTAGGTTTCCTTTGGGCACTCCAGTTTCCTATCACAATCCATAAATATACTGGTTGGATATTTTGCTCCCAATAAAAAAAAATAAAAAAAATTAACCCTAGTGTGTGCATGTACATGTGTTTAGAGCAGACTAGATGGGCCAAGTGGTTATCTTATCTGCCATCAAAATCTATGTTTCTATACTGTACCTCCCCACTTTTGTGCTGACACAGACCGGACATCCTGTGTGTCTGTCAAAGGTGCACATGAGTGAAAAGCGTTAGCAGCCTGCTGCTTACTAGGACATGCCCCAGCCTCATCATGCTGGGCTCCGACTGCTGACCCCAGCCTCTCCCAGCACTATGTAGACGAGTACACATATACAAGCATCATACATTCACTGCTGCCACCACAGAACAGTGTTGACAGAGTGCCACTGAGAACCGCCCATCCTCCGTGGGACACTGCGGCCCACAGGAGGGGTGACTGGATGTGGACAGTGCCCGAAAAGTGGGAATGTCCAGCCAAAATTGGGACAGTTGGGAGGTATGCATCTCTACTTCTGTTAAGTCAAAAGAGGAGTAGAAATGAAGTACAGAGATGTAGAGAAGACTGCATTGTATCTTCACATTGTAAATGTCATAGTTGGCGTTAATTGCTAGTAGACGGTTTCCTGCTGATTGTAAGCCAAATGGAATACACTAATATAGTAAAAAGAACTGCCTGACACTCTTTGCCATGGCCAGCAACAGGGCAGGTTAAAGCGGACACTTGTTCCAGGCCCCAAGGATCAGAGAGGCCCCAAGGATAGACTGGTTAGTGCCCAGCAGGGTTGTGACCTGTCTTGTCCAAATAGGGCAATGAGCTGTAGGTGGTGTGGGCACAGCCTCAGAGTGACAGGAGCCTCTCACACACAGTGACTGTGTGGCGCAAGTGTGCCCCGCTCTTTCGGGTCATGTTATGGGACATGGCAGCAGTTCTGCTGGCCAGGATTCCCGTGCCCTGCGCCGGCCTCTTCTGGTGGGATCTGCTGCGCAGTGTTTGGGTCTGGGTACTGGGCAGTGCAGCGCAGGTGAGTCTCTCCCCGAAGTAAGAGTGGCTTGGTGAGGGGATACAGGGCTTTGGCGTGAGGTGGGGGAGCTGGGAATGCAGCATGGAGTCATTGGGTAAAGACAGACTGTGGGGTGTGTGGGAGGAAGGAAAGAGGGAGACACAGACTGTGGTGTGTGTGGGGGAGGAAGAACATTTATATGTGTGTGTGTGTGTGTGTGTGTGTATTTGTGTGTGTGTGTAAAAATAAAAAATCGATATACTGTGTATTAGAGATGAGCGGGTTCGGTTTCTCTGAATCCGAACCCGCCAGAACTTCATGTTTTTTTTCACGAGTCCGAGCGACTCGGATCTTCCCGCCTTGCTCGGTTAACCCGAGCGCGCCCGAACGTCATCATGACGCTGTCGGATTCTCGCGAGGCTCGGATTCTATCGCGAGACTCGGATTCTATATAAGGAGCCGCGCGTCGCCGCCATTTTCACACGTGCATTGAGATTGATAGGGAGAGGACGTGGCTGGCGTCCTCTCCGTTTAGACACTTGATTTACTAATTTTGGGGAGCATTAGGAGTACTCAGTAGTGTACAGTGCAGAGTTTTGCTGATAGTGACCAGTGACCACCACTTTTATTTATAATCCGTTCTCTGCCTGAAAAAAGCGATACACAGCACACAGTGACTCAGTCACATACATACCATATCTGTGTGCACTGCTCAGGCTCAGGCCAGTGTGCTGCATCATCTATATAGATTATATATCTGTCTGACTGCTCAGCTCACACAGCTTATAATTGTGGGGGAGACTGGGGAGCACTACTGCAGTGCCAGTTATAGGTTATAGCAGGAGCCAGGAGTACATAATATTATATTAAAATTAAACAGTGCACACTTTTGCTGCAGGAGTGCCACTGCCAGTGTGACTAGTGACCAGTGACCTGACCACCAGTATATAATATTAGTAGTATACTATCTCTTTATCAACCAGTCTATATTAGCAGCAGACACAGTACAGTGCGGTAGTTCACGGCTGTGGCTACCTCTGTGTCGGCACTCGGCAGCCCGTCCATAATTGTATATACCAGTGACCTAACCGTGGTTTTTTTTTCTTTCTTTATACATACATACTAGTTACGAGTATACTATCTCTTTATCAACCAGTCTATATATTAGCAGCAGACACAGTACAGTGCGGTAGTTCACGGCTGTGGCTACCTCTGTGTCGGCACTCGGCAGCCCGTCCATAATTGTATATACCAGTGACCTAACCGTGGTTTTTTTTTCTTTCTTTATACATACATACTAGTTACGAGTATACTATCTCTTTATCAACCAGTCTATATATTAGCAGCAGACACAGTACAGTGCGGTAGTTCACGGCTGTGGCTACCTCTGTGTCGGCACTCGGCAGCCCGTCCATAATTGTATATACCAGTGACCTAACCGTGGTTTTTTTTTCTTTCTTTATACATACATACTAGTTACGAGTATACTAGAGATGAGCGGGTTCGGTTTCTCTGAAACCGAACCCGCACGAACTTCATGTTTTTTTCACGGGTCCGAGCAGACTCGGATCCTCCCGCCTTGCTCGGTTAACCCGAGCGCGCCCGAACGTCATCATGACGCTGTCGGATTCTCGCGAGACTCGGATTCTATATAAGGAGCCGCGCGTCGCCGCCATTTTCACACGTGCATTGAGATTGATAGGGAGAGGACGTGGCTGGCGTCCTCTCCATTAGAAATTAGATTAGAAGAGAGAGAGAGATTGTGCAGAGTCAGACAGAGTTTACCACAGTGACCAGTGCAGTTGTTGTTAGTTAACTTTTATTTATTTTAATATATCCGTTCTCTGCTATATCCGTTCTCTGCCTGAAAAAAAACGATACACAGCAGCAGCCAGTCACACAGTGTGACTCAGTCTGTGTGCACTCAGCTCAGCCCAGTGTGCTGCACATCAATGTATAAAAGGCAAAGCTTATAATAATTGTGGGGGAGACAGGGGAGCACTGCAGGTTGTTATAGCAGGAGCCCCCAGGAGTACATAATATTATATTAATTTAAAATTAAACAGTGCACACTTTTGCTGCAGGAGTGCCACTGCCAGTGTGACTAGTGGTGACCAGTGCCTGACCACCAGTATAGTAGTATATTGTTGTATGTATTGTATACTATCTCTTTATCAACCAGTCTATATTAGCAGCAGACACAGTACAGTGCGGTAGTTCACGGCTGTGGCTACCTCTGTGTCGGCAGTCGGAACTCGGCAGGCAGTCCGTCCATCCATAATTGTATTACAATATATACCACCTAACCGTGGTATTTTTTTTTCTTTCTTTATACCGTCGTCATAGTGTCATACTAGTTGTTACGAGTATACTACTATCTCTTTATCAACCAGTGTACAGTGCGGTAGTTCACGGCTGTGGCTACCTCTGTGTCGGCAGTCGGCAGGCAGTCCGTCCATCCATAATTGTATTATTATTATAATATATACCACCTAACCGTGGTTTTTTTTTCATTCTTTATACCGTCGTCATAGTGTCATACTAGTTGTTACGAGTATACTACTATCTCTTTATCAACCAGTGTACAGTGCGGTAGTTCACGGCTGTGGCTACCTCTGTGTCGGCAGTCGGCAGGCAGTCCGTCCATCCATAATTGTATTATTATTATAATATATACCACCTAACCGTGGTTTTTTTTTCATTCTTTATACCGTCGTCATAGTGTCATACTAGTTGTTACGAGTATACTACTATCTCTTTATCAACCAGTGTACAGTGCGGTAGTTCACGGCTGTGGCTACCTCTGTGTCGGCAGTCGGCAGGCAGTCCGTCCATCCATAATTGTATTATTATTATAATATATACCACCTAACCGTGGTTTTTTTTTCATTCTTTATACCGTCGTCATAGTGTCATACTAGTTGTTACGAGTATACTACTATCTCTTTATCAACCAGTGTACAGTGCGGTAGTTCACGGCTGTGGCTACCTCTGTGTCGGCAGTCGGCAGGCAGTCCGTCCATCCATAATTGTATTATTATTATAATATATACCACCTAACCGTGGTTTTTTTTTCATTCTTTATACCGTCGTCATAGTGTCATACTAGTTGTTACGAGTATACTACTATCTCTTTATCAACCAGTGTACAGTGCGGTAGTTCACGGCTGTGGCTACCTCTGTGTCGGCAGTCGGCAGGCAGTCCGTCCATCCATAATTGTATTATTATTATAATATATACCACCTAACCGTGGTTTTTTTTTCATTCTTTATACCGTCGTCATAGTGTCATACTAGTTGTTACGAGTATACTACTATCTCTTTATCAACCAGTGTACAGTGCGGTAGTTCACGGCTGTGGCTACCTCTGTGTCGGCAGTCGGCAGGCAGTCCGTCCATCCATAATTGTATTATTATTATAATATATACCACCTAACCGTGGTTTTTTTTTCATTCTTTATACCGTCGTCATAGTGTCATACTAGTTGTTACGAGTATACTACTATCTCTTTATCAACCAGTGTACAGTGCGGTAGTTCACGGCTGTGGCTACCTCTGTGTCGGCAGTCGGCAGGTATCCAATACTAGTATCCAATCCATCCATCTCCATTGTTTACCTGAGGTGCCTTTTAGTTCTGCCTATAAAATATGGAGAACAAAAAAGTTGAGGTTCCAAAATTAGGGAAAGATCAAGATCCACTTCCACCTCGTGCTGAAGCTGCTGCCACTAGTCATGGCCGAGACGATGAAATGCCAGCAACGTCGTCTGCCAAGGCCGATGCCCAATGTCATAGTACAGAGCATGTCAAATCCAAAACACCAAATATCAGAAAAAAAAGGACTCCAAAACCTAAAATAAAATTGTCGGAGGAGAAGCGTAAACTTGCCAATATGCCATTTACCACACGGAGTGGCAAGGAACGGCTGAGGCCCTGGCCTATGTTCATGGCTAGTGGTTCAGCTTCACATGAGGATGGAAGCACTCAGCCTCTCGCTAGAAAACTGAAAAGACTCAAGCTGGCAAAAGCACCGCAAAGAACTGTGCGTTCTTCGAAATCCCAAATCCACAAGGAGAGTCCAATTGTGTCGGTTGCGATGCCTGACCTTCCCAACACTGGAGGTGAAGAGCATGCGCCTTCCACCATTTGCACGCCCCCTGCAAGTGCTGGAAGGAGCACCCGCAGTCCAGTTCCTGATAGTCAGATTGAAGATGTCAGTGTTGAAGTACACCAGGATGAGGAGGATATGGGTGTTGCTGGCGCTGGGGAGGAAATTGACCAGGAGGATTCTGATGGTGAGGTGGTTTGTTTAAGTCAGGCACCCGGGGAGACACCTGTTGTCCGTGGGAGGAATATGGCCGTTGACATGCCAGGTGAAAATACCAAAAAAATCAGCTCTTCGGTGTGGAGGTATTTCACCAGAAATGCGGACAACAGGTGTCAAGCCGTGTGTTCCCTTTGTCAAGCTGTAATAAGTAGGGGTAAGGACGTTAACCACCTCGGAACATCCTCCCTTATACGTCACCTGCAGCGCATTCATAATAAGTCAGTGACAAGTTCAAAAACTTTGGGTGACAGCGGAAGCAGTCCACTGACCAGTAAATCCCTTCCTCTTGTAACCAAGCTCACGCAAACCACCCCACCAACTCCCTCAGTGTCAATTTCCTCCTTCCCCAGGAATGCCAATAGTCCTGCAGGCCATGTCACTGGCAAGTCTGACGAGTCCTCTCCTGCCTGGGATTCCTCCGATGCATCCTTGCGTGTAACGCCTACTGCTGCTGGCGCTGCTGTTGTTGCCGCTGGGAGTCGATGGTCATCCCAGAGGGGAAGTCGTAAGCCCACTTGTACTACTTCCAGTAAGCAATTGACTGTTCAACAGTCCTTTGCGAGGAAGATGAAATATCACAGCAGTCATCCTACTGCAAAGCGGATAACTGAGGCCTTGGCATCCTGGGTGGTGAGAAACGTGGTTCCGGTATCCATCATTACTGCAGAGCCAACTAGAGACTTGTTGGAGGTACTGTGTCCCCGGTACCAAATACCATCTAGGTTCCATTTCTCTAGGCAGGCGATACCGAAAATGTGCACAGACCTCAGAAAAAGAGTCACCAGTGTCCTAAAAAATGCAGCTGTACCCAATGTCCACTTAACCACGGACATGTGGACAAGTGGAGCAGGGCAGGGTCAGGACTATATGACTGTGACAGCCCACTGGGTAGATGTATGGACTCCCGCCGCAAGAACAGCAGCGGCGGCACCAGTAGCAGCATCTCGCAAACGCCAACTCTTTCCTAGGCAGGCTACGCTTTGTATCACCGCTTTCCAGAATACGCACACAGCTGAAAACCTCTTACGGCAACTGAGGAAGATCATCGCGGAATGGCTTACCCCAATTGGACTCTCCTGTGGATTTGTGGCATCGGACAACGCCAGCAATATTGTGTGTGCATTAAATCTGGGCCAATTCCAGCACGTCCCATGTTTTGCACATACCTTGAATTTGGTGGTGCAGAATTTTTTAAAAAACGACAGGGGCGTGCAAGAGATGCTGTCGGTGGCCAGAAGAATTGCGGGACACTTTCGGCGTACAGGCACCACGTACAGAAAACTGGAGCACCACCAAAAACTACTGAACCTGCCCTGCCATCATCTGAAGCAAGAAGTGGTAACGAGGTGGAATTCAACCCTCTATATGCTTCAGAGGTTGGAGGAGCAGCAAAAGGCCATTCAAGCCTATACAATTGAGCACGATATAGTAGGTGGAATGCACCTGTCTCAAGTGCAGTGGAGAATGATTTCAACGTTGTGCAAGGTTCTGATGCCCTTTGAACTTGCCACACGTGAAGTCAGTTCAGACACTGCCAGCCTGAGTCAGGTCATTCCCCTCATCAGGCTTTTGCAGAAGAAGCTGGAGGCATTGAAGAAGGAGCTAACACGGAGCGATTCCGCTAGGCATGTGGGACTTGTGGATGCAGCCCTTAATTCGCTTAACAAGGATTCACGGGTGGTCAATCTGTTGAAATCAGAGCACTACATTTTGGCCACCGTGCTCGATCCTAGATTTAAAGCCTACCTTGGATCTCTCTTTCCGGCAGACACAGGTCTGCTGGGGTTGAAAGACCTGCTGGTGACAAAATTGTCAAGTCAAGCGGAACGCGACCTGTCAACATCTCCTCCTTCACATTCTCCCGCAACTGGGGGTGCGAGGAAAAGGCTCAGAATTCCGAGCCCACCCGCTGGCGGTGATGCAGGGCAGTCTGGAGCGACTGCTGATGCTGACATCTGGTCCGGACTGAAGGACCTGACAACGATTACGGACATGTCGTCTACTGTCACTGCATATGATTCTCTCAACATTGATAGAATGGTGGAGGATTATATGAGTGACCGCATCCAAGTAGGCACGTCACACAGTCCGTACTTATACTGGCAGGAAAAAGAGGCAATTTGGAGGCCCTTGCACAAACTGGCTTTATTCTACCTAAGTTGCCCTCCCACAAGTGTGTACTCCGAAAGAGTGTTTAGTGCCGCCGCTCACCTTGTCAGCAATCGGCGTACGAGGTTACATCCAGAAAATGTGGAGAAGATGATGTTCATTAAAATGAATTATAATCAATTCCTCCGCGGAGACATTGACCAGCAGCAATTGCCTCCACAAAGTACACAGGGAGCTGAGATGGTGGATTCCAGTGGGGACGAATTGATAATCTGTGAGGAGGGGGATGTACACGGTGATATATCGGAGGGTGAAGATGAGGTGGACATCTTGCCTCTGTAGAGCCAGTTTGTGCAAGGAGAGATTAATTGCTTCTTTTTTGGGGGGGGTCCAAACCAACCCGTCATATCAGTCACAGTCGTGTGGCAGACCCTGTCACTGAAATGATGGGTTGGTTAAAGTGTGCATGTCCTGTTTTGTTTATACAACATAAGGGTGGGTGGGAGGGCCCAAGGATAATTCCATCTTGCACCTCTTTTTTCTTTTCTTTTTCTTTGCATCATGTGCTGATTGGGGAGGGTTTTTTGGAAGGGACATCCTGCGTGACACTGCAGTGCCACTCCTAGATGGGCCCGGTGTTTGTGTCGGCCACTAGGGTCGCTAATCTTACTCACACAGCTACCTCATTGCGCCTCTTTTTTTCTTTGCGTCATGTGCTGTTTGGGGAGGGTTTTTTGGAAGGGACATCCTGCGTGACACTGCAGTGCCACTCCTAGATGTGCCCGGTGTTTGTGTCGGCCACTAGGGTCGCTAATCTTACTCACACAGTCAGCTACCTCATTGCGCCTCTTTTTTTCTTTGCGTCATGTGCTGTTTGGGGAGGGTTTTTTGGAAGGGCCATCCTGCGTGACACTGCAGTGCCACTCCTAGATGGGCCCGGTGTTTGTGTCGGCCACTAGGGTCGCTTATCTTTCTCACACAGTCAGCTACCTCATTGCGCCTCTTTTTTTCTTTGCGTCATGTGCTGTTTGGGGAGGGTTTTTTGGAAGGGACATCCTGCGTGACACTGCAGTGCCACTCCTAGATGGGCCCGGTGTTTGTGTCGGCCACTAGGGTCGCTAATCTTACTCACACAGCTACCTCATTGCGCCTCTTTTTTTCTTTGCGTCATGTGCTGTTTGGGGAGGGTTTTTTGGAAGGGACATCCTGCGTGACACTGCAGTGCCACTCCTAGATGGGCCCGGTGTTTGTGTCGGCCACTAGGGTCGCTTATCTTACTCACACAGCGACCTCGGTGCAAATTTTAGGACTAAAAATAATATTGTGAGGTGTGATGTGTTCAGAATAGGCTGAAAATGAGTGTAAATTATGTTTTTTGAGGTTAATAATACTTTGGGATCAAAATTACCCCCAAACTCTATGATTTAAGCTGTTTTTTAGGGTTTTTTGAAAAAAACACCCGAATCCAAAACACACCCGAATCCGACAAAAATAATTCGGTGAGGTTTTGCCAAAACGCGTTCGAACCCAAAACACGGCCGCGGAACCGAACCCAAAACCAAAACACAAAACCCGAAAAATTTCAGGCGCTCATCTCTAGAGTATACTATCTCTTTATCAACCAGTCTATATATTAGCAGCAGACACAGTACAGTGCGGTAGTTCACGGCTGTGGCTACCTCTGTGTCGGCACTCGGCAGCCCGTCCATAATTGTATATACCACCTAACCGTGGTTTTTTTTTCTTTCTTTATACATACATACTAGTTACGAGTATACTATCTCTTTATCAACCAGTCTATATATTAGCAGCAGACACAGTACAGTGCGGTAGTTCACGGCTGTGGCTACCTCTGTGTCGGCACTCCGCAGCCCGTCCATAATTGTATATACCAGTGACCTAACCGTGGTTTTTTTTTCTTTCTTTATACATACATACTAGTTACGAGTATACTATCTCTTTATCAACCAGTCTATATATTAGCAGCAGACACAGTACAGTGCGGTAGTTCACGGCTGTGGCTACCTCTGTGTCGGCACTCGGCAGCCCGTCCATAATTGTATATACCAGTGACCTAACCGTGGTTTTTTTTTCTTTCTTTATACATACATACTAGTTACGAGTATACTATCTCTTTATCAACCAGTCTATATATTAGCAGCAGACACAGTACAGTGCGGTAGTTCACGGCTGTGGCTACCTCTGTGTCGGCACTCGGCAGCCCGTCCATAATTGTATATACCAGTGACCTAACCGTGTTTTTTTTTTCTTTCTTTATACATACATACTAGTTACGAGTATACTATCTCTTTATCAACCAGTCTATATATTAGCAGCAGACACAGTACAGTGCGGTAGTTCACGGCTGTGGCTACCTCTGTGTCGGCACTCGGCAGCCCGTCCATAATTGTATATACCAGTGACCTAACCGTGGTTTTTTTTTCTTTCTTTATACATACATACTAGTTACGAGTATACTATCTCTTTATCAACCAGTCTATATATTAGCAGCAGACACAGTACAGTGCGGTAGTTCACGGCTGTGGCTACCTCTGTGTCGGCACTCGGCAGCCCGTCCATAATTGTATATACCAGTGACCTAACCGTGGTTTTTTTTTCTTTCTTTATACATACATACTAGTTACGAGTATACTATCTCTTTATCAACCAGTCTATATATTAGCAGCAGACACAGTACAGTGCGGTAGTTCACGGCTGTGGCTACCTCTGTGTCGGCACTCGGCAGCCCGTCCATAATTGTATATACCACCTAACCGTGGTTTTTTTTTCTTTCTTTATACATACATACTAGTTACGAGTATACTATCTCTTTATCAACCAGTCTATATATTAGCAGCAGACACAGTACAGTGCGGTAGTTCACGGCTGTGGCTACCTCTGTGTCGGCACTCGGCAGCCCGTCCATAATTGTATATACCACCTAACCGTGGTTTTTTTTTCTTTCTTTATACATACATACTAGTTACGAGTATACTATCTCTTTATCAACCAGTCTATATATTAGCAGCAGACACAGTACAGTGCGGTAGTTCACGGCTGTGGCTACCTCTGTGTCGGCACTCGGCAGCCCGTCCATAATTGTATATACCAGTGACCTAACCGTGGTTTTTTTTTCTTTCTTTATACATACATACTAGTTACGAGTATACTATCTCTTTATCAACCAGTCTATATATTAGCAGCAGACACAGTACAGTGCGGTAGTTCACGGCTGTGGCTACAGATGTAGCCACCTTTATCTTGAGTGGCCGCGGCGGTTGTCCCGTTCGACCATACGCAGCGTACTGTGGCGTAGCGAGGCGCGCCTAGCCACAGAGAGGCTATCTAATCGCACGGAGACAGACATTTGACGTTTGGCGTTACCTTTACGTGTAATACCTGCGATCAGCCACCAGATGTCGCTTTTTACAATCACCACTGCGCATGCGTGTGGTCTCCCGTAAAATACAATACTGACATACATAATAAGGACTACTTTACTAAGGCGTCTCATTACGCTGCATACAGCAAATACTGTACTCATTACGCTGCATTATTTAATACAGTACTGTATATACAGTACGACACCGACGCAAATACAGTAGTACAGCATACAGTATATGATCCATCTACAATACTTTATGAATACTGTATGTGAGCGTCCAAGTCCCGCAGACAAAACACAGTACTGTAAAACCAGTAGTGTACACTGTCGCAAATGGATGTGTGTTACAAGTTCACTATTGCCTCTCAAGATTAGGAATTTTCTACAGTATGTTATCGTCCTAATCCCGTAGCCATTACAGCATAATCAAAACCAACGGATTTATACATTTGTCTGCGGCGAAGAGGTGAAGTGTTTCGCTTCCTATACTCAGAGTCCAGGGTTCGATTCCTTAAGTACGAATGCATGTTACTGTAGTTTTTTTCAGACACTTTATTTTTTTTTTTATTCACATACTGTAAACCAGGGCATACAGTAGCTGCATGAGCGGTTCTATGCGATCGAGTCCGGTGTACCATAATGTGCAGGTTCTATGCAGGTTAAGGTACTATGCTCCGTACACAGTACACATACAATTCTGTAGCTGGGCAGACTGAATAGAAATGGCTACCACCTATGACTCCTTGCCCCACAGAGGCCCTAGGCTACGGAGCAAGTAATAGTCCAGATTGTACAGACTATGGGGCAATGCTGAAGGAGCGTCACAATCCCCTAGCTAAAATACACAGTATGCATATTATGGTACACCGGACTCGATGACATACTGTAGCACACTGGCAAAATGGCCGCCGCCCCTGAACCCTTGTGCAGGTTATGGGGCAATGCTGAAGGAGCGTCACAATCCCCTAGCCAAAATACACAGGGGAGGGATAAGCTACTGTAGGATTGCATACAGTATTACGGTACACCGGACTCAATCGCATAGCACACTGTCAAAACGACCACTACCCATGAACCCCCACCTCCTGAACCCCCACCTCGTGGCAGGCAGCAGTTGGGTATGGAATGAGAAATGGCATAAGCTGTGCAGGCTACGGGGCGATGCTGAAGGAGCGTCACAATCCCCTAGCCAAAATACACAGAGATACTGTAAGCGAGGTCTATGCACATTACAGTACTGTACGTTACACCGGGCTCGGTCGCATAGCAAACTGACAAAACACAAGTTTTACAGTACATACAGTAAAGCAGGCCAAAGCTGCAGGAGAGTTTCTACTGTAAAGGTTCTATGCACCGTACGGTAATGTACACATACCTGTACAATTCTATAGCAGGGCAGACTCAATTGAAATGGCTACCGCCTGTGACTCCTACAGTAGCTCCTAGGAGGCACTCAGCTATGGAGCAAATAACAGCACAGATTTTGCAGGCTACGGGGCAATGCTGAAGGAGCGTCACAATCCCCTAGCTACAATACACAGGGGTGATAGAGATAATCGAGTGGCTGGAGGGGGGTCCCCTTGATTTAAGGGGCCCCCACTCCTCCAGGGTACTCCGGCCAGGTGTGACTAGTTGGGTATTTAATTCCATGGCCGCAGGGACCGGTATAAAAGTCTCCCCCGGCTGTGCATTATCTGTCCAGCTAGTGGAGCCCAGTGCTGATTCAAAAAATATGGGGAACCCCTACGCTTTTTTTGTCCCCCTTATTTTTTGCACCAGGACCAGGCGCAGAGCCCGGTGCTGGTTCTAAAAAGATGGGGGATCCCGTGTCCATTTTTTCCGTATTCCTTCCGGAATTCGACTGCAATTGCATATACAGTACTGTACCCCTTAATGTCACTGCTTACAGTATACAGTATTTAGACATGAGCTTGTGTACAGTATCTGTCATGAGGTGCTTTTTTCACTGACACTATAACTTTTTTCTATTGTGATATACTGTACAGAGGCGGCAAACTAGCCAAACGGGAATAATCAGCTTCTGCAGAATAAAATGAGATGCTACAGTACATGCCTATATTCTGTGAGTGACTGCGGCTCTATGAAATTAAATCAGAAAATTTAAATATGAAATGCATTACTAATGTGTGGCATTACTGTACTGTATGTGTATAAGGTGTACTACAATATTTTCTGGTGTAACATAAGGAAAGGGCACTACTGCATGGTCTAATGCAGTGGTTCTCAAACTTGGTCCTCAGGACCCCACACAGTGCATGTTTTGCAGGTAAACCAGCAAGTGCACAGATGTATTCATTACTAACTGACACATTTTAGAAGGTCCATACAGTAGGTGGAGCTAATTTTTTCACTTGTGATTCTGTGAGACCTGCAAAACCTGCACTGTGTGGGGTCCTGAGGACTGAGTTTGAGAACCTGTGGTCTAATGTAAATAAAGATGAATGTGGTGGGGTGTAATGTGAATAAGGGGCATTACTGTTAGGAGTAATGTGGTACTATGATATGATGTCATGAGAATAAGATACACCACTGCATGATATAATGTGAATAAAGTTGCAGTACTGTGTTGTGTCATTTCATCTTCGGGTATTATTGTGTTACCATGCCCCTTCCCAGCAAGAACATACTGTACACTGTTTTGGGCTGGCACTAAATGTGCACATTGTTCTTATTTAGATTATAGGGGGTAGGAGCGCCAAAATGGGTGATGGTGCTGGGAAAGGGGTGCAGGGTTAGAGGCGGAACTACGTAGCATCTGTGCAAGAGGGCATCAGCCAAAATCTAGCCTAGGGCATCATGTTGGTCAGGTTTGGCTCTGATAATACTGTATACTGTACTCTTACTGTACTTTGCATTCAATACAGATACTGTTTGCACACAGGTTTTACATGAATCATTGGCAATGCTGCAGGAGTGTCTCATTAGGCAATCTAAAATATACCACGACTATGGGTGGGGATACAGTAGGGAAGTTCTGTCACCATAAGCTGTCTGCTGTGTATAGCATATTTCCATCTGAGATGCATTTGTGTGTTTGTAATAAGAAAAAAACATTTTACTGTACATTTAGTGGATACAGTATTTCTCCCCCATAATGACGTATCATACTGTACAGGTACCCTCATGTACTGTACCGTACCATACTGTAAAATTGAATATTTATTGGAAAAACATCAATATTAATGTAAAAATAAAGTATTACAACATCCGATTCCATGTACTGCACTGATCAAAATGTACAGTACTCTTATTCAGGACTTATAAAACTGAAAATAACTGTTCATACAGTACACATCAATAACATTACTACTGTATAATATTCTACATTAGTTTATGCAATAATCAGACAAAGGCAATTTTATCATTTTTTTTAATAATGCACCAATTTAAAATTTTAAACAGAAAATACAGAACTACATATTTGTGGCTTGACCATTTCTTTCAACTACAACAGGTAATACTTTATACAGGTGATTTATATAATTATTACAATGTTCAGGTGTGAGTACTTCTAGCCAAAATTTCTTTATCCCATCCACCAGTTGCTGTTTTGTTGTTGGCTTTGCAACACTCCTAACGTACCTCTTCAATTGAGCCCACACTAATTCGATTGGGTTCATGTCTGGTGATCTATATAAAAATAAAAAAAAAGCGT
Organism: Pseudophryne corroboree; assembly: GCF_028390025.1. NCBI lineage: Eukaryota > Metazoa > Chordata > Amphibia > Anura > Myobatrachidae > Pseudophryne > Pseudophryne corroboree. The sequence goes on from NC_086448.1 coordinate 717,342,865, forward strand.
ATAGAAAAAATTAATTACATTACAGTAAATAGAGAAAATTAAACATACAATATTGTACTGTTTATTAAACAAAATTTTTTTTTACAGTACTAGAGTGCTATCCAAAATTTTACTTGTACACTGTTGAAAGAATACTCACTCTGGTGGTGTGCGTTCCCAATTCATACCTTTCTCTTCCATAAATTTGGCTGAGGCGGAGTGTTTAGGATCATTGTCTTGGAATATCCTATGGTGAGTTGGGTAATATTTATTCACAAATGGCACCATACATTTCTCTACTATTGTTTCTTGGAAATATTTCTTATCCATGATTCCTACAGAAATCAAAAAATGTTGTTCATTAATAAGCAACTCCTTTTATTGTGCAGTTACACGTACTCTACAGTACAACATGTATTTTTACAGAACACAGGCACAGAATAAAGTATAGTACTGTACCTTCGAAAAATAATAGGGGACCAGCTCCTAATCGTGATATGCCTCCCCATACATGGATTTTCAATGGATGCTTTGGGCGTGGTTTTAAAGAGATATGGTTACGTTTCCTGAATGACATTCTGGAGAACCGCTCAAGGGCAACAGACGATTCATCTGTGAAAATGACATCATCAAATGTTTCACCACTCTCAATCCATCGCCGTGCCTGTTCCACTCTCTTTTCTTTATTCACATCTCTTATCATTGGAGATATCCTGTGAAGAGCCAAAAATAATGAAATCAGATACAGTTATGAAATTACAGATTTACAGATTACTGTATATACAGTAGACTGTATGTGCAGTATACTGTATTATATACCTACTGTATACATTAAACTGTACATACAGTACATTAAGTTACATACAGAGTAATATATATATATACATACTGTACATACACACAAACACACACACACACACAGTATACAGTATGTAATCATCACAATAAGCCGGCAATGCTTCATTGCTGTCTCTGAGTGCCTATACAGTAGGTATCTCTTTTGGGATAGAATATATACAGTATATACACACACACATACTGTATATAGTATAAAGTACACACTCTGTATAATGATTTATGGCATTATTATATCACGTATCAAGGGATTATTAACAGTGCATTTACTGTATGGTTTATACTGCTTTCAGTATTTTACCTTGTTGCGCCAAAGGTCCATCCCATTTTCCGTCGCATCCTTCTGATGCTGGTGGCCGATATGTCCAGGTCATACTTGGAATGGAGAATTCGTTTTATTTGCAGAGCAGTACGCTCATCATCCTCACGAGTTAGTTCCTCCACAATTTGTTGCACTCTCCTACAGTACAATACAGTATGAAAAATATGAATTCATGAACAGCACAATCACAGTTACAATTGATGAAGTTTTTATTTTATTTCAAAAAAATTGTTTATGGTATAAAGCAAGTCATTTAAACATTACAGTAGTGTACAGTACGTACCATGTGCATTTTGTAGGAAATACAAATCTGGGCGTTGTTCTCTCGAATGCATGATAGCGCACCGTTTCTAAAGTGACTATAATGCCACTTTCCTTGAGCCATGCATGGATCTCTTTGATGGTTTTATTTTCTTTTTTCATGTTGGCGATTATCTTGCTCATCGTTTTGTTGATAGTTACTGGCATGTTGTCCAACTATAATTCCTGTATGGAGAGAAAACATTTGTGAATACTGTAGTCTAAAATTTACACATCTGAAAATGCATAAGAGTTTTATGATAGAAGTTAATACTGTACATGTTTACTATCCAGTACCTGATGTTCAAATTTAAGTATTGTATACTGTACAGTACTGAAAATACAACTTCAGTGTTATGGACTGTATGAAACAGATACAGTACAGTAAATAACCCTCCTTGGAAGTGCATGGGCCCTGTGAGACTTACAGTAGTGTACAGCATAAGGGTCGACTGACATGATGTACAAGCATTACATACAGTACATGTCAGTACTGTATGTAAATTCTTCAATTATTGCCTAACAACAATGCTGCTTACTGTATATTAAATACTGTAGGCCTAGAAATGTGCATCTCAATATAGTAGTTAAAAACACAGGGGCCTATGTGGATAAGCGAGTTCTATGCACACTAAAAATGGCCACCGACCGTGAACCCCCAGCACGTGGCAGCGCTCGGATATGTAGTGAGATACAGTATGGCATACATTTCACAGTTCAGGGGGCAATGCTGAAGGAGCGTCACAATCCCCTAGCTCAATTACATTGGGATAAGCGAGGTCTATGCACACTACGGTATACCGAGCTGGATCGCTTAGCAACCTGACAAAATGGCCGCCGACCGTGAACTCCCAGCACGTGGCAGCGCTCGGATATGTAGTGAGATACAATATGGCATACATTTCACAGTTCAGGGGGCAATGCTGAAGGAGCGTCACAATCCCCTAGCTCAATTACATTGGGATAAGCGAGGTCTATGCACATTACGGTATACCGAGCTGGATCGCTTAGCAACCTGACAAAATGGCCGCCGACCGTGAACTCCCAGCACGTGGCAGCGCTCGGATATGGAGTGAGATACAATATGGCATACATTTCACAGTTCAGGGGGCAATGCTGAAGGAGCGTCACAATCCCCTAGCTCAATTACACTGGGATAAGCGAGGTCTACTGTATGCACATTACGGTATACCGAGCTGGATCGCTTAGCAACCTGACAAAATGGCCGCCGACCGTGAACTCCCAGCACGTGGCAGCGCTCGGATATGTAGTGAGATACAATATGGCATACATTTCACAGTTCAGGGGGCAATGCTGAAGGAGCGTCACAATCCCCTAGCTCAATTACATTGGGATAAGCGAGGTCTATGCACATTACGGTATACCGAGCTGGATCGCTTAGCAACCTGACAAAATGGCCACCGACCGTGAACTCCCAGCACGTGGCAGCGCTCGGATATGTAGTGAGATACAGTATGGCATACATTTTAAAATACACCGGGATAAGTTGTACAGGCCATGGAGCAATGCACAGGGACATTCATCATTTACGTACAGTATATAAATAATTGTAAACCGTAAATGAAAGAATTACCGGTCAAATACTGTATGACGAAACTGTGTCAATGAGCTGGAACAGTATGGCCTGTGAAGAAGTTTTCGAAGGCAGAAACGGAGAGCAAATTATCAGGAGATTTCTGAAAGGTCGGAGAAGATCCACACAGCAAGTCTGCTTACGAGGAAACAGCTTTGCAAAGTGGGTAGCGGGGCGGTGACTGAGACGCTCTTTTATTCACATTCACACAAAAGGAATTCTTACCGCTGTGATTGGTGCCAATATAGGCGCATTCATCCTTACACCAATCACAGAGCATACTGTACTTTTGAATGTGAATAAAAGAGCGTCTCAGTCACCGCCCGCTACCCACTTTGCACATCTGTTTCCTCGTAGGCAGACTTGCTGTGTGGATCTTCTCCGACCTTTCAGAAATCTCCTGATAATTTGCTCTCCGTTTCTGCCTTCGAAAACTTCTTCACAGGCCATACTGTTCCAGCTCATTGACACAGTTTCGTCATACAGTATTTGACCGGTAATTCTTTCATTTACGGTTTACAATTATTTATATACTGTACGTAAATGATGAATGTCCCTGTGCATTGCTCCATGGCCTGTACAACTTATCCCATTGTATTTTAAAATGTATGCCATACTGTATCTCACTACATATCCGAGCGCTGCCACGTGCTGGGAGTTCACGGTCGGTGGCCATTTTGTCAGGTTGCTAAGCGATCCAGCTCGGTATACCGTAATGTGCATAGACCTCGCTTATCCCAATGTAATTGAGCTAGGGGATTGTGACGCTCCTTCAGCATTGCCCCCTGAACTGTGAAATGTATGCCATATTGTATCTCACTACATATCCGAGCGCTGCCACGTGCTGGGAGTTCACGGTCGGCGGCCATTTTGTCAGGTTGCTAAGCGATCCAGCTCGGTATACCGTAATGTGCATACAGTAGACCTCGCTTATCCCAGTGTAATTGAGCTAGGGGATTGTGACGCTCCTTCAGCATTGCCCCCTGAACTGTGAAATGTATGCCATATTGTATCTCACTCCATATCCGAGCGCTGCCACGTGCTGGGAGTTCACGGTCGGCGGCCATTTTGTCAGGTTGCTAAGCGATCCAGCTCGGTATACCGTAATGTGCATACAGTAGACCTCGCTTATCCCAGTGTAATTGAGCTAGGGGATTGTGACGCTCCTTCAGCATTGCCCCCTGAACTGTGAAATGTATGCCATATTGTATCTCACTACATATCCGAGCGCTGCCACGTGCTGGGAGTTCACGGTCGGCGGCCATTTTGTCAGGTTGCTAAGCGATCCAGCTCGGTATACCGTAATGTGCATAGACCTCGCTTATCCCAATGTAATTGAGCTAGGGGATAGTGACGCTCCTTCAGCATTGCCCCCTGAACTGTGAAATGTATGCCATATTGTATCTCACTACATATCCGAGCGCTGCCACGTGCTGGGAGTTCACGGTCGGCGGCCATTTTGTCAGGTTGCTAAGCGATCCAGCTCGGTATACCGTAATGTGCATACAGTAGACCTCGCTTATCCCAGTGTAATTGAGCTAGGGGATTGTGACGCTCCTTCAGCATTGCCCCCTGAACTGTGAAATGTATGCCATATTGTATCTCACTCCATATCCGAGCGCTGCCACGTGCTGGGAGTTCACGGTCGGCGGCCATTTTGTCAGGTTGCTAAGCGATCCAGCTCGGTATACCGTAATGTGCATACAGTAGACCTCGCTTATCCCAGTGTAATTGAGCTAGGGGATTGTGACGCTCCTTCAGCATTGCCCCCTGAACTGTGAAATGTATGCCATATTGTATCTCACTCCATATCCGAGCGCTGCCACGTGCTGGGAGTTCACGGTCGGCGGCCATTTTGTCAGGTTGCTAAGCGATCCAGCTCGGTATACCGTAATGTGCATACAGTAGACCTCGCTTATCCCAGTGTAATTGAGCTAGGGGATTGTGACGCTCCTTCAGCATTGCCCCCTGAACTGTGAAATGTATGCCATATTGTATCTCACTACATATCCGAGCGCTGCCACGTGCTGGGAGTTCACGGTCGGCGGCCATTTTGTCAGGTTGCTAAGCGATCCAGCTCGGTATACCGTAATGTGCATAGACCTCGCTTATCCCAATGTAATTGAGCTAGGGGATTGTGACGCTCCTTCAGCATTGCCCCCTGAACTGTGAAATGTATGCCATATTGTATCTCACTACATATCCGAGCGCTGCCACGTGCTGGGAGTTCACGGTCGGCGGCCATTTTGTCAGGTTGCTAAGCGATCCAGCTCGGTATACCGTAGTGTGCATAGACCTCGCTTATCCCAATGTAATTGAGCTAGGGGATTGTGACGCTCCTTCAGCATTGCCCCCTGAACTGTGAAATGTATGCCATACTGTATCTCACTACATATCCGAGCGCTGCCACGTGCTGGGGGTTCACGGTCGGTGGCCATTTTTAGTGTGCATAGAACTCGCTTATCCACATAGGCCCCTGTGTTTTTAACTACTATATTGAGATGCACATTTCTAGGCCTACAGTATTTAATATACAGTAAGCAGCATTGTTGTTAGGCAATAATTGAAGAATTTACATACAGTACTGACATGTACTGTATGTAATGCTTGTACATCATGTCAGTCGACCCTTATGCTGTACACTACTGTAAGTCTCACAGGGCCCATGCACTTCCAAGGAGGGTTATTTACTGTACTGTATCTGTTTCATACAGGAAACTAATTGCAGTCCATAACACTAATATTAAGCCCACTCCATTATCCACTCCTCCCCTGTGTATTAAACACCCCCTACCACCCTGGAAGTCATGTACCAGGGCCCCTTCATTCAGCACAATGCCCCCTTCTACAGTTTAGTGTTCTCCTTCCTGCCCCATCTGTGCAGTAAAGGAATAATTAGCAGAAATTATTTCTCCAGGTCCTACTGTACATACTGAGCGAAAGATAGAACCCCCCCTATCCCCCGCGGAGCATCAAAGCTGCCGCTGATAGCTCCCCCCACCCCTTCCGCTGGTGAGTGGGTAGGGGCCCCAGTGCATTGCTGTGTCCAGGGGCCCACACTGCTGTTAAGATGGCTCTAGTAATTGAGCTAGGGGATTGTGACGCTCCTTCAGCATTGCCCCTGGACTGTACCATACTGTATCTCACTCCATATCCAAGCGCTGCCACGTGCTGGGAGTTCACGGTCGGTGGCCATTTTGTCAGGTTGCTAAGCGATCCAGCTCGGTATAACGTAATGTACATAGACCTTGCTTATCCCGGTGTACTACAGGTATGTGCAGTAGTACTGAATGATTGCTATCACTTGTGGTGAAACACCTATCTTATCAAATACAGTAACTACTGTACAGTATAGTTGTTCGCACAGGTGATGGTAATCATACTGTATATTTAAACTGAAGTCCGTAACAGAGCATTCTGTCCCTCCTGCAGAGGTTCTTGTTGGGAGGCACAGGGAAAAAAGGCAAATACTGTACAGTATTTGCACTTTACTGTTGTGCACTTTATTTGAAAATGTACAGTTGTTTGCTATTTTTAGCATGCTGTGCTTTACATGTTTTCTTATTGTGGTTTTTATATTTTTAGACAAAAGACAAAGAATGCAGACTACCAGATTTTACGGGAGTGCCAAAACCCACCCATCAGTGGCACAGAAACTTGCTGCATTAGTCCCACAAAAGAAGAAGAAAACTGCCAAGGCGGCTCAGAAAGAAAATGTGGTGAAACCACGAAAAAATGCCAAGGCAAAGAATAATACGTTGGAGATGATATGTGGTGTGGCAAATGATGTAATTGTTCCATCTCCTGCAGATCACAGTGTTCAGCCAATGAATCTGGAAATACCGGTGCTAGAGGACGTGACAAACACGCTGCATCAGGAAGCTTCTTTTTTGGACCATGTAGCCACCCCTGGACAAGAAGACATGACACATTCACCACGAAGAAGGTTGCATTTCACAGATGTGAACACCAAAGTGCAGGACTGCCAGTGTACCTGTCCTGTTTTACTAAAGGAGCTACTCAGTAAGGTGACCAATATGGAGTCAGAAGTTGGTGGACAGGTCAATCAGCTGCAGACCGATGTGGCTGGCCTTAAAGAAGGCATAAAGGAACAGATGGTAGAAGCCATGAAGAAAGTCATTGAACAAACGAGGGAAGAATGGCAAGTTGGAGTTTGCCGCACCATCATTGCAACACACCACCAAGCGGTTCAAGTCAGCGGCCTGGACGACCGAGGCCTGGAGGACCGCAGAGGAGGCCTGGAGGACCGCAGAGGAGGCCTGGAGGACCGCAGAGGAGGCCTGGAGGACCGCAGCGGACTGGACGAAGTCAGCGGCATGGACGACCACAGAGGAGGCCTGGAGGACCGCAGAGGAGGCCTGGAGGACCGCAGAGGAGGCCTGGAGGACCGCAGAGGAGGCCTGGAGGACCGCAGAGGAGGCCTGGACGACCGCAGAGGAGGCCTGGAGGACCGCAGAGGAGGCCTGGAGGACCGCAGCGGACTGGACGAAGTCAGCGGCATGGACGACCACAGAGGAGGCCTGGAGGACCGCAGAGGAGGCCTGGAGGACCGCAGAGGAGGCCTGGAGGACCGCAGAGGAGGCCTGGAGGACCGCAGAGGAGGCCTGGACGACCGCAGAGGAGGCCTGGATGACCGCAGAGGAGGCCTAGACGACCGTAGAGGAGGCCTGGGGGACCGCAGCAGCGGACTGGACGAAGTCAGCGACTTGGACGACCGCAGAGGAGGCCTGGAGGACCGCAGAAGAGGCCTGGAGGACCGCAGAAGAGACCTGGAGGACCGCAGAAGAGACCTGGAGGACCGCAGAGGCCTGGACCACAGCAGCGGACTGGACGAAGTCAGCGACTTGGGCGACCGCAGAGGAGGCCTGGACGACCGCAGAGGAGGCCTGGACGACCGCAGAGGAGGCCTGGACGACCGCAGAGGAGGCCTGGGGGACCGCAGCAGCGGACTGGACGAAGTCAGCGACTTGGACGACCGCAGAGGAGGCCTGGAGGACCGCAGAAGAGACCTGGAGGACCGCAGAAGAGACCTGGAGGACCGCAGAGGCCTGGACCACAGCAGCGGACTGGACGAAGTCAGCGACTTGGGCGACCGCAGAGGAGGCCTGGACGACCACAGAGGCCTGGAGGACCGCAGAGGAAACATGGAGGACCGCAGAGGAGGCCTGGAGGACCGCAGAGGAGGCCTGGAGGACCGCAGAAGAGACCTGGAGGACAGCAGAGGAGGCCTGGAGGACCGCAGAGGAGGCCTGGAGGACCGCAGAGGAGGCCTGGAGGACCGCAGAAGAGACCTGGAGGACAGCAGAGGAGGCCTGGAGGACCGCAGAGGAGGCCTGGAGGACCGCAGAGGAGGCCTGGAGGACCGCAGAGGAGGCCTGGAGGACCGCAGAGGAGGCCTGGAGGACCGCAGAAGAGACCTGGAGGACCGCAGAGGAGGCCTGGAGGACCGCAGAGGAGGCCTGGAGGACCGCAGAGGAGGCCTGGAGGACCGCAGAGGCCTGGACCACAGCAGCGGACTGGACGAAGTCAGCGACTTGGACGACCGCAGAGGAGGCCTGGAGGACCGCAGAAGAGACCTGGAGGACCGCAGAAGAGACCAGGAGGACCGCAGAAGAGACCTGGAGGACCGCAGAGGAGGCCTGGAGGACCGCAGAGGGCTGGACGACCGCAGAGGCCTGGATTCAAGTGTGCTGTTGCCAGGAACACCAATGATGACCAGCACACCTGCTCACAGGCCACTTCGCAATACATTCGGAGGCTCTCTGAACAATATTGCCCTGGCTGTCATCTCAACTTCCCTGGACGACCATCTGTACAGAGCTTCAAATGGACATATTCAGAAATATGCATATTCTCTGTTCCAGCACCATGTACGGTACGACAAATACTTGACGTGGGCCAATCGTGTGAACTTTGATGGTTCCAAGGGCAAACTTCCGCTGCCCAAAAATCTGGTACATGACATCATGGCTAGGTGTGAACGCCGCGTGAGGATTGGTGATCCAGAAAAGAGGAAGATAAGGGATACCATAAACTCTGTGCTGAGAACGAAGAGGAAAATGACTTGGAAGCTCGACTATGATGAAACCAGATCATTACCTACCTCCTAGCTTCAGCACATCAGCTTCACACAGCTGAAGCTAAAAAATTGTGTCAATGTACCTGTATGACCTGTACATTTTCTGGGGCTGCATGCACTGTGCTGAATCCACTTGGAGCAGCTCGGTTACTCAAAGGGGAGTGCATGAACTTGGCTCACCACATTCCTGGTAATGTAAGGGCCTGTTACAAGTTGCCCCTTTTATTCCTGTTGATTTTTTGGGCGCTGCTGTATCTATCCAGTAGCAGCCGAGTCCATTGTGCTGTGTCCATCTGGGGCCTTGGGCTGCGTTTCCATCCAGGGGCTGCTGTTGTCAGTCCTCTATTCTGGTGTCCGTATGCGACAGTGTTAAAAAGCAAAAGACAAAAACGAAAAATAATTCAAAAAAGCAAAACCTAAAAATAAAGTACAAAAACCATTACCCCGCACCACCACCACAAAAAAATAAATTCTAAAAATGTTAAAGTTGATATTGTTACTGTATTTGTGCTGTTACCTTTTGATTAAAGTACCGTACAGTATGTGTGATGTTGGCTTTATTACAATACAGTACAGTATGTGTGATGTTACATGTTCCAAATGATTTTGTCCGTAAATAAAGTGTTTCTTAAAATAAACATGACGTGGTTTCCAATGTTTGTATTCCCAACTTCCTGTACTGTATAAATTAGTACTACTGTATGATGGGAATTCAATTAAGAGTGGTATACTGTATGTAAAACAACTTGGTTAGGCATCTTGCATTTCATATTTTAATAAAAACCACAGGAAACTTCTATTTTTAAAAGTTTATTGAAGAAAAAAAAGGTGTTTTTTTTTAAATAAAGTTTGAAAGTTAATTAAAACAAAAAAGTAGTTTGTTCTTCGTTACATTCTTTTCTTGTGTATATAGATATCTGTGGGGGAAAAAAAAAAAAAAGTATTAAAGTAAAGACACTCATGTTCATTTGTTTTCCAAGAAAATTTGTGGAACCACACAGCCCAGCAATAAGTCATGCTGGGCTGTGTGGTTCCACAAAAGGCATGCGGTACAAAGTGAAATAGTGGTGTCAGTGGTCAGCACTTTGACACGCTAACATTTGTGGAACCACACAGCAATGGCTGACACACATAAAATGGCTGACACACACAAAATGCCTGACACACACAAAATGCCTGACACACACAAAATGCCTGACACACACATGCTGGAGTGAAAACACATGTTTGCCAAACAGTCGACAGCACATGTCGGCCAGATGGCCGACCAAACTTGCTCCAAATCACCCCAAACTGGCCAGAAAGCACCCCAGCACACTCAGGAGGTACTGTACACCACAGCTAAATTAGGAGAGAATTTCATTACAAACAGCCAGATCTTGCAGATTATCTGCCAGATAATTGTATGGTGTACAGTATGCCTATCTTATACAGTAGAAAAAGATACTATACAATGGAGTACAAGAACAAAAATTTTTATTAAATAAAATTAAATTAATCTTAATAAAACATTAAAAAAGTGGTCCACTAAGAGGTGGACCACCACCCGCAGGAGCTGGATGGCACGCTGCAACTGTTCTGTGGGAAAAAAAGGACAGTATTACAAAACAAATACTGAATACTTTACAGTGTAGTAATGGCAATACAGTACTTTACTCTATATTAGACAATATTGTTATTTACAATGTACAGTACTGTATTGTCAGTACAGTAAATCAAACACTACTGTATGCTGTCGAGGTAATTTAAACATTGCTTTAGTTTACCTCTTGTATAAGTGGGCTGCTGCCTGCCCGCTTCTGGGCCAGCCCACCTATCTTGCCCCTGTCTGGGGCCCCCATAAATAATTGGCACTATATTGGAGAAAAAAAAACATTTAGTCACATTCAAATAGTAAACAATTATTACTGTATACTGTAGGTACAGTATTATACTGTATTGCTGGTATTCAAAATATAAAGTACTGTACAAGAGTTTAGCTTCAATAGGTCATAAACAAATTGTCAAAGGAATTAAACACCACAGTACAAATACTGTAGACATTTACTGTATGTATTAGCAGTCATGACATTTCATGACCGCTTCAGAAAAAAGAGGGTTACAGTACTGTAGGTGGTGTTGTAGGGAGTACTATCCATAATAGTGGACTGTACTCAGAGCCAGCCATAAATAATATGATTCCCTAGTCAAGTTTTTGGATGCTGCCCCCTTGCACAGATGCTATTTCCGCCTCTGAGCCTGTACCCCTTTCCCAGCACCATCACCCCTCAACCATAGCAGTCCTCATTTTGGTGCTCCTCCAACTTACTGTACTGTATGTTTAAAATAGCAACAGTGTGCACATTCGGTGTGCATCCCAAAACGGTGCATGTTCTTGCTGGGAAGGGGCAAGGCCACACAGTAATTCCCCAATCTGAAATGACGCCACACAGTACTGCAACTTTATTCACAACATATCATGCAATAGTGTCTCTTTTTCTCGTTACATCATATGATAGTACCACATTACTCCTCAAAGTATTCCCACTTATTCACATTGCATCACATCATATTGCTCTTTGTTCACATTAGACCACACAGTAGTGCCCTTGCTACAGTATATGTTACACAACAAAGTACTGTATACACATAATGCTGCACATTAGTAATGCATTTTGTATGCACAGAATATACTGTAGGCATGCTGCATATCATATTAATCAGCAGAAGCTGCTTGTGCCCCTGGGCATTTGGCAAGTATGCCTATGCCTAGGGCAGGCTCAGACTGGAGATCAGTACGTAATCCCGCTGGACGGGATCCCGGCAGTCAAAATACAGACGCCGGAATCCCGACCACACAATCCCGACAGGGGCGGCGAGCGGAAAGCAGCCCCTTGCATGCTTGCTTCGCTCGCCACGCGGTGGGCACGGTGCCTCGCTACGCTCTACACACTATTATATCAGTAGTCAGGAAACGCAGCATGCATTTGTGGAGTGAAGAGGGTGAAAAAGGAGAGAAAGTACAGTTTGTACTGTAAGGTTATGTCAGAGGGTGTGAAGATGATCAGCTCAGTGTTATACATGTTACAGTAAGTTAGAATACAGTACAGTGCATTATGTATTTCTATTTTATTACCAGGTGTCTCCTCCACTGGTTGGCGACGGACTGTAAAAAGATAATACAGTACAGTTAGTCATATCAGTTTGACTTAAAATAATGTTGGAGAAAAAAAAATACTGTAATTACAGTACCAACTATTGCTACTGTACAGTATATTTACCAAAAATGTATTCTGGCTCGTCGTCTGTGGGTAAAAGAGAAGAATATTATAAGATACAGTATACAGTAAAAAGTATAGTAATAGTACACTAGTGTCCAGGCCCAGTGTCAGGTGGGTAAAAAAAGGTATGCTTGTGACAGGCATGGTGATTCCAAGGGACCCCACCGAGACCATCAGAAAATTTGTGAGTGACCCGTATGCCGGTGATTATGACTAGAATAAGGTAGCAACTCTTTTTTCTTTTGAATTATGTATACTGTACAGTACTGTATGTGCATATTGTACAGTACACTTAAAATATTTAGCAGTTACTGTAGTGGTAATTTTTGGGATGACAGTATTAGCATACTGTAAGCATCCAACTGAGGCCCCCAAACAGATGCCGCCACTAGGTACAGTACGTGCCTCTCGTGCCTAATGGGAAATTCATCACTGACAGTATCTAGAGAGATGAATGGAGAGACAGTGACAAGGGGTGAGAGAGAGAGAGAGAGAGAAATTGAGTAAGATGGGTGTTTTTTTTAGAACAGGATGTTGTCCATACAGTAGCAACCAATCAAATATTACCTACTGTACTGTATTATCGTCTGTAAGTGTAACTAGATACTGTAAATGTTAATGTGGGATGTGATCGGTTGCTACTGTATGGGCAATATCACCAGTTCAAACAAAAACAATTTTCATCCGATTTCTACGCATTTGCCAGAAAAATCTGATGAAAAGTGCTACTCTGATGGCATCAGATCAATGTCAGTAATAATTCTTACCACTAAATGCAGCAGCATCATCATCATCCTCCTCCTCCTCCGTGGCCTGTTCCAGTGTAGGGCCTGTGAAAAAAAACATTAATGTGAAAAAAAAAAAGGTTCATTCCAGGAAATACACATACCCTCCAACATGACCCGCCCCACTAGGTACAAAATGCTCTGGTTCTGGACTTCCCTCTTAATTTATTATTGCCATCACCTGTGAAGAAACAGCTTTCTTATCATATAACTAGTTCAACACAGGTGATGGAAATCATAAATTAAGAGGGAAGTCTAGAAACAGAGCAGTGCGGCGGGTCATGTTGGAGGGTCTGCATACAGAAACATAGAATTTGATGACAAATACTGTAAGAACCACTTTGCCCATCTAATCTGCCTCTTTTTTTTTACCTTTTTTTTACATCAAACCTTATAACAATTTTCCCCAAACATCACATGATGCAAAGATAAATAAATAAAAAAAGAGGTGCAAGATGGAATTGTGAGGAAATAAGAACTGGCGCTACTGTGTTTCTCCAATAATAATAAACGACTGTGGATCAATTTGAATAAAAATAACATATAATTTATTCCCTATACATCTGATGAGGCTAGGTGACTTTACCTAGGGAAACGCGTTAAGTGTTGAAGCTGCCACAACCACCACAAGTGTTCCACCTGCAAGTCGGATCCAGATATGGACTTTTAAATCTGCCATTTGGAACTCTGAGGAATTGCACATGTACAGCATCGATGGGAGAGACCCAGGTTGTTTCATTGCCACAGCTTGCTTGCTGAAATAATCTCCATAAAACCTTTGGAAGTCTCCGTCGACAAGGGTAATACCAGCTGCACTTATTTCCTCTTACCAGAGAACTTTGCACAAGGCACTTAGTCCGGGATCCATTTGTGGACACTGCAAGCAGCCACCTATAAATATATCATAGCTCCATATATGCCTCAATTTTATATTTGCTATATATGTTCAGGATGTTTTCTAGTTTTTATTTGTGATGTATAGGGAATAAATTATATGTTATTTTTATTCAAATTGATCCACAGTCGTTTATTATTATTGGAGAAACACAGTAGCGCCAGTTCTTATTTCCTCATTTTCTAAAAACATTTTTAGGGACTGACAATCCCTTCTGGCAGCTGTGACAGCGCGTCTGGGTTATCTTCTTTGTTCTGGTCTTTTTCGCAAGATGGAATTGTGATTGGGCCCTCCCAACCACCCTTATGTTATATAAACAGGGTCTGCCACACGACTGTGGCTGAAATGACTGGTTGGTTTGGGCCCCCACCAAAAAAAGAAGCAATCAATCTCTCCTTGCTCAAACTGGCTCTACAGAGGCACGATGTACCGGACTGGACTTACTTAATGGGTGCAGTGAGGTGATGGACATAGAGATAGAGTCCTGGTCCTCCTCCTCCGCCACCGCCTGTGACAGTGTAGGGCCTGTGAAAGCAAAAAATCCATGAAATATACTTTTGTATTCTGTGTTGAATACAGTAAAGCAAAAATTCAGTCAGGAATTGGAGGAGGAGAGTAAATTTCGCACACAGAGACGAGAATGTCGAGGCCAGAATCAGGGGGTAGTGGAGGAGGGTTAGGATACCGTACCTCACCCTGTTGGGATTGCTGCAATCAGGATGCCACTGTCGGTCACCTGACCGCTAGAATCCTGACTGCTGGTCACGCAAACCCAACCCATTGGTTTAACACAATGTACAGTACAGTACAATACTGCAGTTTACTTACCAAGTTGGGGAGAGGGTTTTTCATCCTCATCCTCACTGTCAATAATTACTGAGTTGAAAATAAAAAAATATTATAAACAAAATACAGTAGAGTACAGTTACTACAAAATTGCACAGTAGTACAGTGCTACAGGAGGCAGAGATATATTCATAATACAGTAGGAGCAGAATGACTGTCCAGCGGTAGGGGACATACAGTACTGTATTTAAAAGACCTGCTGTCTGGATCCCGACATTCAGAATGCAGAGTGTGGATTCAGAGTATGATTGGAGGGTTAGGCTAGTGGAGGGTGGGTCGGATGCACAATTTTGGGCACCATAATACAAAATGGATATCGTGGAACTACAAAAGGTTTAGAGGCGGGCGACCAAAGTGATGAAGTGGATTGAGAAGATGGAATACAAGGAAAGGCAGGCTAGGCATGTTTACATTGGAAAAGAGGAGATTAAGAGGGGACATGATTAACCTTTACAAATATACTGTATACAGTAAGGGGACAATACACAGGAACGGTTTTTGATAAGATGGACACAGAGGACACGTGCACAGTAACTCTTGTTGAAGTAGAGGCGATTTCGCACAGAGGCGAAAAGGGGTCTTCACAGTGAGGGAAATACTGTACAGTACATGTTTGGAATTCCCTGCCTGAAAAGTAATAAAAGTGGACTTGGTCAATACTTTTAAGAATGGGCTTGAGAAAATCCTACTGTACTTACTATAATCTGGCTCCTCTTCCTCCCCCGAATCAATGGGAATGAGCTCCTCCTCTGTATCAATTACGAGGCGGTCTGTGTGTAAAAGATGACAAGTATTGTAAAATACAAAAATTACAGTAATACTGTAGGAAACTAGTGTGTCTGTAACAAAAAGTAATTATTACCACTTCCGGAGCTCTCGGATGGTGTCGGCGGTGGTGGTGGTGGTGTTGGTACTGTGGGAAAAAAAATAACAGTACTGTAAGTGAAGCTGTCAATTTGAAACATGTACTGTACAGTATCCAGGACACATGTACAGTAGTGTAACAACGATGACAGTAGCACCAGAATTCTCGTTACACAATACCTGGCAGCGCAGCAGGTGGTGGTGGTGGTGGTGGTGGTACTGTGGGAAAAAAAATAACAGTACTGTAAGTGAAGCTGTCAATTTGAAACATGTACTGTACAGTATCCAGGACACATGTACAGTAGTGTAACGATGACAGTCACACCAGAATTCTCGTTACACAATACCTGGCAGCGCAGCAGGTGGTGGTGGTGGTGGTGGTGGTGGTACTGTGGGAAAAAAAATAACAGTACTGTAAGTGAAGCTGTCAATTGGAAACATGTACTGTACAGTATCCAGGACACATGTACAGTAGTGTAACGATGACAGTCACACCAGAATTTTCGTTACACAATACCTGGCAGCGCAGCAGGTGGTGGTGGTGGTGGTGGTGTTGTTGGTACTGTGGGAAAAAAAATAACAGTACTGTAAGTGAAACTGTCAATTTGAAACATGTACTGCACAGTATCCAAGACACATGTACAGTAGTGTAACAACGATGACAGTAGCACCAGAATTCTCGTTACACAATACCTGGCAGCGCAGCAGGTGGTGGTGGTGGTGGTGGTGGTGGTACTGTGGGAAAAAAAATAACAGTACTGTAAGTGAAGCTGTCAATTGGAAACATGTACTGTACAGTATCCAGGACACATGTACAGTAGTGTAACAACGATGACAGTAGCACCAGAATTCTCGTTACACAATACCTGGCAGCGCAGCAGGTGGTGGTGGTGGTGGTACTGTGGGAAAAAAAATAACAGTACTGTAAGTGAAGCTGTCAATTTGAAACATGTACTGCACAGTATCCAGGACCAAAAAGGGGTCCGGCCAATAAACAATCTGCATCAGAGAAGCAAGATACAGTATGCTTAAAGTATACAGTACTATATACTAGATCGCCAACAAACGTAAATTAACAAACAACTATCACTGGAATTTACCATCCTCATCCCGTAGCGAAGCACGGGTATTCAGCTATCTACAATGTTATTTATACTTTGTGTTTAATATTTACATTTAGTTTTGTAAACAGACATTCTTAACATTAACGGATTGCAGCGAGTTATCTGTGATGGTCAGGACAGGGGGTTGGGACTATAGAAATCACTATGTACTGTACACTACTGTATTTGACAATACTTACCAGCTTGGCGGCGCCTGTCCCGCCTCCTGTGACGTCGTGCTACCAGCCCTGTAAAAATATATATACAGTATAATGGCAGCATACTGTACAGCCAATGAAATTCAACATTGACAGCATCTTTATGACATCACAATAAATGGAATTGTTCATTCTAGTACCCTGCACCTAATCACTCAGGAGGGCATAGTGTACTGTACTGTCTTCAAAACTTAAGGGGCACATTTCTAAATGTGACATACAGTACACTTACAGTATCGCTACAGTACAGTAGGTCCAGGGTATTAGACAGAACACTACCTTTATAGACATTGTAACACACATAAGCATTGCCCTTATAAACATTATGACACACATCAGCATGCAGCCCTCCCACCCTTAACCATCTCAGTACTGTTCATTACATTACAAATTGATTTCATGACAGATGATGCAGTACTCACCTGAATTCATCTTATTTACGTCATGTCACAGTAGTGCAGTTTATTCACGTCACAGTACTGTCCTTGATTCACGTTGTGTCACACAGTAGAGCACCGTATTCACGTCACAGTACTGTCCTTGATTCACGTTGTGTCACACAGTAGAGCACCGTATTCACGTCACAGTACTGTCCTTGATTCACGTTGTGTCACACAGTAGAGCACCGTATTCACGTCACAGTACTGTCCTTGATTCACGTTGTGTCACACAGTAGAGCACCGTATTCACGTCACAGTACTGTCCTTGATTCACGTTGTGTCACACAGTAGAGCACCTTATTCACGTTACTGTACGTCACAGTAGTGCAGTAGTATATCCACATTACGTCACAAAGTAGAGATCTGCCAGTCATGAACCTTATGCAAGAGTAATGCACGTCAGAACACATTAGGCCACTGTAACATCCCTTAGAATAATTTCTGCCAAAGTAACATCCCTTAGAACACTGTACTATCTGAAACACAAATTTCGGCACACTGCACGACACACTGCAATTAAACCACACAATGCACTGCACGACTGCGTGATATGACAAACTGCACATTTCCCTGCAAAATATGATACAATGTACACTACACAAAAAACTGCAATTACCACATGTGTATACAGTACACTGCACGACAGTGCTGGCCCTAGCCAGGTACAGATACAGCCGCAGTCACGCAAAATATAGGCATGCCGCATATCATTTTAATCAGCAGAAGCTGCTGGTGCCCCTAAGCATAGCAAATGCCCTAGGCATTTGCCTACTGTAGTTTGCCTATGCCTAAGGCCGGCTCTGCTGCACGATGTGATTCACTATGTATTACACTCACTGCACAATACCATATACTGAATGTACACTAGAGATGAGCGGGTTCGGTTTCTCTGAAACCGAACCCGCACGAACTTCATGTTTTTTTCACGGGTCCGAGCAGACTCGGATCCTCCCGCCTTGCTCGGTTAACCCGAGCGCGCCCGAACGTCATCATGACGCTGTCGGATTCTCGCGAGACTCGGATTCTATATAAGGAGCCGCGCGTCGCCGCCATTTTCACACGTGCATTGAGATTGATAGGGAGAGGACGTGGCTGGCGTCCTCTCCATTAGAAATTAGATTAGAAGAGAGAGAGAGATTGTGCAGAGTCAGACAGAGTTTACCACAGTGACCAGTGCAGTTGTTGTTAGTTAACTTTTATTTATTTTAATATATATCCGTTCTCTGCTATATCCGTTCTCTGCCTGAAAAAAAACGATACACAGCAGCAGCCAGTCACACAGTGTGACTCAGTCTGTGTGCACTCAGCTCAGCCCAGTGTGCTGCACATCAATGTATAAAAGGCAAAGCTTATAATAATTGTGGGGGAGACTGGGGAGCACTGCAGGTTGTTATAGCAGGAGCCCCCAGGAGTACATAATATTATATTAATTTAAAATTAAACAGTGCACACTTTTGCTGCAGGAGTGCCACTGCCAGTGTGACTAGTGGTGACCAGTGCCTGACCACCAGTATAGTAGTATATTCATTGTTGTATGTATTGTATACTATCTCTTTATCAACCAGTCTATATTAGCAGCAGACACAGTACAGTGCGGTAGTTCACGGCTGTGGCTACCTCTGTGTCGGCAGTCGGAACTCGGCAGGCAGTCCGTCCATCCATAATTGTATTACAATATATACCACCTAACCGTGGTATTTTTTTTTCTTTCTTTATACCGTCATAGTGTCATACTAGTTGTTACGAGTATACTACTATCTCTTTATCAACCAGTGTACAGTGCGGTAGTTCACGGCTGTGGCTACCTCTGTGTCGGCAGTCGGCAGGCAGTCCGTCCATCCATAATTGTATTATTATTATAATATATACCACCTAACCGTGGTTTTTTTTCCATTCTTTATACCGTCGTCATAGTGTCATACTAGTTGTTACGAGTATACTACTATCTCTTTATCAACCAGTGTACAGTGCGGTAGTTCACGGCTGTGGCTACCTCTGTGTCGGCAGTCGGCAGGCAGTCCGTCCATCCATAATTGTATTATTATTATAATATATACCACCTAACCGTGGTTTTTTTTCCATTCTTTATACCGTCGTCATAGTGTCATACTAGTTGTTACGAGTATACTACTATCTCTTTATCAACCAGTGTACAGTGCGGTAGTTCACGGCTGTGGCTACCTCTGTGTCGGCAGTCGGCAGGCAGTCCGTCCATCCATAATTGTATTATTATTATAATATATACCACCTAACCGTGGTTTTTTTTCCATTCTTTATACCGTCGTCATAGTGTCATACTAGTTGTTACGAGTATACTACTATCTCTTTATCAACCAGTGTACAGTGCGGTAGTTCACGGCTGTGGCTACCTCTGTGTCGGCAGTCGGCAGGCAGTCCGTCCATCCATAATTGTATTATTATTATAATATATACCACCTAACCGTGGTTTTTTTTCCATTCTTTATACCGTCGTCATAGTGTCATACTAGTTGTTACGAGTATACTACTATCTCTTTATCAACCAGTGTACAGTGCGGTAGTTCACGGCTGTGGCTACCTCTGTGTCGGCAGTCGGCAGGCAGTCCGTCCATCCATAATTGTATTATTATTATAATATATACCACCTAACCGTGGTTTTTTTTCCATTCTTTATACCGTCGTCATAGTGTCATACTAGTTGTTACGAGTATACTACTATCTCTTTATCAACCAGTGTACAGTGCGGTAGTTCACGGCTGTGGCTACCTCTGTGTCGGCAGTCGGCAGGCAGTCCGTCCATCCATAATTGTATTATTATTATAATATATACCACCTAACTGTGGTTTTTTTTTCATTCTTTATACCGTCGTCATAGTGTCATACTAGTTGTTACGAGTATACTACTATCTCTTTATCAACCAGTGTACAGTGCGGTAGTTCACGGCTGTGGCTACCTCTGTGTCGGCAGTCGGCAGGCAGTCCGTCCATCCATAATTGTATTATTATTATAATATATACCACCTAACCGTGGTTTTTTTTCCATTCTTTATACCGTCGTCATAGTGTCATACTAGTTGTTACGAGTATACTACTATCTCTTTATCAACCAGTGTACAGTGCGGTAGTTCACGGCTGTGGCTACCTCTGTGTCGGCAGTCGGCAGGCAGTCCGTCCATCCATAATTGTATTATTATTATAATATATACCACCTAACCGTGGTTTTTTTTCCATTCTTTATACCGTCGTCATAGTGTCATACTAGTTGTTACGAGTATACTACTATCTCTTTATCAACCAGTGTACAGTGCGGTAGTTCACGGCTGTGGCTACCTCTGTGTCGGCAGTCGGCAGGCAGTCCGTCCATCCATAATTGTATTATTATTATAATATATACCACCTAACCGTGGTTTTTTTTCCATTCTTTATACCGTCGTCATAGTGTCATACTAGTTGTTACGAGTATACTACTATCTCTTTATCAACCAGTGTACAGTGCGGTAGTTCACGGCTGTGGCTACCTCTGTGTCGGCAGTCGGCAGGCAGTCCGTCCATCCATAATTGTATTATTATTATAATATATACCACCTAACCGTGGTTTTTTTATACCACCTAACCGTGGCAGTCCGTCCATAATTGTATACTAGTAAACTATCCAATCCATCCATCTCCATTGTTTACCTGAGGTGCCTTTTAGTTCTGCCTATAAAATATGGAGAACAAAAAAGTTGAGGTTCCAAAATTAGGGAAAGATCAAGATCCACTTCCACCTCGTGCTGAAGCTGCTGCCACTAGTCATGGCCGAGACGATGAAATGCCAGCAACGTCGTCTGCCAAGGCCGATGCCCAATGTCATAGTACAGAGCATGTCAAATCCAAAACACCAAATATCAGAAAAAAAAGGACTCCAAAACCTAAAATAAAATTGTCGGAGGAGAAGCGTAAACTTGCCAATATGCCATTTACCACACAGAGTGGCAAGGAACGGCTGAGGCCCTGGCCTATGTTCATGGCTAGTGGTTCAGCTTCACGTGAGGATGGAAGCACTCAGCCTCTCGCTAGAAAACTGAAAAGACTCAAGCTGGCAAAAGCACCGCAAAGAACTGTGCGTTCTTTGAAATCCCAAATCCACAAGGAGAGTCCAATTGTGTCGTTTGCGATGCCTGACCTTCCCAACACTGGACGTGAAGAGCATGCGCCTTCCACTATTTGCATGCCCCCTGCAAGTGCTGGAAGGAGCACCCGCAGTCCAGTTCCTGATAGTCAGATTGAAGATGTCAGTGTTGAAGTACACCAGGATGAGGAGGATATGGGTGTTGCTGGCGCTGGGGAGGAAATTGACCAGGAGGATTCTGATGGTGAGGTGGTTTGTTTAAGTCAGGCACCCGGGGAGACACCTGTTGTCCGTGGGAGGAATATGGCCGTTGACATGCCAGGTGAAAATACCAAAAAAATCAGCTCTTCGGTTTGGAGGTATTTCACCAGAAATGCGGACAACAGGTGTCAAGCCGTGTGTTCCCTTTGTCAAGCTGTAATAAGTAGGGGTAAGGACGTTAACCACCTCGGAACATCCTCCCTTATACGTCACCTGCAGCGCATTCATAATAAGTCAGTGACAAGTTCAAAAACTTTGGGTGACAGCGGAAGCAGTCCACTGACCAGTAAATCCCTTCCTCTTGTAACCAAGCTCACGCAAACCACCCCACCAACTCCCTCAGTGTCAATTTCCTCCTTCCCCAGGAATGCCAATAGTCCTGCAGGCCATGTCACTGGCAAGTCTGACGAGTCCTTTCCTGCCTGGGATTCCTCCGATGCATCCTTGCGTGTAACGCCTACTGCTGCTGGCGCTGCTGTTGTTGCCGCTGGGAGTCGATGGTCATCCCAGAGGGGAAGTCGTAAGCCCACTTGTACTACTTCCAGTAAGCAATTGACTGTTCAACAGTCCTTTGCGAGGAAGATGAAATATCACAGCAGTCATCCTACTGCAAAGCGGATAACTGAGTCCTTGACAACTATGTTGGTGTTAGACGTGCGTCCGGTATCCGCCGTTAGTTCACAGGGAACTAGACAATTTATTGAGGCAGTGTGCCCCCGTTACCAAATACCATCTAGGTTCCACTTCTCTAGGCAGGCGATACCGAGAATGTACACGGACGTCAGAAAAAGACTCACCAGTGTCCTAAAAAATGCAGTTGTACCCAATGTCCACTTAACCACGGACATGTGGACAAGTGGAGCAGGGCAGGGTCAGGACTATATGACTGTGACAGCCCACTGGGTAGATGTATGGACTCCCGCCGCAAGAACAGCAGCGGCGGCACCAGTAGCAGCATCTCGCAAATGCCAACTCTTTCCTAGGCAGGCTACGCTTTGTATCACCGCTTTCCAGAATACGCACACAGCTGAAAACCTCTTACGGCAACTGAGGAAGATCATCGCGGAATGGCTTACCCCAATTGGACTCTCCTGTGGATTTGTGGCATCGGACAACGCCAGCAATATTGTGTGTGCATTAAATATGGGCAAATTCCAGCACGTCCCATGTTTTGCACATACCTTGAATTTGGTGGTGCAGAATTTTTTAAAAAACGACAGGGGCGTGCAAGAGATGCTGTCGGTGGCCAGAAAAATTGCGGGACACTTTCGGCGTACAGGCACCACGTACAGAAGACTGGAGCACCACCAAAAACTACTGAACCTGCCCTGCCATCATCTGAAGCAAGAAGTGGTAACGAGGTGGAATTCAACCCTCTATATGCTTCAGAGGTTGGAGGAGCAGCAAAAGGCCATTCAAGCCTATACAATTGAGCACGATATAGGAGATGGAATGCACCTGTCTCAAGTGCAGTGGAGAATGATTTCAACGTTGTGCAAGGTTCTGATGCCCTTTGAACTTGCCACACGTGAAGTCAGTTCAGACACTGCCAGCCTGAGTCAGGTCATTCCCCTCATCAGGCTTTTGCAGAAGAAGCTGGAGGCATTGAAGAAGGAGCTAACACGGAGCGATTCCGCTAGGCATGTGGGACTTGTGGATGCAGCCCTTAATTCGCTTAACAAGGATTCACGGGTGGTCAATCTGTTGAAATCAGAGCACTACATTTTGGCCACCGTGCTCGATCCTAGATTTAAAGCCTACCTTGGATCTCTCTTTCCGGCAGACACAGGTCTGCTGGGGTTGAAAGACCTGCTGGTGACAAAATTGTCAAGTCAAGCGGAACGCGACCTGTCAACATCTCCTCCTTCACATTCTCCCGCAACTGGGGGTGCGAGGAAAAGGCTCAGAATTCCGAGCCCACCCGCTGGCGGTGATGCAGGGCAGTCTGGAGCGACTGCTGATGCTGACATCTGGTCCGGACTGAAGGACCTGACAACGATTACGGACATGTCGTCTACTGTCACTGCATATGATTCTCTCAACATTGATAGAATGGTGGAGGATTATATGAGTGACCGCATCCAAGTAGGCACGTCACACAGTCCGTACTTATACTGGCAGGAAAAAGAGGCAATTTGGAGGCCCTTGCACAAACTGGCTTTATTCTACCTAAGTTGCCCTCCCACAAGTGTGTACTCCGAAAGAGTGTTTAGTGCCGCCGCTCACCTTGTCAGCAATCGGCGTACGAGGTTACATCCAGAAAATGTGGAGAAGATGATGTTCATTAAAATGAATTATAATCAATTCCTCCGCGGAGACATTGACCAGCAGCAATTGCCTCCACAAAGTACACAGGGAGCTGAGATGGTGGATTCCAGTGGGGACGAATTGATAATCTGTGAGGAGGGGGATGTACACGGTGATATATCGGAGGGTGAAGATGAGGTGGACATCTTGCCTCTGTAGAGCCAGTTTGTGCAAGGAGAGATTAATTGCTTCTTTTTTGGGGGGGGTCCAAACCAACCCGTCATATCAGTCACAGTCGTGTGGCAGACCCTGTCACTGAAATGATGGGTTGGTTAAAGTGTGCATGTCCTGTTTTGTTTATACAACATAAGGGTGGGTGGGAGGGCCCAAGGATAATTCCATCTTGCACCTCTTTTTTCTTTTCTTTTTCTTTGCGTCATGTGCTGATTGGGGAGGGTTTTTTGGAAGGGACATCCTGCGTGACACTGCAGTGCCACTCCTAGATGGGCCCGGTGTTTGTGTCGGCCACTAGGGTCGCTAATCTTACTCACACAGCTACCTCATTGCGCCTCTTTTTTTCTTTGCGTCATGTGCTGTTTGGGGAGGGTTTTTTGGAAGGGACATCCTGCGTGACACTGCAGTGCCACTCCTAGATGTGCCCGGTGTTTGTGTCGGCCACTAGGGTCGCTAATCTTACTCACACAGTCAGCTACCTCATTGCGCCTCTTTTTTTCTTTGCGTCATGTGCTGTTTGGGGAGGGTTTTTTGGAAGGGCCATCCTGCGTGACACTGCAGTGCCACTCCTAGATGGGCCCGGTGTTTGTGTCGGCCACTAGGGTCGCTAATCTTACTCACACAGCTACCTCATTGCGCCTCTTTTTTTCTTTGCGTCATGTGCTGTTTGGGGAGGGTTTTTTGGAAGGGCCATCCTGCGTGACACTGCAGTGCCACTCCTAGATGGGCCCGGTGTTTGTGTCGGCCACTAGGGTCGCTAATCTTACTCACACAGCTACCTCATTGCGCCTCTTTTTTTCTTTGCGTCATGTGCTGTTTGGGGAGGGTTTTTTGGAAGGGACATCCTGCGTGACACTGCAGTGCCACTCCTAGATGGGCCCGGTGTTTGTGTCGGCCACTAGGGTCGCTTATCTTACTCACACAGCGACCTCGGTGCAAATTTTAGGACTAAAAATAATATTGTGAGGTGTGATGTGTTCAGAATAGGCTGAAAATGAGTGTAAATTATGTTTTTTGAGGTTAATAATACTTTGGGATCAAAATTACCCCCAAATTCTATGATTTAAGCTGTTTTTTAGGGTTTTTTGAAAAAAACACCCGAATCCAAAACACACCCGAATCCGACAAAAATAATTCGGTGAGGTTTTGCCAAAACGCGTTCGAACCCAAAACACGGCCGCGGAACCGAACCCAAAACCAAAACACAAAACCCGAAAAATTTCAGGCGCTCATCTCTAATGTACACTGCATGACACGCTGCAATTACGCAGCACGATACACTGTGATACATTGCATATACTGTACACTGCATGATACTGTACACTGCACAATCGTAGACCACCTGGATTGTAAAGAACTACTGTATATACACAAGTTTAAAAAAATAACAATTGTTTTTGTAAAACGCATGTCGATCTTTTTCCATGTCAACTTAACGACCATGTCAACCTACAGTAACTGGTGTCAACCAATTTCAAAAGCCGCACCATCTAGGTCGACGCAAAAAAACAAATTGACCTTTTGACCCGGGTTAATGTTTGGTCCTTGTTTAACCATTTGTTTACCACAAATACTGTACAGTGCTGTATAGACCGGATACCTGCTGCTACAGCAGCCCCTGCTATAATGTACTGTACCTGTAACTACAGTAACTTAAAGTACAGTAATCTACAGTAATGTACTGTACTTACAATCCCTTATGGCCTGCAGGCGTCGTGGGGTCCTCCTCACGAGGTCGCTCCATCTCCTCTGGAGAGACCTCACCGTTCTCCTCCGGTTGTAGGTCCGGAGGATATCCCTGCTGGCCCTCCTATATGCCCTAACTTTCTCCTCGTTGCTGGCGAGAGTTCTGTCCCGCCAGCGAACGAGGAGACGCAGCTCACCCAGAGCATAGGGACGGTCACGTACTACAGGTACAGCAGCCATGCTTATGCTCAATGAGCGATCCAGACGTCGTGCGTCTCAGACGTCGTGCGTCTCAGACGTCGTGCGTTCCAGGCATTCAACGTACAGTACTGTAGTTACTGTACTTTGTGACAGTTTCCCTTAGTTTTACATATGCCCTTTCTTTGACCACAGTATTTTCCACTGTCTTGCCCTACGCCCTTCCCTCCTGGGAGCCTTCACAGGTCTTATGCTATACACAAATACCGAAGATGCACAGTCCGTCAGAATACACTCATTTCATTCACGCTGTTTGGGTGCATTTAGCGTAAAGAATCGCTCCTGCAGATGTACTTTGATTTATGTGAAACCTGTGTGCATCCTTCCATTGACTGTCTTACAATGTAAATAAAATAATACAGTGCATTATTACAGAAAAAAAAAAAAAAAAAGAAAGAAAGCACATCATGTCTCGAACCCTGGACCCCCAGTGAGGGAGGTGGGAGCCTTCACCCCTAGCCCACGACGCCTCATGAGAGATTTCCAATTTCATGTGTGAAAGTACTGCAAACAGCGCCCGGCCCTCGCCCCATTGCTGTTGGTTTATGCCTTAGAGGACTCGGACGCTCGCATTTGTAAAGCACGGTGTTTTCCTCCGCCTCCTGCTAGCCTGTTGCCCTTCCCCCATGGGAGCCTGCACAGATCATGCAGTAGACAGGGAGGGAATGCAGGTCATGTGCAATACACAAACGCCCACTGTAGTACTATTTTGCTCACTTACAGTACCGTACTGTAGGTTGCATTTAGCGTAAAGAATCGCTCCTGCAGATGTACTTTGATTTATGTGAAACCTGTGTGCATCCTTCCATTGGATGTACTGTATTGGAGAGAAAAAAAAAAATGTTAAAGTGAATGTCACGGGAACACATTAAAAATAAGGTTGGCACTTCCTTCCCATTGGTGTTGGTTTACAGTATGCCGTAGTGTACTCGGACGCTCATGTAATTGCATTTCAAAGGCACAGTATTTTCCATCGTCTCCCCCCTACCCCCATCGCCCTTCCCCCCTGGGGGCCTGCACAGGGAGGAAATTCAGGTCCTGTGCAATGCACAAACGCTGAAGATCTACAGTACTGTTTTGCTTAGTTGGTAGCGCCAGAATACACTCATTTCATTCACGCTGTTTGGGTGCATTTAGCGTAAAGAATCGCTCCTGCAGATGTACTTTGATTTATGTGAAACCTGTGTGCATCCTTCCATTGACTGTCTTACAATGTAAATAAAATAATACAGTGCATTATTACAGAAAAAAAAAAAAAAAAGAAAGAAAGCACATCATGTCTCGAACCTTGGACCCCCAGTGAGGGAGGTGGGAGCCTTCACCCCTAACCCACGACGCCTCATGAGAGATTTCTAATTTCATGTGTGAAAGTACTGCAAACAGCGCCCGGCCCTCGCCCCATTGCTGTTGGTTTATGCCTTAGAGGACTCGGACGCTCGCATTTGTAAAGCACGGTGTTTTCCTCCGCCTCCTGCTAGCCTGTTGCCCTTCCCCCATGGGAGCCTGCACAGATCATGCAGTAGACAGGGAGGGAATGCAGGTCATGTGCAATACACAAACGCCCACTGTAGTACTATTTTGCTCACTTACAGTACCGTACTGTAGGTTGCATTTAGCGTAAAGAATCGCTCCTGCAGATGTACTTTGATTTATGTGAAACCTGTGTGCATCCTTCCATTGGATGTACTGTATTGGAGAGAAAAAAAAAAATGTTAAAGTGAATGTCACGGGAACACATTAAAAATAAGGTTGGCACTTCCTTCCCATTGGTGTTGGTTTACAGTATGCCGTAGTGTACTCGGACGCTCATGTAATTGCATTTCAAAGGCACAGTATTTTCCATCGTCTCCCCCCTACCCCCATCGCCCTTCCCCCCTGGGGGCCTGCACAGGGAGGAAATTCAGGTCCTGTGCAATGCACAAACGCTGAAGATCTACAGTACTGTTTTGCTTAGTTGGTAGCGCCAGAATACACTCATTTCATTCACGCTGTTTGGGTGCATTTAGCGTAAAGAATCGCTCCTGCAGATGTACTTTGATTTATGTGAAACCTGTGTG
The DNA here is from genome assembly GCF_028390025.1 of Pseudophryne corroboree. Classification (NCBI taxonomy): domain Eukaryota; kingdom Metazoa; phylum Chordata; class Amphibia; order Anura; family Myobatrachidae; genus Pseudophryne; species Pseudophryne corroboree. Next base: position 717,371,259 of record NC_086448.1, read on the forward strand.
CATCCTTCCATTGACTGTCTTACAATGTAAATAAAATAATACAGTGCATTATTACAGAAAAAAAAAAAAAAAAGAAAGAAAGCACATCATGTCTCGAACCCTGGACCCCCAGTGAGGGAGGTGGGAGCCTTCACCCCTAACCCACGACGCCTCATGAGAGATTTCCAATTTCATGTGTGAAAGTACTGCAAACAGCGCCCGGCCCTCGCCCCATTGCTGTTGGTTTATGCCTTAGAGGACTCGGACGCTCGCATTTGTAAAGCACGGTGTTTTCCTCCGCCTCCTGCTAGCCTGTTGCCCTTCCCCCATGGGAGCCTGCACAGATCATGCAGTAGACAGGGAGGGAATGCAGGTCATGTGCAATACACAAACGCCCACTGTAGTACTATTTTGCTCACTTACAGTACCGTACTGTAGGTTGCATTTAGCGTAAAGAATCGCTCCTGCAGATGTACTTTGATTTATGTGAAACCTGTGTGCATCCTTCCATTGGATGTACTGTATTGGAGAGAAAAAAAAAAATGTTAAAGTGAATGTCACGGGAACACATTAAAAATAAGGTTGGCACTTCCTTCCCATTGGTGTTGGTTTACAGTATGCCGTAGTGTACTCGGACGCTCATGTAATTGCATTTCAAAGGCACAGTATTTTCCATCGTCTCCCCCCTACCCCCATCGCCCTTCCCCCCTGGGGGCCTGCACAGGGAGGAAATTCAGGTCCTGTGCAATGCACAAACGCTGAAGATCTACAGTACTGTTTTGCTTAGTTGGTAGCGCCAGAATACACTCATTTCATTCACGCTGTTTGGGTGCATTTAGCGTAAAGAATCGCTCCTGCAGATGTACTTTGATTTATGTGAAACCTGTGTGCATCCTTCCATTGACTGTCTTACAATGTAAATAAAATAATACAGTGCATTATTACAGAAAAAAAAAAAAAAAAGAAAGAAAGCACATCATGTCTCGAACCCTGGACCCCCAGTGAGGGAGGTGGGAGCCTTCACCCCTAACCCACGACGCCTCATGAGAGATTTCCAATTTCATGTGTGAAAGTACTGCAAACAGCGCCCGGCCCTCGCCCCATTGCTGTTGGTTTATGCCTTAGAGGACTCGGACGCTCGCATTTGTAAAGCACGGTGTTTTCCTCCGCCTCCTGCTAGCCTGTTGCCCTTCCCCCATGGGAGCCTGCACAGATCATGCAGTAGACAGGGAGGGAATGCAGGTCATGTGCAATACACAAACGCCCACTGTAGTACTATTTTGCTCACTTACAGTACCGTACTGTAGGTTGCATTTAGCGTAAAGAATCGCTCCTGCAGATGTACTTTGATTTATGTGAAACCTGTGTGCATCCTTCCATTGGATGTACTGTATTGGAGAAAAAAAAAAAAATGTTAAAGTGAATGTCACGGGAACACATTAAAAATAAGGTTGGCACTTCCTTCCCATTGGTGTTGGTTTACAGTATGCCGTAGTGTACTCGGACGCTCATGTAATTGCATTTCAAAGGCACAGTATTTTCCATCGTCTCCCCCCTACCCCCATTGCCCTTCCCTCCTGGGGGCCTGCACAGGGAGGAAATTCAGGTCCTGTGCAATGCACAAACGCTGAAGATCTACAGTACTGTTTTGCTTAGTTGGTAGCGCCAGAATACACTCATTTCATTCACGCTGTTTGGGTGCATTTAGCGTAAAGAATCACTCCTGCAGATGTACTTTGATTTATGTGAAACCTGTGTGCATCCTTCCATTGACTGTCTTACAATGTAAATAAAATAATACAGTGCATTATTACAGAAAAAAAAAAAAAAAAAGAAAGAAAGCACATCATGTCTCGAACCCTGGACCCCCAGTGAGGGAGGTGGGAGCCTTCACCCCTAACCCACGACGCCTCATGAGAGATTTCTAATTTCATGTGTGAAAGTACTGCAAACAGCGCCCGGCCCTCGCCCCATTGCTGTTGGTTTATGCCTTAGAGGACTCGGACGCTCGCATTTGTAAAGCACGGTGTTTTCCTCCGCCTCCTGCTAGCCTGTTGCCCTTCCCCCATGGGAGCCTGCACAGATCATGCAGTAGACAGGGAGGGAATGCAGGTCATGTGCAATACACAAACGCCCACTGTAGTACTATTTTGCTCACTTACAGTACCGTACTGTAGGTTGCATTTAGCGTAAAGAATCGCTCCTGCAGATGTACTTTGATTTATGTGAAACCTGTGTGCATCCTTCCATTGGATGTACTGTATTGGAGAGAAGAAAAAAAAATGTTAAAGTGAATGTCACGGGAACACATTAAAAATAAGGTTGGCACTTCCTTCCCATTGGTGTTGGTTTACAGTATGCCGTAGTGTACTCGGACGCTCATGTAATTGCATTTCAAAGGCACAGTATTTTCCATCGTCTCCCCCCTACCCCCATCGCCCTTCCCCCCTGGGGGCCTGCACAGGGAGGAAATTCAGGTCCTGTGCAATGCACAAACGCTGAAGATCTACAGTACTGTTTTGCTTAGTTGGTAGCGCCAGAATACACTCATTTCATTCACGCTGTTTGGGTGCATTTAGCGTAAAGAATCGCTCCTGCAGATGTACTTTGATTTATGTGAAACCTGTGTGCATCCTTCCATTGACTGTCTTACAATGTAAATAAAATAATACAGTGCATTATTACAGAAAAAAAAAAAAAAAAGAAAGAAAGCACATCATGTCTCGAACCCTGGACCCCCAGTGAGGGAGGTGGGAGCCTTCACCCCTAACCCACGACGCCTCATGAGAGATTTCTAATTTCATGTGTGAAAGTACTGCAAACAGCGCCCGGCCCTCGCCCCATTGCTGTTGGTTTATGCCTTAGAGGACTCGGACGCTCGCATTTGTAAAGCACGGTGTTTTCCTCCGCCTCCTGCTAGCCTGTTGCCCTTCCCCCATGGGAGCCTGCACAGATCATGCAGTAGACAGGGAGGGAATGCAGGTCATGTGCAATACACAAACGCCCACTGTAGTTCTATTTTGCTCACTTACAGTACCGTACTGTAGGTTGCATTTAGCGTAAAGAATCGCTCCTGCAGATGTACTTTGATTTATGTGAAACCTGTGTGCATCCTTCCATTGGATGTACTGTATTGGAGAGAAAAAAAAAATGTTAAAGTGAATGTCACGGGAACACATTAAAAATAAGGTTGGCACTTCCTTCCCATTGGTGTTGGTTTACAGTATGCCGTAGTGTACTCGGACGCTCATGTAATTGCATTTCAAAGGCACAGTATTTTCCATCGTCTCCCCCCTACCCCCATCGCCCTTCCCCCCTGGGGGCCTGCACAGGGAGGAAATTCAGGTCCTGTGCAATGCACAAACGCTGAAGATCTACAGTACTGTTTTGCTTAGTTGGTAGCGCCAGAATACACTCATTTCATTCACGCTGTTTGGGTGCATTTAGCGTAAAGAATCGCTCCTGCAGATGTACTTTGATTTATGTGAAACCTGTGTGCATCCTTCCATTGACTGTCTTACAATGTAAATAAAATAATACAGTGCATTATTACAGAAAAAAAAAAAAAAAAGAAAGAAAGCACATCATGTCTCGAACCCTGGACCCCCAGTGAGGGAGGTGGGAGCCTTCACCCCTAACCCACGACGCCTCATGAGAGATTTCTAATTTCATGTGTGAAAGTACTGCAAACAGCGCCCGGCCCTCGCCCCATTGCTGTTGGTTTATGCCTTAGAGGACTCGGACGCTCGCATTTGTAAAGCACGGTGTTTTCCTCCGCCTTCTGCTAGTCCTCCATTCCCATTATGCATTAGCGAACTCAGACGCTCATATATTTTAAAAGCACGGTGTTTATACATTGTACTGTACATTCTTCCTTTTACACAATTACTGTAGTTGCGTCTCCATACACATACAGTACTGTACTCCATACTTTTTCCACCGCCTCCCGTTACGCCTGCAGTATTGCCAGAGCTGTAGATCAATCCGCCGCTATACTGTACGATCGAAAGTACTGGATTAGTGGAGCATTAGCCACACAGTGGTGGAGATGTGTAATGCATGATGAGTATCTAGATCGTCTCAACGCGCCTGCCTGTGATTAAACTCAGCTATCGCCTTAGCGTGGCTAAACGCCCGTCTCGGCGGAGAAACAGTCAAGATAAAGTTGGCTACATCTGTACCTCTGTGTCGGCACTCGGCAGCCCGTCCATAATTGTATATACCACCTAACCGTGGTTTTTTTTTCTTTCTTTATACATACATACTAGTTACGAGTATACTATCTCTTTATCAACCAGTCTATATATTAGCAGCAGACACAGTACAGTGCGGTAGTTCACGGCTGTGGCTCTCTCTGTGTCGGCACTCGGCAGCCCGTCCATAATTGTATACTAGTATCCAATCCATCCATCTCCATTGTTTACCTGAGGTGCCTTTTAGTTGTGCCTATTAAAATATGGAGAACAAAAATGTTGAGGTTCCAAAATTAGGGAAAGATCAAGATCCACTTCCACCTCGTGCTGAAGCTGCTGCCACTAGTCATGGCCGAGACGATGAAATGCCAGCAACGTCGTCTGCCAAGGCCGATGCCCAATGGCATAGTACAGAGCATGTCAAAACCAAAACACCAAATATCAGTAAAAAAAGGACTCCAAAACCTAAAATAAAATTGTCGGAGGAGAAGCGTAAACTTGCCAATATGCCATTTACCACACGGAGTGGCAAGGAACGGCTGAGGCCCTGGCCTATGTTCATGGCTAGTGGTTCAGCTTCACATGAGGATGGAAGCACTCAGCCTCTCGCTAGAAAACTGAAAAGACTCAAGCTGGCAAAAGCACCGCAAAGAACTGTGCGTTCTTTGAAATCCCAAATCCACAAGGAGAGTCCAATTGTGTCGGTTGCGATGCCTGACCTTCCCAACACTGGACGTGAAGAGCATGCGCCTTCCACCATTTGCACGCCCCCTGCAAGTGCTGGAAGGAGCACCCGCAGTCCAGTTCCTGATAGTCAGATTGAAGATGTCAGTGTTGAAGTACACCAGGATGAGGAGGATATGGGTGTTGCTGGCGCTGGGGAGGAAATTGACCAGGAGGATTCTGATGGTGAGGTGGTTTGTTTAAGTCAGGCACCCGGGGAGACACCTGTTGTCCGTGGGAGGAATATGGCCGTTGACATGCCAGGTGAAAATACCAAAAAAATCAGCTCTTCGGTGTGGAGGTATTTCACCAGAAATGCGGACAACAGGTGTCAAGCCGTGTGTTCCCTTTGTCAAGCTGTAATAAGTAGGGGTAAGGACGTTAACCACCTCGGAACATCCTCCCTTATACGTCACCTGCAGCGCATTCATAATAAGTCAGTGACAAGTTCAAAAACTTTGGGTGACAGCGGAAGCAGTCCACTGACCAGTAAATCCCTTCCTCTTGTAACCAAGCTCACGCAAACCACCCCACCAACTCCCTCAGTGTCAATTTCCTCCTTCCCCAGGAATGCCAATAGTCCTGCAGGCCATGTCACTGGCAAGTCTGACGAGTCCTCTCCAGCCTGGGATTCCTCCGATGCATCCTTGCGTGTAACGCCTACTGCTGCTGGCGCTGCTGTTGTTGCCGCTGGGAGTCGATGGTCATCCCAGAGGGGAAGTCGTAAGCCCACTTGTACTACTTCCAGTAAGCAATTGACTGTTCAACAGTCCTTTGCGAGGAAGATGAAATATCACAGCAGTCATCCTACTGCAAAGCGGATAACTGAGTCCTTGACAACTATGTTGGTGTTAGACGTGCGTCCGGTATCCGCCGTTAGTTCACAGGGAACTAGACAATTTATTGAGGCAGTGTGCCCCCGTTACCAAATACCATCTAGGTTCCACTTCTCTAGGCAGGCGATACCGAGAATGTACACGGACGTCAGAAAAAGACTCACCAGTCTCCTAAAAAATGCAGTTGTACCCAATGTCCACTTAACCACGGACATGTGGACAAGTGGAGCAGGGCAGGGTCAGGACTATATGACTGTGACAGCCCACTGGGTAGATGTATGGACTCCCGCCGCAAGAACAGCAGCGGCGGCACCAGTAGCAGCATCTCGCAAACGCCAACTCTTTCCTAGGCAGGCTACGCTTTGTATCACCGCTTTCCAGAATACGCACACAGCTGAAAACCTCTTACGGCAACTGAGGAAGATCATCGCGGAATGGCTTACCCCAATTGGACTCTCCTGTGGATTTGTGGCATCGGACAACGCCAGCAATATTGTGTGTGCATTAAATATGGGCAAATTCCAGCACGTCCCATGTTTTGCACATACCTTGAATTTGGTGGTGCAGAATTTTTTTAAAAACGACAGGGGCGTGCAAGAGATGCTGTCGGTGGCCAGAAAAATTGCGGGACACTTTCGGCGTACAGGCACCACGTACAGAAGACTGGAGCACCACCAAAAACTACTGAACCTGCCCTGCCATCATCTGAAGCAAGAAGTGGTAACGAGGTGGAATTCAACCCTCTATATGCTTCAGAGGTTGGAGGAGCAGCAAAAGGCCATTCTAGCCTATACAATTGAGCACGATATAGGAGATGGAATGCACCTGTCTCAAGTGCAGTGGAGAATGATTTCAACGTTGTGCAAGATTCTGATGCCCTTTGAACTTGCCACACGTGAAGTCAGTTCAGACACTGCCAGCCTGAGTCAGGTCATTCCCCTCATCAGGCTTTTGCAGAAGAAGCTGGAGGCATTGAAGAAGGAGCTAAAAGGGAGCGATTCCGCTAGGCATGTGGGACTTGTGGATGCAGCCCTTAATTCGCTTAACAAGGATTCACGGGTGGTCAATCTGTTGAAATCAGAGCACTACATTTTGGCCACCGTGCTCGATCCTAGATTTAAAGCCTACCTTGGATCTCTCTTTCCGGCAGACACAGGTCTGCTGGGGTTGAAAGACCTGCTGGTGACAAAATTGTCAAGTCAAGCGGAACGCGACCTGTCAACATCTCCTCCTTCACATTCTCCCGCAACTGGGGGTGCGAGGAAAAGGCTCAGAATTCCGAGCCCACCCGCTGGCGGTGATGCAGGGCAGTCTGGAGCGACTGCTGATGCTGACATCTGGTCCGGACTGAAGGACCTGACAACGATTACGGACATGTCGTCTACTGTCATTGCATATGATTCTCTCAACATTGATAGAATGGTGGAGGATTATATGAGTGACCGCATCCAAGTAGGCACGTCACACAGTCCGTACTTATACTGGCAGGAAAAAGAGGCAATTTGGAGGCCCTTGCACAAACTGGCTTTATTCTACCTAAGTTGCCCTCCCACAAGTGTGTACTCCGAAAGAGTGTTTAGTGCCGCCGCTCACCTTGTCAGCAATCGGCGTACGAGGTTACATCCAGAAAATGTGGAGAAGATGATGTTCATTAAAATGAATTATAATCAATTCCTCCGCGGAGACATTGACCAGCAGCAATTGCCTCCACAAAGTACACAGGGAGCTGAGATGGTGGATTCCAGTGGGGACGAATTGATAATCTGTGAGGAGGGGGATGTACACGGTGATATATCGGAGGGTGAAGATGAGGTGGACATCTTGCCTCTGTAGAGCCAGTTTGTGCAAGGAGAGATTAATTGCTTCTTTTTTGGGGGGGGTCCAAACCAACCCGTCATATCAGTCACAGTCGTGTGGCAGACCCTGTCACTGAAATGATGGGTTGGTTAAAGTGTGCATGTCCTGTTTTGTTTATACAACATAAGGGTGGGTGGGAGGGCCCAAGGATAATTCCATCTTGCACCTCTTTTTTCTTTTCTTTTTCTTTGCATCATGTGCTGATTGGGGAGGGTTTTTTGGAAGGGACATCCTGCGTGACACTGCAGTGCCACTCCTAGATGGGCCCGGTGTTTGTGTCGGCCACTAGGGTCGCTAATCTTACTCACACAGCTACCTCATTGCGCCTCTTTTTTTCTTTGCGTCATGTGCTGTTTGGGGAGGGTTTTTTGGAAGGGCCATCCTGCGTGACACTGCAGTGCCACTCCTAGATGGGCCCGGTGTTTGTGTCGGCCACTAGGGTCGCTAATCTTACTCACACAGCTACCTCATTGCGCCTCTTTTTTTCTTTGCGTCATGTGCTGTTTGGGGAGGGTTTTTTGGAAGGGACATCCTGCGTGACACTGCAGTGCCACTCCTAGATGGGCCCGGTGTTTGTGTCGGCCACTAGGGTCGCTTATCTTACTCACACAGCGACCTCGGTGCAAATTTTAGGACTAAAAATAATATTGTGAGGTGTGAGGTATTCAGAATAGACTGAAAATGAGTGTAAATTATGGTTTTTGAGGTTAATAATACTTTGGGATCAAAATGACCCCCAAATTCTATGATTTAAGCTGTTTTTTAGTGTTTTTGGAAAAAAACACCCGAATCCAAAACACACCCGAATCCGACAAAAATAATTCGGTGAGGTTTTGCCAAAACGCGTTCGAACCCAAAACACGGCCGCGGAACCGAACCCAAAACCAAAACACAAAACCCGAAAAATTTCAGGCGCTCATCTCTACTGTGTATATATATATATATATATATATGTGTATATATATATATATATATATATATATATATAAGTTTCTTATATAGCGCAGCCAGAAAATTCTGTTCCGCTTTGATAGATAGATAGATAGATAGATAGATAGATAGATAGATAGATAGATAGATAGATAGATAGATAGATCGATAGATATATTTATATATAAATAAATATATATTAAGGGGCCCCAGAGATATCACTGTACCGGGCCCCAAGATTTCTGTTGCCAGCCCTGCTCTTTGCCAAAATGCATCTAGCTTGTTATAACTTATAACAGTCCTTGGCATTTTCTCTATAAAGGAACTTACTGAGCAGGATCCAGGACTGTGGGTACTGGATGGGAGCTGTCCAGCAGCCACAAGAGCTTTGGCTTTGTATTTTTCAGTATCCTTCTGAGAATAGGGCTAAATTTTACTGTAAGATCCAGAAATTGTGGTCTTTATAGTACAGTCTTCACTGAGTCTTCTGAGATTGAACACTGTATTAGATAGCAGACACGTGCCACAAGAGATTAAGATCTGGACTGTATTTAACAATTATTATTTTTTTGTGGACTAAAGCTATATACTGTTGGGTAAGTTAAGTACCCCCAAATCTGCACACCCACTATGCTTCTTTATGTGTACAACTTTGCCTTCTGCCAGGAATTTTATGGTGCAGGCCCACATTACAATCCATGGAAACACACTGTAAAATCATTCTCTTCCATCTGGTGAATAAAAATGAAAACGGACATAGTACAGTCAAATTGTCACTTTAAAGACAAACCTACTACTGTTTATATCCATTCTTTTAATCACTTACACTTAACTTTTTTTACCCCTAAAATCCCCAATGTATGTATGTATGTATGTATGTATGTATGTATGCGTTACAGTCTTAATGAGAGTGCAGGGTCAAAGCAACTGTCGTTATTACTTTTATTTTCTCCTGTGCAGGAGTTCTTAAACTGATTAGGTCAAAGCGGGCCTGGAAAATATGCTTTCCCGCACAGTACAGTACTGCCCATTGCAATACCTAGACTGAGTACTGGAAACTTACACTTCTGTTTGTGTGCTGTAAGAATTGTCTAATATTGTTATGATCGCTGCTCCTTGGCTTGCACACACAGAATGCTTACAAAGCAACTCTTGAAGACATAGGAAACTCAGACACCTGTTTGCAATTTTCCACCATTTTTCTTGGCTGGGACAGAGCTACATGTCTTGTGATAGCTCGTAAGTTGTGATTTTTCTTAATTCAGTAGAAATGTGTACTTTTTTTTAAACCAAGCATTAGCATTAAATAAAAATTCTCTCTCTGCTGTCTAAAAACAAACTCCGACTACAATGTTTTTCTATGAAGCCAGATTTTTTACTTCATTTGATCACTGTGTCAAACTGTGCATGTGTCCGGCAGCAAATGTAGGCCAACAATGACAGTTCCTTACCATATTGTGCCAGTGATCATAGGTGGTCATTCCAAGTTGATCGCTAGCTGCATTCGTTCGCTGTGCAGCGATGAGGCAAAAAAATGGCACTTCTGCGCATGCGTATGCGGCGCAATGCACACGTGCGTTATACTATTACAACGAACGATGTCGTTTCACACAGGGTATAGCAAAGCTTTTCAGTCGCACTGGTTGACGCAGTGTGATTGACATGAAGTGGGCATTTCTGGGTGTCAACTGACCGTTTTCAGGGTGTGTTCAATAAAACGCAGGCATGCCAGGAAAAACGCAGGCTTGGCTGGGCGAACGCAGGGCGTGTTTGTGACGTCAAAACAGGAACTGAACAGTCTAAAGTGATCGCAAGCGCTGAGTAGGTTTTGAGCTACTGTAAAACTGCACAAAAAAACTTTGTAGCAGCTCTGCGAACCTTTCGTTCGCACTTCTGCTAAGCTAAAATACACTCCCAGTGGGAGGCGGCTTAGCGTTTGCTTGGCTGCTAAAAACTGCTAGCGAGCAAACAACTCGGAATGACCACCATAGTGTATTGTACAGTATAGTGCAGCATAATTGTATTGCTGGTCTTTCTTTATAAACTGGAAAATCAAGAATGACAAATGTATTTTGAAAGCGAACTTAGATGAGATTATATGTATATGGGCATCATCAGTTGTCTATAGAGCTTATTGTGGCTATCAATTTAGGCCAGTGCACTGATGGGGAGAAAGGAAGGTTATTGGCAGAACATATATTATATGTTAGAGATGTGCACTTGAAATTTTTCGGGTTTTGGTTTTGGGTTCGGTTCCGCGGCCGTGTTTTGGGTTCGACCGCGTTTTGGCAAAACCTCACCGAATTTTTTTTGTCGGATTCGGGTGTGTTTTGGATTCTGGTGTTTTTTTCAAAAAACCCTAAAAAACAGCTTAAATCATAGAATTTGGGGGTCATTTTGATCCCAAAGTATTATTAACCTCAAAAACCATAATTTCCACTCATTTTCAGTCTATTCTGAATACCTCACACCTCACAATATTATTTTTAGTCCTAAAATTTGCACCGAGGTAGCTGTGTGAGTAAGATAAGCGACCCTAGTGGCCGACACAAACACCGGGCCCATCTAGGAGTGGCACTGCAGTGTCACGCAGGATGGCCCTTCCAAAAAACACTCCCCAAACAGCACATGACGCAAAGAAAAAAAGAGGCGCAATGAGGTAGCTGTGTGAGTAAGATAAGCGACCCTAGTGGCCGACACAAACACCGGGCCCATCTAGGAGTGTCACTGCAGTGTCACGCAGGATGGCCCTTCCAAAAAACACTCCCCAAACAGCACATGACGCAAAGAAAAAAAGAGGCGCAATGAGGTAGCTGTGTGAGTAAGATAAGCGACCCTAGTGGCCGACACAAACACCGGGCCCATCTAGGAGTGGCACTGCAGTGTCACGCAGGATGGCCCTTCCAAAAAACACTCCCCAAACAGCACATGACGCAAAGAAAAAAAGAGGCGCAATGAGGTAGCTGTGTGAGTAAGATAAGCGACCCTAGTGGCCGACACAAACACCGGGCCCATCTAGGAGTGGCACTGCAGTGTCACGCAGGATGGCCCTTCCAAAAAACACTCCCCAAACAGCACATGACGCAAAGAAAAAAAGAGGCGCAATGAGGTAGCTGTGTGAGTAAGATAAGCGACCCTAGTGGCCGACACAAACACCGGGCCCATCTAGGAGTGGCACTGCAGTGTCACGCAGGATGGCCCTTCCAAAAAACACTCCCCAAACAGCACATGACGCAAAGAAAAAAAGAGGCGCAATGAGGTAGCTGTGTGAGTAAGATAAGCGACCCTAGTGGCCGACACAAACACCTGGCCCATCTAGGAGTGGCACTGCAGTGTCACGCAGGATGGCCCTTCCAAAAAACACTCCCCAAACAGCACATGACGCAAAGAAAAAAAGAGGCGCAATGAGGTAGCTGTGTGAGTAAGATAAGCGACCCTAGTGGCCGACACAAACACCTGGCCCATCTAGGAGTGGCACTGCAGTGTCACGCAGGATGGCCCTTCCAAAAAACACTCCCCAAACAGCACATGACGCAAAGAAAAAAAGAGGCGCAATGAGGTAGCTGTGTGAGTAAGATAAGCGACCCTAGTGGCCGACACAAACACCAGGCCCATCTAGGAGTGGCACTGCAGTGTCACGCAGGATGGCCCTTCCAAAAAACACTCCCCAAACAGCACATGACGCAAAGAAAAAAAGAGGCGCAATGAGGTAGCTGTGTGAGTAAGATAAGCGACCCTAGTGGCCGACACAAACACCGGGCCCATCTAGGAGTGGCACTGCAGTGTCACGCAGGATGGCCCTTCCAAAAAACACTCCCCAAACAGCACATGACGCAAAGAAAAAAAGAGGCGCAATGAGGTAGCTGTGTGAGTAAGATAAGCGACCCTAGTGGCCGACACAAACACCGGGCCCATCTAGGAGTGGCACTGCAGTGACACGCAGGATGGCCCTTCCAAAAAACACTCCCCAAACAGCACATGACGCAAAGAAAAAAAGAGGCGCAATGAGGTAGCTGTGTGAGTAAGATAAGCGACCCTAGTGGCCGACACAAACACCGGGCCCATCTAGGAGTGGCACTGCAGTGTCACGCAGGATGGCCCTTCCAAAAAACACTCCCCAAACAGCATATGACGCAAAGAAAAAAAGAGGCGCAATGAGGTAGCTGTGTGAGTAAGATAAGCGACCCTAGTGGCCGACACAAACACCTGGCCCATCTAGGAGTGGCACTGCAGTGTCACGCAGGATGGCCCTTCCAAAAACACTCCCCAAACAGCACATGACGCAAAGAAAAAAAGAGGCGCAATGAGGTAGCTGTGTGAGTAAGATAAGCGACCCTAGTGGCCGACACAAACACCTGGCCCATCTAGGAGTGGCACTGCAGTGTCACGCAGGATGGCCCTTCCAAAAAACACTCCCCAAACAGCACATGACGCAAAGAAAAATTAAAGAAAAAAGAGGTGCAAGATGGAATTGTCCTTGGGCCCTCCCACCCACCCTTATGTTGTATAAACAGGACATGCACACTTTAACCAACCCATCATTTCAGTGACAGGGTCTGCCACACGACTGTGACTGAAATGACGGGTTGGTTTGGACCCCCACCGAAAAAGAAGCAATTAATCTCTCCTTGCACAAACTGGCTCTACAGAGGCAAGATGTCCACCTCATCATCATCCTCCGATATATCACCGTGTACATCCCCCTCCTCACAGATTATCAATTCGTCCCCACTGGAATCCACCATCTCAGCTCCCTGTGTACTTTGTGGAGGCAATTGCTGCTGGTCAATGTCTCCACGGAGGAATTGATTATAATTCATTTTAATGAACATCATCTTCTCCACATTTTCTGGAAGTAACCTCGTACGCCGATTGCTGACAAGGTGAGCGGCGGCACTAAACACTCTTTCGGAGTACACACTTGTGGGAGGGCAACTTAGGTAGAATAAAGCCAGTTTGTGCAAGGGCCTCCAAATTGCCTCTTTTTCCTGCCAGTATAAGTACGGACTGTGTGACGTGCCTACTTGGATGCGGTCACTCATATAATCCTCCACCATTCTTTCAATGGGGAGAGAATCATATGCAGTGACAGTAGACGACATGTCCGAAATCGTTGACAGGTCCTTCAGTCCGGACCAGATGTCAGCATCAGCAGTCGCTCCAGACTGCCCTGCATCACCGCCAGCCGGTGGGCTCGGAATTCTGAGCCTTTTCCTCGCACCCCCAGTTGCGGGAGAATGTGAAGGAGGAGATGTTGACAGGTCGCGTTCCGCTTGACTTGACAATTTTCTCACCAGCAGGTCTTTGAACCCCAGCAGACTTGTGTCTGCCGGAAAGAGAGATCCAAGGTAGGTTTTAAATCTAGGATCGAGCATGGTGGCCAAAATGTAGTGCTCTGATTTCAACAGATTGACCACCCGTGAATCCTTGTTAAGCGAATTAAGGGCTCCATCCACAAGTCCCACATGCCTAGCGGAATCGCTCCGTGTTAGCTCCTCCTTCAATGTCTCCAGCTTCTTCTGCAAAAGCCTGATGAGGGGAATGACCTGACTCAGGCTGGCAGTGTCTGAACTGACTTCACGTGTGGCAAGTTCAAAGGGCAGCAGAACCTTGCACAACGTTGAAATCATTCTCCACTGCGCTTGAGACAGGTGCATTCCACCTCCTATATCGTGCTGAATTGTATAGGCTTGAATGGCCTTTTGCTGCTCCTCCAACCTCTGAAGCATATATAGGGTTGAATTCCACCTCGTTACCACTTCTTGCTTCAGATGATGGCAGGGCAGGTTCAGGCGTTTTTGGTGTTGCTCCAGTCTTCTGTACGTGGTGCCTGTACGCCGAAAGTGTCCCGCAATTCTTCTGGCCACCGACAGCATCTCTTGCACGCCCCTGTCGTTTTTTAAAAAATTCTGCACCACCAAATTCAAGGTATGTGCAAAACATGGGACGTGCTGGAATTTGCCCAGATTTAATGCACACACAATATTGCTGGCGTTGTCCGATGCCACAAATCCACAGGAGAGTCCAATTGGGGTAAGCCATTCCGCGATGATCTTCCTCAGTTGCCGTAAGAGGTTTTCAGCTGTGTGCGTATTCTGGAAACCGGTGATACAAAGCGTAGCCTGCCTAGGAAAGAGTTGGCATTTGCGAGATGCTGCTACTGGTGCCGCCGCTGCTGTTCTTGCGGCGGGAGTCCATACATCTACCCAGTGGGCTGTCACAGTCATATAGTCCTGACCCTGCCCTGCTCCACTTGTCCACATGTCCGTGGTTAAGTGGACATTGGGTACAGCTGCATTTTTTAGGACACTGGTGACTCTTTTTCTGAGGTCTGTGTACATTTTCGGTATCGCCTGCCTAGAGAAATGGAACCTAGATGGTATTTGGTACCGGGGACACAGTACCTCCAACAAGTCTCTAGTTGGCTCTGCAGTAATGATGGATACCGGAACCACGTTTCTCACCACCCAGGATGCCAAGGCCTCAGTTATCCGCTTTGCAGCAGGATGACTGCTGTGATATTTCATCTTCCTCGCAAAGGACTGTTGGACAGTCAATTGCTTGGTGGAAGTAGTAAAAGTGGTCTTACGATTTCCCCTCTGGGATGACCATCGACTCCCAGCAGCAACAACAGCAGCGCCAGCAGCAGTAGGCGTTACACGCAAGGATGCATCGGAGGAATCCCAGGCAGGAGAGGAATCGTCAGAATTGCCAGTGACATGGCCTGCAGGACTATTGGCATTCCTGGGGAAGGAGGAAATTGACACTGAGGGAGTTGGTGGGGTGGTTTGCGTGAGCTTGGTTACAAGAGGAAGGGATTTACTGGTCAGTGGACTGCTTCCGCTGTCGCCCAAAGTTTTTGAACTTGTCACTGACTTATTATGAATGCGCTGCAGGTGACGTATAAGGGAGGATGTTCCGAGGTGGTTAACGTCCTTACCCCTACTTATTACAGCTTGACAAAGGCAACACACGGCTTGACAAAAGTTGTCCGCATTTCTGTTGAAATACTTCCACACCGAAGAGCTGATTTTTTTGGTATTTTCACCAGGCATGTCAACGGCCATATTCCTCCCACGGACAACAGGTGTCTCCCCGGGTGCCTGACTTAAACAAACCACCTCACCATCAGAATCCTCCTTGTCAATTTCCTCCCCAGCGCCAGCAACACCCATATCCTCCTCATCCTGGTGTACTTCAACACTGACATCTTCAATCTGACTATCAGGAACTGGGATGCGGGTGCTCCTTCCAGCACTTGCAGGGGGCGTGCAAATGGTGGAAGGCGCATGCTCTTCACGTCCAGTGTTGGGAAGGTCAGGCATCGCAACCGACACAATTGGACTCTCCTTGTGGATTTGGGATTTAGAAGAACGCACAGTTCTTTGCGGTGCTTTTGCCAGCTTGAGTCTTTTCATTTTTCTAGCGAGAGGCTGAGTGCTTCCATCCTCATGTGAAGCTGAACCACTAGCCATGAACATAGGCCAGGGCCTCAGCCGTTCCTTGCCACTCCGTGTGGTAAATGGCATATTGGCAAGTTTACGCTTCTCCTCCGACAATTTTATTTTAGATTTTGGAGTCCTTTTTTTACTGATATTTGGTGTTTTGGATTTTACATGCTCTGTACTATGACATTGGGCATCGGCCTTGGCAGACGACGTTGCTGGCATTTCATCGTCTCGGCCATGACTAGTGGCAGCAGCTTCAGCACGAGGTGGAAGTGGATCTTGATCTTTCCCTAATTTTGGAACCTCAACATTTTTGTTCTCCATATTTTAATAGGCACAACTAAAAGGCACCTCAGGTAAACAATGGAGATGGATGGATACTAGTATACTTATGGATGGACGAGCGACTGCCGACACAGAGGTAGCTACAGCCGTGGACTACCGTACTGTGTCTGCTGCTAATATAGACTGGATGATAATGAGATGAAATCAATATATATTATATCACACTAGTACTGCAGCCGGACAGGTAGATATATTTATTATGTAATGACTGATGACGGACCTGCTGGACACAGTCAGCTCAGCAGCACCGCAGACTGCTACAGTAAGCTACTATAGTAGTATGTATAAAGAAGAAAGAAAAAAAAAAAAACACGGGTAGGTGGTATACAATTATGGATGGACGAGCGACTGCCGACACAGAGGTAGCTACAGCCGTGGACTACCGTACTGTGTCTGCTGCTAATATAGACTGGATGATAATGAGATGAAATCAATATATATTATATCACACTAGTACTGCAGCCGGACAGGTAGATATATTTATTATGTAATGACTGATGACGGACCTGCTGGACACTGTCAGCTCAGCAGCACCGCAGACTGCTACAGTAAGCTACTATAGTAGTATGTATAAAGAAGAAAGAAAAAAAAAAACCACGGGTAGGTGGTATACAATTATGGATGGACGAGCGACTGCCGACACAGAGGTAGCTACAGCCGTGGACTACCGTACTGTGTCTGCTGCTAATATAGACTGAATGATAATGAGATGAAATCAATATATATATATATAATATCACTAGTACTGCAGCCGGACAGGTATATATATTTATTATGTAATGACTGATGACGGACCTGCTGGACACTGTCAGCTCAGCAGCACCGCAGACTGCTACAGTAAGCTACTATAGTAGTATGTATAAAGAAGAAAGAAAAGAAAAAAAACCACGGGTAGGTGGTATACAATTATGGATGGACGAGCGACTGCCGACACAGAGGTAGCTACAGCCGTGGACTACCGTACTGTGTCTGCTGCTAATATAGACTGGATGATAATGAGATGAAATCAATATATATATATATAATATCACTAGTACTGCAGCCGGACAGGTATATATATTTATTATGTAATGACTGATGACGGACCTGCTGGACACTGTCAGCTCAGCAGCACCGCAGACTGCTACAGTAAGCTACTATAGTAGTATGTATAAAGAAGAAAAAAAAAAAAAAACACGGGTAGGTGGTATACAATTATGGATGGACGAGCGACTGCCGACACAGAGGTAGCTACAGCCGTGGACTACCGTACTGTGTCTGCTGCTAATATAGACTGGATGATAATGAGATGAAATCAATATATATATATATATATATAATATCACTAGTACTGCAGCCGGACAGGTATATATATTTATTATGTAATGACTGATGACGGACCTGCTGGACACAGTCAGCTCAGCAGCACCGCAGACTGCTACAGTAAGCTACTATAGTAGTATGTATAAAGAAGAAAGAAAAAAAAAAACCACGGGTAGGTGGTATACAATATTATATATATATTATATACAATTATATATATATATATATATATATATTAAACTGGTGGTGACTGGTGGTCAGGTCACTGGTCACACTATCAGCAACTTGCAAGTAGTACTCCTAAGCAGACAATCACAATATATATTATACTGGTGGTCAGTGTGGTCACAATGGCAGTGTGGCACTCTGGCAGCAAAAGTGTGCACTGTACGTTATATGTACTCCTGAGTCCTGCTCTCAGACTCTAACTGCTCCCCACTGTCAGTGTCTCCCCCACAAGTCAGATAATATACAGTCACACTATCTATCACTTCAGCAAGTAACTAGTACTCCTCCTAATGCTCCCCAAAATTACTACTGTGTCTCTCTCTACTGTCTCACTCTCTTCTCTATAAACGGAGAGGACACCAGCCACGTCCTCTCCCTATGAATCTCAATGCACGTGTGAAAATGGCGGCGACGCGCGGCTCCTTATATAGAATCCGAGTATCGCGATAGAATCCGAGCCTCGCGAGAATCCGACAGCGGGATGATGACGTTCGGGCGCGCTCGGGTTAACCGAGCAAGGCGGGAAGATCCGAGTCGCTCGGACCCGTGTAAAAAAACATGAAGTTCGGGCGGGTTCGGATTCCGAGGAACCGAACCCGCTCATCCCTATTATATGTGTCAATATGTCTCAGCTGTGGGTGATGGAGTCAGTGAATAGATTAAGAAGGTTTGGTTGATTAACCAAATAGAACACAGGATGCACTTCAACACGGTTAATGCTGCAGGTACACAGTGCAGGAATACTGTATAAGTGTAAAAGGTCCAGCCAGAAACAGGTTAATACAGGTGGTGTGCGGTATCTGGAGCACACACCTCTACGAATACACTCAGTGGTGTCAATGGCATGTACAGAATGCGGTGCCTAGCGGTGGTGACACAGCAGTATCTGCAGGTTCTATTGTGTCTGTAGATACATTATAATACCCAGGGCATTATCAATATTCCTTTTATCAGCATAATAGGGACTTTCAAGGACCAAATTCAAGGTGTGATCTCAGCAGGATGCACAATGTTGGTTCTCCTGTCCTCTTCACTCAAACACACCATGACAGAGAAGCAAATCAGATTAATTCTTCCCTCAGACACAATCAATGACCATTTCTTTCAAAAGCAAATTCACTTTTTATTCTGGGAGTAAAACTTTGTCCCACATAGAAGCAGGTAATACGTTTTTCATATACCACAGTAGAGCAAGCAGGCAGCATATAAACTGCCAGGGAATAGCAAAGTTTAACATTCTGTGTGAAATTATGTAACTTTACAATAAATCTTGGCTGATCAAATATAACACTTTTCTAATCTCACAAGATACATGTACAGTATGGACTAAACCACTCTGGCGCTCTGTGTCACAGGATTCCTCTATACCGGTAAGTGACATAGAACCAGGGAATTAATACACTTTCCAGAAATGTATGAAACGCTTCTCCAATAAGCAGCCTAGCATAACATCTGCAATAATGTGAAATAGCCTTTCCAGAAATAAAAACAATTCTTTACCAAAAGGCAATATAGCATAACATTACAAATGATGCAAAAAAAAATTAATAATGATAATAAAAAAAAAATATATATATATATATATATATATATATATATATATATATATATAAGTATGGTATGTAGGCGGCACTCGTGGACTTAATTCAAATAAGAAACCCGGACACTCCTGGGTTGAATACAACGTTTCGGATTTATTATCCTTCGTCAGGTATATAACAAATGCAAGAAATCAAGCTTACCTTTATGCAGTTAAGAAACACCAAGTGAAAGTGAAAGTAAGTGCAAAAACACTCCCCATGCTGCTGCTGCTGACGTCATCACCAATAGACGGCGCCTGAGCAGTGACTGGGACAAAGTGAAAATGAAAGTGAAAGTAAAAACCGTTACCATGGTTACAATGATACATTGTACAAACGGACATTACTACAAATGATCTTACAGCAATACTACAAAAAATAGCAACATAACCATTATAAGAAACAATTAAAGGAAATCATTTCATTCAGTCCATGCGGGGAAACAGTATTCAAAAGATGTATCCATTTAATTTCTAACTGCAGAAGGATCTTTCCTCTATCACCCCCCCTGATATCTTCCTTGACATGGTCCAACATCATGTAGCGTAATGAGGAGAGACTGTGCTTGCAAGTTTTAAAATGTTTGGCAACAGGCTGATCTATGTTTTTCCTTCCAATATCTGCTTAATGGCACTGCGGTGTTGTGCCATTCTTTCTTTGAACTGGCACACCGTTTTGCCTATGTAATATAAGCTGCAAGGGCACCTAATGCAGTAGATCACATATTTGCTGGTGCAAGTAAAAACATGTTTTAATTTGATCTGTTTACCACTATGTGGATGCCTGATATAATTGCCGGTGTCCAGATAGGTGCAAGTAGTGCAACCTAAGCACCTGTAGTTTCCTGGTTTTTTAGTCATGAAGTGTTTAGGATATGTGGGTGACATGTTAGCAATGTCAACATGTATCACGTGGTCCCCGATGTTTTTACCCCTTGTATAACAAGGTAGTAACGCACTTTCAGACAATTCTGCAAGGTCTGGGTCTGCTTGGACTACTGGCCAAACCCTTTTAGCGGTACTGACAATGGTCTTAGTAGATACCGTGTAATTGTTGACCCAAATCATGGTAGTGTCTATTTTATTAGGTTTGGGACAGGTGATATTCTTTACTTTAGGTGCTTTGAGTGCCTTAATTTTAGCTGATTGTAAATCCTTGTTGCTGTACCCCCTTTCTAGAAATTTTTTAGTCATAAGTTCCATTTTATTCACCTCATCAACAGGATCACTGCAAATGCGGTGAACCCGTAAGAATTGCGAATAGGGGAGACCTCTTTTAAGGGAGCTCGGATGGTGGCTGGAGGCATGCAGCATATTGTTGCAATCAGTGGGTTTCTGGTAAATAGATGTACTGAAGTCAACACCACGTATTTTTACCTCTACATCTAAAAAATGTATGTTTTCCTTTTGAATGTTCCACGTAAACTTGATGTGTCTGTCCCTAGTGTTGGCCAGTGACATCATATTAGTGAATTCCTCCTCTGTGCCCCTCCATAGGAGGAACACGTCGTCTATATATCTTGTATATAGGGGTATGAGATTGGCCAGGTCCTGGTCATCAAAGAACAATTGGTGTTCAACTAGGAACATGAAAGCATTCGCGTAGGTTGGTGCGACACAAAATCCCATCGCACAACCCCGGGTCTGCAGGAAAAATTCATTGTTAAAAATAAAATAATTTCTCTCCAAAACCAACCTCAAAAGTTGCAAGAAAAAATCCACATTAGGACCAAGATAGAGGGTGTTATTGGTAATCAAACTTCGTACAGCCTCGAGTCCCCTGTCATGAGGAATACTAGTGTATAGGCTTACTACATCAATAGTGCCTAGCCAGCAGTCTTCAGGTATAACACCAAAAGATCTGAGTTTATGCAAAAACATTGTCGTGTCTTTCAGATATGTAGATTGATTCTGAACTACCGGCTGGAGGTAAAAGTCAAGATATTTGGATACTTGATAGTACAAGGAGTCCCTGGCAGACACAATGGGTCTGCCAGGTGGCTTCTCACTGTTTTTATGCAATTTGGGAAGCATATTGAATACGGGTACCCGGGGATAATTACAATACAAAGCATTCTTTACAGATTCAGTAATATGTCCAGCCTCAACCGCAGACAGCAAGACATCCTCAAGCTCCCTTAGATACATAGCAGTGGGATCAGCCTCTAGCTTGGTATACACATTATCATCACATAACTGTCTGTAAGCTTCATCTCTATAATCACATAAGTCTTGCACCACAATGCCCCCACCTTTATCGGCAGGGCGTATTGTTATGTCATTACAGGTCGCAAGATCACGCAATGCCTGCCATTCAGCAGGTGATAAATTCATGGTGCTAGTGACATTTTCTTTTTCACATAAATCAATACAATTAGTGACAGTTCTAGTGAAAGCTTTTATGGCTGTGTTGGAAGAATAGGGGTCAAAGTTAGATTTTGGTTTAACAGGACATGCTGGTTTATCAATTTTAGTTAAAGGTTTATCAGAGTCATTTTTACTAAAGAATTCTTTCAGTCTCAGTTGCCTGTTAAGGCGACTCAGGTCAACTTTGCTTTTGAGACTATTATGGGGGTTAGTCGGAACAAAATTCAAACCTTTACTCAACACCGCAGTCTCAATGTCAGTCAATGTGCGTGATGATAAATTATATATCATTTCTTTGTTGTTTTTGCAGCTCGCTTTGGTCTCCCTTTGGCATTGGCCGCCACGTCTGGTTCTTTGTCTTCTGCGCCGTCCTCCTTTGCTCTCGTTTTTACCCCTAAAGGGGAACGACCTCTGGAATTGGTGCGACTGGTGCTTGGTAGTTCTGCTTCACTGTGAGAAGTTCCACTGGAGGTGTCAGTATCTTGAGATGATCGTCCAGATTGTTTATTAAATTTATTGAACCTCCTGCGGTATGGTCTCCGTCCGCCCGGTTGCGGATTCGCCCAGTAGTATACCCGGTTCTCATCATAGTCTCTATTGACAGTAGCCAATTTTTTGGTTTTAAATTGAATTAATTCAGATCTGTATTTTTCTACCTCTGTGTTTAATTTAGCGATCCAGTCCACAGAAGTATCTGAGATCAGAGCATCCAGGCTGTTCTGCTCCAGAGTTTTAATTTTCTCTCTGGTGATAGCTAACTCCCTTGTGGATTCTTCAATGACGAGCAGCATTAAGTCAAACGAGGCTTTATTTAAAACGGCTGCCCATTTCCGACAGAAATCTGTGTTGAAGCGTCCAATGGTGGGCATGTTTTTAATGCGAAAGCCCCTGGGGATTTTTTTCTCCCGAAAATAGTCCGATAAGCATACTCCATGTAGGTAGAAATCAGTTTCCCTGTTTCTGAGTCTCAGAAAATCAGTATAGATTTGTTCACTGGTTTTGACTCCAGTAGTTTGTGCCAGCTTGTCTGTAATCAGGATCCTGTTGGCATCAATATCAGATAAGGATAGAATTTCCCCAGTTAGTAGTGTAGTTGCTCTGTATCCTGGAACGTCCTCTGGTATCGTATCCATGATGTGCGGTCAGGTGCAGGATAAAATCAAAGAAAATATACTGACCCACTTGGTTCAAAGAAGTGCGGTTGCCTTAGCAATGGTGTGGATATGGCAGTCCAACCTATAGTAGAGTAAAGATACACTCGGCACTCCGCCAAATAAATGTAGACATCTTGCCCGGTGCCTTCCTTCTGAGTTTGATATAAGTATGGTATGTAGGCGGCACTCGTGGACTTAATTCAAATAAGAAACCCGGACACTCCTGGGTTGAATACAACGTTTCGGATTTATTATCCTTCGTCAGGTATATAACAAATGCAAGAAATCAAGCTTACCTTTATGCAGTTAAGAAACACCAAGTGAAAGTGAAAGTAAGTGCAAAAACACTCCCCATGCTGCTGCTGCTGACGTCATCACCAATAGACGGCGCCTGAGCAGTGACTGGGACAAAGTGAAAATGAAAGTGAAAGTAAAAACCGTTACCATGGTTACAATGATACATTGTACAAACGGACATTACTACAAATGATCTTACAGCAATACTACAAAAAATAGCAACATAACCATTATAAGAAACAATTATATTACGCTACATGATGTTGGACCATGTCAAGGAAGATATCAGGGGGGGTGATAGAGGAAAGATCCTTCTGCAGTTAGAAATTAAATGGATACATCTTTTGAATACTGTTTCCCCGCATGGACTGAATGAAATGATTTCCTTTAATTGTTTCTTATAATGGTTATGTTGCTATTTTTTGTAGTATTGCTGTAAGATCATTTGTAGTAATGTCCGTTTGTACAATGTATCATTGTAACCATGGTAACGGTTTTTACTTTCACTTTCATTTTCACTTTGTCCCAGTCACTGCTCAGGCGCCGTCTATTGGTGATGACGTCAGCAGCAGCAGCATGGGGAGTGTTTTTGCACTTACTTTCACTTTCACTTGGTGTTTCTTAACTGCATAAAGGTAAGCTTGATTTCTTGCATTTGTTATATACCTGACGAAGGATAATAAATCCGAAACGTTGTATTCAACCCAGGAGTGTCCGGGTTTCTTATTTGAATTAAGTCCACGAGTGCCGCCTACATACCATACTTATATCAAACTCAGAAGGAAGGCACCGGGCAAGATGTCTACATTTATTTGGCGGAGTGCCGAGTGTATCTTTACTCTACTATAGGTTGGACTGCCATATCCACACCATTGCTAAGGCAACCGCACTTCTTTGAACCAAGAGGGTCAGTATATTTTCTTTGATTTTATCCTGCACCTGACCGCACATCATGGATACGATACCAGAGGACGTTCCAGGATACAGAGCAACTACACTACTAACTGGGGAAATTCTATCCTTATCTGATATTGATGCCAACAGGATCCTGATTACAGACAAGCTGGCACAAACTACTGGAGTCAAAACCAGTGAACAAATCTATACTGATTTTCTGAGACTCAGAAACAGGGAAACTGATTTCTACCTACATGGAGTATGCTTATCGGACTATTTTCGGGAGAAAAAAATCCCCAGGGGCTTTCGCATTAAAAACATGCCCACCATTGGACGCTTCAACACAGATTTCTGTCGGAAATGGGCAGCCGTTTTAAATAAAGCCTCGTTTGACTTAATGCTGCTCGTCATTGAAGAATCCACAAGGGAGTTAGCTATCACCAGAGAGAAAATTAAAACTCTGGAGCAGAACAGCCTGGATGCTCTGATCTCAGATACTTCTGTGGACTGGATCGCTAAATTAAACACAGAGGTAGAAAAATACAGATCTGAATTAATTCAATTTAAAACCAAAAAATTGGCTACTGTCAATAGAGACTATGATGAGAACCGGGTATACTACTGGGCGAATCCGCAACCGGGCGGACGGAGACCATACCGCAGGAGGTTCAATAAATTTAATAAACAATCTGGACGATCATCTCAAGATACTGACACCTCCAGTGGAACTTCTCACAGTGAAGCAGAACTACCAAGCCCCAGTCGCACCAATTCCAGAGGTCGTTCCCCTTTAGGGGTAAAAACGAGAGCAAAGGAGGACGGCGCAGAAGACAAAGAACCAGACGTGGCGGCCAATGCCAAAGGGAGACCAAAGCGAGCTGCAAAAACAACAAAGAAATGATATATAATTTATCATCACGCACATTGACTGACATTGAGACTGCGGTGTTGAGTAAAGGTTTGAATTTTGTTCCGACTAACCCCCATAATAGTCTCAAAAGCAAAGTTGACCTGAGTCGCCTTAACAGGCAACTGAGACTGAAAGAATTCTTTAGTAAAAATGACTCTGATAAACCTTTAACTAAAATTGATAAACCAGCATGTCCTGTTAAACCAAAATCTAACTTTGACCCCTATTCTTCCAACACAGCCATAAAAGCTTTCACTAGAACTGTCACTAATTGTATTGATTTATGTGAAAAAGAAAATGTCACTAGCACCATGAATTTATCACCTGCTGAATGGCAGGCATTGCGTGATCTTGCGACCTGTAATGACATAACAATACGCCCTGCCGATAAAGGTGGGGGCATTGTGGTGCAAGACTTATGTGATTATAGAGATGAAGCTTACAGACAGTTATGTGATGATAATGTGAATACCAAGCTAGAGGCTGATCCCACTGCTATGTATCTAAGGGAGCTTGAGGATGTCTTGCTGTCTGCGGTTGAGGCTGGACATATTACTGAATCTGTAAAGAATGCTTTGTGTTGTAATTATCCCCGGGTACTAGAGATGAGCGCCTGAAATTTTTCGGGTTTTGTGTTTTGGTTTTGGGTTCGGTTCCGCGGCCGTGTTTTGGGTTCAAACGCGTTTTGGCAAAACCTCACCGAATTTTTTTTGTCGGATTCGGGTGTGTTTTGGATTCGGGTGTTTTTTTCAAAAAACACTAAAAAACAGCTTAAATCATAGAATTTGGGGGTCATTTTGATCCCAAAGTATTATTAACCTCAAAAACCATAATTTACACTCATTTTCAGTCTATTCTGAATACCTCACACCTCACAATATTATTTTTAGTCCTAAAATTTGCACCGAGGTCGCTGTGTGAGTAAGATAAGCGACCCTAGTGGCCGACACAAACACCGGGCCCATCTAGGAGTGGCACTGCAGTGTCACGCAGGATGTCCCTTCCAAAAAACCCTCCCCAAACAGCACATGACGCAAAGAAAAAAAGAGGCGCAATGAGGTAGCTGTGTGAGTAAGATTAGCGACCCTAGTGGCCGACACAAACACCGGGCCCATCTAGGAGTGGCACTGCAGTGTCACGCAGGATGTCCCTTCCAAAAAACCCTCCCCAAACAGCACATGACGCAAAGAAAAAAAGAGGCGCAATGAGGTAGCTGACTGTGTGAGTAAGATTAGCGACCCTAGTGGCCGACACAAACACCGGGCCCATCTAGGAGTGGCACTGCAGTGTCACGCAGGATGTCCCTTCCAAAAAGCCCTCCCCAATCAGCACATGATGCAAAGAAAAAGAAAAGAAAAAAGAGGTGCAAGATGGAATTGTCCTTGGGCCCTCCCACCCACCCTTATGTTGTATAAACAAAACAGGACATGCACACTTTAACCAACCCATCATTTCAGTGACAGGGTCTGCCACACGACTGTGACTGATATGACGGGTTGGTTTGGACCCCCCCCAAAAAAGAAGCAATTAATCTCTCCTTGCACAAACTGGCTCTACAGAGGCAAGATGTCCACCTCATCTTCACCCTCCGATATATCACCGTGTACATCCCCCTCCTCACAGATTATCAATTCGTCCCCACTGGAATCCACCATCTCAGCTCCCTGTGTACTTTGTGGAGGCAATTGCTGCTGGTCAATGTCTCCGCGGAGGAATTGATTATAATTCATTTTAATGAACATCATCTTCTCCACATTTTCTGGATGTAACCTCGTACGCCGATTGCTGACAAGGTGAGCGGCGGCACTAAACACTCTTTCGGAGTACACACTTGTGGGAGGGCAACTTAGGTAGAATAAAGCCAGTTTGTGCAAGGGCCTCCAAATTGCCTCTTTTTCCTGCCAGTATAAGTACGGACTGTGTGACGTGCCTACTTGGATGCGGTCACTCATATAATCCTCCACCATTCTATCAATGTTGAGAGAATCATATGCAGTGACAGTAGACGACATGTCCGTAATCGTTGTCAGGTCCTTCAGTCCGGACCAGATGTCAGCATCAGCAGTCGCTCCAGACTGCCCTGCATCACCGCCAGCGGGTGGGCTCGGAATTCTGAGCCTTTTCCTCGCACCCCCAGTTGCGGGAGAATGTGAAGGAGGAGATGTTGACAGGTCGCGTTCCGCTTGACTTGACAATTTTGTCACCAGCAGGTCTTTCAACCCCAGCAGACCTGTGTCTGCCGGAAAGAGAGATCCAAGGTAGGCTTTAAATCTAGGATCGAGCACGGTGGCCAAAATGTAGTGCTCTGATTTCAACAGATTGACCACCCGTGAATCCTTGTTAAGCGAATTAAGGGCTGCATCCACAAGTCCCACATGCCTAGCGGAATCGCTCCCTTTTAGCTCCTTCTTCAATGCCTCCAGCTTCTTCTGCAAAAGCCTGATGAGGGGAATGACCTGACTCAGGCTGGCAGTGTCTGAACTGACTTCACGTGTGGCAAGTTCAAAGGGCATCAGAACCTTGCACAACGTTGAAATCATTCTCCACTGCACTTGAGACAGGTGCATTCCACCTACTATATCGTGCTCAATTGTATAGGCTTGAATGGCCTTTTGCTGCTCCTCCAACCTCTGAAGCATATAGAGGGTTGAATTCCACCTCGTTACCACTTCTTGCTTCAGATGATGGCAGGGCAGGTTCAGTAGTTTTTGGTGGTGCTCCAGTCTTCTGTACGTGGTGCCTGTACGCCGAAAGTGTCCCGCAATTCTTCTGGCCACCGACAGCATCTCTTGCACGCCCCTGTCGTTTTTTAAAAAATTCTGCACCACCAAATTCAAGGTATGTGCAAAACATGGGACGTGCTGGAATTTGCCCATATTTAATGCACACACAATATTGCTGGCGTTGTCCGATGCCACAAATCCACAGGAGAGTCCAATTGGGGTAAGCCATTCCGCGATGATCTTCCTCAGTTGCCGTAAGAGGTTTTCAGCTGTGTGCGTATTCTGGAAAGCGGTGATACAAAGCGTAGCCTGCCTAGGAAAGAGTTGGCGTTTGCGAGATGCTGCTACTGGTGCCGCCGCTGCTGTTCTTGCGGCGGGAGTCCATACATCTACCCAGTGGGCTGTCACAGTCATATAGTCCTGACCCTGCCCTGCTCCACTTGTCCACATGTCCGTGGTTAAGTGGACATTGGGTACAACTGCATTTTTTAGGACACTGGTGAGTCTTTTTCTGACGTCCGTGTACATTCTCGGTATCGCCTGCCTAGAGAAGTGGAACCTAGATGGTATTTGGTAACGGGGGCACACTGCCTCAATAAATTGTCTAGTTCCCTGTGAACTAACGGCGGATACCGGACGCACGTCTAACACCAACATAGTTGTCAAGGACTCAGTTATCCGCTTTGCAGTAAGATGACTGCTGTGATATTTCATCTTCCTCGCAAAGGACTGTTGAACAGTCAATTGCTTACTGGAAGTAGTACAAGTGGGCTTACGACTTCCCCTCTGGGATGACCATCGACTCCCAGCGGCAACAACAGCAGCGCCAGCAGCAGTAGGCGTTACACGCAAGGATGCATCGGAGGAATCCCAGGCAGGAGAGGACTCGTCAGAATTGCCAGTGACATGGCCTGCAGGACTATTGGCATTCCTGGGGAAGGAGGAAATTGACACTGAGGGAGTTGGTGGGGTGGTTTGCGTGAGCTTGGTTACAAGAGGAAGGGATTTACTGGTCAGTGGACTGCTTCCGCTGTCACCCAAAGTTTTTGAACTTGTCACTGACTTATTATGAATGCGCTGCAGGTGACGTATAAGGGAGGATGTTCCGAGGTGGTTAACGTCCTTACCACTACTTATTACAGCTTGACAAAGGGAACACACGGCTTGACACCTGTTGTCCGCATTTCTGGTGAAATACCTCCACACCGAAGAGCTGATTTTTTTGGTATTTTCACCTGGCATGTCAACGGCCATATTCCTCCCACGGACAACAGGTGTCTCCCCGGGTGCCTGACTTAAACAAACCACCTCACCATCAGAATCCTCCTGGTCAATTTCCTCCCCAGCGCCAGCAACACCCATATCCTCCTCATCCTGGTGTACTTCAACACTGACATCTTCAATCTGACTATCAGGAACTGGACTGCGGGTGCTCCTTCCAGCACTTGCAGGGGGCGTGCAAATGGTGGAAGGCGCATGCTCTTCACGTCCAGTGTTGGGAAGGTCAGGCATCGCAACCGACACAATTGGACTCTCCTTGTGGATTTGGGATTTCAAAGAACGCACAGTTCTTTGCGGTGCTTTTGCCAGCTTGAGTCTTTTCAGTTTTCTAGCGAGAGGCTGAGTGCTTCCATCCTCATGTGAAGCTGAACCACTAGCCATGAACATAGGCCAGGGCCTCAGCCGTTCCTTGCCACTCCGTGTGGTAAATGGCATATTGGCAAGTTTACGCTTCTCCTCCGACAATTTTATTTTAGGTTTTGGAGTCCTTTTTTTACTGATATTTGGTGTTTTGGTTTTGACATGCTCTGTACTATGCCATTGGGCATCGGCCTTGGCAGACGACGTTGCTGGCATTTCATCGTCTCGGCCATGACTAGTGGCAGCAGCTTCAGCACGAGGTGGAAGTGGATCTTGATCTTTCCCTAATTTTGGAACCTCAACATTTTTGTTCTCCATATTTTAATAGGCACAACTAAAAGGCACCTCAGGTAAACAATGGAGATGGATGGATTGGATACTAGTATACAATTATGGACGGGCTGCCGAGTGCCGACACAGAGGTAGCCACAGCCGTGAACTACCGCACTGTACTGTGTCTGCTGCTAATATATAGACTGGTTGATAAAGAGATAGTATACTCGTAACTAGTATGTATGTATAAAGAAAGAAAAAAAAACCACGGTTAGGTGGTATATACAATTATGGACGGGCTGCCGAGTGCCGACACAGAGGTAGCCACAGCCGTGAACTACCGCACTGTACTGTGTCTGCTGCTAATATATAGACTGGTTGATAAAGAGATAGTATACTCGTAACTAGTATGTATGTATAAAGAAAGAAAAAAAAACCACGGTTAGGTGGTATATACAATTATGGACGGGCTGCCGAGTGCCGACACAGAGGTAGCCACAGCCGTGAACTACCGCACTGTACTGTGTCTGCTGCTAATATATAGACTGGTTGATAAAGAGATAGTATACTCGTAACTAGTATGTATGTATAAAGAAAGAAAAAAAAAACACGGTTAGGTGGTATATACAATTATGGACGGGCTGCCGAGTGCCGACACAGAGGTAGCCACAGCCGTGAACTACCGCACTGTACTGTGTCTGCTGCTAATATATAGACTGGTTGATAAAGAGATAGTATACTCGTAACTAGTATGTATGTATAAAGAAAGAAAAAAAAACCACGGTTAGGTGGTATATACAATTATGGACGGGCTGCCGAGTGCCGACACAGAGGTAGCCACAGCCGTGAACTACCGCACTGTACTGTGTCTGCTGCTAATATATAGACTGGTTGATAAAGAGATAGTATACTCGTAACTAGTATGTATGTATAAAGAAAGAAAAAAAAACCACGGTTAGGTGGTATATACAATTATGGACGGGCTGCCGAGTGCCGACACAGAGGTAGCCACAGCCGTGAACTACCGCACTGTACTGTGTCTGCTGCTAATATATAGACTGGTTGATAAAGAGATAGTATACTCGTAACTAGTATGTATGTATAAAGAAAGAAAAAAAAACCACGGTTAGGTGGTATATACAATTATGGACGGGCTGCCGAGTGCCGACACAGAGGTAGCCACAGCCGTGAACTACCGCACTGTACTGTGTCTGCTGCTAATATAGACTGGTTGATAAAGAGATAGTATACTCGTAACTAGTATGTATGTATAAAGAAAGAAAAAAAAAACACGGTTAGGTGGTATATACAATTATGGACGGGCTGCCGAGTGCCGACACAGAGGTAGCCACAGCCGTGAACTACCGCACTGTACTGTGTCTGCTGCTAATATAGACTGGTTGATAAAGAGATAGTATACTACTACTAATATTATATATACTGGTGGTCAGGTCACTGGTCACTAGTCACACTGGCAGTGGCACTCCTGCAGCAAAAGTGTGCACTGTTTTAATATAATATTATGTACTCCTGGCTCCTGCTATAACCTATAACTGGCACTGCAGTAGTGCTCCCCAGTCTCCCCCACAATTATAAGCTGTGTGAGCTGAGCAGTCAGACAGATATATAATATATATAGATGATGCAGCACACTGGCCTGAGCCTGAGCAGTGCACACAGATATGGTATGTGACTGACTGAGTCACTGTGTGTATCGCTTTTTTCAGGCAGAGAACGGATATATTAAATAAACTGCACTGTGTGTCTGGTGGTCACTCACTATATAATATATTATGTACTCCTGGCTCCTGCTATAACCTATAACTGGCACTGCAGTAGTGCTCCCCAGTCTCCCCCACAATTATAAGCTGTGTGAGCTGAGCAGTCAGACAGATATATATAATATTATATATAGATAATAGATGATGCAGCACACTGGCCTGAGCCTGAGCAGTGCACACAGATATGGTATGTGACTGAGTCACTGTGTGCTGTGTATCGCTTTTTTCAGGCAGAGAACGGATTATAAATAAAACTGGTGGTCACTATCAGCAAAACTCTGCACTGTACTGAGTACTCCTAATGCTCCCCAAAATTAGTAAATCAAGTGTCTCTCTAATCTATTCTAAACGGAGAGGACGCCAGCCACGTCCTCTCCCTATCAATCTCAATGCACGTGTGAAAATGGCGGCGACGCGCGGCTCCTTATATAGAATCCGAGTCTCGCGATAGAATCCGAGCCTCGCGAGAATCCGACAGCGTCATGATGACGTTCGGGCGCGCTCGGGTTAACCGAGCAAGGCGGGAAGATCCGAGTCGCTCGGACCCGTGAAAAAAAACATGAAGTTCTGGCGGGTTCGGATTCAGAGAAACCGAACCCGCTCATCTCTACCGGGTACCCGTATTCAATATGCTTCCCAAATTGCATAAAAACAGTGAGAAGCCACCTGGCAGACCCATTGTGTCTGCCAGGGACTCCTTGTACTATCAAGTATCCAAATATCTTGACTTTTACCTCCAGCCGGTAGTTCAGAATCAATCTACATATCTGAAAGACACGACAATGTTTTTGCATAAACTCAGATCTTTTGGTGTTATACCTGAAGACTGCTGGCTAGGCACTATTGATGTAGTAAGCCTATACACTAGTATTCCTCATGACAGGGGACTCGAGGCTGTACGAAGTTTGATTACCAATAACACCCTCTATCTTGGTCCTAATGTGGATTTTTTCTTGCAACTTTTGAGGTTGGTTTTGGAGAGAAATTATTTTATTTTTAACAATGAATTTTTCCTGCAGACCCGGGGTTGTGCGATGGGATCTTGTGTCGCACCAACCTACGCGAATGCTTTCATGTTCCTAGTTGAACACCAATTGTTCTTTGATGACCAGGACCTGGCCAATCTCATACCCCTATATACAAGATATATAGACGACGTGTTCCTCCTATGGAGGGGCACAGAGGAGGAATTCACTAATATGATGTCACTGGCCAACACTAGGGACAGACACATCAAGTTTACGTGGAACATTCAAAAGGAAAACATAAATTTTTTAGATGTAGAGGTAAAAATACGTGGTGTTGACTTCAGTACATCTATTTACCAGAAACCCACTGATTGCAACAATATGCTGCATGCCTCCAGCCACCATCCGAGCTCCCTTAAAAGAGGTCTCCCCTATTCGCAATTCTTACGGGTTCACCGCATTTGCAGTGATCCTGTTGATGAGGTGAATAAAATGGAACTTATGACTAAAAAATTTCTAGAAAGGGGGTACAGCAACAAGGATTTACAATCAGCTAAAATTAAGGCACTCAAAGCACCTAAAGTAAAGAATATCACCTGTCCCAAACTAAATAAAATAGACACTACCATGATTTGGGTCAACAATTACACGGTATCTACTAAGACCATTGTCAGTACCGCTAAAAGGGTTTGGCCAGTAGTCCAAGCAGACCCAGACCTTGCAGAATTGTCTGAAAGTGCGTTACTACCTTGTTATACAAGGGGTAAAAACATCGGGGACCATGTGATACATGTTGACATTGCTAACATGTCACCCACATATCCTAAACACTTCATGACTAAAAAACCAGGAAACTACAGGTGCTTAGGTTGCACTACTTGCACCTATCTGGACACCGGCAATTATATCAGGCATCCACATAGTGGTAAACAGATCAAATTAAAACATGTTTTTACTTGCACCAGCAAATATGTGATCTACTGCATTAGGTGCCCTTGCAGCTTATATTACATAGGCAAAACGGTGTGCCAGTTCAAAGAAAGAATGGCACAACACCGCAGTGCCATTAAGCAGATATTGGAAGGGAAAAACATAGATCAGCCTGTTGCCAAACATTTTAAAACTTGCAAGCACAGTCTCTCCTCATTACGCTACATGATGTTGGACCATGTCAAGGAAGATATCAGGGGGGGTGATAGAGGAAAGATCCTTCTGCAGTTAGAAATTAAATGGATACATCTTTTGAATACTGTTTCCCCGCATGGACTGAATGAAATGATTTCCTTTAATTGTTTCTTATAATGGTTATGTTGCTATTTTTTGTAGTATTGCTGTAAGATCATTTGTAGTAATGTCCGTTTGTACAATGTATCATTGTAACCATGGTAACGGTTTTTACTTTCACTTTCATTTTCACTTTGTCCCAGTCACTGCTCAGGCGCCGTCTATTGGTGATGACGTCAGCAGCAGCAGCATGGGGAGTGTTTTTGCACTTACTTTCACTTTCACTTGGTGTTTCTTAACTGCATAAAGGTAAGCTTGATTTCTTGCATTTGTTATATACCTGACGAAGGATAATAAATCCGAAACGTTGTATTCAACCCAGGAGTGTCCGGGTTTCTTATTTGAATTAAGTCCACGAGTGCCGCCTACATACCATACTTATATCAAACTCAGAAGGAAGGCACCGGGCAAGATGTCTACATTTATTTGGCGGAGTGCCGAGTGTATCTTTACTCTATATATATATATATATATATATATATGCACAAATAAGGATGCACTCACCAGACTTCTCCAGGGTGAAATTGATAGATTTTAATCCAGACAGCACATACTCACAAACAGAAGACCTTCTGTTTGTGAGTATGTGCTGTCTGGATTAAAATCTCTCAATTTCACCCTGGATAAGTCTGGTGAGTGCATCCTTATTTGTGCACATGTATCGTGGAACTTTGTTCTGATAGGACCTGTTCCTGGATTTTGCACCCCAGCAACTGTGATTATTAACGACATGTAAGTGCGGCTCTTCTACAATGGATATTGATAGAGTCAAATATTACCTTTGAACATAAGCTATATACTTATTATGGACTAAGTACGCAATTGGCGCACGGAGTACCGTAAGGGTACGCACTTAGCGTAGCAGACGCTTATCGTGGGTGCGACGCACGAGCGGCACGTACGCTCACTGACTGACACACTGTAAACCTTGTTAACAACACACTGTAAGGGTATGCTTATACTGTAAACCTTAGTACTGTAATATTACCACAATACAACACTTAATGACCTTGAAAATATGAAAGCTATTTGAGCGATTGAGACGCTCAGAAACCCTATTCAATAACTGGTGAAACACACAAGACTTGTTAAGGTTCCAACACCTTCGTAGAAGATACTTTAGTATAAAAAGGGGAAAAACAGTTACAGCTTATACACTACAGACCAGTGGCGTAACTACTGCCCCCGCAGCCCTCGCGGTGGCTTGGGGGCGAGGGGCTGCGGGGGCGCCACTGATTTACAGCAGACTGACATGCGGACGAGCGTCCGCATGTCAGTCTGCAGTCTCCTTCCCTCCGCCGCTTTTTGGAGGGACACAGATGGCACAGCGCGCCTCCCTGTGTCCCTCCTGCTGCATCATCTCCGGCGGCCGCGGGTCTAATAGGGGAAAGTGCCGTCCGTGAGCTCTAATTGGCTCACGAACCGGCACTTCCCCCTATTAGACCCGCGGCCGCTGGAGATGATGCAGCAGGAGGGACACAGGAGAGGTGAGCTGTGCCCTCCGTGTCCCTCCAAAAAGCGGGGGGGGGGGATATCTGGCACTGGGGCATATATGGCACTGGGGGGAATATCTGGCACTGGGGCATATATGGCACTGGGGGGGAATATCTGGCACTGGGGGCATATATGGCACTGGGGGGGGAATATCTGGCACTGGGGGGAATATCTGGCACTGGGGCATATATGGCACTGGGGGGGAATATATGGGGAATATCTGGCACTGGGGGCATATATGGCACTGGGGGGGAATATCTGGCACTGGGGGGAATATCTGGCACTGGGGCATATATGGCATTGGGGGGGAATATCTGGCACTGGGGGCATACATGGCACTGGGGGGGAATATCTGGCACTGGGGGCATATGTGGCACTGGGGGCATATTTGTCACTGGGGGGGAATATATGGCACTGTGGGCATATGTGGCACTGGGGGGCATATGTGGCACTGGGGGGGAATATCTGGCACTGGGGACATATATGGCACTGTGGGCATATGTGGCACTGGGGGGCATATGTGGCACTGGGGGGGAATATCTGGCACTGGGGGCATATATGGCACGGGGGGAATATCTGGCACTGGGGGCATATATGGCACTGGGGGCATATATGGCACTGAGGGGGAATATATGGCACTGGGGGCATATCTGGCACTGGGGGCATATGTGGCACTGGGGGGGAATATCTGGCACTGGGGGCATATGTGGCACTGGGGGGTATATGTGTACCTGGCACATGGGGGGGGGCTATATTTGGCACTGGGGCATGTGAGTACCTGGCACCGTGGGGGAATATCTGGCACTGGGGACATATGTGGCACTGGGGGCACAGCCCTAGCAACAAGGACTACCTCCTAGCAACGAGCATGACACCCAGTGCATGAAACACCTGGCAACGAGCATGACACCCAGTGCATGAAACACCTGGCAACGAGCATGACACCCAGTGCATGAAACCCCTGGCAACGAGCATGACACCCTGAGCATGAAAACCCCTGGCACCGTGCATGGAACCAAGAGCATGAAACCCCTGGCAACGAGCATGACACCCAGTGCATGAAACCCCTGACTACGAGCAGGTAATTGAAAAGTAATTAGAAGCCTTACTGTAGGACTTAATGTGTAATGGGCATTACGGTGTGTGGCATAACGTATCACGGACATTGCGGTGTGTGTCATAATGTGTCACAGGCATTACGGTGTATGGTATACTATATCGCGGGCATTGTGATATGTGGTATAATGTCTCAGGGTCATTGCAGTGTGTGGCATAATGTATCACGGACATTGCGGTGTGTGTCATAATGTGTCACAGACATTGTATGTGCTATAATGTATCAGGGGCATTGCAGTGTGTAGCATAATGTATAACGGGCATTGCGATTCCTGTCATAATGTGTCACAGGCATTACGGTGTGTGGCATAATGTGTCACTGGCATTACGTTGTGTGGCATAATGTGTCGGGGGCATTACAGTGTGTGCATATTGTGTCATGTGCATTATTGTGTGCGGCATAATGTCTAAGGGCCATTGCAGTATGTGGCATAATGTATACTGGGCATTACTATAAGGAGGAAAAATGACAAATAATGTAAGGGGCATGAATCAGGATTATTTTTCTTTCTTGTGGTGGCCAACGTATGGGCGTGCAGGTTGCAAAACTGGGGTATAAGGTAGTCTTTTCCTGCAATGCCACGCCCCTTTATGCGTAACCACGCCCATTCCAACGAAACCACGCCCCTTTTTGCTGTGCGCGCCTTCGGCATATTTATCCCTTTCTTGCTCCCAATTATGGAGCATGAAGGGGGGGGGGGGCGCCAAAGAATTTTTTGGCTTGGGGGAGAAAAATTTCTAGTTACGCCACTGCTACAGACCTAACATCAATATCTAAACAGAATAACAAGAAATAAATGTGAACAATAGCGAACGATCGCAAACAGAATAAACACAAAGAGAATAAAATGGCAAACACTTAAAGGATAACAAAATGAGAACGAATGGCGTACATAAAGAATAACAAAATGGCTACAGAGAAACTTACACACATGGGAATGATTCGCAAGCGCGTCCTGGACCAGCCCTCAGCCTTCAGTGTGAAAACCTTTGTAGAGAGAGAGTGAGTGCTGGTCCAGCAATGGTGGCCTTTATATACACAACATACAGTAACAATACAATGGTCCCTATAATCTTATAGTTCATTGGACACAGGAATGTGTCTCTGCATTATAACAAAAGGTCATAGGTGGGTTCGAACAGGTGGGCTGTGTCTATTTCCAACTGCTCAGGTGGGAGGTCTCCTCAGGATTCCCGTCGCATGGGTAATGAACAGCAAATACAGTAAATGTCCAGAAACTACTTTAAACATAACTATACGCAGGAGCTAACAATCTCTTCCTAACCAACACCGAAATGTTACATTTAAAATACTCTACAGCTGGATACTAAACACCACCGTTCTACCTTTATCAGACCCTTCCCATCATGCAAAGAGGAATTTCTCTGTCCAAGAACCGTTTACACTAAACAACATTATTAAGGGGAATATTCACTATAAAACACGCTATGTGGGTAAAATATGTTATGATCGAGTCGCCCGCTAGACGCTCACAAACTCTACCGTAAATGCGCATATACCGCACGTGATCACCGGAGCGATCTTACGCAATTTGCGGATATGTGCACGCACGGCAGAGCTCATGCACGTGCCGCTGGCATGTGCATGAGGGGTTAGTACAAGGCATATGAAAGAGGATATTTTCGACTTTGACAGTCCACCCTTTGGCAGTCAACAATAACTGCCACTATCTAAACAATTCAAGCAGAAAAATATATATTACCATGAAATACCTCTTTATGATTGGGAGTAGGGAGGAGAGGAGGAGGTGGGAAATGTATGACCTAGTGGGATAGTAAAAGCATGTGTGTATGAAATCCATGTCTGAGGGGACATGTATCATCGTGCTGTACATGTTCTAAAACAAGCTTCGAGGTATTGCGAAGTATACATTGAATCCTTCTCATCCCGTATTAAGGGTCTGTAAATGGGCTAACAAACTCTACCGAGCTCTTTTCGGCTTTTTAGTTCCAACAAATGGGGGTGCACATTAGTTGATGATACATGAAGGGGGAGAATATGTGAGTGCTAATATATGTGCCTATATTACCTGTCGACTATGTGTGTCACTACCTGAAAATAGTAGAGATGAAGATAAGAAACATGCGTTATAAATGCAGTCGTATGATTATGTATGTGGTCATCTTTGGGTGTCTTGTTGACGTCTTGTCTGATGTCTTGTCTCTTTACTGTATCTTTGCTGTAAGTGGCAAGCAAAGCTCTTCAAGTGTCCATAAAAATTTACAGTCTCTAAAAGCTCATTAGGTGTCTGTGACACAGTTCATCAGTGGTCTGTATAAAGGGTCATCAAATTCTTCTTCCAGGTGGATGTCTTTGTACCTTGGAGAAAACCAAAGGAGAAACGGGTGAAAGAAACGGACCGTAGAATCACATTTTATCACAACATTGTCTCGATTGACGGGTCATAAATTAAACTAGTTGTTGTTACAATGCCCTCGCTCCTCAAACTCATCAATTTGGTACTACGCTTGCAATTCATTAAAATCCGAACACATCTGAATATCAGACCAATCATTATGACAACTCCTAGGATACATAAGAGGAACTTCCCTACAGTAACGACAACATTTTGAGCCCATTCTCCTAAACCTGAGAACCAATTATGTGGGTTCAACCATGATACCCAGCCGGTCAGTTCATTACCCACAGAAGCAAGGGTAAGGTTGTGTCTCCTTCGGAACTCCCACTTCAATTGCAAGATATCGTCCATCTTTTTATCTATGACCTCGGTTGGGTCCTCAATGCTGCTTGTGATATATGTACAACACTTCACTCCATACTGAGTTGCTAGGGTGACACAATACCCTCCTGTCATTGCTGTGAGGTAATTTAGAACCATCCTGTGCTGGATCAGTTCCGTTTTGTAAGCTTGCAATTCTCTCCCGGTATACCTGAAGGTGTCATCATACATCTCGGTGATATTGTCTATCAGGTTCGCTAGCGCGGTAATATACCTAAAATTTATAACTCCTCTGGCGGATCGGGTGATATCTAACGCGAGTAGGAATTGAATCCCGGTGGATTCGTGGATCAAATCAGAGGCTGCATGCTCTGTCCTATCTATAAGGTGTCTTTTTACAATGTGTTCGTAATGGGTGTGAGTGTAAGGAGCTTGAGCGTTGCGGTGAACATCTTTCATCTTTTCATGGGTAATGGTTATTACTTCCGGTAACACTCTTCCAATGTAACACAATCCCTCTGAGTTTGGGGCAAGCCACTTATACGCCTTCCTCCCACATATGAAATATGCATCATCGGGGAGGACATATGGGACAGAATATGACATCACCATATTACAAACCTTCCAGGTGAAAAATCCTATCCCTAATTCTCTCATCTGTCTGGTACACGTATCAGGTTGTATGATATGTGCACAGTATCCTGGTGATACTTCTCCAACTCGCATGGGCCTACTTCCTAGAGTGTACCTATATTGGAAATATCTTCCACTGTTGGCTATTTGGCGTATAAGCTCTGAGTCGATGGGCATTCTATCGGCTCTGTGTGAGAATGTCATGGTTCGGTTGTTCCATGTCACTTCCCAATTTCCCGGCTTTCGGGAATTGGAAATGTTAAAACATATTAGGGACCTATCTACATGGTATTGGTGGAGCTTCAATCTAGGAGGGAAAGAAATATTAAATTTCTTGTCCACCGGTCTCCCACCCCTTAATTCAAGTACCTCATCTATCGTTAATGAGTATGGCACTAGTCCTGACTTTCTATGACATTGAGGTACTTGTGAGTACACCCAGCATTCCGTTTGGTTTAAAACCTTACCCACTAATGAGTGATAGTCACTCAATGGATGACGGTCCATATTGATATTAATGTTGGACTGACATCTCTGGATGCACCCGTCCTCAACTATGTTATCACAATTTCTACATATACAATTCTCTTCAGCTAACAATCCTTCACAATGTCTATTAATGTCATGGCTACCAGATCGTTTTCTGATACTCGCCTTTACTCGGTGATTGTGTTGCTCTTGGAATTCTACGAATCCATCCTGATCATCAGAACCCATTCCAGATCCTTTCTCGACCTCACTGGTACTCTCACCGAAACAGACTGCTCTGGTCAACAACAGGGTCAACAGGAAAACACGAACTGCAGTCTCTTGGGGCGAGTCCATCTTACAGGAGGAGAAAGAGAAAGTTGTAATGGGGGAAAGAAAACAACTATGAGGGAAAGAGAACTTGGCGCGACAACCGCCTCTGATCTTGTAATTCTCTGTGCTCAGGTGCCGTGACAACAGTCCTGCCTCTCAGCCTTCCCGGAACAGACACTCCAATGATATGGTTTCCTCCACACTCTGTTCTATGTCACTGGCTTTCTCTGGGTCAGCGACCTTCTTACAGTGGGACGAGAAGACCCAAGTCTCTCTCTCGGCAACCTTCAATGCTGTTGTGCTGGTCAGTAAGACTTGGTACGGTCCTTCCCAACGGTCAATCAGGCAACCTGAGCGTAGAAAATTCCGAATCATTACATAATCCCCAGGTTCAATGTCATGACAATTACTGTCTGGCAGATCAGGAATCACCAGCTTTAGATTGCTATTCTGATTCCTCAACTGCTTGATCATCTTAACCAAATACTTTACGGTTACTTCATTGTTACATTTCAAATCATCCTGGGGGTCAATCATAACATGGGGTTGTCGACCAAAAAGAATTTCAAAAGGGGACAGATTAAGAGGGGACCTGGGAGTGGTTCTGATGCTGTACAATACAAGTGGCAAAGCTTCTGGCCACAACAATCCAGTTTCAGCCATTACTTTGCTCAACTTGTTCTTAATAGTGCTGTTTACTCTTTCCACTTTCGCACTCGCCTGTGGGCGGTACGGAGTATGCAGCTTACTATTAATTCCCATTAGTTTGCACATTACCTGAAAGACTTCACCTGTAAAATGGGTACCCCTATCACTTTCAATTATCCTAGGGATACCATACCTGCACACAAATTCCTGCACAATTTTCTTTGCAGTAAACGTAGCGGTATTTGTGGCAGCGGGGAACGCTTCAACCCAATTTGAAAACACATCAATACAAACCAATACATACTTCAAATTTCTACAAGGTGGCAATTGTATGAAATCAATCTGTATTACCTGAAAAGGGCCGTCCGTTGGCGGAATATGGGATGGTTCTGTTGGTATTGCCTTTCCAATGTTCTTCCTCAAACAGATAAGGCATGTCATTGCCCTCTTGCTAGCATGAGAAGAAAATCCTGGTGCGCACCAGTAGGCTCTTACCAACTTGCACATACCTTCTTTACCTAGATGAGTCAGCCCATGTGCCGCCTCCGCTAAACTCGGAAGGTATGCTCTGGGTGCCACTGGCTTACCCTGTCCATCTGTCCAGAGTCCTGAGGACTCCTGGCCATATCCTTTTGACCTCCAGACTGCCTTTTCCTGTGGCAAACACAAATTTTGCATTTCACTCAATTTCTGTGTGTTGACGGTATTGAATACCATCAGTTGTGTGATGTCTGTCTGTCTGGGGGTATTGGCTGCTGATTTAGCAGCTTCCTCTGCTCGGCTGTTACCAAGTGACACTGGGTCTTGACTGTACGTGTGGGCTTTACACTTGATAACAGCCACTCTGTCAGGTTCCTGTTGTTAGGGTCTCCTGCTCTGTGCTGCCACGTCGTCATGGCAACCGGGAGACAAGTGCTAGCGGAGTAACCTGAGCGTAGCTGATACTCCGGTTCGGGTCTTTTGCTGTGCAGTGGTTACAGGCTCTGTGCACGGCAGGGGATCCGGTGCTGGTTTTTGTGCTCACAGTCTGTGAGGTCTGAGTGGGGCGTGGACAGCACCTGCTATATAAACCCTCTTCTCAGGTTAGGCAGATGCTGCTGAATCTTTGTTGGTTAGTCAGTTCCTGAAAGCTAGCTAGTACTGTATAAACTTTGTATTTGCTTGTTGCTTACTGCAAATAGGCCTTGGGATTTGGTATTACACTCTGCCAATCCAGACCTAGCAGTAAGACTGGAGTCAGTCGTTTAACCTGCTGGGGTTCTTTTGCTACTCTGTGAACCTAGCAAGTTTGCGGCTGTATTCTCAGACTTGCCTGCCAAAATCCTTTCTCACTGTGCAAGGTGTTCAGGTGTCAGTTTAGTGGCAGTAAGCTGAACCAGTGCACTGCAAGTGAGGACTAGGATCGTGGAGACTCTCCTTGTGTCTATTATTCCATCTCTGACCAAGGAGTTTACTGCCACACCCGTTGGTAACCCTTTAGGGTTTTTGCTGTTGCCCTTAGCAACAGCATTTCGGGTTCTCTACGTATTAAATCACTACATCTCGCTTCTTTCCATCTGAGCATTCCTAATACTAGGGAGACACCCAGTTTCTTAGCCTTTGGGCTTCTCTGTTCATTTTGTGTTTATTTTGTTACCCTATCAGCTTCTGTGTATGTAATGTCATATTCCCCAGTCTGTCTGTGAGTTCATTTGTTTTGCATCCCTCACCGTTCAGACACCAGTACATTCCTGCTGGCACTGGTGTGCATAACACCTGTATCGCTGCTAAAAGTCTTTTTATGTGGGTTGCATGTGCCACAGGTGTGCCAGCTGCCGTCATGAAATTTCTGAGGCGCCATAGGTCCCCGAAATCATGCACTACTCCAAAGGCATACCTAGAATCCGTGTAGAGATTGGCTGACTTACCTTTAGCCAATTCAAACGCTCTGGTTAGGGCAACCAGCTCAGCAACTTGTGCTGAGTGAGGTGGGCCCATGGGTTCCGCTTCTATGGTGCCTTTGTCATCTACGACTGCGTATCCAGTACACAAGTCTCCCGAGTCCGTCTGTCTGTGGCAACTACCGTCAGTGTAGAAAGTAAAATCTACACCGTCCAGTGGGTTGTCACTGATGTCAGGCCTTGCAGTGAAATTTTGGGTCAAATATTCCATACAATCATGTGTGTCAGTGTCTGTACTAAATCCTCCTTCACCATTACTCTCATCCCCCACCCTTTGTGCCTGTCCAGGCACACCTGGGAGATACGTTGCAGGATTTAGTGCGCTGCATCTCCTTATGGTGATGTTTACAGGGGCCATTAGTGCTAATTCCCACCTTGTAAACCGTGCGGATGAGACGTGTCTGGTTTGGGCAGAATTCAGTAAGGCTGACACTGCATGAGGTGTGTGTATGGTCAGGTTGTGTCCTAGCACTACATCTTCGCTTTTACTCACTAGCAATGCTATCGCTGCAACACTTCGCAAGCATGTGGGGAGGGATCACGCTACCGTGTCTAGCTGAGCGCTGTAGTAGGCTACCGGCCTGCTGGCATTACCATGCTTCTGGGTTGAGACACCTGCCGCACATCCAGCACTTTCCGTACCATACAGTTCAAAGGGTTTCCCATAATCTGGCATACCTAATGCTGGTGCCTGCGTTAGGCACTGTTTTAGTCTCTCAAATGCCAGTTCGGACTCATCTGTGTGCGAAATCCGATCTGGTTTGTTTGATGAGACCATCTCTTGCAAAGGTAAGGCCAGTATGGAAAATCCTGGAATCCAGTTACGACAGTACCCACACATTCCTAGGAACGTGCGGATCTGTTGCTGAGTCTGTGGCAGAGTCATGTTGCGAATTGCCTGTACTCTATCAGTGGTGAGGTGTCTCAGTTCTTGTGTCAAACAATGCCCCAAATATTTTACCTTGGTCTGGCATAATTGCAACTTATCCTTTGAAACTTTGTGTCCCGTATCAGAAAGATGAAACAGAAGCTGTTTCGTGTCTCTCAAGGATGATTCGAGTGAATCAGAACACAGTAGTAAGTCGTCAACATACTGTATTAATATTGATCCGCTCTCAGGTTGAAAGGATTGCAAACAATCATGCAAAGCCTGCGAGAAAATACTTGGGCTGTCAATGAAACCTTGTGGAAAGCGAGTTCAGGTGTACTGTACTCCTCTGTATGTGAATGCAAACAAATATTGACTGTCAGGGTGCAGAGGTACCGAGAAGAAGGCGGAGCAGAGGTCAATTACAGTGAAAAATTTCGCAGTGGGAGGGATTTGC
This sequence comes from Pseudophryne corroboree, assembly GCF_028390025.1. Lineage (NCBI taxonomy): Eukaryota > Metazoa > Chordata > Amphibia > Anura > Myobatrachidae > Pseudophryne > Pseudophryne corroboree. The sequence goes on from NC_086448.1 coordinate 717,415,633, forward strand.
ATAAGGATGACAGCTGGATTTGGCACTACGGGGAATTGGCTCTCAACTATTTTGTTGATCTCCCTTAGATCCTGCACTAGCCTGTAACCCCTCCCCCCGCTCTTCTTTACAGGGAAGATGGGACTATTGGCAGTGCTGGACGTCCTAACCAGAATGCCCTGTTGTAGCTCTATTACTGGGTAAACTCCTAACTCCACCTCTAGCTTTAGAGGATACTGTGGGATTTTTAGAGCTATCCTACCATCTTTTACTTGGACTACTACAGGAGCTACATTTGCCATTAATCCAGTGTCTTGTCCATCCTTGGTCCAAAGTGACTCCGGTATCTGGGAAATCATTTTCTCTACCTTGGACAGACACCTATCTATTACAGCAGTATGCGTCATTAACCTTTGTGGAGAATCTAGCATATCCTGTACTTCCTGAGCGTGATTCTCGGGTATATCTAAGAACACACCTCCAGGAGTACAATATATGACACACCCCATCTTGCACAGTAAGTCTCTCCCAAGTAGATTAGTCAGAGCCGATGCAGCTAGCAAAAAGGAATGCTTGGTCTGCAAAGGCCCTATCGTAATCTCTGCTGGTTTGCTTAAAGGGTAGTGTTGTACTACTCCCGTTACTCCCATGGCTGGAATTGTTCTACCAGTGGTCTTCATACCCACTGTTGAATTTATCACTGACTTGGCCGCCCCCGTATCTACAAGGAAAGGTAGAGATCTACCAGCTACATCAATTGTGACCTCGGGTTCACTTCCAAGGCTCGCAATTAATTTCACTGGCTGCAGACTACAGGTGTGGCCCCGCCCCTATTGTGTGTGGTGACCTCCCCGCAGCGTGCTGGCAGCTACTACATGTGAGGGGGGTAACTGGGAATTATCAGTGACTTGCCAGTCTCTTCTTGGTGGGTACCTTTTTGTTTCCCCTGCATGTGGCTCATAACTCCGTCTCTGCGGTCCCTGATCCCAATTACGTGTGTCTTGTCGTTGTCTAGGGGGTTGGTATACCTTATATGGGTCATTAAACATACAATTCCGTGCAATATGTCCTTCCCTGTTACAGTTATAACATTTTATTACATTTGACTTACCCACTGGGGTCTGGGGCTTTGGCTGAGGTGGCTTTGTTGTAAGGGCTTGTATACTTACTGCCATCAGCTTATCGCCCTGTGACTCCCTGTGTCTCATGATGTTCCGATCATGTTCAATAGCGGTCTCTCTCAAAGCAGCCACCGACAGACCTCGCCAACTTGGTTGAGTGGTCTGTACCCTTGTCCTTAACACTTCATTTAAACCATCCATTAACACAGAAACTGCTACTTCCCTATGATGCACATTTGTCTTAATGTCTTCTATTCCAGTATACTTAGCCATTTCCTGCAGTGCCCGATGGAAATACTCAGAAGCAGTTTCCCCTTCCTTTTATCTTATGGAGAAGATTTTGTTCCACTTGACAACAGTTGGGAAATATACTCCTAATTGCGTGTTGATCTGCTTAACATTTTCCTGATTGTATGCATCTGTGAGAGGCATCTCTTCATCTAACCTACAATCAGTGATAAATCTCGCAGAGTCGATATTGGGGGGCAAACATGCCATCAGCACTGTCCGCCAATCTTTGTTATTGGGTTCTGCGGAGTTACCTAGTTCTCTAACGAACCTTTGGCTTGCAACTAGATCTTTCCTAGGATCAGGGAATTCAGACATAATTGCTCTTAATTCTGTCCAGGAAAAGGGACAATGCATTGCAATGATCCTGACGGGAGTGACTCCCGAAGTGTCAGTTTTCCCATTTGGGACCGAAATTACCTTGACAGGATTAAGTTCAATGACATCACTCTGGGTTGATTCTACAATATGTGGTGTAATTGTTTCTGCGTAGTGTACAGTGCCGTACTTACCTGCCGACACGACCTCACCTGTCCCTCCACTAGAGGCCTTTGCCCTGACCCACAATGTGCCGAAAACGGGGGTCAGGACGCAAAGTCACGCCCCTTACGCGCAGCCACGCCCCTTCCACGAAGCCACATCCCCTTTTCACCCGCGACCGCACCGGGTGTTATAAAAGTAAGTGACGCCTCTGCCTAGATGGGCCAGGTGTTTGTGTCGGCCACTTGTGTCGCTTAGCTTAGTCACACAGCGACCTTGGTGCGCCTCTTTTTTTCTTTGCATCATGTGCTGTTTGGGGACAATTTTTTTTTAAGTGCCATCCTGTCTGACACTGCAGTGCCATTCCTAGATGGGCCAGGTGTTTGTGTCGGCCACTTGTGTCGCTTAGCTTAGTCACACAGCAACCTTGGTGTGCCCAGGCCCGGCGCTACCCGCTCAGCGAAGGGATGCAGTGCAGAGAGGCGCCAGGGTTGGAGAGGCACTGTCCCTGCTCTGCATCCCTTCCCTGCTGTGCTGCCTGTCTCCCCTGCTGCCAGCTACTGCAGTGCTGCGCCTGTCACACTGACAGGCAGCGGCGCCGGCAGCTTGTTGTAGCCTCCTCCTCACCCTCACCTGTGACAACGGGAGTGTCAATGTTCTGCCAAAAAAGGAGGGGGCTGCACGGCTACACGGGACCTCATGGGGAAGGAGCTACACGGACCTCAGGGGGCGGAGCTACACTGACCTGGGGGCGGAGTTACACTGGACCTCAGGGGGGCGGAGCTACACAGGACCAGACCCATGTGTTATCCATGAACCAGCATTCAAAACCAATCTCCCTGAGGCTGCAGCCATCATCCCCTCCCCATATGTCTGCCTCTGCTCCTCGCCTTCTCCACACCATCCCTATCAGCACTCACTGCCTCACTCCCAGTTCCCAACCCTGCATACTTTTACAAGCGCGCAGCGCACAATCACTGCGCAAACCTTCTCCACCCCACCCCCCTTTCCCCCCACCTGCATCCACGACAGCCATAAACCACACACACATCTGGGTAGCAGCGTGCCTATGGCGGAAATGGGCATCCCTGTCAGCCCGGGATCATAGCAATGGAGGCAGAACGAAAGAGGATCAGGACAGGCGGTAAGAGAGTCTTTATCTCTAGCCCACCAGTCCTAATAACAAGAGATGTTCCCCCCTACCCGCAATAGCATATAAAGGATATATACTGTCAATTTGTGAGTGTGCATGAACCTTATAAAGTGTCTGTGTTTATATAATGGACCCTGTGTGGTGTCAGTGTGTATATAATGGACCCTTGTGTAGTGTCAGTGTGTATATAATGGACCCCTGTGTAGTGTCAGTGTGTATATAATGGACCCCTGTGTAGTGTCAGTGTGTATATAATGCAGAGCCGTAACTACGTGTGTGCCAGGTGTGCCTGGCACACAGCGCAGTCGCCCTGAGGGCGCAACTGCCCGAATTCCAAGTCAGCGGCTTGTAGTGAGTCAAATTGACTCATTACAAGCCGCCTGTGCTATGTCCGCCGGAGGAGGAGAGGAGCACCTCCGGAGGCAGAGGAGGAGGAGGAGTGAGGGGGACTCCGGAGCCGCAGCAGCGCTATGTAATTGGTAGCGGCGCTGCTGCAGCTGTCCCTCTCCTTCCACATTGACTGGTCGGCGCTGCTGTGAATGCTGGGAAGTGCTTTCCTCATCCCAGCATTCACAGCGGCAGTTGTCAGCCAATGCGGAAGGAGAGGGACAGCTGCATGCGGCGGCGCCAGCAATTACACTGCCTTGCTGCGGCTCCCGAGTCCCCCTCCCTCCTCCTCCTCCTTCTTCCCTGCCTCCGGAGCTGCCAACACTGAGGAGCCTGACTGCCTGAGCCCGCGGAGAGATGTTAAGTATCTGTCTGTCTGTCTATCTATCTCTCTGTCTATCTATTCTGTCTGCCATAATGTGTAAAAAGGGGACGCTGTCTGCCGATCTGTGTAAAAAGGGGACGCAGTCTGCCGTACTGTGTAAAAAGTGGACACTGTCTGCCGTAATGTGTAAAAAGGGGACGATGTCTGCCGTACTGTGTAAAAAGGGGACGCAGTCTGCCGTAATGTGTTAAAAGGGGGACACTGCCGTAATGTGTAAAAAAGGGACGCTGTCTGCCTTAATGTGTGAAAAGGGGACGCTGTCTGCCGTAATGTGTAAAATGGAGACGCTGTCTGCCGTAATGTGTAAAAAAAGGGGACTCTGTCTGCTGTAATGTGTAAAAAGGGGGACTATGTCTGCTGTAATGTGTAAAAAGGGGGACTGGCTGCCGTAATGTGTAAAAAGGGGAATCTGTCTGCCGTAATGTGTAAAAAGGGGAATATGTCTACCGTAATGTGTAAAAGGGGCTCTACCTGGTGTAGTGGCACTACTGTGCGGCGTAATTTGAATAATGGAGACTAATGTGCACTGTAATATGAATTGGAATTATTTTGTGGCCACTCCCCTTCCCCATGAAGCCATGCCCCTATATTTTTTGCGCGCACTGCCCCTATTTTACATAAGGGGGGGTGCCAATGCCGTTGCTTGCACAAAGCGCTAAAATGTCTATTTACAGCACTGATATAATGGACCCCTGTGTATAGTCATAATGAACCCCTGTATAGTGAGATGAGTACAGACAAGAGAGGTACTATGAGGTGAGTACAGACAAGTGGGGACATTATGAGGAAAGTTCGGACAAGGGGGAACTACAGTATGACAAGAGTACAGACTGGGGAGGAACTATGAAGAGATAACAAGGAGAGGGCACTGTATTGCAATGTATGTTTATTTGAGTACTTATAGACTATGAAAATTCAGCCAGAATTTGAAATTACAATTTAAGGGGCGCTTTTTTAAAATTTGCCCTGGGTAACAAAATATAAATTGCTATACCTTGCTGATGCGCTGTGTTGCTACGGGGCTGTTCCCTGGGATTTGGTTTCGCCTGCCTGAGGAAGGCGAAACAAAATCCCTGATAAACCACGTCTCAGACCCAGATTGCTGCAGGTAGTCGCAAGCGTGATGCGACTGCGCGTGGCTAGGATCAGAGAGCCACATCCATAGTTGTGCGCACGGGGGGTGCCTGGCGCGCACAGTCACCCCCTAATGTCCAGCACCCCCCCACACGCCATGCCTGCAGCACGCTGCTCATTCCTGTGCCTGCCACAGCGCAGGCATTACAGAGTCACACTGACTCATGTTATGCCAGCGCTGCGCTGTCCGCTGCCAGTGCCCCAGAGTCTTCAGAAGTTCAGCAACGCAGCAGCTGCAATGACCGGGTCCCGGCCGGGAGGGGGAGGAGGAGCTGCACTCTCAGCTCCTCCCCCCAGAGTCAATAATGCTGCCTGTGTGGGACTAGCCGGCGGGAGGGGGAGGAGGGGCCGCTCTCTCAGCTCCTCCTCCCATACTCCATAATGCTGCCAGTTTGGGACTTGCCGGCCGGAGGGGGAGGAGGGGCCGCTCTCTTAGCTCCTCCTCCCATAGGTCACAATGCTGCTTGTGTGGGATTCCCCGGCTGGAGGGGGAAGGAGGGGTTGATCTTTCAGCTCCTCCCCTTTCATACTTCTCCACGTGCCCTGATGTCCCCAGCTCCAAAACGTCCATTGGAGGGTAGCAAAGGCGCTGACCATCATGATGTGCAGCAGCACTTGATTGTAGAGGTAGGAGAAACACAATCCTAGATTTGTTCAAGTAGCAAGTGCTGCTCAGCACCTCTTTGTCTCTCCATCGGCCCCCTCTCTCTCTCTCTGTCTTTCTATCTCCCCCTCAGGTCCCACTCTCTCTTGCCCCCCCCTCTCCCTCCCTCTGCCCTCTCTCTCTCTCTCTTGTGCACTATTTCTCCCTCGACCCTCCTCTATCTCTATCTTCACACACACCCCTCTCTCACTTCCCCCCTCCTTCTCCCACTTCCCTGTCTCTCTTTCTCCGCCCCCTCTCTCTCTTCGTCTCCTCCCTTGCCCCTCTTTCTCGGTCTCCCCCGCTGTCTCTCTCTCTCTCTCCCTCTATGCCTCTCTTATGTCTCTCTCTCTGTTCCCCTGCACCACTCTTCCTTCCTCTTCATCCCTCTCTCTCACCCTCACTCTCTCCTATTGCCTAATATAATTCCTCTTCTACATACGCGCACGCAGGGGGGGTTTCCGAGTACCTGGAAACCCCCCCTGCCAGCCGATCAATTACCACAGATGACTGATCATTTATTTAAACAGCGGATCTTTGTACAAATGAGTGTGCTCCTCACCAAGCTCACACCTGCATCGGCGTCTCTACCTATACTCCTCCTCCCGCGTCTCCTTTTGTCGCCTCCCATGTCGCTGCCTATCCCGCGTCTCCTCCTCTCGCGTCCCGCATCTCCTCCTCTCGCCTCCCGTGTCTCTGCTTGTCCCGCATCTCGGCCTCAACCTCCCGCGTCTCCTCCTCTCGCCTCCCGTGTCTCCTCTCCGTCCGTGCCTCTGCCGCGTCTCTTCTCTGCGCGTGCCTCTGCCTGTGCTGCGTCTCTGCCTCTCCCTCTACCTCCCGCGTATCTGATATTCTCTAAAAGCCATTGCCGGTCTGTGGGAACTGATAGCCCTCTAGAGCACTGCACATTCCGGAGGACCAGCTTGTTGGACCACAGGGCTTCCTCCCGACCTGCAGGTAAAATATAACTGCTCATGGGCACCTCTTCTCATTGTGCTGCTGGCTACTGCTGAAATCTCTCTCCCCCCAAGACCCTTCACCGTTCTCTCTCCCTCCCTCATGCCTCTTCCCATGCCCCTCTTTCTCCATGCCTCTCTCTGCCCATGCCCCCTCTCTCTGTCTCCCAATGCCCCCTCTCACCCGTGTCTTTCCCTCCCACCTCTCTCCAGGCCCCACACTCTCTCTTCCCATATCCCCTCTCTCTGCCCATGTACCTCCTCTTTCCCCATGTCCCCCTTCTGTTTCACACCTTGGCCACCTGTCTCACCATGCCTCTCTCTCCTCCTTCCAGTCCTCTTCCTCTCTTCTCTCTCTCCCATGCTCCCCCACTCTCTCTCCCTCCCTAAGCCCCCCTTCTCACTCCATTCCTCTTTCTCTGTCCCTTTCATGTCTTCCCAAGCTCTGTATGTGCGTGCACACACAAATGGGTTTATATATATATATATATATGTGTATGGGGTGAACAGCTGGTACCCGACGAGCGTGACGTCACCCGGCGGAAGTGGTCACGTCGCCATGGAAACAACAGGCCTGCGTTCCACCAGGACCGGAAGACTGCGTTCCAAGACGCGCAGCCCTCCCAGCGGCTGTCACTGCATAGCCGGTCACATAACAGTGACGCTGACTAAGCTAATCTCGGGGTTCTCGAACATGGGACTTGGCCCCAAACCCCCACCACATACACAAAGTAATACAAACATATCACAGCGCAAATATATCCCGTAAGGATATACAAACATATATATATATATTAGCTTACCGATCATCGGGATCCTGGTGGTCACAACACAGACGCCGGAATCCCGGCGGGGGCACCACACTGCCATACCATCTATATATATAACAGCCAATAAGGAAAGCTGTTATTAACGTTATCAAGTCTGTGAAGTGCCGCTATATATTGCTGTGTGTGTATGTATATATATATATATATATATATATAAAATCTCTATCTCACATATCTGGAACCCCCTCTCCCCCTAAAAATCCTGCGTTTGCCACTGTTCTATGCCTCTCTCTCTCTCTCTCTCTCTGTCTACCCCACTTTGTCTGTCTCTCTCTCCATCTCTGCCCCTCTGTCTCCACCCCCTCTCTCTCCCTGTGTGTCTCTCTCTCTGTTCCCCTGCACCTTTCTTCCTTCTTCACCACTCTCTCTCTCCTTCGCTCTGTCTCCCCCTGTCTACCCCCTCTCTCTGTCTACCCCCACTCTCTCTCTCTGTCTACCAGCTCTCTCTCCATCTCCCCCTCTGTCTCTCTCCATCTCTGCTTCCCTCTCTCTCCGTCTCCGCTCCTCGCTCTCCCTCCATCTCTCAATAGGCGTGTTAGTCACTCCCAATAGACGATTATAGACACGCCCCTCCAATCGTGCACCCCCTAATAAAATGTGCTGCGCACGCCTATGGCCACATCTGTATTTGTAGGAGGGCGCAAAATTTAGAGTTTGCAGGAGGGCGCCGAACACCCTAGCACCGGCCCTGGGTGCGCCTCTTTTTTTCTTTGCATCATGTGCTGTTTGGGGCCAATTTTTTTGAAGTGCCATCCTGCCTGACACTGCAGTGCCACTCCTAGATGGGCCAGGTGTTTGTGTCGGCCACTTGTGTCGCTTAGCTTAGCCATCCAGCGACCTCAGTGCAAATTTTAGGACTAAAAATAATATTGTGAGGTGTGAGGTGTTCAGAATAGACTGGAAATGAGTGGAAATTATGGTTATTGAGGTTAATAATACTATGGGATCAAAATGACCCCCAAATTCTATGATTTAAGCTGTTTTTTAGGGTTTTTTAAAAAAAAACACCCGAATCCGACAAAAAAAATTCGGTGAGGTTTTGCCAAAACGCGTCCGAATCCAAAACACGGCCACGGAACCGAATCCAAAACCAAAACACAAAACCCGAAAAATTTCCGGTGCACATCACTAATATATATATATATATATATATATACATCCATGTATTGCCGGCACTCACTTGATAAACAGCATGCCCTGGTGCAGCATAATCGAATTCACAACTCCATATAAGAAATGGCACTCAGAGTCAGCATTAGTAAGCAAAGGACGAATCTGTATTGAAGTTGAGTACTTTCGGGGATAGCACCCCGTCCTCAGAACCTTACAGCAGATAAGACAGATACTACAATGACAAACTTACCCACAATTTAAACCCCCAGTCTCCAATCACCACCGTTCAAGCCTCCCGCGATTCAGCCAGCGTCCACAGCTGGGACCCGACGAGCGTGACGTCACCCGGCGGAAGTGGTCACGTCGCCATGGAAACAACAGGCCTGCGTTCCACCAGGACCGGAAGACTGCGTTCCAAGACGCGCGGCCCTCCCAGCGGCTGTCACTGCATAGCCGGTCACATAACAGTGACGCTGACTAAGCTAATCTCGGGGTTCTCGAACATGGGACTTGGCCCCAAACCCCCACCACATACACAAAGTAATACAAACATATCACAGCGCAAATATATCCCGTAAGGATATACAAACATAAAACATGGACATTAAAAAGACACACAATAGCAGCAGTTTAGTGGAAACTATCTCCAATTGTACAACGAGTATTCTTGATCTACAGAGAAACCCAATGTACAAAAGGAGATAGTGAATGAACATAATCACAGATATTGGACAAAAAACCGGACCTATATATCCACCAAAGGACTAATCATGCAGCCTTCAATCAAGTGTGCCACTCAAAATCATGGACAGACAACCACCCAAATGTAAGGAGGCATATCGTACAGCAAAAGACAGGAACACCAGAGCTAATTTAAACTGTTCCAATTAATCTTATCATTAAGACCTCCTGGCTTAATGGTACCCAGCCTCACAATCCAACGGGATTCTTTAAGCAATAGGGTCTTGGCTCTATCGCCCCCTCGGAGTGATTCTGGGACATGGTCAATCATGAAATATCTAATATCCTCTAATTTATGTTTAAGTTGCTTGAAATGACGGGGAACCGGTTGATCAATCTCTTTACCTGCTAATGATAAGCGTATTGCTGATCTGTGCGCGTTCATGCGTTCCTTGAACATGCGTGTAGTCTGTCCTACGTAGAATAACCCACAAGGACAGACCACCACGTACACCACAAACGACATGTTACAGGTTAGGACAAACCTCATATCATACATTTTATCAACATGTGGATGTTTAAACTTAGTACATGGAACAATAAAACGACAAGTAGTACAGTCGTTGCATGAGTAACACCCAAACGGTTTCCTATATACATTCGGGGTCTGTAGTACATTACGACCTGTAATATCGGTATGCACCAGAAGATCTTTAAGGTTACTACCTCGTCTAAAGGCTGCCACTGGTCGTTTACCCCTAAACATTGGGAGTTCACTATCAGTGCTCACAATGGGCCACAAAGCTTTGGTGGCCTGTTTAATTATCGGACTAGCCACTGTATAGTCACTGGCCCAGGGCAGGATCTGATCTTGATTCCTACTACGAGGGCTTAATAATTCAGATCTAGACATATTTAACACCCTAGACTTTTGAACCAGAAGGGACTTCTTATCATAACCACGAGCCAGAAATTTATCAACAACTATATCAAGTTCCAAAGGAACCGTAACGGCATTGCTGCAAATGCGGGCAACCCGCATCATTTGGGAAAGTGGTAGCCCTTGTTTTAGAGCCGTCGGGTGGTGACTAGATGCTACAAGTAGCGTATTTCTGTCGGTAGCCTTGGTGTATACCTCTGTAATGAAACGGCTATTAGATAGTATCACATGAACATCTAAAAAGTTCACGTCTGTACTACTTGACGTATACGTAAACTTAATTGGGGTATCTAACCCATTAATCTCCAGCATCATATTTTCAAATTCATGTAGACCACCCGTCCATAACAGGAACACATCGTCTATGTAGCGCTTGTAGAGTAGGATGCTCCCCCGATAGCGGCTATTCTGGAAGAACATCCGACTCTCAAGCGCAAACATAAACACATTTGCATAGGAAGGTGCTACGGGAGAACCCATAGCACACCCCCTTAATTGCAAATAAAAACAACCATCGAAAATAAAGTAATTCCGGCATAATGTCAACTCAAGCAACTGCATAAACAGAGAATGATCAAACTCCTCCTGTGGAACAAAAGACTGTATGAATCCCTTCATGGCTTCTAGACCCCCCTCATGAGGAATACTAGTATATAAGCTACTAATGTCCAAACAGCACAATAGAGTCCCAGGGGGGACATCCTGGAAATCATCCAAGAGCTTCAAAAAGGTAGTAGTATCTTTGAGGAAGGTGTCCTGAGCCATGAGACGGGGTTGCAGTACACAGTCCAACAGCTGGGAGACATTCGTGTATAGAGAGTCTCTGGCCGAGATGATCGGCCTTCCCGGAGGTTTCTGACTATCTTTATGCAATTTGGGAATCGTATAGAGTACTGGGACTCTAGGATATTTCACGCATAATACTTCACAGATCTTACTAGTAATTTTGTGACTTTGAACTGCCTCTTTAAGAATAGCAAATAATTCGCTCTGAAATTTAGAAGTAGGGTCACTATGTAATTTCTTGTAAACAGAATGATCTGAGAGTTGCACCATTACTTCATTCTTATAGTCCCCCAGGTTCTGGACGACTATGGCGCCCCCCTTTTCGGCTGGTCTGATAGTAATATCTTCATAGGATTTCAGTTGTTGTAAAGCCATAAACTCAGATTTAGATAAGTTGGGTCTAATTTGATGTGGTACCTGAGTAAATTTATTAACTGATTCATCCAATAATCGGCTAAATGTTCTGATAGATGGATTATTTGAAACCGGATCAAATGTGGATCTTGATGATTTTTTCAAAAATGATGAAAATACTGTATTACCACTATCAAATTGCTTCCCGTGAAAATGTTCCTTCAGTCTGAGTTTACGTGAAAACTGATGGAGATCCCGCTTCCAATTAAATTCATTAAAGAAATTTGTGGGTACAAAACTGAGACCCCTATTCAGAACTTGTAATTCTAACGGGCTCAGGGTCCTATCCGAAAGATTAAAAATTAAATTTTCTTCTTGTCTTGTACTTTTCTGGTTCCTCTGGTTCTGGCCACCCCTGCGGGTGGGAGGTCGTCTTTGGTCTTTGACGTATCTTTTTTTGCTGCACCTAAAGGGACTGCACCAGACCTGTTACCCGCATCGGATTCGGAAATCACAAAGTCACTATCAGTACTGGATCTATTATCAGTATTGCGTTGATTAGATCTATTCCTCTGCCATGGTCTGCGTTTAGACAAGGAAAGAGAATTGCCTTGATTGCCACCACCGCCCAGCCAATTATACACACGGTTTTCATCGTAGTCGGCATCCACTGCAAACCTTTTACTCCTTTTGAATTTCAGGAGCTCCCTACGGTATTGGTCACACTGGGATTCCAGTCTCTGCAGCCAATTGCAGCTGGTGTCCTCCTCCAGCGTACTCTTATGGAGCATAAGGTGGCGATTTTCTGTCTTGTACTGTGTAATTCTCTATTGGCTTCTTCCACCACTAAAATGATAAGGTCGAAGGCACACTTATTGAGTATGGCAACCCATTTACGGACAAAGTCCGGATTGTTACGTCCTATTGTAGGGACATTTTTCACCCTAAACCCCCTAGGGATTTTCCGGTCTCTGTAATAATCAGATAAAGAAATGCTATGTAACAAAAAGTCAATTTCGCTGCGTTTTAACCTCAACAACTGACGATATACATCATCCGCATTGAACGCCACATCCTCCACTGATAGCACTTCTTTAGACAAAATTCTTTCCACTTCAATGCTACTGAAACTAAAAGTCTCCCCCAAAGGGGTCGCGGTGGCTCCAGTGCCACCAACATGGTCAACAGGAGCTGGGCTGGCTATATCCGGCTCCATCAGCTCAGCAAGTTCACCAAACAATCAGAATAAATATGTCCAACACAATGTGGGTAGAGGAATACAGTCTCTAGAGGGTAACAGCGGTATACACAAAGCCGGTGCCCTGCAACATGTGCTAAGCAGCACAATAACATACATCCATGTATTGCCGGCACTCACTTGATAAACAGCATGCCCTGGTGCAGCATAATCGAATTCACAACTCCATATAAGAAATGGCACTCAGAGTCAGCATTAGTAAGCAAAGGACGAATCTGTATTGAAGTTGAGCACTTTCGGGGACAGCACCCCGTCCTCAGAACCTTACAGCAGATAAGACAGATACTACAATGACAAACTTACCCACAATTTAAACCCCCAGTCTCCAATCACCACCGTTCAAGCCTCCCGCGATTCAGCCAGCGTCCACAGCTGGGACCCGACGAGCGTGACGTCACCCGATGGAAGTGGTCACGTCGCCATGGAAACAACAGGCCTGCGTTCCACCAGGACCGGAAGACTGCGTTCCAAGACGCGCGGCCCTCCCAGCGGCTGTCACTGCATAGCCGGTCACATAACAGTGACGCTGACTAAGCTAATCTCGGGGTTCTCGAACATGGGACTTGGCCCCAAACCCCCACCACATACACAAAGTAATACAAACATATCACAGCGCAAATATATCCCGTAAGGATATACAAACATAAAACATGGACATTAAAAAGACACACAATAGCAGCAGTTTAGTGGAAACTATCTCCAATTGTACAACGAGTATTCTCGATCTACAGAGAAACCCAATGTACAAAAGGAGATAGTGAATGAACATAATCACAGATATTGGACAAAAAACCGGACCTATATATCCACCAAAGGACTAATCATGCAGCCTTCAATCAAGTGTGCCACTCAAAATCATGGACAGACAACCACCCAAATGTAAGGAGGCATATCGTACAGCAAAAGACAGGAACACCAGAGCTAATTTAAACTGTTCCAATTAATCTTATCATTAAGACCTCCTGGCTTAATGGTACCCAGCCTCACAATCCAATGGGATTCTTTAAGCAATAGGGTCTTGGCTCTATCGCCCCCTCGGAGTGATTCTGGGACATGGTCAATCATGAAATATCTAATATCCTCTAATTTATGTTTAAGTTGCTTGAAATGACGGGGAACCGGTTGATCAATTTCTTTACCTGCTAATGATAAGCATATCGCTGATCTGTGCGCGTTCATGCGTTCCTTGAACTTGTGTGTGGTCTGTCCTACGTAGAATAACCCACAAGGACAGACCACCACGTACACCACAAACGACATGTTACAGGTTAGGACAAACCTCATATCATACATTTTATCAACATGTGGATGTTTAAACTTAGTACATGGAACAATAAAACGACAAGTAGTACAGTCGTTGCATGAGTAACACCAAAACGGTTTCCTATATACATTCGGGGTCTGTGGTACATTACGACCTGTAATATCGGTATGCACCAGAAGATCTTTAAGGTTACTACCTCGTCTAAAGGCTGCCACTGGTCGTTTACCCCTAAACATTGGGAGTTCACTATCAGTGCTCACAATGGGCCACAAAGCTTTGGTGGCCTGTTTAATTATCGGACTAGCCACTGTATAGTCACTGGCCCAGGGCAGGATCTGATCTTGATTCCTACTACGAGGGCTTAATAATTCAGATCTAGACATATTTAACACCCTATACCTCTGTAATGAAACGGCTATTAGATAGTATCACATGAACATCTAAAAAGTTCACGTCTGTACTACTTGACGTATACGTAAACTTAATTGGGGTATCTAACCCATTAATCTCCAGCATCATATTTTCAAATTCATGTTGACCACCCGTCCATAACAGGAACACATCGTCTATGTAGCGCTTGTAGAGTAGGATGCTCCCCCGATAGCGGCTATTCTGGAAGAACATCCGACTCTCAAGCGCAAACATAAACACATTTGCATAGGAAGGTGCTACGGGAGAACCCATAGCACACCCCCTTAATTGCAAATAAAAACAACCATCGAAAATAAAGTAATTCCGGCATAATGTCAACTCAAGCAACTGAGAGCTTCAAAAAGGTAGTAGTATCTTTGAGGAAGGTGTCCTAAACCATGAGACGGGGTATATATATATATAAAATGTGTTGCTGCGAGAGGCACTCAGAGGACTTCTCTTAACACACTTGCACAACCACAAGTACAGTACTGACGTTTTAGAAATGTACTTCCTTCTTCAGAGTACAAAACACAGGTGTAGACAGGCTTACCTAAATAGATCCCAAACCCCTGATCATTATGAAATTATGTGCCTAGTTCATAGCACACTTGATGCTAATGGGGGTCATTCCAAGTTGTACGTAGCTGTGCTAAATTTAGCACAGCTACGATCAGACACTCAGACATACGGGGGGACGCCCAGCACAGGGCTAGTCCGCCCCGCATGTCAGTGCCGCCCCCCCCCCCCCCGCGCGGAAGTGCAAAGGAATCGCACAGTGGCGATGCCTTTGCACTTCAAGAGTAGCTCCCAACCAGCGCAGCTTTAGCGTGCTGGCCGGGAGCTACTCGTTGCTCCCCAGCCTGCAGCGGCTGCGTATGTGATCACGCAGCCGATGCGGGCCGCTCCCCACACGGTCCAGCCACGCCTGTGTTGGCCGGACCGCACCCACGAAACGGCATTCCACCCCCTCCCGCCCAGCGACCACCTCTGCCTGTCAATCAGGCAGAGGCAATCGCAGCCCAGCTACGGC
This sequence comes from Pseudophryne corroboree, assembly GCF_028390025.1. Lineage (NCBI taxonomy): Eukaryota > Metazoa > Chordata > Amphibia > Anura > Myobatrachidae > Pseudophryne > Pseudophryne corroboree. Next base: position 717,430,829 of record NC_086448.1, read on the forward strand.
CTTCGGCCGTCTGGCATGCGCCGCACATGCGCAGTGGGTTATGCGCAGTGGGTTCCCGTTCGCTCGGCTGCAATAAAAAGCAGTGAGCGAACGGGTCAGAATGACCCCCTATGTACATCGTGCTCTTCTGATTATATTATGCAGGTATTGAAGACAATATGCTTTTGCTTAATCATTTGTTCTCCTCTGACTTGCACTGTTCTCCATTTATTTCTGTGCATTTTCTGTTTACACAGTTTCCATGGTAACCGGGGGGTTTTAGCAATGTAGGATGGTGGGAACATTATGATGACATCATCATGCCCGCCCACCTCCCGGGAAGCCATGCTGTGGGTGTCTCTCTGCACTGGTTTTGGGCTCTATTTATGTAAGCCTGTTTACACTTGTGTTTTGTACTCTGAAGAAGAAAGTAAATTTCCGAAACGTCAGTACTGTACTTGTGGTTATGCAGTGTGTTTCTTTATGAGAAGTCCTCTGAGTGCCACACATTATTTATTCCTTTTGAATGGCACTGGGGCTGTGTACATCATTTACATAGAGTGCCGGGCTTGCAAAACATTTATATACATATATATATATGTATTAGAAAGAATGCCTTTATCTTGCGCTATGACTCTAATAAGCAGATCCTCTTAATAGACCCCCTGTTTGTAAGGGTACCACAATAAAAATATAATAAAATATTGGAGGGTGCTGATTTACTATTGGATTGTAGAGAACAATAGTGAGTTAGATAGAATAAATATTTACTACCCAGAAATTATGCCCATCAAGGCTAACAATAATTGCTGATAATAAAATTGAACATAAATTTATTCACATAAGAAATTGTAACAGTTATAAAAAAAACAATGTACATCCACAATCAACTTGGCATAAAAGTTCCAGTATTTGATAATGTTAGACCATAGAAAAGATGACTCCATTGGCAGCAGCATTATTTTATTTGTATAGATGTGGATGTTTTAAGAAAGCAAACCTACGCGTTTCATCCCAAGGACTTCATCAGGGGTTGTATCGGTTGGAAAGTGAATATTCACAGTAAGAATTTAAATGGTAAATTGCTCTACACTTTTCACAAATTGATGGGAGTTCAATATATGACTCAATCAATAGAGGCAGTAATTCAAATTTAGAAGAGTTAGCATCTTAAACACAAAGCACAACAGATTTATCCACCATAAATTCTGTCAAAAAGGCTATAGAATTAGAAATTGAAATCTAAACCAAGGATAGCGAATCTTAACCAAAGGGTACAATTGATTTATACGCAACAAATGTTGTTAAATAACAACAAGTTTGCCTCTACATGTGCTCCTTTTCAGAGATCCAAAAGAGATCTGTGCATTTGCATTGCTTGCCTACAGTGCAGGGTGGGCCAGGATCAAGGCAGAGGGACTAGCAGAGGGGGGAGCCCCAGCTATGATCTTTCTTCCAGTGGGGCAGCTCTGTGCGTTGGGCATTTATGTTGCTCATTTATCCCTCTGCTGACTGGTATTATTGTACTCTTCTGTATGTTAGACCATCCGGGCCCTGAGAGCTTAACTATCAGCTGGCCAATGTAAGGAAAAATGGCAGGTGGTGCTCCCGTGAAAAAGGCTCTGTGGAAAATACTGGGGGGGGGGGGGGGTATCATAGGAACACATACTATAAACATACCCTCCAACATGACCCATTCCATTAGGTACAAAATAGTCTGCTCCTGGATTTCCTTGCCAGTGGAAGTCCAGGAGCAGATTCACACTCATGGAGGTGGTAACACAGAGGCACACTTAGGGAAGGTGGCAAAGGCACACATACTGTAGAGTAGGAAACGTCTGTGTGCCTTTATTACAGTGGATTTAGAAACTATATGGCATGGCAGGTAGGTACAAGAAGCAGGAAGAGGAGGAGAATAATGGAGGAGAATTGGGAGCAGGGAGTAGGAGGAGACCATGGTCTGACTGAAACATCTGCCATCTAATGAGAGTTGCATGCCCAGCGTTCCTGCCCACCATCTAAATCCCGTTTTGCAGCTGAAACCTGCAGCTGGTCACTCACTGTCATTCAGGGTCAGCTGGTGAATCCGGCAGCAAGCTGCTTCTTAGTCACAGAGCGACCATATATGCGCCACAGGGCCCCTTGTGACCCCAGGCCCAGTACATTTGTATCAGCTGTACCTGATGTTTAATATGTATGTACTAATGGCAATGGTATAAGCAGAGTAATAGCAGATCCTGTCACCAAAACAGTCTAGGGACTTAACCAGTGTCGTTATTTATTGAGTAATGTAAAGCTTTGTTAGCAGGCATTCTCCAGGTATATTTCCGTGTCTCTCTGGAGCACATCCAAGTTCCACTGTGGAACCACAGTAACAAGATGAGGCCGCCCCATACACAGAGGACCAACCGGTGGCCATCTTAGTTATGGATTGAAACCTCCCTAAAGGTGCAATATGGAGACTGCACAGTAGTGAACTCCACATTTCAACACCTAAAACGGGAGTGGGACATTTATTGTATAGTTACCGCAGAAGTGGGATTGTATTGTGAATTGCAGTAGTAATAAAACCTCAGTTACTACTACACCATTATGGTAATGTATGTAAATTTCCCCTAGTGTGTGATAGGTCTTCCAAAGTAAGCATTAATGTGAGGACCTGTGCCCTTTTCCTAATTTTTTGTTTTGTTTTATTAACATGAGTGTGACACTAGAGAACACTTTAATGTCTGTTCTGCCCACTGACATCAGCATCTAAATAGGTCCCCAGGATGCTGAGTGCACAGCCCTGTATTTGGTAACAGCACATTAAAATTGCTTAGAGGGGAACCAATCTTATGAAGTTGCATTGAATGTTGGAGTCAGCATGGAAGAGCTCAAAGCAGAACTAATCTACTGTACAATATGATTAATTCCTCTCTGGAGCAGCATAGCCACCCAGGTAAGTAAGGGGGAAAGCAGTTGGGTGAATAATACTATAAGGGAGAGGAAATAAATCAAGAACAAGTTTGAAAAGCATGATGAAGATGATAATAATGATGCAAGGAGTAAATTGAGAATTATAATAGTAAAAGAAAGTTAAGGATAGAGGATGAAATGGAGAGTTAATGAGGAAGAATAAAGGATTAAAGATTGGTAAAGAATGAAGATTATTGACTGATGGATAAATGAATACGGGTGGGATGTATCAAACCTTGTAAAGAGGTAAAATGGAGTAGTTGCCAAAACAAACTAATCAGCTTCTGTGATTTCAAAGACTGTGCTAGACAAATGACAGTTATAAGCTGATTGGTTGCTTTAGGTAACTTCACTTTATGTACAGTATCTCCACGGTTTCATACATCTCCCCCAAATGTTCACCTAAAAACAAAAACTTGGTGGCACATCTTAATGAAATGTGCTCTACACCTCAATAGTTACAAATAAAAACTTGCAAGCAGGGCCACAGTTTGTAAAGCAAGTACAGCTCCACTTCAAGTTTCAGAAATAATGCAACACGCCACCTGAGGAAACAAGCCTTTTTGACATTAGGCATTTGTTGTACGTTATTCAACAGGGATGTTATTATACGGGGATGGAGCCTGGGACCAAATGTATGGACTAATCTCTGCAGAAGGATTGCTGGACCTCGAAGTTCCTTAGCAAGTTCGGACATTTATCTGACAGCAAATCCAGTTAAGTGACTCTTTATACACATTGCCTACTCAAATACACTAGTTTAATAAATATATTTTTTTATTTTAGATCTGTATTTTAGATTTGTATACCTCCATGTGATAAAACAGTTAGGTTAAATTGATACCTTCATGTGCTTTTTTGTAACCAATTTATTGCACCAAGATGTGTGGTTGATTAAACTTTATTTGAAGTATTGAACCGGGCTGAATATACACACATCTGAGGTGCATGCTACTGTGTGATTATAAAGTGATTACACCTGACATCCAGGTATATAACTCCGTGGGTGTGAGTAGTTTGGATCCTTGCTTCCTGAAAAAGCTGCCTTGTAGTGCGGGGAAACGCGTTGAAGATACGAGGGTCTGCAAAACCTCCTGCATTCAACAACATTATCTGCACTTCTATCGGCACCCACAGCTTCTGCTGAATGATCACTGGACCTCCCGGTACAGCCGCAGCACTTCCATACCGGCTCCAGCAGTGGGTCTCGGGCGTCAGCAGCTCGATCCCACTGGTCCGGCTTCACCAGCCTAATTGTCCAGTCAACTGTGTGCCTAGTGGTGCGGGCTCCGACAATTACAACGGACCGAGACATCAGCCCAGTCGGAAGCCCCTGCATGCCTCAGCTGTGAGCTCCCTGTTATAGAATTTGGGGACGTACCATCTGCACATCATTTGGAGACATTCATGTCCAGCCGGTAAGCCATGGTATTGCCCTTTACCGTGGGCGGATTCCTGTACAATCTCGGACCTCTCCCAGTGCAGTCTTCACCCACTGTTGCCTACACATCGTACATCCCTTGGAGCTTGTCACACACATACCGGGAAGCCGCAGCTGCAGCCCACAGTAGCATGCGGATCCCAGTGTCTAAGTTCAGTTATCACAGGACATTGTCCATACATCCCTGGACACTTCATCATTTTCATTCAGCAGACAGTGTGTCGGAGTCCTGTTAATCAATTATTTCTCATCTGTAACACGGGACACTTTACAGGTATTAATCCATGGTTACCATTAAATGCCTGGTCAGGCTATATGATTATTGATAGCCTTTTATCATTCAGCTGGTAATACAGTATTGCTAATACTCATTGATAACAATTAAGTTTTATGCAGGTTGTTGTGAATATATATGAAAAAACAACACCAGTCAGCCAAAAAAAATTGGTCTATTAAAACCTCTGGTGAACTGGTTTGGTTTTTTTCAACTGTTACTGATTATTTTACAAAACTCTCATACATTGTATTTAATATACAGTTTAACCCCCGGGAGGCTATGTGTATATATATGTGAATAAATTGTATTTATTTTTTATCACTGGTTGCATATGTATTATTAAGCGCCAATTGGGATTATTTGCATCTTTGTTCTTGGTTTAAGAGGCTGGCATACCTCTTTCCCAATCGGCTGCTGATATACACTGGCTAGGAGCGACATTTAGTACAGCGCCCTAAAGCTAAAACTCTTCAGTTTAATAACCATGACTTTTTTTTCTAACATATAAAAAATGTTCACTGTTGGGAACATTCCATGAGTAAGAATCTGGGCAAATGCAATGTTTGTGGTAAAGAATCAATCACCAAAGATGCTGACTTAAGTGCTTCTTGGCAGCTGAAATTTTTCCTTGAAATCGATGGCAACTATTCCTCAGTATTGAAGTTTAGTCCTATGTTGATATAAATTTCTAAATAACAAAACATCACTTGAAATCTAAAATTATGACTTAAAAACAATGTTTTATTACTATGGATTTGGAGGGAATGTAATCATCCTCCACATGGCTCCAGTAAAAAAACACAATGGAATAAAGCAAATGTTGGTAGAATCCAGGGACGTAACTATGGGTATGAGCTGTGCCATCGCACAGACGCATGTCTCTGGGGGCTGCACCATCGCTGCCACATAGTCCCTGATTCTGGCAGTGTGGCTGCCATTTACAGTTAATACGGGCAGTGTTAGGAAGGCAATATTTTCCTTTCCAGGCTGCTCCACCTCCTCCCTTCTCCCAGCCCAACTCTGCCTGCCTCCAGGGCCCTCTGACCCTCTGCACCCAGCTTCAGCCCCTGCAGTGTGTGGCTAGTTACTGGGGGCTGGCCCCTCCTCTGAGACAGCCCTGCACCCTTCTCACCTCCCACTTCATATGTTCCTCACCTCTTCTTCCTCTCACCTTTGTTCTCTCCTTTGTCCTCCTACCCCCTTCCTCACGAAACCCCCGTGACCTCCCCATTTCCAACTATAAATACTGCACGGTATATGCACCCATGATCCATAGAATTGCATGAGTCTCCTGAAACTGTTACCTGAGATCCTGGTAGGAACTGTGTTAAACTGGGCTAACTGCCACCGATGAGTTTTTTTGTATTTCTTTTGAATCATGTATTTTTTGAGTTTTTCAAAGTACAATACAGAACAAAAACAAAAAACATATTCATTGATGAAGAAAATAGAAAAAATAAAAAGGTGCCATCAATAAAAAGGTACAGATAAACTGAAATCCGTCTGTGTGTCAATTTGTCTTATCAAAATATAGCAAGGTCACAGGAAACTCCTACAAATGTAAAGGAGGGTACACACGGAGAGATCCGTTCTTAAAATCTAAGCAATCTGACTAGATTGCTTAGATTTTAAGCACAAATCTCTCGTGTTTATGCCCCACAGTGATAGTGATGTGCGGCCCCGCACGGCGCTATCACCGGTGCTAGATTGGCCTGCATCCAGGCACAATCTAGCACATCGCTTATTTCACCCGATGGGTAAAATGAGCAGCCCCTCCCCCCCCCCTCACTCTGCACACATTGCGCTGTGCTGAGCGGGGGGGGGGGAGATGTGTACTGAGCGGTCTGTGACAGATCGCTCATCACACATCTCTCCCCGTGTGTACAGTGCTTAAGCGTAGCATCTGTGATGACTAATAATAGCATGCTATCAACGGAAAGGCAAGAGTAGTACGGTGTTACTGTATTGCTTATTACCATATCATACATTTAGGCGGTTCGATAGAGTCCTGTCAGGTCTACCCAATCTAGAGCTACACCAACCATCACACTTCTCAGAAAATTTAGATATAGAACCACATATTTTGAGCATATGACATTCATGTCGAGCCACATCGTTAACCAATGCCCTCCAATGACATATATTGGGAGAATCATCTGAAAACCAGACTTTTGCTATAATCACCTTAGCTAGAGTAGTAAGACAGAGGACATATCTATAAATTGTGACTGAGTGTGACTCCTCAAGATCTAAACCGAATAAACATACTGTATCCTCGGATTTATAGCAGGAAGTGAAGGAGTATTGAGCAACACATTCCTCCATATGGTATCCGTTTGGCAGGTTGACCCTACTTAGGTCGACAGTCACTAGGTTGACCACTATTGGTCGACATTGACATGGTCGACATGGACAAATGGTCAACACATGAAAATGGTAGACACAGGAGAGGTCAACACATGAAAAGGTCGACATGGCATTTAAAAAAAATAGAGAGATTTTTAACTTTTTCATACTTTACCATCGACGTGCACTACGATTGGGAATAGTAACCTTACCCGCAGCATGGCGAGTGAAGCAAGCCATGCAAGGGGACGCAGTACACGAATTGGGGTTCCTGGTCATGTTACAGAAAAAAATTACACCAAAAACAGTTCAAAAATCCACATCGACCTTTTCATGTGTCGACATGTACGTGTCGACCATTTCCATGTGTTGACTATTTGTCCATGTCGACCATGTCAATGTCGACCAATAGTGGTCGACCCAATGACTGTCGTCCTTAACATGTTCGACCATTCATACCAGAACCAGATTTCAAAAAAAATTTTTTATGTCCTTCATAGAGTTTATCATACCCCCTTATTTTTGCAGAAAGCTGTCCTTAGAGATAATTCCTTTTGCCTCAAGTGTCGGGCTAATAGCTCTGGGTTTTGGCATATGATATGGGACTGCCCCAAGGTTGATGTATTTTGGGAAGACATATGGAGGGGTTCTGGTATGAATGGTTGGAGTGGTGTATTTAATATACCCAAGTATTTGGATCAAGTGTTCAATAGATAGAGGTCCCACATCCGATTCCCATTTCAGTCGAAGGCGATTTAATTGGTCCGGATTTAATCTATCATTAATAGCAGCATATGTAGAGGAAATTTTCCCTTTCAGGCCCAAATTAAATAACAACACTTTAACAGGTGAGTCTGAGATCACCAGGGAACCGTGAGAAAATTGGGCATATACAGCATGTCGTAGTTAGAAGTACTTAAACAAATCAGTATTGGTGATGCCAAATTTCTCCTTCAACTGTAGAAAGGACTTGAAAACTCCCCCTTGATACTCGGGGAGTATTATCTGTGGGTCACAGATAATATTCCCTGAATAATCCAAATGTTATCTAAGGATAATTTATACAGCACAGAGTATGTGTTATTAAACCATAGCAGAGTGCAGCTATCCTGATCTGACCAGTCATAAAGAAAATGGGTAAAACGCCAGACCAGTTGGGCCTGACAAAGCAAATGGGGCAATCCAGCAACCGACAGACCAGAGAGTAGAAATTGAAGAGGAGAAAAAACAAACAGAGGAGCACCCCACCCGCTCAGCCAAGAATCCCACCATAGTCAGGTACACCGTGCCCATAGTCCAGCTAGATAAATGTGTCAGCTGTGCAGCTATATAATAAAACCTAAGATTCGGGAGACCCAATCCCCCTAATAGCTGGGACTTATACAGTATACAGTTTTAATGGAGACTCTTGTTTCAAGTGTGAGCGCACATGTGATTTAAGGATTTTTTGCTTAATTAAAAGGCTGCTGGTTTAATAAAATAATCTCTTATTCCTTAAAAACAACAGACTAAATAGACATTACCAAAAAAGAACATCACAATGGAAATCACAGTAAGAAGTTTTTCCTAAATATGATAAAATATAAATCCGCTCTGGCCAATTAGACTTTTTGGTCAATCAGTACTTTGCATGCATGCCGGTAGGTTAGTAATTGGTTAAAGCAAAGCACAGTCTTTAAATACAGTCTTAGTGGTTAAAAGTCTGTTTCCTCCCTCCAGGGAATTTTTAGTAGCAGTGTTAGTGTTGATTATAAAAGTTGTTAAGACTGCATAATTCCCACTCTTAAGGAAGTGAAGGTGCCTTATTAAGAATTGACAAGCAACACAGTTCATTAATGTGTGACAGCTTTGCTCAGGTAATATTGTGTAATACGAAATCACACTGGTCAAAGGATGCAATGCTGGTAAGTTTAGTGATCACTTGTTCCCCCGGCGTGACACTCATGTGGGCAGTGCTTACCCTTCTACTCCGCGGCGGTTCTGGTGTCTCCGGCTGGGCTAGATCATGCTGGTGGCGTGCAGCTATTTCCAGCAGAGCGATGACACACTGACAGCGTGTAGTGAAGAAAATTTTCGACGGACACCCCAGAGGTACGCCAACTCTACCGAGTCAAATGCCTTGACAGCGTCAAGAGACACCACCACTGTCCCCGACACAACTAAGTCACTCCTCTGTAGATGGCAGAACAGTCTACGCAGGTTCTGGGTGGTAGATTTACCCGGCATTAACCCTATCTGATCCAGGTGAATGATAGATGTAATAACCGAATTCAGATGAGTTGCCAAAACCTTCGCCAAGACTTTAACATCAGTGGTCAACAGGGAAATGGGCCGGTAAGACTGTGGCATCAAAGGGTCTTTCCCTGGCTTAACTAAAACAATAATATTGGCTTCAGACATACAGTAGATTGTGAAAGAGTTCCCCATTCAAAGAGTGAATTAAACAAATCCAACAAGTAACGAATGAAGAACTCTTTAAATGTTTTGTATACTGCCACAGGAATCCCATTACACCCAGGGGCCTTTGAAGCAGGGAGAGAATAGAATGCAGCCTCAATCTCCTCCAATGTAAACGGTGCGTCTAAGGCCTCAGTATCCTACCGCGGAATACACGGTAGTTCATCTTGAGCCAAATATTCCCGAAGTTGCTCAGCAGAATAGGTCTGAGAGGTATATAAGGAGGAGTAGTAATCACGGAAAGCTCCCACCACCTCCGCCCCAGAATAGCATAACCGGTCATTAGAATCATGCACACACTAAACAACATTACTACTAGATTCAGCACGGGCCAAATAGCTACCACCCATCTCCGCTTGAAAATACTGCTCATGCCCAGAGAAAAGAAGCTAACACCTAGATTTTTTAAACAAATAGTCAGACAACTCCCACTGTGTATCTTGACACACCTTCCTGTCAGACTGTAGTTGTGAAAGAATATATTGAGCCTCTAACTTCCGGCACAGGGCTTCCAGACGCACCTCCTCCCTCCTATTAAACAATTGAATTTCAGAGATAAGTTTAATAAATAAACCACGCATGAACGCCTTAAAGGCGTCATGTCTAATTGCTGGGTCTGGATATGCTAAATTATCAGTATGAAACCCTTCCCAGGATGCAACTAAATCCGAGCCTGCCCCCCTATAAGGTTAACCAAAAAGGATTAAGTTTCCACATTCTCGCTCCTTTATCCTGATCTGCTTTCAAAGTGAGGGAAACAGGGGAATGATCTGAAATACCCCGCAAAAGGTATTCCTCCCCCCACCACAGCCGGTGATAAATCAGGGGGAATTAAACCTAAATATAACTACCTATATGGGAAAGAGTGTGAAAAGTAGCCGAGTGACATGAAAATTGGCTAACATCAGAATGTCGATCCCTCCATATACTGTATCAACCAATCCCAGTTCTGTAACTAAATGTGCAAACAGGGTAAAAGAGGGAGACTGAGGAGCAGGCACAGCTGCCTCCCGCCATCTGTCCAAATTTTTGTCCATGACATTATTAAAGTCCCCTAAACATATTATTATAGGGGTCGCAGAGGATTGGGCAATAAACCTGGCAGCATGACGTAGAAACTTGTTGTTATGGGGAGAAGGGACATACACAGCTAGTACATGTAACAATTTGCGGTTAACATACTGTAGGCAGACAGAAAAACATACCTGCCATATATATCTACTCCACATAAGTCTAAATAAAACTGTACCGTTTTCTTGATAAGCACAGAGACACCCCTAGCTTTGCTAGAGAATGTAGAGTGAAACATATGACAGACCCACGGTTTCTTAAGTGCCAGAGTTTTGCTGCCAAGTAGGTGAGTCTCTGACAGACATATGATATCGGCCTGATATTTTTTAACCTGTGACAGGACCAATGACCCCAATCTTATCATTCAGATCAGCCCCCTAACATCCCAGCCGAGCAGGTGGAGCCCAACAGAAGTAACAGCCATAGAAGTTGAAAAAGAAAGGAATAGCGGAATGGGAGAGTAAAAATTATAAAAGAGAAGTGGGATAACCCTCCACGACAAGGCAGAACATGTTTCAAGGAGAAGTAGCAAACAGCAGTAGGAACAGGGCCGGTTCTACGCCTTTTTGCGCCCCGGGCGGGTCGTGGGCGTGGCTTCATACAGGGGGCGTGGTCAGTTACGCCCTCTGTACAGTAGTAGCGCAGCTAAATTGCTGTGCGGTGCGCGATGATGTCATCGCGCACCGCACAGTAAAGGTCCTCTCCACGAAGGGAAACTAGATGCTACGCGTCTAGTTCCCTTAACAGCGGGACGCCCTTCACAGCGGGACGCAGCGGCAGTGGGACACAGCGGGCAGCAGGGGGCACAGCAGTAGTGGATCTTGCCATGGTGCGGTGTACTCCGGAAGGCGCCGGCGCCCTCCGGAAGGTGGCACCCCGGGCAAAAGTCCTGCTTGCCCATTGCAAGATCCGCTACTGAGTAGGAATCTTTGGACACTAAACATCTAAGCAGTTTCCAGCAGAGGCGTAACTCTGGGAGGCAATGGAGTCATCTGCCGCCGGGCTCCTGCTCTGAAGGGGCACCTCTCTTCTCATTCTGTGAAATCTTTCAATTAAGTTAATTGATATCCGCAGCTATCTCTTCAGTGGCCGACTTCCTCACTGTTCCCTGCACCTTACAAGTCATACCCTTTTTATTATAGCTATACATTTTACAAGTATCATACCCAGGATTATAACCCATGACCTATTACACTGGAAGCAGTCACCTTACTGATGAAGATATTTTCTCCTGTATAGTAAACATGAGAATTCTAACTATATGAAGTTACTTCTTTCACAATTACAAGTAACTTCATATAGTATGAATTCTCATCTTCCTATGCAGGAGCAAATAGCTCTATCAGTAAAGTGTCTTCCGTAGTGTAACAGGTCATGGCTTCTAATCCTGGTTATGACTGCTAAGAAATATGTGATTTAAAATAAAAGACAATTAAATGTATATATGAAGTATATACATTTTTATTTCAGAACACTGTATATATTTATCTCAGAGGTTCCAAAACGCGGTCCTGAAGGCACCCCAACAGTCCAGGATTTAGGTATATCCATGGCTCAGCACAGATGGTTAAATCAAATTGACTGAGGTGCTAATTAAGTCACCTGTGGCCAAGCATGGATACATTTAAAACCTGGACCATTAAAGGTGCCTTGAGGACCGCGTTTGGGAACCTCTGATTTATCTAAATTTAGGGGGGGGGGGGCACCAATTTTTATCTTGCCTCCGGGCACCTGGGACGTACTTACGCCACTGGTTTCCAGCATATACAGTAAAACTTTAAAAAACACACACAATAATAGAAACTGATGGCATGAAAACAAACAACATTTTCCCACCTACACATCCACCCTGTATAACCTTGAGAACCCATAACTAAATAACAAAATAAGAAAAAAAAATAGCAATCAAACCGTCCCTAAAGAAACCAAGCTAAAGGATATTCAGCAGAGACTCTCCACTAACAAATACAAAGTACAGTATGGTTCCCTGACGCCATACAACAATCAATGAAAATATGAACACATGTTATAGACTGCATTAATACTCAAGAGAACAGTGTAGCATAAATTGTCATAAGGAAACTGAAATAACAGGGCCACAGCCCAGCACTCTCCACAACGCAATAGAAAGAATATAATCAAAAGGAAAGTCAATCAGCGAGGAGCATGAGGTTGCCACTCAAGCCAGTCCTATGCGTCTTTTGTGGAAGTAAATAAATGGGAAGAGCATGGAATATCGTATATTCCGATCGCGATGCTTTCTGATATGGATATACTGTGAGCGACTGTTTTGCACCTCCAATGCAAAATCTGGAAAAATGGAAATATTATGCCCATCAAATTGCAGCGTACCCTTTGTCCGAGCCAACCGGAGTACAGCATCTCGATCCTTGTAGTGTAAAAAACATGCAATAAAAGTTATAACAGGGGCTCCTGGCAGGTGTGGACATGGCGGGAGCCTGTGTGCACGTTCCACAACAAACTTGGGGGTAAACGATTCTTTATCAAATAGATTTATGAGCCAGCTTTCAAGGAATGTCTCTGAGGAGGAGCCCTCTGCCCTTTCAGGGAGCCGAACAAATCTGACATTATTGCGCCAATGTCTTCCTTCTATATCAGACAGTTTAGCCTGCATAGTGACCATTAGAGTTGATAAGTTTTCTACTTTAGTTTGTAAAGGAGACGTAGTGTCTTCAAGTGCTCAGTCTCACCCACTCTCTCACTTATTTTCTGTAAATCTTGTTGAAGCAGAGATACATCTATCTACATTTGTCCAATCTTATCAGTAACCGTCTTTTCAAATGCAGAGATGGCCTGCAATATTTGTTGGGTAGTGTGAACAGGTTCAACTGGTTCAGAAGCATCACCCTCTAGTGCGGGAGAGGACAGATTAGAGTCCCGCTGTCTGGCAGATTGGGAAGTTTGTGAGGACCTAGCAAACTTTTCAAGTTTCCCCACAGCCCCTGCAGCTTGACCACCGTTTACCATGGTCAAACCCAGCTATTGAACTCAGAGTGTAGTGGGAATAAATCAGAGGCGGCCGTCGTGCCCAGCATACAGGCTGCACTGCATACTTCCACGGATCCGGGGTATTCCTGCAGCCACGAACGCGACACATACATCAAAGGGTGCAACACACATTAACTCAGCTGCATATCGATTTCCAGCCGAAATGCGCCAGGGAACAGGATATTTCAGCAGGATTACTGTGGGGACCTACAGCTTAGAGCTGTTACTCCATGCCGAGCCAAGCCACCACTGATGAGTTTTGACGAATCTTATGGGGACTTTTGGGGAGACTGGTGCTTAACCTGTTAATTATGAGCTTTTGTTAACAGCAGAGGTGTGCAGTGAGCTAAATGTCTCAGGAGGCACTGGCTAGCACCAGAGCCAGATTTACACATAATATATGTGCCAAAAGGTACATGTGGCCATTATACACAGGTACAGCAGGATAAACTCCTGTGAGTTTTGATCAGAGATGTGTGGAAAAGGTAGGCAGGTGAGACACTGCCTCATCTGACATAGACTTTTTACTCCAGAGTTTTAGCTATAAAAATTATTAGAATTATGCAAAGAAGATATTTCAAACAAATTATTTATATTTTTCATATACTTTATAGTAAAAACTCTGGCACAAAGGTAAGTATGACAGGAAAGGCTCTGCCTCACCTACCTCAACCCACTGCACGTCACCAGTTAACAGCTTTTGGTGATTGTGCTATGTTACCTAGGAGGATTGTATTGTTTTTATACTACCTTCCAAAAAATGTGTGATTATAAGGCACCTTTCCCCTTATCTGTGTCTGCACTGTGTTTAAAGGGGGCCAGAGAATGAAGGTGGGCTATATGCCCTAAATGCGGTACACTCACAATAGTCTCAATATGATATATGCTCACCGATTCTTGAATTTTATCGAGCCTTGGGTAATATTGCACCATTACCCACTGGTGATTTCAGATTGCACTGGTGGCTTTCAAATCTTCGAGTAAATATTCCTCAGGATACTCACAAAGGGTTTCAGTAAAAAACAACAACAGTGTCTCCTGTTGCGCGTGGTGATTCAGACAAAATATATCCTTCATGATCTTACTCACTCTTTATAAGTGTGCTATTCACCTTGGGCATTGATTTACCATCCCAATGTCCTAGTTAGTGCTAGGGTGTTCTTGGAAAAAATAATGTCTAATTGGTCCTCCAAATTTAAAAAGAGACAATCCATATAAAAAAATTACTATTTATTAGAGATGAGCGCGTTCGGTTCTCCAAGAACCGAACATCCTGATTCAAGCCAGATTCCGAGTACGGCTCAGGACTTCCCACCAGACTCAGAAGCCAGAATGAGGCAAAACTTTATCATCCCACTGTCGGATTCTCAAGGGTTTTAGATTCCATTTAAACAGCCGAGAGTCACTGAAATTTTCACTCCGGACTTGGAGAGTGAGGGATGCAGACCGATGTCTCTCTCTCTGGGAGGTGGCGATGGGTGGGGTCAGTGTGTGCTCTGTATGGGTGCTGTTCCTGTCACTGTGGTGTCCCTGTGATGTTAGGGGTGCTGTCCTGGATGTCCCTGGTGTGTCATGTTCTGTTAGGGGTGCTGGAGCTGTACATGGGTGTTGTCCTAGCTGTCACTGTGTTGTACAGGGGGCAGGGGCATTGTCCTCCTGTATGCTGTGAAAATACAGGGGTGCTGGCTGTAAAAAATCTGGGGTGCAGTGAAAATAAATGTACACTGGCCCTGTCTTGTATGCTGTAAAAATACAGGGTTGCTGTTGTTAAAATAAAAGTACACTGGCCCTGTTTTGTATGCTGTAAAAATGCTGGGGTACATTGAAAATAAATGTACACCGGCCCTGTCTTGTATGCTGTAAAAATTCTGGGGTGCAGTAAAAATAAATTGACAATGTCTATAATATTTGTCCTATTAAAAACACGTTAAAGGTTAAAGAACACAGTACGCAATTGGCGCAAAAGGTACCGCAAGGGTATGCGCAGACGCTGTGCACAGGGTGTGAACACAGGCATTGCAGATACTTACAGAATTAAACTAGAATAACTATACCTTAAGGAATGTACTTATACTGTAAACCTCTGTGTAGTGGTAGAGTGTAGATGCAACACAGTGTAACCTTATTAATTTAAAAGCTGTTCGAGCGTCACCGACGCTCTGAGAATACTTAACACTATAAGAAATACACAAATACCGTGCTTAGGGTCTAACGCCTTATATGAATGTTATACTTGCAAAAGAATAATACAATACAAGTCACACACTACAATATAACATAGACTAACTAACCAGATAACTACACAGGAAATACAATACAATACAATTACGTTTAAGGGAAAAAATGAGGGAGAAAGAGGAGAAGAGAGAGAGAGAGAGAGAGATATGGCTCACAATAACTATAAAGACAATATGGTTGCAGAGAAGCTTACACATGTGAGGAACAATCGCTGCGCAGTTAGTCAATGCTGAGAATCTTTGTGGAGAAAATACTTGAGCTTACCCATACTGGCTGTCCCTATATACACAACCCTACAATACCGCATGGGACAGAAGCTAGACTCCATTTTGGGAAAACTCCAATGATTCCAAAGACTGCAACACATGGTTGAAAGGGGGAGGGGAAGACACCCAGCAGCAGCCATTTCTTACAAACAAACTAATCTTATTCCACATTCCAATCCAACTTCCTAGAACCATCTTATTCGATTTCACATTCCAAACAACTTCAGTATCTCAATAACCAGAGCATATTCATCACAAGACCAGATCACAATGTAACCACACATATCAGCCTGCCATTGCTACCAGCACATATTCCCAGATCTATCACACAAACAAGTTACAATATCCTATTTAAACCAGCACCATTGACCTTAAAGCAATCTGTCTATATTTCCTTATCTAGCCATGTGAATTCAATACTTAGCCTTTAGCTTGGAGGTCAGTCCTGGGGATGAAGCAGCCATGCTGCTGGGTGCCAGGTAGCTGTGTGAGTGAGTGAGCCCTGTGATTTCCAGTGGATAATATCATACCTGCATTCCAGCTGTGGGGGTGTGTCAACCACAGGAAGTGTGTCTTTCACAGTATGTGGGCTGTCTTGTATCAGGGAGCTGAGCATGTGAGCTTGGTTATGCAAAATGTTGGGTGATGACTAACACATTCCTGTCTTCTGGAGAGCTATTGTTTGGCGAATACAAAACAAAACCCTGTCTCTGGGTTTTGTTCGATATTCATGATGTCCACTTTCAGTTGAGACAATGACATCTCAGCAATCATTCTTCTGGAGACAAACCCTAACCCATTCGTAAACACAGGTGTTGGCCCTCCTCATTGAGTCTCAAAGCTCAGTGTAATTAAAGGCTATTGTACTCCGTCTGCGGGAAAGATACTGATTTGGAATACAATTAATCTTCAATTACTATTCCTGTGCTTAACTATGCATAACACCATGTGAAGCCCTCCCAACATGCAAACTATTGTTTGGGGAATCTCTAAGGTCAAAGAGCCATTTGAGACCCACTGATACCTGCTGGACTCAGGGGAATATTAACTTATAAAATACATTATATGGTTAAATTATGTAACGATTGAGTCGCACGCTACGAACACATAAACTCTACCGTAAATGCGCATACCGTGCGCCTGCGGGTGCACGCAACAGCGAGTATGCGCACGCACGGGAGAGCTCACGCATGCGCAGCGCGGACATGTATGAGGTGCAAATATGGCAGTGTGCATAGTGATATTTTTCTGACTTTGACAGTCCACCCTTTGGCAGTCAACAATAACTGCCACTTTCTAAAACATTTCAAAAAGAGAAAAATATATGTCAGGGGTTAATACATTTCCATGGTTGGGTAAGGGAGGAGAGAGGAGAAGGTGTGAAGAGGGTATGACCTAGTGAGATAGCAGAAGCATGTGTGTATGAATCCATGTTTGGGGGGTCATGTATCATCGTGCCGTACGTGTTGTACATCAAGCTTCGAGGTATTGCGAAGTATACATTTGAATTCCTTCTTATCCCGTATTAAGGGTCTGTGGATGGGCTGTCAAACTCTACCGAGCTCTTTTCGGCTGTGGTTGTAACAAAAATGGGGGAGCACATTTTAGTTGATGATACATGAATGGGGGGGATATGTGATTGCTGATATCTGTGCCTGTATTCCCTACCGACTATGTGTGTCATTACCTGAGGGTTGTAGAGATGAGGATAAAGAACACTTATGGTAAATGCAGTGGTATTCTATGTCAGGTTAATGAACATTTGTCGGTTGAAGTCTTGTTCGGTGTCTGTTGAATGCAGTCTTCTTTGCGCTTTTGCTCATAAGGTGCGAGCAAAAAGCTTTGTCAATGTCCATAGACTTACAAAAGTGTTGGGCTAGCGTAATTTTAAAATTTCTAGGGAAACTGGGGGTCTATGGCATAGTTCATCAAATATCTGTGTATAAGGTTGTCAAAACTTCTTCTTTAATCCATCAGTTGTCTGTATACAGGCTCGTCAAATTCCTCGTCCAAGTGGGTCTTTTTACCTTGGAGAAAACGGAAAAACAGGTGAAAGAAACAGGTCGTGGAATCACCTTTTATCACAGCGTGGTTTCAATGGTTGGGTCGTAAATCAAATCCATTTTGTTATGCGATACAGTCCTTACTTCAGGCAGTACTTTTCCAATATAACACAATCCTTCAGAGTTTGGGGCAAGCCACTTATACGCCTTCCTCCCGCATATGAAATATGCATCATCGGGGAGGACATATGGGACGGAGTAGGACATAACCATATTACACATTTTCCATGTGAAATCTCCTAACCCTAATTCTCCCATCTGTTTAATACACGTATCGGTTTGTACGATATGTGCACAGTATCCTGGTGATACCTCTCCAACTTTCATGGTCCTACTTCCTAGGGTATACCTATATCGGAAAGACTTTCCACTACCGGCTATGTGGTGTATAAGCTCTGTATCTGTTGGCATTCTATCTGCTCTATATGAAAAGGTCATGGTTTGGTTACTCCATGACACTTCCCAATTTCCCGGCTTTCGGGGATTGGAAATGTTAAAACATACGAGGGATCTATCCACATGATATTGGTGGAGCTTCAAACTAGGAGGACTGGAGATATTAAACCTCCTGTCCACCGGTCTCCCACCCTTTAGCTCAAGTACCTCCCCTACCGTTAAAGGAAATGGTACTAGCCCTGATTTGCTATGAACTTGAGGTACTTGAGAGCATACCCAACAATCTGTCTTATTTAACACACTACCCACTAAGGAGTGATAGTCACTCAATGGATGCCGGTCCATGTGGATATTAAAACTGGATTGGCATTTCTTAATGCACCCATCCTCAACTACATTGTCACAGAGACTACAGATACAGTTTTCTTCAGCTAACAATCCTTCACAATTCCTTCTATGGTCTATGTTATCGGATCGTTTTCTGATACTCGCCTTTGCTTGTTGATTATGTTGTTCTTGGAAAACTACGCCTCCATCTTTGTCATCAGAACCCATTCCAGAACCTTTCTCGACCTCCATGGTACTCTCGCCGGAACAGACTGCTCTGGTCAACATCATGGTCAACAGGAAAATCCATATCACAGTCTCTTGGGGCAAGTCCATCTTACAGGAGGAGAAAAGAAGAAAATTGTAATGGGGGTACAAAAAAAACAGTTTGAGGGGGAGAGAAACTTGTTACAATAATTAGTTCTCTAGTCTTGTCGTTCTTCTTGTTCTGCTGTCATCTCAAAGGTGCTGTCTCTCAGTCTTCCAAATGAACATTCCAGTGATGCAATATTCTTTCCAAATCAGCGATCTCTCTGTAAGGAGCATAAATCTTGCATTACCATTTGTCTAACTGATGGGTGACATACCATCTTTAAAACATGAAAACATGAGTGAGAAGAGGGAAAACAAAAAAAAACAAAAGAGAGAGAACAATTCATAAAAATATATATTACATAAACCAACAAAAAACAACAACAGGGAAAAAAAACATTTTCTTTCAAACATTTTAAAACATTGTCAGATCATCAGGCTGTCATATCTACATGTCCAATGGTTTCCTTGCGCAGTCCCTCCCACCAGCACCTCTATACTCCACCCTCTGTATCTGGCCAGGATACATTGATGCGGATAGGTCATGCTGGGGTTTGGTAGACTTCTGCAAAGACCAAGTAGATATGCAATGTTTGAGTCCTACCAATAGTCGTCAGAGATGGGGAGAGAAAAAGAAACATTTCACAGATACATTTACAACGTTTCACCCGGTCATTCCTGTGTCTTCAGGGAATGACCTCCCAATTTATTAACTGTTACCTCAGGCTTACCATCAGTCCTAATGATCACCTTTCCTGACTACATATTATGGGTGTGGGTCAAAATTCTTCCTATATGATCCCTGTTTATAATTTGGTGTGTCATAACCCTGCTCATATCTTTGTCTAGGGGGTTTATGTGAATTTGGTCTACTTCTTGGTCTACAATCTCTTGCAAAATGACCTTCCTTCTGGCAGTTATAACACCTTGTCACCTTTGACTTAACCACAGGGATCTGAGGCTTCTTTGTTTTCCCTTGCTTGATGCTGGTTTGCTCATGCCCAACAGCAGAGTCCCTTAATGCAGTTACTGATTTATCTCTCCAGTATGGATTGGTGATCTGTATCCTTGCTCTCAACACTTCCTTTAAACCATCCATTAGCACAGATACTGCTACTTCTCTGTGCGGTGCACTTGTTTCGATGTTTTCTATACCCGTATACCTAGTCATGTCCTGCAATGCCCGGTGGAAATAATTAGAAGTACTTTCCCCTTTGTTTTGTCTTATGGAGAAGATTTTGTTCCACTCGACAATGGCTGGGAAATATACTTCTAACTGTCGGTTGATCTGCTTAATACATTCCTGATTGTGTTCCTCCGTACAAGGTACCTCCGTGTCTAATTTACAATCAGCAATAAATTTCGCAGGGTCAACACTGGAGGGCAAACATGCCCTCAGCACTGTCCGCCACTCTTTGTTGGTGGGTTCTGTGGAGTTTCCTAGTTCTTTAACAAACCTTTGACATGCTACTAGATTTTTCCTGGGATCAGGAAATTCAGACATAATTGATCTCAATTCTGTCCGGGACCAGGGATGGTGCATTGCACTGTCCTTGACGGGAATGATTCCCTGATCGTCAGTCTTCCCATTGGGGACTGTGATCACCCTGACAGGACTAAACTCAATTACATCACCTTGTTTTGGTCTTACAATATGGGGTACATTTGTTTGTGCGTGATATAAAACATTGTATGTACCTGTGTACACGACCTCACCTGACCCTCCGTTAGGGGGTTTGATTATTGCCTTTACCGATTTGGTCGCGTCCACCTGGATGTCTTGAAGGATGGCTTCTGGAAGAGGTGCCGACATCGTTCTGGGCTCACTTTCTTGTTTGTATTCCTGAGGGAAGTTTGACATGGGGTGCAACTTGCATAGGTTAATAGTTGTACATTTAACAGTATTACAATTATCATTGTTACATTTATGACACTTATTCTTATCATCTATACTACAGTTGCTAAGAGCGTTTTTATTGTTCAACCTTGTGCCCCTCTCCGCAACCATAATTTTCTCCCTTGCCATGTCTCTCCTCCCAAGATAAGAGTCAGATAAGTCAGTTAACTCTCTTTGCAATTCACTTTCCTGTTGCCATAACTGTAAATAATCAAAATGTTTGATTCGTCTCTTTGCTGATTTAATGAGACCTATCCTCCTCCTTAGATTTTGTAACACTTCTGGGCTAAAGCTGCCTATTTTTTTGGGAACTTCTCCCCGTCATGTACAGTCATTCTCTCCCATTCATCACATAAAACCTCTGTGTGTAAACCATATTTTTCACACATTACGTACCTTGCCGACCCGACTGGTCGGTTCACTGAATCAACCCGAACCGAGGTTGATCGCCCCCTTCCTGAACAATTGGCCCCCATAACTTGCAGGTGTTGCTTTCACCACCTCTGACCTTTAATCATGGTCTTCAGCGAACCCTTACAAAAACCAAAATGTTCACGATAGGCTGACGGTGGCGGTTTACGAGGTCTGTGCTACAGTATGACCTCCTGGTCTACTATACTCTACTGCTCAAATTTTATGTTTAACCAGAGATGCCTCCCTAGCCACCATGCACGTCACTTACATGTATGTACTCCTGCGAGAACTCGACTTCTTGTGGTTCAACCTCAAAAATTGTATAAACTTAAAAACACTCACTCATCACATGTACACTTTTGTTTCTATTTCTATTTCTGCGCAGAAATTTTCTTTAGACCAGATGTGTTGTGAATTTGGAGAAGGATCTGTTAATCTAAATTTCGGACACTAAAATAGACTTGCGCTACTTACCACGTTGCCACCTTTCCGCCTGTTGCAATAACACTATCGTGTGATTTGAGTTACGTGGGCGTACCCGGACGCTCCGTTGCGTAATATACGCTGCGTGCGTCGGCCTTTAAGTTGCGTACGCGAGTCTCAGCCCTTTGTTAGAGACACGTGCACGCAAAGCAAATATCCACCGTAACACAATGTACACGTTTATCAATGTAGATGATCCCCGATCATCTACCGAGCACCACACTGACTTCTCCTTGTATCTCAGGCAAAGCTGTGTGTGTTTGTCTACACCTTAATGTATTACTTTTACTCTTTAACTATGAAATAGCGGCAAATCTCTCTTAGCACGTTTATCAATTATAAAAATGGCAACCAGGAAAGTGAGATGTGAAGATTACACAAATGAACATGCAATTCTAAATTAATCTAATAACATATATTGATGTAAGCACACGCATATAGATATTACATATAAGTACCAATCACTATTACTTATGATTGACTATGATATAGATTAAATAAATGCATATAAAAAAAAAAAACTAATTAAATGATGATTTCTTTTTTGACAATGGATGGCTGATTATTTCCTGAGTCAACTGAAAATCAGCCGCTTAGGAAAAAAAATAAAAAAATGTGACCTTCCCAAAATGGCCGCTGCTCCTCCCCCTTTTACCTCCATGAGGGTCACACAAAATGGTGGACAGACCATGCTGCTTCTTGTCACAAAGAAAGTCATCATTCAAACTCCTAAAGTTATCATGCTATGCAGGGCGATTAAAAATAATTTTAAACCTATTTAAACAGACAAACCATCCAATCTGCGTGTGTAGTTGGCACCAAATAGAAATTAAAAAAAAACAGATTTTCAAAGACAATAACGTACTGTTCCTACCTTCCAGTTCCCGAATTCCCTCAGCACTCCTTACCAGGTGAAGCAGACAATTAACTGGTCAGCACTGCAGTATCCCCGACCTCCAAACGGTTTAACGAGGGATACTACCTTCTCCGCCCTTTGCTGACCTGATAATGTCTGCTAAAATTACCTAGTGCAGATATGTGAAGACCGGAGGACGAGTCCCCAATTGACAATGTCTATAATATTTGTCCTATTAAAAACACGTTAAAGGTTAAAGAACACAGTACGCAATTGGCGCAAAAGGTACCGCAAGGGTATGCGCAGACGCTGTGCACAGGGTGTGAACACAGGCATTGCAGATACTTACAGAATTAAACTAGAATAACTATACCTTAAGGAATGTACTTATACTGTAAACCTCTGTGTAGTGGTAGAGTGTAGATGCAACACAGTGTAACCTTATTAATTTAAAAGCTGTTCGAGCGTCACCGACGCTCTGAGAATACTTAACACTATAAGAAATACACAAATACCGTGCTTAGGGTCTAACGCCTTATATGAATGTTATACTTGCAAAAGAATAATACAATACAAGTCACACACTACAATATAACATAGACTAACTAACCAGATAACTACACAGGAAATACAATACAATACAATTACGTTTAAGGGAAAAAATGAGGGAGAAAGAGGAGAAGAGAGAGAGAGAGAGAGATATGGCTCACAATAACTATAAAGACAATATGGTTGCAGAGAAGCTTACACATGTGAGGAACAATCGCTGCGCAGTTAGTCAATGCTGAGAATCTTTGTGGAGAAAATACTTGAGCTTACCCATACTGGCTGTCCCTATATACACAACCCTACAATACCGCATGGGACAGAAGCTAGACTCCATTTTGGGAAAACTCCAATGATTCCAAAGACTGCAACACATGGTTGAAAGGGGGAGGGGAAGACACCCAGCAGCAGCCATTTCTTACAAACAAACTAATCTTATTCCACATTCCAATCCAACTTCCTAGAACCATCTTATTCGATTTCACATTCCAAACAACTTCAGTATCTCAATAACCAGAGCATATTCATCACAAGACCAGATCACAATGTAACCACACATATCAGCCTGCCATTGCTACCAGCACATATTCCCAGATCTATCACACAAACAAGTTACAATATCCTATTTAAACCAGCACCATTGACCTTAAAGCAATCTGTCTATATTTCCTTATCTAGCCATGTGAATTCAATACTTAGCCTTTAGCTTGGAGGTCAGTCCTGGGGATGAAGCAGCCATGCTGCTGGGTGCCAGGTAGCTGTGTGAGTGAGTGAGCCCTGTGATTTCCAGTGGATAATATCATACCTGCATTCCAGCTGTGGGGGTGTGTCAACCACAGGAAGTGTGTCTTTCACAGTATGTGGGCTGTCTTGTATCAGGGAGCTGAGCATGTGAGCTTGGTTATGCAAAATGTTGGGTGATGACTAACACATTCCTGTCTTCTGGAGAGCTATTGTTTGGCGAATACAAAACAAAACCCTGTCTCTGGGTTTTGTTCGATATTCATGATGTCCACTTTCAGTTGAGACAATGACATCTCAGCAATCATTCTTCTGGAGACAAACCCTAACCCATTCGTAAACACAGGTGTTGGCCCTCCTCATTGAGTCTCAAAGCTCAGTGTAATTAAAGGCTATTGTACTCCGTCTGCGGGAAAGATACTGATTTGGAATACAATTAATCTTCAATTACTATTCCTGTGCTTAACTATGCATAACACCATGTGAAGCCCTCCCAACATGCAAACTATTGTTTGGGGAATCTCTAAGGTCAAAGAGCCATTTGAGACCCACTGATACCTGCTGGACTCAGGGGAATATTAACTTATAAAATACATTATATGGTTAAATTATGTAACGATTGAGTCGCACGCTACGAACACATAAACTCTACCGTAAATGCGCATACCGTGCGCCTGCGGGTGCATGCAACAGCGAGTATGCGCACGCATGGGAGAGCTCACGCATGCGCAGCGCGGACATGTATGAGGTCCAAATATGGCAGTGTGCATAGTGATATTTTTCTGACTTTGACAAAATGTACACTGGCCCTGTCTTGCATGCTGTTAAAATTCTGGGGTGTTGTTGTTAAAATAAAAGTACACTGGCCCTGTCTTGTATGCTGTAAAACTTCTGGGGTGCAGTGGAAATCAATGAACACTGGCCCTGTCTTGTATGCTGTAAAAATTCTGGGGTGCAGTAAAAATAAATGTACACTGGCCCTGTCTTGCATGCTGTTAAAATTCTGGGGTGTTGTTGTTAAAATAAAAGTACACTTGCCCTGTCTTGTATGCTGTAAAACTTCTGGGGTGCAGTGGAAATCAATGAACACTGGCCCTGTCTTGTATGCTGTAAAAATACAGGGGAGCTGTTGTTAAAATAAAAGTATACTGGTCCTGTATGCTGTATAAATACAGGGGTGCTATTGTTAAAATAAAAGTACACTGGTCCTGTATGCTGTATAAATACAGGGGTGCTATTGTTAAAATAAAAGTACACTGGCCCTGTATGCTATAAAAATAAAGGGGTGCTGTTGTTAAAATAAAAGTACACTGGTCCTATATGCTGTAAAAATAAAGGGGTGCTGCTGTTAAAATAAAAGTCCACTGGTCCTGTATGCTGTAAAATTACTGGGGTGCTGTTGTTAAAATAAAAGTACATTGGCCCTGTCTTGTATGCTGTAAAAATACAGGGGTGCTGTTGTTAAAATAAAAGTACACTGGCCCTGTCTTGCATGTTGTAAAAATACAGGGGTGCTGTTGTTAAAATA
Organism: Pseudophryne corroboree; assembly: GCF_028390025.1. Taxonomy (NCBI): domain Eukaryota; kingdom Metazoa; phylum Chordata; class Amphibia; order Anura; family Myobatrachidae; genus Pseudophryne; species Pseudophryne corroboree. Next base: position 717,456,434 of record NC_086448.1, read on the forward strand.
AAAGTATACTGGTCCTGTATGCTGTAAAAATACAGGGGTGCTGCTGTTAAAATAAAAGTACACTGGTCCTGTATGCTGTAAAAATACAGGGGTGCTATTTTTAAAATAAAAGTACACTGGTCCTTTATGCTGTAAAAATACAGGGGTGCTGTTGTTAAAATAAAAGTGCACTGGTCCTGTATGCTGTAAAAATACAGAGGTACTACTGTTAAAATAAGAGTACACTGGCCCTGCCTGCTGTAAAATACAGGGGTGCAGTGAAAATAAATGTACACTGGCCTTGTCTTGTATGCTGTAAAATTACTAGGGGTGTTGTAAAAATACAGGAGTGCTGGCACTGTCCGCAGTTGTGATGTCTAGGCCTGACTTTCACAACACTGTATGGGAAGAGGAAGCTCCTACCACCATTTGCGCACCTTCTGCAAGTGCTGGGAGGAGCACCACCAGTCCTGTTGCTGATATTGAGATTGAGGATGTCACTGTAGAAGTACACCAGGATGAGGAGGATATCGGTATAGTTGGCGCTGAGGAGGAAGTTGACGATGAGGATTCTGATGGTGATGTGGTTTGTTTGAATAAGGCACCAGTGGAGACAGTTGTTGTCTATGGGATGAAAAAGACCATTGTCATACCTGGCCAAAATACCAAAAAAGCCACCTCTTTGGTTTGGACTTATTTCTCCACAAATCCAGACAACAGCTGTCAAGCCATCTGTTACCTTTGTCAGTCCATAATAAGTAGGACTAAGGACGTTAATGACCTAGGAACATCTTCCCTTATACGTCACCTACAGCGCATTCATCATAAGTCATTGTCAAGTTCAGAAACTTTGGGTAATAGCGTAAGCAGTCCACTGAAACCTAAATGATGTGGTTTGTTTGAATATTATTTCTTTGTGAGGATGAGGATGGAAACACTGATGGGGTGGGGGAATCTGAGATGAGGACATCTTGCCACTGTAGAGCCAGTTTGTGCAAGTAGAGATTAATTACTACTTTTTTTGGTGTGGGCCCAAACAAACCAATCATTTCAGCCACAGTCATGTGGCAGTCCCTGTTGCTGAAATGATTGGTTTGTTAAAGTGTGCAAGTCCTGTTTATACAACATAAGGGTGGGTGGGAGGGCCCAAGGTCAATTCCATCTTGCATGTCTGGGTGGGAGGGCCCAAGGACAATTCCATCATGCACGTCTTTTCTTTGTCTGACACATTGTTCCAGGGGTGCTGCCCTATATGGGGTGCTGCCCCTCTGCCCTATCAGTCCAGGGGTGCTGCCCACTACTGTTTAAGTCCAGGGGTGCTGTTGCCTGTCTGCTGTGCTGTGTAATTTTCCAGGGGTGCTGCCTATGCTGTATAAATCCAGGGGTGCCGCAGTATAATTCCAGGGGTGCTAATGTACTTGATCCTAGGTTTAATTGAGAGCCTAGAGCAGATATGAAACAAGCTTCAACATCACAAACAGATTTGTGAAAAGGTGGAAATGGAAGTGTTTTTTAATAAAGTGGGGAGAAACCACATTTGTGGCCAAAGTCAGTGTGACTCAGAAGAGAGGTAAAAGACATATTTTCTGCCGAAGCATTAGAAAGAGGTTCTTCTCACTTATTTCATGTTAGGGACTCATTCAAATGAATGGCTCCAATTAGTCAACCTTAATTTTGATTTATTATTGATGTTCCACATTTTGGGATTATTTACTTAGAAGATGTGCATTTGTTGTACAGGGTTCTTTTCCTAAGGGCTGCGTAGGGTTATTGCAAGACCTTGCGGTGTTAGTAGAACAGAGTTTCAGTGATCTTGCATTGCATCCGCTTTCCATTGCACTGCAGCACTAGATGGGCCAGGGGCTCCTGTGAGGCACAAACAGTTATTGAATAAGGCCCAGTGTAGAGTGGTAAGCTCCACTAGGGCAGGGGCTCAATAACAAAAAGTTCACTGCACAGTCCTGCTTAGTACTGTACCGAACCCACCCAAATTCAACTTGCCCCATCCGGGGCTGCTGTGGGGACTCTGGAGGGGCTGCTAAAACATCTAAGGGGCTGCTTTATTTAAATATTAAATATGAAAATATAAACAAGACAAATAGGTATGCAAAACATGCATGTAACTGGGACACACAGGTATGCTCACATGCGTGTAACTGGGAGCTGTGAAAAACAAAAATAAGGCATCTGCCACAAAGTATGTACAGTAAATAAAAATGCAATAAAAAATGGAAAAAAATAAACCCATGAGATTTTCACAAAATAAGTCTCCAGACTCTGTGGAGGGGAAAATATCCAATCTTGATATTGGGGTATACACCAGTTTATTTGCATCCCAGCATTAAATTCAAGATTATCTTAATTCCTGAACATGGAGAAGGTGGTACAAATTTGGAGGCTTTGGCCCATAGTTTTCCAGTTTGTCCAGTAATGCGGAAATTACTGTATATATTTGCTTGGTTGAAGTCCTTTCTGTCCCACACCAAGATAATATTATTATTATTATTATTATTATTATCCTTTTTTATATGGCGCCACAAGGGTTCCGCAGCGCCCAATTAAAGAGTACATAAACAAATAATCAAAACAGGAAAACAGCAACTTACATTTGAAGACAATATAGGACAAGTACAGGGTAAATAAACATAGCTACATCAGCAGCTGACACTGAAATAAGTATCAGGTGGCAAAACACTGCTGGATGTGGTACAGTTGAAGATTATTAAAGTAAGAAAGAGTATAAGCACATGAGGGAAGAAGGCCCTACTCGTGAGAGCTTACATTCTAAAGGGGAGGGGTAGACGGACAGGGGAGACACAGATGAGGTACATATAGAGCGTGGAACAGAGGGTTAAGATGAGATTTGGCTGGGGAGTGGAGGTGAAAGCCTGTGTCCCTGATTGTGTGTGCCTCTCTCATTTTTAATCACCTTATTGACACTGTCCTCTTCCTCTTGCCTCTTCTCATAATGTGAAAAGTCATCAAATATGGAGGTAGTATGTTTGTAGCTAGCTATGATTCAGAGAACTTGGCAAGTTTTTTCCAGGGGGGACCACCTGTCGCTGAAATGATGGGTTTATTAAACTGTGCATGTCCTGTTTAAACGACATAAGTGTGGGTGGGTGGTAGTACCCAAGACAAATCCATCTTGCACCTCTTTTTTTTCTTTGCATTATGTGCTCTTTGGGGCCTAGTTTTTAAAACTGCCATCCTGTCTGCAACTGCAGTGCCACTCCTAGATGGGCCAGGTGTTTGTGCCGCCCACTTGTGTCACTTAGCTTAGTCATCCAGCGACCTTGGTGCAACTTTTTGGGCTAAAAACAATATTGTGAGGTGTGAGGTGGTCAGAATAGACTGGAAATGAGTGGAAATTAATGTTATTTGATGTTACTAATACCGTAGGATGAAAATTACCCCCAAATTCTGTGATTTTAGCTATTTTTCTGTGTTTTTTTTTTAAATCATTCAGATTCAAAACCAAAACCCGAAAGGGTGGTTTTGCCAAAACCAATCCAGATTCAAAACACGACCGGAAATCCAGATCCAAAACCAAAACACAAAACTCGAAAAGCATCTGCCGCACATCTCTACTATTTATTCAAAGTTGATTAGACTAAAATCTTAAATAATAAAATAACTGCAATTAACATATAAGTATTAACAGTAGGACGAAAAAAATATATGAGGTAGAAAATAAGAAATGAAGGGGTTAATGGCAAAATAGTAAAATAGAAGCCTCAAAATAGCTGCAACCCCTATTGCAGATCTCTGTCTGCTTCCTCAGGTATGTGATGGGGATCAGTCCACATAATGAATGGTTTCACTAGGTATTAGTTTATTAACCAGGTAGAAACACAAGACACAGTCTACACAGGGTTAATGCAGCAGACATAGGATACAGGCACATAAAATACATTTGATCCAGCTGGGTTAATGGTAGTGTGTGGCAATACACTCAGTGGTAGCAGTGGAATGTACTGTATAGGGCACTTAGCAGTACTTATTAAGAATTGTGTTGTTATAATGGGTTTAGTATGAATGACTGCTGGACAGGATGTCGGCAGTCAAAATACTGACACCGGCATCCCAATCTGTGAAATCCCGACAGGGGTGAGGTAAGTATATTCCCCCCTATCCCCTACCCCCTAACCCTCCCTTTCCGCTGCCTAACTGTAACCTCCCTCCTTAGTGCCTAACCCTAACCTCCCCCCCTGTGGTGCCTAACCCTAGCCCCCCCTTCCCCACAGCCTAACCACTAGATTGCTAGCTCTTCAGAGCAGGGCCCTCTTTCTTCTTGTTTTCTAAGCCCTCTTCTCGACACATTTCACACGCAGCTCTCCCCTACTCAGCGACCATCTTTACCCGCTTTTTCTCCTGCTGGTAAAGGCTCATCTCCACCTATGGCCACTAGCCCCTAGTAGTACGATGATCACTCCCTCACTACTTACATCTTAGCTGTATTATGTCTTGAGAATTTTGTGCTCTTTGTTACCTGTACTCTTTCTGTTATTTATTTACTGTAATGCTAAGTTTTGTCTCCCTGTGCTGTCCTTTGTACGGCGCTGCGAAACACTTGTGGCGCCTTATAAATAAAATGTAATAATAATAATAATAACCCTTCCCCCTTAGTCTGTAACCCTAATCTCGACCCTCCCTCCCCACCCACCCCAGTGGGGCCTATCCCTCCCCCTTAGTGCATAAACCTAACCTCTCCCCCAGTGGTGCCTAACTCTTCGCTCAGCCTTATGATGCTAATATAAGCAGCTCAAACTACCTGAAGCAATGTGGCTGATTTAGAAATGGCTGAAAATTCTATTGGAGTCAGTACTGATGGTTTAGGGTGTTTTTATTTTTGGTGACACATTTGCAGGTGATGCCTTCTACCAATAGGAAAGTGATAGAAAGTGATTTTCTAATTTAATCAGTTTTCACCGGTTTCATTTCAGTGTATTTGACAGCGGAGTTTACCATTAAGGCAGTAATCTGACAGGGTTTTAGACAGAGAAAAAACTATGGGTATCGCCTTTGGAAGACAATAGACACTCAAAAATGATGCTTAATAAATCCATGATGTCCAGCAATTTGCTTTAGAAGTCAAACACAATTCGTAATAAAGTTACCCCTTAGTCACCTGAGAAGTTCTTACAGAATATTACATTTGAGCAGTATTGTTGGCTCAGTCAGTATCCTTATCAAATTACCACAACTGACATCTTAGTAACTAGCAGAGGCGTCGGAACTGGGGGGGCAAGGGGGCAGCTCGCCTCCCCCCCCCCCCCCAAAATATGAGAGGCGCCGCTGCCGATATACAGGAGGAGCGATGTGCGGTCAGCTGAAAGACCGCACATCACAACCTCCGTGCAGGGACTAAGCAGCAGCGGCAGGAAGCGCCTGTGTGCAGAGTGACCCTCCTCGACCCAGTTCAATGGGGCTGGCCGCTGCCCACTCCCCCCCCTCCCCTTACCAGGGCTGGTTCACGGCCCCAGAGAAGTGCCGCGATTCGCGGGTGATAAGGGGGCGTGGCCTAATGCCGAAAAGTGTCCTCCTTTGATTACAGACCTGTGGCTGGGGACTTGGTTGTGTCTGTCAGGTAAGAGTCTCTCCCGCCCACTCCCACTCCTGTTTGTGTAATGTTAATCTAACCTAGTGTTGCCATGTGAGTTATATAGATGTAGCTGCTTGTGATGGGGGTGTGACTTCCTGTCCAGGCTGCCTTGTTCAACATGACTACTTGGAACTAGCATGCAGTGTTTGTCTTCATTTAATACATCTGAAACATGGTGTCAGAACTTAGTTCCTGAGCCCACAAATGATGCTGATTATTGGCAGAGCAGCAGCTCAAGCTTATGAGAAAACCTGCAGTGACAAGAAAAGGATAAGGATTGCATAGATATCAAGTGGATTGAATCACCATTGTGTTAAACTTGTCTGCCTTCTCTGGAGTGGGAGTGCACCAACATGGCAACTAGCAACAATATTCCTCCACCTGATGGGATGCAGATGAGTGGCAATTTGTGCATTAACTGGGAGAACTTTAGAGCTGAGTTTGAAGATTTTTCTTTAGCTACAGGCCTGAATGATAAATCAGCTGAGGTGCAAGCAGCCACACTGAGGAGAGTGATGGGCAGTGAATGTCGTCATGTTTATAAGCACAGCCTGAGTCTTTCTGCGCAGCAACAAACAGATGTAACCGCAATCCTGGATGCATTGGAGGCATACTTTAAGCCTGCAAAAAAGTCATTTATGAAAGGTATATTTTTGGCTGCAGTAAACAAGAGGAAGGTGAATCCATTGATAAATTTATTACCCGGCTGAGAGAAAAGGCAGCAACCTGTGAGTATGGCACATTGAAAGATGAACTTATATGAGATAAATTAGTATTGGGCATAAATTGTGAAAACACACGCCGCCGTCTCCTAAGAGAGCGGAATTTAGATCTGTCAGCAGCTATTGAAATGTGTCGCACAGCAGAGCTCACTGACCAGAGAATCAGAGCAATAGACAGACAGATTGATAATGTCAATGTTACAGACAGACAACAGCACAGCAGGGGTGATTTGCTGGATAGCCCAAAGTGTGCAAATCGGCAGCAGAACTCACCAGCAGCCAAATATATGGGAGGTAATTCCAAGTTGATCGCAGCAGGAATTCTGTTAGCAATTGGGCAAAACCATGTGCACTGCAGTGGGGGGGGGGGGGGGCAGATGTAACATGTGCAGAGAGAGTTAGATTTGGGTGTGGTGTGTTCAATCTGCAATCTAATTTGCAGTGTAAAAATAAAGCAGCCAGAATTTACCCTGCACAGAAACAAAATAACCCACCCAAATCTAACGCTCTCTGCACATGTTATATCTGCCTCCCCTGCAGTGCACATGGTTTTGCCCAACTGCTAAAAAATTTCCTGCTGCGATCAACTCAGAATTACCCCCATGGCCTGTAAATATTGTGGTAATAGGCACAGGCTAGGGAAAGAGCAGTGTCCAGCATTTGGGAAAACCTGTAGATCATGTGGTATTACCAATCACTTTGCTAAAATGTGCTTATCAAACAAGAGCTGGAATAAAGCAGGGAAAGTACACATAGTAGATGAAACATCTGGAGCGGATACCCATAGCGCTGAGGTGATTTATTCAACAGAATGTATTGGTACTGTCAAAGTCAGAAAAATATCACGCAGCACGTTGCCATATATGCACCTCATGCGCGTGCCTGCTGCACGTGCACATTCTCTCCCGTGCGTGTGGATATACGCAGCCGCGTGATGGCGCCTCGGCCATGCGCTCGAGCGTGTGGTATGTGCATTTACGGTAGACTTTGTGTGCGTCTAGCGGGCGACTCAATCGTTTAATAATAGAACCAAATAGCTCGTTTTATAGATAATGTTCCCCTTAATGATAACTGTAAGTTTGGTTAATGTGACTTGTTCACGGACTTGGGAATCCCTCTTTACGTGGTACAAAGGGTCTGATTAAGGTTGAACAGCTGTGTCTGGTACCTAACTGAAGAGTATTTTAATAGCAATAATCCGGTGTTGGTTAGGCAAAGATTAATCGCTCCTGCGTGTAGTTATGACCATTAGTAGTTTCTGGACATATTCTATATTTGCAGCTCATTATCCATGCGGCGGGAATCCGGAGATTCCCACCCACCTGAGCTGTTTAAAATAGTCACAGCCCACCTGTTCAAACTAACCTATGACCTTTTGATATGATGCGAGGAGACATTCCTGTGTCCAATAAACAATGAGATTGTAGGTCCCTTTGTAGTATACTGTACCCAGTGTATATAAGATCAGCCAGCCTGAACAGCTCCCCCACTCTCTCCACAAACGGTTTTCATATTGATTAACTCGGGGCTGGTACCAGGCTGCGCTGCGATCGTTCCCAGTGTGTGTGTGTGTAAGTAATTCTCTGTAATCATCTCGCTCTTTGTTTGTATTGGCCACATTCTCTCTCTCTCTCTCTCTGTTTAGTTTAAAATTGTAACGTTATTGTATATTTCTGTCTAGATATTATGTTAGAATTATATGTTAGTATGTAGTGTATAACTTGTAACTGTTTTACCCCTTTTCGATATAACTATAAGCTTGTTAGTAAAGGTTTGGATCCTTAGCACAGTATCGTGTGTTCATTACATTGCAGAGAGTAATAGGAGCGTCTCGATCGCTCAAACAGCTTTAGTGTTAACTAGGTTAAGCAGCGTTATATATCGCTACAGTGTTTCAGTACAAGGTATACAGTATAAGAATATCCTTTCTGTGTGTTACATTCAAGGTTTACTGATTGTCATCTTGTGAGCGTCTGCGCAGCTCGTGATCTCCTCGTGGTCTCGAGCGTCCGCTACGCTGATAGCGTAGCATTACGGTTGTCGCTCGCCTATAGCGTGCTCGACACCACGCATTAAGCTGTGAGCGAGCGTGCCGCATGTGCGTCTCGATCACTGCCTAGCGTATGCTACGCTAAATACGTACCCTTACGGTACCCCATACGCCAATGGCGTACTGTGTCTCTTAACCTTTTATAGTGTTTATTATAGGATAAGTATTAGGCTTTGTCAATTGAGGGCTCGTCCGTCCTCCACATATCCGCACTAGCGAAAACAAACGTTATCTGTCAGCAAGGGCGGGAAGGCAGTATCCCTTCGTATCGGGATACAGTAGTGCTGGCTAGATAAGCGTCTGTTTCGCTATGTGAAGGAGTGCTGGTGGAATCCGGAACCGGAGGTAAGAACAATACGTTAGTATCTTTTAAAACTGTTTATTCCTGTTTTGTGTACACACACGCACACATCTACATTGTTGTATCTCACTCCCTTGTTGCCATTAGAATTGATTAGTAGACACGTGCTGAAGAAATCTGGTGCTATTTAGTTGAGATTAAATAGGATAATTGTTAAGGGAATAATTGTAAAGGACACGCACACAGCATAGCAAATACTGTGTGGTGTACGGTAAGCGATCATAGTTGAATATCGTTTACATTGAAAGAAGCGTGTTGATTGTGCCGCTGTAGGCATATCTGCACTTTGTGCATACGTGTCTCGGACAACGTGCGAGATCACGTACGTGACGCAAAGGCATACGCACGCGGCGTGGTTTACGCAACGGAGCGTACGGATACGCCCACTGAAACTCAAATCACACAATAACCTTGTTTAGGGTGGGCGGTATAGTATAGCCACCTGATAATAGCACAGATTTGTTCAGTTTTCCAAAAAAAAAAAGTATTAGTTAAAAGAGAACCTTTTTCTATTGCAAAACCCAGGGATTGGACTCCTGCCTGTATGAAAGGAATTTCTGTACAGAAATATCAGTATGCATATGAGTGAGTAGGAGTGAGTGTGGAACTTAAGGTATTATTTTTGTGAACCCACAAATCGGGATCCCGTCGGAGACCACATCAGGTGAATGGACACTTGGTGGCGTGGACTGGCTTGCCCGCGTTAACATTGTAAAAGGTAAAAGGAGCAAGTAGTTTCCGCAGACAAAAGGACTGCGAGGTATTTAAGCGCAGCCCGAGGGGTTTGGCGTAGCACCCATATAGTCAAGTTAAAAGCTCCGGCTGAAGGTTTCACAGCCTAAACAACCGATTCCATTGGTCGTAAAGCGTATAAATATTTAGTTATTTATGCGCTGTGCGACTGGACCGCACGTAATTGTGTGCATTAGTTTGTTACCTTGATACCCATTAAAAATTTATTGTGGGATCATAAACGCTATTTGTACATTCTAACGTGATTTGTGTAGGTTTTTGTTATTTTAAGGGAGTTTCGCTGTTCACTAAGGAAATCTCCAACAACCAATACTTACTGGGGAGGGATCGCATACTCCCACGCGCCCCAGTAAATAGAGGTTACAAAAGATCCCACGGATTGGATAGGCCAATTGGGGCGCAGAGTGAGTGAAGGCACTAGTTGAACTTTCACCGTCGCCTTACCGAGGGCAAGTTGGTCTGTTTGTAAGAATTAGCTAAGACAGCAATATCTGCAAACGATGGGGGCCAGTTGTTCAAAGAAGGGACGTCCAACAAGGGTTCACGTTAGTAGTTGCTGGCCCAAAGGGTCCGCAAGGTATCAGGTATTCAAAGAATGGGAACGAATGACAGAGGATGATGGGGAACAGTCTCCCCGGGTAGGCAGTCTGAACCCTGAGGTATTACAGAACCTACGAAAAAGGATAGGTCTAATAAAATCTGCCAAGCAGAGGATTAGACATTATGATTGTTTACAGTTATGGCAACGGGAAAGTGAAATACAAGGAGAATTAGCTCATACAGCTGACTCTCACCTTGGTGAGAGAAATGTGGCAATGGAAGAGAAGGTGGTTACAGAGAATGGCACACTGGTGTATGATAAAAATGCACTTAGCAACTGTATTATAAACGATAAGAATAATTGTAATAAACGTAACAATGATAATTGCAATACTGTTCAATGTACAACTGTTAACCTGTGCAAGTCGCACCCCATGTTAAACTTCCCTCAGGATTACCAGCAAGAAAGTGAGCCCAGAACGATGTCGGCACCTTTTCCAGCAGCCACCACACAAGACATCCAGGTGGACGCGACCAATTCGGTAAAGGCAATAATCAAACCCCCTAACGGAGGGTCAGGTGAGGTCGTGTCCACAGGTACGTACGGTGTTATATATCATGCACAAACAAATGTACCCCATATTGAAGAACCAACACAAGATGATGTAATTGAATTTAGTCCTGTCAGGGTGATCACAGTCCCCAATGGGAAAACTGACGCTCAGGGAATCATTCCCGTCAAGGACAGTGCAATGCGCCGTCCCTGGTCTCGGACAGAATTAAGGTCAATTATGTCTGAATTCCCTGATCCTAGGAAAGATCTAGTTGCATGTCAGAGATTTATTAAAGAACTAGGAAACTCCACAGAACCCACCAACAAAGATTGGCGGACAGTGCTGAGGGCATGTTTGCCCTCCAGCGTTGACCCTGCGAAATTTATTGCTGATTGTAAATTAGACACAGAGGTACCTCGTACGGAGGAACACAATCAGGAATGTATTAAGCAGATCAACCGACAGTTAGGAGTATATTTCCCAGCCGTTGTCGAGTGGAAAGAAATCTTCTCCATAAGGCAAAACGAAGGGGAAAGTATTTCTAATTATTTCAATCGAGCACTGCAAGTAATGGCTAAAGACACTGGGATCACAGACATCAAAACAAATGCACAGCATAAAGAAGTAGCGGTTAAGTTATTAATGAATGGTTTAAAGGACGTGTTGAAAACAAGGGTACAGACCACCAACCCAAACTGGAGAAATATCTCGGTGGCTGCACTAAGAAAGTCCGCTGTTGGGCATGAGCAAAACATCAGCAAGCACAGGGAAACACAGAGACGTAAGGAGCCTCAGATCCCTGTGGGTAAGTCCAAGGTAATAAGGTGTTATAATTGCCAGAAAGAAGGCCATTATGCAAGAGATTGTAGATCAAGAAATTTACAGAAGGTATATCAACCCCCTAGACAACAATATAACCATGGTATCCAAGGAATCAGGGAAGTACAAGGAAAGCGGTTGATGGTGATGAGCATCCAAGCGTTTGAGGAGGCATCAAATCAACCAAGACCTCAGGTCACTGGCACTTGGAGGAAGCCCAGGGCTTGTTATCTTTGTAAAAGAGAAGGGCATTATGCCAGCTACTGTAACAGCCTACATAAAGTCAGACCCCCTAGACAAGAACACGAGCAGAGTTACGACACTTGAAAGTATAATCAGGTATCACGCATGTCAAATTTTGGTCCACACATATAATTTATGATTAGGAAAGTTGATCATTAACCTTGATAAAGCCTGAGGTAACAGTTAACAAATTGGGAGGTCGTTCCTTGAAGACATAGGAATGACCGGGTAAAAATTGTAATGTATCTGTAAAATGTTTCTTTTTCCCCATCTCTGACGTTCACCACAACAGCTCCAACATCACCTGACTACCTGACCTTTTCAGAAGTCTACCAAACCCCAGTATGACCTACCAGCATCGATGTATCCTGGCCAGATACAAAGGGTGGAGTATGGAAATACTGGTGGGAGAGACTATGCAAAGATACCATTGGACATGTAGATGTGACAGCCTGATGGTGAACGGAAGATCTGACAATGTTTCGTTGTTTATTGTTGGTTTATGTAACACATATATATATGAATTGTTCTCTCTCTTTTGTTTTTTGTTTTTTGTTTTTTCTTCTTTCTCATGTTCTCATGCTTTAAAGATGGTATGTCATACATCAGTTAGACAAATGGTAATGCAAGATTTTTGCTCCTTACAGAGAGATCGCTGATTTGGAAGGAATATTGTATCACCGGAGTGTTCGTTTGGAAGACTGAGAGACAGCACCTTTGAGATGACAACAGAACAAGAAGAACAACAAGACTAGAGAACTAATTATCGTAACAAGTTTCTCTCCCCCTCAAACTGTTTTTTTTGTACCCCCATTACAAATTTCTCTTTCTCCTCCTGTAAGATGGACTCGCCTCAAGAGACTGTGATCCGGATTTTCCTGTTGACCATGATGTTGACCAGAGCAGTCTGTTTCGGTGAGAGTACCAGTGAGGTCGAGAAAGGATCCAGAATGGATTTCTGATGACAGAGACGGAGGCGTAAATTTCCAATAGCAACACAATCACCAAGCAAAGGCGAGTACCAGAAAACGATCTAGCAGCCATGTTATTTGTAGACATTGTGAAGGATTGTTAGCTAAAGAGAACTGCATCTGTAGGCATTGTGACAATATAGTTGAGGATGGGTGCATAAAGAAATGTCAGTCCAGTTTTAATGTCCACATGGACCGGCATCCATTGAGTGACTATCACTCCTTAGTGGGTAAAGTGTTAAATCAGACAGACTGTTGGGTATGCTCTCAAGTGCCTCAAGGCCATAGCAAATCAGGACTAGTACCATTCCCTTTAACGGTAGGAGAGGTACTTGAGCTAAGTGGTGGGAGGCCGGTGGACAAGAGGTTTAATATCTCTAGTCCTCCTAGTTTGAAGCTCTACCAATATCATGTGGATAGGTCCTTAGTGTGCTTTAACATTTCCAATCCCCGAAAGCCTGGAAATTGGGAAGTGTCATGGAGTAATCAAACCATGACATTCTCACATAGAGCCGACAGATTGCCCATAGACACAGAACTTATACGCCAGATAGCCGACCATAGGAAATTCTTTCGGTATAGGTACACCTTAGGAAGTAGGATCATGCGAGTTGGAGAAGTATCACCAGGATACTGTGCACAGATCGTACAAACTGATACGTGTACTAAACAGATGGAAGAATTAGGGCTAGGAGAGTTCACATGGAAAATTTGTAATATGGTTATGTCACACTCCGTCCCATATGTTCTCCCCGATGATGCATATTTCATATGCGGGAGGAAGGCGTATAAGTGGCTTGCCCCAAACTCAGAAGGGTTATGTTATATTGGAAAGGTACCGCCTGAAGTAATGACTGTATCGCATAACAAAATTGATTTGATTTACGACCCAACCATTGAGACCACGCTGTGATAAAATGTGATTCCAAGATCTGTTTCTTTCACCTGTTTCTCCTTTGTTTTCCTCCAAGGTACAAAGACATCCGCTTGGAAGAAGAATTTGACAACCTTTTACACAGACCATTGATGGACAATGCCATAGACCCCCAATATCCCTAGCGATTTTAAAATTTTCCGATAGCCCAACACTTTTGTAAGTCTATGGACATTGAGAAAGCTTTTTGCTCAAGCAATTATAGCAAAAGCATCGGGAGACTACAGTCAACATGTACATCGAGACAAGACATCAGACAAGACCTCAAGCAACAAATGTACATTAAACTCACATAGGTTACGACTGCATTTACCATAATTGCTTCTTATCTTCATCTCTACAACCTTCAGGTAATGACACACATAGTCGATAGGGAATACAGGCACAGATATCAGCACTCACATATCCCCCCATTCATGTATCATCAACTAAAATGTGCTCCCCCATTTTGTTGCAACCAAAAGCCGAAAAGAGCTCGGTAAAGTTTGACAGCCCATCCACAGACCCGTACCACGGGATAAGAAGGAATTCAAATGTATACTTCGCAATACCTCGAAGCTTGATTTAAAACACGTACGGCACGATGATACATGACCCCTCAAACATGGACTCATACATACATGCTTCTACTATCTCACTAGGTCATACCTTTTTCCCACCTTCTTCTCTTCTCCCTTACCCAATCATAGAAATGTATTATACATGACATATATTTTTCTCTTTTTGAACTGTTTTAGGAAGTGGCAGTTATTGATGACTGCCAAAGGGTGGACTGTCAAAGTCAGAAAAATATCACGCTGCACGTTGCCATATATGCACCTCATGCGCGTGCCTGCTGCACGTGCACATTCTCTCCCGTGCGTGTGGATATACGCAGCCGCGTGATGGCGCCTCGGCCATGCGCTCGAGCGTGTGGTATGTGCATTTACGGTAGACTTTGTGTGCGTCTAGCGGGCGACTCAATCGTTTAATAATAGAACCAAATAGCTCGTTTTATAGATAATGTTCCCCTTAATGATAACTGTAAGTTTGGTTAATGTGACTTGTTCACGGACTTGGGAATCCCTCTTTACGTGGTACAAAGGGTCTGATTAAGGTTGAACAGCTGTGTCTGGTACCTAACTGAAGAGTATTTTAATAGCAATAATCCGGTGTTGGTTAGGTAAAGATTAATCGCTCCTGCGTGTAGTTATGACCATTAGTAGTTTCTGGACATATTCTATATTTGCAGTTCATTATCCATGCGGCGGGAATCCGGAGATTCCCACCCACCTGAGCTGTTTAAAATAGTCACAGCCCACCTGTTCAAACTAACCTATGACCTTTTGATATGATGCGAGGAGACATTCCTGTGTCCAATGAACAATGAGATTGTAGGTCCCTTTGTAGTATACTGTACCCAGTGTATATAAGATCAGCCAGCCTGAACAGCTCCCCCACTCTCTCCACAAACGGTTTTCATATTGATTAACTCGGGGCTGGTACCAGGATGCGCTGCGATCGTTCCCAGTGTGTGTGTGTAAGTAATTCTCTGTAATCATCTCGCTCTTTGTTTGTATTGGCCACATTCTCTCTCTCTCTCTCTGTTTAGTTTAAAATTGTAACGTTATTGTATATTTCTGTCTAGATATTCTGTTAGAATTATATGTTAGTATGTAGTGTATAACTTGTAACTGTTTTACCCCTTTTCGATATAACTATAAGCTTGTTAGTAAAGGTGTTGGATCCTTAGCACAGTATCGTGTGTTCATTACATTGCAGAGAGTAATAGGAGCGTCTCGATCGCTCAAACAGCTTTAGTGTTAACTAGGTTAAGCAGCGTTATATCGCTACAGTGTTTCAGTACAAGGTTTACAGTATAAGAATATCCTTTCTGTGTGTTACATTCAAGGTTTACTGATTGTCATCTTGTGAGCGTCTGCGCCGCTCGTGATCTCCTCGTGGTCTCGTGCGTCCGCTACGCTGATAGCGTAGCATTACGGTTGTTGCTCGCCTATAGCGTGCTCGACACCACGCATTAAGCTGTGAGCGAGCGTGCCGCATGTGCGTCTCGATCACGGCCTAGCGTATGCTACGCTAAATACGTACCCTTACGGTACCCCATACGCCAATGGCGTACTGTGTCTCTTAACCTTTTATAGTGTTTATTATAGGATAAGTATTAGGCTTTGTCAGTACTATAAGATCAGAAGGCCAAAAGTGGTTTGCACATCTGACTTTGAATAATAAGAGGCAACCATGTCAATTAGACTCAGGGGCAACATGTGATGTTATGAGTCTGGAAGATAAGATGAAATTGGCTCCTAGAGTTCCATTACTGCCAAGTGACACTAAACTGAAGCTGTATTCTGGAGAGCTGATGAAATCATTGGGACGGTTCAAAACAGAATGCGTTGTTAGTGGACATACCCACATGCTTACTTTTGAAATTGTAGAGGCCCACCAGAAACCATTATTGTCCGGTTCCACATGTGAGCATTTGGGGTTGATGCAATTTACTATTCCTTCTGAGCTACATAAGATGGAACATGATTTGTCTGGACCATTGAGGAAAGAGCAAATAATAGAGGCCTATGATGATGTGTTCAAGTGGCCAGTGAAGTCTGTTCCTGGCGAAGTACATTTTGAACTTGATCCAAGTGTTCCGCCATTCCAGTGTGCTCCACGCAATGTGCCTATAGCCCTCAAGCCGAAAGTGAAAGCTTTGCTTGATCAGTATGAAGCAGATGGGCATATTGCACCTGTGACTGAACCAACTGACTGGATTTGCAATATGGTCATTGTGGCAAAGCCTGACAAGTTAAGAATCTGTATTGATCCTAAATTTTTAAATCAAGCACTGCGAAGATCTCATTATATTATGCCGACATTGGAGGATGTTTTATATAAGCTGCCCAAAGCAAAAGTCTTTACACTGGTTGATGCACGTGATGCATTTCTGCAATGTAAGCTGGATGAAAAAAGCAGCTATATGACAACCTTTTGGACCCCTTGGGGTAGGAAAAGATGGCTTAAACTTCCTTTTGGAGTTCCCGTAGCACCTGAGGTTTACCAGCGAAAACAACACGAATTGCTGATTGGACTTAGCGGCATTGAGCCGATAGCAGATGATATTCTTGTGGTTGGCTGTGGCGAGACAGTAAAGGAAGCGGAGGCTGATCATGACCGCAAGTTGCTAGCGCTATTGGATCGTTGCAGACAAGTGAAATTAAGACATAGTGTGAAGAAACTGCAATTTAAGTTGAAAGAGGTTCATTTTCATGGTCATATCCTGTCCTCTGAAGGTTTGAAAGTTGACCCTGAAAAAGTTAGAGCTGTCTTGGAAATGCCAAAGCCCACTGATGTAAAGTCCGTGCAACGTTTGATTGGGTTTGTGACATATTTGGCCAAATTTATGCCTCGCCTCTCAGAGGTATGTGAACCCCTGCGCAGGCTTCTGGACAGAGATTCGATATGGCACTGGCTTCCAAAGCATGATAAGGCTGTGGAGGAAATAAAGCATTTGGTCACAGTTACACCTGTGCTGAAGTATTATGATGTTACCAAGCCAGTCACTGTACAAAGTGATTCGAGTAAAACCGGACTGGGATGTTGCTTGATGCAAGAAGGACAACCAGTTGCATTTGCTTCAAGAGCATTGACTCCAACTGAGCAGAATTATGCACAAATTGAAAAGGAGTGCTTGAGCATTGTCTTTGCTTGTTCCCGTTTTCATTATTTTCTATACGGCCGGGACGTGATCACAGTGGAGACTGATCATAAACCGCTAATTGCCATCTTTAAAAAGCCTCTTCTGTGTGCACCTAAAAGACTTCAGAGTATGATGTTAACATTACAGCATTACAATCTCTGTGTCACCTACAAGCCAGGCCCTGAGATGTATATCAGTGACACTCTTAGTAGAGCAATAGCTATGGATGGGAGTTCTGGAGCAGCTCAGAGTTATCACACAGTGTGCACCATGCATCCGGTAATGACTGACTTTGCAAAGATTAACCAGGCAGATTATCTGAATGTCACTGATCAGCGACTGCAGCAGGTTCAGCAGCACACCATGACTGATGAGAGCCTGCAGATTTTGAAGTCTATTGTACTGGCTGGATGGCCAGACTCAAAAGAAGAGACACCAATCATAGTGAGGGACTATTGGTCATTTAGAGATGAGATAAGCGTACAGAATGGCATTTTGTACAAGGGGCCAAGAGTCATCATACCAAAATCTTTGAGATCCGAGATGCTGGCACGCATACATTCCAGCCATCTTGGAGGTGATGCATGCTACAGACAAGCAAGAGATACATTGTACTGGCCTAACATGCAAAGTGAGATTAAGAACTATGGCCCTCATTCCGAGTCGTTCGCTCGGTAATTTTCATCGCATCGCAGTGAAATTCCGCTTAGTACGCATGCGCAATAATCGCACTGCGACTGCGCCAAGTAATTTTACAATGAAGATAGTATTTTTACTCACGGCTTTTTCTTCGCTCCGGCGATCGTAGTGTGATTGACAGGAAATGGGTGTTACTGGGCGGAAACACGGCGTTTTCGGGGCGTGTGGATAAAAACGCTACCGTTTCCGGAAAAAACGCAGGAGTGGCCGGAGAAACGGAGGAGTGTCTGGGCGAACGCTGGGTGTGTTTATGACGTCAAACCAGGAACGACAAGCACTGAACTGATCGCAGATGCCGAGTAAGTCTGAAGCAACTCTGAAACTGCTAAGTAGTTTGTAATCGCAATATTGCGAATACATCGGTCACAATTTTAAGAAGCTAAGATACACTCCCAGTAGGCGTAGGCTTAGCGTGAGCAACTCTGCTAAATTCTCCTTGCGAGCGATCAACTCGGAATGAGGGCCTATGTTGGTAACTGCTCGGCGTGCAATGAATATGCTCATGCACAACAGAAAGAACCTATGATGTCACATAAGATACCAGTGCGTCCATGGCAGATTGTCAGCATGGATTTATTTACTTATGCAGGCAAAGACTTTCTGTTAATAGTGGATCATTATTCTGATTTTTGGGAAATTGAGCTTCTCCCAGACTTATCATCTGAGACTACAATAAAGCACTGCAAGGCACAATTTGCACGTTATGGCCAGCCTGAAAGAGTGATCTCGGACAATGGACCGCAGTTTGCATGTGAACAATTTAGACGATTTGCCTCTGAATGGGAGTTTGAGCATGTTACTTCATCCCCACGTTATCCAAAATCGAATGGTAAAGCTGAGTCTGCAGTTAAGATAGTAAAGAATTTGTGCAAAAAAGCTAGCAGTGATAATACAGACCAATGGAAGGCCATATTACATTGGAGAAATACACCCACCGAGGGCATGGGGACTAGTCCTGCACAGCGTCTGATGTCAAGGAGACTTAAGACATCTTTACCAGTAGCCAGCACTTTGCTCTATCCGAGTGTAGTCCAAGGTGTGCCTAAATTGCTACAGCAGAGGAAGCAGATTTCTAAGCTGGGGTATGATAAATCTTCTAAGGAGTTGCCTGAACTTGCTATTGGTGAGCCAATTCACATGAAGCCCCTTCCTGGAGATCGCACAGGCCGTTGGAGACTTGGTACCTGTGTGCGCAAGGTTGCACCACGCTCATATCTTGTGGATGTGGAAGGTAATTTGTACAGACGCAATCGTGTGGATTTGCGAGTAGCTGAAGGGACAATACTACATAAGAATGTTGGGCATTCCGTTCCTGGCTTGATTATGGAGCCGGTTGCGCCAATGGTGAATCAGGAATTTGAAAGGCCACAGATTGTTATACCTGAATATGGAGAAAATGAGAACATGGAACATGCAGACATTCCGGATGGCAGTCCATCATTATCACCCGCTAGAGTTATACAGACTCCTGCCCAACGAAATTCATCTCCGACTCAACTTCTTGTTTTTACTCGTAGTGGCCGTCATTCACGGCCACCTGACAGACTTGATTTATAGTTTCAAAATAAACAAAGTAATGGAGGACATTGTTAGCATTGTTAGTTATGTTATACCTGCAGCATACGGAAAAAAAAAAAGAAAAAAAAAAGGAAGATGTTTGTGTAATGTTAATCTAACCTAGTGTTGCCATGTGAGTTATACAGATGTAGCTGCTTGTGATGGGGGTGTGACTTCCTGTCCAGGCTGCCTTGTTCAACATGACTACTTGGAACTAGCATGCAGTGTTTGTCTTCATTTAATACATCTGAAACAACTCCCTCTCTCTCCCCCTCTGGCAAGTGCAGGATTTGTAAGGGAGGGGGGGGGGGGTCTATATATGTACATCATATAAAAAAAAAATATATATATATATTTTACAGTGCTCAAAGTGGGCAAAACTGACTGAAGTAGATCCAAGCCACCGCATCCACATGTCACAGACCTCTCTCGAACTGGCAGCCAATCAAGATCAGCCGTGCAGCCGCTCCTGACTGGCTGCCAGTCCGTGGCAGATTTTAAATAGTAGTGGCAATCATAGGAAAAGCACCAAAGGTCGCCGACCACAGCCGCCTCCTCTCTTGCACCGTCGCCACCCTCTGCCTCCTCTGCTGCATCACCGCCGCCCTCCGTCTCCTCTGCACCTCCCCCAACTCCCACAGCCTCCTCCTCCGCATCATCTCCAACACCCACAGCCTCCACCGCCACGCGCCGACCACAGCCTCCTCATCCACCGCACCGCAGACCACAGCCTCCTCCGCATCGCAGCTGCTCAATAGGTAATTTTACTCTGCTGCGTTCCTCTCTCCCTTTGTCCCTGTGGTCACTCTCCCAAACCATCTCTCCCTGTCCCTCTGTCACTCTCCTTGTCCCTATGTCCCGCTCCCTCTGTCACTCTCCCTGACCCTCTGTCACTCTCCCTGTCCCTCTCCCGGATGGTATGTAGGTTCCCGGCTGTTGGAATCCCAGCGCACAGTATACCGGCGCTGGAATCCCAAAGCCTTTTCTCCCTCTTGGGGGTCCACGACCCCCCTGGAGGGAGAATAGATAGCGTAGCGCGCCACCGTGCCCGCAAGGGGCTCATTTGCACTCGCCCAGCTGTCGGTACGCCGGCGGTCGGGATTCCGGCGCCGGTATGCTGGCCGCCTGGAGCCCGGCCACCGGCATACAATACTACACCCCCCTCTCCCTGTACCTACGTTCCTGCTGCCAATCTCCCTGAATTGTGTCTCATTCTGTGGGGCATAATGTGAATTTCGGCTCATACTGTGTGCTATAATGTAAATTTTGGCTCATACTGTGTGCTATAATGTGAATTTCGGCTCATACTAATGCCTCATATACATATATATATATATATATATATATCGTATATTACAGTATATATATATAATATATGAAAGAAAAAATAATAATATGGCCTCCATAGACCGGCAGCACAGGCACCAAGACCCCCACCCTCCCCTCCAGGAACTGATGGCACACAGGCACCACAACCACAACATAGACAGTAAACAGGCTGACACCATGATCATTCCTCACTATCCCCCCCTCCCCCGCCACGGTCCCTGCACTCATGCTGGTCAAGGAGAGCTTAATTCATTATTAAATACCGGCGGCCACCCGCCCCTGCCATGGACACCTCACCTTGCTGCTCTGAAGTCAGTGCTGTGGCAGGGAGTGAAGATACGGAAGACTGCGCCACTACCATGCGCCAGGCTCTCACTTCTCAGCCCCACCATGGGAGATCAGCCTGAGAGGAGTCCCCCTACATGCCATGATTGGTGGCATGGGGGTTTTTTAGGTACTCAGATCCCCCCTGCGTGTGCGTATGCTGCTCGCTCTCCCTAACACTCTCTCTCCTCTTGCACCTTTCTCCCTGACACTCTCTCTTGCTCCTCTCTCTCTCTCTCTCGCCGACACCCTCTTTGTTTCTCTCTCACTCCCCTGTCTCTCCTGCTACCCTAAGGGGAATTGTAGTGGCAGTGGATGGGGATGTATGGGGTCGAGGTGGGGAAGGGGGCCCCAATATTTCTGTTGCAGACCATGCCTGCTCCCCTGAGGTCCTGGGGGCCAGCCTCACCTACACAATGGTGCTTGCCAGCGCAATGCTGCAGTCCCATGCTCCTCCTTTCCCCATCGCAGCACCTCCGTCAGTGGGGCTCCCGGCCTCCATCTACATGGTGCGGCCTCCTCCCCACCGTGGTGCTGCCTCCTTTTCATCCCCATAGTATCGCCTCTTCCTCCCTGTTGGCTCCGCCCCCAGGGGCGCCAAAATGAGGATTTATCTCCCCCCCCCCCCCCCAACCTATAAATGTTCTGACTCCCCTGGTAACTAGTATAAGCTGCAGCTGCATGCACAAGCTTGAAAATAGAAAGATGCTAAGATTCTCTGCAGCAAATCTCTCTGCGCTTAGAATTTGGAATTCTATGGGACTCCTTGTCCTTTAACTGCTGAAGTTTATGGAATACTTTGTGCAATGGCTTTAAACTCACACGGTCCACGGATCCACTTTGGTGACTAATCATTTCCAATGCTGCTTATTCAGCATGAAGTTTCTCTCCAGTCTTCCACTCTGTTCAGAACTGATGTACAGTGAACTGTCTTATAACTACTCACAAACTCTCTTGTGTCCAGCTGGTGCACAACCTTTTATTCTGACGAGAAAAAAATATTTCTATCTACTCCTCGCTCTCTCCTGATCCAGCCTCTGAGTGGACCTATGAGCGTAAATGTACAAAGAATTGTGTTTGTCTTCTAAACCAAATCGCTGGACAACCAGGACCGGTGCAAGGTATCTCTGCACCCTAGGCAAAGTGTCAGTCTAGCGCCCACTAATCTGCAACACCCCCCATCTGCCGGAGGTATCATTATACATAGACAGAGAAAAGGGATGACCCTCAAGGACTTTTAAAATGAAAAGATATATAGTAATATGTGTAAATGTTAGGTGGCATGTTAGGAATCGAATAGAACACTGAGGCCAGTTTCTGTAATGTGCTGTGCAACCCCCACCCTCCATACCCCCCACCCTCTGTGGTCTCGCAGAAACCTCCATGGGTTACTTACCTTATGTTGTTTTCCCTAATCATTGGCAGAGTTCCTCTTACAGTCAGAAGCAGCATTACAGCGACTCAGACATGTACAGTAGTCAGGTGTTGCTTGCTGCTGGAGAGCCGGGATCCAGTGGCCTGGAGGAGGTAAATCAGGGCTATGAGGACTCGAGGAGCGATCGTGGGGGCACCCCTCAGGAGCCATAGTTACATCTGCCTCCTATATGCCTTCACATGACTTGATGATATACGTGTTGGCACGGAGTAAGCGCTGAGGCACTATGCAGCGCAGCCTGATAGCGGCAGCTGTATCTGATTAGACCTGCAGCCGCTGCCATTGCAGTGTAAAAGGAGGATGTGTCGAACAGAGACATCCTTCACTTTATTGCTTGATGAATTCAGTGGCGCCCTCCAAAGGCTGGCTAAAGCTGCCTAATGGAAGAGCCGGGCCTGTGGACAACAGCGATGCCTGTTGTTTTATTCTGTCTGAAACCGCAGTTGCATTGCCCCCTTTACGATAAATGCCGCTGCCAGATAGACTGAAATTAAACCGATGAAAACCGATTAAATAAAAAATAACTTCCTATAATTTTCCTGTTAATGGAAGGCATAAAATGCAACTGTGTCACCAAAAAGTCCTTAGAAAAATACCCAAGCCGTCCGAGCACATGCATTATAGCGGCTCCTCAACCACTTCATCCATTCCTAAATCAGCCTCATTGGGTATCTCTTGCACATGACGGAGGGCGATCCTCCTATTACTGTGTGATCCCTAGGGTGAGCGTGTTCAAATATTGTTTATTAGATTTGTGTTTATGGGCCTGGCATTGTCAATTTCCTGAAACATTCTTCAGTGGTTCCCAAACAGTGTGCCTAGGCACCTTAGGGCCCCACAAGGCTCTTGCAGGGGTGCCTTGGGTTGGTGGTCCAGGGCCAAATCAAATTATTTATGGTCAAAGTAATAGGCAAAACCAGTTCTAGTTTCTAACAAATAAAATATGTGGACATTCAGAAACACAACTGTACACCACTATATAACTAAACCTAAGGACAACAGGTACAGTAGGCACAATTTACTTAATTTAACAATTTTGTTCAAACTTATCAATTCAACTTTTATCGTAGGGGTGCCATGACAAAAATGCAGATACTCTAGGGTGCAGTGATTCAAAATAGTTTGGGAACCACTGATCTATACATACGGGGTAAACCCACTTTTGTATTTAAGGAAAATGATGTGGGATTTTTCCCACAAAGGGGGAGATTTATCAAAGCTTGGTGAGATATAAAATAGATAGAAATTGTCACAACTGAGGGCTGAGGCTGACCTGGGGAAGCCTCAGATGTAGGGGCTGACGTGTAGGTGAACTGGGGAGGTAGTATTGGGTTTACTTGACATACAGGAGCTCTAGTACCAGTTGCCCGAAGGCATGACCACGACAACAAAGTTGTAAAAGGTAAAGTCAGTTTTATTGAACACACAACTTAAGACACCTTAGATATGCAAAACGTCACAGGAGATGTGCAATGGTAAATTACAGTACAGTTCCCAGAAACACAGGGTAATTAGTGCTGTGGCTTGTAGAACAGAATATCACAGAGTCCTTTCCAGAACTGGAGATGGTAAGTCCATATGCCACAGCTAACCGCTGAGGAGAGGTATGAACTGGTACTGCCCAGCAGATGGTGTACAGAGGCTGGAGCAACACAGATGCACAGTAGTAGATGAGACTTGGTAATTGCAGAGAGTGCCGGACGGAACCGGTATGCATGAAAGGTGTGCAGAACTCACCACTGTAGATTTAGAGTCCGATGGTGAGCATCGATGGACGCTGTGGTTCAATGGTAGAATGGTCACTGATGCAGGCGATATAGGAATACCGCTGATGACGTTGAAATAAACTGAAGACACTGTGGAGCACCGCTAACAGAATACCAGCGACTCAGGAGCTCTGTGGAAAGCTGGTAGGCCATGGTAAGTACGCTGCGGAATATGGAGAGCGGTGCTGCAGAAAGGAGGAGTTGAAAACGATACGAGGACACCACTGGAGGCTGGAAGCGAAGCAGGACCAACGCTGGAAGCAGGAAGCCGGTGTCTGATTGTGGAGAGTAATCAGGAGCAATGCTGGAACACTGCAGAAGTCAGGCTGCACTGCAGGACGGAAACAGGTGCGGGTCTCTTAGTGAATCACTGCAGCTGGAATACCTGGAGAAACAAGCAGTAGAATCCACAAGCAGAAGAGACATGTGTATAGGTTAGACAACCAAAGCACTGACGGTTATCCAGCCCAGGAGCAGGATATTTATACCAGCTGGGAAGCAGGCATTGGCTGGATAATTAGGCAGAGTCCAGAGTGCAGCGGATAGGTTGTGAAATGACATGTGATGAGGAAAAACATGGCTGCGCCCATGTTTGCATTTGGAGGGAAAGTCTGTTTGTATATTCCATGTGGTAAACAGCAGTAATGGCGGCGGAGGCCGCGGAGGGCAGGAGACGCCATTTTTTAAAACAGTGCAACCCAACTGTAAGGCTGCCATGACAGCGCTGCGGGATCACAGGGAAGAGACTTGAGGTGAAGATATACAGCGTGCTGCACGCAGACAGCGCAGATGGAATCCCGTTTTGGAACGCTGGACCACTCTCAGGAGACACTTGGAAGGTAAATAATCGTGTCCAATAACCCGGATCGTGACAGAAATAAAGTACCAACCAATCAGCTCCCAACTGTCATTTTTCATATACACTTAGAAGCTGAGGTTAGTACTTTAACTCTCCACTCTATTTCTCAACAAGGAGGGAGCAACACTTTATATTTCCCTACATGTTGATGTGTGGAATGTTGAATAGTCATTGAAATGCTAAAGAGATGATTTATGAAAATGGTTTCATTGTCGAACAATAAACTTTTTTTGGTTGGTTTTATGTTGTATAAAGTTAGCTTTAAGAAAATAAATAAAACTAAGTGGAAAAGGAAAAGGTACTTTTAAATATATTTTTTAATTACACTCATGTTAAAACTTGAAAAATTCAGTTGTCAATTTACTCTAAGATGGCTCAATTTACCCATTGGCTCAGATCAACTTACCCCTAAATAGGTCAAGTTGAGCCACAATACCATTTGTAAGGTTATATTTTCAAAGCCCATATTTTCAAAGCCCTTTTAATAGATGCATTATGATCATTTTGATTGGCTGGAGACATCCTGAAATTAAGGTACATGTTTCCATTTTACTTCTGTCTCAATTTTCCATGCCTAGGGGACAACAAAAGTAAAAATTGTCTCATCTTACTCCACACTCTCCTACTGTATGTCTTGTAAGACTGCGTAGGTCATGAATGTGGCCGAAAGCAGCATAAACTCACCGTCTGCGCTTGCGTCACGCCTCTTAATGCAACACGCTGGCACAGAAGGGGTTACATTTTTTATGGGAGGAACTGAAGAAAAGCTGCCTGGATTGTGATTGGCTGGATTCTGTATAGGGGCTGGTCTGACATACATATAGTCTTCAGACCTAGGACACCCTGTCTCTTCCTGGTTTTCCGTGACCCACCCTCCCGCCCTGGGGAGTTGGTTTTTTGGTTGCTCCAATGGAGTTATTTGTGTCGGCTTTTGGTGGCCGGTTTCTGAACGGTTATTTTAGCGTAACTGAAGGAGTTTATTGTTAGTAAGTTCGGGTGAACTTTTAGGTATTTTATAGTCTTAGTATTAATTGATGGGCACCACCGTACCTGGTGGGCCCATATGATAGACCATAAACATGTGTGGATATCGGGGCCGGAGGCCCAATTTTTTACCCTATAGGGGCGGGGCGTACCTCCGTCCCTACAACTGTTGGTGGGCAGGGGTAGTGGCAGAAGGTCGACCCCTGGCCTTGGATTTTGGATTTCCGATGTCTGGGATGGAGGCAGGAGGCCGATCCCGGAACATCTGGGGCAGAAGGCCCCCTCACACATATGTTTTTTATTGCTCGGGATGGAGGCAGCAGGCCGATCCCGGAACATCTTGGGCAGAAGGCCCCCTCACACACATATGTTTATTGCTCTATTTTGTCATATAATGTGGATCACCCTTATTAAGTTGTTTATCATGCTTAACCGTTCTTCTCCCCGCCACCTTAGTTAGAGAGGGAAGTCTGCATTTTTAGTTTTAGTATTAATAGGCCTTCCTCTCGGTCAAAATAAAAAGCTGACCCCTTTCATGCCAATTACGGTTGTTGTGTCTTTATTTACTAAGATAAGTGTACTTGAGTGGCGTGCGGATGCATCTGACGTGTGAAGTTTATAGCATAAATGTATATTTTGGTGCAGGTTTCAAATCCTCTGAAGTCAGCAGAGGAATGTACCAGTGGGGACAGGAGTGAGTATTACATACATCCCTCTAACCAGAAGATAGAAGAATATTACTGTGCAGATTAGGTTAGGTACACTCTGCTATACAGTGTATAATACAGCGACAG
Organism: Pseudophryne corroboree; assembly: GCF_028390025.1. Taxonomy (NCBI): domain Eukaryota; kingdom Metazoa; phylum Chordata; class Amphibia; order Anura; family Myobatrachidae; genus Pseudophryne; species Pseudophryne corroboree. Next base: position 717,483,403 of record NC_086448.1, read on the forward strand.
TGAACTTGCTGTCTCTGTTAAAGCTGAAATGCTTGAGATGGAACTACCGAATTACACATAATTTTTAAGCACAGCTAATCGACAATACCTTACTTTATATTAAACCTTTGACTGCTGCTTTTATAATCATGGTATTTCTGTGTCTAGAAAAACAATTTTAATGCTACATACTGTAAGAATGGTTAACCAAGCCCAAAGCAAAAAACACACCATGCAATTTGTGGATAAAATCTCTGTTATAAATCATGTAAATTTTCTCATTCATCAAAGAACAAACTCCCCTACAAAAACCATTTATATCATCCCAATGGCACATCTCACCTGGAATACTGTGTCATGTTCATACGATGCCTCTAAAAATATACAGTGATTGTGGCCCCAGCCATGAGGCACAGTTTAACTGTGGCTCGGAGGTCAGGGACTAAAATAGAGAAACACAACGATCCTTCTGTATATGTAATACTGTGAAATGATTTCTATTGCTGAAGAGAAATAAAACATTAATAAATAGACCACAGGGTGTATTATTTCTCAGCATAGGGTCTGAATATGATGTTCTTAATGTGTGAAAATGCTGTTTGTGTATATGGGGTATCTGAGAGGAAAAAAGAAAAAGTGAATGGAAACATTGTACAGCCATTAACTGTGTAGGAGACTACGCTGGCAGAGAACCTTCGTTCTTGTTATTTCTGGCTCTGGCTATGCGTTGGCAAGTTCATTTGCCTCCCTACACTGGTGTAACACTAGATGCGTGCATCACTACACAGCAAATGATGACAAAAAATATTCTGCCAACTCCTACAACCTTGTCTTTACAAGTAATCTTATCTTCCAAGAGTACTTTTTATGAACACTGTGATATTTTGAATTTCAGTAATTTTACTTTGATTTTACACATTGAACTACACTGCTGCTAAACATGAACCAATCTGTTCAGCATGAAAAAACAAGTCTGAATGTTATTATAGCAAGCTTCATGCAGAATCTTAAATACATATACCAAATGGTCTGTACTTGTAAAGGGTAATGGAAAATATATCTCTTAGATCTTTCTTATCTTATTAGAGCTGAAAGAAGCATTCTTTTCAATTGATCATTCATTCTCCAGAATGAACTTGCTGTGCAGTTATTTTACTAATTATTACTGAGTTCCAATTTACGTATACTCGCAGTTTCTGCCCATTAATGATAGAGAAGAGTGGTTTGGTTTTGCCCAAAAAACGAACACACCTGAACTGTGGGGTCCGAGTCTAAGCAAGTCCCGGCTTGGGTCACTTTGGGTTTCTGTGTTGAACGTAGTCCCGGCTTGGGTCACTTTGGGTTTCTGTGTCGAACGGAGTCTCGACTTGGGTCACTTTGGGTTTTGGTGTCGAACGGAGTCCCGACTTGGGTCACTTTGTGTTTCTGGGTCGAATGGAGTCCCTGCTTGGGTCACTTTGGGTTTTTGTGTTGAACGGAGTCCCGGATTGGGTAACTTTGGGTTTCTGTGTCGAACGGAGTCCCGGCTTGGGTCACCTCGACAAGTTCATATATCTAAAAAGTGAATCTTGCATATCTGGATTGCATGTAAGTCCCTCCCTCGTTATTTTACACTAGTAACAGGCAAAAATTACTTAATTATAAATGTTTTTATAAAAAAAAAATTATGAAATCCAGATCCAAAACCAAAATGTTTGAGTGTGGTTTTGCCAAAACACGACAATGATTTAGAACCAAAACCAAAATGTGGGGGTCTGTGCACATCTCTAATTAGGTATAAGCACTACAGTATCTCTGTGATTCGCAGCAGTAAAAGACAAATTTGGGGACAGATTTATTAATAAAGTCATGTTGGAGATGAATGTATTCCATAGATAGTTTTTTTCCAAGAGCTTGAACTTCAGGGTGTGGCCTGGTGTCTTTATTGAGCATATGTTACAATCGATCTACTAATCTTATCAGAGCTTAATAAATTGCTCCAGATAGCAGTCCGTGTTGACAAGAGATCTGCGGTTCTCAGCATTACTATGCTGAATGCAGGAGATGTCATTGTGCTGTAGTGCAATGTATCTTGTTTAGATAATTGTTATATCCTGATGTACATCTCTTTATTTCAATGAATCATGCAGTATGAAGATTATGTATTTTATTTTTTATTGGTAAGTAATACTTGCATGGTTATAGATAAACATCAAATCCACATGCTGCTCTCCTTCTCCTTCTCTCCTTCTACTTCCTGATCACATGTTCATCTGTGCAGCCAGATTCTTAAAGGTACACTACCTCATCTAGCTAATGCACATAAACTATCTTCATAGATACTACATCGCCCCATTCCTTTCATATATGTAAATAAATATATTTCTTTGAAACATTAATGTCTGAGGAGGGACATTTGTTGTGGAATGAGGCACTGAGCGATATTGTCTGAGAAATTGATTTAGAGATTGTTGAATTGGAATTCGGGATTGTTTACAAATCTTTATTTGCTTTCCCAGATTACGCATGAAACGTTCAACAAGACCATTAGCCTGTGGCCACAGGGGAGTGATTTTTTGATGTCGAATTCCAAAATGTTTCATGAATTTTCTGAAATCATCACCTTGAAATGGCGGACCATTATCAGTCTTTATTGTTCCTGGAATTCGATAAGTAGTAAATATTCTATCCAATGCTGGTAAGACAGATGTGGCAGACGTTGAAGATATTATTTCAAGAACAGGATACCTTGAATATTCATCCACAGCCACTAGTACGTATTTACCATTGTATAATGGCCCATATAAATCAACATCGACATTTTCCCAGACATTGTCAGGTAGATCAGCAATAGTTCACTGCTAGTTTGCGTAGAAAGAAGCGTGCATGTCATACAGTTATGGATTTCCGATTCAACAAGTTGCTCCATGGAGGGAAACCATACCTTTTCACGTAAAAGTTGTTTGGGCTTTATGATTCCTAAATGACTGGCATGGGCAATATCAATTACCCTCTTTCTCAAAACAGCTAGAATAACAATTTTGTCACCTCTGAGAATGATGGAATCATCATGTACAGTAAGTTCTTGACAATGTTTATAAAGTATTCGGAAGTCTTGTTCCTCATCAGTTGAAAATAAAAACTGTCCCAGTTGCCAATCATTGGAAATAATGCAGTGTTTTACTGTTGACAAAATTTTATCTGAGGAAGAAGCCTCTTTGATGTTGGCACTAGTAAGTGAAGCAGGAATTGAATTGTTAATAATAAAGTTCACATATTCCTCCACTGAAGTAGACTGCGATATGTCAGAAGGCAGAGGATGTCTGGACATGTAATCTGAGGGATTGCCAGCACCAGCTCTATGAATGATGGAGAAATTGTATGCCTGCAAACGTAAGCCCTATCGCTGTATCCTAGCTGGTTGTTTGGATTTGGGATTTCCAAAAAGTGTCACATGGGCTTGATGATCAGTCTGGATGGTAAAGTCAATGCCGTATAGATAGAGATGAAAGCGTTCACAACCCCAGACTACTGCAAGAGCTTCCCTTTCTGGTTGAGAGTAATGTTTTTTCACCTCTGTCAAACTGCGACTTGCACATGCTACAATATGATGATCCCCATGTGTATTCACCTGAGTCAGGATAGCTCCGAGCCCCACAGGACTGGCATCATCAATAAGTTCTGTTTTCCAGTCAGTGTTGTAATATGACATCGTGACACTATCCTGCAGACATCATTTTATGTCATCAAATGCTTGTGATTGAGAGGAAGTCCATATGAATTTAGCATTTTTCTTTGTGAGTTCCCTAAGTGGGGCAGTCAGAGTAGCGTAATTTGGAATGAATTGGGAGCAATAGTTAGTCATCCCAAGAAATGACTTGACTTCACCAGCATTAGCAGGTTTGGACATATTTGTGATAGCCTGGACTTTTTGTGGATCAGGACTAACTCCATCTTGAGAAAAGATATGCCCAAAAAATGTGAGCTTCTGTTGAAGAAAGACACATTTATCTTTGTTCAGTGTTACATTTTTGGCTTGAAGACACTGCAACATGTTCCTGGCGTGTTGCTCCAAAAACCAGGATATCATCACTGTAATTGATGGCATTTGGAATAGAGATGAGCGGGTTCGGTTTCTCTGAATCCGAACCCGCCAGAACTTCATGTTTTTTTTCACGGGTCCGAGCGACTCGGATCTTCCCGCCTTGCTCGGTTAACCCGAGCGCGCCCGAACGTCATCATGACGCTGTCGGATTCTCGCGAGGCTCGGATTCTATCGCGAGACTCGGATTCTATATAAGGAGCCGCGCGTCGCCGCCATTTTCACACGTGCATTGAGATTGATAGGGAGAGGACGTGGCTGGCGTCCTCTCCATTTAGATTATAAGAGACTGAGAGAGATTTACTGGAGCTGACTAGGAGGAGTACTGTTACTGTAGAAGTGTAGAGACTGAGTGGAGAGAGTTTACTAGTGAGGACAGTGCAGTTTACTTTATAATCCGTTCTCTGCCTGAAAAAAGCGATACACAGCACACAGTGACTCAGTCACATACCATATCTGTGTGCACTGCTCAGGCTCAGGCCAGTGTGCTGCATCATCTATTATCTATATATAATATTATATATATATCTGTCTGACTGCTCAGCTCACACAGCTTATAATTGTTGGGGAGACTGGGGAGCACTACTGCAGTGCCAGTTATAGGTTATAGCAGGAGCCAGGAGTACATAATATATTATATAGTGAGTGACCACCAGACACACAGTGCAGTTTATTTAATATATCCGTTCTCTGCCTGAAAAAAGCGATACACACAGTGACTCAGTCAGTCACATACCATATCTGTGTGCACTGCTCAGGCTCAGGCCAGTGTGCTGCATCATCTATATATATTATATATCTGTCTGACTGCTCAGCTCACACAGCTTATAATTGTGGGGGAGACTGGGGAGCACTACTGCAGTGCCAGTTATAGGTTATAGCAGGAGCCAGGAGTACATAATATTATATTAAAATTAAACAGTGCACACTTTTGCTGCAGGAGTGCCACTGCCAGTGTGACTAGTGACCAGTGACCTGACCACCAGTATATATAATATTAGTAGTATACTATCTCTTTATCAACCAGTCTATATTAGCAGCAGACACAGTACAGTGCGGTAGTTCACGGCTGTGGCTACCTCTGTGTCGGCACTCGGCAGCCCGTCCATAATTGTATATACCACCTAACCGTGGTTTTTTTTTCTTTCTTTATACATACATACTAGTTACGAGTATACTATCTCTTTATCAACCAGTCTATATATTAGCAGCAGACACAGTACAGTGCGGTAGTTCACGGCTGTGGCTACCTCTGTGTCGGCACTCGGCAGCCCGTCCATAATTGTATATACCACCTAACCGTGGTTTTTTTTTCTTTCTTTATAGTCATACTAGTTACGAGTATACTATCTCTTTATCAACCAGTCTATATTAGCAGCAGACACAGTACAGTGCGGTAGTTCACGGCTGTGGCTACCTCTGTGTCGGCACTCGGCAGCCCGTCCATAATTGTTTATACCACCTAACCGTGGTTTTTTTTTCTTTCTTTATACATACATACTAGTTACGAGTATACTATCTCTTTATCAACCAGTCTATATATTAGCAGCAGACACAGTACAGTGCGGTAGTTCACGGCTGTGGCTACCTCTGTGTCGGCACTCGGCAGCCCGTCCATAATTGTATATACCACCTAACCGTGGTTTTTTTTTCTTTCTTTATACATACATACTAGTTACGAGTATACTATCTCTTTATCAACCAGTCTATATATTAGCAGCAGACACAGTACAGTGCGGTAGTTCACGGCTGTGGCTACCTCTGTGTCGGCACTCGGCAGCCCGTCCATAATTGTATATACCACCTAACCGTGGTTTTTTTTTCTTTCTTTATACATACATACTAGTTACGAGTATACTATCTCTTTATCAACCAGTCTATATATTAGCAGCAGACACAGTACAGTGCGGTAGTTCACGGCTGTGGCTACCTCTGTGTCGGCACTCGGCAGCCGATCCATAATTGTATATACCACCTAACCGTGGTTTTTTTTTCTTTCTTTATACATACATACTAGTTACGAGTATACTATCTCTTTATCAACCAGTCTATATATTAGCAGCAGACACAGTACAGTGCGGTAGTTCACGGCTGTGGCTACCTCTGTGTCGGCACTCGGCAGCCCGTCCATAATTGTATATACCACCTAACCGTGGTTTTTTTTTCTTTCTTTATAGTCATACTAGTTACGAGTATACTATCTCTTTATCAACCAGTCTATATTAGCAGCAGACACAGTACAGTGCGGTAGTTCACGGCTGTGGCTACCTCTGTGTCGGCACTCGGCAGCCCGTCCATAATTGTATATACCACCTAACCGTGGTTTTTTTTTCTTTCTTTATACATACATACTAGTTACGAGTATACTATCTCTTTATCAACCAGTCTATATTAGCAGCAGACACAGTACAGTGCGGTAGTTCACGGCTGTGGCTACCTCTGTGTCGGCACTCGGCAGCCCGTCCATAATTGTATATACCACCTAACCGTGGTTTTTTTTTCTTTCTTTATACATACATACTAGTTACGAGTATACTATCTCTTTATCAACCAGTCTATATATTAGCAGCAGACACAGTACAGTGCGGTAGTTCACGGCTGTGGCTACCTCTGTGTCGGCACTCGGCAGCCCGTCCATAATTGTATATACCACCTAACCGTGTTTTTTTTTCCTTTCTTTATACATACATACTAGTTACGAGTATACTATCTCTTTATCAACCAGTCTATATATTAGCAGCAGACACAGTACAGTGCGGTAGTTCACGGCTGTGGCTACCTCTGTGTCGGCACTCGGCAGCCCGTCCATAATTGTATATACCACCTAACCGTAGTTTTTTTTTCTTTCTTTATAGTCATACTAGTTACGAGTATACTATCTCTTTATCAACCAGTCTATATTAGCAGCAGACACAGTACAGTGCGGTAGTTCACGGCTGTGGCTACCTCTGTGTCGGCACTCGGCAGCCCGTCCATAATTGTATATACCACCTAACCGTGGTTTTTTTTTCTTTCTTTATACATACATACTAGTTACGAGTATACTATCTCTTTATCAACCAGTCTATATTAGCAGCAGACACAGTACAGTGCGGTAGTTCACGGCTGTGGCTACCTCTGTGTCGGCACTCGGCAGCCCGTCCATAATTGTATATACCACCTAACCGTGGTTTTTTTTTCTTTCTTTATACATACATACTAGTTACGAGTATACTATCTCTTTATCAACCAGTCTATATATTAGCAGCAGACACAGTACAGTGCGGTAGTTCACGGCTGTGGCTACCTCTGTGTCGGCACTCGGCAGCCCGTCCATAATTGTATATACCACCTAACCGTGGTTTTTTTTTCTTTCTTTATACATACATACTAGTTACGAGTATACTATCTCTTTATCAACCAGTCTATATATTAGCAGCAGACACAGTACAGTGCGGTAGTTCACGGCTGTGGCTACCTCTGTGTCGGCACTCGGCAGCCCGTCCATAATTGTATATACCACCTAACCGTGGTTTTTTTTTCTTTCTTTATACATACATACTAGTTACGAGTATACTATCTCTTTATCAACCAGTCTATATATTAGCAGCAGACACAGTACAGTGCGGTAGTTCACGGCTGTGGCTACCTCTGTGTCGGCACTCGGCAGCCCGTCCATAATTGTATACTAGTATCCAATCCATCCATCTCCATTGTTTACCTGAGGTGCCTTTTAGTTGTGCCTATTAAAATATGGAGAACAAAAATGTTGAGGTTCCAAAATTAGGGAAAGATCAAGATCCACTTCCACCTCGTGCTGAAGCTGCTGCCACTAGTCATGGCCGAGACGATGAAATGCCAGCAACGTCGTCTGCCAAGGCCGATGCCCAATGTCATAGTACAGAGCATGTCAAATCCAAAACACCAAATATCAGTAAAAAAAGGACTCCAAAACCTAAAATAAAATTGTCGGAGGAGAAGCGTAAACTTGCCAATATGCCATTTACCACACGGAGTGGCAAGGAACGGCTGAGGCCCTGGCCTATGTTCATGGCTAGTGGTTCAGCTTCACATGAGGATGGAAGCACTCAGCCTCTCGCTAGAAAAATGAAAAGACTCAAGCTGGCAAAAGCAGCACAGCAAAGAACTGTGCATTCTTCGAAATCCCAAATCCACAAGGAGAGTCCAATTGTGTCGGTTGCGATGCCTGACCTTCCCAACACTGGACGTGAAGAGCATGCGCCTTCCACCATTTGCACGCCCCCTGCAAGTGCTGGAAGGAGCACCCGCAGTCCAGTTCCTGATAGTCAGATTGAAGATGTCAGTGTTGAAGTACACCAGGATGAGGAGGATATGGGTGTTGCTGGGGAGGAAATTGACCAGGAGGATTCTGATGGTGAGGTGGTTTGTTTAAGTCAGGCACCCGGGGAGACACCTGTTGTCCGTGGGAGGAATATGGCCGTTGACATGCCAGGTGAAAATACCAAAAAAATCAGCTCTTCGGTGTGGAGGTATTTCACCAGAAATGCGGACAACAGGTGTCAAGCCGTGTGTTCCCTTTGTCAAGCTGTAATAAGTAGGGGTAAGGACGTTAACCACCTCGGAACATCCTCCCTTATACGTCACCTGCAGCGCATTCATAATAAGTCAGTGACAAGTTCAAAAACTTTGGGTGACAGCGGAAGCAGTCCACTGACCAGTAAATCCCTTCCTCTTGTAACCAAGCTCACGCAAACCACCCCACCAACTCCCTCAGTGTCAATTTCCTCCTTCCCCAGGAATGCCAATAGTCCTGCAGGCCATGTCACTGGCAATTCTGACGAGTCCTCTCCTGCCTGGGATTCCTCCGATGCATCCTTGCGTGTAACGCCTACTGCTGCTGGCGCTGCTGTTGTTGCCGCTGGGAGTCGATGGTCATCCCAGAGGGGAAGTCGTAAGCCCACTTGTACTACTTCCAGTAAGCAATTGACTGTTCAACAGTCCTTTGCGAGGAAGATGAAATATCACAGCAGTCATCCTACTGCAAAGCGGATAACTGAGGCCTTGACAACTATGTTGGTGTTAGACGTGCGTCCGGTATCCGCCGTTAGTTCACAGGGAACTAGACAATTTATTGAGGCAGTGTGCCCCCGTTACCAAATACCATCTAGGTTCCACTTCTCTAGGCAGGCGATACCGAGAATGTACACGGACGTCAGAAAAAGACTCACCAGTGTCCTAAAAAATGCAGTTGTACCCAATGTCCACTTAACCACGGACATGTGGACAAGTGGAGCAGGGCAGGGTCAGGACTATATGACTGTGACAGCCCACTGGGTAGATGTATGGACTCCCGCCGCAAGAACAGCAGCGGCGGCACCAGTAGCAGCATCTCGCAAACGCCAACTCTTTCCTAGGCAGGCTACGCTTTGTATCACCGCTTTCCAGAATACGCACACAGCTGAAAACCTCTTACGGCAACTGAGGAAGATCATCGCGGAATGGCTTACCCCAATTGGACTCTCCTGTGGATTTGTGGCATCGGACAACGCCAGCAATATTGTGTGTGCATTAAATATGGGCAAATTCCAGCACGTCCCATGTTTTGCACATACCTTGAATTTGGTGGTGCAGAATTTTTTAAAAAACGACAGGGGCGTGCAAGAGATGCTGTCGGTGGCCAGAAAAATTGCGGGACACTTTCGGCGTACAGGCACCACGTACAGAAGACTGGAGCACCACCAAAAACTACTGAACCTGCCCTGCCATCATCTGAAGCAAGAAGTGGTAACGAGGTGGAATTCAACCCTCTATATGCTTCAGAGGTTGGAGGAGCAGCAAAAGGCCATTCAAGCCTATACAATTGAGCACGATATAGGAGGTGGAATGCACCTGTCTCAAGCGCAGTGGAGAATGATTTCAACGTTGTGCAAGGTTCTGATGCCCTTTGAACTTGCCACACGTGAAGTCAGTTCAGACACTGCCAGCCTGAGTCAGGTCATTCCCCTCATCAGGCTTTTGCAGAAGAAGCTGGAGGCATTGAAGAAGGAGCTAAAAGGGAGCGATTCCGCTAGGCATGTGGGACTTGTGGATGCAGCCCTTAATTCGCTTAACAAGGATTCACGGGTGGTCAATCTGTTGAAATCAGAGCACTACATTTTGGCCACCGTGCTCGATCCTAGATTTAAAGCCTACCTTGGATCTCTCTTTCCGGCAGACACAAGTCTGCTGGGGTTGAAAGACCTGCTGGTGACAAAATTGTCAAGTCAAGCGGAACGCGACCTGTCAACATCTCCTCCTTCACATTCTCCCGCAACTGGGGGTGCGAGGAAAAGGCTCAGAATTCCGAGCCCACCCGCTGGCGGTGATGCAGGGCAGTCTGGAGCGACTGCTGATGCTGACATCTGGTCCGGACTGAAGGACCTGACAACGATTACGGACATGTCGTCTACTGTCACTGCATATGATTCTCTCAACATTGATAGAATGGTGGAGGATTATATGAGTGACCGCATCCAAGTAGGCACGTCACACAGTCCGTACTTATACTGGCAGGAAAAAGAGGCAATTTGGAGGCCCTTGCACAAACTGGCTTTATTCTACCTAAGTTGCCCTCCCACAAGTGTGTACTCCGAAAGAGTGTTTAGTGCCGCCGCTCACCTTGTCAGCAATCGGCGTACGAGGTTACATCCAGAAAATGTGGAGAAGATGATGTTCATTAAAATGAATTATAATCAATTCCTCCGCGGAGACATTGACCAGCAGCAATTGCCTCCACAAAGTACACAGGGAGCTGAGATGGTGGATTCCAGTGGGGACGAATTGATAATCTGTGAGGAGGGGGATGTACACGGTGATATATCGGAGGGTGAAGATGAGGTGGACATCTTGCCTCTGTAGAGCCAGTTTGTGCAAGGAGAGATTAATTGCTTCTTTTTTGGGGGGGGTCCAAACCAACCCGTCATATCAGTCACAGTCGTGTGGCAGACCCTGTCACTGAAATGATGGGTTGGTTAAAGTGTGCATGTCCTGTTTTGTTTATACAACATAAGGGTGGGTGGGAGGGCCCAAGGACAATTCCATCTTGCACCTCTTTTTTCTTTTCTTTTTCTTTGCATCATGTGCTGATTGGGGAGGGTTTTTTGGAAGGGACATCCTGCGTGACACTGCAGTGCCACTCCTAGATGGGCCCGGTGTTTGTGTCGGCCACTAGGGTCGCTAATCTTACTCACACAGTCAGCTACCTCATTGCGCCTCTTTTTTTCTTTGCGTCATGTGCTGTTTGGGGAGGGTTTTTTGGAAGGGCCATCCTGCGTGACACTGCAGTGCCACTCCTAGATGGGCCCGGTGTTTGTGTCGGCCACTAGGGTCGCTAATCTTACTCACACAGCTACCTCATTGCGCCTCTTTTTTTCTTTGCGTCATGTGCTGTTTGGGGAGGGTTTTTTGGAAGGGACATCCTGCGTGACACTGCAGTGCCACTCCTAGATGGGCCCGGTGTTTGTGTCGGCCACTAGGGTCGCTAATCTTACTCACACAGCTACCTCATTGCGCCTCTTTTTTTCTTTGCGTCATGTGCTGTTTGGGGAGGGTTTTTTGGAAGGGCCATCCTGCGTGACACTGCAGTGCCACTCCTAGATGGGCCCGGTGTTTGTGTCGGCCACTAGGGTCGCTAATCTTACTCACACAGCTACCTCATTGCGCCTCTTTTTTTCTTTGCGTCATGTGCTGTTTGGGGAGGGTTTTTTGGAAGGGACATCCTGCGTGACACTGCAGTGCCACTCCTAGATGGGCCCGGTGTTTGTGTCGGCCACTAGGGTCGCTTATCTTACTCACACAGCGACCTCGGTGCAAATTTTAGGACTAAAAATAATATTGTGAGGTGTGAGGTATTCAGAATAGACTGAAAATGAGTGTAAATTATGGTTTTTGAGGTTAATAATACTTTGGGATCAAAATGACCCCCAAATTCTATGATTTAAGCTGTTTTTTAGTGTTTTTTGAAAAAAACACCCGAATCCAAAACACACCCGAATCCGACAAAAAAAATTCGGTGAGGTTTTGCCAAAACGCGTTCGAACCCAAAACACGGCCGCGGAACCGAACCCAAAACCAAAACACAAAACCCGAAAAATTTCAGGCGCTCATCTCTAATTTGGAACTGACTGTATAACCTGACGGATAGCATTTTGAAACACCTCTGGTGCAGATACGATTCCAAATGACAGCCGTTTGTATCGTCGTAACCCAACATGAGTTGAGAATGTTGTTATTTGCCGTGACTCTTCATCAAGTTCCAGTTGATGATAACCTTTATTTAAATCCAATTTTGAAAAGAAACTTGCACCTGTGAGTCGATGTATGATATCATCCATAGTAGGAGTAATATGGTGCTCTCTTTTAATAGCAACATTAGGACGACGCATATCAACACATATTCCCACTGCATTTGGTTGACCTGGTTTGGGCACTACCACAATAGGGGATACCCATGGTGTTGGACCAGATACCTTTCAATTATATCTAAGTTTTAAAGGGCCTGAATTTCTTCTTCCACATGCTTCCTTATGTTGATAGGAATACGCTAATGTTCTTGAACAATTGGGATAAATGAGTGATCAATGTGAAGAATAACTTGATAGTCTTTAAGTTTTCCAATGCCATGAAAAAGATGATCATAGTCCTGTAGTAAAACATCCACATCACTTCGTAGTGATCATGTAGGACAAGAGTGAGGACAGGAGTGAGATTGGGAGGGTCATGTAAGACAGGAGCGGAATCATGAGTGTGTGCCACAATTTGTATAAGACCCAACTCTGATGCAGTATCCAATCCCAAAAGATTACCTCTTGCACACTTAGTGACATAAAATACAGCATTTGTCATTTTGTCAATTTTGCGTGCAATGATGTCAAAAGAACCCTTTAGTGGAAGAAGTCGTTTACTACCATAGGTGAATATTTTCACAGATGTTGGATTCAAAATTACTCTGCCATGCAGCTTCTTGAAACTGGTAACATCCATTATATTTACAGAAGCATCAGAATCTATGAGAAAGTCAACAGAAGTGTGTTCTAGAGTGATGGCAGTTTTTGGACTGACCTTGTTTTTTCCAACTTGATGAATCATGTAGATAAATCCTTCTGACTTGTCATCACTGTCAGATGATTCTGCAGGCGGATCCAATGTAGAATGTTGATTCACACAACGCACTGTCTTTCGCCTGGATTTAAACTGCTGTCTAGATTGTCTAGGTATAGACTTAGGGGGTCATTCCGAGTTGTTCGCTCGGTAAAAATCTTCGCATCGCAGCGATTTTCCGCTTAATGCGCATGCGCAATGTCCGCACTGCGACTGCGCCAAGTAAATTTGCTATGCACTTAGGAATTTTACTCACGGCATTTTCATCGTTCTGGCGATCGTAATGTGATTGACAGGAAATGGGTGTTACTGGGCGGAAACAGGCCATTTTATGGGCGTGTGGGAAAAAACGCTACCTTTTCCGGAAAAAACGCAGGAGTGGCCGGAGAAACGGGGGAGTGTCTGGGCGAACGCTGGGTGTGTTTGTGACGTCATACCAGGAACGACAAGCAGTGAAATGATCGCAGATGACGAGTAAGTCTGGAGCTACTCAAAAACTGCTACGAGGTCTGTAATCGCAATATTGCGGATACATCGTTCGCAATTTTAAGATGCTAAGATTCACTCCCAGTAGGCGGCGGCTTAGCATGAGCAAATCTGCTAAAATCCACTTGCGAGCGAACAACTCGGAATGACCCCCTTGATTTCCTTAGATTTACAGACAGAGGAAAAGTGATTAATTTTGCCACATGCAGTGCAAATTTTACCTGTGGCAGGACAGTCTCCTGAATGTGGATAGGAGCGTCCACACTTGTAACATGATTTAGATTTCCCTGTCTCCAGAATGGTACTTGTGTCAGTGTGTCATTTATTGCACACTTGCAGCTGGGTCATGCCCCTCTCCATGTCTTTAGCATGTATCTCTGAAAGTTCTAGACTTCTAGTATATTGCTGCAGCTCAGTCAGCGTCATTTCAGATTCAAGAGCACGTCTGCGCAACTTTCCACATGTGCCAAATGCGATTAGCTGCTGCTTAATTTCATCTTCTACATCATAGAACTGACAAGTTTTGGCAAGAATCCGTAATCTAGTAATGTATGCATCAACAGATTCAGTTTGCAGTTGCATAGCTGTCCTGAACAGGTATTTTGAATGTGACAGGCTGCATTTTGAAGCAAACTAGGCAGTCAGAGAGTCCCTGCATTTGTTATAATCCCTGGTCTGGCAAAGTATCATTCAGTTCATAAATCTTGGAGACAGCACTGATAAGAAGCATGCTTTTCTTTTTGCTATCAGAAGTAATCCCCATAGCATATCTCCCAACTGTCCCGATTTTCGCGGGACAGTCCCGTTTTTTGGGGACTGTCCCGCTGTCCCACCCGCGGGCCACAGTGTCCCGCGGTGGGGGGGATCAGTTGGGAGGCTCTGTCAATCGCTGCTCTGCTTAGCACAGCGTCTATTCAGTGGAGTCAGAGGGAGCATGCCAGCGGCTCACAGAGCGCTGGGCATGCCCCCCTCAGCGCCGAAAACGGGGCGTGGCTCGCCCCCCTTTTCATAGGTCACGCCCCCTTTTCGGGAGCGCTTCGCCGCGCGAGTGTCCCGCTCCACAATTAAAGAAAGTTGGGAGGTATGCCCATAGCTTTAATATAGTGATCAAACTGGGCAAGCCATTTTCTCCATAACTCTGCTGCATGAGGGGCATCAGTATGCAGAACCTGAGGGATTAATGCTAGCATGTCAGCCATGATGACTAAGAGGAATGTACAGTAGCTGAATGTAAGTAATTAAAAGTTTATCCTCGTCGCCAGTTGTTATATCCTGATGTACATCTCTTTATTTCAATGAATCATGCAGTATGAAGATTATGTATTTTATTTCTTATTGGTAAGTAATACTTGCATGGTTATAGATAGACATCAAATCCACATGCTGCTCTCCTTCTCCTTCTCGCTCCTTCTACTTCCTGATCACATGTTCATCTGTGCAGCCAGATTCTTAAAGGTACACTACCTCATCTAGCTAATGCACATAGACTATCTTCATGGATACTACAATAATGATAGTGTGTTGTAATATGATGTTTTCAAGCTGCCACCCAGCAGGAGTATATTTGGGTGGAAAGCATATGCCTATATCTCTAAAGAAAACAGGTGCCAGGTAAAGTCTATCTCCTGTATCATACTACTATCAACAAAGCAAAGAAAATAGATTATGGGACATTAACAACAGAAAACTCACAAAGTCAAGAGCTGTGTTTAGTGTATCACAAGACTACTTCAACCAAAGACAAGCAGGATATTTGTTATGCGTCGCTGCTGCAGCTCATTTCTGTTTGTGTTTCTGTCTGTCTCCTAGCAACCTGGAAGCTGGCTACTATGTAAAGCAGCACACCTGTTTGGGAATGCTTCGTTACCTGACTCCAGCCTGTTGTCTCTTGTGAAAGTCAGGAAGTGGATGTGCAGCAGCACAACTGCAGAGAGCTGGTAATTAGGGGGGCTGCCTGTGCTGTGACTCTCATTTGCTTTTGTTTCCTATATTTGTGTTGTCTGTCTCTCACTCCTAACTGGTCATAGTTCCTGGTTGCAGCGGGTGCCCTTGTCCCTAGGTTCTAGTACTAGCCGTGGATTATTCTTCTACCATCCTCTGCAGTGTTCCTGTGTCCAGTTCTGGGTCTGTTGCCAAAGTATAATTATCCATTCTGAAGTATTCCTGTGTCCAGCCCTGTGTCAGTACATAATTATCAGCATCCTACTCTGTCATTTGCATTATCTGTCTTGTTGCTTTTGTTATTTCTGCTTGTAGTACTCCTCATCTTGTTGCTATACAGTCTTGTGTTTCCTCAATTATCTATCTCCCCTGTATACCCTCAGTACTCCCACAGCCAGTGGCTCTGTCTCTTTGTTTTTTTGTCCAACTTCTTTCTGTAGTGTATTTTCTCTTTATGTACTTTATGTACTCTCCTCGCCCAAAAGCTGTCTAGAGTTTGGGAGAGTTATGTGTTTAAGTGTTCTCCATTTTCATGTCTTAGAGCAGCTCCTATCCTCTTTTGGTCCTTCGCTCCATCGACATTGACCCGGGTCACTCTGAGGTTAAGCTCACACTACCACCAGTGGCGTAAGTCCTGATAGCATCCCAGTATCGGTAGGCATATAGTCCCTTCAGGGAAAAGCAGCTATTATAGGCTAGAAGACCTGCTGGTGAGTTCTGTGAGTCTTAATCTGGGGTGTACAAGGGTTACTACCCACAAGACCTCAGTAAAGTGTGTCAGAGATTGAAACCACAGATACAAGTGAACAACCACAGAGCAGGAGCTCTATGATGAGCAACAAACGAAAACCTCCTAAAAGATATATATAGCAAGAAATGTGCAAATTTTGCTGTGAACCTCAATCAATAGAAAAAGCAAAGCCAGGCACCAACTTGAAATAGTGAAAGTGCTTACAGCTTTAAATGGCAATGACAAATGGACCATTGTGGACAGCAAGTAACCATATATTAATCAAAAACAAGAGGGTTTTCCCACAAGAAACTCAACATCAATGAGAGTCTTTCTCAAGGATTACACTCAGAAATCTGCCATTGACTTTAGGAAGATCTTCTCGCCTGTTGCAAGGTACAGTATGTTACATATGGTTTTCGCTAAATTTATATAAAAACACCAGAACATTACAATATTGATACTGTACATTGAGAGAGGGAAAGGTATGTATTTTTAAGAAATCACTGCATGGCCTAAAACAAAGTAGCCACTGCTGTTATATCAAGCTAGACAGTGTACTGCTAAAATGTGTGTATTACAAATAGAGGGAAAAAGTTTATACAGTATAGTTGCATATGTATATGATCTATTGCTTGCAGGCCAAGACAGCTAGATAGCCAATGTAAAGTTGCTGCTGAGTGACAGGTGCTGACTCACTGTGTCTGAGGTTTATACAAACTCAAAATGCTTGGGCTGTTACTATGCACCAAAAAGACCACCTTGAGGCATTGCTCAACAAATTTGGAATGACAGCATGAAAACCTCAAAACCTATGTCTCCAACAACAGAGGTAGAGTATAGAAAAAAATGAGGAGTGATCCTTAGCAATTTATCATTGGAACTTTAATGTATGCAAGTGTTGGTACATGACCAGACATCACCCATGCTGTGAGCTGTGTAAAGCAATTTGCAATCAACCCTGGAAGAGAACATTGGTCAGTCATTAAATGCATCTTTGAATACTTAAAAGGTACACTTTAGCACTTTAAAGCTAACATTTTTGAATAGTGAAATTTGGAGTTAAAGTATTCTGTAATGCTGATTAGGAATCATGTGAAAACAACAGACATTGCTACACCAGATACATATTTTCTGTGGCAGATGCAGCCATCAGCTGGGAAAGCAGGAACTAACCTACCATTGCCTTATCTACTAACAAGGCAAAGCATATGGCTCTCACAGAAACAGCCAAGGAGGTGTTGTGGCTCAAGGAGACTTTGTGTTAGTTAGGTCTTCTTCATTTGAAGGACATCATCAGTTTTGCTTGTGACAACAAAGGTGCAATTGACTTGTCTTCCAGCACCAAACATCATGGTAGATCTAAGCGCATTGCAATAAGACACCAGTTCATTAGAGATCTGAGAAATAGTACCTTGGCAGGAGTTCTTTACAGTACAGTATGTGACTAGTAAGTGAAACCTTGCAGATATGTTAATGTTTAGGAACATGTACTACAGTAAAGTCTTTCTAAAAAGATGTGGACAAGAATGCATTTGAAATGTTATGTCATGCTATATTTTCAGTATTCCAGTTTTTCCGCATAGTATTACTGTGTGTTTCTGGCTACAGACGAGACATCCAAAATGCGTAATGTTCATATTATCATGTAACCAGAGACAGCCTTGAGTGAGCGGGGTGTTGGAAGAGAGTATTCTGTACTGTCTACTCTTCTGTCCAGGCATTAGGATCATGGACTGCTGGAGGCAAGACCTCCAACCCTGACCAAGTGTGCTACTGTGCATGCATGATTCTCCATACTTCTTCTCTCCTCTGCCCTGCATAGTGAAGGATGTACCCCTGTGTGTTTGATACAATGGAGACTGTACAATACAGCCAAGGCCCACCGGGGGTCATTTAGGTGTGCTTGGATTTGCTATCACTGCTGTTTTCTTGGATCTCTCTCCCAACGGATCTCTTTCCGACCATTTGGCGGCTTAGGGAACCTATGGTGCCGTGCAAGTCACCCCGTCACAGAGGGTGACTTGCTATTTAACCCTGTGTTATTCTCCACCTGCTTTCTACAGGTTAATAAACAAATAACTGCTTGTTATCTGTCGTGTGGGTTAACCTCCATCACACACTGCTGATAGCACAGGATCAAGAGCGGTTTTAGGTGCGGGCAATCAGGGTGGTCGCACAGGGTGCTGCGGCCTGAGGGTGCAGCTGTAGTCACCCCACAGTCACCCGCTGCAGCCAACACAATTGAGGGAGACAGTCAGATGCTAGAGGTCCCACTTGATGGTGTAATATGAATTGGTACTATTATGTGACCGCGCCCCTTCCCCATGAAGCCACGCCCCTATTTTTGCTGTGCACTAACCCTGTTTTGACTGGTGGGGGGGTGCCAAAAGTTCTAGAACCGGCCATGCATAGTATCTGTTAATACCTCCAGAGACCCCTAGTAAATTGGGTACTAGGAAAAATCTGTTAAAATATAGTGGACCAGTCTGTGTCACTTCATAATACACTGGCAGACCTCTGAGAACCGAACCCCACGAACTTTGGGATCCGAGCCTGGATCTGAGTCAGGCTCGGTTTTGCGTGCCTAACTCGGATCCGAAATTGAGGCAAAACGTCATCAACCCACTGTCGGATCTCAAGGGTTTTGGATTCTATATAAGGAGCTGCGTGTCGCTGCCATTTTCACTCCAGACTTGGACAGTGCACACACAGTAAGGACGTGTTCCTTCTGTGTGTGCTCTCTCTGTGCTGTTCAAAAAAAGCTCTCTGCTGTTACAAAAAGAGAAGTGTGGAAGGAGAAGGGGGCAGAAGAGTGTTCTTTCGGTTGTGTGTGTGCTCTGTGTTGTATCAAAAAGCTCTTTGCTGTTATAAAAGGGGAAGGGGGCAGGACAGAGAGTGTTCCATCTCTGTGGGCTGTTAAGGGATGGGGGCCAGGAGAGAATTATTGTGGAGCAGAGGAGTTGTTATTTTGCAGGAGGAAGGAGGCAGGAGAGAATTATTGTGGAGCAGAGGCAGGGGTGTAGCTATACTTTTGGGGGCCCCATAGCACAATTTCCACAGGGGCCCCCAGTGCCAGCCCCCCCCAACGTGCCATACTAATCTCAGTTCTAAATCTAAACCCCTGTTAACCCCCCCTTCCCTCAAGTAGAAACTACTTCAAGCTAAGCCCCCCCCCACAACATTAGTCAACTACCTACCTCAACCCACTTCCCCCGAGGTCCCGACGGACAGAGAGCATGTGGAGTCGGTGGGCGAACACTCACCTTCAGTCCCCATTGGCTGCTTTATGTACACTGCAGGCACATCTCTGCTCATCCAGGCTTGCTCCATCTCTCTCCTCACTTGCACAGGTAGGAGACATGGCCGTGGTCAGGCTCAACCACGCCTCCTCCCAGCATCAGTAACAAGAGCCGGAGCCGGCCAGGAACAGCAGATGTGCCTGTAGCACACTGCAAAGAAATAAAAATTGTTCCCTTTGAGAGAGGATGGCTCCAGCCCACGCACCCTCCCATTTCTTCATGTGCAGGTGCAGCAAGGATGCGTAATAGAGCGCCTGTGATCCATCCATAAGTATGAATAGAGGTCCCTGGGAGAGAGGCACGTGAATCTGCGGAGACCCCAGCACTGGGCCCTGCCTTCTCACGGTATGCGGGGCGCTGGGTCACTGGGGATTATGGATCACCCTGAACGGAGATGGGTCACAGCCGGGCGGGTGGTGGGAGGATTTAGGCAGCCAGGAGGCGTGACTACAGGCTGGTGAGGGCGGGACATGGATGGGTGGAGGCGGTATTGCAGTGCCCAGTGATACTCTCGTGCTGTGACAAGTGTTGCTGGAAGGCAGGCAGAGGAACATTACACATTATTGCATACACAGTGCACCGACAGCCATAGCACTATCAATTTGTACCAGCCCACCACTGCTGGCAGCACAAATAGGTGCAGGGGGAGGGCCTGCACCTATTGTAGCTAAGCCCTTGAGCAGAGGGGTTGTTGTTTGCAGTAGGCAGGAGAGTTCAGTTGATCTGTGGCTTTGTGTGTAGGTGTGCTGCTGTGTTAGGGTTCTGCATACTAGTGCACTGCATATAGCATACTGTACCTGTGTATAGGTCAGGAGTCAGGACCAGGTGTTCTCTGTCTATAAGGGGCTATGTGACTTGGGGCCTAGTTCAGACCTGGTTGCACGCAGTCTATTTTTTGCACTGCTGCGACCAGGTAATCGCCGCCTACAGGGGAGGGGGTAAACGCTGTGCGGGGGTGCGATCGGCTGTGCAGAGAGCTGCACAAGTTTCTGCACAGCCCAGGACTTACTCAACCGCTGCGACGATCCGGGATGAACCCTCCCTGGAAACGGCCGGACCCGCCTGCGTTTATCCGGACACTGCCAGAAAACGGTGAGTTGCCGCCCATGAAAGCCTTCTGTCTGTCAATCTTCTTGCGATCGCTGCTGCTATGGCTTTCTTCGTAGGATCTGTCGCTGCCCATCGCCGGCCGACATGCCTGCGCATTGCGGGTCACACACATGTGCAGTTCAGACCCAATCGCACGGCTGCGAAAAAGTGCAGCATGCGATCGGGTCTGAATGACGACCTGTGTACAGTCGTGTGTCACACTACTGCTAATACCCTGTGTATTTGATACAGAGAAATAAATATATTACATTTCTATTTGTGCATCACTCAGTGACTACTAGTACTGCGGCTGCCGTACACTACTGGTATATACAGTGCATCCGGAAAGTATTCACAGCGTTTCACTTTTTTCACATTTTGTTATGTTACAGCCTTATTCCAAAATGGAATAAATGCATTTTTTCCCTCAAAATTCTACACACAATACCCCAAAATGACAATGTAAAAAAAGTGCTTTTGAGATTTTTGCAAATTTATTAAAAAATAAAAAAACTAAGAAATCACATGTACATAAGTATTCACAGCCTTCGCTCAATACTTTGTTGATGCACCTTTGGCAGCAATTACAGCCTCAAGTCTTTTTGAATATGGTGCCTTAAGCTTGACACACCTATTGTATCTTTGGGCAGTTTTGCCTATTCCTTTTTGCGGCACCTCTCAAGCACCATCAGGTTGTAAGCGTCGGTGAACAGTCATTTTCAGATCTCTCCAGAGATGTTCATTTGGATTCAAGTCTGGGCTCTGGCTGGGCCACTCAAGGACATTCACAGAGTTGTCCTGAAGCCACTCCTTTGATATCTTGGCTGTGTGCTTAGGGTCGTTGTCCTACTGAAAGATGAACCGTCGCCCCAGTCTGAGGTCAAGAGCGCTCTAGAGCAGGTTTTCATCCAGGATCTCTCTGTACATTGCTGCATTCATCTTTCCCTCTATCCTGACTAGTCTCCCAGTTCCTGCCACTGAAAAACATCCCCACAGCATGATGCTGCTACCACCATGCTTCACTATAGGGATGGTATTGGCCTGGTGATGAGCGGTGCCTGTTTTCCTCCAAACATGATGCCTGGCATTCACGCCAAAGAGTTCAATCTTTGTCTCATCAGACCAGAAAATTTTGTTTCTCATGGTCTGAGAGTCCTTCAGCTTCACTTTGGCAAATTCTAGGCTGTCTGCCATGTGCTTTTTACTAAGGAGTGTCTTCTGTCTGGCCACTCTACCATACAGGACTGATTGGTGGATTGCTGCAGAGATGGTTGTCCTTCTGGAAGGTTCTCCTCTCTCCACAGAGGAATGCTGTAGCTCTGACAGAGTGACCATTGTGTTCTTGGTCACCTTCCTGATTAGGGCCCTTCTCCCCCGATTGCTCAGTTTAGACGGCCGACCAGCTCTAGGAAGAGTCCTGGTGGTTCCGAACGTCTTCCATTTACAGATGATGGAGGCCACTGTGCTCATTGGGACCTTCAAAGCAGCAGATATTTTTCTGTACCCTTCCCCAGATTTGTGCCTCGAGACAATCCTTTCTCGGAGGTCTACAGACAATTCCTTTGACTTTATACTTGGTTTGTGCTCAGACATACACTGTCAAGAGTGGGGCCTTATATAGGGGGTCATTCCGAGTTGTTCGCTCGTTGCCGATTTTCGCAACGGAGCGATTAAGGCAAAAATGTGCATGCGCATGGTACGCAGTGCGCATGCGCATGGTACGCAGTGCACATGCGGTAAGTATTTTAGCACAAAACTTAGTAGATTTACTCACGTCCGAACGAAGAATTTTCATCGTTGAAGTGATCGGAGTGTGATTGACAGGAAGTGGGTGTTTCTGGGCGGACACTGACCGTTTTCAGGGAGTGTGCGGAAAAATGCAGGCGTGCCAGGATAAAACTCGGAGTGTCTGGAGAAATGGGGGAGTGGCTGGCCGAACGCAGGGCGTGTTTGTGACGTCAAACCAGGAACGAAATGGCCTGAGCTGATCGCAATCTGTGAGTAGGTCTGGAGCTACTCAGAAACTGCTAAGAATTTTCTATTCGCAATTCTGCTAATCTTTCGTTCACTATTCTGCTAAGCTAAAATACACTCCCAGAGGGCGGCGGCCTAGCGTGTGCAATGCTGCTAAAATCTGCTAGCGAGCGAACAACTCCGAATGACCCCCATAGACAGGTGTGTGCCTTTCCAAATCATGTCCAATCAACTGAATTTACCACAGGTGGACTCCAATTAAGCTGTAGGAACATCTCATGGATGATCAGTGGAAACAGGATGCACCAGAGCTCAATTTTGAGCTTCATGGCAAAGGCTGTGACTACTTATGTACATGTGATTTCTTAGGGTTTTTTTGTGGGGGGGGTTTTAAAGTATATTTATTGAGTTTTTCAAGGCAACAAAGAAAGATACATACATTTGTGCATTTCACGGAGACGGGATAAAGAAGATAATCAAACAAGTCAAAAGATGAGACAGGCATAACATGATGTCTCTTACTAATAATAGTACAATATAATAATCAAAATGGTTCTGCATTAGAGAAGGCTGAGAGTAAAAATGGAGAAAAACAGAGCCGATGAGACAACCTTCAATCGGATGAGAAAGAAATTACACCTGCACAAATAGTATATAAAGAAAAACAGTAAAATAGAGAGGATAGACAAAGAAGGAGCAGGAAGGACGAACTGGGAAGAGAAGAAGGGGAGGGACATAGGGTACGGAGTCCGTGACGGCTTAGGCCATAGAAAAGCATTTCTGCAACAGGCATAAAATAATATGAGGACAAGAATTATAAGAGAATTCACAAATCAGGTACGGTGAACAAATGTTAAGGGTCAGTGGCAATGCGACGTAGTAAGAACCATTTTGTCGAATCAAATAGAGATAACACATGTTGCTGATGGGAAGGATCCAAAGATTCTATAAATGGGCCCCATTTTTTGTAAAAGCGTATAACATTACTGTCAACATTGGGCAGAGTTGACTGGCGATCTAAGTATAAGGTACGAATAAGCCGTGAACGCAAAGTATCAAGGCTAGGGGGAGATTTGACAATCCAATTAATAAGAATTAACTTTTTCCCTAAAGTTATAATAACATATATCAATGGAATAAGGTGTTTGTGTTGTGGAGGGATGCCCCAATCCATGAAAATCAGTCCAAGCATTGCTTTGCAATTTAGCTTTAGTTTGAAATGGAATATGGAGTTAATAAACCATAATACTTTATACCAGAATTTCTTTATTTTAGGGCAGTTCCAAAAACAATGTAGAAACCAAGCATTGGGAGTCCCACATTTTGGTGGTCATTCCGAGTTGTTTGCTCATTGCCGATTTTCGCTATGCTGCGATTTGCTGCTAAATGCGCATGCGCATGGTATGCAGCGCGCATGCGCTTAGTTATATAACTAAAAACTTAGCAGTTTTGCTGTTGTTCGTGCGGCGCTTTTCAGTCGCACTGCTGATCGGTGAGTGATTGACAGGAAAGGGGCGTTTCTGGGTGGTAACTGAGCGTTTTCCGGGAGTGTGCTAAAACGCAGGCGTGTCCGGCAAAAACGCAGGAGTGTCTGGAGAAACAGGGGAGTGGCTGGTCGAACGCAGGGCGTGTCTGTGACATCAAACCAGGAACTAGACTGAGCTGATCGCAATCTAGGAGTAGGTCTGGAGCTACTCAGAAACTGCTGGAAATTATTTAGTAGCAGTTCTGCTACTCTTTTGTTTGCTATTCTGCTATGCTAAGATACACTCCCAGAGGGTGGCGGCCTTGCGTTTGCAATGCTGCTAAAAGCAGCTAGCGAGCAAACAACTCGGAATGACCACCTTTAGACAGTTCCCAGATTCAGAAGGAACCATATGTTTTCTTTGTCCTGGTGCGATGTAGGCTCTATGCGTAAATTTAACATGTGTCTCTTGAAGTTGTGTCAAATGGAGCGCTTTGAGAATACTAACAAAATTATCTGTCAATACTTTGTGAGATATGGGAGAAAGGTAATCCGTCTCCCAACTCCTAACAGTCGAAGCACATAGCTTTGTTTCAAATCCAGACAAGACGTCCCAATAAAGATAGGAGGTTTTATAAGGGGACAGCAAAACTAAGGCAAAAATTTGTATAAGAGGGTCAACACCAAGGGTCGGGTCATATGAGGGGGGTAAGGAGAGGACATAATGTCTTAATTGCAGGTACATAAAAAAAAGTCTGCACGTGGGACTTGGTAGTTGTTAATTAAGTCAGAAAAGGACATTAATACACCCCCAGGATCAAATACATCCTTAATTAATGCAATGCCTTTATGTTGCCAATGAAAGAACCTCGCATTGTCTAGAGCTGCTGGAAAACAGGGGTTGCCACAAAAGGAAAGAAATTTAGAGTGAGCCGGGTTTCCCTTAAGTGATTTGTTTACAGACCACCATGCCAAATAGGTATCCCAAAAGAGAGGGTTAGTACGGACAGACATAGGAAGCGTAGTTTTAGGGGTGTGTAATAGAGCACGAAGATCATATGGTGCACATAGTGTTTGTTCTAAAGCGAAATTAGAGTAGGTAGAAAGAGAGAGTAGCCAGTCAAAAATATATCTAAATGCTACAGCTTTGGTAAAAGCAGATATATCCGGTACAGCCAGACCACCCGCACCTTTGCATAGTTTAAGTTTGGCCAGAGCCACACGAGGTCTCTTACTTGAACACAGAAATTTGGTAAAAAGCTTCTCACAATATCGAACGTCTGGTTTCGTCAAAGCATATGGTAGCATCTGGATAAGATAAGAAAGCTTAGGAAAAATAATGCTTTTCAGTACACCAACTCTTCCCATAAGGGACAAGGGTAAAGGAGAGCAGGCCTCCAATTGTGTTGCAATGTTTTGTAGAACAGGAGTAAAGTTGAGGGCATAGACATTGGACATAGAGGGCAGAATATATATGCCCAAATATTTCAATCTGGACACATAATGTTTGTATACAGACAGGACAGGAGAAGAGGGAGAAGAAGTGAGAAGAGCAGATGCAGAAGAGGATAATGGGATAAGCTCAGACTTGTCATAATTGATTTTAAAACCCGATAAGAGGCCAAAGGAATTAATGGTGTGAAGAATGGCTGGGATGGAAACTAGAGGATCAGAAAGAAACAATAACATATCATCCGCAAACAACGCTATTTTAAGGGAGTGGTGAGCGATACTTATACCATGAAAATCAGGGAGGGTGCGGAGACTGATCGCTAAGGGTTCAATGGCCAATGCAAATAATAGTGGGGAGAGGGGGCAGCCCTGTCTGATGCCTCTGCCCAAGGGTATAGGGGTGGACAGGTATCCATTACATATAAGTCGAGAGTGGGAATCCGTATACAATATACGCAAAAGAGAAGTCAGTTGGCAAGGAAAATGTAATTTGTTAAGGGTAGTAAATAAGTGTTTGCAGGAAACCAAATCAAATGCCTTCTCAGCATCGAGTGATAGTAAAAAAGAGGCGGTAGAATCTAAAGTGGAGCTTAACCAATGGGAAGCCGCAATAACCTTGCGGATATTAGCTGAGGAATGTCTACCGACTATGAAGCCCGTCTGGTCCGAATGAATCACCCTGGGTAGTAGAAATTTTATCCTATCTGCCAGAAGCATGGTGAACAATTTATAGTCCACATTGAGTAGAGATATTGGTCTGTAAGAACCAGGTAGGTGAGGGTTCCTGCCCGGTTTCGGCAGTAGGCGAATAATAGCGTCCGTAAAATACTTGGGCATAGAAGGAGGAACCAAGACCAATGGGTCTATAAGCAGTGGGAGGAGTATTTTTTAATATTCTCATGAGAACCCATCCGGACCAGGGGACTTCATGGGCTTAAGCTGTTTTATGGCGGCTTCTATTTCCTGAGGTGTGAACAGTGCGCATATAGTAGCTTGAGAGTCAGTCGGAATGGAGGGGGTATCACTAGACTCCCAAAAAGAAGATTTGACAGAAATATCTCTGGGAGGTTGGGTATATACATCTGTATAGAAATCTTGAAATAAAGAAGCAATATATTTACCCACGGAGGCATAAGTGCCATCAGGGCATTGAATAGAGTGTATGAGAGATGAGGGAGTGGAGGACTTCACTAAATTGGAAAGCAAGCAGACGATTTTGTTACCAAATCTATAAAATCTATGGTCTTTGTAAAAGGTATGTCTATCACCCATAGAGGCGAGGAGGCCATCAAATTTGTGCCTTACATGTCTGCCAAAAGAGGATAGGGTCTGATTCCAAAGTGGAAAGGTTATCAAGTCTGATCTCCTCCCAAAACAAATCAAGCTTATCATGGAAACCCAAGGAAGAAAAGAAGTAAGATGGAAAGCGCCAAAGTTTATAGGAGCCTACATCTAAAGAAGAAAAGGATACCCAGATAAGATAATGGTCAGAGAGAATCATCGGCTCAATGTGTGCATCAATTATATTAGAAAAGAGGGGGTCGGACAAAAGAATATAATCAATTCGCAAAAGAGACCCATGAGCAGCAGATAGACATGTGAAGTCTCTATCAAGAGGGTGCAGGGCTCTCCAAGCATCAGTTAGGATTAACTGTTGTGAAATAAAGGGTATACCGATCCTAGGGGGTGTCCTCCTGCGAGCAGAAGAATTAGAGTCCATATATGGAGAGGAAACCACATTAAAGTCACCCCCTAAAAGTAAACAGCTGGACATAAAGGGAGTCAGTTTGCGTAAGATCATGCGAAAAAAAGGAGCAGAATGGGAATTAGGGGCATAAATATTACAAAAAGTGTATTGAGAGGTAAAGAGGGAAAGATTAACCAGGACATATCTACCGTCGGGGTCAATATCAGTGTGGAGTATTTCTAGAGAGAGTCGCTTTTTTGCCAAGAGAACAACTCCCCTAGCTTTGGAAGAATAGGGGGCAGTTGCAAGAACCGTCCATCCCAGGGTGGATAACTTCACTGTTTCTAAAAGTGATAAATGCGTCTCCTGCAATAACACTAAATCTAAATGTAGTTTATTTAAATAGAGTAGTAGTTTCTTACGCTTAATTGGGGAGTAGATACCTCCCACATTCCAAGAACCCACCTTAATCTATGCCATATATCGCAAAGTACAGGTAATAAACAAGTGACACAGACTCCGTAAAAAACACCATAAAAAACGCTGGGAAGGGGAGAAGGGGGAGGGGGATAGAGAGAGATAGAGAAGAAGGAGTACAAAGAGCACTCCAATAACAGTTGGAAAAGAAATAACTTCACAATTCACACATTTGAAATAAGACAGGGTGTAAATTTGTCCAGAAGGCTGAGCTCCCAACCAAAACCGCCCTGTCTAGTAAACATAGATTGAAAACCTAACCAGTGACTGTCACATAAAATAGAGAAAGGCAATGCTGCCATAACAATACCTAAATGTAATAAAAAGTAAAGCATAGCAATATTATCAAAAACATATACAGTAAAATATGCAAGAAAGAAAAAAGAACTGCATACAGCAAAAATAAGCAAAGAAATAGAGGGTAGAGACAGACATATAGCTGATACATCACCACAGCAATGAATGTCCCAATAGTAACAGCGGCAGTACGATGATAAGAAAGCAGGGAACAAGAAAGTCTGTGTACAACTTCTCCGGAGGAAATGTACGGAGGCAGTAAAGAGTTCCCGAAGACAATTTGCAGTCAAAAGGCAGTTTCCTCAAGTGTCATCTTCCGCCAACAGACGCGACTGCTCTCGTACATATGCCGCTGCATCTTCGGCCGAAGTAAAATCTTTGAAGGCCATGCCATTGAAGACTCATGGACGTGCTGGATAAAGAAGGGCGAATTTCCTTCCGTCTTGGACCAGTTGTGAGCATACCGGGGTAAAGGCTTTACGAAGCCGTGTGAGTTCAGAAGAATAGTCCTGGAACAGAAGAATTTTGGTGCCATTCCATGTGAGGTCTCTCCTCCTCCTAGAGGTGGACCAGATGGTTTCCTTGTGGATATAATTCAGGCATTTGAACAAAACAACTCTGGGCCGAGAAGAGGAAGAGTCACTTAGCTGTCCTGTCCAATGGGCCCGTTCAATGACTAGATCCGAGCAAGCATCTTGGATGTCAAGTAGTTCAGGGAGTGTCTGCTTCAAAAAATGGTATAAGGCAGGCCCTTTAAGGGATTCCGGCAATCACATTATCAGCAAATTGTTTATGTGTATTCTATTCTCCAAGTCGTCTAATTTAGCCCATACATGAGTGTCAGATTGTTTCAGCTGCGCAGTAAGATCTTGCAGAGAGGAAATGGCTTGAAAGTTTTCCCTGGCAGTGTGTCCCACTGCCAAGACTCTTTTAGCAAGTTGTTTAAACTCGCTCTTAATATCCGTAACCGCTTGTTGGAGTGCAGCTGCATTAGCTGTAGCTTGTTCCTTTAGCATAGGCTGCACTGTGTCCTCACAGCTTGCACCACATCAGCATATGTAAGAGAAGAGGGGGGAGCAGTAGCTGTGGGGGGTTGTTGAATCTTAGAAGGAGCAGCAGAGGGTAATGACAATTGGGGGAGGCTGATAGTGGAGGTATCCATGTCTGCAGCCATCTCCCTGCAGTCATTTTGTGGGACGCATATCGGTACGGGCATTGGACCTGACAAATATTTGTCCATGAGGAACATGGAGGTGGAGGATGCCAAGCCCTGCAGGGGTTTGAGGCCCCTGTCCCTGTATTGCAGTTGATAACAGCCACAGACTAGTGACCTTTAACACTGGGGTGCAGGATTAATAATTGGGCCAGAAGCGTTGATGATTATGCTATAACCAGTGGGACTTGTGAGAAGGGGGGCCAGACGGAGTGCTCCAAGCGCACTCCGGGTGCGACCAGCAGGAGATCTCGCAGCCCGTCTCACAGCAGGGCTGTAGTCACTGTAGCGCTGAGGAGAGCGGCCAGGATGGTGCCCATGTGACTCCGCAACACAGCGGGGGGGGGGGTCACTGGTGTGGTAGGGTGGGCTCAGAAAGCCCTAGCAGGTTAAATGGGTGGTTGGCACTGGAGCAGGGGGGAGCCGCCTCACATCATCCACGCCGGAAGCTAAACTAGTTTTTTATTTTAAATGAATTTGCAAAAATCTAAAAAAAAACTTTTTTCATGTTGTCATTATGGGGTATTGTGTGTAGAATTTTGAAGGAAAACATGAATTTATTCCAGTTTGGAATAAGGCTGTAACATAGCAAAATGTGGAAAAGGTGAAGTGCTGTGAACACTTTCCAGATGCTCTGTATATCATCTGTGTGTGATACAGAGAAAAAAAATATTTTTAATTGGTGCATCACTCAGTGACTACTAGTACTGCCGTACACTACTGCTATATATCCTTTATGTGTGATCCAAAGCAAAAAATATATTTCTATTGGTGCGTCACTCAGTGACTACTAGTACTGCCGTACACTACCTCTATATATCATCAGTCAGTGCATTAGAAATGGAGGTAAAACAAGTGAAAGATCAGGAACCATTTACTTCTACTATTGCTGAAGCTGCTGCCACTAGTCATGACAACAACAGTGCACTACTGCTAATATCTTTTGTGTGTGATCCAAAGCAAAAATATATTTCTATTGGTGCATAACTCTGACTACTAGTGCTGCGGCTGCCATACACTACTGCTGTATAAATCTGTGTGTGATTCAAAGTAAAAAATATATTTCTATTGGTGCATCACTCAGTGACTACTAGTACAGCGGCTGCCATACACTACTGCTATATATCCTCTGTGTGTGATCCAGAGCAAAATATATATTTCTATTGGTGTGTCACTCAGTAACGACTACCAGTACTGCCGTACACTACTGCTGTATATCCTGTGTGTGTAATCCAGAGCAAAATATATATTTATATTGGTGTGTCACTCAGTGACAACTACCAGTACTGCAGTGCACTACTGATTAATATATGTGTGTGATCAAAAGCAAAAAATATATTTCGATTGGTGCGTCACTCTGACTACTAGTGCTGCGGCTGCCGTACACTACTGCTATATATCCTCCTTGTGTGATTCAGAGCAAAAAATTATATTTCTATTGGTGCGTCACTCAGTGAGGACTACCAGTACTGCCGTACACTAGTGCTATATATCCTCTGTGTGTGATCCAGAGCAAAAAATATATTTCTATTGGTGCATCACTCTGACTACTAGTACAACGGATGTCGTACACTACTGCTATATATGATATATCCTCTGTGTGTTATCCAGAGCAAAAAAAAAAAATTCTGACTCATTTGTGCAACACTGTTGCTGTACCATATGAAGCATATGTATGCTGTCACCATTCAATTAATGGTTGCTGATTATTTCAGTGATAGCATCCAAATAGTCATGTCAGACAGTCCGTTTCAATACTGGCAGGATAAAGAGGCAATTTAAAGAGGCAATTTGGAGGCCCTTGCACAAACTGGCTTTGTTTTTGCTTAAGTTGCCCACCCTCCAGTGTGTACTCAGAAAGAGTTTTTAGCACAGCCGGGAACCTTGTCAGCGATCGGCGTAGGAGGTTACTTTCCCAAAATGTGGAAAAGATGATGTTCATCAAAATGAATTACAAATTCCACGAGGAATACCTTTACCAGCAATGGTGTGGTATTGAAAGTCGACAGTAACTAGGTCGACAATGTCTAGGTCGACCACTATTGGTCGACAGTAACTAAGTCGACAGGGTGTCTAGGTCGACAGGGTCTTTAGGTCGACATGTTCTAGGTCGACAGGTCAAAAGGTCGACATGAGTTTTTAATGTTATTTTAGTGTCGTTTTCTTTGTAGAGTGACCGGGAACCCACCTCGCTTCGCTCGCCATGCTTCGGGCATGGTGCCTTTGCTCCGCTACCGCTTCGCTCGGCACAGATTACCGTTCCAATCTTAGTCCACGTGGATCGTTAAGTATGAAAAGGTTCAAAAAAGAAAAAAATTGTGAAAAACTCATGTCGACCTTTTGACCTGTCGACCTAGAACATGTCGACCTAAAGACCCTGTCAACCTAGACACCCTGTCGACCTAGTTACTGTCGACTTTCAATCCGGATCCCTACCTGCAATTACCTCCACAAAGTACAGAGGGACCTGTGATGGTGGATTACAGCGGGGACAAATTAATAGTCTGTGAAGACAAAGATGTACACACTGGGGGTGAGGAATCAGAGGATAATGACGAGATCTTGCTTCTGTAGAGACAGTTTGTGCAGGGAGAGATCAATTGCTTCTATTTTTGTGGGGGCCCAAACAAACCAGTCATTTCAGCCACAGTCCCTGTCGCTTAAATGATGGGTTTGTCAAAGCGTGCATGTCCTGTTTATACAACATAAGGGTCCATCTTGCACCTCTTTTCTTTGCATTATGTGCTCTTTGGAGCATTTTTTTGGCATAGTTTGTAAAACTGCCATCCTGTCTGCCACTGCAGTGCCACTCCTAGATGTGCCACGTGTTTGTGCCGCACACTTCTGTCGCTTAGCTTAGTCATCCAGCTACCTCGGTGAAACCTTTCGGCCTAAAAACAATATTGTGCACTTTGAGGTATTCAGGATAGACTGGAAATGAGTGGAAATGAATGTTATTGAGGTTAATAATACTGTAGGAACAAAAACATCCCCACATTCTGTTATTTTCGCAGTTTTGATGATTTTTTAAAAAAAAAATACAGATCCAAAACCAAAACCTGCAAGGGTGGTTTTGGCAAAACCAATCCAGAACCAAAACACGAAGGAGATCCAAAATCAAAACACAAAACCAAAAAAATGGCCCGGTGCACGCCCCTAATAATTAAATAGATAGATAGATCCAGGTCACCCACATACAGTATAGGTTACAAATCACCAATCAAATTAAGACAATAACGATAACAGATGGAAAAAATATGTTCTTAAAATGAGGTGTTCTAATACTAGTACACCTGAAGCATCTTCTAGATGGAAGCAGAGAGAAGATGCAGATCTATTCAATTAATGACCCATGATCAACTACTGACCAGCCCAGGTGCAACAAATAATGTGTAATGCAGAAATAAGCATTACAGTAACTGTTGCTTCGTGGGTGCTTGCTGGTTGATTATGGACCTTTTTGAATAACTGCGGACACTTTACCTAGGAATAGATATCATACAACACAACCCATGGGTAATTAATTACTTAACTGGCATGATCAGATCACATGCGACAACGCACTAAGTTTTTGACGAGGAGGTCCATTCTGAAGATGTGTTTAATATAATATTTAAATGTTTAAAGAAATACTTTTTAAACTGTATTAAATAAAACATTTAAAAAAACAATATTATGAACTTTTTGAAGGTAAAAAACGTCAGTTAAGTGGTTAAATCTGCCCCATTATCTCAAATCCCAACAAGAGCTTCTTCTAGAGCCAGACACACTCTATATTGACCATAGGCCAAGAAAATATTTCATCATTTGTAGGGCCATAAATAGATTGCTGTAGCTCCTATGGGGTATGTTTAAATGAAAGTCTATATCAAAAGGTAGAATATTTTTAATGTTATTATTAAAGAAAGTTCACTTCAATGCTATTTAAAAAGAGATTTTGATTTTAGAAATGGGTATAAGAGAATGTGCCCATAAGCAGATGAGGTAGTACTGTATATCTGACAACTGCAGATGAAACGCCAGCACTCAGCTTGTTAATCATGGTACTCCATGACGCTTATTTGTTTTTGCTAACTTCAGTTTCCATGAGACTCTGCACAAATTTAACTAACTAAAATATTTACAGTGAACTTCCCTACCCCCAAAACGCGAGACTCCAATCTCGTGGACTCCTGCCATTCAGGAGTTACTTATTTCTCTTGCGCTTTGATAATGTCTCACAGCTGACAGGATAATTAGCTACTGTCATTTGTGTCAATAGCAGCTGATTGGGTAACCGTTGCAATTGCGTTGCAATTGCAGTTGCAATCTGAGACTCAAAGTTATGGTGCTCGTTGCAGCAGGTCTAAAGCTAGGTACACAGTGTGTTATTATCGGACTAAGCAGACGATTTTCAAATTATTGCACAGTGTGTACACAACCAGGGGCGGATCCAGAAGAAAATGATAGGGGGGGGCACCATGGAAGGGGCAAGTACATTTGCGTGCGGCTTCGATGCATGTGAGGTGGCGCTTCTTATATAATGCCCACAGTTGTAGCGCTCATTATGCAATGTCCACTGTACTGGTAGTGCCCCTTATATAGACCCCATAGTAGTGGTGCCCCTTATGCAATGCCCGTATTGCCCCCAGTAGTAATGTTGCCTGTAGTAATGCCCCCAGTCATTTAGCGCCCTAGTAGTTATGCCCCCAGTGGTAATGCCCCTGCAGTTATGACCCCAGTAGTTTACCCCCCCTTTAGTTTAGCCTCCCAGTGGTAATGCCCCCAGTAGTTTACCTGCTTGTAGTTTAGCCACCAGTAGTAATGCCCCCCTGTAGTTTGCCCGATTGTAGTTTAGCCCCTGTAGTTATGCCCCCCTTGTAGTTTAGCCCCCAGTAGTAATGCCCCCAGTAGTAATGCCCCCAGTAGTTTGGCCCCTGTAGTTATCCCCCCAGTAGTTTGGCCTCTGTAGTTATGCCCCCAGTAGTTTGGCCCCCTGTAGTTTAGCCCCCAAGTAGTAATTCCCCTGTAGTTACGCCGCCAGTAGTAATGCCCTCCTGTAGTATGCCCCCAGTAGTTAGCCCCTTTGTAGTTGGCCCCCAGTAATAATGTCCCCCAGTAGTTGGCCCCCAGTAGATGCCCCCCAGTAATAATGTCCCCCAGTAGTTTGCCCCCAGTAGCTGCCCCCCAGTAATAATGTCCTCCAGTAGTTTGCCCCCAGTAGTAATGCCCCCTATGAGTTTGCCCCAATAGATGACCCCCCAGTAGTAATGCCCCCAGTAGATGCGCCCCAGTAATAATGCCCCCAGTAGATGGCCCCCTGTAAAAATGTCCCCAGTAGCTGCCTCCAGTAGTAATGCCCCCAATATATGACCCCCCAATAGTAATGCCCCCAGTAGATGCCCCCCAGTAATAATGCCCCCAGTAGTAATGCCCCCCAGTAGTAATGCCCCCAGTAGATGCTCCCCCAGTAGTAATGGGGAGGGGGGGACGGACGGAGGCCACAAATGACAGGGGGGGCACGGGCCCGAGTGCCCCCCCCTGGATCCTCCACTGTACACAACACCCAGACAGGGACAGTGACAGATAGGTACTAGGGCGACACTTGTACTAGGCTCTGATATTCTGAGGGACCCACCGACAAAGTCCATCTGCAGCAGATAGTAAGTAAGTAAGTAAGGATGCTCTATGGAGCCATCACCCACTGTGTCCATCAATTAGAGGAGTGAGACGTATGGAGCCGTCACCCACTGTGCACTTCAGTGGTGGCCGGTTGCCAGAGAAGAAAAGTGTGCTGCCACCATTATTTCACCACCACTGCACAATGCATGCCAGGGATTGAGGCTCAAATTTATCAAGCCTTGGAGAGTGATAAATTGCACAGTGATAAGATACCAACCAATCAGCTCCTAACTGTCATTTTTCAATCACAGCCTGTAACATAGCAGTTAGGAGCTGATTGGCAGGTACTTTATCACCATGTGATTTATCACATTTCAAGGCTTGGTAAATCTGGGCCTGAATTTCTCTGAGCTCTCAAGCACTATACTCTATGGTGCAGGCAGCTAGTACCTTGAGGGATTCTCCAATGCCTTATGGCATTAGCAAATAGTGACATGAGGGAAACAGTGCTGCGGGGGCTGGCATTCCCATAGGCACAAGCTAGTCTCAGAGGAGCCAGCAGCTCAGCATAGGATCTGGCGATTCATTCCTGGAATAGGAACCTCAGCGTGCAGTCCATGAACCCACAGGTCCTACCTCGGGCTGTAGAATACAACACACAGGTCCTGTCAGGCTGCAGACTACAATATGGTGGAATGTCTGCCCAAGGCAGTAGAGAGCCTGGCTGGGCCCAAGTACTATTCTGGGAGTGTGCCCTAATCACAGGAGGTGTGACCATGCACCATCAGAAAACAATACAGATTTTTTTTATTTTAGGCACCTCCCTGGCCACACTGCAGCCCAGCACACAGCAGCGTGTCCTGGACTGAGGAGAAAAGCTGCAGATGCAGCTGCCAGGAGGGTAAGGAGGGGGGCTGGGCGTGGTTAAATAGAATCCCCCGCCCCACTCTCTTGGCGCCACTGTTTCTGCCCAATAGTTCATATAAAACATCACCCCTGACTATCTGCATGACAGATAATTGTTCAGAAAGGAACAGTAATTCAGTAGTGTTTGCACTGGAAATTGGATGCTCTCAAGAATATTTATTCACAATGAAAATTGTCTGCTCAGTAGGATCACCGGTCAAATCTTTCAGGTGTGTGCTTAGTAGACAAGCTAATCCGAGGATCCTGGACATTTGTGAGTCCCAAAAATACCCGGTATTATAATCATTAAATCCCATGTGTTACGGGATTCAAAACACTGTGGATTGGGCTCACTGATAGGCTGGGAGCGCAGTGCATGGTGACATCATCACTGTGTGGCATGCTCCCAACCAGTGACTGAGAAAAGCAGCATTACATGACTCCAGCTCTTCTACCAGCCCAGCCAGTACTGAAGGAGCAGGTTCCCCAGCGCAGCATGGAGGGTCCCCCGGTCCTTCAACCCATCTACCTGACCATCAACCTAGACAGGACCCACAGTGGCATGTCTGCATCACCCTACTGGGAGCACGGGGTGCAGTACACATCTGAGCATGGGAGACTAAGTAAGTGTGACTAAGATAAGAGAAAGGGGAGGAGGTAGGAGGGAGAGGGATACCAGGAGGAGATGAGAGAGAAGAAAAGCTTGGGGCAAGGAAGGATATCAGGTGGTACACAGTGCAATTTAATACAGGAAATCCAGTTATTGATATTTTTTAAATTCTGAATCCTGGGATTACAAAAATAAGGTGGGATTGGTTTATCTAGTACTTAATTTAAGGTGATGTTATCCTCTAATTGCATGACATAATACAGAATCCCCAATAGGATTCCCAAGAATAGAATAATAATGAGTGAGGATACAATGTGAGGGTGGGAGAACTCAAAGGTAACATGCATAATTGTATTTACATATTATTTAAAAAAAACAAAACAATATGGAGAACAGCACCAACATGTTTCGTCCATCTAAAATGTCCTGGACTTTATCAGGAATTTTTAGACAGATGATGAAATGCATTGGAGCTGTTCTCCTGTTGGACCCCTCCATTATTCTACTATTTGAGAGCGTGATCCTTTGTTCAGATACTTATCTGTATTGTTCATTATTTGGTAAGAGATCACCTCCTTCTAATTCAGATATAATGTGTCCATTAGTATTATCACACCTTTTGCCTCTGATATACCAAAGTGATTGAAAATTGTACCAATTGTATCAGAATGGATGAATAAAAAACTTCCATCTTCTCACTGTATGAAGATTCCTCTTCCTGGTCTTGAGTATCAAAGTGTGATCTCCTCTTAGACCATAAAGAGATTTTTGTGCCTTGCAAAAAAGATGTTTTTGGTCCCTTTTAAGTTAACCTTCAGACTATGTAATGCACAATGCTTCTTCGATATTAGCATTGAGGGAAAAAAACAGTTTGCTGTGTTAATGTATCACTTGCATATTTCTTAAGGCAGCTATGACAATCAAGGTTCTGAAAGTATTCTGTTTAGCAACTTGTGCAAAAGCGGCATCATAATCTTCAAAACTTTTTTAAGAATAGCCCTCTGCTACTAAACTTGCTTTAAATCTGTAAACTTTACCTTTAGAGTCACATTTGGTCTTAAAACCATTTCCATACATGTGTTCCTGGAGGTAGCTCCATTAGATCCCATGTCTGGAACTGTTTGAGTTATTCAATTTCTTAATCACCAGCTTTAATTAAAATTTCCTTGTCATACGTAGGCAGTTTCTGTATCTCTTTCCAGGATTCTGGCTCAGGTTGTGGTGCTGTCTGATGAAGGTAAGATAACTGCTTTGGTGGTAAAATCTTGTTCCACTTAGTAGATCTCCTAAGTGAAGGCAAAGGTGATATTCCCTAGTAACTTCAGTTTCATTTTTCTCTTCCTTCAGTGGTGGTTTTTGAGCTTCTTCCTCAAGCTGTTTAGCTTGTGTAGTTTCATGAAATGATTGAGCTACTGAGTTTTCATCAATAACAACACTTCTGGTAATTATCACCTGGCTGATTTATTTTGTGAAAAATTCTGTAATTCCTTTTGTTTCTGGAGAAAAAACACAGTAAGCAACAGGAAAAGAACATGTTGGAACCATACCAGACACTTGTGTTACTTTTTACTTTCTTGCAAGAAAAAAAAACCTTTCACAGTTAAAATCATGTTCTATGATTATAGGGCAATTTGTTTATGTTGCAGATACATGATGTGCACTCAAGTGGACATGTATTTAACTAAGACCTGAAGACTAATAAAAAAATATTTTTTTTAAATCTTGCTTTAAGTTGTATTGATTCATGTAATAAAGTGTTAAATGTTACAACATGATACTGCTTGGTAAGCTTTGCCATAAACAATAGATTGTTGTCAAGGCACATAATACTGTACATTCTTAATAAGTATCTTTCTGGTAAATGTTGTAGAGACTGGACAGTATAAACCTTGTCCTTTTCACTCTGAGATCATATAGTCACTATTAGCTGTGGCTATTCTTTTTTAACTACTTTTGTCTTACTGAATAAAGAAAGTATTATCATTTGTCATATTATTTATAGCTCCTGAGCCACATCAAGCATTTATCACTGTACCTGTGTTTGTATTGAAAGATTAGAATTATTATTCAGCTCTTTTATAGCACTCTTTGCATTTTGCTTTGCATCTTGTTTCTTTAGCTGATGCATTCTTTTAGGATTCTGCAATCTGCCTTTAAGTGACCAGGTTTCTTGCACATAACATGTTCACGTGTTTCTGGTCTCTACCTAATGCTTTTAATAATACAGTCCTGAACTCTCAAAGCTGTATCATGCTTATTTGCACTTTCTATCTTGCAGGTGAATTCATCCATAAGTTTCCCTTTAACATATAGTACTTTAATTTCAGTTCATCATCTGGGCTGGCATCAAATGCTGTTACAAGTGTCTCAAAGTTGTCTGGGAGACCACTGAGTAGTAGGGCTGCTATATGAAAGTTTTTTATGTCTTCTCTTATGCAACACAGATATTCTATCATTTCTAGTATCCACCTTATACAATACTGTATCTGATTGTCTTAAAGCAGTTCAGTTTGGTACAACTTTCTTGATGAATACAGCTGCATACAAACTCACTTACAGTGTACTAGGTGCAATAGATTGGTAAAAAGTCACTGATTAAGCATAAGGTTAAGTGGTAGAAGGCATGGCATGGATCACTCGTATATGAACTTTGGGGTCTATGTCCTAAGCCTTGCAGAGAGATAAAATGGGTGGAGCTATAAACCAACCAGCTCTTAAATGTCATTTTTCAAACAAAAGCCTGTAACATGGCAGTTAGGATCTGATTGGCTGATACTTTATCTCCATCCACTTAATCTCTCTCTCCAAGGCATAGTACATAGACTCTTTGGTCTTTTGATTTTTTCCCAAATTAGCACATCTAAGATTGCAAAACCAAAATCAAAACAACAATGATTTAGAACCAAAACATGGAGTCTGTACACATCTCTACGTTATACACAAGTGGGAGATGGTTGGCAGACACACCACTGTATGAAATACAGTTCATTTATCCATCCAACTTTTTATCACTATTCACAACACACAGTATTTGGCGAGATTTATTTAATTGCTTTTTTTTTACTTCTTAAATTGGAAAAAAGTTTGCTGTGAAAACAACTTTCTGTCCTATTTAAATACCTGTTTAGCTAATTAGCTATTCTGCAAATAGTGATTCTAAAGTTTTGACTCTTTCCATTTCTAATTGTTTTATCATATTTTTTACAAGATTTTTCCATTGGCATATTTTGAAACAACGACATCTGGAGTTAAATTTAGTTTTATTAGATTCTGAGATCTTATTTTGTATGGCGCACACACACAAGGTTTACTGGCTACTAAACAATACTAAGGACTTCACCATTTCCATGTGGAAAAATAAGTCAGTCTCATGCAAAGGGGAAAAAAGTAATATTGTGCTGTTTGCATTAGTCAGCGTTAATTTTACCTGTTTCATAACATAATGTAAGAACACTGTATCCACTGAGACTGCAACTCCCAAAAATATTGTTAAATATTTCCATCCTTTTATTGCAGTCAAAAAAAAATATCTATTACTTGAGCCTTGTTATGTAAATCTAATTGATGCAAGGATAAATACAGAAAATATTGAGAAGGAGTTAAAGAACAAGCTGCTTCAACATCTTTTTGGCACTTTACCGATGCTCTATTTCGGTTGGCTTGCAAGAATATTTAATCAAAACCAGAATACGCAAAGCACAGTGTTTGACTTACAGCATACTATTATTCAGTAGTCTCTGCAACTCTGAATAAAATAATAATATAATTTAACTAAAAAAAATCAATTCTGTATTTATATATGCATGACCACAACATTAAGTAATATTATATAAAGACTTTTATAAATACCGATAATTCAGGACAGACAGGCACGGAAATTGTGGACAGTTCTGGTTACCCCAGGTCAGGTCGAAGTTGTCCCAAGATAACCTTGATGACCCACTAGAGTTTTACTATTCGAGGATAGAACTGGTCATCCCGGACTAATTTGTGCCACTGGAAACTTTCTGTTGAATTGCCTAGAGATTACATATATGGAAGATCAGATTACTATGAATCATTTTATATATATATATATATATATATATATATATATATATTTATGTATATTGCCATTTTAATTTCAGTGGGAGAAAACATTGGCATTATTCAAGGATTTACATACAAGACTTTCTGTCTTTCTGTGTAAAAACCTATTGTTTGAAATGCACATTTTTCTTCTCTTTTAAATACTGTATGTACAGTAAGTAGGTAGATAATATGTGAGAGTATGTTTAACAAGCAAGCATCACCATAGTAATGGAATATGGTATCCGTTTGGATGGTCGAATATGTTAACATCGACAGTCATTAGGTCGACCACTATTAGTTGACATGGACATATGGTCGACACATGAAAAGGGTCTACAAAGGGACATTTCGACACATGAAAAGGTCGACACGGCTTTTTTTGCAAAAAGTAGATTTTTTACTTTTTCATGCTTTACCATCCACGTTTGGGACTACGATTGGGAACGGCAACCTGTGCCAAGCACAGCAGTAGCATAGCGAGGCACCTTGCCCACAGCATGGTGAGTGACACGAGCCATGCAAGGGGACGTGGTACACAAATTGCGGTTCCTGGTCATGTCCTGGAAAAATTACACCAAAAACAGTTAAAAAATCCACGTCGACCTTTTCATGTGTCAACCTGTCCCGTATCGACCAGTTCATGCGTCAACTATTAGTTCATGTCGACCATGTCTATGTCAACCAATAATGGTCGACCTAATGAATGTCGACCTTAACATGGTCGACCATTCATACCAGAACCATGGAAGGTTGGACAGTTTGATTGTAAAATGATGCCATTTTAAAATAAATGAAAACTAAATGGAAATTCAAGAGAACTGGGACCCAAGAAATGATGTCCACAGGTACAATACATTTGTAGGGTATGCAATATTTCAATGTTAATGGGTTGACATGGTTAAAGACAAGGTGGTGCAAAATAATCTCTCAAACAAAGAGTGAAGCTAATAAATCTTGGAACTGAACAATAGAGATGAGCGCCTGAAATTTTTCGGGTTTTGTGTTTTGGTTTTGGGTTCGGTTCCGCGGCCGTGTTTTGGGTTCGAACGCGTTTTGGCAAAACCTCACCGAATTTTTTTTGTCGGATTCGGGTGTGTTTTGGATTCGGGTGTTTTTTTCAAAAAACACTAAAAAACAGCTTAAATCATAGAATTTGGGGGTCATTTTGATCCCAAAGTATTATTAACCTCAAAAACCATAATTTACACTCATTTTCAGTCTATTCTGAATAACTCACACCTCACAATATTATTTTTAGTCCTAAAATTTGCACCGAGGTCGCTGTGTGAGTAAGATAAGCGACCCTAGTGGCCGACACAAACACCGGGCCCATCTAGGAGTGGCACTGCAGTGTCACGCAGGATGTCCCTTCCAAAAAACCCTCCCCAAACAGCACATGACGCAAAGAAAAAAAGAGGCGCAATGAGGTAGCTGTGTGAGTAAGATTAGCGACCCTAGTGGCCGACACAAACACCGGGCCCATCTAGGAGTGGCACTGCAGTGTCACGCAGGATGGCCCTTCCAAAAAACCCTCCCCAAACAGCACATGACGCAAAGAAAAAAAGAGGCGCAATGAGGTAGCTGTGTGAGTAAGATTAGCGACCCTAGTGGCCGACACAAACACCGGGCCCATCTAGGAGTGGCACTGCAGTGTCACGCAGGATGTCCCTTCCAAAAAACACTCCCCAAACAGCACATGACGCAAAGAAAAAAAGAGGCGCAATGAGGTAGCTGACTGTGTGAGTAAGATTAGCGACCCTAGTGGCCGACACAAACACCGGGCCCATTTAGGAGTGGCACTGCAGT
Organism: Pseudophryne corroboree; assembly: GCF_028390025.1. Taxonomy (NCBI): domain Eukaryota; kingdom Metazoa; phylum Chordata; class Amphibia; order Anura; family Myobatrachidae; genus Pseudophryne; species Pseudophryne corroboree. The sequence goes on from NC_086448.1 coordinate 717,525,669, forward strand.
GTCACGCAGGATGTCCCTTCCAAAAAACCCTCCCCAATCAGCACATGATGCAAAGAAAAAGAAAAGAAAAAAGAGGTGCAAGATGGAATTGTCCTTGGGCCCTCCCACCCACCCTTATGTTGTATAAACAAAACAGGACATGCACACTTTAACCAACCCATCATTTCAGTGACAGGGTCTGCCACACGACTGTGACTGATATGACGGGTTGGTTTGGACCCCCCCAAAAAAGAAGCAATTAATCTCTCCTTGCACAAACTGGCTCTACAGAGGCAAGATGTCCACCTCATCATCACCCTCCGATATATCACCGTGTACATCCCCCTCCTCACAGATTATCAATTCGTCCCCACTGGAATCCACCATCTCAGCTCCCTGTGTACTTTGTGGAGGCAATTGCTGCTGGTCAATGTCTCCGCGGAGGAATTGATTATAATTCATTTTAATGAACATCATCTTCTCCACATTTTCTGGATGTAACCTCGTACGCCGATTGCTGACAAGGTGAGCGGCGGCACTAAACACTCTTTCGGAGTACACACTTGTGGGAGGGCAACTTAGGTAGAATAAAGCCAGTTTGTGCAAGGGCCTCCAAATTGCCTCTTTTTCCTGCCAGTATAAGTACGGACTGTGTGACGTGCCTACTTGGATGCGGTCACTCATATAATCCTCCACCATTCTATCAATGTTGAGAGAATCATATGCAGTGACAGTAGACGACATGTCCGTAATCGTTGTCAGGTCCTTCAGTCCGGACCAGATGTCAGCATCAGCAGTCGCTCCAGACTGCCCTGCATCACCGCCAGCGGGTGGGCTCGGAATTCTGAGCCTTTTCCTCGCACCCCCAGTTGCGGGAGAATGTGAAGGAGGAGATGTTGACAGGTCGCGTTCCGCTTGACTTGACAATTTTGTCACCAGCAGGTCTTTCAACCCCAGCAGACTTGTGTCTGCCGGAAAGAGAGATCCAAGGTAGGCTTTAAATCTAGGATCGAGCACGGTGGCCAAAATGTAGTGCTCTGATTTCAACAGATTGACCACCCGTGAATCCTTGTTAAGCGAATTAAGGGCTCCATCCACAAGTCCCACATGCCTAGCGGAATCGCTCCGTGTTAGCTCCTCCTTCAATGTCTCCAGCTTCTTCTGCAAAAGCCTGATGAGGGGAATGACCTGACTCAGGCTGGCAGTGTCTTAACTGACTTCACGTGTGGCAAGTTCAAAGGGCATCAGAACCTTGCACAACGTTGAAATCATTCTCCACTGCGCTTGAGACAGGTGCATTCCACCTACTATATCGTGCTCAATTGTATAGGCTTGAATGGCCTTTTGCTGCTCCTCCAACCTCTGAAGCATATAGAGGGTTGAATTCCACCTCGTTACCACTTCTTGCTTCAGATGATGGCAGGGCAGGTTCAGTAGTTTTTGGTGGTGCTCCAGTCTTCTGTACGTGGTGCCTGTACGCCGAAAGTGTCCCGCAATTCTTCTGGCCACCGACAGCATCTCTTGCACGCCCCTGTCGTTTTTAAAAAAATTCTGCACCACCAAATTCAAGGTATGTGCAAAACATGGGACGTGCTGGAATTTGCCCATATTTAATGCACACACAATATTGCTGGCGTTGTCCGATGCCACAAATCCACAGGAGAGTCCAATTGGGGTAAGCCATTCCGCGATGATCTTCCTCAGTTGCCGTAAGAGGTTTTCAGCTGTGTGCGTATTCTGGAAAGCGGTGATACAAAGCGTAGCCTGCCTAGGAAAGAGTTGGCGTTTGCGAGATGCTGCTACTGGTGCCGCCGCTGCTGTTCTTGCGGCGGGAGTCCATACATCTACCCAGTGGGCTGTCACAGTCATATAGTCCTGACCCTGCCCTGCTCCACTTGTCCACATGTCCGTGGTTAAGTGGACATTGGGTACAACTGCATTTTTTAGGACACTGGTGAGTCTTTTTCTGACGTCCGTGTACATTCTCGGTATCGCCTGCCTAGAGAAGTGGAACCTAGATGGTATTTGGTAACGGGGGCACACTGCCTCAATAAATTGTCTAGTTCCCTGTGAACTAACGGCGGATACCGGACGCACGTCTAACACCAACATAGTTGTCAAGGCCTCAGTTATCCGCTTTGCAGCAGGATGACTGCTGTGATATTTCATCTTCCTCGCAAAGGACTGTTGGACAGTCAATTGCTTACTGGAAGTAGTACAAGTGGGCTTACGACTTCCCCTCTGGGATGACCATCGACTCCCAGCAGCAACAACAGCAGCGCCAGCAGCAGTAGGCGTTACACGCTAGGATGCATCGGAGGAATCCCAGGCAGGAGAGGACTCGTCAGAATTGCCAGTGACATGGCCTGCAGGACTATTGGCATTCCTGGGGAAGGAGGAAATTGACACTGAGGGAGTTGGTGGGGTGGTTTGCGTGAGCTTGGTTACAAGAGGAAGGGATTTACTGGTCAGTGGACTGCTTCCGCTGTCGCCCAAAGTTTTTGAACTTGTCACTGACTTATTATGAATGCGCTGCAGGTGACGTATAAGGGAGGATGTTCCGAGGTGGTTAACGTCCTTACCCCTACTTATTACAGCTTGACAAAGGCAACACACGGCTTGACACCTGTTGTCCGCTTTTCTGTTGAAATACCTCCACACTGAAGAGCTGATTTTTTTGGTATTTTCACCAGGCATGTCAACGGCCATATTCCTCCCACGGACAACAGGTGTCTCCCCGGGTGCCTGACTTAAACAAACCACCTCACCATCAGAATCCTCCTGGTCAATTTCCTCCCCAGCGCCAGCAACACCCATATCCTCCTCATCCTGGTGTACTTCAACATCTTCATCTTCAATCTGACTATCAGGAACTGGACTGCGGGTGCTCCTTCCAGCACTTGCAGGGGGCGTGCAAATGGTGGAAGGCGCATGCTCTTCACGTCCAGTGTTGGGAAGGTCAGGCATCGCAACCGACACAATTGGACTCTCCTTGTGGATTTGGGATTTCGAAGAACGCACAGTTCTTTGCGGTGCTTTTGCCAGCTTGAGTCTTTTCAGTTTTCTAGCGAGAGGCTGAGTGCTTCCATCCTCATGTGAAGCTGAACCACTAGCCATGAACATAGGCCAGGGCCTCAGCCGTTCCTTGCCACTCCGTGTGGTAAATGGCATATTGGCAAGTTTACGCTTCTCCTCCGACAATTTTATTTTAGGTTTTGGAGTCCTTTTTTTACTGATATTTGGTGTTTTGGATTTGACATGCTCTGTACTATGACATTGGGCATCGGCCTTGGCAGACGACGTTGCTGGCATTTCATCGTCTCGGCCATGACTAGTGGCAGCAGCTTCAGCACGAGGTGGAAGTGGATCTTGATCTTTCCCTAATTTTGGAACCTCAACATTTTTGTTCTCCATATTTTAATAGGCACAACTAAAAGGCACCTCAGGTAAACAATGGAGATGGATACTAGTATACAATTATGGACTGCCTGCCGAGTGCAGACACAGAGGTAGCCACAGCCGTGAACTACCGTACTGTACTGTGTCTGCTGCTAATATAGACTGGTTGATAAAGAGATGTCTATGTAACTATGTATGTATAAAGAAGAAAGAAAAAAAAACCACGGTTTGGTGGTATACAATTATGGACGGACTGCCTGCCGAGTGCAGACACAGAGGTAGCCACAGCCGTGAACTACCGTACTGTACTGTGTCTGCTGCTAATATAGACTGGTTGATAAAGAGATGTCTATGTAACTATGTATGTATAAAGAAGAAAGAAAAAAAACCACGGTTAGGTGGTATACAATTATGGACGGACTGCCTGCCGAGTGCAGACACAGAGGTAGCCACAGCCGTGAACTACCGTACTGTACTGTGTCTGCTGCTAATATAGACTGGTTGATAAAGAGATGTCTATGTAACTATGTATGTATAAAGAAGAAAGAAAAAAAAAACACGGTTAGGTGGTATACAATTATGGACGGACTGCCTGCCGAGTGCAGACACAGAGGTAGCCACAGCCGTGAACTACCGTACTGTGTCTGCTGCGACTGGATGATAAATGATATAAAAAATATATATATATCACTACTGCAGCCGGACAGGTATATATTATATATTATATAATGACGGACCTGCTGGACACTGTCTGTCAGCAGAATGAGTTTTATTTTTATAGAATAAAAAAAAAAACAACACACAAGTGAAGTCACACGACGAGTGTTTAACTTTTTCAGGCAATCACAATATAAGTATACTACTAACTATACTGGTGGTCAGTGTGGTCAGGTCACTGGTCAGTCACACTGGCAGTGGCACTCCTGCAGCAAAAGTGTGCACTGTTTAATTTTAATATAATATTATGTACTCCTGGCTCCTGCTATAACCTATAACTGGCACTGCAGTGCTCCCCAGTCTCCCCCACAATTATAAGCTGTGTGAGCTGAGCAGTCAGACAGATATATAATATATATAGATGATGCAGCACACTGGGCTGAGCCTGAGCAGTGCACACAGATATGGTATGTGACTGAGTCACTGTGTGTATCGCTTTTTTCAGGCAGAGAACGGATATATTAAATAAACTGCACTGTCTGGTGGTCACTCACTATATAATATTATGTACTCCTGGCTCCTGCTATAACCTATAACTGGCACTGCAGTGCTCCCCAGTCTCCCCCACAATTATAAGCTGTGTGAGCTGAGCAGTCAGACAGATATATAATATATATAGATGATGCAGCACACTGGGCTGAGCCTGAGCAGTGCACACAGATATGGTATGTGACTGAGTCACTGTGTGTATCGCTTTTTTCAGGCAGAGAATGGATATATTAAATAAACTGCACTGTCTGGTGGTCACTCACTAGTAAACTCTCTGCACTCTCTACACTTCTACAGTACTCCTCCTAGTCCTAACTAAGCTCCAGTAAATCTCTCTCTCTTATAATCTAAATGGAGAGGACGCCAGCCACGTCCTCTCCCTATCAATCTCAATGCACGTGTGAAAATGGCGGCGACGCGCGGCTCCTTATATAGAATCCGAGTCTCGCGATAGAATCCGAGCCTCGCGAGAATCCGACAGCGTCATGATGACGTTCGGGCGCGCTCGGGTTAACCGAGCAAGGCGGGAAGATCCGAGTCGCTCGGATCCGTGTAAAAAAAGCTGAAGTTCTGGCGGGTTCGGATTCCGAGGAACCGAACCCGCTCATCTCTACTCAACAACAGAAGATCACAGTCAAGGCTGTAAATAAGGCTGTGTGAGTAGTGCCTGGGGGCTGCACCGTAGCAACTGCATGGGTCTTGCAGAGTACCTTGAATGTTAATAGCGCTACTACAGTTACACATAACATCCAAGGGATGGTACAGAATGCACCACGCAACCTGTACAGCTGGCCAGAGTGTCCTTAGGACAATCCAGAAAGTGCTCTACCTCCTCGTGCCAGGAGTACAGGGTGTCATAGAGTCCCGCTCCAGCCCTGTTCACATAGTGATGTCAGAAGTAAGGAGAGGAAAAGCGAAACCCCAAAAAGTCTGATGGGAATGGAAGAACCAGTCTACTAGCCATATTGGGAAGGTTCACAGTTCCATCGCCTGTGCCTCATAAATTTAGGAAGGCTCGTAGAGGAGATTTATAACCCCTTCTAAAGTGTGTTCCCCATAGAAATCAATCAGATTCTAGCTATCATTAAGCAAGAATATTCTGTAAAATGATAGCTGATTGGTTTCTATGACCAATTTCTCCACCTGTCCTCTTTTGAAGGTTTGATATATCTACCCTACAGAATTTTTAACACATAAAAAACTGTTTATTTGTGAAAATGGAAAGAATCTGGAGGAGATGAAGCAGAATATTATATTACATTCACTCATAAGAGTCAGCTCTGTGGGTGATTAAGTATCCCTAATATTTGTGCTGCCACAGCCTCTAGTCTTGTATGTTGTAAATGTGAGTGCATGTGTTGCTATTGCAGAGTTATATAGGAATGCACCAGCAGATGAGTCAAACTACAGTATGAATAGCCCAGTTACTTAACCAATGGTGTTGGTTTATTGATAAGTAGCAGGTACAGCTGTACTCTCTGTTATACACACTGGTAGATGGAGAAGAACATGATCAGAGTGGGGTGCCATACAGCTCCCCATGCCTCACTATAGTCTCGCACATTAAAGTCAAGATGGCCCCTGCACATGCTCAGTACAGATTTCAGTGGCCATCTTTGGATAAGGAATTAAGCCTTCCTGGGGGAAACAGGAAGACTGGAGTCTGCGCAATAACACACTCCTCTTTCAAAACCCCCCTTGCCACAAGCTTTTCCATGTTACACAAACATTCTTACTCTTAGCTTTTCTATAGTGACCTGTTAAACAAATTGGGTTAAACACATGATAAGGCATCAACACATCACATGACTGTAGCTTGCCCTTCTTGGATGATATACAGTATTAGTAAAAGTTTCTTTGCTGACATCATGGGCCATGACCAGGGGCGGATTGGGTTTGAAAACCAGCCCGGAAAATTCCTGGTAGCAGCCCTAATGGGGGTGGAGTCTCTTCAGGGGCGGGGTCTGGTGACGGGACAGGATGCTCTCTTCTCAGAAGCAAGACTGTGCATTATTCTCCAGTAACTACAGTTCCAAGCATAACAGTACACCTGCACTTCTTACAACTGTCACAGCACCATCTGTAAACAAATCCAACTGTTTTGCTGGGCATAAACCCTACAATTATCTGACCTATACACCAATATTGGGTCGATCGTCCAGATAATCGTAGCGTGTATGCAGCCAACCCAACCAAGAATATTGATTGTTCGGGCATGCCGAATCATCCAGCATTTCCCTCAGACACAATATTTTCTAAGTGTCCGGTCAGTCGCATAGAGCAGTGTATGCCTTACCCTGTTCCTTCATATGAAAAGGAATAGGGAAATGTCTCCTCCCTGAAGGAGGAGCATCGATATCATGTGACAAACACTGTGAGTGATCTTACAGTGTGTGCCCCAGATATCTGCAGGGTCTGCACTAGCATCACTCACAGAGACAGTACAGTACTGACATTAAAACAGCACATCCCCACCTCGCTAACTAGGGCACATCACAGCAGCACATCCCCGTCTCACTGACAGCAACACATGACACTCCCACTGACTGCAGAACATCTCTGCCTCACTGACAGCAGAACTTCCCCGCCTCACTGACATCGGCACATCCCCCACCTCACTAACAGCGGAACATCTCGGCCTTACTGACAGCGGCACATCCCCGCCTCATTGACAGCAGCACATCCCCACCTCACTGACAGCGGCACATCCCCCACCTCACTAACAGCGGAACATCTCGGCTTTACTGACAGCGTCACATCCCCGCCTCATTGACAGCAGCACATCCCCACCTCACTGACAGCGGCACATCCCCCACCTCACTAACAGTGGAACATCTCGGCTTTACTGACAGCGGCACATCCCCGCCTCATTGACAGCAGCACATCCCTACCTCACTGACAGCGGCACATCCCTGCCTCACTGACAGCAGCACATCCCTGCCTCACTGACAGTGGCACATACCCCGCCTCACTGACAGCGGCACATCCTCCGCCTCACCCACAGCAGAAAATCCCCACCTCACTGAAAGTGGCACATCCCCACCTCACTGACAGCGACACATCCCCACCTCACTGAAATCAGTACATCACTCCCTTACTGACAGCAGTATATATATAGAGAGAGAGGTATGCATTGCCACTCACGGGTCTTGTGAAAATAAAGTAAATCAGACGACTAGCACCTTGCCCACCAGGTTGACGTTTCAGTTTAATTCCATAAACTTTCGTCAGAATAATTAAACAGTGCAAAAAGAGTTAGCTAAATAGAAGTCACCAAGTGAGCTAGGATGCGTGCTACACGAGCAGGGCGCTGGGTAGATGACATCACATGATTGCGACGGGCGCACCTCCGCGCCAGTTCCGGTCCCGGCGTCTCCTAGCAACAAGAAATAAACAGACAGTGCCGTCACCAAGAAGGGAAAGAGAAGCAGCAGAGTATAGTACCTCACAGTTAAAATAGAACAATTAAGGGACAAAAGAGCACATCAAAGCCTCCGAATCAAAAGAGTAACATGAGATATAAATGTCAGCTAAACACCTAGGGGATTCCAATGATACTGACATATTCACAATAAAGCTGAACAAATTACATCCTGAGTACATTAGAAGAGTGTCATCCGAATATTAACTGAGAGAAGGTCGATTTGCTCGGACTGATACCTGAAATGAATGGAATAGATGTCCAAAATAGAAAGATTGTCACAAAAAGCAGTTCCAATTAATCTGTTCAGTAAGTCCCAATGTGGCCACAGTATTTAAGGTATGTATCCAACTAATCTCCAGTTGAAGAAACCCCACCCCTTAGATTGGGGGGAATATGGTCAATCATTTTGTAGCGTAAGGTCGCCAGGCTATGCTGCAGTGCCTTAAAATGCCTCACTACAGGTTGTTCAGCATCTGAGCCCTCCAGCGCTTGGTGAATAGACATCCTATGTGTCGCCATCCTTTCTTTATAGGTGCATACCTCTCTCTACTATTGTCCCCTCTCCCCCGGACACCGGATTGCCCCCGGGCATATACTGCTGTACTTGAACTGAGTGCCGGCTGTTGTTGTATATACATATATATATATATATATATATATATATATATATATATATATATACTGCTCAAAAAAATAAAGGGAACACTAAAATAACACATCCTAGATCTGAATGAATGAAATATTCTTATTAAATACTTTGTTCTTTACATACTGTAGTTGCTGACACCAAAATCACACAAAAATTATCAATGGAAATCAAATTTATTAACCCATGGAGGTCTGGATTTGGAGTCACCCTCAAAATTAAAGTGGAAAAACACACTGCATGCTGATCCAACTTTGATGTAATGTCCTTAAAACAAGTCAAAATGAGGCTCAGTAGTGTGTGTGGCCTCCACGTGCCTGTATGACCTCCCTACAACCCACACAAGTGGCTCAGGTAGTGCAGCTCATCCAGGATGGCACATCAATGCGAGCTGTGGCAAGAAGGTTTGCTGTGTCTGTCAGCGTAGTGTCCAGAGCATGGAGGCGCTACCAGGAGACAGGCCAGTACATCAGGAGATGTGGAGGAGGCCGTAGGAGGGCAACACCCCAGCAGCAGGAGCGCTACCTCCGCCTTTGTGCAAGGAGGAACAGGAGGAGTACTGCCAGAGCCCTGCAAAATGACCCCCAGCAAGCAACAAATGTGCATGTGTCTACTCAAACGATCAGAAACAGACTCCATGAGGGTGGTATGAGGGCCCGACGTCCACAGGTGGGGGTTGTGCTTACAGCCCAACACCGTGCAGGACGTTTGGCATTTGCCAGAGAACGCCAAGATTGGCAAATTCGCCACTGGCGCCCTGTGCTCTTCACAGATGAAAGCAGGTTCTCACTGAGCACATGTGACAGACGTGACAGAGTCTGGAGACGCCAACGAGAACGTTCTGCTGCCTGCAACATCCTCCAGCATGACCGGTTTGGCAGTGGGTCAGTAATGGTGTGGGGTGGCATTTCTTTGGGGGGCCGCACAGCCCTCCATGTGCTCACCAGAGGTAGCCTGACTGTCATTAGGTACCGAGATGAGATCCTCAGACCCCTTGTGAGACCATAAGCTGGTGCGGTTGGCCCTAGGTTCCCCCTAATGCAAGACAATGCTAGACCTCTTGTGGCTGGAGTGTGTCAGCAGTTCCTGCAAGACGAAGGCATTGATGCTATGGACTGGCCCGCCCATTCCCTAGACCTGAATCCAATTGAGCACATCTGGGACATCATGTCTCGCTCCATCCACCAACTCTACGTTGCACCACAGACTGTCCAGGAATTGGCGGATGCTTTAGTCCAGGTCTGGGAGGAGATCCCTCAGGAGACCATCCGCCACCTCATCAGGTGCATGCCCAGGCATTGTAGGGAGGTCATTCAGGCACGTGGAGGCCTAACACACTACTGAGCCTCTTTTTGACTTGTTTTAAGGACATTACATCAAAGTTGGATCAGCCTGTAGTGTGTTTTTCCACTTTAATTTTGAGGGAGACTCCAAATCCAGACCTCCATGGGTTAATAAATTTGATTTCCATTGACAATTTTTGTGTGATTTTGCTGTCAGCACATTCAACTATGTAAAGAACAAAGTATTTAATAAGAATATTTCATTCATTCAGATCTAGGATGTGTTATTTTAGTGTTCCCTTTAATTTTTTGAGCAGTGTATATATATATAGCACTCCACTTACTTTAGTATTGTCTATCCCGGTGCCCTAAGTTGAAAGACACACATGCAAAAACAGCAGCACTCAGGGACTTTAGGTGAAAAAAAATCTATTTCAGAGTGTCACATATCAAAAAGCCAACGTTTCGGGATTCAATGTGTGACACCCTGAAATACACATAATGTAATTACTGACTGTCACTACTGTCAGAATTAGGAGGCTGCTGCTGCTGTCTCAGGTTGTGGCCGCTGCATCCGCTTCTGTGATGACAGACAGGCCGGCTCCGCAAATATTTACTGGGGGGAGGGCTGCTGCGCTCAGATGGCGGCCATTTTCTCGGAGCTTGAGTGAACTCCAGATTTCTATTAATGACGCCCGCGATCGGTGCACGGCAGTCTGACGGTGTGGGGGATGTCGGGCGCAAGGAAGCCACTGAGGGGAGGACCGGACTGGCCAAGCACTATCCGGTCCGGCGTCCCGGCGTAGCAATCCGCCCCTGGCCATGACAACAGTCATATCAGGTCATGAACTTGGACTGATATCACTATCACGATTCCTGATGCTTTCACGCTTTTGGTATTTAAATCTTGCAAAGTCTCTGCCTGTCTTGGATTTCCTTTCACAGCAATCAGATTTTAGTTTTGGTATCTGAATATCCTCTCACTCTATGAGGCTAAATTGAGTGGTATATTGGAAGAATATAAAGATTTTAAATAATGATGGGTTGGTTCTCAGATGGTAGATGTTGAGACATTTACATTAGAGATGAGTGGCTCGGATTTTAAGAAATTCAACCGATTTAAATTTCCGGGATCCGAGGCAGTCGAGCCAGGGCTAGGATCTGCCTCGGCTGCCTCGGATCCTGACCCGAGGTGAAACCACGAGATCCCGCTGTTGGCATACAGTTCAGGTCAGATACTGTGCTGGATACATTGCTGGTTGGATACAGTGCGGGTGGGATACAGTGTGTGTTGGATACAGTGTGGGATGGATATAGTCCCATTAAATTAATGGGCTGACCGCTGATTGTCTGAGAGAGCTGTATATCACCCCCACACTGCTGTCACTCTCGCACTGAGGATACTGCCGGAACTCCCGTACTGCTGACACCCCCACACTAAGGACACCACAGACACTCCTACACTGCCAACACTGCAAGTACCCCAGCAGTACTGACACCTCCATCAACCCTGCACTGAGGACTCTGCCAGCACCCCTGCAGTGAGCACACCCCTGGCACCCCCACACTGCTGACACAGCCAGCAGTACAGACTCCGTTAGCAACTACGCACCGAGGACAAAGCCAGCATACCCTCACTGAGGACACCACCATCACTACAGAAACCTCCAGCACCCCAGTAGTACAGACACCGCCAGCAACTCCACACTGAAGACACTGCCAGCACTGTTGACACTGCCAGCATCCCTGCAGTGAGGGCACTCCTGGCACCCCCACACTGTTGACACAGCCAGCAGAACCGACACCACCAGCAACAACACACTGAGGACACCACCGTCACTGCTGACCCCGCCAGCACCACAGTAGTACCAACACCGCCGGCAACCCCACACTGAGGCTACTGTCAACACTACCGCACTGAAGAAACCACTGGCATCCCCTGTCACAGTAAGTGCACTATTGGTGTATTTGCACTACACTGTATCCTGCATTGTATCTGACTCACACTGTATTCCGAAATATATCCGTCCCACACTGTATCCAACCCACACTGTATCCCGAAATATATCCATCCCACACTGTATCCAACCCACACTGTATCCCGCACTGCATCCCGCACTGTATCCAACCAGCAATGTATTCAGCACTGTATCTGACCCAAACTGTATCCCACACTGTATCCAACAAGCAATGTTTCTAGCACTGTGTCCGACCCAAACTGTATCCGACCCATACAGTATCCAACCCACACTGTATCTGGCCTGGTGTATTCTACACTGTATTCCAGCTTGCACAGTTTCCGAACCGCACTGTATCCCACACTGTATCCAATCAGTAATATATCCTGCACTGTATCCGACCCACGCTGTATTCAACCCACACAGTATCCAATCAGCACTGTATCCAACCCACACTGTATCTCGCACCATATCCATCCTACACTGTATCTAGCACTGTATCCAACCCACACAATATCCAACCAGCACTATATCCAAACCACACTGTATCCAACCTGTCCTGTATCCTGCACTGTATCCAACTCACACAGTATCTGACCCACTCTGTATCCAACTCACATTTTATACCGGTTTAGCCATCCAGCCTTCGGACAATATTGGTGAAAACAATATTGTGAGCTGTGAGGTGGTCAAAACTGAGTGGAAATGACTGATGGAAATTTATATTTTTGAGGTTAATGATACTCTAGGAACAACAAAAAAAGGCTGAAATTAAGTGGGGGGTTTTTTAATTGTTTATTTCGGTTTCAGGTTAAAGGGACAACAATGTCTCCCAATAACGAGGAGAGAATATATTCATAAAAATACGTAACATATAGAAGTATAACATTAATAAAAAAAGTCATAGGGTACTCAGAGTAGAAAACATTACACTGGAAGAAATAGACACACCGTGAAAAACAAAAGCATGTCATACATGGAGGTACCAAATAATAGACTAGTAATTGCGCAAATAGTGGACGGAAGAAAGAAGAAGAGGTAAGAGAAGAAGAAATAGGGGAAAGGAGGGAAAGGTACAGAGTAGAGGGGAAAGAGAAAGGGGTGGAGGACCTGCTGGTGCATCCCCTTACACAATGTATACAACTCGCGAGTCTAACGCGAGGTTGAAAGTATAAGCTGAAATACACAATATATTAGTGTAAAGAACGTTCTCAGGGCTGCGTAATTGGTTAGGGGCTTATAAAAAGTCACAGGAGGAGTGCTAGAGAACTCATAGAGGAGCGTGAACTGAATGTGGGAGCTTGAGATTTGAACCACATGTGCCATATCTGGAGAAACTGGAATAACCTGTTATGGAGGTATGCAGTGATCTTTTCCATGCTTACTTAAGGGGTCATTCCGAGTTGTTCGCTCGCTAGCAGTTTTTAGCAGTCGTGCAAATGCTAAGCCGCCGCCCTCTGGGAGTGTATCTTAGCTTAGCAGAAGTACGAACGACTACAAAAAATTTTTGTGCAGTTTCTGGGTAGCTTCAGACCTACTCAGCACTTGCGATCACTTCAGACCATTCAGTTCCGGATTTGACGTCACAAACACGACCTGCGTTCGCCCAGCCACACCTGTGTTTTTCCTGGCACGCCTGAGTTTTTTCGAGCACTCCCTGAAAACGGTCAGTTAACACCCAGAAATGCCCACTTCATGTCAATCACTCTGCGGCGGCCACTGCAACTGAAAAGCTTCGCTAGACCTTGTGTGAAAATACATTGGCCGTTGTGAAAGTACGTCGCGCGTGTGCACTGCACCACATACGCATGCGCAGAAGTGCCGGTTTTTCAATTAATCGCAGTGCAGCGAACATTTTCAGCTAGTGATCAACTCGGAATGACCCCCTAAGTACCATATTTTATCAATGACCCGACACTGTTTCCAGTGGAGGGCAATTAAGCATCTGGCTGCATTTTAGATCTGCGTTATTAATTTACCAGAATTTGGAGCAGTATTTATAATTGGGAGGCCTAGGAGAAAAGACCAAGGATCTTTAGACACCTGGTCGTTGAGCACTATACTTATTAGGTTTGCGATCTTATCCCAAAACAACACAATCTTAGGACATGACCACCAGATATGGAGGAAAGAGACTTGCCCGCCGCAAACTCTCCAGTACAAGGGAGAAGAAGAAGGAAATATTTTATGAAGTCTAATGGGGACAAAATACCACCTATATAGAATTTTGTAGGCATTTTCTTTTACTAGGGTTGAAATAGAGGCTTTTGCAACAGCAGTGAAGATATCTGACCAATCATGGTCACCAAGCGGTGGGCCCAAGTCCCGTTCCCAATGAAGTATGAATGACGGCATCGATGACTGACCCCAATCCATGAGGAGGGAGTATAGCAAAGAAATAATTCCACGAGCAAGCAGTTTATGATAGCAAAAAGACTCCAGTGTGGATAGGGGCTGAAATGGGGAAGAGTTCGACAAGGAGCAGACAATATGTCTTATCTGAAAATAAGTAAAAGGGTTTGCCTCTGGAAAGTTATATCTTGTCATGAGATCTGAAAAGGGCGCACAGGAGCCCTCGGACAATACATCCAGAACAAAACAAATATTCTTGCCCGACCATAGACGTGAACAAGCTAAAGAAAGACCCGGAGTAAAAGAAGGATTGTCCCACAAGGGGGTAAGAGAAGAAGGGGATGACAGCAACTTAAAGTGACGTGTGCAATAGTCCTAGATCTGGCAAGAGAATTCCAGCACAGGGTGTAATTGTATGTGAGGAGGTCTGGATTTAGAGGGGGATAAGAGCAAGGACACCAAAGAAATAGTGTGACATAGCGCGGATTCCAGCTGAAGCCACCGATGACTCTGAGCCGGGGCAAACCAAGCGATGGCTTGACTGAGATGAGTGACCAGATAGTAAAGGCGTATATCCGGGAAGCCTCTGACACCATTCTGTACCGGTTTGCGTAGAGCGGAGAAACCTATCCTAGGAACCTTGTTTCTCCAGACAAAACAAAGGAACCAGGAGTGTATTTGTGCTAAGATAAAGTTCGGGACTTTTACTGGCAATGTTTGAAACAAATAAAGAAGACGGGGGATAATATTCATTTTTAGGGCCATGATACTGTTAGGGTCTCCTGCCCTGTGCTGCCACGTCGTCATGGCAACCGGGAGACAAGTGCTAGTGGAGTAACCTGAGCGCAGCTGATACTCCGGTTCGGGTCTTTTGCTGTGCAGTGGTTATAGGCTCTGTGCACGGCAGGGGATCCGGTGCTGGTTTTTGTGCTCACAGTCTGTGAGGTCTGAGTGGGGCGTGGACAGCACCTGCTTTATAAGGCCTCTTTTCAGGGTAGCAGATGCTGCTGAATCTCTGTTGGTTAGTCAGTTCATGAAAGTTAGCCAGTACTGTGTAGCTTTGTATTTGTTTGTTGCTTACTGCAAATAGGCCTGGGGATTTGGTATTACACTCTGCCAATCCAGACCTAGCAGTAAGACTGGAGTCAGTCATTTAGCTTGCTGGGGTTCTGTTATTACTCTGTGAACTTAGCAAGTTTGCGGCTGTATTCTAACACTTGCCTGTCTAATCCTGTCTCACTGTGCTAGGTGTCAGGGGTCAGTTTAGTGGCAGTAAGCTTAAACCTGTGCACTGCAAGTGAGAATCAGGATTGTGGAGGCTCTCCTTGTGTCTATCATTCCATCTCTGACCAAGGAGTTTACTGCCACACCCGTTGGTAACCCTTTAGGGTTTTGCTGTTGCCCTTAGCAACAGCATTTCGGGTTCTCTACGTATTAAAACACAACATCTTGCTTTTTACATCTGAGCAGTTCTAATACAAGGGAGATACCCAGTTCCTTAGCCTCTGGGCTTCTCTGTTCACTGTGTGTGTATTTTGTTACCCTATCACCTTCTGTGTACGTTATGTCATATTCCCCAGTTTGTCTGTGAGTCCATTTGTTTTGCATAACAGTTCAAACACCAGTACATTCCTGCAGACAACTAAAACAAAATCACCAAGTAGGCGCACGGTACCAGTGATGTTGATAAAAACACAATTTATTAACATAAAACCAATAACAAACTGATTAAAAGACACAACACTACACAGAGCATATAACTGAGGTATTATACCTTATAGTTCACACATAAAGTGTATAAATAAGTGAAAGGGACACTAATATGCAGGAGAACCCGTCTCTGTAAGATAGGGTTAATCTCTCACATTAATTCCATATCAGACAGTTTAAATGAAAAGGAAGTCCTGTAAACTGATGTAATTAGCGTTTGTGACCATATAGGTGTCCAGATTTAAATAGTGTTTCCTTGGAGCAAAATAAACCAGCCGATTAATGTTACTCACTGAGACGTAATGATCTCTTGCTGTACGGGATAAATGGTTAAGAAACCGCTTGTTATCACCCTGTGCATGGGTGAGACATCCGTCAGCGGTATATTCAGATGAAAGCCACTTCTTTCTGTGCAGCACCAGTTGCCTGTATTAGATCACCATACAGATCCTCCAGCTTGCTGAGCGACGCCCGGCCGGGCAGGAGGTAACAATGTTCCAAATGCAAGGAGAGTTAGAGTGGAGTGATTGAATCACAGGCTGGATCATTCACCGGTAACTTGTAACAAACGGCTGAAAGTGATGGATGTCGTGCTCCGTGGGACACTTAATGGTCAAGTGTGGCCCTTACTTCTGTACCCTCAACGCGTTTCTCCGCACCTCAGGCGGCTTCTTCAAGAGGCAGATTTTTCTTCTCTGAGCACAATTGTGGTTGTTTTATACCTTGTCCCATTAAAATCATTAGAAACAGGTGAGTGTGAAGGCTCAACAGGTGCTCTGAAATCAGAGTCTTCATACACAGATAACGTGTCACAGGGTTTTTAATTAGACATTTAATTCAAAAAATATATATTTTAAAATCAATCCTATGGCTAACAGTTTGTCATAAATAAAAACAACATAAATAAAAATATAAATATATTTCTGTTATGCGGATAGAATCATTTTAATCCCATGAGGCTGCAGCTATATTAAAAGATCTTTCAGCAGCTGCAGCATTTATCCATTAATAGTCTCCCACTTATGAGTGGGGAAAAGGAATATACAAGCATATATACACATATGGTAAATTAAGTGCTATATGTTGTTAATAGCATATTATAGTAGACAATACGTTTATTAGGTCTCAATTTTATTATTTATTTATAAATGTTTATACTAAAAAAGCCTATCATAAATCATGTGAAATACCTAGTGTAAAGAAATATCTACACAACACATCTCTTCATATTGCTATCTTTATAAGCTCAAGTCTTAGTATTATAGCATGGGAAAATGTGAATTAAAGACACTTCACACATATAAACATGTAGAAAAAGAAATATATATAATGTTGTTTTTATAGTTTTATAGCTATATAGTTTTATAGTTTTAGAGGATAGTATCTTCATCATATCAACATCTAAGCTATTGTAATTACACCTGTAATCTATTAACTAAAGTAGGACTGGCTGCATGGGTCAGTGGCCAGACTAGCGTGCAGAAAAAATCTGGCGCGTCACTAGCAGTATAGCGGCAGCGCCAGGTCTGCTCGCAGTCATGGTCTCAGACCCCGCAGATCCTCTCCATCAGTATGGTAGATAGCAATAAATGGGTAACCAATATAATAAATACGAACAACAAAAAAAAATATATATATAAAAAATAAAAAATAATGGTAAAAAAAAAAAAAAATTTCATAAAATAATAAGAGAGAAAGGAATATGGACCAATCTTCATGTATGATTCTTTACTTCAACAGAAAAAGATGAAATAAACTGAACCCGCTAAATATAGCTAAATGAATTCAAGATCTATGGTTTCATTCAACCCTTGGGGTTTCAGAGTCTGTAATTTCCAGATCCATGCAGCTTCCTGACGACATAGAGTTCTAAATCTATCTCCACCTCTAGGGGTGATTTTAATCTGTTCAAGGCCAATGAGTTGGAGGCAAGCTGGATTACTGGAATGAATTTCTGCATAGTGACGTGAAACACTATGATTCATATATCCCTTAAGGATATTCCTTCTATGTTCCATAAAGCGCAGCTTCAGTGCCCTAGTGGTTCGCCCTACATAGTGCATCTGACATGAGCAGCGTAACAAATAAACTACAAAATGTGTATTGCAATTTATGAAGGATTGTATCTTAAAGTCTGTACTTGATCCAAACGGAGAAATGTGTTTAATTTTATTGACCACATGAGTACATGTGGTACATCTATTATGATTACATCTAAAGAAGCCCACAACTTTTGGGCCCACTAGTGTGAGTTGTTCACTCCTTTCAATATTAACAGAAGATCTCTTAAAGAAACTCGGAGCTAATATGTTCCTAAGATTTTTAGCTTTTTTAAAAATAATCGTAGGGTTTGCAGGGAGAGTTGTATTTAATATTGGATCGGTCAACAATAGTTTGTAATTATGTTTAATTATGCAAGAAATTTTGTTTGCTTTTACATTAAATTTTGATTTGAAAGCCAGATTATAGTGATTAATTTTTTGAGTTTTATTCTCACTATTATCTTTTTTATTATTATTTTTGTTTTTGTTATTATTGTTGCTAATAGATCTAGATTCCTCAGGAGCTGTTTCAATGACTGAAGGAGGATCACATGCTATAGTAATACGTGAACCTTCTTTCTCATTTGGGTTCATATGAGATAATTGTGTATTAGTAGTTTTAAAGATATTTCTCCTATCTAATGTTTGTGAATAGGCTATGGCCTCTTCTAATATATCCTCAGGATAATCACGTTCTCTCAAGGAGGTAATCAAGTTCTCCGCATGCTCAGCAAAGGTACAATCTAATGTACAGTTACGTCTAATCCTGAACAGTTGACTTTTAGGTACGTTGTTAAGCCAACCTTTCTTATGGTTGCTCGTATACGGAATATAGCTACAGATGTCAACCGATTTTTTATAGGATGATACTATGAGTTTCTCCTCTACCGCCTCCACTGTTACGTCCAAAAAATTGATTCGTGAGGAGTGATGTGTACAAGTGAATGACAAACCATATTCATTAGTGTTTAAAAAATCAACAAAATTCATAACTGTGTTATCATCACCTTTCCAAATAAAAAACAGGTCGTCGATATAGCGACAATAAAGGACCAGGTTCGCAGAGTATGGGCCCTCCCAGATCAGAGCCTGTTCGAGGTCACCCATGTAGATGTTAGCGAAACTCGGTGCGAACCTGGTCCCCATCGCTGTACCGAGGACCTGTAGATAGTGACAGTGATCAAATAAAAAGTGATTGTGTGTCAAAATAAAATAAATAGCCGAAGTGATAAAGTTGCGCTTCATCTCTGAGTCCATTCCGGATTTCCTAAGGGCCCTATCAACGGCTTGTACACCTTTATCATGTGGGATATTGGTGTACAATGCTTTTACATCACAGGTAATCAATTTATAATCATGGGCCCATTTATGCCCTTCTACCCGTTTGATAAATTCCGTCGTATCACGAATATGGGACCTCAGAGATGTCGCGCAAGGTTGTAAAAAGTGATCAACATAGTAGGATAAATTAGACGTAAGGCCTCCTATCCCTGAAATTATAGGGCGCCCCGGGGGTTCGTGAAGTGTCTTGTGAATTTTAGGGAGGTGATAATAAATAGGGACGATAGGGTGGAGGGGGTAGAGGAAATTGAACTCCTCCTGAGCAATCACACCTTCACTTTTGGCAGTTTCCAATAGAGTTTTTAATTCCAGCTGATATTTAGGGGAGGGGTCATGAGCCAACACTTTATAGAATGTTATATCAAGTAGTTGGCGCTTTGCTTCTTTTATGTAATCACAAGTATCTTGAATCACCAACCCCCCCCCCCTTATCAGCAGGTTTAATTGTAATGGTCGTATCAGAGGCCAGCTGTTTGAGGGTCTTCCTTTCTTCACTGGTAAGGTTGTATAAACAAGAGGGTATTTTGCTGTCACATAATACCCGAAAATCATGTAAGGATTTATTATAGAATGTTTCAATAGCACTAGTCTTATGTTGAAGCGGATAAAATTGAGATTTGTTTTTAAATAGTGATTGAGGAGTATCATTGACATTAAACGTGAGGATCTCTGATGTTAATTGGGATTCACTCACTGCACTCTCTATGAGTAACTCATTTAGTATGTTAAGACCTGATTGATCATCTCTATCTAGAATAACCTGTGTTTCAACTCCAGAATTCTTTTTGGTACAAGCAAAAAATCTCTCTCTACATAGACTCCTAACATACCTATTGAGTTCAATAAAAAGTTCAAAAAAATTGGGCTTTGAGGTAGGAGCAAAATTCATTCCTTTAGCTAATATCTTAATCTCTGACTGATTTAGGGGTTTGGAAGAGAGGTTAAAAACTGCATCAGCACCTAGTGGAACCTCTGGTTCTTTCTTCCTCCCCCTCTGTCCCCCTCGTCTTCCTCTTCTTGTTCTCTTGCCCTTTTTGGAGTCCCTGACAGGGGTTCGTAACGGTTGTGATGTTGAAAGTGAGACAGGGGGACATGGTTCCCCGATCTCTGAGTTGGATCTAAAAAAGGCTCCTGATGGGATTTACGCTCGTAATTAGATTTAGTATAATAATTAGGGTATCTTTTCTCCCATTTGGTATGGCGAACTTCCCTCCACCCATGTGATGATGAGGGATATATACGTGGTTTTCTCATCTGATTTCTACCACGGTCAGAATACCGTTCAGTAGACCTAGGTGAATTATATTCATCCCTACCCGTGTCTATACTTCGGACATTAGTTTGAGATTTCCCCTGTTTGGGTTTTAAGGGAGTATAGGATTCATCACGTCTTTTTTTGGAAAAACTTCTCACACAATCTGATTGATAATCCAATAAATCTCTTGTAAATTTCTTTTCCTTTCTCTCAATAATCTCTCGTTCATATTCTTCTATCCTCCTATTAACTATTCCTTCTCTCTCTTCATAATAAGGCTCTTCCTTATATTTTCCTAGTTGTTCTTGTAAAATCTTAATTTCTTTTTCAATTTCAATAAGCTTAGATTCTCTATAATCAATCAATAATTGCATTAGTGCCATGGAACATTTATCTAAAACATTTTCCCACTGTGTTCTAAGTTCTGGATTATCCTGAAATGAGAGGCTCTTAAAGATCCGCAGACCACGAGGAATTTTATTGTTTTCAATATATTTAGTAAGGGAAGTCTTATCCCACCAATGTCTGCATTCTGCTTTTAATAGTTCCTCGAGTCTGCTGGAATCCTGAAAAAACCCATCATAAACAGAATCATCTCTTTTCCTAGTAAATTCTCCAGCGTGTATTTCTTTAGTATTTCATGTCTACGATGTATTCTATCCGCATAACAACCAACATTCATATTTGAAACACACCACTGTACTGCTGCCCAAACCTATGGCAATTGAAAAAGCAAACAGAAAAAAGGTTTTTAGGCGCTGAACAGGGTCGTGCAAATATAGCACTGGTAATGGCAGCCACAAGTGGCTGCCATTACCAGTGCTATATTTGCACGACCCTGTTCAGCGCCTAAAAACCTTTTTTCTGTTTGCTTTTTCAATTGCCATAGGTTTGGGCAGCAGTACAGTGGTGTGTTTCAAATATGAATGTTGGTTGTTATGCGGATAGAATACATCGTAGACATGAAATACTAAAGAAATACACGCTGGAGAATTTACTAGGAAAAGAGATGATTCTGTTTATGATGGGTTTTTTCAGGATTCCAGCAGACTCGAGGAACTATTAAAAGCAGAATGCAGACATTGGTGGGATAAGACTTCCCTTACTAAATATATTGAAAACAATAAAATTCCTCGTGGTCTGCGGATCTTTAAGAGCCTCTCATTTCAGGATAATCCAGAACTTAGAACACAGTGGGAAAATGTTTTAGATAAATGTTCCATGGCACTAATGCAATTATTGATTGATTATAGAGAATCTAAGCTTATTGAAATTGAAAAAGAAATTAAGATTTTACAAGAACAACTAGGAAAATATAAGGAAGAGCCTTATTATGAAGAGAGAGAAGGAATAGTTAATAGGAGGATAGAAGAATATGAACGAGAGATTATTGAGAGAAAGGAAAAGAAATTTACAAGAGATTTATTGGATTATCAATCAGATTGTGTGAGAAGTTTTTCCAAAAAAAGACGTGATGAATCCTATACTCCCTTAAAACCCAAACAGGGGAAATCTCAAACTAATGTCCGAAGTATAGACACGGGTAGGGATGAATATAATTCACCTAGGTCTACTGAACGGTATTCTGACCGTGGTAGAAATCAGATGAGAAAACCACGTATATATCCCTCATCATCACATGGGTGGAGGGAAGTTCGCCATACCAAATGGGAGAAAAGATACCCTAATTATTATACTAAATCTAATTACGAGCGTAAATCCCATCAGGAGCCTTTTTTAGATCCAACTCAGAGATCGGGGAACCATGTCCCCCTGTCTCACTTTCAACATCACAACCGTTACGAACCCCTGTCAGGGACTCCAAAAAGGGCAAGAGAACAAGAAGAGGAAGACGAGGGGGACAGAGGGGGAGGAAGAAAGAACCAGAGGTTCCACTAGGTGCTGATGCAGTTTTTAACCTCTCTTCCAAACCCCTAAATCAGTCAGAGATTAAGATATTAGCTAAAGGAATGAATTTTGCTCCTACCTCAAAGCCCAATTTTTTTGAACTTTTTATTGAACTCAATAGGTATGTTAGGAGTCTATGTAGAGAGAGATTTTTTGCTTGTACCAAAAAGAATTCTGGAGTTGAAACACAGGTTATTCTAGATAGAGATGATCAATCAGGTCTTAACATACTAAATGAGTTACTCATAGAGAGTGCAGTGAGTGAATCCCAATTAACATCAGAGATCCTCACGTTTAATGTCAATGATACTCCTCAATCACTATTTAAAAACAAATCTCAATTTTATCCGCTTCAACATAAGACTAGTGCTATTGAAACATTCTATAATAAATCCTTACATGATTTTCGGGTATTATGTGACAGCAAAATACCCTCTTGTTTATACAACCTTACCAGTGAAGAAAGGAAGACCCTCAAACAGCTGGCCTCTGATACGACCATTACAATTAAACCTGCTGATAAGGGGGGGGGTTGGTGATTCAAGATACTTGTGATTACATAAAAGAAGCAAAGCGCCAACTACTTGATATAACATTCTATAAAGTGTTGGCTCATGACCCCTCCCCTAAATATCAGCTGGAATTAAAAACTCTATTGGAAACTGCCAAAAGTGAAGGTGTGATTGCTCAGGAGGAGTTCAATTTCCTCTACCCCCTCCACCCTATCGTCCCTATTTATTATCACCTCCCTAAAATTCACAAGACACTTCACGAACCCCCGGGGCGCCCTATAATTTCAGGGATAGGAGGCCTTACGTCTAATTTATCCTACTATGTTGATCACTTTTTACAACCTTGCGCGACATCTCTGAGGTCCCATATTCGTGATACGACGGAATTTATCAAACGGGTAGAAGGGCATAAATGGGCCCATGCTTATAAATTGATTACCTGTGATGTAAAAGCATTGTACACCAATATCCCACATGATAAAGGTGTACAAGCCGTTGATAGGGCCCTTAGGAAATCCGGAATGGACTCAGAGATGAAGCGCAACTTTATCACTTCGGCTATTTATTTTATTTTGACACACAATCACTTTTTATTTGATCACTGTCACTATCTACAGGTCCTCGGTACAGCGATGGGGACCAGGTTCGCACGAGTTTCGCTAACATCTACATGGGTGACCTCGAACAGGCTCTGATCTGGGAGGGCCCATACTCTGCGAACCTGGTCCTTTATTGTCGCTATATCGACGACCTGTTTTTTATTTGGAAAGGTGATGATAACACAGTTATGAATTTTGTTGATTTTTTAAACACTAATGAATATGGTTTGTCATTCACTTGTACACATCACTCCTCACGAATCAATTTTTTGGACGTAACAGTGGAGGCGGTAGAGGAGAAACTCATAGTATCATCCTATAAAAAAATCGGTTGACATCTGTAGCTATATTCCGTATACGAGCAACCATAAGAAAGGTTGGCTTAACAACGTACCTAAAAGTCAACTGTTCAGGATTAGACGTAACTGTACATTAGATTGTACCTTTGCTGAGCATGCGGAGAACTTGATTACCTCCTTGAGAGAACGTGATTATCCTGAGGATATATTAGAAGAGGCCATAGCCTATTCACAAACATTAGATAGGAGAAATATCTTTAAAACTACTAATACACAATTATCTCATATGAACCCAAATGAGAAAGAAGGTTCACGTATTACTATAGCATGTGATCCTCCTTCAGTCATTGAAACAGCTCCTGAGGAATCTAGATCTATTAGCAACAATAATAACAAAAACAAAAATAATAATAAAAAAGATAATAGTGAGAATAAAACTCAAAAAATTAATCACTATAATCTGGCTTTCAAATCAAAATTTAATGTAAAAGCAAACAAAATTTCTTGCATAATTAAACGTAATTACAAACTATTGTTGACCAATCCAATATTAAATACAACTCTCCCTGCAAACCCTACGATTATTTTTAAAAAAGCTAAAAATCTTAGGAACATATTAGCTCCGAGTTTCTTTAAGAGATCTTCTGTTAATATTGAAAGGAGTGAACAACTCACACTAGTGGGCCCAAAAGTTGTGGGCTTCTTTAGATGTAATCATAATAGATGTACCACATGTACTCATGTGGTCAATAAAATTAAACACATTTCTCCGTTTGGATCAAGTACAGACTTTAAGATACAATCCTTCATAAATTGCAATACACATTTTGTAGTTTATTTGTTACGCTGCTCATGTCAGATGCACTATGTAGGGCGAACCACTAGGGCACTGAAGCTGCGCTTTATGGAACATAGAAGGAATATCCTTAAGGGATATATGAATCATAGTGTTTCACGTCACTATGCAGAAATTCATTCCAGTAATCCAGCTTGCCTCCAACTCATTGGCCTTGAACAGATTAAAATCACCCCTAGAGGTGGAGATAGATTTAGAACTCTATGTCGTCAGGAAGCTGCATGGATCTGGAAATTACAGACTCTGAAACCCCAAGGGTTGAATGAAACCATAGATCTTGAATTCATTTAGCTATATTTAGCGGGTTCAGTTTATTTCATCTTTTTCTGTTGAAGTAAAGAATCATACATGAAGATTGGTCCATATTCCTTTCTCTCTTATTATTTTATTAAATTTTTTTTTTTTAACCATTATTTTTTATTTTTTATATATATATATTTTTTTGTTGTTCGTATTTATTATATTGGTTACCCATTTATTGCTATCTACCATACTGATGGAGAGGATCTGCGGGGTCTGAGACCATGACTGCGAGCAGACCTGGCGCTGCCGCTATACTGCTAGTGACGCGCCAGATTTTTTCTGCACGCTAGTCTGGCCACTGACCCATGCAGCCAGTCCTACTTTAGTTAATAGATTACAGGTGTAATTACAATAGCTTAGATGTTGATATGATGAAGATACTATCCTCTAAAACTATAAAACTATATAGCTATAAAACTATAAAAACAACATTATATATATTTCTTTTTCTACATGTTTATATGTGTGAAGTGTCTTTAATTCACATTTTCCCATGCTATAATACTAAGACTTGAGCTTATAAAGATAGCAATATGAAGAGATGTGTTGTGTAGATATTTCTTTACACTTGGTATTTCACATGATTTATGATAGGCTTTTTTAGTATAAACATTTATAAATAAATAATAAAATTGAGACCTAATAAACGTATTGTCTACTATAATATGCTATTAACAACATATAGCACTTAATTTACCATATGTGTATATATGCTTGTATATTCCTTTTCCCCACTCATAAGTGGGAGACTATTAATGGATAAATGCTGCAGCTGCTGAAAGATCTTTTAATATAGCTGCAGCCTCATGGGATTAAAATGATTCTATCCGCATAACAGAAATATATTTATATTTTTATTTATGTTGTTTTTATTTATGACAAACTGTTAGCCATAGGATTGATTTTAAAATATATATTTTTTGAATTAAATGTCTAATTAAAAACCCTGTGACACGTTATCTGTGTATGAAGACTCTGATTTCAGAGCACCTGTTGAGCCTTCACACTCACCTGTTTCTAATGATTTTAATGGGACAAGGTATAAAACAACCACAATTGTGCTCAGAGAAGAACACTCTGCCTCTTGAAGAAGCCGCCTGAGGTGCGGAGAAACGCGTTGAGGGTACAGAAGTAAGGGCCACACTTGACCATTAAGTGTCCCACGGAGCACGACATCCATCACTTTCAGCCGTTTGTTACAAGTTACCGGTGAATGATCCAGCCTGTGATTCAATCACTCCACTCTAACTCTCCTTGCATTTGGAACATTGTTACCTCCTGCCCGGCCGGGCGTCGCTCAGCAAGCTGGAGGATCTGTATGGTGATCTAATACAGGCAACTGGTGCTGCACAGAAAGAAGTGGCTTTCATCTGAATATACCGCTGACGGATGTCTCACCCATGCACAGGGTGATAACAAGCGGTTTCTTAACCATTTATCCCGTACAGCAAGAGATCATTACGTCTCAGTGAGTAACATTAATCGGCTGGTTTATTTTGCTCCAAGGAAACACTATTTAAATCTGGACACCTTTATGGTCACAAACGCTAATTACATCAGTTTACAGGACTTCCTTTTCATTTAAACTGTCTGATATGGAATTAATGTGAGAGATTAACCCTATCTTACAGAGACGGGTTCTCCTGCATATTAGTGTCCCTTTCACTTATTTATACACTTTATGTGTGAACTATAAGGTATAATACCTCAGTTATATGCTCTGTGTAGTGTTGTGTCTTTTAATCAGTTTGTTATTGGTTTTATGTTAATAAATTGTGTTTTTATCAACATCACTGGTACCGTGCGCCTACTTGGTGATTTTGTTTTAGTTGTTTCACTTTCAGGAGGCCGGCTACCTCCTTACCAAGTGGCTGCCATTACCAGTGCTATATTTGCACGACCCTGTTCAGCGCCTAAAAACCTTTTTTCTGTTTACATTCCTGCAGACACTGGAGTGCATAACAGTTCTGACACTAGTACTTTCCTGCAGGCACTGGTGTGCATAACATATTCAGCAGCCTAATACTCCTGTTGAAATTTTGTGGGAATATGGAGCATACCCCTCAAAATACGTTGCAACAGGTGGTCGATCAGGTGCAGGTCCTGACTCGGCAATTTAATGATTTGTCCATTAAAATGCACACCTCCCAGGCTGCTGGCGGAGCTCCCGCAGCAGCAGCACCTGCAGGGGTTAAGGAGCCGAAAGTAAATCTCCCGGATCGTTTTTCTGGAGATCGCTCGCAGTTCTTTTGTTTCAAGGAGAGCTGCAAGCTATACTTCCGGCTTAGGCCTCAGTCTTCTGGGTCGGAGATTCAGCGGGTGGGCTAAGTGATTTCCTTGCTACAAGGAGACCCACAGGTCTGGGCATATGGGTTGCAGCCTGACTGTCCGTCGCTTAAAAGTGTTGATGCTTTTTTTACGGCACTGGGCATGTTGTATGATGACCCTGACAAAACGGCCTCAGCCGAGGCTCAGATTTCGATCCTTAAGCAAGGGCGAAGGCCAGTTGAGGTTTACTGTACGGAGTTTCGGAGGTTGGCCCATGATACCCAGTGGAATGACCCAGCCCTGAGACACCAGTACCGAAGAGGTCTTTCTAACCAGATAAAGGACCAACTGGTACAATATCCCTTGCCTGATAGCTTGGATCAGCTCATGCAGTTATCCATCCGGGTGGATAGACGGCTGAGAGAGCGTAGGCTTGAAAGGGAGACTGAGATTTCCTTCCTTCCCAAGGGAACCTCAGACTCTGAGGAATTTTCTGAGGAGCCTATGCAGATTGGGGCTACCCGCCTCTCCTCGCGTGAGAAGACGCGGAGGAGACAGCAGGGGTTGTGTTTGTACTGTGGGAATAAAGGTCATGTGGTAGTATCATGCCCAGAAAAGCCGGAAAACTTCAGGGCCTGAGGGTGATGGGAAATATCCTGTCAGGCCAGAAGTCAGAATTTCCCAAGAAGACTTTTATCATTCCGGTGACCTTGAAGATCCTCGGTCAAACTGTCAAGACTGAGGCCTTTGTGGACAGTGGGGCCGACGGGGTTTTTATGGACCGCCAATTCGCCCTAAAACACTCTGTTCCCTTAGTACCCTTGGCATCGGAAATTGAGATTTGTGGGTTAAACGGGGAACCATTATCCCAAGGTAAAATTACCTCTTGCACTAGCCAGATTTCTTTGTTTATTGGAGCCACACACTCTGAAAAATTGTCCTTTTATGTGACTGTCTGTACTTTTGCCCCATTGGTGTTGGGGTTACCCTGGTTAAGGGCCCACAATCCTCAATTTGACTGGGTCTCTGGGGAGATTCTTAGTTGGGGTACTGATTGTTTCAGGAGTTGCTTGAGCCTTCCAGTCAGGCTCTCGCAGCTAAGTTTGCCAGGATTGCCAGGGTGTTATGCAGATTTTGCGGACGTGTTCTCCAAAAAAGTTGCAGAGGTACTACCTCCCCATCGCCCCTATGACTGTGCCATTGATTTGTTGCCAAATGCTAAGCTTCCCAAGAGCAGGTTGTACTCCCTGTCACGTCCTGAGACTCAGGCTATGGCAGAGTACATTCAGGAGAACTTGGCTAAGGGATTTATCAGACCTTCACAGTCTCCAGTTGGGTCGGGGTTCTTCTTCGTGGGTAAAAAGGACGGTTCGTTGCGACCCTGCATCGACTTCAGGGAATTGAACCGTATCACGATTAAAAACTCATACCCACTGCCTCTCATTTCGGTCTTGTTTGACCAGCTTCGTACTGCCACCATTTTTTCTAAGATTGACCTACGCGGTGCGTACAATCTAATCCGAATAAGAGAGGGGGATGAATGGAAGACTGCCTTTAATACCCACTCAGGGCATTATGAATATTTGGTGATGCCTTTTGGGCTCTGTAATGCCCCGGCAGTCTTCCAGGATTTCATGAATGATGTGCTCAGGGAATATTTGGATAGATTCTTAGTTGTATACTTAGATGACATCCTAATCTTCTCCCATTCCCTGGAGGAACATCGGAAGCATGTACGCTTAGTCCTCAAGAAACTCAGAGACCACCGGCTTGGGGCGAAGCTGGAGAAGTGCGAATTTGAAGTTCAGCAAATCGCATTTCTAGGATATATTATCTCCCCAGAAGGTTTCCAAATGGAGGGTTCCAAGGTACAGGCAGTCCTGGATTGGGTGCAGCCCACTAGTTTGAAGGCGCTTCAGCGTTTCCTGGGCTTTGCGAATTTTTATAGACGATTTATCGCTGGATTTTCGTCTATAGTGGCGCCCTTGGTGGCACTCACTAAGAAAGGGGCGGATGTTGCTCACTGGTCTTGTGAGGCTAAAGCGGCTTTTGCCCGTCTCAAAAGGGCATTTGTTTCGGCCAAGGTGCTGCGACACCCAGATCCAGAGCGTCCTTTTGTGGTGGAGGTGGATGCCTCTGAGATGGGTATTGGGGCAGTGCTTTCTCAGATGGGAGTGTCTGATAATCGCCTTCATCCCTGTGCTTACTTTTCCCGTAAATTTTCGCCTGCCGAGATGAATTATGACGTGGGTAACCGGGAATTGTTGGCTATTAAGGATGCACTCGAGGAGTGGAGACACTGGCTTGAGGGGGCTAAGTTTGTGGTCTCAATTCTCACTGACCATAAGAATCTGGCATATTTAGAGTCAGCGAAGCGTCTCAATGCCAGGCAGGCACGATGGGCTTTGTTTTTTGCTCGCTTTAATTTTTTGATAACATATCGCCCTGGGTCAAAAAACATCAAGGCTGATGCGCTCTCGCGGAGTTTTGCTCCAATCCAGGAGACCACCGAGGAGCCGTTGCCCATTGTTTCCCCATCATGTATTAAAGTGGGCATTACCCAGGACCTCTTATCATTAGTCCTTAGAGCACAGGAGCAGGCTCCTCCAGACCTTCCGGTAGGTCTTTTGTTTGTGCCTCCTAGGTTAAGACAGCGAGTGTTCCTGGAATTCCATGCCAAGAAGTCGGCAGGTCACCCGGGTATTGCCAGAACTCGGGAGTTGCTATCTAGGGCGGTGTGGTGGCCCTCGGTGGCTAAGGATGTGGATCAGTGGGTTCGGGCATGTGACATCTGTGCCCGAAATAAGACTCCTAGAGGGGTTCCTGTTGGCCCATTACATCCACTCTCTATCCCATCTAAGCCATGGACCCACATTTCAATGGATTTTGTGGTGGACTTGCCCAAATCCTCGGGGATGACAGCCATCTGGGTTGTCGTTGACAGGTTTTCGAAGATGGCGCACTTCGTTCCACTGGTTGGGCTGCCATCAGCCAGACGCCTGTCTGAATTATTTATGCTGCATGTTGTGCGTCTCCACGGGTTGCCACTTGATGTGGTCTCTGACCGCGGATCCCAGTTTGTGGCCAAATTCTGGAGGGCATTTTGTTCCGATCTCCAGATTTCTGTCAGCTTGTCGTCAGGCTACCATCCGCAGTCTAATGGGCAGACTGAAAGGGTGAACCAGTCCTTGGAGCAGTTCCTCAGGTATTATGTCTCCAAGTGTCAGACTGACTGGGGTGCTCATCTGTCCATGGCGGAGTTTGCCTATAACAACGCGGCTCACTCTGCTACAGGGATCTCTCCCTTCCTTTGTGTGTATGGGCATCATCCTAAGGCCAATTCTTTTGACCCCCTGGACTCCACGCCTGGTGGTTCCTCTGTGGTTTCGGTCCTTAGAGGTATTTGGCGGAAAGTGAAGAAAGCCCTTGTGTCTGTGTCATTAGTGACCAAAAGGGTTTTTGATAAGCGGAAAAGACCCTGCAGCTTCAAATTAGGAGACTTCGTCTGGTTGTCTACCAAGAATTTGAAGTTGAGACAGCCATCTCATAAGTTAGGGCCCCGGTTCATCGGCCCTTATAAGATCACCAGGGTTATCAATCCGGTGGCATTTCAGTTAGATCTGCCCCGTTCTTTGGGTATCAATAAAACATTTCATTGTTCCCTTTTAAAACGGGCGATTAGTAATCCTTCTTCCAGTGGAAGACCTTCCCCTCTTCTGATACGTGGCCAGAGGGAGTTTGTTGTTGAAAGGATTCTTGACTCCAAGGTGGTTCGGGGTCGGCTGTCATTTTTGGTGCACTGGAAGGGGTATGGCCCGGAGGAGCGGTCGTGGGTGCGCAGTTGTGATCTTCATGCCCCCAGACTGATACGCTCTTTCTTCTCGCAGTTCCCCGATAAACCCGGTGGTAGGGGTTCTTTGACCCCTCGTCAGAGGGGGGGTACTGTTAGGGTCTCCTGCCCTGTGCTGCCACGTCGTCATGGCAACCGGGAGACAAGTGCTAGTGGAGTAACCTGAGCGCAGCTGATACTCCGGTTCGGGTCTTTTGCTGTGCAGTGGTTATAGGCTCTGTGCACGGCAGGGGATCCGGTGCTGGTTTTTGTGCTCACAGTCTGTGAGGTCTGAGTGGGGCGTGGACAGCACCTGCTTTATAAGGCCTCTTTTCAGGGTAAGCAGATGCTGCTGAATCTCTGTTGGTTAGTCAGTTCATGAAAGTTAGCCAGTACTGTGTAGCTTTGTATTTGTTTGTTGCTTACTGCAAATAGGCCTGGGGATTTGGTATTACACTCTGCCAATCCAGACCTAGCAGTAAGACTGGAGTCAGTCGTTTAGCTTGCTGGGGTTCTGTTATTACTCTGTGAACTTAGCAAGTTTGCGGCTGTATTCTAACACTTGCCTGTCTAATCCTGTCTCACTGTGCTAGGTGTCAGGGGTCAGTTTAGTGGCAGTAAGCTTAAACCTGTGCACTGCAAGTGAGAATCAGGATTGTGGAGGCTCTCCTTGTGTCTATCATTCCATCTCTGACCAAGGAGTTTACTGCCACACCCGTTGGTAACCCTTTAGGGTTTTGCTGTTGCCCTTAGCAACAGCATTTCGGGTTCTCTACGTATTAAAACACAACATCTTGCTTTTTACATCTGAGCAGTTCTAATACAAGGGAGATACCCTGTTCCTTAGCCTCTGGGCTTCTCTGTTCACTGTGTGTGTATTTTGTTACCCTATCACCTTCTGTGTACGTTATGTCATATTCCCCAGTTTGTCTGTGAGTCCATTTGTTTTGCATAACAGTTCAAACACCAGTACATTCCTGCAGACACTGGAGTGCATAACAGTTCTGACACTAGTACTTTCCTGCAGGCACTGGTGTGCATAACAGATACGTCCCATACAGGAGATAATCAGAGACTGCCACTTATGGAGATCAGCCTTAATATTTATAAGTAAAGGGGAGAAACTCTCTTTATACAGGTTTCCGTAGCGGCGCTTAATAGAAATCCCCAAGTATCGGATTTTAGAGGAACACCAGGAAAATGTATAGTTGGATTGTGGGTCAGGTGGGTTAGAGGGATGTGGAAGGGAAGAGCTTCAGTTTTAGCCCAACTAACTTTGTAACCAGACATGTGACCATATTCAGAAAGAAGGCAGAAAAGGCTTGGCAAGGAAGTGTGCGGTGAGGAAAGAGAGAGGAGGACATCATCTGCGAACAGTGAAATCTTGTAGGCAGAGCCCCCACGTCAACCCCCCTAATATTTTCTGAAGTCCGAATACGGGCTGCCAACGGTTCGAGCACTAAAGCGAAGATGAGGGGCGAGAGCGGGCAGCCCTGCCTAGTGCCGTTGGAGATCCATAGAGGGTCTGACAACACACCGTTTATGGAGACTCTTGCAGAGGGGCATGAGTACAAGGCCTGAATCCCTTTGAGGAATTTACCCCTAAAGCCAAAGTGTGTGAGAGTTTTGAACATGAAGGGCCAGCTGATCCGGTCGAATACTTTCTTCACGTCCAGAGAAAGCAAAAGTGCAGGAGAATGTTTGAGGTTGATATTGTGGACAAGGCTAATAACACATCTTTTATTAACTTGAGCCTGTCTACCAGGAATAAAACCCACCTGGTCATTACGGATAAGTTGAGGCAACACACTGTTTTAATATCAAAATTAAGTAATGATATGGGTCTATAATTAATACAGTTGGAAACATGTTTGCCCTCTTTGGGGATAACTATAATCCTAGCCTCCAGAGCAGACTTGGAAAAAGATGCTCCCTTTAAAACATCATTAAAGAGTGTGGAAAGATGGAGAGTAAGCTGGGGAAGAAAAGTCTTGTAGTAGGAAGCCAAAAAGCCGTCAGGGCCAGGAGCTTTATTAAGTTTGAGGTTTTTAATGACAGTGGCAATCTCTTCTTCAGAGTACCTAGAGTTAAGCTCTGCGGCAACCGTTGAAGACAAGCAGGGCAGATGGCATTGGGACAGAAAGTTACGAGTTTCTGCAGTGAAATCAGGGTTAGCCTGAGAGGATCCAAAAGCATTGTATAAAATGAGAAAAAGTCTCAGTGATGAGTTTAGGGTTGCAAGTTTTCTTACAAGGGGAAGATTGGATAGAGAGAACATTATTACTTGCATATCTAGTCCGAAGCCTAGAAGCTTACAGCCGATCAGCCTGTTCTCCTTTTTCATAGAAAGACTGATTGAGCCATTTCAAAGTAGTTTCCGCCTTAGCCATCAAGAGTAAGTTCAGCTCACCTCTGGCGGTGGTCAAAAAGGAAAGATCTACTTTGGACCCTGATAGTTTATGTTTCAGAGAAAGGGATCTAATCTGATCTGAAAGTTCCCGAATGTGGTTGGATCTCGATTTCACGTTATGAGAGGAGGCACTGATCAAACAACCGCGTAGGAACACCTTGTGGGCATCCACAGCAACATAGGGGAGATAATCGGAGATGCATTCGTGTTAAAGTAATGGGAAATTTCGGCAGCAATTTGGCCTTTCATTTGGGGATTAAGAAGGATTCTGTCATTTAACCGCCATGTGGGGTGGCGTGTGGGAATTTGTGGGCCCGGGACATCCACAGTGATCGGACCATGCTCTGACCACGTACTAGGATAGATAGAGGTGTCAAGGATGCACTGAGCAGGCTTTGTACTCAAAAAGATCATGTCTAATCTTGTGTAAATGTCATATATATGGGAGTAGTAGGTGTAATTGCGAGCGCTCGGTTTTTTCACTTGCCAAATGTCAAAAAGGAGATGTTGGGACAGCAGAAGATTCAAAGTGGCAGAGTTACGGGAATGAGAGGAGCGCAGCGATCTGGGCAGAGGTTTAGATCTGTCCAGACATTAAAATCCCCTCCTAAGACCACATTGCCGCATCTATGCAGGGAATGGAAGAAAGGGGCCTGTGATTGGTTTGAAGCGAAAACATTTAGGAATGTGTAGGGGATCCTATTCAAGGACCATACTAACAGCAGGTATTGACCCTCGGGGTCTCTTAATATATCGGAAGTGGTGAAAGTCAGGTGACTAGCGAAGAGTATAGAAACCCCCTTTTTCTTGCGTACTGGATCGCAAGCATGGAAAATGTGTGTGAATTTTTTAGATCTAAGTTCAGGGTGAGACGTGCCAGTAAACTGGGTCTCTTGCAAAAATATAATATCGCCTCTTAGTTGCTTAAGGGACTGAAATAAGAGAGAACGTTTATTTGGACCGTTCAAACCCATCGTATTCAGGGATAGTATTCTAAGAACCATGGAATGTAATACTATTCAGATAGAGTCGCACCAGCAGGACCTCGGAAAAGAGAGGGGGAGAGAAAGGAAAGAAGACCAGAGAAAGAAGAAGAGAAATAGGAGAAGAACAGATGGTAATCAGGCATATAATAGTACCAACAATTAGATAATAGAGAAAATCTATTCTCACAAATCGGACCCATGGGGAGAGTAGACCCGCAGGCCTAATCTGTCCAACGACGGCCATGAAGGCCGAATGGGGATAGGGTGACCCCAGCTGCTCGGAGGAAGGACGTGTGGGAGTTAGGCCCCACATAGGCATGCACAGACGCTGACATACGGGTGCCGCTCCGGACATCTCCCCCTCCGCGGCATAATAGTTTACTCTCACCTCCCCTGTCCTGGATATAGACTGCTTACCTGGGCGGAAGGGGTGGAGGACATAGTCAGTTACTTGGCGGAGGGGGGGAAAACCAGAGCAGCACCCGTATGTCAGCATCTGTGCCTATGGGGCGGGTGTAGTATGGTATGCCGGCGGTCGGGCTCCCGGCGACCAGCATACCGGCGCCGGAAGCCCGACCGCCGGCATACCAACAGTGTGGCAAGCGCAAATGAGCCCCTTGCGGGCACGGTGGCGCGCTGCGCGGGCACGCTATTTTATTGGACCCCCGCGAGGAAGAATAAGTGTCGGTATGCCGGCTGTTGGGATCCCAGCGCTGGTATACTGTGCACCGGGATCCCAACATCCGGCATACTGAAGACCACCCCTATAGGGTCCCATGTGTGGACAAGACAGAAACAATACGTGTAATGTAATTAGAAGTCAAAAAGAGCTAATAAGGAGGGGAGGGAAGAAAGGGAGAGGGGAAAAGGGAGGGAAAGGGGGAGGGAGGGGAGAGGAGGGAGGACGAATCAGAATGAAGAAAGGGGAAATATGGTGTGTCAGCTATATAGCCTTAGAAAAAGCAGAGACAATAGGGCACTAAAACAAAAGAGTGCTTAAGTGTTAGTATAAGGGGTGCACCCACCTCTTCTAAGACAGTTGAAAAATCCCCATCTCGGCGACTCAAAAAGAACAAGCCGAACAAGGAAGGAAAGAACAGTAACCCATGCAAAAATAAAAAATGGAGACAGCATCAAAAGGCCCAGGTGTACCTGGGCACAGAGGTCCGAAGACCCCCATCAACTGGGCCCCATAGTAACATATATTTAAACATATCAATAGAGAAAATCAATAACATTAAAACCGTTTAAAACAGAAATATAAGGCATGACCAGGTTGGAACCCTCGGGGCCGGGGTTTACATATATGCAAATATGAGCTATGATAACAGAATATGCCGTAAACAGTAGTACTTAAAGGCTCAAGGGGCTATCTGCTAAGAACACGAACCCCGAGGTCCAAGCAGGCCCAACCTCCTCAGCCGAGTAGGTTTAATGGACAGCAACTGATAACTAATAACTAAACATAGGACACTACAGGCTATGAGAACAGTGATAATACACAAAGAATTAACCTGAGGTCCAACGAGAACTACTGTAAAAGCAGAACCAACTCGAGGATAGTAGCATAATTAGAGTCAGGTAACCGGAGGAGTATGGGAGGTTGATCCAACAGTGTTCCAAGCTGATGAAGGGGCTGTGAGGGAAGGGGAGGTGTTGACTGGAGGAGGATGTTGGGAGATAATCAGAGGGCCAGAAATATTCAAACGGGGATCTGGCCATTAAGACTTTACCGTCGGATCTGACTTGTAGGGCAAAGAAAAAGCCCCATCCGTATCTGATGATATTGTCTCTCAGGGTCTTGGTGATGTCCTTTAGTTCCCATCATCTGTTCAATGTGACCGGAGATAGATCCTGGAAAACAAGAAGGTTGGAGACTTCGAAGGAGATAGTAGGAGACATCCGAGCTTTAGCAAAGACTTGGTCTTTGACAGCAAAGTAGTGAAATCTCAGAATCACGTCTCTTGGCACTTTAGCATCCTGACATCTAGGGCGGAAGGTCCTGTGAGCCCTACCCAGGAGTAACATGTCATCAGGAACAGAGGGAGTGAGAAAGCGGAAAAGGCGGAGCAGATAATCAGTGAGATAGGTCTGTTCCACTGTCTTGGGGATATTACGTATACTAAGATTGTTCTGAAGGCCTCTATTATCCAAATCTTCTTGTTTATCCACCAGTACCATAACATCTGTGCACATTTGTGCCACTTCCTGTTCCGATTCCTGCTGAAAAACGATAATCTCTTCCTGTTTCCTTTCTGTGTCCATGGACACTGATGAAGCCGCTGACGGTAAATCTTAAGCGGAGAAACGCATTTGTCATATACTGCAAAGGAGATTTGGTTTTCCAAATTGAGTACTGGCCGGCCAGACATAGCTATTTACACGGATAAGAATCGGACATTTTTACCTGCTATCCACTACACGGTGGACTATGGATAAGGCTAGTTTTGGAAGCGACAGCCGGGAGAGGTATTTACCAAGCACGTGTAAAGCTGCACATATATTTGTAGGGCTCCCATGAGTGGTGACTGTAAAATATCATAAAGCTGAAACCCATCATCATCGTAACTATACGGGGAGACCTTGTCTGGAAATAGCTGTTTAAAGTGTACACTTAAAGAACTGCCACATAAAGAACAAACAAAGGTTTGACAAAACAGCTGCACATGATATGTGAGACACTAGTTACTATTGTAACAAATAACTGGAAAAAGCTACAATTGGGACACAAGTATCGGATAATAACTATCCAGGTTAAGTGCTTAGTTGAATGCACTCATAAATAGCTAGGAGTGCTTAATTCTCTGGTTGGTAATAAAAGGTATTAATAATTTGTGAAATAGTATTTTGCAATTTTATGGTGAAAAATAGTATATAACTGAATGCATTTTTACATATGGTATATGTGTTATTAAAAATATTTAATTTTAAATGTGAATGTGCCTGCGCTGTCCTTGTATATTGTTTTTTGGTGTTGCTTAGGCTGTGAACCTAGCCTTTCGGACATGGCAGCAGGCATTTTTCACAACAACAATAGAGCCGGACGCTGCGTATATACACTCCATTAGCTACTGTTCTGTGCTGTGTCCATCCACTCCATTAGCTGCTGTTCTGTGCTGTGTCTATCCACTCCATTAGCTGCTGTTCAGTGGCTGCTGTTCTGTGTCCATTTACTCCAGAGGTTGCTGTTCTATGTCCATCAACTCCAGTGGCCGCTGTGGTGTGCTGTGCCTGCCTACTCTAGTGGCTACTGTGCTGTGTACATCCACCCCAGTATCTGAGCCAACCTACTGTATCTGTCCACTGTGTCCGTCCACTCCAGTATCTGTCCAATGTCCATCCACACTAATGCTGCTGACGTATCTTTCCAGTGTCAGACTGGGGTATGAAGGGCCCACAGAGGGAACCTAAGTTTATGGGTGTGGCCAATCTCCAGAGGGGGTATGGCCAGCTGCCACAGAGGGAAACCTATGTCTGTGGGTGTGGCCAATCTCCAGAGGGGGTATGGCCAACTAACCATTAAAGTACTTAGTCTGTGCCCCTTGATAAATATATATAGTAAATACAGCTTGTGCATGCATGATATTATCCAGATTAATTACAGCAATGCATTGTAGAAAATACACCATATTCTTGGTGGTCCAGGGGGCAGAACATTTAGGAAATCAAAATCTTTCATGCTGCTAAAAAAAGGGGGTAGAGGTGTCACCTTCAAAAGCTACGAATCAGGGCCCCCCAAAAAAGAACACCAAGGCTCAAGCTGTGTGTTCACAAATCCCTGAGAAGAGTCTAGGGTTGCCCAAGTTAGCTATGTGCGAGTCTGACATTTCTCACACTTTCCTCATAGAGAAGCCTCTTGTGCCTCATTCTGTACATGTTGGGAGTAGTACACATAAAAATGATGCTGAAGACATAATAGAAATTGATGATGTTTGTGTGGAAGTAGAACAGGATGAGGGGGATATTTGTGTTCTATACTATCTGACACTAATGAGGAAAATGAGAATCAAGATGTTGAGGATGTTGTCTTTGAAAGTCGCCACCAGTGGCTGCAGTTCTTAAAAAAGAAAGCCATTGTGATGTCTGGGCATAAGACCAAAAAAGCCACCTTCTGGGTGTGAGATTATTTTTTCCCAAATCCTGACAATGAAGTAATTTGCTACATTTGTGAGGCCAAAGTTAGTAGAGGTGGGGACATTAGCCATCTAGGCACCTCCTCCATATTATGTCATTTGTGGTGAGTTCATGAAACTTATTTTACAAAATTACAATGTAATTAACACCCTGATCATCAACTTCCTCTTTAGTGATCGGAGATTGTCCTTCCAAAAAATTGGTATGTGGGGGCCCAAACAAAAATTCTAATATAATTAACACCCCATTCCCAACTTCCTCATTAGTGATTGGAGGTAGTCCTTCCAAAAAATTGGTTTGTGGGTCCCACACAAACCAAGCACTTCAGCCACAAAAGTGCTAGACTCTGTCGCTGAAATGCTTGGTTTGTTGAAACAAATACAGATCCAAAACCAATACCAGAACATGTGAGGGTGGTATTGGCAAAACCAAAACCCTAACTTAATACCAAAACCATAACATGGGTGTCGGCACACATCTCTACTTCTAATTAAAGGGATTTGTGATTTGAGCAACTTTACACTCTTTAGAGCAATGATCAGTAAATTTATAGTTAGAAACAGTTAATGCATCTACTAATATATTTGATCATTTGTTCTGTTTGTTTGATATAGTATTAGTTACACATTCCATTGCTAATTCATATCTTTTTTGTAATTTTTGATGTACTGTATTTTGGTTATCTTTCCAGTCTTGATGGCTGTAATTATAATGCATTTCTGAAATTTCTACAATTTTGTATACCAATGACTATTCACTAGTTATTTGCAATATTATAACCATTAAAATATTTGATTTGAACAGTATATCATACATTTCCTGCTAGCCTGAGCGCATTTTAAATATATTTATTATTTATACTACTGTCCAGTGTCTCTGGTTCCAACATCATTTAGATGATTTTATTTACCTATTAATAATTATGGGTTGATGATTACTTTAGCAGTGTGCCTAAGCTACCGGTTACTTATTAATTTGATTATATATTCAGTGAAGTTGGTTAGTGTTTGGAAAAGTTAGAAAAAAGGTACCTTAGTAGTGTGTTGAGGCCAAAATAGGTTGCCTGCTGGCGGATATTCTGGGTGGCACAAAATAGAGTAGCATTAACCAATAGTGTAATTGTCTTACAGAGTGGGGCTTTTATGTTTCATATTGTTCCCAAAGAATCTACAGTAGTTTGGAAATTGTCTCACACAATTGTTTTAGTCTATAGCAGAGGTTCCCAAACATGGTCCTCAAGGTACACTAGCAGTGCAGGTTTTAAGTATATCCATGGCTCAGCACAGATGGTTAAATCAAATTGACTGAGGTACTAATTAAGTTATTTGTAGCCAAGCATGGATATACTTAAAACTTGGACAGTTGGGGTGCCTTGAGGACCGTGTTTGGGAAAAAACAGCTGGTCTGTAAGCAGTAGATTTTGTATATCAGCATAAGATCATACAGTATCATGTCCTAAAGTCCACTGATTAACAGAACTGTTGTATAAATGACATTGGGGGTCATTCAGACCCGAATGCATCCGTGCATCTGCATGCATCCTTACACATTGCGGTGATGCCGCTGCACTTGTGATTGACAGTGGCAGGTGCTTGCAGGGCACCAACGCCGCATTGGGGGCACCTGGCTGTTCGAACAGGGGCGGGCCAGGAGCATTTTCATGATGGCTGTGTGACGTCACATGCAGCCGCTTCAATTAAACAAATGGCAGTGGACCGGCCTACAGCGCAACCAGGCAGCGCTTCCAGGGATCAACCTTAATTCGATGTATCTTCAATGTAACTGCAGACGCATTGGGAGGTGGCCCGTCAAACATGCTGGACAGCCTTGCCCTATGCGGGACTGCCACCAGCATGTA
The DNA here is from genome assembly GCF_028390025.1 of Pseudophryne corroboree. Classification (NCBI taxonomy): domain Eukaryota; kingdom Metazoa; phylum Chordata; class Amphibia; order Anura; family Myobatrachidae; genus Pseudophryne; species Pseudophryne corroboree. The sequence continues at coordinate 717,566,226 of NC_086448.1, forward strand.
AGGAGATGGACGCAGATATGAATAAGGTCCACTATCCAAAAGCCTATATATCTTTTGGTGCAAATTTGTGAAAGTCTCAATCAAGACTGGCCCAAGCCTAATTTTATGGGTAAGCAAATATAGATTTCAGCGCTTCAAGATGGAATAAACTATATTATACAGACAGATAAGCTTAAAGCGCATAATAAACAATAAAAAGAGTAGTAGAGTAGTCATATCTACGGTAAATAATAGTAAAGTACATGGTTGAGTCACATTATTATGAACACCTCCTACATTTGATATCGGCAGCGCGTAGCCCATGAAGAACGTCACGTGTGGTGCGCTGGCTTGGTGAGTATATAAGGTGTGCAATAGGCCGTCTGCGCACATATCACTCATTGCTGTCATGGGTGAAAGGGGCAATTTATCCGAGTTGCAAAAAAGGATGATTATCGGCTTTTGGCAAAGGGTGGCAGTATATCTGACACAGCGCAGTTTGTGAACTGTTTGCGTGCTGCTGTGGTGAAGGTGTATGGTGACTGAACAAATAACTGATGTGGACACTGCGGGGGATCAGTATGGGATCTCGACGGTCGGGATCCTGGCGGTCATAATACCGAAGCCAGAATCCTGACATGGATCGCCACATCGCCACACTTCCAGCCCAGTGGTGATCATACACACTAATTTATTCCTCCTCGGGGGGTGGCCTGGACCAGACCACCCCCCCCCTCTACCCCCCTCCTCCCCGTGTGTGGATTCGGGGGGGCCCTGGTCAGGATTTAGACCGCCGGGATTCCTATGAATATCGGGATTCAGGCGTCGGTATTATAACTGCCGGGATCACGACCGCCATGAAGCTAACTGGTTCCCCACTGCGGAGCACCATGTGCCATTGATGTGAGAGGTGAATGTCAGCTACGAAGGTGCGTGACGAACGACCAACATGGGTCTACCAGACGTGTGTCTAAAATGACAGGTCGGCCCGTCTAGCTGCTGTCGGTGCTGCATACAGCGATTTCTCTGGCTATTAACTGGTGGTCATAATAATGTGACTAAAACCATGTAATATGTGTACGTATCAGAGAATATATGAAAATTTGTGTATCACATTTTATTTAAAAATGACCTGCAATCACACTCTTGGCACAACAAATAAATAGACCTACTGTAATTGTCATTTGTAATTTGTAATAATATAGCCCTACAGTAAGTGGTATATTATTAAAATTGTGAGCTCTGTTTTCAAAACAGTTCCAACATAGCCAGATGTACAGTAGTAACATTAGGGCTATAGGCAACAGACAGGTGAACTATGAGGCTTTGTAAGAAATAAACCATACATGCCAACATTCTGGATGCCCACTCCATGAGAAGGCAGTGAGGTTGCAAAGTGGTGGTGTGGCCTGGCATGAGGGGGCGTAGCGGAGGGAGTGACATATGACTGTGGTGCTAAACGGGGGAGCGACGTGACAGCATGATCATGTCGTCAGGCCCAGCCCCCGCTGCACAATGCCAAGATTACCAGCATTGTGAGCCAGGGGATGGGGCCATGATGACACAATTCAGCGTGAATCATGTCATCAGACCCCCCCACCAAACCGCAACGACTGCAGGGGAATGCTGAGGGACTGTGGGTGGGGGGTTTCCGGCCAGGAGACTTGCCCACTTTTCTGGGCGGCTGGGAGCGCCACCTGATTTTCAGGATCCTTGTGGCCATTCCGGAAGGGTAGGCAAGTATGAGATAAACTAGATGTAAATTTAACTATGGTAAGGATTTATTATTTATTTATTAACAGTTTCTTATATAGCGCAGCATATTAAGTTGGGCTTTACAATTAGAGCAACAGTAATAGAACAAAACTGGGGAACAACTGACAGACATAGAGGTAGGAAGGCCCTGCTCACAAGCTTACTTTCTATAGACGAGTGGTGTAGTGTCTGATAACATATTCAACCCCGTAACACAGCTACAATATGTTTAGTAAAAGATGTAAATAGTGGATATAGGTGATTAGTGCACCAATCCCTGGGTGCTCCAGTTATGTGACTCAGGACCTGGGTTCTGCTACTAATATGACTGTAAAACTTGATAGATCTCTGGATCAACACACCAGCTTTATATATAAAAAAAAAATATTTCATGCACATACTGTACATAACAATAATATATAATATAAATGTGAGGATTCTGGTTTAAATGATATAAATTAGAAGTAGTTGAAGAAGATATTTATATATTACATCATTAAGAGCCTTCTTAAAACCGAGGATTTTCTAGTTGATAACAACCAGCATTAAAAAAGAAATAAACAGCGGCTGTGCTCATATATGTAAATGTCGCAGGAGGTGTTTTGTGGGAATAGATGCCTCCTGTCGGTTTTAGTGATCCACTGCTGTGTCCGAAGATGAAGCATTGGTTCACTGTGTGTGAACATTGGTCATCTGACTAACTCTCAGGTTACTCAGGATGGCCTGTGGTTTCAGGTTGCTGAAAGACACAGCCACTGGTTTCCTCACGCTGAGAAAATGGGAGTGACATCCCCATTTTCTGCAACACTCCCAGTAGCCACACCCAAGCAGCGGCAGCCTGACAATCAGGCTTCGGCTTAGGGGACAGTGAGCGACCTCACAGAATGAGGTCGGCACATGCACAGTGTACAGATGTAGCCACGTTCATCATGTCTGTGGCTAGGAACTGGTGCGACTCATTTATTGCGATGCACGTGGATGTAGGCATGCGCGTTCATCTTAATTGCATCGGTGGCCATTAACATTGCATTAAGCGGCAAAAGTCACAACCCGGCACAGCTTGGCACGGGTACGACTAGGCATGCTAGGAGTGTCTGTGCAGCTGATTTTTGGAAAGTAATTCAAAAAGAAATTGCTAACGGTCACTAACAAGTCATATAGCATTTACTCGTATAAAGCAAAACACAAAGCGTAGTACAGAAAAAACTTTATTCACTCCAATATGCATTATTCTAAATAACATGTAGCATTGAAGGACACCATTAAAGAACATTGTGAGAAACCATAATCCTTAGGGTGTAAATAACAGAGTCTTACTCTCGAGATTTTTAAGGTCCCAGAATTAGTTTCTATATATTGGTTCAACTTCCACCTTTAGGCGCCCATATGTTTTCAGAATGCAGGCTGGCAGAAAACATACATGCTCTTACAATCTTTTCCTCCCGGTAGCAATCAAAAGAGTTTTTATCAAGTAGAGAAAAAAAGAAAAATATTATTGTGCAATACCTTCAAATAAAGGGTCAATATTTTAGTCACACATTGCACTCACTTTTAAAATATTGACAAGCATACAGTATCTACCACACACAAGATGGATACTCCGTTGGTCCTGGTCTGATGATAAGAGCTCCCTCCTTCACCAGATGGCAATGGGCGGTCACACGGCAGAAGAAAGAGAAGAGGTCTCGGGAACCAAATCACACTGCAAAAGAGGAAGTCCCCAATGCACCCAGAGTCCTTTACAACCAATAGGTCGGCTGCTTGATGTGTTTTGTACAGGGTTGCACGATTTAAATAAAATGATTAAATCAATGATTTAAATCAAAACATTAAAAAACTACAACTTTTGCTTAGAAAGAGATAGACATGTAGGTGGGGGCAGTCCTTTTTATGTTTTAGCTCAGTTGGGGAGAATAATGGATGGTGTACAGGAGATTCTACCAAGTATATACTACCAAGTGACGTACGCTGGAATACTATTGCAGACTGTTTGGAGTCCTTCCTGAAAAACTGGCCCATTCTTCTTAGAGTATGTGGAAAAAAACAAAGATGATATCCTACAAGACATTATTAACACAGTTAATAACTTTGGTATTAAGCGGAGTGCTGAAGATTATTTGGCTCAACTGAAACCTGTAGCTGTAGCCCTGGATCGTGCACAAAGACTCAACTGTACAATCAGTGAGGTTGTACAAGTGTGGAAGAAGCTGTTAGATGATCTTGAAGAGACGACACCACAGCAATGTAGTAAAGATGGCAAAGGCAAGAGCTAAAATTGCACTCGCAGATGCCCACTTGCTGGCTAATCTAATTGATCCTAGGTACAGGGGTAAAAAGCTTAGTCCTGCTGAAATTGAGACTGCTATAGAGTTTGCTCATGTCAATAATCATCAACTTTAGTGCATCCATGAAACCATTTGCATCATACATGTTTGAAGTGGACACTTTACACCAAGTGTCTCCTCTAGCTTGGTGGATGGCCCAACGCAGCTCAACTTCAGTTAGACACTTCTGTAGTAAATCTTGCACCGCAGTTTCATAAAGTGCAGGAATTGAAAGGATTTTTTCAACGAACGCTTTTGTACAATCCAAAACACGCAACAGATTGGGAAATGAAAAAGCAGCTAAACTGGTTGCATGCTACAGAGCCTTTCTGTTGAGGTCAGATGTGAGGACGTGGACAAAGACATGTACTTGTTTGACTCAGACTCAATTGATTGAGTGAAATTCAGAGCCTAATTGTACTTGTTGATGCAACATTCAGAGCCTAATTGTACTTCTTGATGCAACATATTAGCTAATAGGACCGCCATTGCACAGAACTGGAAATGCCCCTCCTCCTTCCTAAAATCTTATGTAAAAATCACAATGTTTTAAAAAATGGAAACTATGGTAAAATGGTTCAAATGGCATGAATGTGTCACAGATGTGGAATGTCAAAGTCGGAAAAATATCATGCTACACGTTGCCATATATCCACTCTATGCGCGTGCCTGCTGCACGTGCACATTCTCTCCCGTGCGTGTGGATACTCGCAGCCGCGTGATGGCGCCTCGGCCATGCGCTCGAGCGCGTGGTATGTGCATTTACGGTAGAGTTTGTGTGCGTCTAGCGGGTGACTCAATCGTTAAATAATAAAACCAAATAGTATGTTTTATAGATAATGTTCCCCTTAATAATGACTGTAAGTTTGTTTAATGTAAATGGTCGCTGGACAGAGGAATTCCTCTTTGTATGGTACGAAGGGTCAGACAGGGTTTGAACAGCTGTGTCTGGTACCTAACTAAAGAACATTTTATTAGAAACAATCCAGTGCTGGTTAGGTAAAGATTAATCGCTCCTGCGTATAGTTATGGCCATTAGTATTTTCTGGACATTTACTATATTTGCGATTCATTACCCATGCGGCGGGAATCTTCAGATTCCCTCCCACCTGAGCAGTTTGATATAGTCGCAGCCCACCTGTTCAAACTAACCTATGACCTTTTGTTATGATGCAGGGAGACATTCCTGTGTCCAATGAATAATGAGATTATAGGTCCCTTTGTAGTGTACTGTACGCAGTGTATATAAGATCAGCCAGCCTGGGCAGCTCTCTCACTCTCCACAAACGGTTTTCATCTTGACTAACTTGGAGCTGGTACCAGAAAGCTGCGCAGCGATCATTCCCAGTGTGTGTAAGTAATTCTCTGTAATCAACTTGTTCCCTGTTTGTATTGGCCATACTCTCTCTCTCTCTCACTCTGTTATAGTATAAGATTGTGACGCTATTGTATATTTCTGTCTAGATATTCTGTTAGAATGATATGTTAGCTTGTAGTGTGTGACTTGTAAACTGTTTCCCCTTTTCGATATAACTAAAAGCTTGTTAGTAAAGGTGTTGGAACCTCAGCAGGGTGTCTGTGTCTCTCTAGCTAGTACAAAGGGTTTCTGAGTATCTCAATTGCTCAAACAGCTTGCATACTCACAAAGGTTCAGTGTTAAAATGCATTATAGTACCACGGTATTAAGGTTTACAGTGTAAGCATATTCTGTGTTTAAAGTTTATAATGGTTACTGTCTGTGTGTATGCTCGCTGTGGGTATTCCGTACACCCAGCACAGCGTGTGTACTTAATTTGCGTACCACATGCGAGGTCTTCATACGCAAATAGCATACGGAGTGCGTAGCATGTGCACGTGGTTTAGCAGCCATTACGGCTACACGGTATTAGTATATAGCTTGTGTTCTAAGGTAGATAATCAGCTCTATCAATTGGGGGCAAGTCCGGTCCATCTCATATCCTCAGTCAGGCGAAAATGCGCAGACTATATTGATCAGCAAAGGGAGGAAAGAAAGGTAGTATCTTGTAGTGCTGATCAGATGAGAGTCTGCGTCTGATTCTTTTGGTCTGTAGGGATGCTGGTGGAACCCGAAGAAGGTAGGAACATTAAGCTATTGTCTTTGTAAATCTGTTTTTTTTATTTCTATTTGGTGCCAACTGCACACGCAGATTGGATGGCTTGTCTGTTTAAATAGGTTTAAAAGTATTTTTAATCGCTCTGCATAGCGTGATAGTTTTACCCAGGCTTAAAAATAACTAAAAGGGGCTGGCATGATGATTTTCTTTGTGACAAAAAGAGACGCATGGTCTGTCCCCCATTTTGTGTAACCCTCATGGAGGTGGAAGGGGGAGGAGCAGCGGCCATTTTGGGAAGGTCAAAAAAAAATTCCCTGAGCGGCTGATTTTCAGTTGACTCAGGAAATAATCAGCCATCCATTGTCAAAAAGAAATCATCATTTAATGAGTTTTTTTTAAGGCATTTGTTTAATCCATATCATAGTCAATCATAAGTGGTTCAGATAGAGTTTGATAAAAGTTAATAATAAAATAAATATTTGATTTAGGAATTACACAAATAAATCGTAGTGTTTTTTTTTTGTGTTTTGTCACTGTCTCCATTCAAGAGCTGGTTTAACTCTGCTTGGTGTAGGATAACCATTGAAGTGCAAATTAACTTGTATAACTGGGTTTTGGTTTTTGTTTTTTTTCTCTCCCAGCAGTGAAAGAAATCGCCTTTACAGAGTTAGTTAAAAAGCACATTCATATGCAAATTAGAAGCACTGAATAAGGTCTCACATAAGTAATAGTGATTAGTACATATATGTAATATCTATATGCGTGTGCTTACATCAATGTATGTTATTAGATTAATTTAGAATTGCATGTTCATTTGTGTAATTTTCACATCTCACTTTCCTGTTTGCCATTTCATAATTGATAACGTGCAGAAAGATTTGTTGCTATTGATAGTTAAAAAGTAAAAATAATACGTAAGGAAGTAATTTGTAAAACACGCACACGGCTTGCCTAAGATACAAGGAAGTTCTGTGTGGTGTTCAGTAGATGATTACAGTTAAAGGTCATTTACATTGATAAACGTGTTAGTTGTGTTACTGTGGACATACCTGGCTTACGTACACGTGTCTCTAACAAGGGGCAGAACGAGTGTATGCGACGCAAGGGCCGACGCACGAAGCGTATTTACGCGACGGAGCATCTGGGTACGCCCACATGATACAAATCACACGATAGTATTGTTTTAAGTAGGCGAAAAGGAGGCAACGCGATAATAGCGCAAATCGATCTCAGTGTCCAAAATTTTAAGCTAATAGATCCTTCTCTAAGTTGCAACTCCTCTGGACTAGACTGTGTTACTGAATGAAAGGGATTTCTGCGCAGAAACGAAAGTGAAGTGTATATAAGGTAAAAGTGTGTGTATACATATATAAGTATTCTCTCATTTTTGATTGGAACGTAGAAGTCGAGTTCTCGTGAGGACATCCACGAAAGTGACGGCGTGTGGTGGCTTGGGAGGCATCCCTTGTTAAATATTGAAATAAGAGCATCAGAGTATAGCAGATTAGGAGGTCTACTGTAGACACAGACCAGGAGGTCACGGACCAGGAGGTCCAGAGAGACGGACCAGGAGGTCTAGGTACAGCAGACTAGGAAGTCCGCTATAAATAGAGTCAAGAAGCACAACACCAGGAAGGGTTGGTGCAGTACCCATATAGGCCATTAAGCTCTGGCTGAAGGAATTCGCAGCCACAATTTTCGATTCCACTGATCGTTCCGCACATAAGATTAGTTGCTTATGTGCAGTACGATTGTACCGCACGTAATTGTGTGCATTAGTTAGTAACTTGACCCAGTAACATTTGCGTACGCTAGAGGGGTCATAAACGCTATTTGTACATTCTAACATGATTTGTGTAATTTTTTTTATTTTAAGGGATGTTCGCTGGTCACTCGGGAATTCTCTAACAACCGATACTTGCTGGGGACTGGTAGGTCCAACACGCCCCAGTAAATAAAGGTTCATAGGGGCCCTAGGTTGGGTACAGCAGCTCTGAGTCAGTGATTGCAGTATTGGCCAACGTGGGCGAGAGTTTGTGAAGGTACTCGGTAAAGTTTCACCGTCGGCCTACCCCGGACATCTTGGTTTTTGTAAGGGTTCGCTGAAGACCCTGATTTGAAGGTCAGAGGTAGTGAAAGCAACACCTGCAAGGATGGGGGCCAGTTGTTCAGGTAGGGGGCGATCAACCATGGTTCCGGTTGATGTAGTAAACCGGCCAACAGGGTCGGCAAGGTCTATAACATGTGATACAGACCAGGAGGTCCGAGATGGATCACACACAGAGGTTTTATTCAATGAATGGGAAAGAATGACTGTGCATGACGGGGAAAAGTTCCCACGGGTGGGCAGTTTTAACCCAGAGGTGTTACAAAATCTAAGGAGAAGGATATGTCTCATTAAATCTGCAAAGAGACGGATCAAATATTATGATTGTTTACAGTTATGGCAACAGGAAGGTGAAAGACAAGGAGGATTAGCTTACACAGCTGACTCTCACTGTGGTAAGAAAAATATGGCAACGGGAGAGAAGGTGGTTACAGAGAATGGCACACTGGTGTATGATAAAAATGCACTTAGCAACTGTATTATAGATGATAAGGATAAGTGTAACAAATGTAACAATGATAAAAGTAAAACTGTTAAATGTACAACTGTTAACCTGTGCAAGTCGCACCCCATGTTAAACTTCCCTCAGGATCACCAGCAAGAAAGTGAGCCCAGCACGATGTCGGCACCTTTTCCAGCAGCCATCACACAAGACATCCAGGTGGACGCGACCAATTCGGTAAAGGCAATAATCAAACCCCCTAACGGAGGGTCAGGTGAGGTCGTGTCCACAGGTACGTACGGTGTTATATATCACGCACAAACAAATGTACCTCATATTGTAGAACCAACACAAGATGATGTAATTGAATTTAGTCCTGTCAGGGTGATCACAGTCCCCAATGGGAAGACTGACGCTCAGGGAATCATTCCCGCCAGGGACAGTGCAATGCGCTGGTCCCGGATGGAATTGAGAGCAATTATGTCTGAATTCCCTGATCCTAGGAAAGATCTAGTTGCATGTCAGAGATTTATTAAAGAACTAGGAAACTCCACAGAACCCACCAACAATGATTGGCGGTCAGTGCTGAGGGCATGTTTGCCCTCCAGTGTTGACTCTGCGAAATTTATTGCTGATTGTAAATTAGACACAGAGGTACCTCGTACGGAGGAACACAATCAGGAATGTATTAAGCAGATCAACCGGCAGTTAGGAGTATATTTCCCAGCCATTGTCAAGTGGGACAAAATCCTCTCCATAAGACAAGGAGAAGGGGAAAGTACTTCTGATTACTTCAATCGAGCACTGCAAGTAATGGCTAGAGACACTGGGATCACAGACATCAAAACAAATGCACAGCATAGAGAAGTAGCGGTTAAGGTATTAATGAATGGTTTAAAGGAAGTACTGGAAACAAGGGTACAGACCACCAACCCAAACTGGAGGAATATCTCGGTGGCTGCATTAAGAAAGTCCGCTGTTGGGCATGAGCAAAACATCAGCAAGCACAGGGAAGCACAGAGAGGTAAGAGGCCTCAGATCCCTGTGGGTAAGTCAAAGGCGATAAGGTGTTATAATTGCCAGAAGGAAGGTCATTATGCACGAGATTGTAGGTTTAAAGAACCACAGAAGGTATATAAACCCCCTAGACAAAGACATGAGCAGAGTCATGACACACAAAATTGTAATCAGGGATCACATAGGAAGGAGTTTGGGCCGCACCTGAAATATGCAGTCGGGAAAGGTGATCATTAGGACTGATAGTAAGCCTGAGGTTACAGTTAATGATATTGGGAGGTCAGTTCCTTGTAAACACAGGAACGGCCGGGTAAACGTTGTAATTTATTTGTAAATGTTTCTTTTTTCCCCATCTCTGACATTCATTGGCAGAACTCAAACATCACATAGCTATTTGGTCCTTGCAGAAGTCTACCTAACCCCAGTGTGACCTACCGACATCAGTGTGTCCTGGCCAGGCACAAAAGCGTGAGGTGTGGAAATACTGGTGGGGAGGGGACTTCGCAAGGACACCAGTGGATGTGTTGGTGTGACAGCCTGATGGTGAACGGAAGATCTGACAATGTTTTTTTGTTTGTTGCTTAATGCAAAATGTGATGAATTGTTCTCTCTCTCGTTTGTTTTTTTTTCCTCTTCTATCTCATGTTCTCATGCTTTAAAGATGGTATGTCACACATCAGTTGGACAAATGGTAATGCAAGATTTTTGCTCCTTACAGAAAGATCGCAGATTTGGAAGGAATGTTGTATCACCAGAATGTTCGTTTGGAAGACTGAGAGACAGCACCTTTGAGATGACAGCAGAGCAAGAAGAACAACAAGACTAGAGGACAAAAGACATCGTAACATTTTTCTTTCCCCTCAAAGTATTTTTTTGTGCCCCCATTACAAATTTCTCTTTCTCCTCCTGTAAGATGGACTCGCCCCAAGAGACTGCAGTCCGTGTTTTCCTGTTGACCATGATGTCGACCAGAGCAGTCTGTTTCGGTGAGAGTACCAGTGAGGTCGAGAAAGGATCCAGAATGGGTTTCCGATGACAGAGACGGAGGTGTAAATTTCCAATAGCAACACAATCACCAAGCAAAGGTGAGTACCAGAAAATGATCTAGCAGCCATGTTATTTGTAGACATTGTGAAGGATTGTTAGCTGAAGAGAACTGCATCTGTAGGCATTGTGACAATATAGTTGAGGATGGGTGCATAAAGAAATGTCAGTCCAGTTTTAATGTCCACATGGAACGGCATCCCATGCTTTAAAGATGGTATGTCACACATCAGTTGGACAAATGGTAATGCAAGATTTTTGCTCCTTACAGAAAGATCGCAGATTTGGAAGGAATGTTGTATCACCAGAATGTTCGTTTGGAAGACTGAGAGACAGCACCTTTGAGATGACAGCAGAGCAAGAAGAACAACAAGACTAGAGGACAAAAGACATCGTAACATTTTTCTTTCCCCTCAAAGTATTTTTTTGTGCCCCCATTACAAATTTCTCTTTCTCCTCCTGTAAGATGGACTCGCCCCAAGAGACTGCAGTCCGTGTTTTCCTGTTGACCATGATGTCGACCAGAGCAGTCTGTTTCGGTGAGAGTACCAGTGAGGTCGAGAAAGGATCCAGAATGGGTTTCCGATGACAGAGACGGAGGTGTAAATTTCCAATAGCAACACAATCACCAAGCAAAGGTGAGTACCAGAAAACGATCTAGCAGCCATGTTATTTGTAGACATTGTGAAGGATTGTTAGCTGAAGAGAACTGCATCTGTAGGCATTGTGACAATATAGTTGAGGATGGGTGCATAAAGAAATGTCAGTCCAGTTTTAATGTCCACATGGAACGGCATCCCATGAGTGACTATCACTCCTTAGTGGGTAAAGTGTTAAATCAGACAGACTGTTGGGTATGCTCTCAAGTACCTCAAGGCCATAGCAAATCAGGACTAGTACCATTCCCATTAACTGTAGGAGAGGTACTTGAGCTAAGTGGTGGGAGGCCGGTGGACAAGAGGTTTAATATCTCTAGTCCTCCTAGTTTGAAGCTCCACCAATATCATGTGGATAGGTCTTTAGTATGCTTTAACATTTCCAATCCCCGAAAGCCGGGAAATTGGGAAGTGTCATGGAGTAATCAAACCATGACCTTTTCATACAGACCCGACAGAATGCCCATAGACACAGAACTTATACGCCAGATAGCCGACCATAGGAAATTTTTCCGGTATAGGTACACCTTAGGAAGTAGGACCATGCGAGTTGGAGAAGTATCACCAGGATACTGTGCACAGATCGTACAAACTGATACGTGTACTAAACAGATGGGAGAATTAGGGTTAGGAGATTTCACATGGAAAATTTGTAACATGATAATGTCATACTCCGTCCCATATGTTCTCCCCGATGATGCATATTTCATATGCGGGAGGAAGGCGTATAAGTGGCTTGCCCCAAACTCAGAGGGATTGTGCTATATTGGAAAAGTACTGCCTGAAGTAATGACTGTAACCCATAACAAAATGAAAGATATTCACCGCAGTGCCCAAGCTCCTTATACTCACACTCATTACGAGCACATCGTTAAACGGCACATGATAGAGAGAACAGAGCATCCGGCCTCTGACCTGATCCATGAATCCCCCGGGATTCAATTCCTACTCGCGTTAGATATCACTCGTACCGCCAGAGGAGTGATAAATTATAGATATATATCTGCGCTTGCAAATTTATTAGACAATATCACCGAAATGTATGACGACACATTCAGGTACACTGGGAAAGAGTTACAAGCCTACAAAACAGAACTGGTTCAGCATAGGATGATTCTCAATTACCTCACAGCTGTGACAGGCGGGTATTGTGTTACCCTAGCAACTCAATATGGAATCAAGTGCTGCACGTACATTACAAACAGCACGGAGGACCCAGCCGAGGTCATAGACCAAAAGATGGATGACATTTTACAATTAAAGTTGGAGTTTCGAAGGAAACACAATCTCACACTCGCTGCTGTGGGTAATGAGCTGACCAGTTGGGTGTCATGGTTGAACCCACGAAATTGGTTCTCGGGTTTAGGAGAATGGGCCCAAGGTATTATTATGGATGTAGGGAAATTACTTTTGTGTATTCTGGGTGTCATCATATTGGTCGGTATGATATTTAGATGCGTTCGGATTTTAACAAAGTGTAAAGGTAACATCAGAGTAATGAGTTTAAGGAGCGAAGACACTGTAATTACAACGACTAATTTGATTTATGACCCAACGATAGAGACAATGTTGTGATAAAAATGTGATTCCACGGTCCGTTTCTTTCACCCGTTTCTTCTTTGTTTTCCTCCAAGGTACAAAGACATCCGCTTGGAAGAAGAATTTGACAACCTCTTTTATACAGACCATTGATGAACCATGCTACAAGCCCCATTTTCCCTAGTGACTCTAAATTTTACGATAGCCCAAATATTTTAGTGACTAACTTTCTGGACAATGGAAAAACTTTTGCCGTCATTTATAGCAAAAGCATCAGGAGACTACAGTCAACATGTACATCGAGACAAGACACAAGACAAGACCTCAATCAGCAAATGTATATTAAACTCACATAGTTTATGACTGCATTTACCATAATTGCTTCTTATCTTCATTTCTACAACCTTCAGGTAATGACACACATAGTCGATAGGGAATATAGATACAGATATCAGCACTCACATATTCCCCCATTCATGTATCATCAACTAAATGTGCTCCCCCATTTGTTGCAACTAAAAGCCAAAAAGAGCTTGGTAAAGTTTGACAGCCCATCCACAGACCCGTAATACGGGATAAGAAGGAATTCAAATGTATACTTCGCAATACCTCGAAGCTTGATCTAAAACACGTACGGCACGATGATACATGACCCCTCAAACATGGATTCATACACACATGCTTCTACTATCTCACTAGGTCATACCTTTTTCCCACCTGATCCTCTCCTCCCTTTACCCAATCATAAAATGGTATTTACATTATGACATATATTTTTTCTTTTTTGAACTGTTTTAGGAAGTGGCAGTTATTGATGACTGCCAAAGGGTGGACTGTCAAAGTCGGAAAAATATCATGCTACACGTTGCCATATATCCACTCTATGCGCGTGCCTGCTGCAAGTGCACATTCTCTCCCGTGCGTGCGGATACTCGCAGCCGCGTGATGGCGCCTCGGCCATGCGCTCGAGCGCGTTGTATGTGCATTTACGGTAGAGTTTGTGTGCGTGTAGCGGGCGACTCAATCGTTAAATAATAAAACCAATTAGTATGTTTTATAGATAATGTTCCCCTTAATAATGACTGTAAGTTTGTTTAATGTAAATGGTCGCTGGACAGAGGAATTCCTCTTTGTATGGTACGAAGGGTCAGACAGGGTTTGAACAGCTGTGTCTGGTACCTAACTAAAGAACATTTTATTAGAAACAATCCGGTGCTGGTTAGGTAAAGATTAATCGCTCCTGCGTATACTTATGGCCATTAGTATTTTCTGGACATTTACTATATTTGCGATTCATTACCCATGCGGCGGGAATCTTCAGATTCCCTCCCACCTGAGCAGTTTGATATAGTCGCAGCCCACCTGTTCAAACTAACCTATGACCTTTTGTTATGATGCAGGGAGACATTCCTGTGTCCAATGAACAATGAGATTATAGGTCCCTTTGTAGTGTACTGTACGCAGTGTATATAAGATCAGCCAGCCTGGGCAGCTCTCTCACTCTCCACAAACGGTTTTCATCTTGACTAACTTGGAGCTGGTACCAGAAAGCTGCGCAGCGATCATTCCCAGTGTGTGTAAGTAATTCTCTGTAATCAACTTGTTCCCCGTTTGTATTGGCCATACTCTCTCTCTCTCTCACTCTGTTATAGTATAAGATTGTGACGGTATTGTATATTTCTGTCTAGATATTCTGTTAGAATGATATGTTAGCTTGTAGTGTGTGACTTGTAAACTGTTTCCCCTTTTCGATATAACTAAAAGCTTGTTAGTAAAGGTGTTGGAACCTCAGCAGGGTGTCTGTGTCTCTCTAGCTAGTACAAAGGGTTTCTGAGTATCTCAATTGCTCAAACAGCTTGCATACTCACAAAGGTTCAGTGTTAAAATGCATTATAGTACCACGGTATTAAGGTTTACAGTGTAAGCATATTCTGTGTTTAAAGTTTATAAAGGTTACTGTCTGTGTGTATGCTCGCTGTGGGTATTCCGTACACCCAGCACAGTGTGTGTACTTAATTTGCGTACCACGTGCGAGGTCTTCATACGCAAATAGCGTACGGAGTGCGTAGCATGTGCACGTGGTTTAGCAGCCATTACGGCTACACAGTATTAGTATATAGCTTGTGTTCTAAGGTAGATAATCAGCTCTATCAGGAAGGTGCTACGATGTCCCTTCTTTTGGGTACTTCAGTTGTTACGATTGTGCTTCTTATGCTATCTTGCTATACTTTATGCATTTAATTGCCACGGTAAATAGTAGTATTTGCCGAATGTGATTTATGATTCTTTCACTTCCCTTCCTTTGTTTTTACCAAAGCTTTAATAAAAACTATTCATGGTAAAAGAAAACCTGGACTGTATTGGCGGAGTTTGGGAGCCTTTGGCATAATAATAAATCTGGCTTCTGTGGCTTCCCACAGTTACATACACTTTGCATCCAACTCAGAATCAGGCCCTTAACGCTAAATTGGGCCTACAGTATAATATATAAATAAATGAAAATATGTGTGCCCAGATTGGCAGCATGCATTGTTTTAAATATTTACTTTTGTGAAAGGAAGTAATTGTGAAAAAGCCAGAGACATATATAAAACTTACATGTAACTACCGGTAACTGTGTATTGACCCGTGGTGCAAGTACAGTAAAGGCCGGTATGGTGTACCATTAAGAAATGAATAGCTAATCTGCCTTACCCCCTACCACCTTACCTCCTTTAGCTGTGTAGCGAGTTACAGCATTCAGCAATGACACAGATTCCGGGCCCTGATGACTGGGGGCAGCCCATCAGCTCTCACAAAAGAACGCAAGGCAATGTCCATTTTTTCATTTGTATGTCTTCGGCTTGTCTACGGAGCACTGGTAAGACATAACATCTACTTGCACCACTCGTATAGACTGTAATGTTGCCCATTACAACCAATTAGATTTGCTTACATTTTGTATATTGTGCTAGAAAAATGTCTCTGGTGTGGCACCCCAGAAAATATTGTGTGTGTCCCTCTAAAAGCTAAACTTACAGTGACTGCAGCAGTGAAGTTGAAGCACTGGCATAGCAGGGGTTAAGGACAGACTCTGGTCCAACCACATGGTCTTGATACTGACTGCGGATTGGACAAGGCATACTGGAAGCAGAGAAGCCTTGTGGGAAACAAGGAGGAGGAGTTTAATGGAAGTTATTGGAGGTGCTGCACACGCCGAGTAAGGAGCTGAGCTGAGTAACGGATACCAACCGCATAGTCACGCTGGGTGGTGAGAGCAGCTCTGTAGAGCAGAAGCAGCGGGGTGCTACCAGGAAGTAGAGAGCCAGGTGAGTGAGTGTGAGACATCACAGCCAGAGACTGGACCCCACCAGGCATATTGAATGCTGCAGACATCTTGTGCAATGAGGAAACGCTGATACAGGTCCAGATAGTGAACGCCTGTACTACAGAGTTCTGAGTGATTACATTGAGACTGATATTGACACGAACTATGCGCAAACCAAGCACCCAACCCAAGTATCCAATTTGTCAAATGCTGTGCAGTGAAAAGGGAGCAGACGGCATAGCGCAATATCTTAAAAGTCAGTCCCTGTTGGCAGCGGTGTCACTGAGTGTCACCCAGTGCGCACTTTGGATCTCCTGCACGCCAGAGGCGCGGTCATTGCAAAAAGGGGGCATGGCTGCACATAAAGGGGGCATGGCCTCAGGGGAACCAAAGATCATCACTTCGGGGGTGTGCCCAGCATCTCCGGAGATGCTGGGCTACCCCCGGAGACAGTCTTCCTGTACTGTCGGCTCCTCATCTATGACAGAAGCCTGAGGTGCTGCAGGAGACTGTTACACTGCAGCACCTGACTTCTGTCACTGCAGAGGACTCGGCATTTTGCTGTCATCCCATCTGGGGGTGACAGCCATATGCGGGCCGCACCACCCTTATGACGTCACTGACTGTTGGACTATAGTAAAGCCATGCACCTTGTGCTTAAACACTGTTGGGAAAGAAGAGACTGAGTTATTTATGCAAGTGAAAGTGAATTACTTTATCTGGAGACAGAGACTGAGTTCATTTGCCCAAGAAACCCTTATTATCAAGTAAGCTACATTTGTCAAGAGACATTACAATCCCTTTGCTAGCTACATCCTCTTTGGAATAAGACTGACATACAGTGGCACTCTTACAACCCAGGATTACTTGTGTACATGTGTGCCATCCCCCCATTGTAACACTGTAGCACCACAGGAATTAAAAAGAGCTCCAATGTTATTTGCCAATGAAGATTTTTATAATTTGGATAGGGAAAGCAAGAAATTTGGCCACTGTTATTGCCACATTGTAGATTGTGATTCTAATATGCCAATATCTGTGATTCAATTGATTGTCTTTTGCATTTTTGAATGAACAAATGTGATGTGAACTGAAGTCAATTGTCCTCTTTATCTTCTTTTTATGCCCTATGCTTCTTGTGATTATTTAATATTTTGTGCCAATTACCCAATCATCATCCTCGATCCAGAGTTCATTGTGGCTCAATAAAAAGACATCCTGTTGGAATCTCACTTCTGTTTTGTATCAATCTATCCTACCATTTTGAGCAAGGTACTACAGAACAAGGTACAGGAAAGAACATTTCAGAGGATAAGGTCTGTCACATAGCCACCCAACACCTGTGATACAGTACCTCTCTCAACCATTAAACATACCCGACAATCCTGGTGTGTTACACTGGGGCATTAATTAGTTACCATGAGCAAACCCTTTTTCCATATAGTTACTTGCAGAACAGTTTCCATACATTTAACCCAGAAGTGTATGTACACACCTGTCAGTCTCTATATCCAATAACAACACAATCATCACAGGATCTACACAATTTACACACAGTGTTATAAATGAAGTAAGGTACAATTGAAACCTATACTTTAGTTCTGATTACTGAATTCTTCACAAAATGTAGCTGGCTCTTTTCTTATTGATGCTGGCACGTTTAATTTCCTGTCATGATTTCAAACAGATGGCTTGACGTACAGTACTTGCACTGTAGACCACACAATTAACATCAGAAAAGTATTTCCAGAATGTATAACTCTCTAGTGTATCATTGGTCAGGATATTTGCAAACCCTTTAAATGCTTAGCTAGCATTTTACCACATTGCATTTTATACTAAGGTTTATTAATCAGGTGCATATTTCTTTACTCAATAAACAAGATATAAAAATCTTAGCTGGGTGATTGTTATATTGAACAAGTACTTCTCGGCTATTTGGCTATAACAAAACGTACAGTAACAATTGTTTATTGAATGTTCATTGCCAAATCTTCTGATGCTTGTAATCTGCATGTATTGTACATACAGTATGTAGCCAATATTATACCAAATCCTTAATAGCTCATTCTGAAACAAATGGCTAAACATGTGTATTGCTTTAGGGATGCCATTAACAAGAACTGTAGCCTAAGATAAAATGACAATTTGGAATAAAATTGGATGCATCTATATTCTTAAAGAAACATGGTTTAAAAGAAATAAAACATGCTTGAAAAGTGAGAGAGAGAGAGAGAGAGAGAGAGAGAGATTGAGCACAGAGAGCTGAATGGTATGAAAGTTCAGGTGA
This sequence comes from Pseudophryne corroboree, assembly GCF_028390025.1. NCBI lineage: Eukaryota > Metazoa > Chordata > Amphibia > Anura > Myobatrachidae > Pseudophryne > Pseudophryne corroboree. The sequence continues at coordinate 717,584,761 of NC_086448.1, forward strand.
GGACACAGACATTGGCGTTTCCATAATGGGTGCAGTTTTCTGCTACCACGTTTAAGTACTTACCTTTCCTGAGTCCTGAGTCAGCGCTGCAGCTGCGGCAAAAAATCACAGGGAAAATTGCTGCAGGCGCCATGTTCTAGGAGACCAGCGCATGCGCTGTAGACTCTGGCATAAAGCCAGAGTCTACAGCGCCATAGAGAGGAGGGGGCCCATACTGAGTCTGCAGATGGGTTCCCTCCTCTGTTGATCCCCCCCAGACACAAAATAATATTTAATATTTAGTGATACTGAAATAGTCAGCCACGGGTGCACGCCATTAATGGAAAGAAGCAGTAAGGACTGTTGGCAAGAAATACTGTTATTTAGTATTGCTTATTTTACCTAACCATGTGTAGCAATTGGGGGACTGCTGGACAGTCCAAAAATTACTGCATATGTGTGCCTAAAACATTCAGGGGGGATATGTATCAAACCGTGGAGAGAGAGAAAGTGAAGAGAGATAAAGTACCGACCAATCAACTTCAAAATATCATTATACATGTGTATAAAAATGACAGGAGCTTATAGGTTGGTACTTTATCTTTCTCCACTTTATCTCTCTCCAAAGTATGACAGACCTCCCCTCTGAAGTGCCTTAAAATCTTTCCAATGACTACTATTTGTAAATGTGAGTGGTCATCCACCAATAGCACCAAACTGGTGTTCACTCACTTGAGTATAGACAATCTTGCTGTATTCCAAAGAGTCTAAAACGTGTGTGGCAACATTTGAAAGAGAACCTGACATTTACTGTAGGCCAGTTGACATGTAATTACATTCAGCTTTATGCTTTCCTACTGTAAAATTTAGAGTTTAGAACTATACTTGGTAACCATGGTACTTAGTAAACAACAGGCTGTCTTGAAGACAAAGATAATTTATTTTGTGACCGGAATGCTTTCTAACAGGCATATTTATTATGCTTTCTAACACGCATATTTATTAACATTATGTTTACTAAAATAATGTGAAAACAGGTATTTTCACACCCTTTTCACCTAAATGTACTAAAATGCAATTAGAGGAGAGTTTGCAAAATTCTCATCCAAACCCTAATTATCGCATTTTTTTATTAGAAAGCAGATCGCATTTCCCATTATTGTATTGTATTGTATTTACTAATCTGCAATTGGAAAAAAATAATGGCTGTCTATCGCAATTGCAAATAGACGAATGTCAAAGCAGGGAGAGGGATTAGCCAGGACAGAGCATTATTATTGCAATCTCTGTCTCGGTGTGCAGATTATGATACATTCATACAATCATTAGAATTATCGCATTGCGATTACAATCATTTTTATCATTAAATTGCAGATTTTGATAAATAGGGATCTAATTGAGATATGGATAGAAAAACTAGTATAAGACTTTACATATAACTTCTACCAGGTCAAGGTCATACAAACTATCAGTGCTACAACTGGTTTCATAAACATATTCATTTACAAAGTATAAAACACTAGAGATGAGCGCCTGAAATTTTTCGGGTTTTGTGTTTTGGTTTTGGGTTCGGTTCCGCGGCCGTGTTTTGGGTTCGAACGCGTTTTGGCAAAACCTCACCGAATTTTTTTTGTCGGATTCGGGTGTGTTTTGGATTCGGGTGTTTTTTTCAAAAAACACTAAAAAACAGCTTAAATCATAGAATTTGGGGGTCATTTTGATCCCAAAGTATTATTAACCTCAAAAACCATAATTTACACTCATTTTCAGTCTATTCTGAATACCTCACACCTCACAATATTATTTTTAGTCCTAAAATTTGCACCGAGGTCGCTGTGTGAGTAAGATAAGCGACCCTAGTGGCCGACACAAACACCGGGCCCATCTAGGAGTGGCACTGCAGTGTCACGCAGGATGTCCCTTCCAAAAAACCCTCCCCAAACAGCACATGACGCAAAGAAAAAAAGAGGCGCAATGAGGTAGCTGTGTGAGTAAGATTAGCGACCCTAGTGGCCGACACAAACACCGGGCCCATCTAGGAGTGGCACTGCAGTGTCACGCAGGGTGTCCCTTCCAAAAAACCCACCCCAATCAGCACATGATGCAAAGAAAAAGAAAAGAAAAAAGAGGTGCAAGATGGAATTATCCTTGGGCCCTCCCACCCACCCTTATGTTGTATAAACAAAACAGGACATGCACACTTTAACCAACCCATCATTTCAGTGACAGGGTCTGCCACACGACTGTGACTGATATGACGGGTTGGTTTGGACCCCCCCCAAAAAAGAAGCAATTAATCTCTCCTTGCACAAACTGGCTCTACAGAGGCAAGATGTCCACCTCATCTTCACCCTCCGATATATCACCGTGTACATCCCCCTCCTCACAGATTATCAATTCGTCCCCACTGGAATCCACCATCTCAGCTCCCTGTGTACTTTGTGGAGGCAATTGCTGCTGGTCAATGTCTCCGCGGAGGAATTGATTATAATTCATTTTAATGAACATCATCTTCTCCACATTTTCTGGATGTAACCTCGTACGCCGATTGCTGACAAGGTGAGCGGCGGCACTAAACACTCTTTCGGAGTACACACTTGTGGGAGGGCAACTTAGGTAGAATAAAGCCAGTTTGTGCAAGGGCCTCCAAATTGCCTCTTTTTCCTGCCAGTATAAGTACGGACTGTGTGACGTGCCTACTTGGATGCGGTCACTCATATAATCCTCCACCATTCTATCAATGTTGAGAGAATCATATGCAGTGACAGTAGACGACATGTCCGTAATCGTTGTCAGGTCCTTCAGTCCGGACCAGATGTCAGCATCAGCAGTCGCTCCAGACTGCCCTGCATCACCGCCAGCGGGTGGGCTCGGAATTCTGAGCCTTTTCCTCGCACCCCCAGTTGCGGGAGAATGTGAAGGAGGAGATGTTGACAGGTCGCGTTCCGCTTGACTTGACAATTTTGTCACCAGCAGGTCTTTCAACCCCAGCAGACCTGTGTCTGCCGGAAAGAGAGATCCAAGGTAGGCTTTAAATCTAGGATCGAGCACGGTGGCCAAAATGTAGTGCTCTGATTTCAACAGATTGACCACCCGTGAATCCTTGTTAAGCGAATTAAGGGCTGCATCCACAAGTCCCACATGCCTAGCGGAATCGCTCCGTGTTAGCTCCTCCTTCAATGCCTCCAGCTTCTTCTGCAAAAGCCTGATGAGGGGAATGACCTGACTCAGGCTGGCAGTGTCTGAACTGACTTCACGTGTGGCAAGTTCAAAGGGCATCAGAACCTTGCACAACGTTGAAATCATTCTCCACTGCACTTGAGACAGGTGCATTCCACCTACTATATCGTGCTCAATTGTATAGGCTTGAATGGCCTTTTGCTGCTCCTCCAACCTCTGAAGCATATAGAGGGTTGAATTCCACCTCGTTACCACTTCTTGCTTCAGATGATGGCAGGGCAGGTTCAGTAGTTTTTGGTGGTGCTCCAGTTTTCTGTACGTGGTGCCTGTACGCCGAAAGTGTCCCGCAATTCTTCTGGCCACCGACAGCATCTCTTGCACGGCCCTGTCGTTTTTTAAAAAATTCTGCACCACCAAATTCAAGGTATGTGCAAAACATGGGACGTGCTGGAATTGGCCCAGATTTAATGCACACACAATATTGCTGGCGTTGTCCGATGCCACAAATCCACAGGAGAGTCCAATTGGGGTAAGCCATTCCGCGATGATCTTCCTCAGTTGCCGTAAGAGGTTTTCAGCTGTGTGCGTATTCTGGAAAGCGGTGATACAAAGCGTAGCCTGCCTAGGAAAGAGTTGGCGTTTGCGAGATGCTGCTACTGGTGCCGCCGCTGCTGTTCTTGCGGCGGGAGTCCATACATCTACCCAGTGGGCTGTCACAGTCATATAGTCCTGACCCTGCCCTGCTCCACTTGTCCACATGTCCGTGGTTAAGTGGACATTGGGTACAGCTGCATTTTTTAGGACACTGGTGACTCTTTTTCTGAGGTCTGTGTACATTTTCGGTATCGCCTGCCTAGAGAAATGGAACCTAGATGGTATTTGGTACCGGGGACACAGTACCTCCAACAAGTCTCTAGTTGGCTCTGCAGTAATGATGGATACCGGAACCACGTTTCTCACCACCCAGGATGCCAAGGCCTCAGTTATCCGCTTTGCAGTAGGATGACTGCTGTGATATTTCATCTTCCTCGCAAAGGACTGTTGAACAGTCAATTGCTTACTGGAAGTAGTACAAGTGGGCTTACGACTTCCCCTCTGGGATGACCATCGACTCCCAGCGGCAACAACAGCAGCGCCAGCAGCAGTAGGCGTTACACGCAAGGATGCATCGGAGGAATCCCAGGCAGGAGAGGACTCGTCAGACTTGCCAGTGACATGGCCTGCAGGACTATTGGCATTCCTGGGGAAGGAGGAAATTGACACTGAGGGAGTTGGTGGGGTGGTTTGCGTGAGCTTGGTTACAAGAGGAAGGGATTTACTGGTCAGTGGACTGCTTCCGCTGTCACCCAAAGTTTTTGAACTTGTCACTGACTTATTATGAATGCGCTGCAGGTGACGTATAAGGGAGGATGTTCCGAGGTGGTTAACGTCCTTACCCCTACTTATTACAGCTTGACAAAGGGAACACACGGCTTGACACCTGTTGTCCGCATTTGTGGTGAAATACCTCCACACCGAAGAGCTGATTTTTTTGGTATTTTCACCTGGCATGTCAACGGCCATATTCCTCCCACGGACAACAGGTGTCTCCCCGGGTGCCTGACTTAAACAAACCACCTCACCATCAGAATCCTCCTGGTCAATTTCCTCCCCAGCGCCAGCAACACCCATATCCTCCTCATCCTGGTGTACTTCAACACTGACATCTTCAATCTGACTATCAGGAACTGGACTGCGGGTGCTCCTTCCAGCACTTGCAGGGGGCATGCAAATAGTGGAAGGCGCATGCTCTTCACGTCCAGTGTTGGGAAGGTCAGGCATCGCAAACGACACAATTGGACTCTCCTTGTGGATTTGGGATTTCAAAGAACGCACAGTTCTTTGCGGTGCTTTTGCCAGCTTGAGTCTTTTCAGTTTTCTAGCGAGAGGCTGAGTGCTTCCATCCTCATGTGAAGCTGAACCACTAGCCATGAACATAGGCCAGGGCCTCAGCCGTTCCTTGCCACTCCGTGTGGTAAATGGCATATTGGCAAGTTTACGCTTCTCCTCCGACAATTTTATTTTAGGTTTTGGAGTCCTTTTTTTTCTGATATTTGGTGTTTTGGATTTGACATGCTCTGTACTATGACATTGGGCATCGGCCTTGGCAGACGACGTTGCTGGCATTTCATCGTCTCGGCCATGACTAGTGGCAGCAGCTTCAGCACGAGGTGGAAGTGGATCTTGATCTTTCCCTAATTTTGGAACCTCAACTTTTTTGTTCTCCATATTTTATAGGCAGAACTAAAAGGCACCTCAGGTAAACAATGGAGATGGATGGATTGGATACTAGTATACAATTATGGACGGACTGCCACGGTTAGGTGGTATAAAAAAACCACGGTTAGGTGGTATATATTATAATAATAATACAATTATGGATGGACGGACTGCCTGCCGACTGCCGACACAGAGGTAGCCACAGCCGTGAACTACCGCACTGTACACTGGTTGATAAAGAGATAGTAGTATACTCGTAACAATTAGGATGACACTATGACGGTATAAAGAATGAAAAAAAAAACCACGGTTAGGTGGTAGGTATATAATAATAAATAATACAATTCTGGTCGGACGGACTGCCTGCCGTGTGCCGACACAGAGGTAGCCACAGCCGTGAACTACCGCACTGTACACTGGTTGATAAAGAGATAGTAGTATACTCGTAACAATTAGGATGACACTATGACGGTATAAAGAATGAAAAAAAAACCACGGTTAGGTGGTAGGTATATAATAATAAATAATACAATTCTGGTCGGACGGACTGCCTGCCGTGTGCCGACACAGAGGTAGCCACAGCCGTGAACTACCGCACTGTACACTGGTTGATAAAGAGATAGTAGTATACTCGTAACAATTAGGATGACACTATGACGGTATAAAGAATGAAAAAAAAACCACGGTTAGGTGGTAGGTATATAATAATAAATAATACAATTCTGGTCGGACGGACTGCCTGCCGTGTGCCGACACAGAGGTAGCCACAGCCGTGAACTACCGCACTGTACACTGGTTGATAAAGAGATAGTAGTATACTCGTAACAATTAGGATGACACTATGACGGTATAAAGAATGAAAAAAAAACCACGGTTAGGTGGTAGGTATATAATAATAAATAATACAATTCTGGTCGGACGGACTGCCTGCCGTGTGCCGACACAGAGGTAGCCACAGCCGTGAACTACCGCACTGTACTGTGTCTGCTGCTAATATAGACTGGTTGATATTTAAAGAGATATTAGTAGTATACAACAATACTATACTGGTGGTCAGGCACTGGTCACCACTCCTGCAGCAAAAGTGTGCACTGTTAATTAATATAATTGTACTCCTGGCTCCTGCTAACAACCTGCAGTGCTCCCCAGTCTCCCCCACAATTAATTATAAGCTTTTAATTTATACATTGATGACTGTGCAGCACACTGGGCTGAGCTGAGTGCACACAGACTGAGTCACACTGTGTGACTGACTGTGCTGTGTATCGTTTTTTTTTTCAGGCAGAGAACGGATATAGCAGAGAGAAGTGAACGGATATATTATATTAAATAAAAGTTAACTAGCAACTGCACTGGTCACTGACTGTGGTAAACTAACTCTGTCTGCGACTCTGCACAATCTCTCTCTCTCTATCTAATCTATCTCTATTCTAATGGAGAGGACGCCAGACACGTCCTCTCCCTATCAATCTCAATGCACGAGTGAAAATGGCGGCGACGCGCGGCTCCTTATATAGAATCCGAGTCTCGCGATAGAATCCGAGCCTCGCGAGAATCCGACAGCGTCATGATGATGTTCGGGCGCGCTCGGGTTAACCGAGCAAGGCGGGAAGATCCGAGTCGCTCGGACCCGTGAAAAAAAACATGAAGTTCGGGCGGGTTCGGATTCCGAGGAACCGAACCCGCTCATCTCTATAAAACACACCAAAAGAAAAATAAAACCCTTTGGAGAGCTGTACACTTGAATTTGTGCCTACTAGAGTAGATACTGCGTAAACTGCATAGATTTACAAAACACAATGACAGCAGTTTTATCAAGCGATGGTCTTTCTTGGAAAGTAGAAAGTACATGCAGTGGTGAATACAGTTAGGAGGAGCAGGACAAAAATAAAATTTTATTTGCAAGATTACCAGCAACAGAAATCTTAGGGCCCGCTACATTCATGTGTTTTTAAGTGAGGAAAAATAAAATACACAGTTTATGGAGTATAACATAGAAACATGAATTAAATTGCTCACTGTGCATTGCAAATTATTATGTCTTCATAATTACATGAGAATAAAATGTTTTAGAACACAGTAGTGCACCCTGGAGTTGTTGTATCAAGTAGAAGTAGACCAGTGAAGTCAACCGACCACCTACCTATAATTTTATAGAATGTACTTGATGTTACCTCAGTGCTGATTGGTTGAAATGGGCAACTTCTCCACTGGTACGCATTACTATTTTCACTGCTTGATACATGAACCCCATTGTTTCTAAAATGCCTTACTACTAGTGCCCCTAGTTCCTAAAATGCCACCCTACTCCGTGTTCACTACCCTAAGACAACAGCACATGTTGGGCCACATGAAAATACCCTTGCAGCGTATTTCATTATATGAAGTCACCAGGTAATATTATGGCAACATTGAAATCTGAGTTTCTGAGGGACCAGTATCCTTATAATTCACAGCAAAGGATGGTTTATGCCTTACCGGAGGCGGCTCTTACAGTACATATAATTAGTAGGATGGCATCTGATTTCACTGACACTGATCGGGGTGGCAGATTTTACCTGGGGGAGGCGGGGCTGTAGTCCTGCAGTCCATAGGTAAATTCTACCACTGCTTTGGAGTCCTTACAGCATGCTGAAGAATATTTTATGAATTAAGTGGGCATATAGCAGAACTGGCTGGTAGAAAGAAACTCTTATTTACAAACATAGCTTTATATTGTGTCCAGTGGCTCATACATAGGTGCATGTCCTGATTTTAGTCATGCACAGTCATGATCTGAAAAATCAATCTGCACCTAGTTTTGTGGAATTGCAGGTCAGGCTAGAAGTTTTCATGGTGGAAACAGTAAACTATCAAACCTGCAGTTACCTTAGGATCACTCTCTTCATTCATTTTAACTGACCCATTTTTGTAGCCTCTTTTATATCTTGAATTAAACGTGAGTATAAGGAGCTACCATGGCTGTATTTATTATATGTTTCCCTATCATACATATGACTGTTTATATAAAACATTGGTAGAAGGCACTTTGCAATGTAAAGTCGTCCTCTCTGAAAGTTTCCATAATTTACCGGGACTAAGATAAAATTGTACGCAGCTACTGTAGATTTATTAAGATTTATTTACAGAGCACCAGCATATTCCATTCCACTTGAACGCAAGCTAAATAGAGAACGCCCCCACAAAAGTTAATTCTGCATCCCTTAATTGCTGTGTCTCTAAACACACAGAATAATATCTAATTGTCGAATCTGTGTACATAACTACTGTAAGTTATTTCATGCACCTGCCTCCTGGAAGGAATGTTCTGCTTTATCCGGTATTCTCTCATGAAATGTATGTATTATGCATAAAGTTGGGAACATTTAGGAAAAACAGGTGCAAATTATATTCGCACAATGGAAGACACATATATGTGCGGTTTCATGTTTTTATAAGATGGCAAAAAATTATGTAGCCCGGTCAGAACAAATAAATCATACAAAAAATAAATCATACATAGAAAAAGATCAAGGATGTATGAGGTTGATGGGGAAGGTATAGGCATGAGACAGAAACTGAAGAGGTTGCTACACATGAGAGCTTACAATCTAGAGGGAAACAATAGTTATTAGAGGGACTTTATGGTATCTTTAAGTGCGCAAAGGGTCTAGTACCAGGTGATGATAGGATAGGCTACTGTGAAGAGATGGGTTTTGAGAACATGTTTTAAAAACAAAAGGTTGAAGGTAAAAGTCTGCTCAGATGGAGGTGGATGGGAGTCAATGGTGGTAATTAGAGAAGATATGAAGCAGATTTGAGTAACCCCTTCAATTACAGACACCTGTGATGGGCCAATAAATTGATTGAGCAACTTCTATTCTGTGTATCACTATTCTAAGAGACAAGTATGGGATCAGTAGCTGGAGGGTATGCTGATCATTGTAGTCCCATACTGAAGGATCCTGGGGTGGCCCTAAGGGAGTTGGCTCTCAAATAGAAATTCATGAATATATGACCCAAGGTAGTGCTATTATTACAAGAACCACCAGAGCAGAGACTCCTTGCCATTGCTGGTTGCTTACCATAGGTTTGCAAATGTATGTAACTGAGCCCCCTGCTTTTTATTATCATATAGGATGCAAAGCTCTTTTGCTGGCCCTTTGCATTGTGCTATGGGAATCAGTTTTGTTTTCTCTTGTCTAGATTAACCCCTCCCTTACACACACCTTTAATGGGCCAATAAATTGATTGAGCAACTTCCATTTTGTCTGTCAAAATATGAAGCAGGTCAGAAGAAAATATAAAAAGACATGACAAGAGTAATGAGGTCAGATGTATGAGGTGAGGTCCTAGTGCTGAGAGTTATGAAGGTTGAAGTTGAGAAACTTGATTTGAATACAGATTAGGTGGAGCCAATGTATGGATTTGCAAAGTGGTGCAGGAGATGTGGAATTACAAATTAAAAAGTTCAGCTTCGCTGCAACATGTAAAATGGATTGGAGCAAGGATAGGTTGGTGAGAAGGCCAGAGAAAAAAGGCGGCTGTAAAATTTAAGGTTGGAGGTAGAGAATGGATTAGAGATGTAGTAACACCGCAGGTGAAACATTTTTGTATGTTGGCAATGTTTTGTGACTGATTACCTGACATTACAGTGGGAGGGACTAGATGCGTGGAGTGAAGCTTGAAGTTGATGGTGTAATTCAGGATGACATCATGGCAATGGCTCTTTGGTCTTTACAGAATTCAATTAAAACTCCTCATCCTCATCTGCAGAGCCCTCAATCACTTTTCTCCAACCTATCTTTTCACTGACTAGCACCTTGGCTCACCAAGTTGGTGACCCTATTTCCAGTGCTTAAAGTGGTCCTGGAGAGGTGGTGGAACTCATTTCCCCCACCACCTACCCCCCTCCCATTAGGTGGAGCCAGGACCAGTGCTAGGGTTTAGGCACCCCCCTGGTTGCAGAAAAAGGGGTGTGGACCCACAAAGATGGGTGTGTTCTCACAATAGTACTCCCAATTCAAATTATGTCACACAGTAGAACAATCTTATTCACATTTCCATACATGTAGGGGGCTATTCAGAGTTTCCTCTCGCAGCAAAATCTGTGACCACAGACTCGCATACTGGGGGCTGCCCAGCACAGAGCAAGGCCACCCAGCATGTATGTTGCTGCCTCACGATGTGATCACATCAAACAGAGGTAGGACCCTCTGTCATGTGATGTTTCGTTTCACAGGAAACGCAGGAGACGTCATATGCTGGCCCCCGAAAATGGCCATGACACACATGCGTTTCCCGATTCTCCCCCTCCCAACACTGCGCCGCTGCCCCCGGACGCCGGTTGCTTGTAATTCACCATGAAATCGCATCCCTCTGGGATGGGTGGAGCTGTTGTATGCTAGCAGTGCCTTCCTCCTAGACCTCCTTATATGTGTACAGATAATATATTTATATATGTATATAATAATATATATATATATATATATATATATATATGTGTGTGTGTGTACAAATATAAATGTTGGTATATTGGACACCTCAGTGTCCACCCTGCCCGGTGTTGCCCTCTGCTCCCCTCTCTGGAAACCCTCCACTCCCCCGTTGCTCTTGGGGGCGCAGAGGGGTCCCTTTCAGAAATTTGCTATGGGGCCCATAAATGTCTAGTTATGCCCTTACCCACAGTAGCAGTGTCCCATACATATATTGCCCACAGTAGTGGAGCTTATCCACAAAATGTCCACAGCAGTGCCCCATATACACATGTCTACCTTTGTCACTCCAGCAGCTAATTGCCCAAGTTCCTCCAGCAGCTCCATGCCCTGTGTCCCTTCAGCAGATTCCCCACCTCTCTGTGTCCCTCACCTTGTCTTCAGCCTGCTCCTCTTCATGGCTCTTCTTCACTTCAGCAGCAGAGATGGCATGACATCACATACGCCGTACCAGAAAATGAAGCCACTGGGACCTGAGGAGGGGATGAATGCCGTCCTAAAGACACAGCTTATATGAGTACCAAGAGGGGAGGGCCGTGGTCAGGGGACCATGGAGCTGCCAGGACCTCATCAGTGACACTAATGCCACCCGCATCATCAATTGACAAGGGTGGTGGAGCGGGCTTTTTGCAGGGCTGTGGAGTAGGTGGAACTAGTTCCACCTACAATTACAGGTGGTGGAACTCGGTTCCACCCCATTCCCTTCCACCTTAATCCCTGCCCATTTCAATTCCACCTCAAAAACCTTCTCTGTGCCACTCCGTAACTATAGAGTACACTTCCATTTCCGAAGCAGACTCTCTATCTTCAAAGATTTAAACACTAGCTAAACACCTGCCTGTTTGACTAAGCCTATCGGTGTCCCACATAACCTCACTCCTGCTGGCTGAGCTTTCTTCTTACCACATGCTCTCTCTATGTCCTCTTCCGCCTCATCCACCTGTGTGTATATGTAGATTGACTTTACTTGACCATATTCTATAATATGGTTCAGATTTACACTAATCCTTTGACTATTGCTTTTCATGTACAGTGTATTATGCTTAAATTCATTGTATTATGCATTTTGAATGTTCAGCATTTTGCCTTTGATTAATGATGCATGTTGCTTTTGTTGGACCTTTTTTTTTTTACTTATAGTACTATGCCCTATTTCGCCATTGCCTGGTACTGCAGAATTTTTTGGCACCATAAAAATACGTTTTTAATAAGAATCTGAAATTTTTAATATTGCCTATTTGAGACCCCAGTATATAATAAACTGAACATTTGTTCTTTTTCATGATTGGGTATTTTGGATTTTTGGAGGCTATAGGCCTGATTACGTCTCTGCCACCACTCCCCATTACCTCCTTCAAAGGATCACCAACTGTCAATCAATTTCCAAATAAATCCTCTCTGCGACTGCGGTTTCAAGACCATTGCGGCACATGCACAGTGCAACTTAGTTGCATGCGCACACCACCGATAATCGCTCAACCGTGAAAAAAACTGGTTTGTGCCCAATTCTGAATTGGGGGTAATACACATTTTGAATATTTGGCCTGATTATGATTTGGAAGTAAAGCAAAAAAAGTAAGTAACAGTGCATCTGGGCAAAACCATGTAGCACTGCAGGTGTAGCAGATGTAAGAGGTGCAGAGAGATTTAGATTTGGGTGGGGTGTGTAAAATCTGAAATCTAAAATGCAGTGTAAAAATAAATCTGTCTAACATTTCTGGGTTACAAAAGCAGGCCAGTATTTACCCTGCACAGAAAAATATAAATGTACTTGTTCACCTTACATTGCAACATGTTTTCTTCCAGATACAAAGTAACTTTTTTTTCTTTACTTCCACATCAGAATTAGGACCATTATACGTAATAAACTAGACATTGTAATGATTGCACATGTGGGACTATACAATGAAAAAAAAAAATATTGGAGTAACTGAAAGTTTGGCGCCAGTGTTAATTTTTACAAGAATTTTCAATTTAGTTTTAGTCACTTACTTAAATTGTAGTTGGTTTCAAGTCACATTTTAGTCTAATTTTTGGCTTTGTTATAGTGAAGATTTAGTCATTAGATCTCAGTTTTCATTTTAGTCTAATTTTAGTTAATATTTTTAGTCATAACTTTTACAGATTAATGATAATGTAATGGATTTTGCTAAAGAACATTTCTCTAAAATTCCCTTGAGAAGTTTGCATACTTTTAACTATGTATTTACTAATCTAGGCTCAGTGGGCTAAGAAAGTGTTACATACTGAGTCTGACTTACCGTAGTACTCCCATATATAATATACAAATCAATACCTTAAGTTTGTTAGAATAAATAAGTGCAATACAAAGTGCTATTTTCTTCACAGCATGTCATATTTATTTCTGGAAATATCTAGTACACATAATTGTTCTTTAAAAATGAAATACCCTACTTGCAGTGTTAATTTTGGCAGGGATTTGAAAGTTCGTTTTAGTCTAATTTTTTTTTTTTTGTGCTTTGTTTTAGTCAAGTACTGTATTAGTCAGTGAATCTCAGTTTTCATTTTAGTCTAATTTATAGGCCCTACACACTGGCCGATTTTTTGAAAGATATGAACGATCTCGTTCATAAATGAACGAGAACTCGTTCATATCTTTCAGTGTGGAGGCTCCAGCGATGAACGATGCGTGGTCCCGCGCTCGTTCATCGCTGGTCCCCCGTCGGCTGTGCATGTAGGCCAATATGGACGATCTCGTCCATATTTGCCTGCAGTTCTATGGAGCCGCGTGACGGGGGGAGTGAAGAAACTTCACTCCCCCCGTCACTGCCCCCCCGCCGCCGGGTCGCTCGTCGGCCGTATCCGCCGTCGGGCAGCTCGGCGGCGGGTCGGCCAGTGAGTAGGGCCCCTTAGTCTAGTTTAAGTCCTGAAAACTGTCGTCAACAAATACTTTTAGTGAGAATTTTCATCGACAAAATTGACAGTTTGGTGCTTATAGTAATGTAAATATGTGGGTATTTGGGAGCTACAAATTTATTTAGACATTTGTGACAGATGTACTCTTAAAGCGGAAACCTTTTATCTATAAGGTTTTTTATTTAGACCCTGGGGCCAGTGTTTTATGAATGCCATGCCTTGGTTGATATATAGTCACATTGCATCCCTGTGAATCTCTGTACTTAGTTACAAAAGAATAAGCAAGTGATTAACTACTGTATACTGCAATTCCTTCTAGTAAACAGAATGCAAAAAATTATGCTGTTCTCATTGCCAGACTTGCATGAATCATTGATCAAAGACTGTTTTACGTCTACTCCATTTTATTTCATTTGCTAGCTAGGGGAACCACATTTTTGTAGAAGTATTAAAAGAACACTTGCTCAGCAATAATTAACAAAGCCTTCACAATACAGGTCTTTGTGCAGCGTGCTGAACCAAGTCTACAAGATCGGTTATGCCAGCTCAAGTTCAGTGATCTGCACAGCTTGCTACTCTATAGGTATTTAAAATGTTCTGCTGTTACCCTGAAAATACTTGCTCCGAAAAGTAATGTTCTGCTAGCTAAAAAATAAATAACAGATGCGCTAAAATGTCCATTTTGCTCTGGTTTATTTTCATTCAAATCTTTTTATGATTTACACAATATTTCAACTGATGTGTTTATACAAAATTGAAATTGATAGAATACTGCATTGTACTGTGCAGACAGAAGTGAAAAATGTCAAATAGCTAAGGAATGCTGCAGGGATATATGGAAGTGTTTTATGTTCTAGCTGTAAAGATTTCAACTGTGGTGTAGTAAAAGTAACCATCTGCATATTCTACACAGTAGCCTTATGTAGGCATGTAGTATAAGGTATCTCCTCTAATAAGGGGTACACATGGAGCGATTTTTGCCTATTTTCTAAGCGATCTGACTTGATCAGCAGCCGCAGCATGGGACACCCACTATGCCACCAATGATTGTACACTAAATCGTTACCACAGATCGCTTGCGCACATCGCTACCTGTGTATGGGCGATCTAGACTCCGGGAAGCTCTAGGCAAATCACCTCCACTAAATTGCTTAGCACAAATTGCTTGCACAAATCGATCTGTGTGTATGCCCCATAACTGTCAGGGGGAGATTTAGAAGAGCTTGGTGAGAGATAAAGTGGAGGGAGACAAAGTGGCAACTAATCAGCTCTTACAGGCTGTGTATGAAAAATGACTGTTAGGAGTTGATTGGTTGGAACTTTATCTTTCTATACTTTCTCCCTCTCCAAAGTTTGATAAATCTCCACCCTAGTTTGTTTTTGTGTGATTTTAATATTGTAATGAAGAGTGAACTGACTGTATTACATTTCCTTTACTCTAAAAAAATACTGTTTTTGCACTAAATAAGGGCTGTCAGTTTCTCATGGATTGGGCCATATCCAGTGGCAGCTACCTAGTGCGGGGGGGGGGGGGGTTACTAGCACTGCTGCAGCAGCTATGAAGTTACGGCCTGTAACTGACCTGTAATGTAGGGGTAGGGGTGGGAGGAAGCAAAGGATTGCATTTTCCAGGGTTCGGTGTAAAACTATTTACATTGGTTATATTATGTAGGCTGCTCCGAAGATACGCATGTAATCACTCTCAGAGATGCAACTCCACCAGCAATATTAAGAAAGGAGCAGCCAGATTTGATGAATTCTTGGAGCCAAATGTAATAGCCTGTGATATGCAGAAGTTGTCACGATTCCAGCAAAATAGTAATTAGATTGAATGCACCAATTAGTTTACAGGTGTGCTAGTCAGTGAAATCAGTGAGACTTCATTCCACCTTTCCTGCAGGCAGATGACTGCTGTAGCTCAGCCGCAGCAGCCTCGCATGGCCCCATTCTGGCCAGCGTACAGCAGCTGGCCTGCATGGGGAGAGAGAGGGAGGCTGCTGTCAGCTGACATGTGAGGGAGGGGGGCAGAACCCCTCCAGCAAACCCGGGCAATTAATAACTGCCCTCCCCCCCCTCTCTGCGCCTCTGAGTTTGGCCCAAAAAAAATCAGTGAACAGCAATTACTGTAGGTATGCGGTGACAGTTATTGAAAATATGACTCCAGTCTACCAGCAAAAATGTAAACTCTAAAAGGGATGCACGTTTTTCTTATGGTGCAATGTACAGAAACTTTGTTTCATGCGCAAAATTATTAAATTTTTTATATGAAATTACCTTTAGGCTGTGTGTATAAGTGCATTTCGTGTTTAGGCTTGGGTCCCATCCCAGAGATATCTTATTATGGGGCCTTATTCAGGTTTGTTAGGAAAGCAAAAAAGTTAGCAATTGGGCAAAACCATGTTACACTGCAGATGGGGCAGACGTAACTTATGCAGAGAGAGTTAGATTTGGGTGGGGTGTGTTCAAACTGAAATCTAAATTGCAGTATAGAAATAAAGCAGCCAGTATTTTCCATGCACAGAAACAATATAACTCACCCAAGTCTAAATCTCTCTGCACATGTTACATCTGCCCCACTTGCAGTGCAACATGGGGCCTAATTCAGACCTGATCGCAGCAGCAAATTTGTTAGCTAATGGGCAAAACCTGCAGGTGGGGCAGATATAACATTTGTAGAGAGAGTTAGATTTGGGTGGGGAATATTGTTTCTGTGCAGGGTAAATACTGGCTGCTTTATTTTTGCACTGCAATTTAAATTTCAGTTTGAACACACCCCACCCAAATCTAATCTCTCTCTGCATATCTGCCCCCCCCCCTGCAGTGCACATGGTATTGCCCATTAGCTAACAAATTTGCTGCTGCGATCAGGTCAGAATTAGGCCCATGGGGGGGGGGGTCATTCTGACCTGATCGCACTCGATCAGGTCACTACAAGCCTACTCAGAAACTGCACAAAATGTTTTTGCAGAGCTCGGCTGCACAGGCATTCGCACACTTGCAAAGCTAAAATACACTCACCTATAGGCGGCGACTATCTGATCACAGCGCTGCAAAAAGTAGCTAGCAAACGATCAACTCAGAATGACCCCCCATGGTTTTTCCCGATTGCTAACTTTTTTGCTTTGCTAACAAACCTGAATAACCTCCATGGTATGCAAATATTCCAAAATACTCCAACATCCAAAATACTCTGATCCCAACCACTTTGGATATGGGAGACTCAACCTGTATGTGGAAGCACGTAGCATTACAAGAATATGCCTAACAAAAACGTTAGCAAATTTTTTAACCTGAAGGAAACACAACATGTCGACATATTAGCAAAAACAGACCCATTAACATTTTTTGGCTTTAAAAAAGAAAAATTTATTTTTTTTCCCACGTAGGACATGTATTATAAGTGACAGTTTTGTACCAACATGTGGTAAAATTCTTGACAACTAGCATTTTCCAATGAAAAGTGAATAGACTATACTAAAACTGAATGCATATTAAATTGCATTATAAACTATTATTCTGTACACTTCCTGGCCTGCAGGAATATTTGCCAGGCTATACAAAAAAAAAAATTCGGCTTTTTATAGATTAATTCCATTAAAAATAAAAAATATATAACAAAGACACAATCCTACCCAAATATAAACAATATTTACACATTTTAAATTCCTAAATCTAATTTCTGAACAATATTATATTTTTGGGACAAAATAGCAGCAATAAATGATCCACTGCAAGTAGAAATTTAAAGTTTTCATTTTTAACATTATTTTACCTAATTGGAGACTGAAATAAATGTTGTTTTATTATTTAATTATAAACCTAATATAAAGTAGTGGGGATCACCCATTTTAATGTTACTACAGTGTCAGGCTTTTAGGCAGCATTCAGTCATTTACGAACCTTCAAATAAAGATGTGTAGATGGGATTCAGGGAATAAAGAGCATTTTTTGGTATTCTTAGTATTGAGCTTTGCATCATCTTCCTGCAAAACGCATTTCTACATGTGTGCGGAGGTGGTGGAGACGGGTATGGTTCATAGGGTCGACAGTGCATAGGTCGACCATGTTTGGGTCGACCACTATTGATCGACAGTAACTAGGTCTACATGGTCTAGGTCGACAGGTAAAAAGGTCGACATGAGTTTTTTATGTTTTTTTGGTGTCGCTTTCTCCATACAGTGAGCGCAAACCCCAATTAGTGCACCGTGTCCCCTCGCATTCGGGCAAGGTGCATCGCTCCTCTACCGCTGTGCTTGGCACAGGTTACTATTCCCAATCGTAGTCCGCGTGGATCGTTAAGTATGAAAAAGTTTAAAAAAAGAAAAAAAATTGAAAAACGTATGTCGACCTTTTGTCTTGTCGACTTAGAACATGTCGACCTAGAGACCCTGACGACCTTGAAACCCTGTCGACCTAGTTACTGTCGAACAATAGTGGTCGACCTAAACACTGTCGACCTAGTTACTGACGACCTAGAGACCGGATCCCGTGGAGACTAGGCATAAGCTCAGTTATATATGGAAAGTTGACTATACTGTATGTGTAATTTTACCAAAGTGATTCCAGTGCACAACAGTGACTTGTAAATAAGACATCTCTGTGGGATGTAGTTACATTGCCGGCAGTCGGGATCCCAGCGGTCTCGATACCGACGCCGGAATCCCAGCATTGGATCCCAGCGTCGGTATGCTGACCGCCAGGATCCCGGCCGGCGGCATCACATACCTAACGCTTCTGTTAGGCCCTGTTGCAGAGTTAACCAGTAGACATCACTAACGATGCAATGCTGACGAATGCAGCTCCATTTCCCCACTCCCCTTTGCTTCGGAAGTGTGTACAGTACGTATTTGCCGATGCAGGGTCCTGTCGTACACCGGATCGGCCGGCTACACATCACTCTGATGTGTAGTCAGCTTTAGTTTAACCTCATTCATGGCTTAAATGAATCATGAGGAGGGACGGTGCTTATTACACATGGGGGTAAATTTACTAAGGTGGGAGATTTTTAGAACTGGTGATGTTGCCCATAGCAACCAATCAGATTATATTTATTATCTGCTAGAAGCAGCTAAATAAATGGTAAGTAGAATCTGATTGGTTGCCATGGCCAACATCACCAGTTCTAAAAATCTCCCACCTTAGTAAATTTACCCCCATGGTGTTTTTATGTGTATGAAGCATTTTATTACAATGCCTGTAGCTCCAGCAACAGAGAATAAAACAGAGTTCCTTTTTTTCTGTAGTTGCAACTTACTACGAGTTAGTAGATAGCACATTCTAGTGAAGGTGTCAGTTATATAATAACAGAGTTTAAGATGGACACTTTACAATAATGGGCTGTTAGATAAACAGTGTGGGGAAACCTCAGGATTGTTCGCTGTCCTGCCGGTAATAGCTTCCCCACTGAAATGTAGCTTGGAGGCAAAAAATAGATCCCAATCAAAGTACAGAAGGGGCTGCAAAACCACCATCAACATGCACGTCTTTTTGTGAAGTGGAAAATGGAGTCCATCCCTTCACACCACAAGGAAGGCCATTACAATGTGCCTTTTCCTCCATTTATCTCCTTTCAATTAACTCACTATGAGGAAATCTCATCCCTAATCTGCTCCACAAACTGAGGTGCATTCATGCACCTTCTATGTGTTTTCCCCACTCCATCTCCTGCGGCCACTACAGACTTCTGCTCCTCCTCAAAAGCCCGCTATCTGGGTCTATAACATAATTCTCCTCAGCGGAAGCCTAGCGTGTTGCGTATGTGATGCCAGCGGCCGGGATCCCGGCGGTCAGCATACCGACACCGGGATCCCGGGCACTAGAATGCCGGCAGGGGGTCGAGTGCAACGAATCCTCTTACGGACTCGCTGTGCTCTCCACGCTGCGGACCCGGCTATTCTATTCCCACTCTATGGGTGTCGTGGATACCTACAAGTGGGAATATCCCCTGTCAGCCAGGATTCTGGCTGGTGGCATTGTCAGTAGTCTGGATTCCGGCGTCAGTATCGTGAAGACCTGGATCCGGACTGCTGGTGATGTAACTACATCCCTAACAGAAGACATCGCTAATGCCCGCTGGAGTATGTAAATCAGGCATACACACACTGCCCAAAATGCCCGATTTGTCTTTCTGATTTGCCTGGAAACTACAAATCGTGCTGATATTGGAGTAGTGTGTACCCGCATAAGCACTATTTTAGGAGAATTTTTTACAAAATTATTTGGTTGAAACGGGTGGTAGTAGGGGGAGCGGATCTAGAGGTGTATCATGTTCCATGCATACCAGTTGGGCACAATGCTGAAAAGCCAAGGCATTCTGCAGGGCACATCGGGTATGCTTAGAAAATTACGTTATGCGTAGTAAATGACTTCCTATACTTTTGTTGTAGGTCTCACCAACTATTCAAAGGCATACTTTAGCCTAATGCTACTTTTGTTACAGTGCATCCGTTATTTCAATGTTCTTATGTAATATATGTTTTCTTTACATTTATAACAAAATTTCCATCAAATTCAACATTTTAAAATATTAAAATTCCTTTTTAGCCTGATAATGACACAGCCTGGCGAACTACTGCACATTCAGATAAAAGAAATATATGCCCCTATTTATCAGTGAGTGATAAATTTCACTGTGAGTGATAAATTGCACCAGCCAATCAGCTCCTAACTTCCATGTCACAGGCTGGGTTTGAAAAATGACAGTTAGGAGCGGACTGGCTGGTGCAATTTATCACTCACTGTGAAATTTATCACTCATTGATAAATAAGGGCAATAGTTTGACTACAGCAGTGGAACCACATAGCTTGAATGCTGAACAAGGTCAGGTACAGCAAGAATTAGTATAATTCTAAATAGATGATAACTCTTTACAAGTTACTCTGTATTTCATACAGTCAAATCTAACTAGGATCCAAAATACATATTATATTTAATGATACAATAAGAATACATCTTTATACAAACTTTAAAATGTTTATTCCTTGATTTCTGACATTTTCAAGTATTTTTCTTTGGAATGTTTTCAAATGACAGCAAATATTCTGAATGCCTTGCTACCCATTGGGTTATGTAAGCTGCAAAACAAATAAAATAAAGGATTAGTAATATACTGTAGCTACTGTAGTGGAAGATATAAAGTAATTGTTGCATTTT
Source organism: Pseudophryne corroboree (assembly GCF_028390025.1). NCBI lineage: Eukaryota > Metazoa > Chordata > Amphibia > Anura > Myobatrachidae > Pseudophryne > Pseudophryne corroboree. The sequence goes on from NC_086448.1 coordinate 717,605,683, forward strand.
GGAGAAAAATCAAACTTTTATTTTATCTGCGTATAATTTGATGCTGATTTAAAGGTGGGGGAGATAAATGAGGAAATCCAAGTGCTTAGGATCCCTAACTCGGAAGCTGATTGGTTGCTATGGCAATTCTCCTTTTGTACACTTCCTCACTCTTTAGAACAGTGGCTCTCAGCATCAACCCTCAAGTATTCCCAACAGGTCATGTTTTGAGAGTTTCTATCCGTGAAAGCATGAGGGATAATTACTGACCCAGCATATAGATTTAGAGGTCTATGTACTAAGCCTTGGAGAGAGATAAAGTGGGCAGTGATAATGTACCAGCCAATGAGCTCCTACCTGCCATGTTACAGGCTGTATTTAAAAATGACAGTTAGGAGCTGGTTGTTTGGTACTTTATCTCCACCCACTTTATCTTTCTCCAAAGCTTAGTACATAGCCCCTTAACCATACTTGCCGACTTTGTGGCTGCCCCCTCCACCCAGGACGGCACAACAGGGGGTAGTTTCGGCATATGTGGGTGAGGCAGGGTGTGTGGAGGCTCGAACGTATCATTGCAACCCCGCCCACTGCTATATATTTCACAGATTACAGGCTTTGTAGAGCGGGGGGTGGGGTTACGATGGTGCGATTCAGCACAAATCGCGGCATCGTCCTGCCCACAGACGGGTAAATGGACGACTGCAGTGAGGAGTGTGTGGCTGCGGGCGGCAGGTGGTGCGGACAACTGGATGCCAGCTCCGGGAGACTTGCCCTCTTTCCCGGAGGCCTGGAAGTGCCACCCGATTTTCTGGAGCTTCCCCCCAATTCCAGGAAAGTATGCCCCTAACTCACATGTACATGATTAAAGTAATCCACAAAACTGTTGGTAGTAATTGGGGACTGGTGTTGAGGACCCCTGCTTTAGAAGGTTTGATACAGCTAACCTAAGTCTTTCTGACCTACCACCTATGAAGTGAAGATCCGGCAAATGGGCCCTAGTAGGAAATCAGTGGCTGTAAACTCTCCAGATGAGAATCTCTGACTGCGGCTGACACTGGGGCAAATAGTTTACATTTAAATAACAAAAATTGCAATAATACGTTGTCCTGTGTACATTACTGTAGGTACACCACGTCATAGCACCCTATATAATATTCACTTCCTATAGTAACTGAAAAATTATTTAATGGAAATAAAGGTTGGGGGGTAAATTAGCAGGCAGAAATAATCTACATTGTTACCCCAAACATCATGCTCCAGTACAGGAGAGAGGTAATTAGGATAAAACATTTGTGCAATGCAGAAGTCGCTAAAATATGTAATACTGAAGAAAAATTCCTCCTGTGTGTAAAATATATAATTATTAAATACAATTCCACTTTGTTGGTGTGTGCTTGTGTGTGAAGCACAAAGTAATATAGCATGAATGAAACCACCACTGGGACAGGCTTCTGTGTCGTGGACGGACAAGATCGAGTATTTAAAAATGTCACCTTTGGTGTACTTATAAAAACTTAGGCCCTAATCCAGACATGATCGCTGTTGTGCGAAATCGCACAGCGGCCGATTATCGAATGACTGCGCATGCATATGCACCACAAAGCGCACGTGCGAGGCCAAACAGCAACAGAATGGTGCAAAAATTTCTATCACTGGGCGTACGCAAGGTGATTGACAGGAAGTGGACTTTTGTGGGTGGTAAATGCCCATTTTCTGGGAGTGTCAGGAAAAACGCAGGCGTTCCCAGCCATTTTCAGGGCGGGTGTGTGACGTCAGCTCCGGTCCCGATCAGCCTGTTTCTTTTGCACTGTTGGAGTAAGTCCTGGGCTACGCACAGACTGGAAAAATCATTCGATGTTGAGTGAGTTGCGAACGGATTTTCAGTTGTCCGCTGTCTGGCATTCGCACACTTGCACGGGGAGGTTTTTCACTCTTTATGGGCGAGGACTATCTGACTGCAGACCTCTTCAAAAACTCAGCGGAGTGATCAGGTCTGAATTAGGCCCTTATGGGTCTATTTACTAAGCCTTGGATGGAGAAAAAGTGGACGGAGATAAATGACCAGCCAATCATCTCCTAGCTGCCATGTCACAGGCTAGGTTTGAAAAATGACAGTTAGGAGCCGATTGGCTGGTACTTTATCTCCGTCCACTTTATCTCCATCCAAAGCTTAGCAAATAGACCCCTTTATCTCATCTGAGCTTGGTGTCAGGGCAATATTTTGAGAATGACCAGTACATCACCTTTGAGTCCAAACTTTTATATTCAGGAATAAAGTCTTGTTTTGGTACTAGGGCCCTTCCTACACAGTACCATCTACATATAGCAGTGCCCAAGCTCAATGACAGTTGTGTGTGACAGGTGCATAAGAGGAAGAAACTGGAAATTCCGCTGTAAGATGCATTTGAGAACCAGACTGAGGAATGCAGTGAGGCACCGGGAGGGAGAGGAATTGACACAACTGCTGAAAATAGTGATGTTACAGGAGCCGCAACAAGCCAGGTGCCGATAGTCTAGCTTCTAATGAGTCCAGAGTGAAGGAGCATGGCCACCACAAGCCAAGTATGTGTCAAAAACTGATACACATGATACCGGAGAAGTGTGATTGAAAGTGACAATCCCAGGATGAGAGTGTCAGCCCTGGGGCTCTTCATCATAGCCATGCACTGAGCACTATAGGGCTGACATGAAGTTGGCCACATATGCTTTAAAAAACTCTAATAAGGCAAATTCTTCCCATATGCTAGACACACTCCAACTGTACATCAGCAGAATATGCGCCAGGTTAAAGTCAGACATACTGTACATACATCCAGATACACGTCCACCCAACCAGCCACAAGCACAAGAAAAGTGTGTGAACTTTATAGTATTTGCTATGTGGATTTATTTTAATTTAAAAAGAACCTTGTATACAGTATTACAGCAGAGGGAATATTTGTTCTCACTTACCAAGAAAGTTGCCAAACAATTTATTAAAACAATACATCCACAAAATCATATATTAATATTTGCATCATCAATGTCCATCAGCTTGAGAAATGAATTTGCATTCAGCCAAATCAGAAGCGGCTAGCATCTGACAGCCATAATCCTCATCAGTGTGTATTTACAGCAGCCCCAGGCAGCCACTATTGATCCAGCTACAATAACAGCTGTATAAGCATCTCTACTGCCGTCTGTCTCTGCTCTCAATTTGGCAAACTTGCCTTTATTGTACTCGGCCTACGTCAGACCGCCCCATCCCTCCCAATCTCCATCTCTCTTAGCGTACGGTGGTGCAAGTGTCAGGCCGGCATACAGACATAGATTTATGCAATGCAAATGTACATATTTAATGTTAAGCTAACAGGTGTATGCCCAACTCATCATCAACCCCTTTGTAGCCAAACACTGTGCCAGAGTTAAATACTGTATGTAATGGGAAAAAAAGCCCATTGATTTTGTCAACTGTATTTGTACTGCACTACCATGCCTGCATCAGCTCCACACATTTAGCATACATGCAGTTTTAAGCCTGCATGTGCAAAGAAATGCTCCTGTTCAGCGAACGCTCTGCTATTTAGCAAATAATATTTTTGGCACATTCCCCAAATACAGCTGTTTTGGGGTGATATCGTCAGATATTAGTATCTCCTAAACGTACCATGGAGGGGGCACAGCAGACCTCTCTGATTGCTGAGATCCCTCCATTTCTGACAACAGCCGCAGACCCCCCATGTTTCTATGGGGCCTGCTTAGCTGTCAGATTTATTATACTTGGCCCCATAGGTAAAGCCATCTCCAGATGGCGTTAATGGCGTTATCCTATAGTAGCCTTTGGGCGACATTCCGCATGCACAGAATGGCCCCGGCTCCCGATATAGAAGCAAAATGTTTGCTTTTGCGATCATTTCCCTTCTTTACACATTTCTGGGACAGGCTCATGTGTTTTTTTGTACATTCATGCGAATGTTAATTTCTTCTTAAACAATAATAACTATCGGGTCTAACACCCAATAATTAATAATTATGCCCCTATATACATTGTTACTGTATTCATAACAGCTTCTATATATCTTGTATTATGACTACACCGATCAGCTTACAATACTTACAGGAATCTTGATGTAGATGAAGACTGAGGGCCACACCAATCCTTACATTACATTGTTTTGCACTTGTTCCGTGCCTACTATAAAATAGTTTTCATATGCTTAGGAGAAAGTATTGTATCAAATATGACATTATACCCAGTGGGAGGTCTGGGAGCTGGTCTGACCTAGAAGCATCTTGTTAGGGGATGATATTGGGGATTACAGGAGACAAGCAGTTGTGGTACCACAGCTTCTCCTGCGTTCACTTAATACCATCAGTTACAAACCTGAAGAAATAACAATGCTAGTCTGTCTATTCCACTCAGAGCCGGCCCTAACCAATATGATGCCCTAGGCAAGATTTTAGCTGGTGCCCCCTAGCACCACCACTGGTTCCGCCTCTGACCTTGCACCTCTTTCCCAGCACCATCACCCTCACCCATAGCAGTCCTTATTTTGGTGTTTGTACCCCCTATATTTTAAATATCAACAGTTCGCACATTTGGCCCAAAAAGGGGTGTGTTTTTGCTGGCAAGAGGCATGGCCACACAATAGTAACCCCAATTCCAATTACGCCACACAGTACTGCAACTTTATTCACATTTGATCATGTGATAGTGTGCATAATCCATATTACATCCCACAGTAGTATCACTTTACCTTAAATGTTACTCCTCACAGTAGAGTCCCTTATTCACTTTATATCACACTGAATTGCTCCTTATTCACATTACACCACACCATATTGCTCTTTATTCACATTAGTTGACACACTAGTGCCCTTTCTATACGCAACGCCACATAGTAGAGCACCTTATACACATAATGCCACACATTAGTAATGCATTTATACACATAATTCCACACAGTAATGCACCTTACACATATAAGACAAATTATTAATGTCCTTATAAACATAATGCGCCTTACACATTATGACAACCTTTATTAATGCCTATTTACACATAATGTCCCTTACACATATGCCGTACATTATTAATGCCCTTATACACATAATGACACACATAGTGCCCCCTACACATTTGCTGCACATTTTAGTGCCCCTATACACATAATGACACACATACAGTAGTACCCTGTTACACATATGCCGCACATTATTAATGTCCTTATACACATAATGACACACATAGTGCCCCCTACACATATGTTGTACATTATTAATGCATTTTTACATGACACACATAATGCTCCTTACACATATTCCGAACACTACTGCACAACCAACCCACTCACATGCACACAGCCACTAACACTGTGACCTCTGCTTGGATACAGATGTGTCCTCATAAATCTTGCCTCAATGCTAACGTTGGGCACCTTTTTTTATGAAAATGCATCTTATTTGCACTGCTATGTGGCTAGGATGCACAAGCAGCTTCTGCTGATTAAAATGATATGCAGCATGCCTATATACTGTGTGAGACTGTGGCTGTATCTGCATATGAAATGCTACACACAGAATATAGGCATGCCGCATATCATTTTAATCAGCAGAAGCTGCTGATGCCCCTAGGCATATCAAATGCCCTAGGCAATTGCATAGTTTGCCTATGCCTATGGCCGGCTCTGATTCCACTATTCACGTACATGCAAAATGGTTTTCATTTATGTTGTTTATTTTTTACATTGCTTAATTAAGTAGAATTAACTAAAGTACAATTATTGCAAAATGTAAAAATCTGGTAGATAAATTGAATAAATAGACAAAGTAGCAGCAGAAAGATTTGCTTGTGCAGTAAAAATAAAATGCAATAATTACACAAACACAAGTTGTGCAAGAACTGAGACGCCCACTTTCATCGTTCATAGATCCTTGATAAGCCGATTGGTGTGTCTTTAGACGCCACCATTGTCTGTAACATTGAAACCTGCAGCAGCCCTATGGTCGGTGCAGATATTCCATCTGAGTATGAACTTCCTACTTTATGTGAGCGATTATGCATCTGTGTAAAAAACACTTCAGCAACACGCCCGCCACACTCCCATAATACACACATAAGATGGACAATCTCCATGCGTCTGAATAGCCACCACCTAGCCACTCACCAGGAAAGCCCAGCACATTTGCAATAAAGATGCATGCATATGAAATCACAACGGCGTCTCATGCCTGCTGCAATTTATATCCCTTTCAGACATCCTCCAAAATCTCGGGATTTTGCACATGAACGAGCATCAACCCGGGATTTTGGTATGTCTGAAAGGCACCAACCGGGTCTTTCTTCCTGGGTTGGCGACCCGAGTTAAGTCTCAATGACGCAACCTGGGAATTTGCTCTCTGGCCGCATTGAAACAGTTTTAATTGGCCAGGAAGGGCCGCCTGATGCCTGCTGAAGACATCATCTGCGGCAGCCAGAGAGGGACATTTTCGCCACACATGAGAAGTACACAGAGCTGTGCAGAGAAGTGTGCCAAAGCCAGTGAACAGACGAGACACATGAGAGGAACACAGAGCTGTGCAGAGAAGTGTGCCAGAGCCAGTGAACAGACGACACACATGAGAGGAACACAGAGCTGTACAGAGAAGTGTGCCAGAGCCAGTGAACAGACGAGACACATGAGAGGAACACAGAGCTGTACAGAGAAGTGTGCCAGAGCCAGTGAAAAGACGAGACACATGAGAGGAACACAGAGCTGTACAGAGAAGTGTGCCAGAGCCAGTGAACAGACGAGACACATGAGAGAAACACAGAGCTGTGCAGAGAAGTGTGCCAGAGTCAGTGAACAGACGAGACACATGAGAGGAACACAGAGATGTACAGAGAAGTGTGCCAGAGCCAGTGAACAGACGACACACATGAGAGGAACACAGAGCTGTGCAGAGAAGTGTGCCAGAGCCAGTGAACAGACGAGACACATGAGAGGAACACAGAGCTGTGCAGAGAAGTGTGCCAGAACCAGTGAACAGACGAGACACATGAGAGGAACACAGAGCTGTGCAGAGAAGTGTGCCAGAGCCAGAGGGTGCCAGTGAAGAGACTGCCATTCTGTTTATCATGTCTCATTGGAAGGAGGAGGAGGTCATGGAGCTACTACATGTGAGGGGTAAGGAGGAAATAAGAGCCCAAATATCATTCCCTTAAAATGATGACGCTGCCTTCAAAACTGGAAAAAAACAGTTTGTGTCTGAAAGGGGCCAACCCAGGAATTTCCCGGGTCTGTGGAGTAGTGTGAAAGGGGGTTTCGAACAAAACCCCGGGTGTTTGCTAAAGAGAAAATCCTGGGTATGAGCAGGGAAATTCCTGGGTCGTATGTCTTCAAGAGGTATTAGATGCATGCAGAGTAAAAATATATATTAATCAAATTATATAGCTGCACGTGACTCAGAATTAGTCCCAAATTATCTACAAACAGGAACATATTAAATATGCTACAAACATTCCTCCATTATTTACCTCTCTGAAGTGACTCCATTCTGAGTTGATCCAAAATAGTGTCTCTTCTTGTCTACAGGCATAACATCCACGTAGCCTCCTTGTTGATTGCGCATTACACCAGCATGAAGGGCGGCCTTGCAAATACTTGATATCTGTGATAAACAAAGGCAAAACCACTTTAGATTTTATTGTGTGAGATGCATGTGTACTTATAGCAGAAGCATGTGTGTGAGTATTGGGCGCACCGTGCAGCCAGTAACACACACTGCTATCACCTCACATCACTAGTATCTGGATGCAAATGATATCTGAGATAAAGAGCAAATACTGTAGTTTTTGTACAGAATATTTCCTGCAAGTCTATCAAAGGAGCTTATAGGACTAGGTATCAAAGGACATAAAGTACTAGGTACAAATAAACTGTTTTACTATACAGCAGTGGTTCCCAAACATTTTTGAATCACGGCGCACCCAGAGTATCGGAATTTTTTCCGCAGCACCCTTAGGCCAAAAGTTTCTCTTTGAGAAATTCAGAAAACAATATTTAATTAAGTAAAATTATGTTTATACTTTATGTCATCTTTAGTTTAAAATTTATGGTGAGGGACAGGATTTGCTTCTGTTTTGTCCACAAATTTTATGTTTGGCCGCCACAAGCGCTGGTTTTACCTATTACTGTACATTGATCATAAATAATTCGAATTGGTCCTGAACCACCAACCCTGGTACCCCTGTAAGTGCCCGAAGGCACACCAGGGTGACACGGCACACAGGGAACCACTGCCTTACAGTATAGTGAACCTAGAATACAGCCAATTTTATTTATGTGCATTACATTTACATTAACCAAGCAGCTAAATGCACTACTGGTAAGCCATTTAGGGGGTACATTTACTAAGCAGTGATAAGAGTGGAGAAGTGAGCCAGTGGAGAAATTTCCCCATCAACCAATCAGCAGCTCTGTATCATTTTATAGTATGCAAATTATAGCTGTTACTTCAGTGCTGATTGGTTGCCATGGGCAACTTCTCCACTGACTCACTTCTCTGCTCTTATCACTGCTTAGTAAATGTACCCCTTAGTGTGAGCCAGCCCTGAAATAATTCATACCATGGCACCAGAGTCGCAACCACTGTACATACAATGCTACACTTACAGAATGAAAGTTAGTTTCCACTTCTTTTTATGTTTAGTTAGTTCATCCATCCACTTGGAGACTGCGTGCCTGATTCAGAGGTGGATGGAGAGGCGACCGTGGGTGCACCTATTGGCAGTCGCCCCTCTGAGACTTTATGCAAATGGCACTACAAACCCGTTGCATGTGGCTCTGAATCAGGCTGTGTAGGTGGAATGATACCGTGCTGTGTATGATCTACCACAGTGGAGTTGGGAAGAGTGATACAGCTTTATGTGATTAATTGGGAGAAGAGGTGGTGGATGCTTGAGTTACAGCTATTAATCAGAGCAGACGACATTGATGGGTTTAAACCATCCTAAAAAATCCACTGATGGTTGGGTACTGCACATTCCCAGAATGTGCACTAAGTGCAGGCAGGTGTTCCCTGTCAATGGTCAAACCATTAGATATGTGTCGCAAACCTTTGATGGTCAATGGCCATCCCTAGTGTGGGGTGTGATTTCTTTAAAAGAAGTAGGGAGGCATCATTTCTGGGGAACCCGCGGGGGTGATACCAGGCTCTTCGTGTTGATGGTTGAAATGCCCAATAGCCACAGTAATGGGGAGTCACACTATGAGAATGCCTGGAACATCAAACATAACAGTGGAATGTATTTAGTGTAACTATTCTGATGTGACTGAGAGGGGGTTGAGGAGCAGAAGACGCCCATAGTATGTAACAGGAGAAGCTCTGAATGCAGTGTTCCCACTAATAGTCCAGGTTTTCACGATAGCCATACTTGAACACGGATAACACTAAAACCTGGACTGTTAGTGTGTCTTGAGGATTGAGGTTGAGAAACACTGGTGTAGAATCTGTGGACTGTGAAATTACTCTTTTGGTCAGATATCCGAGTGCCCCAACAGCCATAGTAAAGAAGGATCAATGCCCAAGTCACAACAGAAAAGATGATGTGCCTAGCACTCAATTAGCGAGAATCTGCTCTATCCGTACAGAGCTCCTACAGTTAGAAGATGCGCAGTTGCACACCCCCACAGACCCTAATCATTTTCAAGTGTACAGTAGCTTAAAATCGGGTGTAGTTGCACAAAAGGCATATACTGTACACTATACGAGATGCATGTTTTGCATTTTGTTTAATGACTCTTCAAATACTGTATGTCATTTTGATCTATAAGCATATTGGGTATATTTTTGACTATATATTTTTAAACACGTTTTACAGGTCTAGACTTCTGCCTCCGCTCACATGTCAGTTGCATGTCAGAGGTCAGCCAGCCTCAGATTGTAGGTCAGGAAGAGATAACTTTCTGCCAGGTCTTCATATGCACTTGCTTGAACAGTTTTCGTGGCACGTTACGGTATCATATATCCTTAGAGTGCACTTTTGCTTGCACAGCCTGTTATTACAGCATAACAGGTGCTTTAGGCAGTAATCTCTTATAAAGATGTCAAAGATATTCTAAGACCATTGCACTTACTTGTCAAAACAAAAGTTTGTGCACAGTGCCAAGAAGGTGTACACTGGTGACTAGTTGTTTGTGCGAAATGAACATATATTAACGTGTCTGCTCCTGGTTCTCATGCAGGACTACTGATGTGTGTCCTGGACAGAACACTGCTTGGATGTGCTGCTTACTCGAACCTTCTTCTTTTGAAATATCCTATATTACTTGAACATGCGTAATTCTTCCAGAAATAAGGTCAGATCACAGATGTGTGAAAACAAATCAGGTATATGCCCTCATATCCTGTTACAAGCCAAATCCCACTTGGTTAAGGAACGTGCTGTTACACATATTAATGTAACTAGGTCAAGTTTTGCTCTCTCTGGGAATCTGGCACTATCCTCTATGAAGAAAATCAAGTCAAATTATTTATGTAATACTAGATTTATGTTTTTCATACATAGTGTAAGGATCAGATTTACTGAACAGTTGCTAATACTAGAGTAGCAATCCCATATAGAATTTTCTTTTTTTTAAATAGCACGTAAAGCCCCTTTAAACATGCACCTGATTATTTTTCTTAGCTGATCTTCTACAAATGATTATCTCCTTTGCAAAATCTCTCTGGAGGGTAAAACGTGTAGCTGCCAGGCACAGCCTAACAGGTGCTCAGCATATTATGTGATGGCAGAGGGATGAGGAGAAGAAGGAGGGTGCACCAATGAAAACAGATTAAGAGTTCTCTGTTCACTACATGTATCATGTTACTGTGGTTGCCATGGCAATCAGACTTGTAAATCTGCAGTATTGTCAATAGCTAAGAGAAGTCTTAAGAAACACTAAGAGAAAATGGTAACATCCAATATTCTTCTTATAGTCTGCCAACGTGATTTATGGAACGAAAAAAACGAGAATTAAAAAAAAAAACATTAACATTGACCAATTTCTGGAACTTGTCAGATCAGGAGAACAGTGGACCCAAGATGAGCAAATCTTTAGATGTCATTTTAACTCAATAAACTATAATGAAATGTTCAATGTAGTTCTTAACAATTCATGTACAGTATGTTTACATTAATAGAGGTCTATCACAAGTTTGATTTCTAAAAATGCATATATTTTAAGATACTTCAGTGTATCTGATGTCATATCACCTGCCATTGGTCCTGCTTCAGAGTAATATGTAAACCCAAATTGCAGTTCCCACGCTGGGACCATTTGAGGGCTGGCTAGGGGGTACAGATTAGTGATGAGCGGGTTCGGTTCCTCGGAATCCGAACCCCCCCGAACTTCAGCCTTTTTACACGGATCCGAGGCAGACTCAGATCTTCCCGCCTTGCTCGGCTAACCCGAGCGCGCCCGAACGTCATCATCCCGCTGTCGGATTCTCGCGAGGCTCGGATTCTATCGCGAGACTCGGATTCTATATAAGGAGCCGCGCGTCGCCGCCATTTTCACACGTGCATTGAGATTCATAGGGAGAGGACGTGGCTGGCGTCCTCTCCATTTAGATTAGAAGAGAGAGAGTGAGAGTGAGACACTTGATTTACTGGAGCTTAGGAGTACTCAGAGAGTGCAGAGTTTACTAGTGACTGACCAGTGACCACCAGTGCAGTTTTATTATATTATTATTTAATATAATCCGTTCTCTGCCTGAAAAAAAACGATACACAGTGACACAGTAACAGTATACCACATCTGTGCTCAGCCTCAGTGTGCTGCATCATCTATGTATATCTGACTGTGCTGAGTGCTCAGTGCTCACACAGCTTAATTGTGGGGGAGACTGGGGAGCAGTAGCAGGAGTACATATTATTTAACAGTGCACACTTTTGCTGCCAGAGTGCCACTGCCAGTGTGACTGACCAGTGACCACTGTCTGACCACCAGTATATTGTGATTGTCTGCCTGAAAAAGTTAAACACTCGTCGTGTGGTGTTTTTATTCTATAAACGCATTCTGCTGACAGTGTCCAGCAGGTCCGTCATTAATTATATAATATATACCTGTCCGGCTGCAGTAGTGATATATATATATATTTTTTATATCATTATCATCCAGTCTATATTAGCAGCAGACGCAGTACGGTAGTCCACGGCTGTAGCTACCTCTGTGTCGGCAGTCGCTCGTCCATCCATAATTGTATACCACCTACCTGTGGTGTTTTTTTTTTTTCTATCTTCTTGATACTACTAGTAGCTTACTTTAGGAGTCTGCAGTGCTGCTGACAGTGTCCAGCAGGTCCGTCATTATATAATATATACCTGTCCGGCTGCAGTAGTGATATATATATATTTTTTATATCATTATCATCCAGTCTATATTAGCAGCAGACGCAGTACGGTAGTCCACGGCTGTAGCTACCTCTGTGTCGGCAGTCGCTCGTCCATCCATAATTGTATACCACCTACCTGTGGTGTTTTTTTTTTTCTATCTTCTTGATACTACTAGTAGCTTACTTTAGGAATCTGCAGTGCTGCTGACAGTGTCCAGCAGGTCCGTCATTATATAATATATACCTGTCCGGCTGCAGTAGTGATATATATATATTTTTTATATCATTATCATCCAGTCTATATTAGCAGCAGACGCAGTACGGTAGTCCACGGCTGTAGCTACCTCTGTGTCGGCAGTCGCTCGTCCATCCATAATTGTATACCACCTACCTGTGGTGTTTTTTTTTTTTCTATCTTCTTGATACTACTAGTAGCTTACTTTAGGAGTCTGCAGTGCTGCTGACAGTGTCCAGCAGGTCCGTCATTATATAATATATACCTGTCCGGCTGCAGTAGTGATATATATATATTTTTTATATCATTATCATCCAGTCTATATTAGCAGCAGACGCAGTACGGTAGTCCACGGCTGTAGCTACCTCTGTGTCGGCAGTCGCTCGTCCATCCATAATTGTATACCACCTACCTGTGGTGTTTTTTTTTTTCTATCTTCTTGATACTACTAGTAGCTTACTTTAGGAGTCTGCAGTGCTGGTGACAGTGTCCAGCAGGTCCGTCATTATATAATATATACCTGTCCGGCTGCAGTAGTGATATATATATATTTTTTATATCATTATCATCCAGTCTATATTAGCAGCAGACGCAGTACGGTAGTCCACGGCTGTAGCTACCTCTGTGTCGGCAGTCGCTCGTCCATCCATAATTGTATACCACCTACCTGTGGTGTTTTTTTTCTTTCTATCTTCTTGATACTACTAGTAGCTTACTTTAGGAGTCTGCAGTGCTGCTGACAGTGTCCAGCAGGTCCGTCATTATATAATATATATCTGTCCGGCTGCAGTAGTGATATATATATATTTTTTATATCATTATCATCCAGTCTATATTAGCAGCAGACGCAGTACGGTAGTCCACGGCAGTAGCTACCTCTGTGTCGGCAGTCGCTCGTCCATCCATAATTGTATACCACCTACCTGTGGTGTTTTTTTTTTCTTCTATCTTCTTGATACTACTAGTAGCTTACTTTAGGAGTCTGCAGTGCTGCTGACAGTGTCCAGCAGGTCCGTCATTATATAATATATACCTGTCCGGCTGCAGTAGTGATATATATATATTTTTTATATCATTATCATCCAGTCTATATTAGCAGCAGACGCAGTACGGTAGTCCACGGCTGTAGCTACCTCTGTGTCGGCAGTCGCTCGTCCATCCATAATTGTATACCACCTACCTGTGGTGTTTTTTTTTTTTTCTATCTTCTTGATACTACTAGTAGCTTACTTTAGGAGTCTGCAGTGCTGCTGACAGTGTCCAGCAGGTCCGTCATTATATAATATATACCTGTCCGGCTGCAGTAGTGATATATATATATTTTTTATATCATTATTATCCAGTCTATATTAGCAGCAGACGCAGTACGGTAGTCCACGGCTGTAGCTACCTCTGTGTCGGCAGTCGCTCGTCCATCCATAATTGTATACCACCTACCTGTGGTGTTTTTTTTTTTTTTCTATCTTCTTTATACTACTAGTAGCTTACTTTAGGAGTCTGCAGTGCTGCTGACAGTGTCCAGCAGGTCCGTCATTATATAAAATATACCTGTCCGGCTGCAGTAGTGATATATATATATTTTTTATATCATTATCATCCAGTCTATATTAGCAGCAGACGCAGTACGGTAGTCCACGGCTGTAGCTACCTCTGTGTCGGCAGTCGCTCGTCCATCCATAAGTATACTAGTATCCATCCATCTCCATTGTTTACCTGAGGTGCCTTTTAGTTGTGCCTATTAAAATATGGAGAACAAAAATGTTGAGGTTCCAAAAATAAGGAAAGATCAAGATCGACTTCCACCTCGTGCTGAAGCTGCTGCCACTAGTCATGGCCGAGATGATGAAATGCCAGCAACGTCGTCTGCCAAGGCCGATGCCCAATGTCATAGTACAGAGCATGTAAAATCCAAAACACCAAATATCAGTAAAAAAAGGACTCAAAAATCTAAAATAAAATTGACAGAGGAGAAGCGTAAACTTGCCAATATGCCATTTACCACACGGAGTGGCAAGGAACGGCTGAGGCCCTGGCCTATGTTCATGGCTAGTGGTTCAGCTTCACATGAGGATGGAAGCACTCAGCCTCTCGCTAGAAAAATGAAAAGACTCAAGCTGGCAAAAGCACAGCAAAGAACTGTGCGTTCTTCGAAATCACAAATCCACAAGGAGAGTCCAATTGTGTCGTTTGCGATGCCTGACCTTCCCAACACTGGACGTGAAGAGCATGCGCCTTCCACCATTTGCACGCCCCCTGCAAGTGCTGGAAGGAGCACCCGCAGTCCAGTTCCTGATAGTCAGATTGAAGATGTCAGTGTTGAAGTACACCAGGATGAGGAGGATATGGGTGTTGCTGGTGCTGGGGAGGAAATTGACCAGGAGGATTCTGATGGTGAGGTGGTTTGTTTAAGTCAGGCACCCGGGGAGACACCTGTTGTCCGTGGGAGGAATAGGGCCATTGACATGCCTGGTGAAAATACCAAAAAAATCAGCTCTTTGGTGTGGAAGTATTTCAACAGAAATGCGGACAACATTTGTCAAGCCGTGTGTTGCCTTTGTCAAGCTGTAATAAGTAGGGGTAAGGACGTTAACCACCTCGGAACATCCTCCCTTATACGTCACCTGCAGCGCATTCATCATAAGTCAGTGACAAGTTCAAAAACTTTGGGCGACAGCGGAAGCAGTCCACTGACCAGTAAATCCCTTCCTCTTGTAACCAAGCTCACGCAAACCACCCCACCAACTCCCTCAGTGTCAATTTCCTCCTTCCCCAGGAATGCCAATAGTCCTGCAGGCCATGTCACTGGCAATTCTGACGAGTCCTCTCCTGCCTGGGATTCCTCCGATGCATCCTTGCGTGTAACGCCTACTGCTGCTGGCGCTGCTGTTGTTGCTGCTGGGAGTCGATGGTCATCCCAGAGGGGAAGTCGTACTCGTAAGACCACTTTTACTACTTCCACCAAGCAATTGACTGTCCAACAGTCCTTTGCGAGGAAGATGAAATATCACAGCAGTCATCCTGCTGCAAAGCGGATAACTGAGGCCTTGGCATCCTGGGCGGTGAGAAACGTGGTTTCGGTATCCATCATTACTGCAGAGGCAACTAGAGACTTGTTGGAGGTACTGTGTCCCCGGTACCAAATACCATCTAGGTTCCATTTCTCTAGGCAGGCGATATCGAAAATGTACACAGACCTCAGAAAAAGACTCACCAGTGTCCTAAAAAATGCAGTTGTACCCAATGTCCACTTAACCACGGACATGTGGACAAGTGGAGCAGGGCAGGCTCAGGACTATATGACTGTGACAGCCCACTGGGTAGATGTATGGACTCCCGCCGCAAGAACAGCAGCGGCGGCACCAGTAGCAGCATCTCGCAAACGCCAACTCTTTCCTAGGCAGGCTACGCTTTGTATCACCGCTTTCCAGAATACGCACACAGCTAAAAACCTCTTACGGCAACTGAGGAAGATCATCGCAGAATGGCTTACCCCAATTGGACTCTCCTGTGGATTTGTGGCATCGGACAACGCCAGCAATATTGTGTGTGCATTAAATATGGGCAAATTCCAGCACGTCCCATGTTTTGCACATACCTTGAATTTGGTGGTGCAGAATTATTGAAAAAACGAGAGGGGCGTGCAAGAGATGCTGTCGGTGGCCAGAAGAATTGCGGGACACTTTCGGCGTACAGGCACCACGTACAGAAGACTGGAGCACCACCAAAAACGCCTGAACCTGCCCTGCCATCATCTGAAGCAAGAAGTGGTAACGAGGTGGAATTCAACCCTCTATATGCTTCAGAGGTTGGAGGAGCAGCAAAAGGCCATTCAAGCCTATACAACTGAGCACGATATAGGAGGTGGAATGCACCTGTCTCAAGCGCAGTGGAGAATGATTTCAACGTTGTGCAAGGTTCTGCAACCTTTTGAACTTGCCACACGTGAAGTCAGTTCAGACACTGCCAGCATGAGTCAGGTCATTCCCCTCATCAGGCTTTTGCAGAAGAAGCTGGAGACATTGAAGGAGGAGCTAACACAGAGCGATTCCGCTAGGCATGTGGGACTTGTGGATGGAGCCCTTAATTCGCTTAACAAGGATTCACGGGTGGTCAATCTGTTGAAATCAGAGCACTACATTTTGGCCACCGTGCTCGATCCTAGATTTAAATCCTACCTTGGATCTCTCTTTCCGGCAGACACAAGTCTGCTGGGGTTCAAAGAACTGCTGGTGAGAAAATTGTCAAGTCAAGCGGAACGCGACCTGTCAACATCTCCTCCTTCACATTCTCCCGCAACTGGGGGTGCAAGGAAAAGGCTACGAATTCCGAGCCCACCCGCTGGCGGTGATGCAGGGCAGTCTGGAGCGACTGCTGATGCTGACATCTGGTCCGGACTGAAGGACCTGACAACGATTACGGACATGTCGTCTACTGTCACTGCATATGATTCTCTCCCCATTGAAAGAATGGTGGAGGATTATATGAGTGACCGCATCCAAGTAGGCACGTCAGACAGTCCGTACTTATACTGGCAGGAAAAAGAGGCAATTTGGAGGCCCTTGCACAAACTGGCTTTATTCTACCTAAGTTGCCCTCCCACAAGTGTGTACTCCGAAAGAGTGTTTAGTGCCGCCGCTCACCTTGTCAGCAATCGGCGTACGAGGTTACATCCAGAAAATGTGGAGAAGATGATGTTCATTAAAATGAATTATAATCAATTCCTCCGTGGAGACATTGACCAGCAGCAATTGCCTCCACAAAGTACACAGGGAGCTGAGATGGTGGATTCCAGTGGCGACGAATTGATAATCTGTGAGGAGGGGGATGTACACGGTGATATATCGGAGGATGATGATGAGGTGGACATCTTGCCTCTGTAGAGCCAGTTTGTGCAAGGAGAGATTAATTGCTTCTTTTTTGGTGGGGGTCCAAACCAACCCGTCATTTCAGTCACAGTCGTGTGGCAGACCCTGTCACTGAAATGATGGGTTGGTTAAAGTGTGCATGTCCTGTTTATACAACATAAGGGTGGGTGGGAGGGCCCAAGGACAATTCCATCTTGCACCTCTTTTTTCTTTCATTTTTCTTTGCGTCATGTGCTGTTTGGGGGGTGTTTTTTGGAAGGGCCATCCTGCGTGACACTGCAGTGCCACTCCTAGATGGGCCAGGTGTTTGTGTCGGCCACTAGGGTCGCTTAGCTTACTCACACAGCTACCTCATTGCGCCTCTTTTTTTCTTTGCGTCATGTGCTGTTTGGGGAGTGTTTTTTGGAAGGGCCATCCTGCGTGACACTGCAGTGCCACTCCTAGATGGGCCAGGTGTTTGTGTCGGCCACTAGGGTCGCTTAGCTTACTCACACAGCTACCTCATTGCGCCTCTTTTTTTCTTTGCGTCATGTGCTGTTTGGGGAGTGTTTTTTGGAAGGGCCATCCTGCGTGACACTGCAGTGCCACTCCTAGATGGGCCAGGTGTTTGTGTCGGCCACTAGGGTCGCTTAGCTTACTCACACAGCTACCTCATTGCGCCTCTTTTTTTCTTTGCGTCATGTGCTGTTTGGGGAGTGTTTTTTGGAAGGGCCATCCTGCGTGACACTGCAGTGCCACTCCTAGATGGGCCAGGTGTTTGTGTCGGCCACTTGGGTCGCTTAGCTTAGCCATCCAGCGACCTCAGTGCAAATTTTAGGACTAAAAATAATATTGTGAGGTGTGAGGTGTTCAGAATAGACTGAAAATGAGTGGAAATTATGGTTATTGAGGTTAATAATACTTTGGGATCAAAATGACCCCCAAATTCTATGATTTAAGCTGTTTTTTAGGGTTTTTTGAAAAAAACACCCGAATCCAAAACACACCCGAATCCGACAAAAAAAATTCGGTGAGGTTTTGCCAAAACGCGTTCGAACCCAAAACACGGCCGCGGAACCGAACCCAAAACCAAAACACAAAACCCGAAAAATTTCCGGTGCTCATCACTAGTACAGATGGCCAGCCATCATATCTCTTTACTCCCATTACCTGGGACTACCAAGTTCAGTGTCTGCATCTTCTAATGCAGATTTCCCGGCCACAGTTACAGAGCTGCAATGGCCCATCTGAGTAGCCTTGGGCTCCCTCAGACGGCCGATGTTTTTGCAGATGACCCAATGCTGCATCTTCAGATGCAGCACAGATCACAAAACCAGACAGGAGATGTCTATTTACACAAGACACCTCCTGCTGCATTAGCATATTTTTACATTGCTGCTGAGTCCAAAGACTCAATGTGCACTGCGTCCATCTCTGAATCAGGCCCTTATAATTATCAGGACACAGAGACTATTGACATACAGTCTTCCCGACAAACCCACATGGTCTAGTAATATAAGTGATTACATACATAAATAGTACATACATGCACTTTATATTAAGCTAAAATAAACATATTTCCAAATGTGCCTCATAAAACAAACCATAAGACAAGTTTAATAGTCTTATCTACACTATTATGTAAATAAATGTAGCCTAAGGGTATGTACTTATGGGTGCAGGTCATGCTCACGGTACATGTATGGGGACTGAACTTTAACTGCCACTTGCTTTAGAGTTACCTATGAACAATAAATATGAAGAAATGGTCACTACTTTGCAGTTAGCAACCAATAATCTTCTGGCTCTCATTTTATAGAGTATATATGATAAATGATAGCTACTGTAGATGCTGCTAGGTTGCTTTGGTAGACTTCTCCAGTTTAAAAGGTTTGATACATCTCCCCCAAAGATTGGAATGATCACATACATAAGCATTCAGAGTGAAGGATCACAAACTGACCACGTCATGACCTGCTTTACATTTACTCTATTTACTCCATAGGGTGCAATGAACTTCATCAGTAGTGCTGGATAGGCTGCATATATCAAGTGATGAAGCAGCTCAAATGGAACATTTTATGTCTATATATGTGCAGCTTTATTTGTCCGTCTATGCCAAAGGTTCCCAAACGCGCTCCTCAAGGCACTCCAACAGGCAGGATTTAGGTATATCAATGGCTCAGCACAGATAGTTAAATCAAATTGACTGAGGTGCTAATTAAGTCACCTGTGGCCAAGCATGGATACATTTAAAACCTGGACCGTTGGGGTGTCTTGAGGACCGCGTTTGGGAACCTCTGGTCTAAGCTATAATTTATGATGGTGGTGCCTTTTTTTGTATAGGTATAGGTTCACAGACTAGTGACATGGGCGGAAGGGATAATGATAGTCAGGCAGCTCAATGTATCAGTAGATCAGATGATAATATGGTGGGATGGAGGAAAAGCTGATGTGCAAGGTGGGAATTATAAACCATGCAGTCAATGAGGGATAGCGTTGCTGATTATAATTAAATCCCAGCCTTGCAGCTAAAATGTCTGAGCCTTCTCCGACCTATAAACTAAAATATAGTGTACTTTTTGGTACAAAGGTTGCCCTTAGAATTGCATATTTAAATGTATTTTACGCCTTTATGATACTAGGCCTTTAACAGTGGATGCGGTCAATTTACCTACAATCAAAATCCCGACGGTCAAAATACCGACAACCATTGCCTACGGTCAAAATCCCGACAATGTCACAATCCCAACATGGGCAAAATACCGACATTTAAAATACCGACAAGGTCATAACAACGACATTTAAGATGTCGGCAGGTCAAAAAGAGTTTTTCATGATTTTTTTTATTGCAACCAACTTGCTCATACGTTACAATCCAAGTGGACCTGGAGGAGGAATATAAGCAGGGCAAGCGCAGCAAGCCGTGCGAGGGGACGCGACACACTTATACTGTGTCCATGTTGACCTATGTCGACATACACACCTTAAAACAATGCAAAACTCTTGTCGACTTTTTGACCTGTCGACATTTTAAATGACAATATTTTGATCTTGTCGGTATTTTGCCCTTGTTGGGATTTTGACCGTCGGTGAATTGTTGTAGGGAATTTGACCGTCGGGATTTTGATTGTAGGTATTTCATCCCTTTAACAGGTTGACATAAATTCTGCACTTGGACAGAATAAACAATAACATGAGAATATATTCATCACACTAAGGGCGTGATGTATCATGCATCACATAAAAAAGTGGCATTTGCTAATGCAGTATGCATGAATAAATGCAACTATAAACGCAAAGGACAGGACATCAGATAAGAGGTGTCCTTTGCTTTGTGAGGACTTTTGGGTTTATGAGCTAGGAGTTCTACTGTGCACGCATGGTCATGGGGGGGAAGGGGGAGGGAGTTGTTCGTGGAGGTTCTGCACACAGAAACCCTAATACTTCTATAGGCAACAACATCTATAGAAGGCATTGCCCGTCAGGTACTGGCTCCGGAAAGGTTAACTTTCCAGACCTTGATACATATAGGGAATGCGGTAAACCTCAGAAAAAATTTACTGCATTATATTACCTGAAGTATTAAAAGTACTAAGGGATGAACTTGTTACTGCTACATACTGTATATAATGTGTATAGACTGAAATTTAAAATACTCACATCAGAATAAATCCGTGTTCCAAAAACGCGAGCATAGTATGGACTTGCTTGTGCACAATTACGTGGACAGTATAACCTAAGAAAACAAATAGAATAGTACAATGAAATAGAATAGTACAATGAAATGTTATTATAGGACTATACAGTATGTTATAATCTAGCAGGGTCCATGTTTCATGAAACTGGTGCCAATTTGACTTCAATTTACTATTTTCTTGGCTCTAAACTAGAGATGAGCGGGTTCGGTTTCTTTGAATCCGAACCCGCACGAACTTCACTTTTTTTTCCACGGGTCCGAGCGACTCGGATCTTCCCGCCTTGCTCGGTTAACCCGAGCGCGCCCGAACGTCATCATGACGCTGTCGGATTCTCGCGAGGCTCGGATTCTATCGCGAGACTCGGATTCTATATAAGGAGCCGCGCGTCGCCGCCATTTTCACTCGTGCATTGAGATTGATAGGGAGAGGACGTGTCTGGCGTCCTCTCCATTAGAATAGAGATAGATAGATTAGATAGAGAGAGATTGTGCAGAGTCGCAGACAGAGTTAGTTTACCACAGTCAGTGACCAGTGCAGTTGCTAGTTAACTTTTATTTAATATAATATATCCGTTCACTTCTCTCTGCTATATCCGTTCTCTGCCTGAAAAAAAAAACGATACACAGCACAGTCAGTCACACAGTGTGACTCAGTCTGTGTGCACTCAGCTCAGCCCAGTGTGCTGCACAGTCATCAATGTATAAATTAAAAGCTTATAATTAATTGTGGGGGAGACTGGGGAGCACTGCAGGTTGTTAGCAGGAGCCAGGAGTACAATTATATTAATTAACAGTGCACACTTTTGCTGCAGGAGTGGTGACCAGTGCCTGACCACCAGTATAGTATTGTTGTATACTACTAATATCTCTTTAAATATCAACCAGTCTATATTAGCAGCAGACACAGTACAGTGCGGTAGTTCACGGCTGTGGCTACCTCTGTGTCGGCACACGGCAGGCAGTCCGTCCGACCAGAATTGTATTATTTATTATTATATACCTACCACCTAACCGTGGTTTTTTTTTCATTCTTTATACCGTCATAGTGTCATCCTAATTGTTACGAGTATACTACTATCTCTTTATCAACCAGTGTACAGTGCGGTAGTTCACGGCTGTGGCTACCTCTGTGTCGGCACACGGCAGGCAGTCCGTCCGACCAGAATTGTATTATTTATTATTATATACCTACCACCTAACCGTGGTTTTTTTTTCATTCTTTATACCGTCATAGTGTCATCCTAATTGTTACGAGTATACTACTATCTCTTTATCAACCAGTGTACAGTGCGGTAGTTCACGGCTGTGGCTACCTCTGTGTCGGCACACGGCAGGCAGTCCGTCCGACCAGAATTGTATTATTTATTATTATATACCTACCACCTAACCGTGGTTTTTTTTTCATTCTTTATACCGTCATAGTGTCATCCTAATTGTTACGAGTATACTACTATCTCTTTATCAACCAGTGTACAGTGCGGTAGTTCACGGCTGTGGCTACCTCTGTGTCGGCACACGGCAGGCAGTCCGTCCGACCAGAATTGTATTATTTATTATTATATACCTACCACCTAACCGTGGTTTTTTTTTCATTCTTTATACCGTCATAGTGTCATCCTAATTGTTACGAGTATACTACTATCTCTTTATCAACCAGTGTACAGTGCGGTAGTTCACGGCTGTGGCTACCTCTGTGTCGGCAGTCGGCAGGCAGTCCGTCCATCCATAATTGTATTATTATTATAATATATACCACCTAACCGTGGTTTTTTTTTCATTCTTTATACCGTCATAGTGTCATACTAGTTGTTACGAGTATACTACTATCTCTTTATCAACCAGTGTACAGTGCGGTAGTTCACGGCTGTGGCTACCTCTGTGTCGGCAGTCGGCAGGCAGTCCGTCCATCCATAATTGTATTATTATTATAATATATACCACCTAACTGTGGTTTTTTTTGCATTCTTTATACCGTCGTCATAGTGTCATACTAGTTGTTACGAGTATACTACTATCTCTTTATCAACCAGTGTACAGTGCGGTAGTTCACGGCTGTGGCTACCTCTGTGTCGGCAGTCGGCAGGCAGTCCGTCCATCCATAATTGTATTATTATTATAATATATACCACCTAACCGTGGTTTTTTTTTCATTCTTTATACCGTCGTCATAGTGTCATACTAGTTGTTACGAGTATACTACTATCTCTTTATCAACCAGTGTACAGTGCGGTAGTTCACGGCTGTGGCTACCTCTGTGTCGGCAGTCGGCAGGCAGTCCGTCCATCCATAATTGTATTATTATTATAATATATACCACCTAACCGTGGTTTTTTTATACCACCTAACCGTGGCAGTCCGTCCATAATTGTATACTAGTATCCAATCCATCCATCTCCATTGTTTACCTGAGGTGCCTTTTAGTTCTGCCTATAAAATATGGAGAACAAAAAAGTTGAGGTTCCAAAATTAGGGAAAGATCAAGATCCACTTCCACCTCGTGCTGAAGCTGCTGCCACTAGTCATGGCCGAGACGATGAAATGCCAGCAACGTCGTCTGCCAAGGCCGATGCCCAATGTCATAGTACAGAGCATGTCAAATCCAAAACACCAAATATCAGAAAAAAAAGGACTCCAAAACCTAAAATAAAATTGTCGGAGGAGAAGCGTAAACTTGCCAATATGCCATTTACCACACGGAGTGGCAAGGAACGGCTGAGGCCCTGGCCTATGTTCATGGCTAGTGGTTCAGCTTCACATGAGGATGGAAGCACTCAGCCTCTCGCTAGAAAACTGAAAAGACTCAAGCTGGCAAAAGCACCGCAAAGAACTGTGCGTTCTTTGAAATCCCAAATCCACAAGGAGAGTCCAATTGTGTCGTTTGCGATGCCTGACCTTCCCAACACTGGACGTGAAGAGCATGCGCCTTCCACTATTTGCATGCCCCCTGCAAGTGCTGGAAGGAGCACCCGCAGTCCAGTTCCTGATAGTCAGATTGAAGATGTCAGTGTTGAAGTACACCAGGATGAGGAGGATATGGGTGTTGCTGGCGCTGGGGAGGAAATTGACCAGGAGGATTCTGATGGTGAGGTGGTTTGTTTAAGTCAGGCACCCGGGGAGACACCTGTTGTCCGTGGGAGGAATATGGCCGTTGACATGCCAGGTGAAAATACCAAAAAAATCAGCTCTTCGGTGTGGAGGTATTTCACCAGAAATGCGGACAACAGGTGTCAAGCCGTGTGTTCCCTTTGTCAAGCTGTAATAAGTAGGGGTAAGGACGTTAACCACCTCGGAACATCCTCCCTTATACGTCACCTGCAGCGCATTCATAATAAGTCAGTGACAAGTTCAAAAACTTTGGGTGACAGCGGAAGCAGTCCACTGACCAGTAAATCCCTTCCTCTTGTAACCAAGCTCACGCAAACCACCCCACCAACTCCCTCAGTGTCAATTTCCTCCTTCCCCAGGAATGCCAATAGTCCTGCAGGCCATGTCACTGGCAAGTCTGACGAGTCCTCTCCTGCCTGGGATTCCTCCGATGCATCCTTGCGTGTAACGCCTACTGCTGCTGGTGCTGCTGTTGTTGCCGCTGGGAGTCGATGGTCATCCCAGAGGGGAAGTCGTAAGCCCACTTGTACTACTTCCAGTAAGCAATTGACTGTTCAACAGTCCTTTGCGAGGAAGATGAAATATCACAGCAGTCATCCTACTGCAAAGCGGATAACTGAGTCCTTGACAACTATGTTGGTGTTAGACGTGCGTCCGGTATCCGCCGTTAGTTCACAGGGAACTAGACAATTTATTGAGGCAGTGTGCCCCCGTTACCAAATACCATCTGGGTTCCACTTCTCTAGGCAGGCGATACCGAGAATGTACACGGACGTCAGAAAAAGACTCACCAGTGTCCTAAAAAATGCAGTTGTACCCAATGTCCACTTAACCACGGACATGTGGACAAGTGGAGCAGGGCAGGGTCAGGACTATATGACTGTGACAGCCCACTGGGTAGATGTATGGACTCCCGCCGCAAGAACAGCAGCGGCGGCACCAGTAGCAGCATCTCGCAAACGCCAACTCTTTCCTAGGCAGGCTACGCTTTGTATCACCGCTTTCCAGAATACGCACACAGCTGAAAACCTCTTACGGCAACTGAGGAAGATCATCGCGGAATGGCTTACCCCAATTGGACTCTCCTGTGGATTTGTGGCATCGGACAACGCCAGCAATATTGTGTGTGCATTAAATATGGGCAAATTCCAGCACGTCCCATGTTTTGCACATACCTTGAATTTGGTGGTGCAGAATTTTTTAAAAAACGACAGGGGCGTGCAAGAGATGCTGTCGGTGGCCAGAAAAATTGCGGGACACTTTCGGCGTACAGGCACCACGTACAGAAGACTGGAGCACCACCAAAAACTACTGAACCTGCCCTGCCATCATCTGAAGCAAGAAGTGGTAACGAGGTGGAATTCAACCCTCTATATGCTTCAGAGGTTGGAGGAGCAGCAAAAGGCCATTCAAGCCTATACAATTGAGCACGATATAGGAGATGGAATGCACCTGTCTCAAGTGCAGTGGAGAATGATTTCAACGTTGTGCAAGGTTCTGATGCCCTTTGAACTTGCCACACGTGAAGTCAGTTCAGACACTGCCAGCCTGAGTCAGGTCATTCCCCTCATCAGGCTTTTGCAGAAGAAGCTGGAGGCATTGAAGAAGGAGCTAACACGGAGCGATTCCGCTAGGCATGTGGGACTTGTGGATGCAGCCCTTAATTCGCTTAACAAGGATTCACGGGTGGTCAATCTGTTGAAATCAGAGCACTACATTTTGGCCACCGTGCTCGATCCTAGATTTAAAGCCTACCTTGGATCTCTCTTTCCGGCAGACACAGGTCTGCTGGGGTTGAAAGACCTGCTGGTGACAAAATTGTCAAGTCAAGCGGAACGCGACCTGTCAACATCTCCTCCTTCACATTCTCCCGCAACTGGGGGTGCGAGGAAAAGGCTCAGAATTCCGAGCCCACCCGCTGGCGGTGATGCAGGGCAGTCTGGAGCGACTGCTGATGCTGACATCTGGTCCGGACTGAAGGACCTGACAACGATTACGGACATGTCGTCTACTGTCACTGCATATGATTCTCTCAACATTGATAGAATGGTGGAGGATTATATGAGTGACCGCATCCAAGTAGGCACGTCACACAGTCCGTACTTATACTGGCAGGAAAAAGAGGCAATTTGGAGGCCCTTGCACAAACTGGCTTTATTCTACCTAAGTTGCCCTCCCACAAGTGTGTACTCCGAAAGAGTGTTTAGTGCCGCCGCTCACCTTGTCAGCAATCGGCGTACGAGGTTACATCCAGAAAATGTGGAGAAGATGATGTTCATTAAAATGAATTATAATCAATTCCTCCGCGGAGACATTGACCAGCAGCAATTGCCTCCACAAAGTACACAGGGAGCTGAGATGGTGGATTCCAGTGGGGACGAATTGATAATCTGTGAGGAGGGGGATGTACACGGTGATATATCGGAGGGTGAAGATGAGGTGGACATCTTGCCTCTGTAGAGCCAGTTTGTGCAAGGAGAGATTAATTGCTTCTTTTTTGGGGGGGGTCCAAACCAACCCGTCATATCAGTCACAGTCGTGTGGCAGACCCTGTCACTGAAATGATGGGTTGGTTAAAGTGTGCATGTCCTGTTTTGTTTATACAACATAAGGGTGGGTGGGAGGGCCCAAGGATAATTCCATCTTGCACCTCTTTTTTCTTTTCTTTTTCTTTGCATCATGTGCTGATTGGGGAGGGTTTTTTGGAAGGGACATCCTGCGTGACACTGCAGTGCCACTCCTAGATGGGCCCGGTGTTTGTGTCGGCCACTAGGGTCGCTAATCTTACTCACACAGCTACCTCATTGCGCCTCTTTTTTTCTTTGCGTCATGTGCTGTTTGGGGAGGGTTTTTTGGAAGGGACATCCTGCGTGACACTGCAGTGCCACTCCTAGATGTGCCCGGTGTTTGTGTCGGCCACTAGGGTCGCTAATCTTACTCACACAGTCAGCTACCTCATTGCGCCTCTTTTTTTCTTTGCGTCATGTGCTGTTTGGGGAGGGTTTTTTGGAAGGGCCATCCTGCGTGACACTGCAGTGCCACTCCTAGATGGGCCCGGTGTTTGTGTCGGCCACTAGGGTCGCTTATCTTACTCACACAGCGACCTCGGTGCAAATTTTAGGACTAAAAATAATATTGTGAGGTGTGATGTGTTCAGAATAGGCTGAAAATGAGTGTAAATTATGTTTTTTGAGGTTAATAATACTTTGGGATCAAAATTACCCCCAAATTCTATGATTTAAGCTGTTTTTTAGGGTTTTTTTAAAAAAACACCCGAATCCAAAACACACCCGAATCCGACAAAAAAAATTCGGTGAGGTTTTGCCAAAACGCGGTCGAACCCAAAACACGGCCGCGGAACCGAACCCAAAACCAAAACACAAAACCCGAAAAATTTCCGGCGCTCATCTCTACTCTAAACAAACATCCACATTGGTTTCAATTACACACATTTCTAAATCAAAATGACATTCATTGTAGTTAGCAGGGGTTCAGTATGATTTGCCAATGGTCGGGATACCGGCTGTCAGTATACTGACAGCGGCATCCCATCCATCATAATCCCGACAGGCCTCCAAGTAGCCTCCTCTGCCCCCTTCCCTAACCCTCCATTTTGGGTGCCTAACCCTAACCCTCCCCGGTGGTGCATAACCCTTACCCTCCCCACTTGGTGCCTAACCCTAACCTCCCCTTCTGCATGCCTAACCCTAACCCTCCTTCCCCGGTCTCTAACCCTAACTTTCCCAGCCCTGCACTCTAATTCCCCCGCAGCAGGATACCAGCGCGTTCCAATGTGAGGACGATCGGGATGCCGGCAACCCGAGTGGCGTTGGTATCTAGACACCGCCATTGCGTCCTACTGTGGGATCCCGGCGTACATCGACAACCAGGATCCCGTCTGTCGGGAAGCTAACTGCTTCCCATTAGCGGGGGCGGATTTGGCCGCTGGGCCAGTTCCCCCTGGGCCAGTCTGATGCCCCCTAAATGCCTACTCACATCTCCATGGGGCCAGCTGTCGCGATCAGAGCTTAGCTCCAATTGGGTAGCGTTTGTAAATGGCCACCTGCAGCTCAGTCTGTGCAGATGCTAGTAGCCTTTGCTATGCTCTCCCTCTGTGGGAATGAGGATTCAGCTTTTCAGTGTGTGCGTGGTGGCTATCAACCATACTTGCCAACCATATCGCATTGTGCAGTAGACTCATGGTTCAGTAAAGAGTCTCCCGCTGCCAAGGAAAATTAATTAGAACCCCTGGATTACCCACTGCCTCATCATGAATCCGGACTGCACATACGGGAGCTGGACCTAGATGCGTGATGCCGGCATACTGAATAGGCTGGCCACCATGGTGTTGTGGGTATCGGTGGCTGGCTCCTCACCCAGCAGAGTGAAGCCTAATGATCTTGCGGCAGTGGAAGCGGCAGCAGCAGCCTCTTAAACCCCCTATTTAAGTAGTATGTGCGTGCTGTAACAGGACCCAGCAGATAGCTGCAGCCTGTCACTGGACAGAGAGGAGGACAGTAGAAAGCAGTGTGCCTGGGTGGGAGAGTGGATCCAAGGGATCTGCTGCCAGTGTGGATCCAAGAGATCTGCTGCCAGTGTGCTGTGCTCCCTGCTTGTACTGCACCTGATCCCTCAAACGGTATATCCATTCTCCCTAGCAAGACTTCCCCTTAATGATTGCAGAAGAGATAGGGCTGTGAGAGACATCTATCAGACAGAGAGTATCTCATCATTACACCGGTGAGGAGTAGGTGTTTGTGTATTTGTGTTGGTGCGTATGTATATATATATATATATATATATAAACACAAATTCCCAAGTGCGCTAAAGTGGAATGTAATTACACAGTTCTTCCAGCGTTATTTTCGTCGGAATGTAGACTGGAGGGTATTTAAATCTGGGGACCTGTAAAAGACACCCCTCACCAAATAGTCACCCAAACAAGAGGCCAACAGGCCAATTAGTAAAAAGTTATTTTAATAACGTATACACAGTTCAAAGTATAAAATTGTGTCAATAAAATGCAACTAAAAGAGTACACAGCCAACACGTTTGTAAGGTGGAATCTAGATATCCCCTCACCTTTTGCAAGGTGCGAGCTCGACAGGGAGTATCTTTACAGAATAGGTTGTGATTCTCTGACTGACAAATATATATATATATAGGAGATTTATGGTAGACTTACCATAGTTAAATCTTTTTTTGCGAGGTACACTGGGTTCCACAGGGAATACATCGGGGTGTAGAGATTAATCTTGATCCAGAAGCACCAACAGGCTAAAGCTTTAGACTGTCCCAGGATGCATTGCGGGGCCTCATCTATATAAGCTCGCCTCCAGGCATTGTGAGCTCAGTTTAGTTTACCAGTCCAATGCAGAAGCAGGTAAAAAAGAAGGCAGATGTTAGTCACATAGAACCACGTTCTCACGACAGGAGAAGGTACCAGCGGCTAATGCCATACAAACCCAAAGAAGCTAAGTGCGTCAGGGTGGGTGCCCTGTGGAACCCAGTGTACCTCGCAGAAATAGATTACATCGGAGATGTCCTAAAGCAGTTCCTCAAGGGAGGGGATGCACCTTAGCGGGTATGAGAACCCAGCCTCCAAAGGAAGCATCCTGGGAGGCGGAAGTATCAAAGGCACAGAACCTAATGAATGTGTTCACTGAGGACCACGTAGCCACCTTGCACAATTGTTCTGCGGACACGCCACGGCGGGCCGCCCAAGAAGGTCCAACAGACCGAGTAGAATGGGCCTTAATAGCAGCAGGAGCCAGGAGCCCAGCCTGCGCAAGCTTGTGCAATCACCATTCTAATCCATCTGGCCAAGGTTTGCTTATTCGCAGGCCAGCCACGTCTGTGGAAACCAAAAGTTACAAAAAGGGTATCTGGCCTCCTGATAGAGGCAGTCCTCTCCACCTAAACACGGAGAGCCTTACCACATCCTTAGACCGCTCTTTGGAGGACAAGTCAGAAGAGATGAAGGCTGGAACCACAATCTCTCGGTTAAGGTGAAAAGATGACACCACTTTAGGTAAGTAACCTGGGCAAGTTCTCAGAACTGCCCAGTCACGATGAAATATCAGGAAGGGTGGACGACAGGACAAAGCGCCTAAGTCCGACACCCTCCTAGCTGAGGCAAGAAACAGGACCTTGGCTGTGAGCCATTTAAGGTCCACTGACTCAAGAGGTTCAAATGAGGGCATTCAGGACAACAGACCGATCTTATGGAGCCACAGGAGTGCTGAATCCGCAGTATGCCCTGAGTGAATGTATGAACGTTAGGAATAGATGCAATTTTCCTCTGAAACCACACCGACAAGGCAGATATGTGAAACTTGAGGGAGGCCAGTCGAAGTCCTAAATCCAGGCCTTGCTGCAAAAAAGCCAGAAGTCTGGAAGTACTAAACTTGTAAGCATCGTAATTCTTAGCAGTACACCAGATGAAGTAAGAATTCCAGACCCTATAATAAATCCGTGCAGAAGCTGGTTTGCGGGCCTTTAGCATAGTTTGGATAATCGCCTCAGAGAATCCTTTGGCCCTCAAGAGTGAAGCTTCAAAAGCCACGCCGTCAAATACAGTCTGGCCAGGTCCGGGTAGACACAAGGGCCCTAAACGAGGAGGTCTGGGCGTTGAGGAAGTAGAAGGAGGACGCTCTATCGAGAGACCCTGCAGGTCTGAGATCCAGTGCGGTCTGAACCACACTGAAACGACTAGAAGTAGAATTCCTCCTTATTACTTGAACTTCCGTAGTACCCTGGGCAGGAGTGACACTGGAGGGAACACATATGGCAGCCGAAAATTCCATGGAATTGCCAATGCGCCCACGAACGCTGCTTGAGGATCCCTTGTCCTTGCTCCGAAGACCGGAACCTTGTGATTGTGTCGAGACGCCATCAGGTCTACATCTGGTAGGCCCCACTTGTCCACTAGGAGTTGAAAGACTTCTGGATGAAGACTCCACTCTCTGGCGTACACGTCCTGACAACTGAGGAAGTCCACTTCCCAGTTGAGGACTCCTGGAATGAACACTGCCGATATGGCTGGCAGATGGTGTTCCGCACATTGGAGGATTTTTGACACTTCCATCATTGCCATGCGGCTTCGAGTGCCGCCTTGATGATTAATGTAAGCCACCGTGGTGGCACTGCCTGACCATACTTGAACAGGCCTGTTATGTATCAGAGGCAGGGTAAGAGTCAAAGCACTGAACACCGCCCGCAATTCCAGAATGTTTATTGGGAGGAGATATTCCTCCCTGGGCCACCGACCCTGGAGAGAGTGTTGCTCCAGCACTGCACCCCAACCCCTCAGACTGGCATCCGTAGTCAGGAGGACCCAGTTGGGAATCCTGAAGGGACGGCCCTGCTCAACTGTTGGTCCTGTAGCCACCAGCTCAGTGACAAATGAACTACCGGAGTCAAGTAGATCATTTGAGACCTGAACCAATGAGGCAGGCCATCTCACTTGGAAAGGATTAACCTCTGTAGAGGGCGGGAATGAAACTGAGCGTACGCCACCATGTTGAACGCCGACACCATGAGACCTAGTACTTGCATCGCCGAGTGTATCGACACTCTTGGGTGAGAGAGGAAGCATCGTATCCTGTCCTGAAGTTTCAAGACTTTCTCTGGAGACTGAAACAGTCTTTGTGTGTCCAGCAGTGCCCCCAGGTGCACCATGCTCCGAGCAGGGACCAGAGAGGACTTCTTCCAGTTGACGAGCCACCCGTGGGTTTGTATGAAGTTTACCATCAGTTGTAAATGACTGAGAAGGATATCTTGGGAGTTCGCCAGGATTAGCAAGCCATCCAAATATGGCAGGATCCCGATTCCCTGATGACGCAGATGAGCCATAACCTTGGTGAAGATCCGAGGGGCCGTGGCCAGTCCAAACGGCAGAGCCTGGAATTGATAATGAAGGTTGCCAATGGCAAACCGCAGATATTGCTGATGCGATATGGCAATAGGTATATGCAGATAGGCATCTTGTATATCCAGGGATACCATATAATCTCCGGGTTTCATGGCAAGTACAATTGAGTGCAGCGTTTCCATATGGAACGTGGACACTCTCACAAATTTGTTCAGTGATTTGAGGTTGAGTATAGGCCAGAAAGACCCATTCGGGTTCGGGACTAGAAACAGGGTCGAGTAGTATCCTCCGCCTCTCTGGGACAGAGAGACTGGCACTACCACTCCTGTATCCAGGAGGGAGCGCACAACCAGGTGTAGAGCTTGCACCTTCAACGGGTCCGAAGGGACAACCGTCGGTTGGAACTGGCGAGGGGGACGTCTCTTGATAGACACTGCGTACCCGTGAGAGACGACTTCTCGCACCCATGCGTCTGAAGTGGTCTTTAACCAGACCTGGGTGAATTGCAGAAATCAGCCTCCCACCCTGGGATCCCCCAGGGGGAGGCCCGCCCCGTCATGCAGCAGGCTTGGAAGCAGGCTGACGGGCAGCCCAGGATTGTTTTGCTTTGGGCTTAGTGGTTTTGGGAGCACGAGCTTGTCTCTAATATAAGCTATCAAAGCATATTTCCAGCTAACACATAATAACTCATAGATCATTTTGGCATCTGCCCCCTCTAGTGGTTGTATTGTAGATACAACCACTAGAGGGGGCAGATGCCAAAATGATCTATGAGTTATTATGTGTTAGCTGGAAATATGCTCTGACAGCTTATATTAGGGATATAAGAAAGTAGATGTTACTGTACTAGCTGCTTTAATATGCATTTTATGATGTTTTATGTAATACTGATGAACTGGATATGTCCTGGAGATCTCTAGAGGGTTTTGTTTTTATATGCTTATTAGAATGCTTTATACTATATCATATATGCACTATGTCACTTTTGTACTGCTATTTATTGTTATAGCGCTCTTGGTGTGTTTTGTGTGCTGGGCTAGATGCACTGGTTTATTTTTTGTTTAACAAGCACATGCTTTTGCTGTAATACAGCCGTTCCCATGGCAACTGCCTGCTGGGTGACATAACTTCCAGGTTCATGGAGGTCATGTGACCAGAAGTGCCCTGCACAGGGAGTCTTGCATGCAGAGGCCATGGAAGAAATGCTGAGAAGGGTCACAAGGAGGGGGGTAAGTTACACTCATGTTTGTTACTATAAATATGTGCACTGTTTTGCTGTGTGTTATGTCCTGAGGAAAGGGCTGGAGCCCCGAAACGTTGACAGAATAAACACTGTTGTTTGGTGAGAAATGCCTATTTACAGTCTCCAGAGTGCCGCCTCCCTCCAAACAAAATATATATATATATATATATATATATATATATATATATATATATATATATATATATATATATATATATCTATCTCTCTCTATCCAAAAAGCAGTGTGTACAGGTGCGCGGGTAATTAAAAGGTAATAGTTCTCAGGCCACAGGTAATCCACTCTGGGCTGTAGCACAGGTGTATATATATATATATACATATACATACAATGTAGGAGACCGGATGTAGACATCAGAATACTTGTACAATATATTCTGGTAGAGGTACACTTGTTCTTAACTAACGCTGTCTTAAAATGACATGTAGAATACTTAAGTGTCTGGAGAATCACATCGCTGATAAATCAGGCGGATTTACAGAGGAGACCTTGCCCTGCAGTCCCGGAGACCAGTCGCAGCCACTGTTAGAAGATGGCGCCCAGCGTCTCAGTCAAGAAGCGAGGGAGAGTGTGAGGCAGCTCCAGGGCGGGAACACCAGCAGTACATGGCGGCCAGAGCTGGGCGAGGGGCTACAGGTCAAGCACCTTATCCCCTATGCTGGTTCTCACCACCTGGTGCTATGGAGCCTTATTAAAAATGGATAATCTATTATCCGACCTGTGCTCCCCTGCCCTGGTGGATATAGTGAGGTCCCTGTACGGCCACAGTGTCCACGCCAGCGTCGGGGTCCGTCTCCTGAGACCGTGACCGATTTAATGGCGGGTCCCGCCTGGGGGACCCTCTTACCTCCTCCCTGAGAAGCAGCCACGCGATCCAGGAGAGCGTCTGCGGTGGTGTGCATAGGAACCGGAGCATCTCCACAGCATTTACCCAGGAACAGAGCCAGTGGGAGTAAGCGATGCCGCTGGGGAGGTGATGGAGCTGCAGCACAGTATGTCACACTGACATATGAGGTGCTACAGCCCTTGAACTCTTCTAAATAGCTTTTTTCAGGGCTGCCTGCGCGACGCAATCTACTGGAAACTATCTCCCTGAAATTTGTTTTAAAAACTTGGCAAGTCTACTATCGTCCTCCTGTTCTTACTGTCATGCTGCTTAAACAGCCTTATTGCAGAAGAGGGGGATATCCAGTGGGGTATAATGAAACACAAAATCCTGCACTTGGAAATTGCTGGATTTCAAAGGCTCCTGATTGTTGGATAGTCTCTAATTCCAGGATGTTCAAAAGCTATTTCTCCCATTAGGTTTACAGCTGGATTTATCAATCCTTTCTATATATAAGGAGATATGCGTATACTGTCTGCTCACATTAATTAGTGGTTGTTTTTAAGTGTTTTTATTGTCTTTTAATTCCATGTTTATGTATCCAGTGATGAGTCAGCATCTGTTACTATTATTGTCCCTGTATTCCAGCGCTGTCATTGTTTATTGTACGTAGGCTAACCAGCTCTACTCCCTGGCCTTACAGTACAGTACCCATCCTAACCACCACCCCAGGCTCCGGAACACCCTACACAAGGCCCAGGAAAACAAACAAGCCACCCTACCAAACCCCTGTGGGGGCCAATGTGGTTTTTTTTTCTCATTGAGGCCAAAGGGTTTGTTTTTTTTCTGTTGGGGCAATGTGTATGTTTCTCTTACGTCCTAGAGGATGCTGGGGACTCCAAAAGGACCATGGGGTATAGACGGGATCCACAGGATCTTGGGCACACTGAAAAGATTTAAAACTGGGTGTGAACTGGCTCCTCCCTTTATGCCCCTCCTCCAGACCTCAGTAATACCCCTTTTCCACTAGCGTAGCACGGGTCGCAGCCATGTCGCCTGACACGGCTGCGACCCGTGCTACAGCCCCCTGCAGATAGCGCTCACCAACCCGGCAATTGCCGGGTTGGTGACACGCTACTGACGAGGCAGGGGCGGCGCTGGGAGATAACATGGTCTCCCAGCGCCGCCCTCCCTATGCACTGTGAACGGGAGCCGCGTCGCATCGACACGGCTCCCGTTTACACTACAACCCTACCCGGACCATTCCCATGTCCTACCCAGGTAAATAGCCGGGTAGGATTCACGGGTCACTTGATCCGGGTTGACCCTTTTCCACTTGCAAAAAACACGGGTAAATGCGCGCCCCCCTGCATTTACCCATGTTTTTTGAGCTAGTGGAAAAGGGGTATTAGACTTTGTGCCCAGGACTGACTGGACACTCACTAGGGGAGCTCTACTGAGTTTCTCTGGAAAAGACATTTGTTAGGTTTTTTATTTTCAGGGAGACCTGCTGGCTACAGGCTCCCTGCAGCGTGGGACTGAGGGGAGAGAAGCAGACCTACTTCTTCTTAGTTTAAGGGCTCTGCTTCTCGGCTACTGGACACCATTAGCTCCAGAGGGTTCGATCACTTGATGCGCCTAGCTGCTTGTTCCCGGAGCCACGCCGTCACCCCCTCACAGAAGCCAGAAGAAAGAAGTCGGGTGAGTATGAGAAGATCAGAAGACTTCAGGACGGCAATAGACTTCGGTAACCAGGCTCCATGCTCCCACACACTATCACTAACGGCACTCGCAGGGTGCAGGGCGCTGGGGGGGGCAGCAGGTTACTGGGGTCCGGGAAGCCGGCAGAAGCCTTTTCGGTGCCACCGTTTCACAGACTCCGCCGGCATTTTCAAGATTTTAAAATCTGGCGCGCTGAAGCCCGCCGGGAAGGGGCGGAGCTTAGCACGCGGCTCACAGCGCCATCTTTTTCTCCTCCACGCGGCTGAAGGAGTCGCTGGGCCGGGACCTCCATCACTCCTCGCAAGTAACGGGGGGCGCAGTGTGGTGCATTTATTATTATTATTTAAAGCAGCGCTGGTCATATATATCCCTTATAGGGATATATGGGCACTGGGGTGTGAGCTGGCATACTCCCTCTGGGTCCTCTATCTGGGCTTCACTGTGGGCCTGTCACCTAGCTGAGACATTCTGAGTGTGTGTCGGTGTGTCGATTAAATATGTCGGCATGTCTGAGGCTGAATGTGATTCACCGGAGGAGGTTGTTGGGGGAGCGGTTGTGGGTCTGGATTTAGGCCTGTCGGCGCAGCCGACACCTGATTTACTCACATTACTAAGTACAATCAATACGACGAATGTAGCTTCTTTATCAAAGAGGTTGGATAAGTCTGAGTCACAGACGCAGGTGTGGAAAAAGTCCATAGAGGAGGCTTTGTCTCAGGTACAGACCCCATCGGGCTCGCCAAAGCGGTCATTTACTCAAGTGGAAGATACTGATACCGACACGGACTCTGATTCTGAGGTCGATTTTTCTGAGGCTGCTTTGCATCCACGTTTAGTGAAGAGTATTCAGTACATGATTGTGGCTATAAAGGATGTTTTACACATTTCTGATGAACCTGTGGTGCAGGAAACAAGGATT
This sequence comes from Pseudophryne corroboree, assembly GCF_028390025.1. NCBI lineage: Eukaryota > Metazoa > Chordata > Amphibia > Anura > Myobatrachidae > Pseudophryne > Pseudophryne corroboree. The sequence continues at coordinate 717,642,487 of NC_086448.1, forward strand.
TGTTTGTTCACAGGGAAAAAACCTGAAGTGAAGTTTCCCCCCTCTCATGAAATGAATACTCTTTGTGAAAAAGCTTGGGAGTCGCCGGATAAGAGGTGGCAGATTCCCAAGAGGATTTACATGGAGTATCCTTTCCCCTCTGATGACAGGGAAAAATGGGAGTCGTCTCCAAATTTTGACAAAGCTCTATCTCGTTTGTCTAAGAAGGTGGCGCTTCCGTCTCCTGAAACGGCAGCTCTCATGGATCCGGCGGATCGCAAGCTGGAGACGTCTCTGAAGTCCATTTTCGCTAATATGGGTGCATAGCTCAGGCCTGCAGTGGCGTCGGTGTGGGTGAGTAGTTCTATTGCTAAATGGGCTGAGAATTTAGCTGCTGATATGGATACCCTTGATAAAGATAATGTTCTTTTGACTCTTGGTTATATCAAGGACGCTGCAGATTACCTGAAGGATGCGGCGAGAGATGTTTGTCTCTTGGGATCAAGAGCCAATGCCATGTCAATATCGGCAAGGAGGGCGTTGTGGATCCATCAATGGAATGCGGATGCCGACTCCAAGAGAGCTATGGAAGCTTTACCCTTCAAAGGTAATGTCTTGTTTGGGGACGGCTTGGCGGACCTGGTCTCTACCATGACGGCAGGTAAGTCCTCTTTTCTTCCCTATGTTCCCACACAACACAAAAAGGCACCACATTAGCAGATGCAGTCCTTTCGTCCCAATAAATACAGGCGTGGAAAAGGTTCGTCCTGCCTCGCTTCTAAAGATAAAGGAAGGGGTAGGAAGTCGCCTGCCGTGTCGGGCGCCCAGGACCAAAAGTCCTCCCCTGCCTCTACCAAGTCCACCGCATGACGCTGGGGCTTCCCGGGGGGAGTCTGGACCAGTGGGGGGCCGTCTCCGAGTCTTCAGTCAGGTCTAGATTCAATCAGGCCTCGATCCTTGGGTCCTAGAGATTGTATCTCAAGGATACAAACTGGAGTTTCGGGAGGTGCCCCCTCACCGGTTTTTCGTTTCGCCCTTACCAGCGTCTCTTCCGGACAGGGAGCTGGTGCTTGCTGCAATACAAAAATTATGTCAACAGAGGGTCATTGTTCCCGTTCCCCCGTCACAACGGGGGGAGGAGTTCTACTCGAGCCTATTTGTTGTGTCGAAACCGGACGGCTCGGTCAGACCGATTCTGAATCTAAAATCCCTCAATCCATACTTGAACGTTTTCAAGTTCAAGATGGAATCTCTTCGAGCTGTGATTTCCAGCCTAGAAGGGGGGGATTGTATGGCGTCAGTCGACATAAAGGATGCCTACTTACACGTCCCGATATTTCCTTCGCATCAGGCCTTCCTCAGGTTTGCGATACAGGATTCTCATTACCAATTTCAGACGTTGCCGTTTGGCATCTCCACGGCCCCGAGGGTTTTCACCAAGGTCATGGCAGAAATGATGGTTGTCCTTCGCAAGCAAGGGGTTACAATTATCCCGTACTTGGACGATCTCCTGATAAAGGCGAGGTCCAAGGAAAGGTTGCTAAGGAGTGTAGATTTGGTGCTGTCGGTGCTACGACAGCACGGTTGGGTGCTAAATTTGCAAAAATCTCAGTTGATTCCGACCACCCGGCTGTCTTTTCTGGGCATGATTCTGGACACGGAGTTGCAGAGAGTATTTCTTCCACAGGAAAAGGCTCTAGAACTGCAGTCGATGGTCAGGGAACTTCTGAGGCCGAAGACTGTGTCCATCCATCAATGTACGCGGGTTCTGGGGAAGATGGTTGCGGCGTACGAAGCCATTTGGTTCAGCAGGTTTCATGCCCGGGTGTTTCAGTGGGACTTGCTGAGCAAATGGATCAGGGTCTCGCCTGCGCATGCACCGGAAGATAAGTCTATCTCCCAAAGCGAGAATTTCCCTCCTGTGGTGGCTACAAGGGTCTCACCTCCTAGAGGGACGCCGGTTCGGTATCCTGGACTGGGTACTTCTGACAACAGATGCAAGTCACCCAAGGCAGGAACTTCCAGGGGAGATGGTCGCTCCAGGAAGCGGGTCTCCACCTAAATGTTCGCGAGAAGCCTTCTTCAGGGTCGATCTGTCCTGGTACAGTCAGACAACATCACAGCGGTGGCACATATCAACCGTCAAGGTGGCACAAGGAGCAGAGCGGCAATGGCGGAGGCCACAAGAATCCTTCACTGGGCGGAACAACACGTGAGCGCTCTTGCAGCGGTTTTCCTTCCGGGAGTAGACAACTGGGAAGCAGACTTCCTCAGCAGACACGATCTCCATCCGGGAGAGTGGGCTCTTCATCAAGAGGTGTTTGCAGAAGTGACAAAGTGTTGGGGACTCCCTCTGATAGACATGATGGCGTCTCATCTCAACAAGAAGCTCCCGAGGTATTGTTCCAAAGGTACTGGGGATCATTCGGCGAGCAAGGGTTCAGGCGATTCTCGTCGTTCCAGATTGGCCAAGAAGGGCCTGGTACCCGGATCTTCAGGAATTACTTGTGGAAAATCCTTGGCCGCTTCCTCTAAGAGAGGACCTGTTGTTGCAGGGTCCATGCGTGTTTCCAGACTTACCGCGGCTGCGTTTGACGGCATGGAAGTTGAGCGCCAGATCTTAGCTCGTAAAGGTATTCCCGGGGAGGTCATTCCTACTCTCCTCAAGGCTAGGAAGGAGTTTACGGCGAAGCATTATCACCGTATTTGGAAGAAGTATGTTTCCTGGTGTGAGACTAAAAGGGCTCCTGCGGAAGAATTTAATTTGGGGCGTTTTCTCCACTTTTTGCAGGCTGGTGTAGATGCAGGCCTGAAGTTGGGCTCCATCAAGGTGCAGATTTCGGCATTGTCTATTTTCTTTCAAAGGGAATTGGCTGCCCTCCCAGAGGTTCAGATGTTTGTGAAAGGAGTTTTGCATATCAATCCTCCGTTTGTGCCTCCTGTGGCCCCATGGGATCTTGATGTGGTCTTACAGTTTCTCATGTCTTCCTGGTTTGAGCCTTTGCGTAAGGTTGAGTTGAAGTTTCTCACCTGGAAGGTAGACATGCTGATGGCGCTGGCATCTGCCAGGCGAGTGCCTGAGTTGGCGGCCTTATCTCATAAGAGCCCGTACTTGATCTTTCATTCAGATAGGGCAGAATTGAGGACTCGTCAACAATTTTTACCAAAGGTGGTGTCTTCGTTTCACATTAACCAACCTATTGTGGTACCGGTGGCTACAGATGCTGTGGCAGTTCCAAGGTCTCTGGATGTAGTGAGGGCTTTGAAGATCTACGTCGCCCGTACGGCTGTTGCCAGGAAAACTGAGGCGCTGTTTGTCCTGTATGCTTCCACCAAGATTGGTCATCCTGCTTCAAAACAGTCTATTGCACGCTGGATTTGTAGTATGATTCAGCAGGCTCATTCTTCGGCCGGGTTACCGGTGCCGAAGTCAGTGAAAGCTCATTCTACCAGGAAAGTGGGCTCGTCTCGGGCGGCTGCCCGGGACGTCTCGGCTTTACAGCTTTTCCGAGCGGCTACCTGGTCAGGTTCAAACACTTTTGCTAAGTTCTATAAGTTTGATACCCTGGCTGATGAGGACCTTGCGTTTGCTCAGTCGGTGCTGCAGAGTCGTCCGCACTCTCCCGCCCGGTCTGGAGCTTTGGTATAAACCCCAAGGTCCTTTTGGAGTCCTCAGCATCCTCTAGGACGTAAGAGAAAATAGGATTTCGGTACTTACCGGTAAATCCTTTTCTCCTAGTCCGTAGAGGATGCTGGGCGCCCATCCCAGTGCGGACTGTTTCTTGCAGTGTTATCTTGTCGGTTCACTTAGTTTATACACGGGTTGTGTATTTCTGGTTTCAGCTTGTTGCTATTGTTTTTTCATACTGTTATCTGGTTTACTGTTACTCCGGTTGTACGGTATGGTTGTGATGTGGGCTGGTATGTTTGTAGCCCTTAGTTTACACAAAAATCCTTTTCTCGAAATGTCCGTCTCTCCTGGGCACAGTTCCTATAACTGAGGTCTGGAGGAGGGGCATAGAGGGAGGAGCCAGTTCACACCCTGTTTTAAGTCTTTTCAGTGTGCCTAAGCTCCTGCGGATCCTGTCTATATCCCATGGTCCTTTTGGAGTCCCCAGCATCCTCTACGGACTAGGAGAAAAGGATTTACCGGTAAGTACCAAAATCCTATTTTTTTTACTGTGGTGGCCAATGTTTCTCATATATTACTCATGGAGGCCAATGTGTTTGGTTATTTACCGTGGGGGCTAATGTGTTTTATTTTCCTGCAGTTAGTCAACGGGGGGAGGGCGGCGGCGGGAGGATCTCTGAGTAACCCTAACCCCCAGCCCCGACAGTCAGTCAGTCGTGACCGGTGAAGGGGGGGGGGGGGGGGGGGCTGACTAACCGTGCTATGAGGCCCCAATGTGCATAGCTACGCCCCTGTGCTAGAGCATTAGTGTATAAACATGAATTGGGCCCTATGTCCTCAAGGTCCCCTAACAATTCATTTTCCAGACTATATGTGGAGCTTTTAAAATGTGTAATTTAGTACTGAATATACCTGTACACCAAGCTTGGCCACACCCCTCTTATGTGCTTTGTAGACATGTCCATTCCCACTATGAAGCCCTATATCTAGGGTGGAGGGACTAAGAGTACGTTGGGACAGGCATCAATGCAGCCTGAATATGTTGTTTTCACTATATGGAAAACAAAACATTGTACAGAATGTTAGATACACTATGATTGAGAGTGTATCTAACAAATTAGACACACTGGCTGTTTCTAAGAATAAACTGCCTCTTGTGCCTGTTACTGTCTATGCATTCAGAGTTTGACCTTTTCTTTATTATTTAAATAATATACTGTATTTATCTCTCCATTATTAAAAAGTTACAATAAGTATAACAGACATTAATCAGTTTTCACTTTGCTTTTTCTAGATGTACACTGTATTTCCTTTTAGATATTTGAATTTATTTTATTACAGATTTTCACTTGCCCTTCTCTAACATATAAAAATACAGACTTGTTCCCCCTGTTTAACGTTTAAAGAAAGTGATTCGTAGCAATTACAGTACCTACAGCAGAATATAATTGCCTTGGGAATTCAACTCTTGAACGTAAAATGCTTAAATTGCATGTGTGTATTTTAAGTCAATTTTGCTTTGTACAGCAACATGTCAATTTTCTTAAGGGAAATTCAGAGCATGAACCGCAATTGTAGTTTATATAGGGTATATCAGGTTACTTAATTTGAAACTTCATTTAAGGGTGAAATGGGAGATAAAATAGCCCAAGGCAAAATAACATGTATGTAGGAGGGAATTTCAGCTGAAATACAAAAGTGAAGGGAAAATGTTGGCCAATTTTGTTGCCATTGTATAGCCATCGGAGTAAGAGTTCTCCTTGTATAATGTTATTAATTAAATAAAAAAATCCATTGCTAATTTTAACTTGCAATACCATGGTTTAACTGAATGACTTACTATTAAATGACTGTAAACATAGAACAGAACCACAGTTTACAGTGCATACTGTAGTTTTTATTCAACTGGCATGCGTAGTACGATTCTATCATAGCGCCATCTGGTGGCAGAAAAAGGTATTCCAGGAAATTTCGAACACGATGCAATGTGATGTGTTTACTTACAGTCAATCTGCATTGTATGAATGAAGTTGTGCATTGTTATATACTGTATGTTAGTATAATGTTAACTACATCTGTATAATAACAAATAACAGTTTAAAATCCTTAAAATAGAGCGGTTGGAGCTATTCCAGTCTGGTGTAAAGCATTGAAGACAAAAGTTAAAGCTTTAGTTTTGTACTGCCCTTTCTGTTGTGGGACACATACAGTATGATGGGCAGGTAGCACATTGCAATGTAAAAGAACATTCTCAGCAAAACCTATACAGAGACCGAACTTCAAAAATTCCAATAAAAGTATTTCTTAGACATCGGGCAGGATGTAATGACACCCTAGTTTGGCGGATTTGCAGGAAGCCGTCCGAACTCGGACGTTTTTGTAAAGGGCAATCACTTACAAGGCAAACCCATGCCTTGTAAGTGATTGCCCCTTGGAAAAAAAAAGTCCAAGTTCGGCTGGAATCCTGCACGTCCGTTGAACTTGGGCGTCATTGCATCCAGTCCTTTAACACCATCTACTTTCCATTTAGCAGTAACAGTACTGATTAAATGACCTCTGCTGAAGGGAAGCAGTTTCCTGGCTGCCACGATCCTGATGGTCAGGATACTGATGCCACAATCCCAACAGCCAAGGGAAACCCAGCAGTCGGAATCCCAACCGGGGCCCGGAATCCCCACTCAAGGGGTTGTCCACGCCACCCCCCGAGGGGGAATAAATTAGTGTGGGCCCGATGGGTGGTCAGCGCAGCGGGCCCGCAAGGAGACGTGCTGCACTCACCATCAGGATCCCACCTGTCAGGATACTGGCATCGGTCCCATACTGAATCCCTGCTGAGTATCTACAGTATCTACAGCTACAGTATCCAAAGTATCCAAAGGAAAATACTGACTTTCTTCTTTCATTATAATACACAATAGTTTATATAAAAAATTGTTCAACTCAATACATTTTTATATAGAGAGAAAAAGAGAGAGAGAACGAAAGAGAGAGAGAGAGAGAGAGAGAGAGAGAGAGAGAGCATCCAATATAGTGAAGGACAAACAGCCACTATGGTAATTAAAATAGCTGAAAACGAGAGGCAATTACAGCATGCAGAACACATCTTCAATTTAACACTGATTATTTCCTCCCTGGAATACCTAATGATGTCATTCATTAATTATCTCTCAATCTTAGCACATAACACCCTTCCCGAAACTATTCCCAGTCTTTACTGTAAATGACACAGAAACATATATTTCTGCTGATGTAATAATCCCCACTTACAGGTTAGAAATCAGGTCACTTTTACTAAATTTAAATAGAGAACTTTTTAATCCAAAAATCCACACAATAAAAGTTCACCAAATATGGATCATGGCAGCTGATGAATAATGTGCTATACTGTATTGTGAAAATGTAAATATAATATATTGCTTTATGGTACATATTTATTACTAGGAAATTTAAGGTACCACTGTTGTGTGCCAAATGTTTAGCCCCAGGAACTAACCAATCACATGTAGTTTCATGTTTAATGGATTTGCTGCTGGCTGAATGTGATGCACATTGCACAGTGGACTGTTCCGTGTCAGAGCAGTATGCCTGTTTTTAGTAGGACCACTGTGCCTTCAATCAGCCAGGAATTTGTAATTCCATACATGTACATTTCTACAATGTTAACATAGCTTAATTACAAGACAAATGAAAAATATACACTGGAACTCACCTGGGACAGTGTGAAGTTGGAGATTGGAACGGACACAGCTGTTCCACTGTTGTTTCACATGTCACGGCCTGAACTACAGAAACAAGGGGGATATGTAATTATGTATCATATTTATATGTGATAGCTTAATACATAGCGCTTTTGCTGAATGAAAATACTTACATGATACTTTGGAGACTGTAAAAGAATTAGCAGACTGGTATTTGCTGTTGGGAAAAAAAATACAGATTTACAAGGTTGCCGCAATATTTACACACAGAGCAAACTACATTTTTAACTGTAGGTTTGTCAAATGCGACAACACATGGGCTGAAAAGATTATGGGGGGCATTCAATTAGTGACATTTTTTCAACCAGTCGAAAAAACGGCACTTTTCACCCGTTTTTAGGTCTAATTGACATTAGACCTATTCAATGCCCGCGCTGTTTTTTCGACTGGTCGAAAAATCTGCACAGGCGAAAACCACGTGGATCGGCGAATTTGCCGCCGATCCACGTGTTTTGTTGAATTTGCAGGCATTTTTCACAGTTTTTTTGTCCTTTTTCTCCCATGCCGATTCAACACAGAGAATAAACTGAAAAGGCATGGTGAAAATGGACCAAAAAACAGGTGAAAACGCCAGCTATTTGAATACCCACACGTCGAATTAGTGTTGATTTTCTGACTATCCGAAAACTCGCCACTAATTGAATATCCTCCTCTATAGTATCAGAAAGGAAGACTAATGTTTTATATTTATTAACAGAATTATGTGGTTTATGGCAATAATACTAGATAAAGGGGTCTTTGTACTAAGCCTTGGAGAGAAAAAGTACCAACTAACCAGCTCTTGTCATTTTTCAAACCAAGGGGTCTTTGTACGAAGCCTTGAAGAGAGATAATGTACCAGCCAATCAGCTCCTAACTGCTATTTAAGAGGCTGTGTTTGAAAAAAATGTCAGGAGCTGATTGGCTGGTACTTTATCTCCATCCACTTTATGCCTCTCTTAGTACATAGACCCCCAAGCCTGTAACAAAGCAGTTAGGAGCTGATTGGTTGGTACTTTATCTTCGTCAACGTTTTTTCTCTCCAAGACTTAGTACATCGACAGTCGACACCAAAGCAATAAAACTAACAGTAATAAAAAGAGTTGACAGTATCTGATTGCTGGTAATTATCTTATTAACTTTATACTGATAAAGGAACACAGGACAACTCAGAAGGAAGCAGAGCATACATGTTTAGGGCACTGTATATTACTAGTAGTACATTTTGGAAGTATCTGGTCCACAGAGCCCTAGTACTAGTGACCTTTCTTTGGGCGAGATGTACAGTACTAAGGGGTCTATTTACTAAGCCTTGGATGGAGATAAAGTCGCTGAAGATAAAACACCAGCCAATCGGCTACTAACTGCTATGCCACAGGCTGTGTTTGAAAAATGACAGGAGCCGATTGGCTGGTACTTTATCTCCAGCGACTTTTTCTCCATCCAATGCTTAGTAAATATACCCCTTAGTCTTGCAAAGTGATACAGTGGAGAGAGATAAAGAAACAGTGAATCAGCTCCTAGCTGCAATGTTACAGGCTGTGTTTGAAAAATGACAGGAGCTGGTTGGTTGGTACTTTATCTTATCACTCTCCCAAGCTTAGTACAATTGCCCCTTAAAGTGTTACTACAAACGGGTTGGGATCCCGTCAGTTAGGATCCCGGTGGTCAGAATGCTAACGCCGGGATCCCAACCGCCAGAATGCTGGCAGGGGGGGCGAGCGCAATGAAGCTCTTTGCAGGTTCGCTGTGCTCGTCACAGGTTCTATACCCACTCCATGGGTGTCGTGGACACACAGGAGTGGGAATAGTTGTGGCGGCGCTGCCTGCATTCTGGCGGTCAGGATCCCGGCATCAGTATTCTAAACGCCGGGATCCTGACTACATCCCCTACAAACTAGTCATCTCTATCAGTCTTAGGGCCTACTTCAGACTGGATCGCTGTGATCACCTCTGTCTGATTGACAGGCAAAGGTGGTCGCGGGGTGGCAGGCGGTGTGCCACCGGCGATAAAACGCTGTTGGTGCAGTGCAGTCTATATAGCGCAGATGTGTCCGGACCGTTGCGGGGGCGGGCCATGGCAGCTGTGTGACGTCACACACAGTCGGTGCGACCCGGGACACGACGAGTAGCCGCCTACCAGCGCAGCTAGTCTGCACAGACAGGGAGCTACTCGGTGGATGCGAAAGCATTGCTGCCATGCCTTTCTTTTCAGATGGATCACTTGTATCTAGTATATTGCTTGTGCAAGTGCATGCTGATAATGATGACTGACATGTAATCAAACATACAGATAAGGGCAATGCAGTCAGATAGATGCATACAACTCTGCATATACATGCCACCAAACTGTCCCGACTCCAGCGGAGATGGGGTTGGGGGGGTTGGGGGAGCCTTTGATCACCGCTGCTCTGCCCTGCAAAGCAGTGAGTGATCCTTGAATAGATGCCGTGAGCATGCGAACAGTGCAGGGAGGTGAGGCTAAGGTTGCCCAGCTGTCAGGGAGCTCTGGGTATGTCCTCAAAATGATGAAAACAGTCACGTGACAAAGTCATGCCCACTCACAAATGAGACCATGACCCCCACCTGAGGCCATGCCCCCTTTTCAGAAGAGCGCACGAAGGTCCTAGATACCTATAAACAAAAGTTGGGAGGTATGCATATGTGTGAATATCCACATGCATGATGCTGGCCAAACTCAGACTTTTTTTTAAAGGGGCAATCATGTATAAGGCTAAACCATGCCATGTACATGATTGCCTCTTTAAAAAAAAGTCTGAGTTCGGCTGGCATCCCGCATGTCCGCCAAACTCGGACTTCTTTACATCCCGCCCTTGGGGTGCAACTCTGTCACATAGCCTAATGAGGTTAGAGATGAATAATGTCCATATCCTTTTTACAGTTTGTGTCTCAATAGAACAACTCACCCAATTGACTGTACGCCATTTCTGTAGGATTTTATAAAATAATTTTTTCTCCCTTGCCTCGTAACATCTACCCATCCACCTTCATTGTCTATTATGCCAGAGTGTATAGCCGCTCGGCAAATGCTTGATTGCTGGAACAAAAAAAAAGGATTTTTTTTTTATTGAATCTAATCCAATAAACAGACGATATTTTCACTAAGATTAATCTTTTAAACATTGTAAAATTGACTGTACAGATACAGCATGTCCTCATACGTCTTGCTTCAACACGCCATGCAGCGCGAGATGTCGACAGGTCCTGTGCAAATCTGCTAACGTTGTCTGTTTTGCCAAAGATGCATCTTAGTCACAACACAATGTGACTAGGACACACAAGGAAACTGCTGATTAATGTGATATATGACACTTGTATATTGTGTGTGACAGGTCTGTATACGGAGCAGAATAGAACGTCTATTAGAAAAAGCTGTCGCTGCTACATTGTACCACTTCCTGATTCAGAGACTTGAGGGTCTATTTACTGAGCCTCGGCTCGAGATAAAGTGAACGGAGATAAAGTATTAGCCAATCAGCTCCTAACTGTCAAGTCACAGGCTTTATTTGAAAAATGGCACTTAGGAGCTGATTGGCTTGTACTTTATCTCCACTTTATCACCGTCCAAGGCTTAGTAAATAGACCCATCAGTCGCACACATATACCAGTGTCATATATCAAATTAATCAGCACAGCATTGTCGATAAAAAAGGGAGCAAAAAAAGATGCCCAATGCTACAAGATTCTCATGCGACAAGCGGTGCTGATTGGCGTGACTGCAGCAAAGATGTTTGAGCACACATCTATATATCACAGTGGTAGGTAATATGTGGCACTCCGGCTGCTGTGGAACTACATGTCCCAGCATGTCCTGCCACAGATAAATCCTGCAGAAACTGTATCAAAGCATGCTGGCAGTGCCATAACTAGACATTTTAGCGCTGTGTGCAACGGCATCGGCAAAATAGGGGCAATATATAGGGGTGTGGCTTCATGGGGAAGGGGTGTGGCCACAAAATAATACCAATTCATATTACGGTGCACAGTAGTCTCCATTATTCAAATTACACTGCACAGTAGCGCCACTACACCAGGTAGATCCCCTTTTACACATTATGGCGGACAGATTCCCCTTTTTACACATAATGGCAGACAGCTTCCCATTTTTACACATTACGGCAGACAGCGTCCACCTTTTTACACATTACGGCAGACAGCGTCCACCTTTTACACATAACTGCAGACAGTGTCCCCTTTTTACACATTACGGCAGACACAATAGATAGATAGACAGACAGACAGACAGAATAGATGATACTTACTTTCTCTCCGCTGGCTCAGGCAGTCAGGCAGATCCCGGGCAGGGAAGAAGGAGGAGGAGGGAGGGGGACTTGGGAACTGCAGCAGCGCAGTGTAATTGGTGGTGGCACCGCTGCAGCTGTCCTTCTCCTTCCACATAGGCTGGCTGCCGCTGTGAATGCTGGTATGAGGGAAGCGCATCCCAGCATTCACAGCAGCGGTGGCCAGCCTATGTGGAAGGAGAGGGACAGCTGCAGTGGCGCCACCACCAATTACACTGCGCTGCTACGGCTCCAGAGTCCCCCTCCCTCCTCCTCCTCTTCCCCTGCCCTCGGAGTTGCACCTCTCCTTGCTCAGGCGGCTTGTAATGAGTCAGTTTGACTCATTACAATGCCGCTGATTAAAGTCATAGGGATGCGGCCAGTTGCGCCCTCAGGGCGACTGTGCTGTGTGCCAGGCACACCTGGCACACACGTTGTTACGGCCCTGCATGCTGGAATGTGTAGTTCCACGGCAGCTGGAGTTCACAGGTTGCCCACCCCTGGTCTATCATTTTCAATGCTACTTTTAAATAAAAAAGGAGATTTATGGTAAGATTTACCATTCTGCGAGGTACAATGGATTACACAGGGAATAACATCGGTGTGTAGAGTTGGCTTTTGATCCAAGGCACCAACAGGCTAAAGCTTTGATTGCTCCCAGGATGCACTGCATCGCCTCCCCTATAGCCCCGCCTCCAGGCACTGGAGCTCAGTTTCGTTAACCAGTCCAATGCAGTAGCAGGTAAGAGAGACGGTAGATGTTAGTCACATAGACCCACATTCTCACGACAGGAGAAGGGATTAGCGTCTAATGCCATACAAACCCAAAGAAGATAAGTGCGTCAGGGTGGGCGCCCTGTGGAATCCAGTGTACTTCGCAGAAAGAGATTTAACAATGGTAAGTCTTACCATAAATCTCCTTTTCTGCAGTGGGGTACACTGGTATTCCACAGGGACTAACATCGAGGATGTCCAAAAGCAGTTCCTCATGGGAGGAGATGCACTGTAGCAGGCACAAGAACCCGCCGTCCAAAAGAAACATCCTGGGAGGTGGAAGTATCAAAGGCATAGAACCTGATGAACGTGTTAACTGAGGACCACGTAGCCGCCTTGCACAATTGTTCTGCGGACGCACCAAGAAGAATGGGCCTTAATAACAGCAGGAGCTGGGAGACCAGCCTGCGCATAGGCTTGTGCAATCACCATTCTAATCCATCTGGCCATGGTCTGCTTATTTGCAGGCCAGCCACGTTTGTGAAAACCAAAAAGTACAAAAAGGGAGTCTGACCTCCTGATAGAGGCAGTCCTTTCCACATAAACACGGTGCCCCCGTACCACATCCAAAGATCTTTCTTTGGATGACAAACCAGAAGAGATAAAGGCCGACAACTCAATCTCCTGGTTAAGGTGAAAAGAAGATACCACCTTAGGCAAATAACCTGGGCGAGTTCGAAGAACTGCCCGGTCACGGTGAAAAATCAGAAAGGGTGGATGACAGTACAGGCAACAGCCAATAGAAATACGACCTTAAGCATACGGAATTTTAGGTCCACAGACTCAAGAGGTTCAAATGGAGACTCTTGTAGGGCATTCAGAACAACAGACAGATCCCATGGAGCCAAAGGAGGGAAATAGGGAGGTTGAATCCATAGAACACCCTGAGTGAAAGTGTGAACGTCAGTAAGAGACGCAATTTTTATCTGAAACCAAACTAACAAGGACCTTGAGGGAGGCCAGATAAAGGCCCAAGTCTAGGCCTTGTTGTAGAAAAGCCAGAAGCCTGGATGTTCTGAAAGTATATGCATCATAATTCTTAGCAGCACAACAGGTGAAGTAAGAATTCCAGACCCTATAATAAATCCGAAGCTGGTTTACGGGCCTTCAACATAGTTTGAATGACTGCCTCAGAGAATCCTTTTGTTCTCAGTAGTGAAGCTTCAAGAGCCACGCCATCAAAGACAGTTTGGCCAGGTCCGGGTAGACACAAGGGCCCTAAACGAGGAGGTCTGGGCATTGAGGAAGTAGAAGGAGGACGCTCTATCGAGAGACCCTGCAGGTCTGAGATCCAATGCGGTCTGAACCACGCTGAAACTACTAGAAGTAGAATTCCTCCTTCTTACTTGAACTTCCGTAGTACCCTGGGCAGGAGTGACACTGGAGGGAACACGTATGGCAGCCGAAAATTCCATGGAATTGCCAATGCATCCACGAACGCTGCTTGAGGATCCCTTGTTCTTGCTCCGAAGACCGGAACCTTGTGATTGTGTCGAGACGCCATCAGGTCTACATCTGGTAGGCCCCACTTGTCCACTAGGAGTTGAAAGACTTCTGGATGTAGACTCCAGTCTCCGGCATGCACGTCCTGACGACTGAGGAAGTCCGCTTCCCAGTTGAGGACTTCTGAAATGAACACTGCCGATATGGCTGGCAGATGGCATTCCGCCCATTGGAGGATTTTTGACACTTCTATCATTGCCATGCGGCCTCGAGTGCCGCCTTGATGATGTTTGTACGCCACCGTGGTGGCGTTGTCTGACTGTACTTGAACAGGCCTGTTCTGTACCAGTGGTAGGGCCAATGTCAACGCATTGAACACTGCCCGTAATTCCAGAATGTTTATCGGGAGGAGAGATTCCTCCCTGGTCCACCGACCCTGGAGAGAGTGTTGCTCCAACACTGGACCCCAACCTCGAAGAATGGCGTCCGTTGTCAGGAGGACCCAGTTGGAGATCCAGAAGGGACGGCCCCTGCTCAACTGTTGGTCCTGTAGCCACCAGCTCAACGACAGACGAACCTCCGGATCATGTGAGCCCTGATCCGATGAGGCAGGCCGTCCCACTTGGAAAGGATTAACCTCTGCAGAGGGCGGGAATGAAATTGAGCATACTCTTCCATGTTGAAAGCCGACATCATGAGACCTAGTACTTACATGGGCGAGTGTATCGACACTCTCGGGCGAGAGAGGAAGTATCCGATCCTGTCCTGAAGATTTAGGACTTTCTCTGGAGACAGAAACAGTCTTTGGCTGTGTGTGTCCAGCAGCGCTCCCAGGTGCACCATGCTCTGAGCAGGGACCAGCAAGGACTTTTTCCAGTTGATAAGCCACCCGTGGGCTTGTAGGAATTGGACCGTCTGTTCCAGATGACTGAGGAGGACATCTTGGGAGTTCGCCAGGATCAGCAAGTCGTCCAGATATGGCAGGATCCTGATTTCCTGACGACGAAGATGGGCCGTCATGACAGCCATTACCTTGGTGAAGATCCAAAGGGCCGTGGTCAATCCAAATGGCAGGGCCTGGAAATGACAATGTAGGTTGCCAATAGTAAACCGCAGATATTGCTGATGCGACATGGAAATAGGAATATGCAGGTAAGCATCCTGTATGTTCAGGGATACCATATAGTCCATGGGTTCCATTGCCAGTACAATAGAGCGCAGTTTCCATACAAACCTGTTCAATGATTTCAGATTGAGGATAGACCGGAAAGACCCATTTGGTTTCGGGACTAGAAACGGGGTCGAATAGTAACCCCTGCCTCTCTGAGACAGGGGTACTGGCACTACCACTCCTGTTTCCAGGAGGGATTGTACAACCAGGTGTAGAGCTTGCGCTTTCAATGGACCCAAAGGGATAACTGTTGAACAGAATTGGTGAGGGGGACGACTCTTGAAAGAGATCGCGTACCCGTGAGCGATAACTTCCAACACCCAGGCGTCTGAAGTGGTCTTTAACCAGGCCTGGGCAAACTGCAGAAGTCGGTCTCCCACCCTGGGGTCCCCCAGGGGGAGGCCCGCCCTGTCATGCAGCAGGCTTTTCTTGTTTTGCAGCAGGCTGATGGGCGGCCCAGGATTGTTTAGATTTAGGCTTAGTGGTTTTGGAAGCACGAACCTGTCGTGGATACGCTTGACCCTTTGCTTTCCCTGGAGGTCGAAAGGAACGAAAGGTTGTGATTTTAGCCTTCAGAGCAGAAGCATTAGTATTAGGGAGACATGCAGTCTTGGCCTAAGCCAAGTCAGTTACGATCTTGTTCTGATCCTCCCCAAATAGGATGTCTCCCTTAAAAGGGAGCACCTCCAAGGTCTTTTTGGAGTCCAGGTCCACCTTCCAGGACCTCAACCACCTAATTCGAAGAGCCAGGATAGACGTAGTAGAAGCCTTGGCTGCCATTACTCCTGCGTCAGAGGCCGCCTCCTGAATATAATGGGAGGCTGTGGTAATATAAGACGGATATTGCCTGGCGGTGACAGAAAAATCCTGAGGTAGCTCATCTTCAACTGCCTGAACCCAAGCTTTAATTCCTTTTGCAGCCCAAGAGGCTGCCATAGTGGGTCTATGCACAGCACCGGTAAGAGTGTAAATAGACTTCAAGCAACCCTCCACACGCTTATCCGTCGGTTCCTTTAGCGAGGTGACGGTGGTGACAGGCAGAGTTGAGGACACCACAAGACGGGCAACATGAGAGTCCACCGGCGGTGGAGTCTCCCATTTGTTACTCAACCCCGCAGGGATAGGGTAACGAGCTAGCATCTTCTTGGACAGGAAAAACTACTTTCCTGGAGACGCCCATGATTCCTCACGTATTTCAATTAAATCGTCAGAGTGTGCTAAGACTACCTTAGCATCCTTCTGACATTTGAATTTATCAGGTTTCTTAGACGTAGAAGCGGGTTCAGCATCATCCTCCATTTGGAGAATCAGCTTAATAGCCTTCACTAGGTCAGGAACGTCAACCTGTATTATAGAATCCTCATCAGAAGCAATTGTATCAGTGTCTGATGGATCAGTATATTCCCCATCTTCATCAGAAGAATTGTCAGAAATATTAGTGGATTGGGAGGAAGAAATGGCCCGCTTAGAGGACCCCTTAGCCCCTTTCGAGGGGCGAGGGATAGGTTGAGCAATCAAAGATTGATATCGTTTTTGCACCTGAGTAGATAGTGAATCTGCCTATGGTGGGTTCACCACAGGGACAATATGTGGCTGTAATGGCACAGGAGGGCCCACAGGGGGCGTGAGACGCATCACCAGTGTAGATAGCATATTTGAAAATGCTTCCCAGGGTGGTTCCTGAGCGGCCACAGGTGCTGCGGGCTGGCTGGGAGAAGTATGACACTGAGTGCCTGAACCAGTAGCTAAAACTTCCCCGTCAGGTAAATCCGTGTTGCAAGCACTGCATGATGCAGGTGCGTCCGCAGATTTCCCGCCCTCTGTAGAAGACATTATAAGGAATGTAGCCCTAGAGCGTGACAGTACAATATAGCCAGAAAAATATAATACCTGCAAATAACTCCCTGTGTTATGTGACAGCAAATACCAAGCACAAATATATATATATATATATATACAGTATGTGTGTGTGTGTGTGTGTGTATATATATATATATATATATATATATATATATATATATATGTATATGTATATGTATATCCGTACGGTGTAGTTGGCACTCAAATACAAATCATATGACCGGGGTGCCCTCCTTCAAATGTACAAGGTAAAATGGCCTGCAATGATGGGAGACGAAGTCCACTGCCCCCGTATCACAAAACCAGGCGGCACTCCACGGATTTTAATGAAAGCAATAAAAAAATGTATGAATCATACAGCATGAAGGTCCGACGTTTCAACACTGCAGCGGGTGTTTTTTCAAGGACACATGGTGAAGCAAACAGTGTTAAAACAATTCTTACCTTAAATACTTTACACACGCCATACACGTTATTGGAAACTTTATTCTGTTTCCTCTTAGTGATTCATCTGTCACTTTTGTATTTGTCACTTTATTCCTCACTATGTATATTGTACTTAATGGTTTCTTTGTATCTCACATTCCAGTGCATCAATAGGACGCGCCGGGCAGTTTGTTGACTGGTTGCCCGGCAACGGTGACGTCATTCTACGCGGCCAGACGCTGGCGCCGCTGGAGACTCTCCCGCCCTCTGCACCCGTTTGGTTGCACCGGCGTATGTAAAGTATTTAAGGTAAGAATTGTTTTAACACTGTTTGCTTCACCATGTGTCCTTGAAAAAAACACCCGCCGTGGTGTTGAAACGTCGGACCTTCATGCTGTTTGATTCATAAAATTTTTTATTGCTTTCATTAAAATCCGTGGAGTGCTGCCTGGTTTTGTGATATGGGGGCAGTGGACTTTGTCTCCCATCATTTCAGGCCATTTTACCTTGTATATTTGAAGGAGGGCACCCCAGTCATATGTTGGTATTTGAGTGCCAACTACACTGTACGGATATAGAACTGGGTTGTGCAATCATCCCTAAAGAAGTGTGGCACCGCATCATTTATTTTTCATTGCATTGAAAGACATCCATTACCTCTTTTGCACCTTTGAAAAGCAAGCATTTGTTTTTTATTTTTTTACCTTGCTGTGACATTCAGTACACTGGAAACATTATCAGATCATCATGGATCCTATGGAACCCACTGCTACTAGCACACTGGACTCGGAATATGTTCTCATCTATACAGATGCTGAAGCTTCAGACATTCTGTTCAAAGAAGATTTCCTCACCAATCAAGACAACACTTCAGCAGATGAAGTGTATCACCACTTGTTACGATTAAAGAAAAAAGAGACGGATTACTTGTTGCACGGAACTTCATTATCCGACTACAATCGTGCCAAAAAGATCCCATGAGGCTTTCTGGTCAAAAACATTCCCACCATTGGCCGCAGTAATATGGACTTTTGCAGGAAATGGACTTCGATATTAAACAAATGCAGCATGGATTTGATGCTCCTTGTAATCGAAGAATCCGGGAAAGAACTTACCAGATATCGTTCCAACATTGCATCATATGAAGTGGCTAATAGATCATTACTTGATGATGCTTCACATCAGGCCAAATGGGATAAGTTGATTGTTCAAGTCAATAATTACAAGCGTGAGTTGAGTCAGTATAAAAAGAGCAAATTACAAGTCGTGTTGGCTGACTATGAAGAACACAAGGTTTACCATTGGTTGCATGGCTCAGAAACCACGCACCCAAGGTTTACCAACAAATGTCAATCTTGGAGAAATAAGCCATACAAGAATCCCAAAAGACTGGATTCTGACAACAGCGACAGTGATTTTTTAGTCCAGGACTCAGACGACGCGAAAATCACCCAACAGAACTACTCCTCGAGCAGTGACCCGGGGAAAAGTCGACACCCCCCCTACCAGCACACACGAAGGGGGAAACAAAACCAGAGGATCTACAAAACCACCTGCCGGCAACAAAAACAAAAAGAAAACACCAACTTAATCTTTAATTTATCGTCCAGACCATTATCTTCTGATGAAACGAGGCTGTTAAATAAGGGACTGTCATTCATACCCACCAACAAACACGACACATTTAAATGGCGCACTGAACAGTATCGCTTTGAAAGGTTACTAAGGTTGCGTGAATTTTTTCAACATCAACCCAGGGCTGTTAAATAAGGGACTGTCATTCATACCCACCAACAAACACGACACATTTAAATGGCGCACTGAACAGTATCGCTTTGAAAGGTCACTAAGGTTGCGTGAATTTTTTCAACATCAACCCAGCGATGGTTTACAGAAGGCCACATTTACTAAATCCACCTCCACATTTGATTCACAGAGCACAAATGCGTCAATTAAATCGTTCTCCAGGTTGCTTGACTGTGCCGTCAACAAATATGAGATGGCACAACCAAAGATTTTTCCCAATCTTTCCAATTGCGAACAAACTGCTTTAAAAACACTATCACAGGATCCTACCATCATTGTCCGCCCAGCCGACAAAGGCGGTGCGATAATCATCCAGGACAAGATCCAATATATTAAAGATCTAGATGATTTATTATCTGACAACACCACTTATAGGAGACTTCCAGGCAATCTGACTGCCCGGTATAAATTGGAAGTGGACAAAATCCTCTCATTAGCACATAATCAAGGCAAAATTGATGAGAAAAGCAAGACTGGATTGATTCAAAAATATCCCAAAGTGCCTGTGATTTATTCCTTGCCGAAGATCCACAAGGATGCCAAAAAAACGTAGATAAGACCCATTACTTCAGCTAGGGACTCTTTATATTATCCAATTTCAAAGTTCCTTGATCTTATGGTGCAACCTTTGGTCATCAAGCAAACTACACACCTGAGAGACACAACAGATCTTTTGAACATTCTTACTGCTATAGACGTACTCCCTGTTGATACAATTATGTGCACCATGGATGTGAAGAATTTATATTCTGTGATTCCACACATGGAAGGGTTGGCCATTATGAAATCCTTTCTGGAAAGCAACAATTTCCAATTGATGGACATTGACCTATTCATTACTCTGCTTAAGCTGACACTTCAACGCAACTACTTCTTGCACAACGGAACAAATAACAGGCTCTGCCATGGGTTCTTGCATAGCACCGTCGCTAGCAAATGTATACATGTTCGCTAAAGAACAAGAGTTGTTTTTCTCGAATCCCTCGATCAGCACCAATATCTTTTTATACAAAAGGTATATTGATGACCTGATCCTTTTCTGGACTGGCGATGAGGATAGTCTGAAACAACTACTCTTGTCCATCAACCTGGTTGATTCACCAATTCGATTCACTCATCAATATAGTAAAGAAGTGATACATTATTTAGACGTCTCAATTGCCATCAAAGATTGCCATATACATACTGCTGTCTATCACAAACCGACAGATCGGAACACACTTCTTGAGCATTCAAGTTTCCACCCGCCGGCCTTAAAAGCAGGACTTCCTAAGTCCCAGATGACCAGGGTGGCACGGATTACCAGCAATCCGGATGAGTTGGATAAGGCATTGACACAGGTGGTGGACAAATTTAAAGTCAGGGGTTATATTTTGAAGTAACCCCGGGCAACTTTATTACAGCTGAAAATCGGTGAAACACTATCTGCAAAAATTCCGTTGGTTACTGAATTCACCACCGCCAGCTCGGTCATTCCCAGAGCAGTGAGTGCGCTCTGGCCCATTGTGAAAAGTGACAGCATGTTGCCTTGTTTTCATAATAAATCAGTGATGCCCAGTTACAAGCGCGGGCGAAATCTACGTGACCTGCTGGTACATACAGATGTTTCCCCGAAGCTGGTAATGTCCCTGCGCAAAGGTTGCTACAGTTCTTGCACTACATGTTCTTGCACTACATGCAACTACCTCATGGCTGGTCCCCTATTTCAACATCCAACTACTGGCAAGAAGCACACTATACATCACTTTTTAACGTGCAGTTCTCAGTTCGTCATTTATGTCATTATCTGTCCTTGCGGACTATTATATGTCGGTCAGACCACCAGAATCTTCAAAGAACGTATGGCCCTTCACCGATCGGCTATTAAAGCCGCCATTGAAGGGAAAGATAATGACCAGCCAGTCGCACGCCATTTCAAACTTTGCCAACACCCATTATTTAGTTTGAAATATCAAATAGTGGACCACATCCCCATTTCTACTAAGGCGGTGACAGACAGAAATTACTGTCACAACGCGAAACACAATGGATTGTCCTGCTGAATACTCTAGCACCGCATGGACTTAATGAAAAATTAGCATGGAGCGTATTTCTTTAATGATGCACCGTTGCTATTTAACAATTGTGTCTCTAGTTACTATTGTTCTCCTTTAACATACAATAATGAGTCTATTTTAGTGGTGCAGGATGTGGCAGATTTGTTTTCCATAGTTAGTCATTACTGTCTTGTTTAGTTCCTGGTTCTATGTATATATATATATATATATATATATATATATATATATATATATATGATTCAAGCATTTGCCTATTTGAGATTTCTGATATTAATTCCCGGTTTCACAATACACAGCTAGTTTCAACTTATCACTTACACGTTATTGGAAACTTTATTCTGTTTCCTCTTAGTGATTTATCTGTCACTTTTGCATTTGTCACTTTATTCCTCACTATGTATATTGTACTTAATGGTTTCTATGTATCTCACATTCCAGTGCATTAATAGGACGTGCCGGGCTGTTTGTTGACTGGTTGCCTGGCAACGGTGACGTCATTCTACGCGGCCGGACGCTGGCGCCGCCGGAGACTCTCCCGCCCTCCGCGCCCGTTTGGCTGCACTGGCGTGTGTAAAGCATTTTAAGGTAAGAATTGTTTTAACACTGTTTGTTCACCATGTGTCCTTGAAAAAAACACCCGCCGTGGTGTTGAAACGTCGGACCTTCATGCGGTTTGAGTCTTAACATTTTTTATTGCTTTCATTAAAATCCGTGGAGTGCCGCCTGGTTTTGTGATATGGGGGCAGTGGACTTTGTCTCCCATCATTGCAGGCCATTTTACCTTATATATATGTTTATATGAGACCCTGACGCACCTAGTCTCCCAGGGTACAGAATATAGTGATAGTGAGTAGTGCGATACACAAGAATGTAATCCACACAGCAGCTCAAGGCACACACAGTCACATGTACAATGCATAAGTTATTACATATAAAACTGCACTGGACTAGCAATTTACATATTACTATGTATGAGTATAGATATAACAATGCACAGTAGATACTGGATGTATATCGCAGAATACTTGTACTAAATATTCATATAGCAGTACACTTGTTCTTAACTAACACTGTCTAAAATTACATGTAGAATACTTAAGTGTCTGTAAAAGCACAGCGCTGATGAGACAGGTGGTTTTACAGAGGAGACAGTGCCCAGCAGTCCCGGAGATCAGCCCAGCTAGTAGTGAAGATGGCGCCAAAATCTCAGTCAGGAAGTGAGGGAGAGAGAAATGCAGCTCCAGGACGGGAACACCAGCAGTAGATGGCGCTCAGAGCTGGGGGAGGGGCTACAGGTCAGCGCCTTATCCCCTATGCTGGACTTCACCACCGGGTACTGTGGAGCCTATTACAAATGGATTTTAGTAAATCCGACCTGTGCTCCCTGCCCTGGTGGATATAGTGGGGTCCCCATTCGGCCACAGTGTCCACGCCAGCGGCGCGGTCCATCTCCTGGGACCGCTACCGGATCGCGATTTACCGGCGGGTCCCACCTGGGGGACCCTCTTACCTCCTTCCTGTCATGCAGCCACACGATCCAGGACAGCAGCAGCGGTGGTGTGCCTAGAAACCGGTACGTCCCCGCTGCAAGTACTCTAGAACCAGGCCGCGGGAGTATGCAGCGCCACTGAGAGAAGTGATGAAGCCGCAGCACAGCATGTCAGAATGACATGGAAGGTGCTGCGGCCCTTGTAGTCTCCTAAAAAAGCTCTTTTCAGGGCTGCCTAGCGCAGCCCCACCTCTTAGCTGCCTGCACTGCACTTACAAACTGAGCTCCAGTGTGTGGAGGCGGGTCTATAGAGGAGGCGGTGCGAGCTCCAGTGTCTGGAGGCGGGTCTATAGAGGAGGCGGTGCAGTGCAGCCTGGGAACAGTCAAAGCTTTAGCCTGTTGGTGCCTCGGCTCAAGATCCAACTCTACACCCCGATGTTATTAACTGTGGAATACCAGTGTACCCCGCTGCAGAAATCTTTGTTTACTGTGCAACATTTAGAATGAATACTTACCATTTCATAATGAACACTTCCTATTACTTTGGCGGTACTTTCCAAACAACCAGCTGAACATTCATATCTAGAAATGCAAATATATAAAATACAGTAGTAATATTATTGTAACATCATATTTGACAAAAAAAAAAAAAAACCATTGCACTGGTGTACTGTATCTGTATAATGCATTGAATATAGGCATGCTGCTTATCATTTTAATCAGCAGAAACTGCATGTGCGTCCTATTACATTACTTTGTGTCTAAGACGCATTTTCATGGAAAAACACAAAAAAAGACGCTCTGCGCTACCAAGTCACGGCACTCAAGCGTTGTGTGTAACAAGACTTGTAGTGCATGGAGCAAAGATGTAAGAGGACACATCTGTACATCAACAAGAATAATAGTAACTAATAATAATATTATCATATTTGAAATAAAATCAAATTTACTTTTTCTAAATAAGAATCAAACATTTTACATAAAATACAAGGGGATGACTACTACCTGTTGCATGTTGTGCCTTTACATTGGTCCCTCAGTCGTATTTCACAAGACACTATTTGGGCTGTAAATGACAACAGTAACACAATGATTATGGGGGCTAATTCACGTAAGGATCGTAAAAAGTACAAATTAGCAAAAACTGTGACCAATCGTAAAATTGCGAAAGCACGCCCAAACGGAAATTCTACAACACTAATTTAATGTTACAAAAAAAAGGTGGACTTGTCAAATTTGAAAATTTTGCGATTAGATTTAAAAATCCACATTTTTGGCAGAAAAACTTACACTTAGTCGCATTTTTTGCGTAAAGGTTTCTAATGTCACAATTTAACATCAGCCACACATAACATTGAGCCAACCATGCCTACTGACAGGATGCGTCCAACAACAAGACAAGCTACTTCCGCTGGTGAATCCACAAACGCAGGCGGAAAATGGAAAAATAAAAAGTATTTTTATGTTGAATGTTTACATACATGACATATTAATGTTTCTTTCTCTTACGTCCTAGAGGATGCTGGGGACACCAAAAGGACCAAGGGGTATAGACGGGATCCGCAGGAGCTTGGGCACACTGAAAAGACTTTGACTGGGTGTGAACTGGCTCCTCCCTCTATGCCCCTCCTCCAGACCTCAGTTAGACTTTGTGCCCAGGACTGACTGGACACACACTAGGGGAGCTCTCCTGAGTTTCTCTAGAAAAGACTTTTGTTAGGTTTTTTATTTTCAGGGAGACCTGCTGGCTACAGGCTCCCTGCAGCGAGGGACTGAGGGGAGAGAAGTCAGACCTACTTCTACTTAGTTAAGGGCTCTGCTTCTTAGGCTACTGGACACCATTAGCTCCAGAGGGTTCGATCACTTGGTGCGCCTAGCTGCTTGTTCCCCGAGCCGCGCCGTCATCCCCCTCACAGAAGCCAGAAGAAAGAAGCCGGTGAGTATGAGAAGATCCGAAGACATCAGACGGCAGAAGACTTCAGTAACGAGGTACAGCGCAGCGGTTGCGCTGCGCTCCATGCTCCCACACACTTCACCAACGGCACTCACAGGGTGCTGGGCGCTGGGGGGGGAGCGCCCTGGGCAGCATGTTACTGGGTCTGGGAAGCTGGCAGAAGGCTTTTCGGTGCCTCTGCACTGTTTTTCGTACCCCCGCCAGCATTTTCATTTTTTAAATTTTAGCGGGCTGAAGCGCGCCGGGAAGGGACGGGGCTTAGCCGCACAGCTCACCAGCGCCATTTCCTCTCATCTACGCCGCTGCATGAGACGCTGGCCCGGGACCTCCAAGCTCCACTACAAGTAACAGGGAGCTAATCGGGGGGGGGGGGGGGGGGGGGGCACAGTTATTGGTGCATAATTACTGTTATTTCTAGCAGCGCTTTCAACACATATTGCTTGGTTGGATATATGGGCGCTGGGGTGTGAGCTGGCATACTCCCTCTGTGTTTCTCTATCCAGGCTTCCTTGTTGGTCTGTCCCCTAGCTGAGGCAGTGTGTGTGTGTCTGTGTGTCGATACTCCGTGTCGGCATGTCTGAGGCTGAGTGTTATTCCCCTGGGAGGTTGCTGGGGGAGCAGATGCGGGTCTGGAGTTGGCTCTGTCGGCGCAGCCGACACCTGATTTACTCACAATGTTAAGTACACTTAATACAAATGTGGCCTCTTTGTCTAAAAGGTTAGATAAATTTGGAGTCTCAAACACAGGTGTGGAGGAAATCCATGGAGGATGCTTTGTCTCAGGTGCAGACCCCATCAGGGTCGCAAAAGCGTCCGTTTACCCAGTTGGTAGATACGGATACCGACACGGATTCTGATTCCGATGTCGACTTCACTGAGGCTGCTTTACACCCGCAGTTAGTTAAGAGTATTCAGTACATGATTGTGGCTATAAAAGATGTTTTACATATTTCTGATGAACCTGCGGTGCAGGAAACAAGGATTTGTTTGTTCAAAAGGAAAAAACCTGAGGTGAAGTTTCCCCCCTCTCATGAAATGAATACTCTTTGTGAAAAGGCTTGGGAGTCGCCGCACAAGAGGTGGCAGATTCCCAAGAGAATTTACATGGCGTATCCTTCCCCTCTGATGACAGGGAAAAATGGGAGTCGTCTCCAAATGTCGACAAGGCTCTATCCCATTTGTCTAAGAAGGTGGCGCTTCCGTCTCCTGACACGGCAGCTCTCAAGGATCCGGCGGATCGCAAGCTGGAGACGTCTCTGAAGTCCATTTTCGCTAATACGGGTGCATTGCTCAGACCTGCTGTGGCGTCGGTATGGGTGAGTAGTGCTATTGCTAAATGGGCTGAGAATTTAGCTGCTGATATGGATACCCCTGATAAAGATAATGTTCTTTTGAATTGGTTATATCAAGGACGCTGCAGATTACCTGAAGGATGCGGCGAGGGATGTTGGTCTCTTGGGATCAAGAGCCAATGCCATGGCGATCTCGGCCAGGAGGGCGCTGTGGATCCATCAATGGAATGCTGATGCCAAATCCAAGAGAGCTATGGAAGCTCTTCCCTTCAAAGGTAATGTCTTGTTTGGTGACGGCTTGGCTGACCTGGTGTCTACCGCGACTGCGGGTAAGTCGTCTTTTCTTCCTTATGTTCCCACACAACAGAAAAAGGCACCACATCAGCAAATGCAGTCCTTTCGTCAAAATAAATACAAGCGTGGAAAAGGTTCGTCCTTCCTCGCTTCAAAGGGTAGAGGAAGGGGAAGAAAGTCGCCTGCAGTGTCAGGCGTCCAGGACCAAAAGACCTCCCCTGCCTCTACCAAGTCCACCGCATGACGCTGGGGCTTCCCTGGCGGAGTCCGGACCGGTGGGGGGCCGTCTGTGGATCTTCAGTCAGGTCTGGGTTCAATCAGGCCTGGATCCTTGGGTCCTAGATATAGTATCTCAGGGATACAAGCTGGAGTTTCAGGAGGTGCCCCCTCACCGGTTTTTCATTTCGGCCTTACCAATGTCTCTTCCTGACAGGGAGGTGGTGAAGGCAGCAATACAAAAGCTGTGTCAACAGAGGGTCATTGTTCCCGTCCCCCTGTCCCAACGGGGGGAGGGGTTCTACTCGAGCCTCTTTGTGGTACCGAAACCGGACGGTTCGGTCAGATCTATTCTGAACCTAAAATCCCTCAATCCATACTTGAAAGTTTTTAAGTTCAAGATGGAATCTCTTCGAGCTGTGATTTCCAGCCTAGAAGGGGGGGATTTTATGGCGTCAGTCGACATAAAGGATGCCTACTTACACGTCCCGATATATCCTCCGCATCAAGCTTTCCTCAGGTTTGCGATACAGGATTCTCATTACCAATTTCAGACGTTGCCGTTTGGGCTTTCCACGGCCCCGAGGATTTTCACCAAAGTCATGGCAGAAATGATGGTTCTCCTTCGCAAGCAAGGGGTTACAATTATCCCGTACTTGGACGATCTCCTGATAAAGGCGAGGTCCAAGGAACGGTTGCTGAGAAATGTGAATTTGTCTCTGTCGGTTCTGCGACAACACGGTTGGCTGCAAAATTTGCCAAAGTCTCAGTTGATTCCGACCACTCGGCTGCCCTTTCTGGGCATGATTCTGGACACGGACTTACGGAGAGTGTTTCTTCCGGAAGACAAAGCTCTGGAACTGCAGACGATGGACAGGGAGCTTCTGAGGCCGACAAGTGTGTTGAATCAGCAATGTACTCGGGTTATGGGGAAAATGGTTGCGGCGTACGAAGCCATTCCGTTTGGCAGGTTTCATGCCCGGGTGTTTCAGTGGGATCTGCTGAGCAAATGGTCCGGTTCTCACATGCACATGCACCGGAAGATAAGTCTATCTCCCAGGGCCAGGATTTCTCTCCTGTGGTGGCTACAAAGTTCTCACCTCCTAGGAGGGCGCCGATTCGGTATCCTGGATTGGGTCCTGTTGACAACAGATGCAAGTCTCCGAGGCTGGGGCGCAGTCACCCAAGTAAGAAATTTCCAGGGGAAATGGTCGCTCCAGGAATCTTGTATCCACATAAATGTTCTCGAGTTAAGAGCCATTTACAATGGCCTGCTACAAGCAAGAAGACTTCTTCAGGGTCGGCCTGTCCTGATACAGTCGGACAACATAACAGCGGTGGCGCATATAAACAGTCAAGGCGGAACAAGGAGCAGGGCGGCTATGGCGGAGGCCACAAGAATCCTTCGCTGGGCGGAACAACACGTGAGCGCTCTGTCAGCAGTCTTCCTTCCGGGAGTGGACAACTGGGAAGCAGACTTCCTCAGCAGACACGATCTCCATCCGGGAGAGTGGTCTCTTCACCAAAAGGTATTTGCAGAAGTGACGAAGCGTTGGGGAATTCCGCTAATCGACATGATGGCTTCCGAAGTATTGTTCCAGGTCAAGGACCCTCAAGCCAGTGCAGTGGACGCCCTGGTATCTCCGTGGGTGTTTCAGTCGGTGTATGTGTTCCCTCCACTTCCTATCATTCCAAAGGTACTGGGAATTATTGGACGAGCAAGGGTTCAAGCGATTCTTGTCGTTCCAGACTGGCCAAGAAGGGCCTGGTATTCAGATCTTCAGGAATTACTGGTGGAAGATCCTTGGCCGCTCCCTCTAAGAGAGGACCTGTTATTGCAGGGACCATACGTGTTTCCAGACTTAACGCGGCTGCGTTTGACGGCATGGAAGTTGAGCGCCAAATATTAGCTCGAAAAAAAGGTATTCCCGGGGAGGTCATTCCCACTCTCCTTAAGGCGAGGAAGGAGGTCACGGCAAAACATTATCACCGTATTTGGAGAAAGTATGTTTCGTGGTGTGAGACTAAAACTGCTCCTGCGGAAGAATTTCACTTGGGTCGGTTTCTCCATTTTTTGCAGGCAGGCGTCGATGTAAGCCTGAAATTGGGTTCCATCAAAGTGCAGATTTCGGCTTTATCTATTTTATTTCAGAAGGAATTGGCTGTCCTCCCAGAGGTTCAGACTTTTGTGAAGGGAGTGATGCATATCCATCCTCCGTTTGTGCCCCCTGTGGCACCATGGGATCTTGAAGTGGTCTTACAGTTTCTTATGTCTTCCTGGTTTGAACCTTTGCGTAAGGTTGAGTTAAAGTTTCTCACTTGGAAGGTGGTCATGCTGTTGGCTCTGGCGTCTGCCAGGCGAGTGTCGGAGTTGGCGGCCTTATCTCACAAAAGTCCGTACTTGATTTTCCATTAGGATAGAGCGGAATTGAGGACTCGTCAACAATTTCTGCCGAAGGTGGTTTCTTCGTTTCACATTAACCAACCTATTGTGATACCTGTGGCTACGGATGCTGTGGCAGTTCCAAAGTCTCTTGATGTTGTGAGAACTTTGAAGATGTACGTCGCCAGAACGGCGGTTGCCAGGAAAACAGAGGCGCTGTTTGTCCTGTATGCTTCCAACAAGATTGGTCATCCTGCTTCGAAGCAGACTATTGCACGCTGGATTTGTAGTACGATTCAGCAAGCTCATTCTTCGGCTGGGCTACCGGTGCCGAAATCAGTAAAGGCCCATTCTACCAGGAAGGTGGGCTCCTCTTGGGCGGCTGCCCGAGGGGTCTCTGCACTTCAGCTTTGCCGAGCAGCTACGTGGTCGGGTTCAAACACCTTTGCTAAGTTTTACAAGTTTGATACCCTAGCTGAGGAGGACCTCATGTTTGCTCAATCGGTGCTGCAGAGTCGTCCGCACTTTCCCGCCCGTGTTGTAGCTTTGGTATAGACCCCATGGTCCTTTTTGAGTCCCCAGCATCCTCTAGGACGTAAGAGAAAATAGGATTTTAGTACCTACCGTAAATCCTTTTCTCCTAGTCCGTAGAGGATGCTGGGTGCCCATCCCAGTGCGGACTGTTACTTGCAGTGTATTCTTGCTGGTTGCATTAGTTTACACACAGGTTGTGTATTTGTTGTTTTCAGCTTGTAGCTGTAGCTAATTCATACTGTTATCTGGTTTATTGTTACTCCGGTTGTACGGTATGTTGTGGTGTGGGCTGGTATGTTTCTAGCCCTTAGTTTAAACAAAAATCCTTTCCTCGAAATGTCCGTCTCTCCAGGGCACAGTTCCTATAACTGAGGTCTGGAGGAGGGGCATAGAGGGAGGAGCCAGTTCACACCCAGTCAAAGTCTTTTCAGTGTGCCCAAGCTCCTGCGGATCCCGTCTATACCCCTTGGTCCTTTTGGAGTCCCCAGCATCCTCTACGGACTAGGAGAAAAGGATTTACCGGTAGGTACTAAAATCCTATTTTGTTAATATTAACATTCCTTATGTTATTGTTTAATGTGAAAATATAAAAAAAAAAAAAAGTGGGCATAATTAAAATGTCCACAAAATCACAATTATTGTGGTCATGTTATTGAACAAATGTTTCTTTGTCAAGGAAAAAAAAAAACACCTTACACATGTATGTGGGTATGATTTTTGAAGATAATAATTGTTTGTTGCTTTAAATCATAAAAAAAAATCAGCTTTTAAACAAAAAGCCATTAACCAAACAAAAAACAAACAAAAAAACTTGCTTGTAAATGTTATTGTACATGTTTGTAGGAAAACAAGTGTGTTCTTGACAAACCTGCATTGTTATTAACTTAAAGAATTATTAGGTTACTTCTAACATATATTTTAGAGTAATACATGTGTTAAATAGTTTAAAACTCCCTTACATGTTGTTAAGTTTCAATGCAGCTGAATAAACTGAATTGTGGTCTGCAGTGTGAGCTGCTTCAGCTGGAGGTAATGAAGCAATGATTGTAGTATACATCGAACATTCTACAACTGAGGTCAGCTTGTGCAGATTTTAAGGTTGACCTGTAGTCACTCAGAAACTGCACACCATAAATGTGCGTTCAGTTGCAAAAAATGCATATGCTCCAGACCCTCCAACATGACCCGCCCCACTAGGTACAAAATGCTCTGTTTCTGGACTTCCCTCTTAATTTATGATTTCCATCACCTGTGTTGAACTAGTTAAATGATAAGAAAGCTGTTTCTTCACAGGTGATGGCAATAATAAATTAAGAGGGAAGTCCAGAAACAGAGCATTTTGTACCTAGTGGGGCGGGTCATGTTGAAGGGTATGATGCTCTGCCTATCAGAAATCTGCATACGCCCACAACACGCCCCTGCTCGTAGTTTTTGCGAGTCCAGCACTTTAGTACGCCCCCTACACGCCTAGTTTTCGTAGTGCATGCAGTTTTTGCTATGTCTCAGAAGTTGTATTTTTTTGTCTCAGAAATTATATTTTTTGTCTCAGATTTTACGTATTTTCGTAATTTTTGCGATTTTTGCAGTTTTGTGTTCCTTGTTGAATTAACCCCATAGTCCATTTAAGACATCATTCAATCACACTTTTCCTCACATATGCAAAAAACAATGTTATCTAAAAAAATATTTATCCTTTTTTTTTTTTTACCTAACATTTCCTTGTCCCCCAACCACCAGAATAATGTGAGTCCGCAGTTTGAGAAAACTTCTGTGTCGGCACTCTAAAGATATGCAGTTACCACGTTGACAACCTGAAACAGCTAAATTCCGAGTGCACTGTTAATTCATAGTGCAGGTGCTGAATGGCTCCATCCACTAAGCTGCAGTGGTAGCAGCTCTCCCAGCATGCTTTACACCTCTCCCTCTCCTCATTGTTGGGAAGACGAAAGATCTGTGTAAGCAGTGCCGTTTCTAGCGGCGGGCAAGCCGTGCAACCACACGGGGCGCCCGCCGCGGCACTTTGTGTTTCCTTATCTTTTCTCCTCCCTCTTCCCGAGCGCTCCTGCTCGGGGGGCGGAGTTTCGCGGAATGACGCAAACGCGTCATTCCGCGAAACCCCGCTTCCCGAGCAGGAGCGCTCGGGAAGAGGGAGGAGAGGAGATAAGCCTAGAAGGAGGAGGCGGCGGCGCGACGGACGTGAGGCGGCCGGACCCGAAGAGCGGGAAGATGTTGGTAGTATCTCTATCTCTCTCTCTCCCCCTTCCTTCCCCCCCCCACTTGACACCTGCCTGCCGCACTGTGTAAAATGGGGATACCTGCCTGCCGCACTGTGTAAAATGGGGGCACCTGCCTGCGTACTGTGTAAAATGGGGACACGTGCCTGCCATACTGTGTAAAATGGGGATATCTGCCTGCCGCACTGTGTAAAATGGGGGCACCTGCCTGCGTACTGTATAAAATGGCGGCACCTGCCTGCCGCTCTGTGTAAAATGGGGATACATGCCTGCCGCACTGTGTAAAATGGGGATACCTGCCTGCCGTACGGTGTAAAATGGGGGCACCTGCCTGCCGCGCTGTGTAAAATGGGGACACCTGCCTGCCGCGCTGTGTAAAATGGGGACACCTGCCTGCCGCGCTGTGTAAAATGGGGACACCTGCCTGCCGCGCTGTGTAAAATGGGGACACCTGCCTGCCGCGCTGTGTAAAATGGGGACATCTGCCTGCCGCGCTGTGTAAAATGGGGACACCTGCCTGCCGCGCTGTGTAAAATGGGGACACCTGCCTGCCGCGCTGTGTAAAATGGGGACAATTGCCTGCTGTAATGTGTAAAATGGGGACTTTTTTATTTTTATTTTTTTCCCCTGTGGTGGGCGTGATGATATCAGACAAGGCCACGCCCACTTTAATGAGACCACACCCATTTTATTCAGGCCACACACCCTTGTCGGGAGCGCGCGCGACTTAGGCGTGCGCATGCTTTTTCTTTTTATAGCTATGTGGGGGGGGGGGGCACGCAATTTTTTTTTATAGCAATGGGGGGGGGGGGGCATTTTGAAATCTCGCACTAGGAGCCAAATTGTCTAGAAACGGCCCTGTGCGTAAGAGAGCTAAGAGAGGTGACTTTTTCCAAACTGATCTGGTACTACCAGTTTTTCTAGCTAAATGGAGGATCAATGGCAAATATTCCCTTTTTAAATTATATTTTTAAAACACAACCAATATATTACTTCAGCATGCACAAGAATATGTTTTAATGTGTAACAGACTATAAGTCCTCTTCCTTTTCTCCTCAATGTACTACTGCCGACGCCACTGCTCTAACAGGTCTCAAGTGCAACCTGTGCTGGACCTGCCGCCTGAGCCATGACACTGTGCTGCATATGACAACATTACGTCCCACAGAAGGGGTGAGGTCGCCAGCACTGGTGCAGCTGTGCAGCTGCAAGGTGTCTGCCTGGAGCGTCCAAAGGACACCCCAAAAGTTAAAAGCAAGGGCTGTAGGGCAGCAAAGGTGCCACTCTTAAAGGCCCCATACACTAATGCGACATGTTGGACCCTCATGTCGCAGGCGATCACCCCGGCAGCCTCCCAGGCGGCAGGATCGCATATGATATGCGGTCCTTTTGCTTACGATGTATCTTGTGCGATCCCAGCCATGCCTGTGGGGTCCGACATATCACGAGTGCAACAGGAAGAGAAAAAAAGACTCTTTTTTGGGCGCACTCTTGAGTTAATTAACATATAAGATATTAGAAGAATTGATCTAAAAATTAACTTTTAATGATGTTACAACAATAAAATAGGTTCAGTGGTCAGATGGCATCAAATTTTTAGATCAATTCTTCTAATCTCTTATATGTTAATTAACTCAAGAGTGCGCCCAAAAAAGAGTCTTTTTTTCTCTTCCTGTTGTCTCTAGTTACCATTGACTCAGGGTGCACCACCAAATTAAAAAAATTAGGAACATATAGTTTTCCTTATATCTTTTCATTTTGGTTATTATATTCATTTGTGATACCTAGTTTATACCGGTGCGGTATTTCCCCAACAATATGTACATGGTATACTGAGTCTTATCTCAGTTTCTTATACCTGCACGGTCCTCTATATTTTCTTACTCAATCAGATCTCTTTCTTTTCAAGTGGTTCGACGGTTTACATTCCTGTGCATACTCTTTAAGTTTATTTTATCAGCATCCCCTGCAGCCATACTTTCAGACTATGTCGAGTTTTTCATTAAAAACAGAACTTATTTCAAAACGTAGAAACTTAGAGGAACTTGATATTTTCTCTGATACTTTTCAAAATTCAGGCACCCCCAAAGATTGGAGGCCTGACCTTTCGAGGTTACAAAAAAGTTTACAAAGAAGGATTAGGCTCACCTGGGATATCACTACTCTAGAGAATTATCATAAGACCAAGATCTCCCCCAGAGGGTTACGACCTCGAGTCTTTCCCTCCTTCCCTCTAGCCACAGAAAATTTAAAGGCCGAATGGGAAGCAACCTTATTGAAATGTTCCCATGAGCTCACTCTGATACTCATCAAACACGACAATCTTATGTTAGATCAGGTTGAGAAGAACATCGAGGAACTAGGTAAAACCCTTGAGACCTGGGAAAAGGACCCCACCTTTCAAAGTACATTTGACAAATATAAGAAAGAACTAGACATATATGAAACATCAATCATAGATCGCAAACGGAACAAGTTCCACAGAGATAGAAACGACTTTTCTCAAGGGAATATTTTCCGTTGGAACTCCCATTCCCAAAGAGGCAGAGGAGGACCTATAAGGGAGGACATTAGCTCCTCGGAAATTGAATCCTCTTATAGCGAAGATTCCTCCACAGAACACTTGGAAGGGGGTTCCCAGACTTCCAAACGATACAACATCGAGGATCCTTTTTTAGGCAAAGGTCAACGCCCCAAAGGCAGAAGCAAATACAGAGGAAGACAAGACAAGGGGGGACGAAACACAGACAGAAATCATCGGGACTGGGACGCCCCAAGGACCTCCCATTACCCCATTCGGAACACCAGGAAACGCTAGTACCGGATCAATTACAAATCATCAACTTGAGTACTCACATCTTAACAAAAGATCAGGCAGAAGTCCTGAGTAAAGGGCTATCATTTTCACCCACATTGCCATTTAATAGGTTTATGTGGGAAAAGGACCTGAGACTTTTTGGTCGGAAATTATTATTGAAGAAATTCTTTGCGAAAGCATCTAAGAACGATATGACTGATTCACCCCAACTGATTGGTATACGATCTCCCACGAATACATCCGCATCTGAGGAACCATCCACCTCTACATCATTGGCAACAACCTTGTCAGAGGAGGAATTGGCAGCGTTACAAACCCTGGAAGAGCTCTATATGGAATCACCATCGAACGTACCATCTGTGCAAAATACCAGGCCAATATGCAAGGCCAAGTCTACCTTCTTTCCCCCAGATACCAATAGCCCGGAGATTAAAATCTATTTGGACTTGGTATCAAGAGAATTTGATGAAATTCATACTAACTCTAAGAAGAGGTGTATCACCAAGAACCTCAAATTCAGAGAGAGACAAGCCCTCAAAGAAATCAAAGCCTGGGATGACGTTGTTATCAAACCCTCAGATAAAGGGGGCAATATTGTCCTATGGCCCACTACAATGTATGAAGCAGAAGCACGCAGACAACTCCTAGACACGACATGCTATTTGAAATTACCGCTTAATCCAATAGTTAAATTCCACAAACAATATATGCACATGATTGAAGAAGCCCTTGCGGTTGGAACCATCACACAACAAGAGGCGAAATATCTTACAGTTTCTAACCCTAGAGTCCCCACATTTTATCTTCTACCAAAAGTACATAAAAACCTCAAGAAACCACCTGGGAGACCAATCGTCTCGGGCAATGGGGGACTCTTGGAAACACCCAGTAAATTCCTAGATCTACATCTCCGAGAACACGTATTAACACTACCATCTTATTTGAAAGATACGTCAGATCTCCTTCGTAAATTGCATGATGTCTGTGTGGAAGGGGATTGCATTTTGGTCACCCTTGATGTGGAAGCACTATACAGTAGTATCTCCCATCAGCAAGGAGTCCAAGCGACCAAATTCTTTCTTGACATGAAAGAAAAAAAACAATTTAATGACTTCCTGTGTGAAATGCTAAGTTTGGTACTAAACAAAAATTTCTTCACCTTCGGCGACCAGTTCTTCCAGCAAATTCGGGGAACTGCGATGGGAGCGGCATGCGCACCCACGTATGCCAATTTATTTCTTGGGTGGTGGGAGCAAACAGTAGTATTTAGGGATGACAATCAGGATTACACACGACATATCATGTACTGGCTCAGATACATAGACGATATCTTTGTGATCTGGGACAGCAATGAACAACTCCTACTTGAATTTATTAATCTACTGAATAACAACAATTTGAATATCTTTTTGACTCACACAATGAGTAAAGACAAGGTGTCATTCCTCGATCTCAATATCTACACAACAGATAATGGGACACTGGCCACGGAGCTCTTTCGCAAGGATACAGCCACAAACAGTATCCTATACCAGACCAGCTCGCACTTCCCGCCCACTATCGAGAATATCCCAAAAGGGGAATTTCTCAGACGCAGGCGCAATTGCACTGAAAATTCAGTGTACAAACAAAAAAGCCAAGAACTTGCTACACGTTTACAAGCCCGAGGGTACAGTAAGCGGGCCCTTAAAAGAGCACAAACCACAGTGCAAAAAATCAATAGGGAGACTTTGATCTTCCAAGACAAACCTAAGGACATAGATAGGGACTCTCGGATCCGGTTTGTGGGTACTTTTTGTCCAGAATGGCGCCAAGTAAAAGATGCAATTCGAAAACATCTACCAGTCTTACACCTCGATGCGGACCTATCACCTCTGTTAGATTCCACTCTCCAGATTAGCTGGAGAAGATCCAGCAATATGAAGGATATGCTAGTCCAGAGCCATTTCACAAGAGATTCCACCAGATCAAGAAATGTTATAGGTTCCTTTCCTTGTGGCCAATGCAAAGCGTGCCCTCAGATCCAGATAACAGATAAAGTCAAAGATAAATGGGGACAAGACATCCCCCTGAAACACTTTTTCAACTGTGATACACAAGGACTGGTCTACTGTCTAATCTGTAGTTGCAATCAACGTTACATTGGTATGACCACAAGAAAATTCAAAACGAGAATTTTAGAACACATGGGAACCATTAGAAATGCTTCATCAGACCTGCTCAAGGGTAAAAAAATAACATCTGTAGCAAGGCATTTTCATGCACAGCACCAAGATACCCCTTATGAGCTGCGTGCATTTGGCCTGGAGAGAGTACATCTAGGCATACGGGGAGGTGATCTGAGCAAGGAACTCATCAAAAGAGAAAGTGAATGGACATTTAGGTTAGGAGGATTAAAACCATGGGGCCTGAACGAATACATCAATTACAGTGCCTTTCTCTGAGTACTAACTCCTTCCACAGCCACACCTTTTAGTTGGCATAGGTCACCACATTTTTCACCTTCTACCCCTACAACACTCCCCCCTTTGTTTTTTCTCTTTTTTTCAGGTATCTTACACACCTACATCATCATAACTCACTTCTTCCTCCTTCACACGGTATTATACCCACCCCTTTATAGTCACGACTTCATCATCATTTCACTTCAACTCTATCACCTTATATCGTCTCTATTCCCACCCAATTGTACACACATTTTTGTCACATATTTGTTCTACACCATACACCAGCACCACACGATCTCTCTTCCTTCTCTCCTCCATCACTCCCTTCCCTTTCTTTACCTTTCCACCCCCCCCCCCCCCCCCACATTCCAACAAGCTTTTTCTTCACATAACGCCCTTCCCATCTTCCCTTTACCACCACTACCCTTGAGGTTTTGGTGTTGTCTGATAGTCATTCTTGTTTGCCAGTCTCCTCTTTTTCCCACTGTCTATACACACTCCAGCGGACACAAATCTGCACCTTTACATCCACTTCCATTTAGGGACCTAGAGCTCCCCCGGCAGTTTAATTCTCCTGTCATTATCACTCACACTACTACACTGGTATTTTTTCAGGTCTCTTTAACAATTTAACTAGTTTAAGTATATTATATTACATATAATTTTCCTAGCCTGTTATAAGTTTGCATTATGGTTTGATGCAATTCTTCATCATTTTTTAATTTTTTCTGCTTATATCAGTCTGCACCTTAATCAGTACCGTGATAATTTATTTTAATTTTTCTGACTGAACTTAACTTTCTGCCAATTATTTATCCTGTCATAATATAGCTGTCGTAATATATCTTGTGTCATACCCGTTATTTAACTCCCATAAACTTTGTCGTCCGAATATCCACTTGTGAAAGCTCTAAATTAATTAAGCAATTACTATATGTGCTTGTGCCTGTGATATTGCGCTATTGGTTACAGATGATACACTGATATACTGTTATAACCGGTGCGCCTTCCTCTAACTTTCCTCTTTTATGGGGAGACTTTCATAGTCTTACATCGATATACCCCTGTTTTCAGTATGGCTGTATTTTTAACCTGGTTTTAACCATGTATTTTTCCCCTTTTTTTGCTCTTATCGTTCTTGCTATTTAATTACACGGGTGGCCCTGCGAAGTTTGATTTATCCTGGTCGAATTAATCACATAGCCCACTCAGGCTGCACTATATGGATGGAGTATAAAGTTAGATTAAGGATGCCGCACAGGACTGAGTGGTTTTTATTTTGAAGTTTATTTGCAAGAAGTTTCCAAGGTAACCGACCAATCAGAAAAAAATCTGGAATTTATCACCATCTACCAGTAAGGATAATTTTTTGTAGATATAAACAGTGATTGTCGATGGTGCTCCCATAGGTCCAATACATATGTAGTAAAGGGAAAAGAAACAGAAAGAAAGAGACCTTTGTTGGGAGCACTCTCACTTGGAAACAATTATGATTTGAGTAATAGACAATGATATGAAAAATAAAGTGATTAAAATGTAACCTTTAATTGTATTATACTAAAATATTGGTACACCAAATATGTTATTTCACTTATAAGTGGCTAATAGATTTAAGCCACCTGGTAAAGCTAAATTGTGAAAATATTGATGAAAATACAAGGCATTATTTGGCAGGCCCAGAATACTAGGATGTATGGAATAGGTGCTATGACCAAATTGCTGCCGTCAAAAAAAACCTACAACACCTGGTATTCCTTAGTGGTCCACCACCTAAGTACTGACCAGGCCCAACACCGTATTGCTTCCAAGATCAGACGAGATTGGGCATGCGCGGTGTGGTATGGTAGTAGATCAGCATTGATATGGCAAATTCTACCACTAATATGTAAATGGTAGAGGATTATTGGTAAGCACCTTGTTACCAAGTTGACCGAATAATCTCTAAAGAGACAATGTATGTTTGACCATCATTGCACCGAAATGTATCCAAAATATGTAGGTATACGTAGGTTTAAATCATGTGGTCAAAAGTTTCTTGGCCCGCAGGGAATGCCTGTATGTTTCATTATGTGCTGTGCAGCACCTTTGAAAATGGGTTTCTGCTGCCGGTAAGGCAGATATAGACCACTGTTATACTGATAACATGCCGCAATGTTTGTATGTGATCCAAAGAGAAATCGTCTCTATTGTTAATTGGATCACCCTATTAAAGGGAAAAAGAGAGGTTATTGTGAAATTGTAAACTCCAAAGATTATAAATAAAAACTCCTATTATGCCATGATCGAAATTGCTGGACAAAAGATGATATTGAAATTTTTAGGAGAAAGAAAACAGACTTGAAAAGTAGGCAGGATGTGTAACCATCTCAATTATCCATTTAGAGGCTAATTAGTATCATCGTGCATAAACAAGGTATAAATGTTGTCTTTGAAACAAAAAGATAAATAAATCGGCCACAATGACTTATTTTGCATGTATCCACAGTGTGTCTATAATGTATCTGTCTAACATGTAATAAACAGACAGAAAATACCAAAATGAACCCGAAGAGGGGACATATAAAGTGATCCCCCAAAAGAGCATATGCTAGGTGATTTTTACAATGTGTTTAGCTATGGTATGCACAATAGCTTTATAATCCAGTAAAAAACCTGCATATGACTAGGTGCTGATGCGCTATATTATGATGATTGGCATAACATTTGCCAAAGAGACCAATGCACATTGATTCTTGAATTTGTATGTGCAAGTAGGTTTAACGGGAGACAGTATAGCAGATGGGACAAAAGAAATACTTATATTTGCCCGCTCTTAGTGCACCGCTGGCCGCTGAGCTCCAGCGTCTGTGCGGTTTGTTTAATCTCCTCTCCTGCTAACGGGAGATCGATAGGCTAGTGGAGAGAAAAGAAATACTTAAGTGTTTGTCTGCTTGTGGTGCGCCGCTGATCGCCGGGCTCCAGCGTCTGTGCTGCCTGTCTGATCTCCTCTCCTGCCGGTCTCTGGTCATGTGAGCGCACTCATCATGACCCTGTTCACCTGTTCACCTCCCAACGTACGTTTCACAGATTAGCTTGTTCACGGGAACAAGCTAATCTGTGAAACGTACGTTGGGAGGTGAACAGGTGAACAGGGTCATGATGAGTGCGCTCACATGACCAGAGACCGGCAGGAGAGGAGATCAGACAGGCAGCACAGACGCTGGAGCCCGGCGATCAGCGGCGCACCACAAGCAGACAAACACTTAAGTATTTCTTTTCTCTCCACTAGCCTATCGATCTCCCGTTAGCAGGAGAGGAGATTAAACAAACCGCACAGACGCTGGAGCTCAGCGGCCAGCGGTGCACTAAGAGCGGGCAAATATAAGTATTTCTTTTGTCCCATCTGCTATACTGTCTCCCGTTAAACCTACTTGCACATACAAATTCAAGAATCAATGTGCATTGGTCTCTTTGGCAAATGTTATGCCAATCATCATAATATAGCGCATCAGCACCTAGTCATATGCAGGTTTTTTACTGGATTATAAAGCTATTGTGCATACCATAGCTAAACACATTGTAAA
This sequence comes from Pseudophryne corroboree, assembly GCF_028390025.1. Classification (NCBI taxonomy): domain Eukaryota; kingdom Metazoa; phylum Chordata; class Amphibia; order Anura; family Myobatrachidae; genus Pseudophryne; species Pseudophryne corroboree. Next base: position 717,682,896 of record NC_086448.1, read on the forward strand.
AATCACCTAGCATATGCTCTTTTGGGGGATCACTTTATATGTCCCCTCTTCGGGTTCATTTTGGTATTTTCTGTCTGTTTATTACATGTTAGATAGATACATTATAGACACACTGTGGATACATGCAAAATAAGTCATTGTGGCCGATTTATTTATCTTTTTGTTTCAAAGACAACAATTATACCTTGTTTATGCACGATGGTACTAATTAGCCTCTAAATGGATAATTGAGATGGTTACACATCCTGCCTACTTTTCAAGTCTGTTTTCTTTCTCCTAAAAATTTCAATATCATCTTTTGTCCAGCAATTTCGATCATGGCATAATAGGAGTTTTTATTTATAATCTTTGGAGTTTACAATTTCACAATAACCTCTCTTTTTCCCTTTAATAGGGTGATCCAATTAACAATAGAGACGATTTCTCTTTGGATCACATACAAACATTGCGGCATGTTATCAGTATAACAGTGGTCTATATCTGCCTTACCGGCAGCAGAAACCCATTTTCAAAGGTGCTGCACAGCACATAATGAAACATACAGGCATTCCCTGCGGGCCAAGAAACTTTTGACCACATGATTTAAACCTACGTATACCTACATATTTTGGATACATTTCGGTGCAATGATGGTCAAACATACATTGTCTCTTTAGAGATTATTCGGTCAACTTGGTAACAAGGTGCTTACCAATAATCCTCTACCATTTACATATTAGTGGTAGAATTTGCCATATCAATGCTGATCTACTACCATACCACACCGCGCATGCCCAATCTCGTCTGATCTTGGAAGCAATACGGTGTTGGGCCTGGTCAGTACTTAGGTGGTGGACCACTAAGGAATACCAGGTGTTGTAGGTTTTTTTTGACGGCAGCAATTTGGTCATAGCACCTATTCCATACATCCTAGTATTCTGGGCCTGCCAAATAATGCCTTGTATTTTCATCAATATTTTCACAATTTAGCTTTACCAGGTGGCTTAAATCTATTAGCCACTTATAAGTGAAATAACATATTTGGTGTACCAATATTTTAGTATAATACAATTAAAGGTTACATTTTAATCACTTTATTTTTCATATCATTGTCTATTACTCAAATCATAATTGTTTCCAAGTGAGAGTGCTCCCAACAAAGGTCTCTTTCGTTCTGTTTCTTTTCCCTTTACTACTATATGGATGGAGTCAGCTGTGGAGCAACACTGATTGGATACGCATCAGCCCAGACCATTTAAATATCAGCAGGGACCCTGCCTGTGACAGGAAGTGATCAAGCCCGGGACACGGGTGAAACGCGTCTTCCAGGTTTCTCCTTTCCGGCTGCCCGAAGCACTTTCGTCCTCGGCGTTACAGTGCCACATCAACCGCTACCCCTCGTCTTCCAGCTCCGACCGCATCTCATTTCCCGTACGAGTGCCTTCTACTTTAACTTCACTGCGGGACTCCTGCGCTCGCCCGTGACAAGAGACTGCACAGTTCCTGTTCCTGACACCTGCACCAGCCGGCCGACTGGTGAACCTCTGCCGGGCGGCCACGCACTGTCCTGCACGGACAGTTTTCCATTGACTGCCCGCTATCAACTGTATCCAAATCCTTGGACTTGCTACCCCCTGGAATTATTTTCCCTGGCCTATGAGACTCAGGACAGGCCTGCTAATCATCAGGGTAATATCAGCCAATTTATTTTCTTTCCTTATCATATTCACCCGAACGGATTCTTCTACAATATCACCTGTACAGTTTTTCTGTCAACTTTTGGAAGATAATTTCCCTGCTATATATGCCCATATGTTCATTATTACTCAATTAATAAGATCAATTATGTGCTGATTGATAGTTATATATATTAATCACCACTTGAGTATTTAGGTAATTTGTACACAGCTATTTATTCATGTAATCATACTTACTCACACAGGCATTCACTTACAGTGTCACTGTGCAAACTAAGCCTTTGAGTAACATTCTGTGTACTTGCTACAATGTTTACTTTTATCAGCCATACGCTACAGAAGTATGAGTATCACTGAAACAGCTTAGCACAGAATATTACAGGCCCAAATTTGACTCTACTTTAATGTCATACTGTTATTTTGTTTTTCAATTTGTTTGCATCTCATTGTCTTCTACTTGAACTGTTTTACATCTGGTGTTAGAACCCATTACCCCAGATAATATCCTATTGGTTTATCCAGTTCATTTATTTACGTCAGTACATTTTTTGCTCACAGTAGCAGTAGTCTGCTTCCTCTTCACGTTTTCTTATTTTTTTCATCCTTTTCTATTTTTCGTGGACTCTTACCACTGATTCAGGGCTTGTCCCTGTCTAACATTGGCAGCAGATCCATCTTATCTTCATCTCTCTTCTTTGATACTATGTAATTCGTGAACTCTCATCAGTGATTCCAGAAGCATCGGATTATTCTTAATCACCACCTCTACTATCATACCACACTGGTAACGCCCGAAACCGTCCGATCTTGGAAGCTAATCTGTGTAGGGCTGGGCCAGTACTCAAGTGGGCGACCCTTGAGGAATACTCAGTATAGTAGGGAATAGACTTGCCTAAATGCTCAGAGTCTAACACTGACAGCAGAATCACTCTACCGTCTCATTTCTTATCTTGTCTTTTCTTTCCCTGCGATAGCGGAGCATAATATGCCATCTGGCACCTTTACTATACCAATTTTGTAATAATGGATTGAGGGGTCTTATCTACCACGTAAATTGGTGGGTTCCACCCCCCACAACAGGCGCTGTACGCCGGCAGCCGGAATTATCATGCGAATTTTAGCATCCAATTATGATTGATTATATTGGAGTATGACATTACAGTTAATATCAGCTAATCTATTGCTATTAAACTTATCTATTTAATTATGTTTGATGCCATCTGACCACTGAACCTATTTTATTGTTGTAACATCATTAAAAGTTAATTTTTAGATCAATTCTTCTAATCTCTTATATGTTAATTAACTCAAGAGTGCGCCCAAAAAAAGAGTCTTTTTTTCTCTTCCTGTTGTCTCTAGTTACCATTGACTCAGGGTGCACCACCAAATTAAAAAAATTAGGAACATATAGTTTTCCTTATATCTTTTCATTTTGGTTATTATATTCATTTGTGATACCTAGTTTATACCGGTGCGGTATTTCCCCAACAATATATCACGAGTGCAACAAAGTCAATCTGGGGGATCCGATCTGATGCTCACGGGACCGCGCATCAGGTCGGATGTAAAACACATCCGAAATGCCCGATTTCATCTGATATATCGTCCCGAATGGCCAAAATCGGATGAAATCGGGCATTATCGTTCTAGTGTATGGGGCCCTTTAGAGCCCTGCCCTTTGGTGTGACTGATCCAACTGTATCTGCCTTCTTTACTTGGTCAGGTTCATTTAGTGCTATTTGCTCTCTAATCCCACTCCTGTTTGACCAATTATTGCTTGCTTCTATAGCCAACAGGGAGTCTCTCGGTCCTAACCTCTACACCCACATCCTGTTCACTCTCTTAAGGTTAATAATTGTGTTTATGCATACCCTATTTATTTATCACATTTTTTAATCACTATACGGCACTGTGGACACTGTATACGGCACTGCGTACACACTATACAGCACTACAAACACCCTATAAAAGTTAATAATAATAATAATAATAATAAAATAATGTTGACTTACACATTTGTTCTGTACTGACAACTTCATTGCTAACATAGCCAACTGTCCTCGTAGACGATGTCGGGGAGTGAGTTCTCGCTCTGCTTTGCGAAGTGGTGTCAAGAGCCTTTGAACGTTGTCTTTCAATCTCATTGGTCTCTTCTTCTGGTTCAGGGATAGGATAGTGCAAATCTGTACCATCTGTCAATGGCAAATATAAAACCGGATGAGGATGTGCAGCAAAAATCATCAACATGTGCAAAATACTGCTACGTATACACGTTCACTCTTAAATGTATTTTCAGAACAAGTCTTGGCCAGGATTGTCCCCTTTACTTGCATGTTGGTAAAGGGCCCAGAAGTATATTCTATACACTCAAATGACCTTGTTTGATCTCTAGGAAAAGGCCTAGTAAGACCCGTAATAAGCATCTTCCCTACACGGCTGCCAACTGTGTAAATCTCAACCTAATTACTAGTTGTGGTTTAAAGAGAAGACTCTGGTTCACTGGAGACTGAGGTGAGACCACCAAACTATTTCTCCAGGGGATATCAAGATGGCCATTAATCCTCATGTCAGGAGGCATGACTGCAGTGCCGAAAGGTCTTACAAAATATGGATTATTCAGTATGAATGCACAAAAATATCAAATACACAGCTCTTTCACAGATACATGTAAATATTATTATCCACCGCCGAGGGCCAAGCTATTTAGGAAAACAATACCCTGCAGGTTACTTTTAAGATCTGGCTATTGAATGAAATGATTTACACAGTACTGTATGTACTTTATGTTCATTTTGAACAAATGTCCTACCTACCCAGTTACCCCACTGATTGAAACATTTGTACTTGAATAGTAAATTAACTTTTTCTCTTACGTCCTAGAGGATGCTGGGGACTCCGTAAGGACCATGGGGTATAGACAGGCTCCGCAGGAGATAGGGCACATAAAAGAACTTTGACTATGGGTGTGCACTGGCTATTCCCTCTATGCCCCTCCTCCAGCCCTCCGTTAGATTCTGTGCCCAGAGGAGAAAGGGTACAAAGCAGTGAGCTCTCAAGAGTTTGCTGTTTTAAAGAATTTTGTTAGGTTTTTAATTTTCAGGGAGTCCTGTTGGCAACGGGCTCCCTGCATCGTGGGACTGAGGAGAGAGAAGCAGAGCTGGCTTGTAAGGTTGGGCACTGCTTCTAGGCTACTGGACACCATTAGCTCCAGAGGGAGTCGGAACACAGGTCTCACCTGGGGTTCGTCCCGGAGCCGCGCCGCCGTCCTCCTCACAGATGCCAAAGATAGAAGCCGAGTGAGTATTGAGGAAAAGACTTCAGGCGGCAGAAGACATCAGATCTTCATGAGGTAAGCGCTCAGACACACACACACAAGAGGCACTGTAGGGTGCAGGGCGCAGGGGGGGGCGCCCTGGGCAGCAAGAAACCTCTATTTGGGCATAAATATGTTGGATTAGGCTGTGGGACAGTAAATCCACGGACCACCGCCATTTTCTTACAATATCATGAGGGGACCGAAGCCCGCCGTCGGGTGGGCGGGGCTTGATCCTCGGCACTAACCAGCGCCATTTTCTTCACAGAGGCTGCATGAGAAAACGCTGGCTCCCTGTTTTCTCCCCTGCTGAGCTTCACAGGCGGGAAAAAAAGAGGAGGGGGGCACATTGGCGACGCAGTGAGTGGAGATTAACATTATAAATATATAAAAGCGCTATCTGGTCATATATTCCAGTGTTTGGGCGCTGGGTGTGTGCTGGCATTCTCTCTCTCTGTCTCCCCTAAGGGCCTGGTTGGGGTTTTGTCCCCTTATAGGTAACCCCCTGTGTGTGTGGGGTGTCGGTAAGTGTGTGTTGACATGTCTGAAGCGGAAGGCTTCTCCAAGGAGGAGGTGGAGCAAATAAGTGGTGTGTCCCCGTCGCTGGTGCCGACTCAGGATTGGATGAGCATGTGGCATAGGTTAAATGCAAGTGTGACATCTTTACATGACAGGCTTGATAAGGCTGAATTAAGGGGAACATCAGGGGGTCAATCCTCGGATTGGACCGATTCACAGGGCCTGTCGGGGTCTCAAAAACGTCCCTTAACACAAGACACTACTACCGACACGGACTCTGATTCCAGTGTCGACTATGACGAAGTAAAATTGCACCCTAGGGTGACTAAAACCATTCAGTGTATGATTGTGGCTATTAGGGATGTCTTGCATATTGAGGATGAACCCTCGGTCTCCGACACAAGGGTACACATGTTTAAGGAAAAGAAACAGATTATTAATTTTCCCACATCTCATGAATTAAATGAATTATTTATAAAAGCTTGGGAGACTCCGGAGAAGAGGCCGCAGATCCCCAAAAGAATTTATATGGCATACCCCTTCCCTAAACAGGACAGGGAGATTTGGGAATCACCTCCCACTGTGGACAAGGCACTGACGCGCTTGTCCAAGAAGGTGGCGCTACCGTCTCCTGACACAGCTGCCCTTAAGGACCCTGCAGATTGCAGGCAAGAAACTACCTTAAAGTGTATTTATTCTCATACGGGGGCAAAAAGTATTTATAATAGACCAATAGATCGGTATATTATAAGAACGGGCGCTTGAACAGAGCTGTGTTTCTAAAAGCTGCTGCTATAATAGGTGATAGTCAGTCACCACATGAAAAAACACCAAAGAATATAAAAACAGCGCTACCAGGTGCTGATATTAAATCATTAAAAATATTTAATACAAATAAATTAATAACATATAAAACAAATTGAATAAAATAAGCCTCATGAGCCAGTATTATGACCAAACAGTGGATTTATCCATGGACTCTTATTAAGGCCAAATAGTTGTAAGTGTTCCAATGCTTTTGAGATATCGTATCCTGTATGGATATACGTATGATAGTTACCAGATCCCAAGTGGAAAGGCAGGGTATTCCACCTAGCGCGGTACTGATGGTGCTGTCCTGCGCAAAAGTGAATGGTGGTTCTCCCTTTATATTGCTGTATGTCCACAGTTGCGGATCGGTCTCCAGACGGGTGAGCGTGAGATGGATCAAGGCTCTAAAGACCACTGCGGGTCCAATCAAACGTCGGAGTCCAATTTTAGAGAAAAGCAATGGATGGAAGATTCCATAGACTCACTGGCCTTGGCGGTGTCCTGGTCATAGACTGGCAACCTAACGCGTTTCACTGTCTGTTTGGCAGCTTTATCAAAGGTAGTGTACTAGAGGCTCACTTCCCCTTATATAGGGGATTTAATGAGAGAATACTCAGCACCTGGACCAACATTAATTGCATACATTTGTTTAAAACAATCTCAAATTGTCTAAATAGCAGCAGGAGAACAGACTAAATAATACATATATCTTTTATTCAAAAAACGAAGTTCACAAATAACTTAAAAAAGGCTTTTATTATTTTTCATAATCAAACTCACGATCATGTGATCTTAGTCACATGACCGCTCTAACCCTTATCATAGGCTGTAAACCACCAACTGGAAACGTTGCTATAACAACCATGTAAACATGGTTCGGGCCGTCGGGTAACTATGACCATATTAGGACTTCCGGCAACGTCATATTTCCGGTCACATGTTATAAACACGTGAGCGGACGCGTTGCCATGGTTACAATACAATGCTTATTTCCACTCTCGTGCTTGGATGTCTCGCGGTATAGTCATTCCGGTCACGTGTTTACAATCACGTGATCGGACCAAACCATACGACCTTGTTAAACAACTCTTTATTTACACCACAAAACTACGAATACCCAATATTATGTCTCTCATTCTATAAGTCTAGTACTCTTATCAGACGGGGACCTTTAACATACATGAAAATAAATAACAAATATATAGATAACCGAATGGCAGTAAAGGCATTGGTGAGGGTAGTTCTTCTCCCTCTTATACGGCTTCCGATGGTATCGTCCGACTGATCAAACTAAGCCTTAAAAAAGTTTTATCTATAAATATAATTCATGAAAAACAATAAAAACATTTTATATCTTGCAATACAGGTGTGCTTTTTCTTTTGCTTTTAAATATTATTGAAACGAAAAAATTATATATAAACAAATAAATAAACACTATGACAAGGATAAACAGCATAACCCCAATCTATGAATATAAATAATGTGAAAACACACTAAACTAATGTGTTTTTATTCATATTGAGAACATATTCCCAGAAGCGATGGCTCATAGAACCGAATTCAATTCCATTGCTTCGTTAAGTCCTTGGGGATGAAGGGAACTGAGTTTAAATATCCAATAGACCTCTTGTCTACAAAGGGTTTTGAACCTGTCGCCTCCTCGTTTTGTTTTTAAGATCTGTTCTAGACCGGTGACTTTTAATGTGCTAGGGTCCCCTTGGTGGCACTCAAAAAAGTGTCGAGATACACTGTGGTCTAATTTTTTGTTTATAACATTGCGACGATGTTCCATAAATCTAATTTTTAGGGGACGCGTGGTCCTACCAATATACCTCAAATTACAACCACAGTGTAGCATATAGATCACCCAATCGGTGTCACAGTTGATAAAACTTTTTATACTATATACCTCTTTCTCTGAACCTAAGGTAATAATTTTAGTTCGATTCATAGTGTGGGTACAAGTAGTACATCTCGTTTTCCCACACTTAAAGAATCCCATGGTTCTTGTGGTCAACCATTCTCCTTCCCCTAGTTTACTACTCGAACCAGGGTCATTTTTGAGCATACTCGGAGCCAACAAAGTCTTGAGAGATCTATTCTTTTTAAAGATAACTTTCGGGATACAAGGTAAGTCATCCCTCAAAAGAGCATCCTGCTTCAAAATATTGTAATTCCGACCAAAAATCTGTTTAATTTCTCCAGATCTACTGTTAAATTTTGTAATAAAGGCTACATCCTTGAACTGAAAATCTGTTTTCTTCTTTTCACCAAAAATGAGTGTCTCTCTATCTAACTCAGAGACTTCCTTAAAAGCTTTCTTAACTAGTTCCTTAGGATAACCCCGACAATTAAAGGAATCGATCATCGACACTGCTTGTTCTGAAAAAACCTCTTTTTTAGAGCAGTTGCGTTTAATGCGTAGCAATTGCCCTTTCGGAATGTTATCCTTCCAAGGGGTATAATGTGCACTGGTGTAATGGAGATATGCATTACTACCTATTTCTTTTATATAATTTCTAGTCTGGATTTTATCATCTACAATCTCCAAAGTTAGATCCAAATAATTAATTTTTTGTCTATCATATGTGTGAGTGAACTTTAAATTAAATGTGTTGGTGTTAAGTGATGTAACAAAATTGAGAGCCGTGTCAGAATCCCCATCCCAAATGAAAAAAAGATCATCTATATAACGGCCATAGAGGACCAGGTGCGCGCCAAGATCGCCACCCCAGATATGTAGGTCTTCTAATTGACCCACATAGAGGTTGGCATAACTCGGCGCGAACCTGCTCCCCATGGCCGTCCCCATCACCTGTAGATAAAACGTGTCCAGAAATAAAAAATAATTGTGTCGAAGAATGAAGGAAATAGATTTTAGCAAAAAAATTCTGTGGTCCTCTGTGAGGTCCCCATCCTTAGCAAGTATCTTTTCCATTGCCTCTATTCCCAAATTATGCGGGATATTCGTATAGAGGCTCTGAACATCCATAGTCAGAAATGCATAAGAAGATTTCCACTCAACCGTTTGTATTAACTGTAAAAAATGAGTGGTATCTCGGATGTGGGACCTCAACAGAGGAACACGGGGTTGAAGGTGACTGTCAACATAAAAAGATAAATTAGATGTGAGGGAATCTATACCTGAAATAATAGGTCGCCCTGGGGGTGCAGTGAGGGATTTGTGAATTTTGGGCAAATGATAATAAATAGGAGTAATGGGGTGATGTGAAAACAAAAACGTGAATTCCTCCTTAGAGATTATTCCCTTTTGATGTGCCTCTTCTAATAGATCATGAAGTTCTATTTTGTAATCCACAGTGGGATCTTTACATAATCTCATGTAAAATCTACCATCTTCTAACTGACGGAGAGCTTCTTTTACATAATCAGATTTATCCTGTATAACTAGACTACCGCCTTTATCGGCCTGTTTTATTATGAGTGAGGTGTCCTTTAATAATTTATTAAGGGCTTTTTTCTCCCATTTATTTAAATTTTGGGACCTAATCCTCTCCTTTTCTTTTTTATAACATATTGTTTTGAAATCCTCCAGTGTCGTTTTATAGAAGCTCTCAATATGACTGCTTTTATATCTCATAGGAAAAAATTCCGACTTTCTTGAAAAAGATGACTTATTTATATCAAAAATCTTTTTATTTGTTTGTGTGGCTGACCCTTCCTCCTGTAACTCAACCAACATCTGTATAATGGGCTCATCTATACCATCCAGCAAAATGGGAGTTGCTGGATCGTTATTTTTCTTTAAATTTTTCTTAGCGAAGTACCTCTTCCTACATAAAGATCGCACAAAGCGATTTAACTCGACAAACAGATCAAAAATATTGGGATCTGATGTCGGGGAAAATTTTAACCCTTTGTTAAGAAGAGATAATTCGCTATGTGACAAATTTTTTGACGAGAGATTAAAAATGGTATTATTAGTATGTTTATTAGACGCCACTTTCAGTCTCTTGTATTTCTCCTTTTTCCCCCCTCTTCTTCCTCTACACTGGAATTTCGGCCTCTTTTTGGGGTGGGTGATGGATTTCCCTTGCTGGGGTGATGTTCTCTCTGTCTGTAAGACTGATTCCTCTCCCCTAAAAAAGCTGTCCCATTATTATTATTTCTATGGTGACCATAAGTTGTATTGTTTTTAGGGCGTGCCCCTAGATCATTCCCTGTTGTATATCTATCAGGTTCAACTTCTCGATATGGACTCCTTCTACTTTCCGTCCTTGCACGAGACGGAGGGTCCTGGTAACCCCTTTGTCTTCCACGCTGCCGTGCAGAGACAGGTGATCTAGTGAATGAATCACTATTGGTTTGTTTCCCATTTACGGAAGCAAACCTCGATCTCCTCATGGAGGGTTTCTTGTCGTTCTGTCTGTTCTTATTATATGTATAGACCTCTCCCCTCTTATAATCGTTAAGATCTCTCTGAAATTTTCTGCACTTTGCTTCTGTTATCTGTTGCTCAAATTTAAGGACCCTTTCCATAACTTTATGATCTCTTTCCACAAATTCTGGATCTTTTATATGTATTTCTAATTTACCTTTAAGTATATTAATATCCTTTTCTAATGATCTGACTTTCTCAGTCCTATATTTAATTACCAACCCTATGAGTTGTTCCGAACATTTATCCAGAATGGACTCCCATTCCTTCTGATAATTTTCATTTTCCCCAAAAATGGATGATTTAGTCACCCTAAGGCCTCGGGGTATCATGTTTCTGTCCAAATATTTTTGCAAATTAGTCCCATCTAGCCAATTCTTAGTCTCAGATTTTAACAATTCTTCTAATTTAAAAAAATCCTCTTTTAACAGACAGTCCTCTTCTCTCCTAAGGTCATATCCCGACAATTCCCATTTGGATAAATACGTCTGTCTCCTGCTGTTTCTATTATCAAAATTAGAAAAACAGCTCATGTTAGCAGCCCGAAAAAGACTTATATGTAAAGCAAAAAGTATTTATAATAGACCAATAGATCGGTATATTATAAGAACGGGCGCTTGAACAGAGCTGTGTTTCTAAAAGCTGCTGCTATAATAGGTGATAGTCAGTCACCACATGAAAAAACACCAAAGAATATAAAAACAGCGCTACCAGGTGCTGATATTAAATCATTAAAAATATTTAATACAAATAAATTAATAACATATAAAACAAATTGAATAAAATAAGCCTCATGAGCCAGTATTATGACCAAACAGTGGATTTATCCATGGACTCTTATTAAGGCCAAATAGTTGTAAGTGTTCCAATGCTTTTGAGATATCGTATCCTGTATGGATATACGTATGATAGTTACCAGATCCCAAGTGGAAAGGCAGGGTATTCCACCTAGCGCGGTACTGATGGTGCTGTCCTGCGCAAAAGTGAATGGTGGTTCTCCCTTTATATTGCTGTATGTCCACAGTTGCGGATCGGTCTCCAGACGGGTGAGCGTGAGATGGATCAAGGCTCTAAAGACCACTGCGGGTCCAATCAAACGTCGGAGTCCAATTTTAGAGAAAAGCAATGGATGGAAGATTCCATAGACTCACTGGCCTTGGCGGTGTCCTGGTCATAGACTGGCAACCTAACGCGTTTCACTGTCTGTTTGGCAGCTTTATCAAAGGTAGTGTACTAGAGGCTCACTTCCCCTTATATAGGGGATTTAATGAGAGAATACTCAGCACCTGGACCAACATTACGATTGCGTCGGCATGGGTGTGTAGCGCAGTTGCAGCTTGGGCAGATGAGCTGACAGATAATTTTGAAAATATGGATAAGGATACTATATTCTTAACTCTAGGCCATATAAAAGACGCAGTCTTATTTATGAGGGATGCTCAAAGAGACATTGGATTGCTGGCTTCTAGGGCCAATGCCATGTCGATCTCAGCGAGACGATCCTTATGGACTCGCCAATGGACGGGTGATGCGGATTCAAAAAAGCATATGGAAATACTACCCTATAAGGGTGATGTATTGTTTGGGGATGGGCTGACGGACCTGGTTTCCACAGCTACAGCAGGTAAATCAAATTTTTTACCATATATTCCCCAACAGCAAAAGAAAATGCCACCCTATCAGATGCAGTCCTTTCGGGCGCACAAGTCCAGAAGAGGTCGGGGATCCTCCTTCCTTGCCAGAGGTAAGGGCAGAGGCAAAAGAGCACCTGCTTCGGCAGGCGCCCAGGAACAAAAGTCCTCCCCGGCTACTCCAAAACCCACAGCATGACGCCCCTGAGGGAGTCCGCACCGGTGGGCGCACGTCTTCGACTTTTCAGCCAGGTCTGGGTCAGCTCAGACCTGAATCCCTGGGTGTTAGAAATAGTTTCCCAGGGTTACAAACTGGAATTCGAAGAGGTGCCCCCGTGCCGATTTTTCAAGTCGACCCTACCAGTTTCCACGTCGGAACGGGATGTAGTGTTAGCTGCAATTCAAACGCTGTGTATACAGCAAGTGATTATCAGGGTTCCCATGAACCAGCAGGGAAGAGGTTACTACTCAACCCTCTTTGTGGTCCCGAAACCGGACGGTTCGGTCAGACCTATCTTGAATCTGAAATCCCTAAACCTGTACATTAAAAGATTTAAATTCAAATTGGAATCGCTCAGAGCGATAATAGCCAATATGGAGGAGGGGGAGTTTATGGTGTCTCTGGACATAAAGGATGCGTACCTTCATGTCCCCATATATCCCCCCCATCAAGAATTCCTGAGATTCGCTGTACAGGATTGTCATTACCAATTTCAGACGTTGCCGTTTGGGCTTTCCACGGCCCCGAGGATTTTCACCAAGATAATGGCGGAAATGATGGTGGTCCTGCACAAGCATGGAGTCACAATTATCCCATACTTGGACGATCTCCTGATAAAAGCGAGATCAAGGGAGAAATTGCTGAGCAGTGTGGCGCTCTCTCTGAGAGTGCTCCAGCAACACGGTTGGATTCTAAATCTACCGAAGTCAAAGTTGATTCCGACAACTCGACTACCGTTCCTAGGTATGATACTGGATACGGAACAAATGAAGGTCTTCCTTCCAATGGAGAAAGCCCAGGACATCCAGAACATGGTCAGAGACCTGCTGAAACCGAAAAGGGTGTCTGTTCACCAGTGCACTCGAGTTCTGGGAAAGATGGTGGCGGCCTACGAGGCCATTCCATTCGGAAGGTTCCATGCAAGGACTTTTCAATGGGACCTTCTGGACAAGTGGTCCGGGTCCCATCTACACTTACATCGAAAAATTACTCTGTCCCCAGGGGCCAGGGTGTCTCTCCTGTGGTGGTTGCAAAGTGCTCACCTACTGGAGGGTCGCAGATTCGGAATTCAGGATTGGATCCTGGTTACCACGGACGCGAGCCTCCGAGGATGGGGAGCAGTCACACAAGGAAGAAATTTTCAGGGACTTTGGTCAGACCAGGAGTCATGTCTACACATCAATATGTTGGAACTCAGGGCCATATACAACGGCCTTCGACAAGCGGAGAGTCTTCTTCGAAACCTACCGGTTCTGATTCAGTCAGACAATGTCACAGCAGTGGCTCATGTGAACCGCCAAGGCGGGACAAGAAGCAGAGTCGCGATGGCGGAAGCCACCAGGATTCTTCGCTGGGCGGAAAATCACTTGAGCGCTCTGTCGGCTGTCTTCATTCCGGGAGTGGACAACTGGGAAGCAGGCTTCCTCAGCAGACACGATCTCCATCCAGGAGAGTGGGGACTTCATCAAGAAGTCTTTGCAGACATAATACATCTTTGGGGAACTCCTCAAATAGACATGATGGCGTCACGCCTCAACAAAAAACTTCGGAGGTATTGTGCCAGGTCTCGGGACCCTCAGGCAGTAGCAGTAGACGCTCTGATAACACCGTGGGTGTTCAAATTGGTCTACGTGTTTCTTCCTCTTCCTCTCATCACAAAAGTGTTGAGGATCATAAGACGAAGAAGAGTACAGACGATACTCGTTGTCCCAGACTGGCCTCGAAGGGCCTGGTACTCAGATCTACAAGAGATGCTCACAGGAGATCCCTGGCCTCTTCCGCTGAGGGAAGACCTGTTGCAACAGGGGCCCTGTGTATTTCAAGACTTACCGCGGTTACGTTTGACGGCATGGCGGTTGAACGCCGAATCCTAGCAAAAAAGGGAATTCCGGAAGAGGTCATCCCTACTTTAATAAAGGCTAGGAAGGAGGTGACGGTTAAGCATTATCACCGTATCTGGCGAAAGTATGTGTCATGGTGTGAGACCAAGAATGCACCTACGGAAGATTTTCATCTGGGTCGTTTTCTCCACTTCCTACAAACAGGAGTGGATATGGGCCTGAAATTAGGCTCTGTTTAAGGTGCAGATTTCGGCCTTCTCGATTTTCTTTCAGAAGGAATTGGCTTCTCTTCCAGAAGTCCAGACGTTTGTAAAGGGAGTGCTGCACATCCAGCCCCCTTTTGTGCCTCCAGTGGCACCATGGGACCTCAACGTGGTGTTGCAGTTCCTAAAATCACACTGGTTTGAACCGCTTAACAAAGTTGAGTTGAAATTTCTTACTTGGAAGGTGGTCATGTTGTTGGCCTTGGCATCGGCAAGGTGAGTATCAGAATTGGCGGCTTTGTCACACAAAAGCCCCTACTTGATTTTTCATGTTGATCGAGCTGAATTGAGGACACGTCCGCAATTTTTGCCTAAGGTGGTTTCTTCATTCCATGTGAATCAACCTATTGTGGTGCCTGTAGCTACAAGTGACCTGGAGGATTCCAGATCCCTGGACGTAGTCAGGGCCTTAAAGATTTATGTAGCCAGGACGGCTAGAATTAGGAAAACAGAGGCCCTGTTTGTCCTGTATGCGGCCAATAAGATTGGCACACCTGCTTCGAAGCAGACTATTGCTCGCTGGATCTGTAATACGATTCAGCAGGCTCACTCTACAGCTGGATTGCCGCTACCAAATTCGGTTAAGGCCCATTCCACTAGGAAGGTGGGCTCTTCTTGGGCGGCTGCCCGAGGCGTCTCGGCATTACAACTTTGCCGAGCGGCGACTTGGTCGGGGTCAAACACTTTTGCTAAATTCTACAAGTTTGATACCCTGGCTGATGAGGACCTAGCGTTTGCTCAGTCGGTGCTGCAGAGTCATACGCACTCTCCCGCCCGATTGGATGCTTTGGTATAAACCCCATGGTCCTTACGGAGTCCCCAGCATCCTCTAGGACGTAAGAGAAAATAAGATTTTAAACCTACCGGTAAATCTATTTCTCCTAGTCCGTAGAGGATGCTGGGCGCCCGTCCCAGTGCGGAAACTCTGCAAGACTTGTATATAGTTGTTGATTACATAAGGGTTATGTTAGTTGGAATCGGAATTGCTGTTTTTTGTTCATACGGTTAACTGGTTATGTATGATCCAGGTTACATGGTATGATTGGTGTGGGCTGGTATGAATCTTGCCCTTGGATTTCCAAATCCTGCCTTGTAGTGTCCATCTCCTCTGGGCACCGTTCTCTAACTGAGGTCTGGAGGAGGGGCATAGGGGGAGGAGCCAGTGCACACCCATAGTCAAAGTTCTTTTAGGTGCCCTATCTCCTGCGGAGCCCGTCTATACCCCATGGTCCTTACGGAGTCCCCAGCATCCTCTGCGGACTAGGAGAAATAGATTTACCGGTAGGTTTAAAATCTTATTTTTTGTAAAATAAACTCATTGCGTTAAAGAATATCAATGTGATACCCCAAACCAGGGTCGTCTTAAGCGAGGAGGGTGCCCGTGTGCAGACTGCGGGTGGGCACCCTCGTCTCCACGGCGCCGCAGGCTCCGACACTGTGCCGGTCTCTAGAAACATGGCGCCCGCTGGATTTCCGGAGAGGTGAGTACTAAAATATGGGTGCAATGTGTGTAGTGTGGGCCCCGCTGGAGCCAGGGGCCTGTGTGCACCGCACACATTGCACCCATGATAGAAACGCCAATGCACCAAACCAATAAATGTCTAATGCATAAATAATAACTGCTCAGTACAGATCAAGGTAATTAGGTAAGTTCTGTAGGTGCAACAACTGTAAATAATTTTTGAAAAATATTTATACAGATGGTCCTCGCACACATAGTCTCAATACGTAATGTATAAGTATGTGTGTCTGTGAGACCCCTGTGACCCCCTGTCAGTTGTGTGACCCCGGTGCCACAGAGACCACTGAAAAGGACAAAACACACAGGTAAGTATACTACTTTTTTTTTTTTTTTTTTTTTGCAACGTATGATTTTGGCCGCGAAAGTATTTGCAACCAATTTTTTTTTTTTTTTTTTATTGGATAAATGCGGGTATTGGGAGCGCACATACCCAAAGTAACCCAAGATTGGGCGCGAGGTCCGCAAGGTTTTTTTGCAGCCAAAATCTTGCACCCAATTGGATATGCCCCTTAGGGTCTTGAGGTGGACATTAACTGAACTGTTTCACAATTTATTTTTTCTTGATTCTAGATTATTCGATGGGAACATTAAATAATGCAAAAGTAAAAAAAATCCCATGGACTGATACATTTCTGTAATTCTGACTTTGGCTCAATTTCCTTACCGTTTGAAATGACTTAATGTAAGGGCCTAATTCAGATCTGATCGTAGATGTGCTAAATTTAGTTAATCTACGATCAGTTTCTCAGACATGCACAGGGCTAGTCCACCCTGCATGTCTGGCTCTGCCCCCCCCCCCTCCCCTGCACAGGTGCAATCGTATTGCACGGCGGTAATCCTTGTGCACCCAGTGAGTAACTCCCTGCCTGCGCAGCTCCTGCGCGCTGGCAGGGAGCTACCAGCCGCGTCCCGGGTTGCAGCGGCTATATGTGACATCACACAGCCGCCATGGCGGCATGGTCCGGACACGCCTGCGTTATCCGGACCGTACCCCGCCAATGGCGTTCTAACACCGTTGGCACGCCCACCTACTGCCCCGCGACTGCCTTTGCCTGTCAATCAGCCAGAGGCGATCGCAGCCCTGAGATGCTTTTAGCATCTCACTGGGCACCCGGGGTGCGCACTCCCCAAAGAAATTCAGACTGCGATCGCGTCTGAATTACCCCCTCAGTCTCCACATTTCATTTTATTTATTTTGTTACTAAGAACATCATATGTATATATGTATAGATAAGTTTGTGCCTATTGGTTTATGGTGTAGCCTTAAAAAACAAAAACAAATCCATACCCGGCTAACTTCTAATTTCACCTTAGCATCTCTGTACTATTTACATCATAAGGTGTTAAAATGTGGTTGCATATTGTGAGCCCTACACATCTTTTGACCAATAATCCTAACAGATAGAGATGGAATTTGATGATACAAAGGGGTATATTTACTAAAAGTCTATTTTAGGTCTATTTAAAATTGACCAGAAATAGAACCAACATCCCCTCAAAATCGACTACGGTGTTTCTATTCCAAATAGCTCATTTACTAAAAGTTGATTTTGAGTTCCATCATAAAATCACTGGGTGATGTGAATTTTGAAGTTCACAAATGTGTTCTATTCACCAAAAATGTACCCAAAATCAATAAAAAGTATCAAAAATCTACCCATAATAGACACAATTATACAAAAGCATTCCTATTGGCCACATGCACTGTCACATGCACTATATTACCCACAAACACCTTCCTTCCTGTGCTAATTTGCATATCCATGATTTTCAAAAATCATTGCTGTGCCTTTAAATGCCTGATTTATGCAGCCAGAGAGCCCTACATGCTTTTCTCCCATCTTTTTTCTCAACATATTGAGGTTTGAGGCGATTCTGCACGATTTAAAATAAAAAAGAACTGTTTCTGATGGTTCTAGTGAAAATGGTGATTTGTTGTCAATTTTGAGTCGATTTTCAAACCAACTATTAGTAAATATGGGTTAGGAATTGAACTCTGTGTTAAAGTATTAAAAGATCTATTGTAGTTTTTTTTACAGTAAGTGTAAAGATCTATTTCAGTCGAGTTTGAGTAGATTTTGACTTTCGTAACTACAGATAGAGCTGCACTCATCTAGTGCGGCTCCATCGCATACGTGCACTACCCGCATGACTAGGCGATCCGTCTGCCTAGCCCCACAGGAGTGCACGGAGATGCTCTCCCATTCTATGAATGGGGCGCGTCTCCGTCACGGCAATGAATGGGGTGCACCCCAAGACAGAGACGCTCTCGTGGATAGGCGTGCCCGCCCGGGCATGATTAGCGTGGCTCCATCTGTATCTGTCAAACAAAATCGACTGAACATCGACTGGAAACTAAAATGGTCTTTTAGTAAATATACCCCAAAATGTCATAATAATTACACTGCATACTGTACCTCGGAAACAAAGATTCTCCCTGCAACCTCCTCCATAACTGGGTGGGCAAGCCGAGCAAGGACGGCCATGTTTGTAGGGAGCATGTCCCCACCAATTACCCCTATGAAAGTAAATACTGTAGTTAAATTGAGCTCACGTGAAAATATAATTTTACTATACAAAAGACAAGACAGGTTGAACAACTGTTTAACCTTCAAAATAAATGCGTATCCCATAATGTCACTACTGTAAGTTGGCTTTCAAAATATCAACAGCAGAATGTCAACATGGTTAAAATGTTGGCATCATAAAAGTCAATACCTGGAAAATGCTGACATGGACACAATACCCACATTGTGAAAAGGTCGGCATTAGGGTTAGGATCAGGATTAGAATGAGGCTTAACTAAAACTGGTATTGTCGACATTCTGACCATGTCGTCATTCCATCAGTGTTGACATAATAAAGTCAACATGAGGAACAGGTTGACATGTTGACTGTCGACATTACAATCATGTTGGCATTCTCAATATACAAGATACCGAACCAGTATAATAAGAATAATGCAGCAGAAATCTTTGAAGAAATTCTGGGTCTAAAAGCTTATGGTCTCAGCCCACCAAACATTGCCAAACAAGAGCAAAAATTCTAATGCACTCTATCACGAGTGGAGTGGACACTGTTTTACTATAGTTGCCACCTATTAGGTGCTGCAGCAACTAGGCCAGCTCAGAGCACAGAGCATCTCCAGCAAAGGGAAAACCATTTTGTGTAAATCGTTCATTACAGTGGTGCTGGAAAATTTGTGAACCCTTCAGAACTTTCTACATTTCTGCTGAAATATGGCCTAAAACTACCTCAGATTTTCATACAAGCCCTAGAATTAGATAAAGAGAAACAAATCAAACAAATGATACAAAAAAATTAGACATGCTCATTTTTTTATTGAGGAAAATGAACCAATATCACATATCTGTGAGTGCCAAAAGTATGTGAACCTTTAGGTTTAACAGATATTTTGAAGGTGAAATTAGAGTCAGGTATTTTCAATCTATGGGATGACAATTAGGTGTGACAACCTGTTTTTTTAAAAGAACAGGGATCTATCAAAGGGGGTGATTCAGATCTGATCGCTGCTGGTACTAACTACGCATGCGTATGCACCACAATGCTCACGTGCGTCGGACAGCAACAAAGGGCATCGATGGGCAGCGAAGGGATGGTGCAAAAAATCAGATTGCATGGGCGTTCGCAAGTGACAGGTGGAAGCCATTTGTGGGTGGAAACTGACCGTTCACTGGGAGTGTCGGAAAAATGCAGGCGTGTCCAAGTGTTTTCAGGGAGGGGGAATGACGTCAACTCCGGCATCAATCAGCCTGATGTGATTGTAAACATAGAAACATAGAATTTGACGGCAGATAAGAACCACTTGGCCCATCTAGTCTGCCCCTTTTTATTTATCCTTTAGGTAATCTCAACCCTTTTTGAACCTTAATTCTTTGTAAGGATATTCATATGCCTATCCCAAGCATGTTTAAATTGCTCTACAGTCTTAGCCACTACCACCTCTGATGGGAGACTATTCCACTTATCCACTACCCTTTCTGTGAAGTAATTTTTCCTTAAATTTCCCCTGAACCTCCCCCCCCTCCAGTTTCAGTGTATGTCCTCGAGTTCTAATATTTCTCTTCCTTTGAAGAATGTTTCCCTCCTGAACTTTGTTATATTTGAAAGTTTCTATCATGTCCCCCCTTTCCCTTCTCTACTCCAAACTATACATGTTAAGATCTTTTAGCCTTTCCGGGTACGTTTTGTGATGTAGGCCATGCACCATTTTAGTTGCCCTTCTTTGTACACTCTCTAATGTATTTATATCCTTCTGGAGATATGGTCTCCAGAACTGGACACAGTATTCCAGATGGGGCCGCACCAATGACCTATACAGTGGCATTATCACTTCTTTTTTCCTACTACTGATTCCTCTCCCTATGCAACCAAGCATCTGACTTGCCTTTCTCATTGCTTTGTTGCATTGCTTTCCTGCCTTCAAGTCACTTGAAATAGTGACTCCTAAATCCCTTTCCTCCTCAGTAGTTTCCATTATAGTACCCTTGATACTATATTTAGCCTTTGGGTTTTTGAGACCCAAGTGCATGATTTTGCATTTTTTAGCATTAAACTGTAGTTGCCACGTTCTTGACCATTTCTCAAGCCTACCTAGGTCATCAATCATTTGTTTTACCCCTCCCGGTGTGTCTACCCTGTTGCATATCTTTGTATCATCTGCAAAAAGGCATACCTTCCCTTCAATACCATCTGCAATGTCACCAACAAAGATATTAAAGAGAACTGGACCAAGTACAGATCCCTGGGGTACTTCACTGGTAACATTTCCCTCCATAGATTGCACTCCATTAACTGCAACTGTCTGTTTCCTATCCTGCAACCGGGTTCTTATCCATTTAACTGTTTTATAATCCACCCCCACGCTTTCAAGTTTATTCAGCAGTCTGCGATGTGGGACAGTGTCAAATGCCTTACTAAAGTCTAGATATGCTACATCTACAGCTCCCCCTTGATCTATTATTTTTGTGACAGAGACAAAAAAGTCAATAAGATTTGTTTGGCATGATCTACCACCAGTAAATCCATGCTGTTTTGGATCCTGTAAGTGGTTTGATTTAAGATATTCCACAACTCTTTCTTTTAATAGTTTTTCCATTACTTTCCCCACTACTGATGTAAGGCTTACTGGTCTGTAGTTACTTGCTTCTTCCTTGCTTCCACTTTTGTGCAGTGGAACTACATTTGCTCTTTTCCAGTCCTCTGGAATAGCACCTGTATTTAGTGACTGGTTAAATAATTCTGTTAACGGTGTAACCAGCACATCTTTTAGCTCTTTGAGTATCCTTGGGTGTATCCCATCTGGTCCCATTGATTTATCCACTTTTAGTTGTGAAAGTTCTGTTAGGACCTTCTCCTCTGTAAATGTACTTTCAACTGCCTTATTTTTATGAATGTCCTTGCAACTTAACTGTGGCCCCAACCCTACTTCTGTAGTAAATACTGAGCAAAAATAATTATTTAGGTGATCTGCTATTGCCTTGTCACCCTCCACCAAATGCTCACTCTCTGTCTTAAGAGAGTACTGTAGGAGTAAGTCCTTGGCTGCGCAGAGACTCCACAAAGTGGATTTTAGCTAGGGTGACCATAATATCCCTTTAATCTGGGACACCTATGATTTACACAGGTTCCGTGGCTGGCTAAACTGTAGCCTGAATTTCACCTGGTTTTAGCCAGCCACAGAACCTGTGTAAATTATATGTGTCTCAGATTAAAGAGATATTATGGTCCCCTATTTTAGCAGCTCGGAGTACACATAGGATCGCACACTTGCACGGCGAATATACACTCCCCCTGGAGGCGGCGACTATCTGAACGCAGGACAGCAAAATTAGCAGCCCATCGATCAGATCTGAATCACCCCCAAAGTCTGATGTTCACAACACATGTTTGTGGAAGTGTATCATGTCACGAACAAAGGAGATTTCTGAGGACCTCAAAATAAGAATTCTTGATGCTCATCAGGATGAAAAAGGTTACAAAACCATCTCTAAAGAGTTTGGCCTCCACCAATCAACAGTCAGGTAGATTGTGTACCAATGGAGGAAATTCCAGACCATTATTACTCTACCCGTACTGCTTAAAAGCTGTTATACAGTAAAGGGTAAAAGCTCTGTAGAATCTTACACTGTATGCTTGTGCCTTATGAAATACTGCAGCGCTACAAATAAAAATGAACAGTTTCATTTTACTTACTTTGGAGAGTAATTGCACACTAAATATATTGCCTTTGGCCATATCTGTCCCCAAACGTTCATGTTATGACACAGGTTTATAGCACAACCAATTCTGCTGCTTGTTGCCCACACCACCTAATGGAAAAACACAGTGACCCATCATTTAATGATCCCAAAATGTCTGCTTATTAAAAATTCAATATCAATATTCAAAAGGTTATTGGTGTTAATGGACAGCATGCCCAGGGAAGCCAAATCAGTTACAATTTGTCCAAACAACTCCTGCTCATTTACACAGGGGTAAAAAGAGTTTATTGATAATTGTTCATTCCGCCAAGTTGGTGATTTGTGTTAAGTCCATTTTCATGATAGTAGTATTTTTAATATAAAAGAATCACATTAATATCAAGAGAATTATTTCACATGGCTGCCTCACAGCACTGCGGTCATCGTTTTAACCTAAACAGGGCACAATCTGTGAAGAGTTTGTGTGTTCTTCCAGTGTTTGTGTGAAGCCTAAAGGATAACTAAGACTGTATAAGCCCAAACACATTAAAATTGGAGGTAGTGTTGGGATGTGTGCACACTGCACATTATAGATTATAGTGCTTTAAGGGGTAGTCAGATTGCTGGGGAGATTGATGAGTTGCAGGAGCTAATAGGAAAATAGTAAGGAGGGCTATAGGGAAATGGAATAAGGGTATAGATAAGATTTGGGGCCAGATGCAATGACGTCCGATTTCGGCAGCCGTGCAGGATGCCGGCCGAACTCGAGTGTTATTTTTACAAAGGAGCAATCACTTACATGACATGGTTTTGCTTTGACACGCGGGCGTCATTAACATCTGGCCCTGGTGTTTAGTATATAGGCCTTATAACTTTGTGAATTGACCACTCAACCACAACCACTTGCTTGCAGTATTTTTGCTCTGTTTTTCCTGTTTTTGTTTGCTAACATTTTTGTTTTTGCTGTCGGAGCATAACAGATGAGACATCGTAGCAATCAGTGGGTAAAGGTGGCTCAAAGGACAGTTGAAGCACTCAACTTCACTGCAAATCAGCTGTAGCTATGTCACCACCTGTGTGAAGACTCTTGGGCACCACTCTTGTAGGGAGTCCAGTGCTGAGCCAACAAAGGAAGTGGGTTCTCCACAACCTGGCAGTACCGAGGCGTACAGTCACCCCAAATATTTTATTGTTGTTCTGGCTAGAGATGGTAGTTGTGCATGCTTTCTTTGCCAACATATTAACAATTAATTTAAAATGAGATGTTTCACATCAATATAAGTCTCTGCGTTTTCATTGTTGGATTTTGATATCTGGAAACAGCAGTAGGTAGAACCTCAACCTCTAAATGGCTTAAGCTACAACGGGGCAGGAATTTATATCGATAGTTACCTTTTTTTCGTATGATGCAGCATAAAATTATTTTGTTGCATAAAGGAAAATAACTTAATAACCAATATTTAGAAGAGGGTACTTCTCCAAGGCTTCATACAATATCACAAAGCATAGTTTTTGTTTATATGATGGTGTTCCCCAAAATATGTGGTGAGCAATGGTACTGTAGTTAACATGGCACGTCTGCTAGCTAATGAAGGGATGATGATGATGATGCCCGTGCTGCACCCCTTCAGTGGAACGCGCTCCCCCGCTCCATTAGACTCTCTCCGACCTTGCAAAGCTTTAAACGGCACTAAAAACTCACCTATTCATCAAAGCGTACCCTTCCGATGCATAACCTAGTCCTGAGGCTACTCCTCTATCCCCCTGCCTCATGCCTTGAACGTCTCTGCTTTGCTTACATCCTGCCATCAGGCTACCTCCTGCTTGCTTGCACCTCATGTCATCTGTCTGTCGCCCCTTGCCACTAGATTGTTAGCTCTTCAGAGCAGGGCCCTCTTTCCTCTTGTTGGCAAAGCCCTCTTCTCAACACATTTCACTCACAGCTCTCTCCTACTTAGCGACCATCTTTACCCGCTTTTTCTCCTGCTGGTAAAGGCTCATCTTTACCTATAGCCACCAGCTCCTAGTAATACACTGATCACTCACTTGCTACTTACATCTTAGCTGTATTATGTTTTGAGAATTGTGGTGCTCTTTGTTACCTGCACTCTATTTTTGTTATTTATTTACTGTAATGCTAAGTTTTGTCTCCCTGTGCTGTCCTTTGTACGGCGCTGCGAAACATTTGTGGCGCCTTATAAATAAAATGTAATAATCATAATAATAAGAATAATAATAATGATGATGATGATAAAAAAAGTATATGGTAATGTGAGTGCTGATTGTGGTGAACAGTAGAAGTATAAGTTGGTCTGGTGTTAGGAGTACAGAATATAAATATGATTGATATGAATCTACTTTATGCTTAAGTTACATTCAAGGAATTTAAATGTACAGCTTTTGCTAAATTTGTGGCACTACATTAAAAAAAACAGTATTAACAACATGGGGGGGGGGGGGATATTGTTTAAAAATAGTAAGAATAGGAATTTCATCCTAATTTGTCCTTTTTTTACACTTTTCTTTCTGTAACATTATATCATCATCATTTCATTTTCACCACTCCCATCGTATTTTTTGCCAGTGACCAACAGGTGGACATGTTAATTTGAAGTCAAAGTTAAATATCACTTTTATAGCATACATATAATGTAATTGGTTTTACAGATCTTGTTTTCTTGATGATGATTTTATACAGTAACCCCCCCACACACACACACAAACATACTACACACAACTCTTCAATGAGATGATTTATCTGCATTTTCTAAATACAAGGATTAAAACACTATTTTCCAAATGTTTCCAAAAAACGAGCAGAGGGCAAAAACATTAAATAAATGTAAAGAGAAAGAGACGCTCTATATACAATTATCATAGCTATGATTATTATAATTATTTTTACACAGTGTATCATATATGATTATCATTATTATTTCTCTTACGTCCTAGAGGATGCTGGGGACTCCAAAAGGACCATGGGGTATAGACAGGATCCGCAGGAGACATGGGCACACTAAAAGACTTTGACTGGGTGTGAACTTGCTCCTCCCTCTATGCCCCTCCTCCATACCTCAGTTAGATTCTGTGCCTAGGAGAGACTGGACACACACTAGGGGAGCTCTACTGAGTTTCTCTGGAAAAGACTTTATGTTAGGTTGTTTATTTTCAGAGAGACCTGCTGGCTACAGGCTCTCTGCTTCGTGGGACTGAGGGGAGAGAAGTCAGACCTACTTCTGCTGAGTTAAGGGCTCTGCTTCTTAGGATACTGGACACCATTAGCTCCAGAGGGTTCGATCACTTGGTGCGCCTTGCTGCTTGTTCCCGGAGCCGCGCCGTCAACCCCCTCACAGAAGCCAGAAGACAGAAGCCGGGTGAGTATGCAGAAGGCAGAAGACTTCAGTGACGGCAGAAGACTTCAGTATCGGAGGTACAGTGCAGCGGTCGAGCTGCACTCCATGCGCCCACACACCAACGGCACTCACAGGGTGCAGGGCGCTGGGGGGGGGGGGGGGGGGTGAGAGCGCCCTGGGCAGCAAGTTACTGAGGTGGTTAAAACTGGCAAAAAAAGGCATATTTGGGTGCAGGGGCACTAAGTATGAATCCCCCCGCCAGTATAAAGATTTAAATTTAAGCGGGACTAAAGCGCACCGGGAAGGGGCGGGGCTTAGCCGCACAGCTCACCAGCGCCATTTTATCTCTTCACAGATCATGCAGAGACGCTGGCCCGGACCTCCACTCTCCTTCCAAGTACAAGGGAGCAAAACGGAGGGGGGGGGGGCACAGGCAATAGGTGCTAGATTTATATGTATAAACAGTGCAGACATCATATATTATTTTTTTAGTAGTATATGGGTGCTGGGGTGTGAGCTGGCATACTCCCTCTGTGTTCTCTCTACAGGCTTCCCTGTGGGTCTGTCCCCTTTAGCCAGTGTGAGAGTGTGTGTGTCGGTACGGTGTGTCGGCATGTCTGAGGCTGAATGCTCCTCCCCGGAGGAAGTTACTGGGGGCGCAGAGAAGGATTTGGGAGTGGTTGTGTCGGCACAGCCGACTGCTGATTGGGTGAATATGTTGAGTACACTGAATGCAAATGTGGCCTTATTATCTAAGAGGCTGGATAAATCTGATTCTCAGACACAAACGTGGAGAAAATCCATGGAGGACGCCTTGACTCAGGCACAGGCCCCCTCGGGGTCCTTTACCCAGATGGCAGATACGGATACCGACACAGACTCTGATTCCAGTGTCAACTTTAGTGAAGCCACTTTACATCCAAAATTGGTAAACAGTATTCAGTACGTGATTGTGGCTATTAAAGAGGTTTTACATATTTCTGAGGAAACTCCTGTTCCAGATACAAGGGTTTGTTTATTTAAAGGGAGAAAGCCTGAGGTGAAGTTTCCCCCCTCTCATGAACTGAACGCTCCTTTGTGAAAAGGCTTGGGAGTCGCCTGACAAAAGGTGGCAGATTCCCAAGAGAATTTTTATGGCATATGCTTTCCCCTCTGACGATAGGGAGAAATGGGAGTCGTCTCCCAATGTGGACAAGGCTCTGTCCCGACTGTCCAAGCAGGAAACGATATTGAAGGCCATTTACGTCACTACGGGTGCACTCCTCAGGCCTGCCGTGGTGTCGGCGTGGGAGAGTAGTGCTATTGCTAAGTGGGCTGATAATTTGGCATCTGACATGGATACCCTTGATAAGGATAACATTCTTTTGACTCCTGGATATATCAGGGACGCTGCAGCTTACCTAAAGGATGCGGCGAGGGATATTGGCCTCTTGGGATCAAGGGCCAATGCCATGGCGGTCTCGGCCAGGAGGGCGCTGTGGATTCATCAATGGAATGCTGATGCCGACTCCAAGAAAGCTATGGAAGCTCTCCCTTTTAAAGGTAGTGTCTTGTTTGGTGACGGCCTTGCTGACCTGGTGTCTACCGCTACTGCGGGTAAGTCATCTTTTCTTGCTTATGTTCCCGCACAACAGAAAAAGGCGCCCCATTATCAGATGCAGTCCTTTCGGCCCAATAAATACAAACAAGGAAGGGGCTCGTCCTTTCTCGCTTCAAAAGGTAGAGGAAGGGGAAAAAGGTTGCCTGCTGTGTCTGGCGCCCAGGACCAAAAGTCCTCCCCTGCCTCTGCCAAGTCCACCGCATGACGCTGGGGCTCCCGTACGGGAGTCCGTGCCGGTGGGGGGCCGTCTCTGAACCTTCAGTCAGGTCTGGTTTCAGTCGAGCCTAGATCCTTGGGTCTTAGACACAGTGTCCCAGGGGTACAAACAAGAGTTTCAGGAGATGCCCCCTCCCCTCCGCCGATTTTTCAAATCAGCCTTACCAGTTTCTATTCCAGAAAGAGATGTAGTAAATGCTGTGATACAAAAGCTGTGTCAACAGAGGGTCATTGTCCCGGTTCCCCCGTCCCAACGGGGGGAAGGGTTCTATTCAAGCCTCTTTGTCGTCCCAAAGCCGGACGGCTCGGTCAGACCGATCCTGAACCTAAAATCCCTCAATCCGTACTTGAAAACTTTCAAGTTCAAGATGGAATCTCTTCGAGCTGTGATCTCCAGCCTAGAAGGGGGGGATTTTATGGCGTTAGTCGACATAAAAGATGCTTACTTACACTTCCCGATATATCCTCCTCATCAGGCCTTCCTGAGATTTGTGGTGCAGGATTGTCATTACCAATTTCAGACGTTGCCGTTTGGGCTTTCCACGGCCCCAAGGGTCTTCACCAAAGTGATGGCGGAAATGATGGTACTCCTACGCAAGCAGGGTGTCACAATTATCCCGTACTTGGACGATCTCCTGATAAAGGCGATATCAAAAGAGCAGTTGCTAAGAAATGTGGAACTCTCTCTGACGGTTCTGCAACATCATGGTTGGATTCTAAATTTGTCAAAGTCTCAGTTGATCCCGACAACTCAGCTGCCCTTCTTGGGCATGATCCTAGACACGGAACTACAAAGAGTGTTTCTTCCGGCGGAAAAATCTTTAGAAATCCAGACCATGGTCAAGGAGATTCTGAAACCGGCAAGAGTGTCAATTCATCAATGCACTCGAGTGCTAGGGAAGATGGTTGCGGCTTACAAAGCCATTCCCTTTGGCAGGTTTCATGCCCGGGTGTTTCAGTGGGACCTGCTGAACAAATGGTCCGGGTCTCACCTGCACATGCACCGGAAAATAAGTCTATCTTCCAGGGCCAGAATTTCTCTCCTGTGGAGGCTGCAAAGTTCTCACCTTCTAGAGGGACGCAGGTTCGGAATCCAGGATTGGGTCCTGATGACCACAGATGCAAGTCTCCGAGGCTGGGATGCAGTCACACAAGGAAGAAGTTTCCAGGGAAAATGGTCAATCCAGGAATCTTGTCTCCACATAAATGTTCTGGAGTAAGAGCCATTTACAACAGCCTTCTGCAAGCAAAAAACCTTCATCAAGGTCTACCTGTCCTGATTCAGTCGGACAACATAACAGCGGTGGCGTACGTAAACCGCCAGGGCGGAACAAAGAGCAGAGCGGCAATGGCGGAGACCACAAGAGTTCTCCGCTGGGCAGAACAGCACGTGAGCGCTCTGTCAGCAGTCTTCCTTCCGGGCGTGGACAACTGGGAAGCAGACTTCCTCAGCAGACACGATCTCCATCCAGGAGAGTGAGCCCTTCATCAAGAGGTATTTGCAGAAGTGACAAGGCGTTGGGGAATTCCTCAAATAGACATGATGGCGTCTCGCCTCAACAAGAAACTTCCGAGGTATTGTTCCAGGTCAAGGGACCCCCAAGCCAGTGCAGTGGACGCCCTGGTAACTCCGTGGGTGTTTCAGTCGGTGTATGTGTTCCCTCCACTTCCTCTCATTCCAAGAGTGTTGAGGATCATAAGACGAACAAGGGTTCAGGCAATACTCGTCGTTCCAGAATGGCCACGGAGGGCCTGGTATCCGGATCTTCAGGAATTGCTCATAGAAGATCCTTGGCCGCTTCCTCTCAGAGAGGACCTGTTACTGCAGGGGCCATGCGTATTTCCGGACTTACCGCGGCTGCGTTTGACGGCGTGGAGGTTGAACGCCAAATCCTAGCTCGTAAAGGTATTCCCGGGGAAGTCATCCCCACTCTCCTTAAGGCTAGAAAGGAGGTCACGGCGAAGCATTATCACCGTGTTTGGAGAAAATATGTGTCATGGTGTGAAGCCAAAACAGCTCCTGCGGAGGAGTTTCACTTGGGGCGTTTCCTCCATTTTTTGCAGGCAGGCGTGGATGCAGGCCTGAAATTGGTTTCCATCAAAGTGCAGATTTCGGCTTTATCTATTTTCTTTCAAAAAGAATTGGCCGCTCTTCCTGAGGTTCAGACTTTCGTGAAGGGAGTGCTGCATATCCATCCTCCGTTTGTGCCACCTGTGGCACCGTGGGATCTTGAAGTGGTGTTGCAATTTCTTATGTCTCACTGGTTTGAACCTTTGCGAAAGGTTGAGTTAAAGTTTCTCACTTGGAAAGTGGTCATGCTTTTGGCATTGGCGTCTGCCAGACGAGTGTCAGAATTGGCGGCTTTGTCTCACAAGAACCCATATTTGATTTTTCATGTGGATAGAGCGGAATTGAGGACTCGTCAACAATTTCTGCCAAAGGTGGTTTCTTCGTTTCACATAAATCAACCTATTGTGGTACCTGTGGCTGCGGGTGCTGTGGCAGTGCCAAAATCTCTTGATGTCGTAAGAGCTTTAAAAATTTATGTCGCCGTGTTAGGAAATCGGAGGCTCTGTTTGTCCTGTATGCTTCCAACAAGATTGGAAATCCTGCTTCCAAGCAGACTATTGCACGCTGGATTTGTAATACGATTCAGCACGCTCATTCTTCGGCTGGGTTGCCGTTGCCGAAGTCTGTAAAGGCCCATTTTACCAGGAAGGTGGGCTCATCTTGGGCGGCTGCCCGAGGGGTCTCTGCACTTCAACTTTGCCGAGCAGCTACGTGGTCTGGTTGAAACACTTTTGCTAAGTTCTACAAGTTTGATACCCTGGCTGAGGAGTACCTCATGTTTGCTCAGTCGGTGCTGCAGAGTCATCCGCATTCTCCCGCCCGGTCTGGAGCTTTGGTATAGACCCCATGGTCCTTTTGGAGTCCCCAGCATCCTCTAGGACGTAAGAGAAAATAGGATTTTAATACCTACTAGTAAATCCTTTTCTCCTAGTCCGTAGAGGATGCTGGGCGCCCATCCCAGTGCGTACTGTTACTTGCAGTTGTATTGTTGGTTGTTGTTTTCGGTTACACGACGATTGTGTATTGGTTATGTTCAGCTTGTTGCTGTTTTTTCATTCATACTGTTATCTGGTATTCCTGCTAATCCAGTTGTACGGTGTGTTCGTGGTGTGAGCTGGTATGTATCTCACCCTTAGTTTAACAAAAATCCTTTTTCTCGAAATGTCCGTCTCCCCTGGGCACAGTTCCTATACCTGAGGTCTGGAGGAGGGGCATAGAGGGAGGAGCCAGTTCACACCCAGTCAAAGTCTTTTAGTGTGCCCATGTCTCCTGCGGATCCCGTCTATACCCCATGGTCCTTTTGGAGTCCCCAGCATCCTCTACGGGCTAGGAGAAAAGGATTTACCGGTAGGTATTAAAATCCTATTTTTTATTATTACAATAATTATTATTATTATGGCATATCATATATTATTATTATTATTATTATTATTATTATTATTATTATTATTACTACTATTACAAGGCCATTAACCAAACTACACCAATGTACATCTCTTCGCTTATCTCAAAAAATATCTCCCAACCCAATCTCTTCATTCTTCTCAAAATCTACATCTCTCATCCACACTCATTATTCACTCCCATTCCCTATTGCAGGACTTTCTTTGGGCTGCACCCACTCTGTGGAATGCTCTTCCAAGCACAATAAGATTTTCTTCTAGTCTCCAAACTTTCAAGTGTTCCATGAAAACTCACCTCTTGAGGCAAGCTTATTAAATCCTGGAACTGCCCACATAACCTTCATAAACTTTCCTATCCAGTTTGTATCTCCACTGTACAGTCCTCACATATTTTCTCTTTCTTCACTTTCCCATTCTCCTGACCCCTGGTCAACATTACCATGTGACCATATCATAGAGACCTCTAACAAACCTTGCAATCTGGTGGACCATTATGCAATGGATAACACCTATCCTTGTGTCTCAAAGCCTATTTCCCTATAGATTGTAAGCTTGCGATCAGGGTCTTCCTACCGCTGTGTTTTTTTGTTATTACCCAGTTTTGTTTAATCACTGTTGTTTCGAATTGTAAAGTGCAATGGAATTTGCTGCGCTATATAAGAAAGTTAATAAATAAATAAGGTTAAGAGTGAAACTAAACTGGCACCTCTATTACACTTACTCTCATCTAGAAAAGTAATAATAGTTAGGGCAGATCAGTGAAAAACCATAGAGAGTGATAGCAAAAGGCACATAAGCAGTGCATTTATTATTTAGAGGTGTTGCAGGGAAAGAGACCGGACAAACATTGACATGTGCTTCCATGAACTATTGCCAATTCTGAAAATGAGAGGTAAACCAATGAAAGCCCAGATATAAGTTCAGAATAAAGACTGGGTAATATTGAGATAAAAGTAAACTGAAGCAAATGGCAGAACCTGTGACACCAAAAATCAGAAATATGTACAGAAGTGTCCATGCTAGTGAGGAGCACATCTCTGGAAAAACCACAACTCCAATTACATACAGTTACATCACATCACAGAAACTGTAACACCACAACACTAGAAGACTTTACCTACATGACTGTTACCAATCAGAGAGAGGTTGTGACTGCAGCAACCCTAGACTGCCAATGGAGCCTGGACTGAGTATGGCCAACTTCTGAGGAAGAAGAAGACTTCTACAACCTGAGAGGTGTGCAGTTCACTTGATTGTCTTCCATCATAAAGCAGCAGAATCAGGAAAATGGCAAGAACCAAAAGTCAGCATTCAAAAACAATTCTAATTCTACATGTTCATGTTTTAGTACGGGTGGTATTCATGTGACCGACGGTCGGGAGACCGACGGTCACATGACCTCCTCCAGCATCCCGACCCCCACTATCCCGATGGTCGACATGCCGACCAACAGGGACTATTTCCACTCGTGGGTGTCCACGACACCAATAGAGTGGGAGTAGAACCCGTGGTGACCGTAGGTCGCCACCGAGCCCGCAAGGGGCTTACTGCACTCGCCCCTCCCCGCCGGGATCCCGGCGTCTGTATGCTGCCGGGATCCCGGCATCAGTAAGCTGACCGGCGGTCAGGAGACCGCCGGTCAGCCATACTACACCCTTTAGTACCTGCATGTTGCCATATGTCTGTGCCAAGTTTGCACTTCAGGAGACCACATTATCTTTCACACTCAGTTTTTCTTTTAATAAATAATAATTGGATAGGAGATAGGGATTTTATTAAGGTTTAAAAAAAAAAAAGCTGTCCCATGTGGTATGTACTAAATCCCTATCAAAGTTTCATGCAAGCCCAGTTTAAACTTGGCCATGGATTCTTGTAACATTTTAGTAAAGTCATCTGAAATATCCATGAAGCCATAGGCTACCAACCCAGTATGGCAGAGGGAATGTGCCATACTTCCTCTGGCCACAGAAGCCAAACAGATTTGAATGGATTGGTGATAGTCAAGGAATCCATGTTACCCATGACCGTAAGGTCCATATAAGAATTCAGGATAAACTTTTTGCTAGTAAGAGAGCAGAATGTCTGTCTTTTGCTTGCCAATCTTTCCCCAAATAATGATGCACCAGAAGATGAACTAGAGGGTGACATAGGTGACACCATAACTTCCACTGTACTTATATGCGGATTGGCTCCATGTTAACAATGCATAGAGTTTACCTACAAAAAATACATGTAATTGCTGCAATCGATGTATCAGCAAATTAGATTGTCATTGCAGTCCCTCCAACTGCTAAAAACCATTGTTGCTAACACCAGATCCGAGAAAAAAAACCAAGGTGTCTCCCTTTGGTCGAACTCAGATGTCTTTTTAAAGAGTGAATCGTTTACAAGGCAAGGTTTTGCCCTGTAAATGATTGCACTATGATTGAAAAATATAGAAACTAACAAAAAAGAAACCCACAAACAAAAAACAACAATAGCTTCTGACCATTCCGAAAATGACCACAAACAACACAAACCATCAAATGCATGATGGACATTTCTTCATATGACCGATGTAAAGCGCTAAACGGTAGAGCGGCTTTAACATTTCTGTCTGAACCAAATCAGTTCATCGTCTTGGAAATATTCTGAAGATCAATATTTTAGGACTAAAGCCCAAAATGTTCCCTGAAGTTTAGCATTTTTAGATATTAGGGTCACCAATTACCAAAAACAAACAATAAATGTGAAATGCTTGAGGCACCAGTTAAACAGTTAAACAATTTATACTGAAATTTATATTGTTAGATTATTTATTTACATGGAGATTAATAATTAATAAAAACATACCTGTGTATAGTGGGTGCAAACAGGGCCAGAACACCTGAATGGACAGTAAGGGTTACATTCCTGTGGATATGGATATGTGTAATCTCTCACTTCATCATACCAAGCCTGGACATGGTAAGTTGGTGGCCTGTATCTTTATTGGAAAGTACAAACGAATGTCTTAATTTCTAAAATACATCAGTTTTGTCATTTGTAATAGCTGAGAAATGCAGTTCGTACCTTCCCCAATGAGCACCCAAGTTCTGACCAATAGATGGAAGCAAATTTGCCGGACCATGTTCCCATAGACACGTTTCTGCCCAGGCTTCAGCTGATCGTTCCAGTTCCACATCCCATACCTAGAAAAAATAACATAAATGCTTCTAAGTATCTATTACAGAAGAACAAAGAGCACTGGATGACACAATTACACATAATTGGAAAAGCAAAACATATTCACTATTTATTTGTTCTTTGTGCAACCTACAGTATCATACAGTATATATTAGATTGTATAAATTAAATAGATTTGCAGAGAAAATACACTAGTAAAATCTACTTTATACTAGTAAAATCAATCATCAAATCAAAGAAGTTAATGTTTTTATTATTAAAGCAGCTTGCCATACACACAGGGGTGTAGCTAGGTGCTATGGTGCCTGGAGAAAGGGTATGTTTCGGCGCCCCTCACGTGTACTGAATTGGGTGCATGGTACATTTGAAAAAAAAAATATATATAAAAATCCTAAATTGGTGATAGGGCCGGTTCTAGACCTTGTGGAGCTGAGGGCCGAAGTTACCTTTAAGCTCTCCCACGTTTAAAATAAGGACAGTATGCGCCGAAAGCGTGCAACAAAATACAGTGGCGTGGCTTCATGGGTAAGGGGCATGGCCACAGAATAGTACCAATTCAGATTACACAGTATTGTCTGTTATTCACATTACACAGCACAGTAGTGTCTTTTATTCACATTACACCGAACAGTAGTGTCCGTTATTCACATTACACCACACAGTAGTACCCCTTATACACTTTTAGCCACACAGTAGAGAACCACGGTAGGGCCCCTTATACACCTTACAATACAGTAGAGCCCCTTATACATGTTACACCACAGTAGAGCCTCTTATACACGTTACACAAAACAGGAGAGCCACTTATATACGTTACACCACAGTAGAGCCCCTTATACACGTTATGCTACAGTAGAGCCACCTATACATGTTACTCTGCAGCTTCTAATGCAGAGAGAGGTGCTGCAGCAGCAGCTGGGGCAGAGAGAGGTACTGCAGCATTAATGTAGAGAGAGGTGCTGAAGCAACTGGGGAATCGAGGGGTGCTGCAGCAGTCGAGGCAGAAAGAGGTGCTGCAGTAGATGGGGCAGAGAGAGGTGCTGCAGCAGACGGGGCAGAGAGAGTGTTGTAGTATGACATAAGTAACCCTGCTGTACAGCTACAGTACAAGCAAACAGTGAGACCTATAAAAAGGGCCGCAGAGCTCTGGCATGTGCTGGCTGTCAGTGTCTGCTGCTGTCGCCTCTGGCTAGTCCTGTTCCCTACCTAGACTCTGAGTCAGAGTCAGTGAGCGCCCCTCTGCTTCTCCTGCTCTGTGGCTGCCTGTAAAGTGGCCTGCGGTATAGCGGACAGGTGGCTGTGCGCACTCTAACTTTTCCGTCACCCGGAGCCACTCTCACTACACCACTGCATACACAGTACAAGTATTTTATTTTCCATAACTTGCAAGTTAAGTACCTTTTAACGCTCAAACCCTACAGCAGTGTCTGCTTCGGAATATATTGTGCAAAACGACTGGTGACTGATTGAGTACACTGAGTTGTGATGAATAAAATAGTGAATATTTATTAAATTAGAATAAACCTGGGTAGGTAATACTACTGTGAGCAAAGGAAAAGAAAACTTGGGTAATACAAAAATAAAATGTATAATGTATAATAAAAGAAAAGAAGGATAATGCAGGTATGATTGTGAGTCACATATAATGCATGTGAGCACTTGGGAATGGATTCTTCACAGGTGCTCTATCAGTATACCACTGTGGCTTATGATGAGTCCCTTGTGGTATTTTTTATGATTTGCAGAATGAATGGAAAAAAGTCTGAACAATTGATGCTGACTCTTATTGTGAGGCGTGAATTGATGGATTAATTAAATTAAAATGTCCTAGTCTTAAACAGACTGTTATTTGTCCTTGTGAGTCTCTTCTTAAATAGAGGACGGTGTCCCGTACCTCTATCGTTAAAGGCAAGTGATGGTGCACTAACGTTGCGGCCGTGAGATAAGGGGCACAGGTGCGGAAGGGCTGCAGGATCTCCTGGCGGCTCCGGACTGACTTGCCCCTCTGCGTCCGTGCCTTCTCTCGGTTCGTCCTTTTTCGGATCTCCCTGTGAGTCAGCTCCGTGCGCCAGGCCAGTCGCTGTCGGGGGAGAGGGTGCTCTGCTGCAGGGTCTGAACGGAACCTGTGGCAGGGGCACACCTCTCCACTACGGAGACTCACCTGCGGGATCCTCTAGCTGCCCGTCTGTCTGTGCGGCTTACCGATGACGTGTCAGCGCCGTGGCTCTCGATCTCTCCTTGCACTTTCCCGCTGTCTGCTGGTGTAGATTAGGTGTCCTTATTCACCAACGCGTTTCAACCAAATTAGGTCTTCCTCTGGGAGTCTTTGCAGTGGTCAGGCTGTGTCTGGAGTTAAATAGCAGAAGGGCGGGATTCACTGCTATTCTTCCTTTGTTCCAAGAGTTTAATTGGATGTTGGAATTGTCAATCTGTCACATGAGGGGAGTGGAAATCCTAAATTAAGAAGGAACTAGCTTCGTTTTTTGCTGTGAGCAGAGTTTTTTTCTTTGTAAGATAATAAGATCCTGTAATAAAATAATGCTATCCAATGTTCGGGAACCATGATGATTATGATATAGCTGGAAGTTAAACTAAACTAAGGTGAATAAATAGAATAGGTGAAATGAAAGGAATAGCCTATGCTGGAAAAACAGCTGAGAAATGCTGACAATGATAATGATAAGAATATACTGAAAATAAATATAAATAAAGACCTGAATGAAAATATAGTGCAGATGCTGAAAAAACAACTGAAAAATGGTAATGATGATCATGATAAATAATGTTAAAAATAGGATAAATTAAAATTTAAAATAAAATAAAATAAACTTGGACCTGAATGAAAATATGGTGCAAAAAATATTGCAAGGTGCCAGTGATTTTGGGTACATCTAGGTACCTGATGGGATAACTAAATCACACTTATTGGTTGCATTGAGAGTCCAGGTCTCAATAGTGGCTGTTTTAGGATCCTACTTGCAGATAATAGATCTAACTTCATTATCAAGGTTTAACCCGTTAGGTTCCAGTGTTCCTAAAGCAATTATGGTGCGCAGTTCTTCTTTGTTGATTCTCTGTATGTAATTCCCTCCTCTCCAATTCTTTTTGACCTCTTTCAGTCCTGTGAATTTTAGTAATGTGGGATTTGATTTGTGATGATCCCTAAAATGTAAGGAAAGAGGATGATCTTCTGTTTTTCTTTTGATATTACGGATGTGTTCATTAATTCTAATCTTTAATGGTCTAATGGTCCTTCCTACATACTGAAGTTGACACGGGCACTCTAGAAGATATACAATGCCTTTGCTATGGCAAGTGATTCTGTCTTTGATTTTGTATATGTAAGAATTAGTGGTGGATTTCTTTGTGACGGTTGGTAGTGTACTTTTGGCTTTCGTCACTTTGCAACCTGAACACGTCCCACAGTGATAGAAACTCCCTTTCTTTTGTGTCCCATCTATTGTGGTTTGTGTCAAGTTTGGCGGAGGTATGTGGCTGTGTGTGAGTTTCTTCCTAATGTCAGGTGCCTTTCGATAGATTATTTTGGATTCAGGGGTAGGACTTCTGCTAAAATGTTGTCCTATAGTACTATTGTTTGTATCACTGTGGGACGTGTTCAGGTTGCAAAGTGACGAAAGCCAAAAGTTACATATACAAAATCAAAGACAGAATCACTTGCTATAGCAAAGGCATTATATATCTTCTAGAGTGCCCGTGTCAACTTCAGTATGTAGGAAGGACCATTAGACCATTAAAGATTTGAATTAATGAACACATCCGTAATATTAAAAGAAAAACAGAAGATCATCCTCTTTCCTTACATTTTAGGGATCATCACGAATCAAATCCCACATTACTAAAATTCACAGGACTGAAAGAGGTCAAAAAGAATTGGAGAGGAGGGAATTACATACAGAGAATCAACAAAGAAGAACTGCGCACCATAATTGCTTTAGGAACACTGGCACCTAAAGGGTTAAACCTTGATAATGAAGTTAGATCTATTATCTGCAAGTAGGATCCTAAAACAGCCACTATTGAGACCTGGACTCTCAATGCAACCAATAAGTGTGATTTAGTTATCCCATCAGGTACCTAGATGTACCCAAAATCACTGGCACCTTGCAATATTTTTTGCACCATATTTTCATTCTGGTCCAAGTTTATTTTATTTTAATTTTTATTTTAATTTATCCTATTTTTAACATTATTTATCATGATCATCATTATCATTTTTCAGTTGTTTTTTCAGCATCTGCACTATATTTTCATTCAGGTCTTTATTTATATTTATTTTCAGTATATTCTTATCATTATCATTGTCAGCATTTTTCAGCTGTTTTTCCAGCATAGGCTATTCCTTTCATTTCACCTAGTTTAGTTTAACTTCCAGCTATATCATAATCCTCATGATTCCCGAACATTGGATACCATTATTTTATTACAGGATCTTATTATCTTACAAAGAAAAAAACTCTGCTCACAGCAAAAAACGAAGCTAGTTCCTTCTTAATTTAGGATTTCCACTCCCCTCATGTGACAGATTGACAATTCCAACATCCAATTAAACTCTTGGAACAAAGGAAGAATAGCAGTGAAACCGCCCTTCTGCTATTTAACTCCAGACACAGCCTGACCACTGCAAAGACTCCCAGAGGAAGACCTAATTTGGTTGAAACGCGTTGGAGAATAAGGACACCTAATCCACACCAGCAGACAGCGGGAAAGTGCAAGGAGAGATCGAGAGCCACGGCGCTGACACGTCACCAGTAAGCCGCACAGACGGACGGGCAGCTAGAGGATCCCGCAGGTGAGTCTCCGTAGTGGAGAGGTGTGCCCCTGCCACAGGTTCCATTCAGACCCTGCAGCAGAGCACCCTCTCCCCCGACAGCGACTGGCCCGGCGCACAGAGCTGACTCACGGGGAGATCCGAAAAAGGACGAACCGAGAGAAGGCACGGACGCAGAGGGGCAAGTCAGTCCGAAGCCGCCAGGAGATCCCGCAGCCCTTCTGCACCTGTGCCCCTTATCTCACGGCCGCAACGTTAGTGCACCATCACTTGCCTTTAACGATAGAGGTATGGGACGCCGTCCTCTATTTAAGAAGAGACTCACAAGGACAAATAACAGTCTGTTTAGGACTAGGACATTTTAATTTAATTAATCCATCAATTCACGCCTCACAATAAGAGTCAGCATCAATTGTTCAGACTTTTTTCCATTCATTCTGCAAATCATAAAAAATACCACAAGGGACTCATCATAAGCCACAGTGGTATACTGATAGAGCACCTGTGAAGAATCCATTCCCAAGTGCTCACATGCATTATATGTGACTCACAATCATACCTGCATTATCCTTCTTTTCTTTTATTATACATTATACATTTTATTTTTGTATTACCCAAGTTTTCTTTTCCTTTGCTCACAGTAGCAGTATTACCTACCCAGGTTTATTCTAATTTAATAAATATTCACTATTTTATTCATCACAACTCAGTGTACTCAATCAGTCACCAGTCGTTTTGCACAATATATTCCGAAGCAGACACTGCTGTAGGGGTTGAGCGCTGTTAGGCTTAGCAGCCATTTGTTTAGATTATTAAAAAGAGGGTAAGGACACCCTTTAACTAGCAGCACATCCCAAACAGCATCAATTTATTACCGCATTGCGCATATTACCCCTGTCATTTAAGTACCTTTTAAGCATGCATCTGATAGGTACTTTTCTTAGCGGTTCTCCTACAAATTATCTCCTTTTCAATATGTCTCTTGAGGGTACAAAGTATGGCTGCCAGTAACATACATACAGTGGAATTCAATTAGCCCCGAAAATTTAACGGGTCCGAACAATTGGAGTAGCTTTCAGCTTTTGCACACTTCTTAACTTGAGGCTATTCAATTACAGCCCGTTTTTTGAGCCCATCATTTTTTTATTTTTGTGCGCGAACACAGAATCCATGATAAGTTCATAAACCTATGTGTTAACCCTGCTGGATTCTCAAAAACAGGTTACTTAACAGGGATATTTTTCATAGCCTGCTGTGGTCCCCAAAAAATCCCATATAAGAGCTGCTGGCAGGTTGCATTTGGAGCTAATTGGAAATCTGATAATACCCCTTTCACACTGAAAATATATCCCGGGATATTGCCGGGTCAAGATGCAGTCTAAAAACACCACTTTTGAATATCCAGGGTAGAGAAACCCTGCATTTCAACCCGGTATAAAAGCAGTGTTATACACGGGTTGGATCCGGGTCAATGTGCACTCTAAAGTGTCCAACCCGGGTTACTCAACGCTGCATTCATGTAAAAGTGCCTATTGGCTGTTCTTTGTGTGCCTTGATGATGTCAGCAGCCTGAGCCCTGCTAAACAGGAGAGAACAATGTTGACAATAGGCTTGAGTATCCATTTAGCCCAATCCTATGAGAGATGAAACAGACCTACTCCAACTACAGACCGTTATCAAATCTTCCTTTTCTAGGAAAGTTGATTGAGAAAGTGGTTGCTAATCAACTGGAAACCCACCTGACAACCCATGAAATTTATGATCCATCCCAATCAGGATTCAGGAGAAGACACATCACTGAAACAGCCCTGGTGTGTGTTAAATTATCTTCTGATGGCAAGAGACAGAGGTGACAGTTGCATCTTAATCATTCTGGATCTCTGAAGCATTTGATAATGTGGACCATGGGATTCTGATTGAGCATCTGAAAAAATTCTGTAGACTGGACTGCACAGTCCTTAGCTGGTTCACATTATTTCTCACCATCAGGACACAGAGAGTTTTGTAT
This sequence comes from Pseudophryne corroboree, assembly GCF_028390025.1. Lineage (NCBI taxonomy): Eukaryota > Metazoa > Chordata > Amphibia > Anura > Myobatrachidae > Pseudophryne > Pseudophryne corroboree. The sequence continues at coordinate 717,723,899 of NC_086448.1, forward strand.
GGAGTACACTCATCGTCACCAGTGCCATGTGGTGTCCTACAAGGTTCTATTCTATCCCGCATGCTATTTGTAGTATACATGCTACCACTGGGTGAAATAATCAGATGCCATGACCTGATCTACCACTGCTATGCAGATGACACACAACTGTACCTGTCCTTTGCTCCAGGTACAGAGAACCCCAAAACAACCTTAAATGGCTGAGTTCCAGGAGTGGATGAGTGTCATTTGGCTGCAACAGAATCTGGATAAAACAGAGGTTCTTATGATAAGACCGCAACATCAAAGGTCAAGACTGCAGCATAGCCAACCAACTGGACTTACACTTGGGGATTCAGAATTACAAACCACGGATCATGTGCAGAATTTTGGCATTGTCCTGGATGGTGGCTAGACACTTAAGCATCAGATATCAACCACAATCAAATCCTCATTCTTTCATCTGAGGAACATAGCCAGAATCAAGCACTTAATTCCCTCTGAAGACCTACCAAAAGTCATACATGCATTTGTATCATCTTGATAAGACTACTGCAATGCACTTCACCTTGGTCTCCCAGCAAAATAATAGCACAGTGTACAGCTGGTACAAAATGCAGCTGCCAGGCTGCTAACCAACCAGCCCGGTTACAGCCACATAACACCTATTCTCTACTCCATTCACTGGATGTCGGTAAAATGTTGAATTGTCTTCAAGATTGGCTTGCTGACTTTCAAAGCACTGCATGACCAGGACCCAAGGTACCTGAAGCAGCTTCTGATTCCATACTGCCCCACTCGATGACTGCGATCTGTAGACGAAGGACTATTAGCAGTACCTAGAATCTCCTGTAATTAATCTGGAGGTCGAGCTTTTAGCCATGTGGCTCCAACTCTATGGAACTCGTTTCCCTGAACAGTTCGAGAGGCCCCCACTCTCGAATCCTTCAAAAATGAACTCAAGACTTTCCTGTTTACTCAGCATTTCCATAATTGTCCCTTTTATATCTCCATGCTCTCTGTATTTTATTAAAAGCTTTTCTGTTCTTCATTGTTTCTGTGCTGTATCATGTTAATTCTATTAAATGCCTTGAGTCCTATTGGAGAAAGAGCGCTATATAAATAAAATTATTATTATTATTATTACTACTCAGATCAATGACAATCACATTTCCAGAAATCAACCACTGCTAATAAAAACTGCTCCATTTTCCCTTTAGTAACAGTTACCTTACTCCAATCAGCATTGCCTACATAGGAACTTACTATTTTCACATTTGCGGAAACATCTGCTCTGTGAAATAGCCTCAGTATTTACTGAAAAGGTGAATCAGAGGCTATATTATCTAAGGCATAATGTATTTACTGTTACCTTAAATCACTTTAAGTCGCCTCTTCTAAAAGCTATTCTCTCTTGTTCTTCTCCCAATATTTTTGCTTATGCAATTTCCCGCTCGCTATTTTTTTTCCTACATCCAGGAAGGGGTTTTATATTCTGCTTTATACTTATTTTGGCCCTTGCTCCCCACGCCAAGCCTGCCATCTTGGCTTCTGAGAAACTTTTCTCACTTCTTCAGCAGTTTCTTTAACCTAGAAAAAAGTATCTGTCCTCTGTTAATAGGAGTTTAAATTATACAATGTGAAAAAAGGACTCTTGTTTAGGAACATACAACAGGCTGGCTTCCACCATTATAATAGATTCTACAACCATAGAGAGTAATACATTCAGTAACAACCATTTATTGTTTACAGGGTGAAACATTATCTACAGTAGGTTATTAATTACTTCCATTTGTACTCTTATCTATGGATAAAAAGTAGATAAAAAATATTTTTTTTTTAAATGTGGAGGAAAAGGTTTTATTAATATATTAAAAATTAAATTTATATTACTTGATATTAAATTCATAATGTTTAAAGTCTAACTTAATTTTGTCTTTTTTTTCCCTAACCTTTACTATAGCATTCTCCATAACCTAACAATTCTAATACAATCCAAGCTAACTCATTCACTCTTTAAGGCACATGTTTGGATATACTCCCCTAACTGTCTAATCCAGATGCATGGTTGGGACCAAGTTGGGTACCCAGGATATATATTTTGGAGGTCCTTGATTGCAAGACATACAAAGCATTCTAGTTGAATCAATAGCACAGTGTCGCTTGAGGCTATTCAATTTTTAGCGATGGCTGCAAGTTGTCAGTGTTCACACAATTTCCCCAAGGCTACCAAGGCCAATAGAACTGCACAGGCAAACTTATGCCCTGTACGCCAACACTACTTTCCCCTACTCCGTCATCCCAAATGTCAAGGGATTCAAACTACCAACCAGTGCATATCATTCTACATATCAGTTTGTCTACCAAACCAATCACTAGGGCACCAGTCACCTGACATCAAAGGGCTGAAACTACCAACCTCCCTAGTGATTCATACAGAAAGATTTAATTTCCTGGAATCAGGTGCGATACAATAGGAGAAGGATCATTCATATACATCTCTATTAGATAAACCTTATTTGTTGCCTTCTAGTCATGCTAATCATTTCATTCTGTGCGTGATATGATCCATTTCTATATCATAGGAACAGCTTTTGAAGTAATAATATGTTATAAAAGACAAGTTTGTTTCCATATAGGACTCCACATGTATAATAGTGATACATGAGAGTTTGCGCAATACAGCAACCTATATTCATAAGGGGAAACCATGGAAACAGTTTGGAAGCACATTGGATGCATTTCAGAGATGGTTCATCAAACTTTCCAACCCCTTCCCCTGTCCTTCAAATAAACTGCCCGCAAAATAAAATTAATTCCTACACAACATTAAATGATTACGACCCTCCGTTAAACCATTAATTAATTAGCCCACACCTCACTTAGTGGTTCAGAGGTGGACAAAGTGGGATATTTATTCGATGGATACTGTAAATAAACTCACATGTTGTTCTGTGGAGTAATAAAGAGAAAGTGCTTGAAAATAACCATGATTCACCACAAAGCTGGTAACAGATATGTAGTATGCCAATTAAAATGCTCAGTCAAGATACTGTACTCCTGTGCTGTGCCCAGACAGATACCTTGGACGTGCATAAATCCTCAGTGGCTACTCAACTAAAGTCAGAATGGGTGTTGCTCCCTGAGGTAAACTGACAGGTACTTGTCCTTCAGTTTAGACTTTTGAGTGCCAAACCCACTCCCTCTCCACCACTGCAATCTTTAAGGACTTTTTCCGCAATGCAAAAAGCCGTTTCCCTCTGCAAACAAATTAACACACTTTATGATACTTGTGACATCTTCTCTGAAGTGGAGATCAAGATGGACAAGAACAGGGGCTGGGCCAAGATGACTCACATCCATGTCAACTGCCTTTGCCCTCTGGTCTACACTCCAGGATCTGAAAGAGAAGAGTTCATACATGGCAGCAGTTAATACTGTATACTGTGTAGCAATCATCAAGGGATCACACAGCATTCAGCGTGCTCAAGATTGTGCAATTCATCTGTCAAATTCTGTCATCAAGACCTGTTCCACTTCCTTAATGAAGTGAGCTGGATGCACTATGTTGCCTGCTCTCCCAGAACTCCCCATAATCTGAGTGTCTTCCTGGCAAGTAGGCAAGTAAGTGATGAATGCAGGATATAATTCACCCTGTCATTTGAAATCTTATTTTGCACAGCTCCACAAAACCAGGTGCATTAATGCACCTATTCTGGATTTCTCTCACTGGCTGCTGCAAACTTTTCAGTGTCCATTTTCGTTCCATAAAGACGTCCCTTAGAGGGCTTCTTGAGAGGAGATGTATCAGACCTTCTAAAGAGGGCAAGTAGAGTAATTGCCCAGAGCAACCAATTTCTACCTATCATTTTTATAGAATGTACTACTGTAGGTATATGATAACTACTGTATAATCTGATTCACTGCTATGTAATTATGTAACCAATGGCAGGTTTTCTAAGTAACCATGGTGATTACAAATACTGTAGAACTCAAACATCACTCAAAATAAAATACAAAGTTTTCATGTAATTTTTTCATCTTTAAAACGAAGACACCTTGGACTCCCTGAAGCACACAGTGATGAACATAGTGAACAAAAGCTATGAATAATTAATCAGGTCAACATGTTTCAAAGAGAGGACTGTATCCTTTCCAAACAAGTTCTGTAGAGCGCTCTGTCTGTGAAAGCCTTATTGGAAGCAAAATCAGTTTCTTTAAATGTATTCCAGCTCTGCTATTAGTCTAAGCCTCAGAAATATAAAAGCTATAACAATGACTGTATAAATTTCCTTTTATGAATGGGATCTATTCTAAAAATCTACAGCCATCTGTCAGGATCTACCCCAGAGGAAGGAAATATTCTTCCTGGATATTTACAAACTTGATTAGCATTGCATTTACTGTAAAGTACTCAATGTGTTCTACTTAAAACATTTCTTTTTTAAAGAACATTGGTGACCCAAAAAGGCACATTCAGAAAAATAGGATTTTAATTACCTACCGGTAAATCCTTTTCTCATAGTCCATAGAGGATACTGGGGTCCATTTAGTACCATGGGGTATAGACGGGTCCACTAGGAGCCATGGACACTTTAAGAATTTGATAGTGTGGGCTGGGTCCATCCTCTATGCCCCTCCTACCAGACTCAGTCTAGGAAACTGTGCCCGAGGAGACGGACATACTTCGAGAGAAGGATAGATAAGGGTAGTGGTGAGAATCCGAACCAGCACACACAACAAGAGGGAAGCCAAGCTAACCAAACTTGAAACAGGAACAGCAACGGCTGAACCAACATTACTTAACCAAGTAACAGTGCAAGACGAATGAAGCACTGGGAAGGCGCCCAGTATCCTCTACGGACTACGAGAAAAGGATTTACCGGTAGGTAATTAAAATCCTATTTTATCTTACGTCCTAGAGAATACTGGGGTCCATTTAGTACCATGGCGGTGTACCAAAACTGCCAAACTGGGTGGGAGAGTGCTGAGGTTCCTGCAGAACTGATTGACCAAACTGAAGGTCCTCAGAGGCCAAAGTATCAAATGTGTAGAACTTAGCAAACGTGCTTCGAACCTGACCAAGTAGCTGCTCGGCAGAGCTGTAAAGCTGAGATACCCCGGGCAGCCGCCCAGGAAGAACCCACCGACCTAGTAGAGTGGGCCTGTACAGATTATGGACACGGCAAGCTTGACGTGAAATAAGCATGCTGGATAGTAAGTCTGATTTAGCGTGCAATAGTCTGCATTGAAGCAGGACACCCAATCTTATTGGGATCATAAAGAACAAACAACGAGTCCGTCTTTCTGTGATGAGCTGTTCTTTTCACATACACATCAAAAGTATTTGAAGTAGCAGTGGTGTCGGTGACAACTGGGACCACAATAGGTTGGTTGATGTGAAACACAGACACCACCTTAGGAAGAAATTGCTGACGAGTTCTGAGTTCAGCTCTGTCCTCATGGAAAATTAAATAGGGACTTTTGTGAGATAAAGCCCCCAGCTCCGACACACGTCTTGCTGAATCCAAGGCCAACAGTGTGACGGTTTTCCACGTAAGATATTTTACGTCCACCTCCTGTAACTGCTCAAACCAGTCCGATTGGAAGAAATGCAGCACCAAATAGAGATCCCAAGGTTCCGTGGGAGGCACAATGGGAGGTTGGATGTGCAGAACACCTTCCAAGAACGTCTGGACCTCAGGGAGAGAAGCCAATTGTTTCTGAAAGAAAATGGACAAAGCCGATATCTGGACTTTTATGGAGCCCAGATGTAAGCCCACATCCTCTCCTGCTTGTAGAAAAAGCAGGAACTGTCCAAGATGGAATTCCACCACAGAAAATGTTCTGCTCTCACACCAGGAGACGTATTTCTTCCAAATACGATGGTAATGCTTAGACGTTATCCCCTGCCTGGCTTGGATCATAGTCAGGATAACCTTGTTATGGATCCCTCTCCTGGCTAGAATCAGTCGTTCAAATTCCATGCCATCAAACATAGCCGCGGTAAGTCCTGATAGACAAACCGGCCCCGTTGCAGAAGATCCTCGCGAAGAGGTAGAGGCCACGGATCTTCGAAAAGCATCTCCAGAAGGTCCGTGTACCAGGCCCTTCTTAGCTAGTCCGGAGCAATTAGAATTGCTTGAACCTTTTCCCTTTTTATTCTCTTTAGAATTCTTGGGATCAGAGGAAGTGGAGGAAACACGTACACTATCTGATAGATCCTTGGAGTCATCAGGGCGTCTACCGCCACCGCCTGTTGGTCTCTCGACCTGGAACAATATCGCCTGAGCTTCTTGCTGAGACGAGAGGCCATCATGTTGATCTGTGGATATCCCCATCGACTTGTCAAGTACCTAAACACTTCCGGGTGAAGGCACCACTCCCCTGGGTGCAGGTCATGTCTGCTGAGGAAGTCTGCTTCCCAGTTGTCTACTCCGGGAATGAAGACCACTGCCAACACCACAGTGTGTTTTTCTGCCCAGAGGAGAATTCTTAACACCTCTGACATTGCTGCTCTGCTTTTTGTTCCACCCTGTCAGTTTATGTCCGTTACTGCTATCACATTGTCCGACTGGACCTGAATGGCCCGATCTTGAATAAGATGTGAGGCCTGCAGAAGGGCGTTTTATATGGCCCTGAGTTCCAGAATGTTGATTGGAAGGACGAATTCCTGACTGGACCATCTTCCTTGAAACTGCACCCCATGAGTGACTGCTCCCCAACCTCTGAGGCTTGCGTCTGTGGTTAGCAGATGTTCTGAATTCCGAACCTCAAACCCTCGACGAGTTGAGAAATCTGTAGCCACCACAAAAGGCAGATCCTGGCTTTTGGCGACAGACGGCTCCTCTGGTGCATGTGAAGATGCGATCCGGACCATTTGTCCAACAGATCAAGCTGGAAGGGTCTTGCGTGAAACCTTCTGTATTGAAGAGCCTTGTAAGAAGCCACCATTTTCCCCAGATGGCGAATGCATAGATGCACCGATATCCGGGTTGGCTTCAGGACATCCCGAACCATCGACTGCATTACTAATGCCTTTTCCAACGGACGGTACACCTTCTGCGACTCCGTATCCAGTATCATTCCCAGGAATGGGAGCCTCCATGTTGGCTCTAGGTGAGATTTCAGAAGGTTCAGAATCCACCCATGATCCTGGAGAAGTTTGGTTGAGAGAGTAATGTTGTCTAGCAACCTTTCCCTGGACGGTGCTTTTATCAGGAGATCGCCCAGGCACGGAAATATGTTCACTCTCCGTTTGCGAAGTAAAAGCATCTTCTCTGCCATCACCTTGGTGAACACCCTTGGTGCCGTGGAGAGGCCAAATGGCAGGGCCTGGAACTGGTAGTGACAGTCCTGCAGTGCAAACCATAGATAAGCTTGATAGGGCGGCCAGATCGGAATGTGAAGGTACGCATCCTTGATATCCAGAGACACTAGGAATTCCCCCTCCTCCAGATCTGAGATCACCGCTCTCAGAGCCTTCATCTTGAATTTGAACACTTGTACGTACGGGTTCAAAATTGGTCTTACTGAACCGTCCAGTTTCGGTACTACAAACAAGTTGGAATAGTACCCTTTGTTTAGCTGATGAGGTGGAACTGGAACAATGACGTGAGTCTGTACCAGTTTTTGGATGGCATTTTGTAAAGTTATACTTGCCTCTTGTGTAACTGGCAAGCCTGGTCTGAAGAATCTGTGAGTTGGGAGGTTTTGAAACTCCAGTTTGTAGCCCTGGGAACTAAGATTTATGACCCAGGGATCCTGGCATGAATTTGACCAGATTTTACTGAAGAATTGTAGGTGTGCTCCCACCTGACAGCCTTCCAGGCATTGCGGTCCACAGTCATGCTGAAGTCTTTGAGGAAGCAGAGCCTGAGCTCTGTTCCTGAGTACCTGCTGTTGCTGGTTTGCGTCGTTTACCTCTTGCGCCACTGAAGGATGTAGAAGCACCTCTGGATTTACCCTTGAACTTGGCCGTACGAAAGGACTGTAACTTATAAGCTGAATAAGTCTTCTTGGTTGGGGGGGGGGGGGGCTGCGGAAAGAAGATACGTAGACTTACCCGCAGTAGCTGTGGAGATCCATTTGTCTAATTTATCTCCGAACAAGGACTCTCCTATGAATGGTAGACCTTCCACGCCTTTCCTGGAATCCACTTCAGCAGTCCACTGGCATAGCCACAAGCCCCTGCGTGCCGACACTGCCATAGCGGTGGTGCGTTCGTTAAGCACGCATATTTCCTTTATGGCTTCCACCATAAAGTTCGCAGAGTCATAGAAACATAAACATAGAAACATAAACATAGAATTTGACGGCAGATAAATTCTATGTTTATGTTTCTATGTTTATGTTTCTATGACTCTGCGAACTTTATGGTGGAAGCCATAAAGGAAATAGGCGTGCTTAACGAACGCACCACCGCTATGGCAGTGTCGGCACGCAGGGGCTTGTGGCTATGCCAGTGGACTGCTGAAGTGGATTCCAGGATTCCAGGAGTCCTGTATATGCTGCAGGAGTAAGACAACACCCCCCCTAGATAAGGACTCTAACCCCTCAACTAGGTTACCTGACCATTTAGAAATGGCTTTAGTGATCCACGCACATGCAGTAGTGGGTCTTTGGGCCACCCCAGCAGCTGTGTACAACGATTTGAGTGTAGTCTCAATTTTACGATCAGCCATGTCTTGCAGGGAGGCTGCATCAGGAACAGGCAATACAATTTTACGTGACAGCCTAGAGACTGATGCGTCCACTATCGATGGATTTTCCCATTTTTTCCTATCCTCCAGAGGAAAAGGAAAAGATGAGAGCAACCTTTTAGGTATCTGAAAATTGTTATCAGGATTAACCCATGGTTCTTCAAACAGGGTATTCAATTCCTTTGACGCAGGAATAGTGACTGAGGACTTCTTTTTTACATTAAAATAAGATTCCTCACACTCCTCTGACACCTTATCAGAAATATGCAGAACATCTCTGATAGCCTTTATAAGAGCCTCTATTCCCTATGACAGAGCTGTCCCCCCCCTCTGAGTCCACCTCCCCCTCCTCCATGTCTGACCTGTCAGAGTCAGACTGCAGGATATGGGCCAGAGATCGCTTTTGTGGACAAATGGAAGGGGATTGAGATGCTGTCCTGGGGACTGAGTCTCTGTTCATAAACTCTTCCACAATCTTTCGTCTCTTTCTCATTGCGGGACAATTTTGTAGAAAGAGTTGAGATCATTCCCTTAAGAGTATTAACTCATTCCGGTTCAGCCCCGCTAGCCTGTGAACCCTGAGTACCCAGTAGTGAGCCCTCTGGTGAAGAGGAACACTCTGCGGTACAAGAAACACACTTTTTGCCTGACATAATGTAAATGTGACAGCACACAACACACACACACACACACACACACACACACACACACACACACACACGAAAGGTTAAGCACAAGTAACCCACAAAGAGCCCTTCAGGGAGACACAGAGTTGTTTGGAGCCAGCACCCACCGCGCCCTTACCGCTAATGCCAAGCTTAGCTGGGTCGCAGACTAAGTACCCTGATAGGGGACTTAGTACACTAATAGTCGCTCCCCCCCTGCTATGACCCCCTGGTACTGCTGAGGTAATTTGGAGTCACACTGGAGGAGCTGCGCGTCCCTGTCCTGTCAGCATCTGTGTCCACTGCAGAGGAAAAATGGCGCTGGTGAGCTGCTGGATCCTCTCATAGTGAAGCCCCGCCCCTTCAATGGCGTGCTGTCTTCCCGCTTTTTTTTATACAGGCTGAGGAATCTGGTGCTTAAAATGGAGAGAACCGTTTTAAAGCTGTGATGCCAGTATGGGTACTGTGTGCAGTGTACTGGGATGCAGTTGTGTACTGTGTCCGGAGACGCATTCTGCCCCATTTAGAAGCCGTGCGTCTCTGTACCCTCATGCCGCCACAATGGCCGGTGCCCCACTAGCCGGGACGCCGGCTCAGTACTCACCACTCTTCAGTCTGCTTTCTCTGTTAGGGGTGGCGGCGTGCTGTGGGAATGTACGTTCGCCGTGGTGGGGTTTGCAAATAGTTCCCTCAGAAGCTCAGTGTTCTGGCATAAACCCTTTGGGAGGTTGCCCTCCCCACAAGTCCCACGAAGCAGGCAGGCTGGTGCCAACCAGCCCTGCCTGAAAATAAGAAACCTAAAATAAATGCAGAAAACTCTTCACCCTTCAGCGTGACCGGCTCCTCCCGGCAAGTTTTCTAAACTGAGTCTGGCAGGAAGGGAATAGAGGGAGGAGCCAGCCCACACTATCAAATTCAAGTGCCCATGGCTCCTAGTGGACCCGCAGTGGTGTAACTAGAAATGTTTCTCCCCCAAGCCAAAGCATTCTCTGGCGCCCCCCCCCCCCCCCCCATAACTGCCACTAGTAAAGTGATGAATCTGCGCGTGGCCTTGCTGAAATGGGCGTGGCTTTGCATAAAGGGGCGTGTCATTGCAGGAAAAGACTACCTTATACCCCAGTTTTGCAACCTGCACGCCCAGACGTTGGCCACCAGAGGCCAAAAAAATAATCCTGATTCATGCCCCTTACATTATTTGTCATTTTTCCTCCTTATAGTAATGCCAGTTATACATTATGCCACATACTGCAATGGCCTTTAGACATTATGTCATACACAATAATGCCCATGACACAAAATGCCACACACCTTAATGCCCCGGATACATTATGCCACACACCTGTGACACATTATGACACGCATCGCAATGCCCGTTATACATTATGCTACACACTGCAATGCCCCTGATACATTATGCCACACACTGTAATGCCCCTGACACATTATGCCACACACTGTAATGCCTGTGACACATTATGACACGCATCGCAATGCCCGTTATACATTGTTACACACTGCAATGCCCTTGATACATTATAGCACATACTGTACAATGCCTGTGACATATTATGACACACACCGCAATGCCCGTTATACATTATGCCACACACTGCAATACCCCTGAAACATTATACCACATACCACAATGCCCGTGATATAGTATGCCACACACTGTAATGCCTGTGACACATTATGACACACCCCGCAATGTCCGTGATACATTATGCCACACACCATAATGTCCATTACACATTAAGCCCTACAGTAAGGCTTCTAATTACTTTTAAATTACCTGCTCGTTGCCAGGGGATTCATGTGGTAGGTGTTATGCTTGTTGCCAGAGGTTTCATGTGCTGGGTATCAAGCTTGTTGCCAGGGGGTAATATTTGTTGCCAGGGGTTTCATGCACTGGGTGTCATGCTCGATGCTAGGGGGTAATGTTTGTTGCCAGGGATTTCATGATCTGGGTGTTGTGCTTGTAACCAGGGGGTAATGCTTGTTGCCAGTGCCACATATGCCCCCAGTGCCAGATATTCACCCACAATGCCAGATACACATATGCCCCCAGTGCCCCATATGCCCCTCCAGTGCCAGCTACACACATACCCCCAGTGCCAAATATGCCCCCTCAGTGCCAGCTACACATATACCCCCAGTGCCAAATATGCCCCCCCCCCCCAGTGCCAGGTACACATATATCCCCAGTGCCAAATATGCGCCCCCTTCCAGTGCCAGGAACACATATACCCCCAGTGCCAAATATGCCCCCCCCCCAGTGCCAGGTACACACCCTCCCGAGTCCCTGGGCTCCCTCCCCCGCTGCTGTGAGTTTTGGGAAGGACACGGAGGGCACAGTGCACGCCTCTCCTGTGTGTCCCTCCTGTGTCTCCAGCGGCAGCGGCGTGTCTGTCAAATGAACTGCCGGTTTGTGAGCCAATCAGAGCTCTCGATCTGGCACTTCATTTAACAGACACGCCGCTACCGCCGGAGACCCAGGAGGGACACACAGGAGAGGCGTGCACTGTGCCCTCTGTGTCCTTCCCAAAACAGCAACAATCGGCGGCAGCGGCGCCCCCGTAGCCCTGCGCCTCCAAGTGAGCGCAGTGTCTGTGGGCCCCTAGTTACGCCACTGACCTCTCGTAAAGTTTATAGAGAAAGTAATAACATAGGGCCTGATCCAGGTCTGGTTGTTAGTGCGGAGCATGCCCCACTACGGGTCTGCGACAGGGATCGCACTACAGCATCAGACTGTCAGTGATCGACAGTCTGATGCCGCTTTGTGGCGGGGACTGCATCTGTTTCTCCAAACGGAGGATTGTTGCTTCCGTTGTGGGGAAGTGATGAGGCCAGGATTTCCTGGCCTCTTGGTAGGTCTTGCAACGGCCGGCTTGTGTGACCACATGGGTCATGAAGCCGGCCGATGGTGTCAGGGATGATCCGATAATGCGTCCTGGGATGCAGCTCGGATCAGCAATGCAGAAGGATGATGCCTCTTGCTGAATTACTATATTAGAGCTACAATATCACTGCTGCTTCTATGTAAGCAGCTGCCATAGATAGTCCAACCACATCTGAATCAGGCCCATAGTGTTGGTAGGGTGGGATACTGTCACAATATTGACAATCACAATGTCAGCACCTCAATGTCGACAGTTATGTTGTTGGGACTGTAGGTATGTAAAGATGGAACGTAAAGTCTTCATCTGCAGAATGTCATGTGAAAAATGCATTAGGGTTAGGCTGTGGGAGCGGAGGGTTATGCTTAGGCACTTGGTGGACAGTTAGGATTCAGTACTAGGGGGAGAGTTAGGTTTAGAATTAGGGCATTACTCACCGCAGGATGGCCACCAGAAGTCATCATGACCTGATCACCGGACACATTCGAAGCTGCTGGAGACCGGGTATCAGATAAGTGATCGCTGCCCCACCGGGACTGTTTAGTCAACATTCTAATCATGTAATTTCATCCTTGTCTACATGATGAATGTCGACGAAATATGCCGAACCCTGTTAGGGCTATGAGCTCTAGAAAAACCACACTAGGAGTACTCACGATAAAGACTACATTTCATACTAATAATGGGTGCAGCTTTTCCACCTTTGGTCTATGAATTAGAAAAATCATCAATTCATTTTTTTTTATGCTTTAATACACATTGGCCCTCATTCCGAGTTGATCGCTCGCAAGGCGAATGTAGCAGAGTTACACACGCTAAGCCGCCGCCTACTGGGAGTGAATCTTAGCTTCTTAAATGTGCGACCGATGTATGCGCAATATTGCGATTACAAACGAGTTAGCAGTTTTTGAGTAGCTTCAGACTTACTCTGCCTGTGCGATCAGTTCAGTGCTTTTCGGTCCTGGCTGACGTCATAAACACACCCAGCGTTCGCCCAGGCACACCCACCGTTTCCCCGGCCACTCCTGCGTTTTCTCCGGAAACGGTAGCGTTTCCAGCCACACGCCCCTAAAACGCCGTGCATCCGCCCAGTAACACCCATTTCCTGTCAATCACAATGCGAACGTCGGAGCGATGAAAAAGCCGTGAGTAAACTTACTTTCTTCATAGTAAAGTTACTTGGCGCAGTCGCAGTGCGAACATTGCGCATGCGCACTAAGAGAATTCTCACTGCGATGCGATGAAAATCTCCGAGCGAACAACTCGGAATGAGGGCCATTGTTCCAGCGCTACTTAACAAAACAGACACTTATCTGTCTACAGGGGTTGGATATGAAATTCTGGTGGACGGGATGCCGGCTGTCAATATCCCGATAGTGGCATCCCGCCCGCCAGAATGCCGATAGCGTGGTAGAGCGCATGGAGGCCCCTTGCGAGCTCGCTACGCTCGGTGGCTCACTGCGTTTGCCACAGGTTCTTTTCCCACTCTATGGGTGTCCTGGATACCCACGAGTGGGAACAGCCCTGGGGAGGCTGTCGGCATTCTCGGCTGTCCTAAACGCTGGGATCCTGACAGCCGGGATATTAACTGCATCCCGTCTACAGCACCTTCAGCAGTTTACGCAAGTACGTACCTTTTTAACAGTATCAGAATCTTTTATAATTAGGATGGGGAAGATGAACAGTTTGGTTTTGTTGAAAACCAAACACACCCGAACTTTGGGGTTTCGAGTCATGGCTTTGGTCATTTTGGGGTCAGATCTTGGATCTCATGTGTGTTTTATTTTGATTGTTTTTTATCATGTTAAATATTTTTTTTCAACGTTATTTGTATGTTTAAGTAGAATTTTTTTAGTAGACAAATTGACAATGTTTACAAAAATATACAAGTAAGCTTAAAATAGAAACAGTACACTGTACATACTGTAGGTATTCACAAAAATCTCATATACATGGAGCTATTGTATGCAAGGTCGTAGAGAGCCATGCCGGGCCACGGTAATATAAAGAGGGTTTGGCCTAAATAGGGGGGCAGCATGAAAAAAATATTTTATAAATTATTAATTGCGGGCAAAGAGGCCCTGCACGCTCCACAGGGGAACCATATATTCAAAGGGGGCAGGTAGGGCACAGGAGAGGGTACCTGCTTCCTACCTTGCTTGCTCAGAAGCGTGTCCCTCCTTTTCGGCCAGCGTCGGTGCCATCTTCCCAGTGACATCTGGGAAGTTGGAGCATGTACACTAGAGAGCAAAGACTCTGGCACCTCTAGTGTATTTCACCGGGTGTCGGGATTCCGGCATAGGTATCCTGACAGCCGGGATACCAACAGCCAGCAAAATGAATGCCTCCCGTTTGTAATATAACATATTTTGGATCTTTGCAGGAACAAGTAGGTCTAGGGGCACTTCAGCCAAGGTAATGGATACTTTTTTCAAACAGACAAAATTGACACATGTAGTTAAGAGATGGTTCCCATGTCCCTTCACTCATGGTTAAGCCAACGCTACTTTGTCAGAAAAACAGAATTTTTTAAACAAATGAAGGCATGATCATGAAATGTTTGTAGGAGAGTTGTGTTTTTTTGTTTCCACCATGCCCATGTTCTGGAGTATCCATAAACCCACAAATGTAGGCACATCCTCCTTTATTGTGTTATGTGTGCACCTTTAAGTCCATTTTGAAGACCATTAGAAAAACAAATTGCAGGAGCACCCTTTAAATACGAAAAACATAATAAACACAATAACTTTATAGTAAAAACCTACAATAATGAGATATCATTTATTTATTTATTTATTTATTTATTAACAGTTTCTTATTTAGTGCAGCAAATACTGTTGCGTTTTACAATTGGAAACAGTGATAACCTAAAACAAAACAATTGCAAACAACAATGAAAAAACAAGACTAGGTAATAACAGACAGTCATAAGGAGGCACTGCTCACAAGCTTACAGTCTATAGCAGGGGTGGGCAATTATTTCAGCTGGGGGGCCGCTTAACACTTCCAGTGAATATTCGAGGGCCACACACAAGGGCGGGGACTAATATGAATGACAAATATTTGTAGGAGTAGGTCCTGGGCTGCGCAGAGACTGCACAAAGTAGATTTTTGCAGCTCTGCGTACACATACGATCGTACACTTGCACGGGTGAATTTACACTCCTCCTGGGGGCGGCGACTACCCGAACGCAGGACAGCAAAATTTGCAGCACAGTGATCAGGTCTGAATCAGCCCCTTAGTCAGCAGTTGCTGCAAAATGAGACCCGTTATAGGGCCCAATTCAGACCCGGTCGCTGCTGTGTATTTTCGCACAGTGGGTGATCGGGTCTGAACTGCGCATGCATTGCAGTGCGCAGGCACATCGGTCCGCCGCGCTGGGGAGCGTCAGGCAGTGATGGGATGGTGCGAACAAAGCGATCACACAGGTGATCGCAAGGTGACTGACAGGAAGAGGCCGTTTGTGGGTGGCAACTGACCGGTTTAGAGGAGTGCACGGAAAAATGCAGGAGGGACCAGGCGTTTGAAGGGAGGGTTTCTGATGTCAGCTCCGGCCCCGATCATCGCACTGGAAGAGTAAGTCCTGGGCTGTGCAGAGACTGCACAAACTTCTGTTTCTGCAGCTCTCCTGCACATGCGATCGCTCCCCTGCACAGCGATTACCCCCTCCCCCTGTAGGCGGCAACTACCTGATCGTAGCAGTGCAAAAATCACACCCTAGCGATCAGGTCTGAATTAGGCCCATAGTTTTATATGTATATATATATATATATATATATATATATATATATATATATATATATATATATATATATATATAAAACTATAAAAACATAGTATTATATATATATATATATATATATATATATATATATTAAAATGTACTGATCCGGCACTCTGTGCAACGATGCAACTGCCTGGGTGCCCTCCTTGAAATAATGCAGTTTCAATGCCTTTCCCACCTGTGGCTCAGGTGTGTCTGGAAAAGGACGAGAGGCGGCACTCCAAGGACTTGAAAAAACTTTTATGTGCAAAACATGGCAGGACAATAAAGTGCAAAAAAGCTAAAAAACATGGAGGTCTTACGACGTTTCAAGTAGAGATGAGCGGGTTCGGTTTCTTTGAATCCGAACCCGCACGAACTTCACTTTTTTTTCCACGGGTCCGAGCGACTCGGATCTTCCCGCCTTGCTCGGTTAACCCGAGCGCGCCCGAACGTCATCATGACGCTGTCGGATTCTCGCGAGACTCGGATTCTATATAAGGAGCCGCGCGTCGCCGCCATTTTCACACGTGCATTGAGATTGATAGGGAGAGGACGTGGCTGGCGTCCTCTCCATTAGAATAGATTAGAAGAGAGAGAGAGAGAGAGAGATTGTGCAGACAGAGTTTACCACAGTGACCAGTGCAGTTGTTGTTAAGTTAACTTTTATTTAATATATCCGTTCTCTGCTATATCCGTTCTCTGCCTGAAAAAAACGATACACAGCAGTCACACAGTGTGACTCAGTCTGTGTGCACTCAGCTCAGCCCAGTGTGCTGCACATCAATGTATAAAAGCTTATAATAATTGTGGGGGAGACTGGGGAGCACTGCAGGTTGTTATAGCAGGAGCCAGGAGTACATAATATTATATTAATTTAAAATTAAACAGTGCACACTTTTGCTGCAGGAGTGCCACTGCCAGTGTGACTAGTGGTGACCAGTGCCTGACCACCAGTATAGTAGTATATTGTTGTATACTATCTCTTTATCAACCAGTCTATATTAGCAGCAGACACAGTACAGTGCGGTAGTTCACGGCTGTGGCTACCTCTGTGTCGGCAGTCGGCACTCGGCAGGCAGTCCGTCCATCCATAATTGTATAATTATATACCACCTAACCGTGGTATTTTTTTTTCTTTCTTTATACCGTCGTCATAGTCATACTAGTTGTTACGAGTATACTACTATCTCTTTATCAACCAGTGTACAGTGCGGTAGTTCACGGCTGTGGCTACCGCTGTGGCTACCTCTGTGTCGGCAGTCGGCAGGCAGTCCGTCCATCCATAATTGTATTATTATAATATATACCACCTAACCGTGGTTTTTTTTTCATTCTTTATACCGTCATAGTGTCATACTAGTTGTTACGAGTATACTACTATCTCTTTATCAACCAGTGTACAGTGCGGTAGTTCACGGCTGTGGCTACCTCTGTGTCGGCAGTCGGCAGGCAGTCCGTCCATCCATAATTGTATTATAATATATACCACCTAACCGTGGTTTTTTTTTCATTCTTTATACCGTCATAGTGTCATACTAGTTGTTACGAGTATACTACTATCTCTTTATCAACCAGTGTACAGTGCGGTAGTTCACGGCTGTGGCTACCTCTGTGTCGGCAGTCGGCAGGCAGTCCGTCCATCCATAATTGTATCATAATATATACCACCTAACCGTGGTTTTTTTTTCATTCTTTATACCGTCATAGTCAGTCATACTAGTTGTTACGAGTATACTACTATCTCTTTATCAACCAGTGTACAGTGCGGTAGTTCACGGCTGTGGCTACCTCTGTGTCGGAACTCGGCAGGCAGTCCGTCCATCCATAATTGTATTATTATAATATATACCACCTAACCGTGGTTTTTTTTTCATTCTTTATACCGTCATAGTCAGTCATACTAGTTGTTACGAGTATACTACTATCTCTTTATCAACCAGTGTACAGTGCGGTAGTTCACGGCTGTGGCTACCTCTGTGTCGGCAGTCGGCAGGCAGTCCGTCCATCCATAATTGTATTATAATATATACCACCTAACCGTGGTTTTTTTTTCATTCTTTATACCGTCATAGTCAGTCATACTAGTTGTTACGAGTATACTACTATCTCTTTATCAACCAGTGTACAGTGCGGTAGTTCACGGCTGTGGCTACCTCTGTGTCGGAACTCGGCAGGCAGTCCGTCCATCCATAATTGTATTACAATATATACCACCTAACCGTGTTTTTTTTTTCATTCTTTATACCGTCATAGTCAGTCATACTAGTTGTTACGAGTATACTACTATCTCTTTATCAACCAGTGTACAGTGCGGTAGTTCACGGCTGTGGCTACCTCTGTGTCGGCACTCGGCAGGCAGTCCGTCCATCCATAATTGTATTACAATATATACCACCTAACCGTGGTTTTTTTATACCACCTAACCGTGGCAGTCCGTCCATAATTGTATACTAGTATCCAATCCATCCATCTCCATTGTTTACCTGAGGTGCCTTTTAGTTCTGCCTATAAAATATGGAGAACAAAAAAGTTGAGGTTCCAAAATTAGGGAAAGATCAAGATCCACTTCCACCTCGTGCTGAAGCTGCTGCCACTAGTCATGGCCGAGACGATGAAATGCCAGCAACGTCGTCTGCCAAGGCCGATGCCCAATGTCATAGTACAGAGCATGTCAAATCCAAAACACCAAATATCAGAAAAAAAAGGACTCCAAAACCTAAAATAAAATTGTCGGAGGAGAAGCGTAAACTTGCCAATATGCCATTTACCACACGGAGTGGCAAGGAACGGCTGAGGCCCTGGCCTATGTTCATGGCTAGTGGTTCAGCTTCACATGAGGATGGAAGCACTCAGCCTCTCGCTAGAAAACTGAAAAGACTCAAGCTGGCAAAAGCACCGCAAAGAACTGTGCGTTCTTTGAAATCCCAAATCCACAAGGAGAGTCCAATTGTGTCGGTTGCGATGCCTGACCTTCCCAACACTGGACGTGAAGAGCATGCGCCTTCCACTATTTGCATGCCCCCTGCAAGTGCTGGAAGGAGCACCCGCAGTCCAGTTCCTGATAGTCAGATTGAAGATGTCAGTGTTGAAGTACACCAGGATGAGGAGGATATGGGTGTTGCTGGCGCTGGGGAGGAAATTGACCAGAAGGATTCTGATGGTGAGGTGGTTTGTTTAAGTCAGGCACCCGGGGAGACACCTGTTGTCCGTGGGAGGAATATGGCCGTTGACATGCCAGGTGAAAATACCAAAAAAATCAGCTCTTCGGTGTGGAGGTATTTCAACAGAAATGCGGACAACAGGTGTCAAGCCGTGTGTTCCCTTTGTCAAGCTGTAATAAGTAGGGGTAAGGACGTTAACCACCTCGGAACATCCTCCCTTATACGTCACCTGCAGCGCATTCATAATAAGTCAGTGACAAGTTCAAAAACTTTGGGTGACAGCGGAAGCAGTCCACTGACCAGTAAATCCCTTCCTCTTGTAACCAAGCTCACGCAAACCACCCCACCAACTCCCTCAGTGTCAATTTCCTCCTTCCCCAGGAATGCCAATAGTCCTGCAGGCCATGTCACTGGCAAGTCTGACGAGTCCTCTCCTGCCTGGGATTCCTCCGATGCATCCTTGCGTGTAACGCCTACTGCTGCTGGCGCTGCTGTTGTTGCCGCTGGGAGTCGATGGTCATCCCAGAGGGGAAGTCGTAAGCCCACTTGTACTACTTCCAGTAAGCAATTGACTGTTCAACAGTCCTTTGCGAGGAAGATGAAATATCACAGCAGTCATCCTACTGCAAAGCGGATAACTGAGTCCTTGACAACTATGTTGGTGTTAGACGTGCGTCCGGTATCCGCCGTTAGTTCACAGGGAACTAGACAATTTATTGAGGCAGTGTGCCCCCGTTACCAAATACCATCTAGGTTCCACTTCTCTAGGCAGGCGATACCGAGAATGTACACGGACGTCAGAAAAAGACTCACCAGTGTCCTAAAAAATGCAGTTGTACCCAATGTCCACTTAACCACGGACATGTGGACAAGTGGAGCAGGGCAGGGTCAGGACTATATGACTGTGACAGCCCACTGGGTAGATGTATGGACTCCCGCCGCAAGAACAGCAGCGGCGGCACCAGTAGCAGCATCTCGCAAACGCCAACTCTTTCCTAGGCAGGCTACGCTTTGTATCACCGCTTTCCAGAATACGCACACAGCTGAAAACCTCTTACGGCAACTGAGGAAGATCATCGCGGAATGGCTTACCCCAATTGGACTCTCCTGTGGATTTGTGGCATCGGACAACGCCAGCAATATTGTGTGTGCATTAAATATGGGCAAATTCCAGCACGTCCCATGTTTTGCACATACCTTGAATTTGGTGGTGCAGAATTTTTTAAAAAACGACAGGGGCGTGCAAGAGATGCTGTCGGTGGCCAGAAAAATTGCGGGACACTTTCGGCGTACAGGCACCACGTACAGAAGACTGGAGCACCACCAAAAACTACTGAACCTGCCCTGCCATCATCTGAAGCAAGAAGTGGTAACGAGGTGGAATTCAACCCTCTATATGCTTCAGAGGTTGGAGGAGCAGCAAAAGGCCATTCAAGCCTATACAATTGAGCACGATATAGGAGATGGAATGCACCTGTCTCAAGTGCAGTGGAGAATGATTTCAACGTTGTGCAAGGTTCTGATGCCCTTTGAACTTGCCACACGTGAAGTCAGTTCAGACACTGCCAGCCTGAGTCAGGTCATTCCCCTCATCAGGCTTTTGCAGAAGAAGCTGGAGGCATTGAAGAAGGAGCTAACACGGAGCGATTCCGCTAGGCATGTGGGACTTGTGGATGCAGCCCTTAATTCGCTTAACAAGGATTCACGGGTGGTCAATCTGTTGAAATCAGAGCACTACATTTTGGCCACCGTGCTCGATCCTAGATTTAAAGCCTACCTTGGATCTCTCTTTCCGGCAGACACAGGTCTGCTGGGGTTGAAAGACCTGCTGGTGACAAAATTGTCAAGTCAAGCGGAACGCGACCTGTCAACATCTCCTCCTTCACATTCTCCCGCAACTGGGGGTGCGAGGAAAAGGCTCAGAATTCCGAGCCCACCCGCTGGCGGTGATGCAGGGCAGTCTGGAGCGACTGCTGATGCTGACATCTGGTCCGGACTGAAGGACCTGACAACGATTACGGACATGTCGTCTACTGTCACTGCATATGATTCTCTCAACATTGATAGAATGGTGGAGGATTATATGAGTGACCGCATCCAAGTAGGCACGTCACACAGTCCGTACTTATACTGGCAGGAAAAAGAGGCAATTTGGAGGCCCTTGCACAAACTGGCTTTATTCTACCTAAGTTGCCCTCCCACAAGTGTGTACTCCGAAAGAGTGTTTAGTGCCGCCGCTCACCTTGTCAGCAATCGGCGTACGAGGTTACATCCAGAAAATGTGGAGAAGATGATGTTCATTAAAATGAATTATAATCGATTCCTCCGCGGAGACATTGACCAGCAGCAATTGCCTCCACAAAGTACACAGGGAGCTGAGATGGTGGATTCCAGTGGGGACGAATTGATAATCTGTGAGGAGGGGGATGTACACGGTGATATATCGGAGGGTGAAGATGAGGTGGACATCTTGCCTCTGTAGAGCCAGTTTGTGCAAGGAGAGATTAATTGCTTCTTTTTTGGGGGGGGGTCCAAACCAACCCGTCATATCAGTCACAGTCGTGTGGCAGACCCTGTCACTGAAATGATGGGTTGGTTAAAGTGTGCATGTCCTGTTTTGTTTATACAACATAAGGGTGGGTGGGAGGGCCCAAGGATAATTCCATCTTGCACCTCTTTTTTCTTTTCTTTTTCTTTGCATCATGTGCTGATTGGGGAGGGTTTTTTGGAAGGGACATCCTGCGTGACACTGCAGTGCCACTCCTAGATGGGCCCGGTGTTTGTGTCGGCCACTAGGGTCGCTAATCTTACTCACACAGCTACCTCATTGCGCCTCTTTTTTTCTTTGCGTCATGTGCTGTTTGGGGAGGGTTTTTTGGAAGGGACATCCTGCGTGACACTGCAGTGCCACTCCTAGATGTGCCCGGTGTTTGTGTCGGCCACTAGGGTCGCTAATCTTACTCACACAGTCAGCTACCTCATTGCGCCTCTTTTTTTCTTTGCGTCATGTGCTGTTTGGGGAGGGTTTTTTGGAAGGGCCATCCTGCGTGACACTGCAGTGCCACTCCTAGATGGGCCCGGTGTTTGTGTCGGCCACTAGGGTCGCTAATCTTACTCACACAGCTACCTCATTGCGCCTCTTTTTTTCTTTGCGTCATGTGCTGTTTGGGGAGGGTTTTTTGGAAGGGACATCCTGCGTGACACTGCAGTGCCACTCCTAGATGGGCCCGGTGTTTGTGTCGGCCACTAGGGTCGCTTATCTTACTCACACAGCGACCTCGGTGCAAATTTTAGGACTAAAAATAATATTGTGAGGTGTGAGGTATTCAGAATAGACTGAAAATGAGTGTAAATTATGGTTTTTGAGGTTAATAATACTTTGGGATCAAAATGACCCCCAAATTCTATGATTTAAGCTGTTTTTTAGTGTTTTTGGAAAAAAACACCCGAATCCAAAACACACCCGAATCCGACAAAAATAATTCGGTGAGGTTTTGCCAAAACGCGTTCGAACCCAAAACACGGCCGCGGAACCGAACCCAAAACCAAAACACAAAACCCGAAAAATTTCAGGCGCTCATCTCTAGTTTCAAGGCAGCAAGCCTTTTCCTCAGGTAAGGTAACCCATGTGGAGTGTGATGTGCAAAAAGCTTTTTGCACATCACACTCCACATGGGTTACCTTACCTGAGGAAAAGGCTTGCTGCCTTGAAACGTCGTAAGACCTCCATGTTTTTTAGCTTTTTTGCACTTTATTGTCCTGCCATGTTTTGCACATAAAAGTTTTTTCAAGTCCTTGGAGTGCCGCCTCTCGTCCTTTTCCAGACACACCTGAGCCACAGGTGGGAAAGGCATTGAAACTATATATATATATATATATATATATATATATATATAACTATAAAAACACACACACCACAATATACATTACACCGCATACGTAGTTTTTTACAGGCAAAATACAAATGTCTAAAAAACACATCCAGTAATAAAAAAATAAAAATAAAAAACTGCTGAAAACAAACAAAAAAACAAACAGCATCCTGTGTAATGCTGTTATCAATTGTATTCACAGCTGGTTACTAGCTCCCCCCACCCGCTTCCCTGAACCCACATAGCAGTCTCAAACCTCCCCTCTCCCTTAAACCCATATAGCAGTCTCTAGCCCCCTTCCCCCACCCCTGAACCCATATAGCAGTCACTACCCCCCTTCACCCCCTCCCCTGAACCTATACAGCAGTCTCTACCCCCCTTCCCCTGAACCTATACAGCAGTCTCTACCCCCCTCCTCTCCTCCCTCCCTCCCTCCTCCTCCTCCTCCCCCCCGGACCCATATAGCAGCTTTACCTTTGATGTATTTTTTTCACAGTGGCAGATCTGCTGCCCAGATTATCCACCGCCTTCTGCCAGATCCGCTGCCCGCTGCGCTGCGCAGAGCCGCTGCTGCTACCCGCTGCCCTCTGCACGCTCCTGCCGTGGCTCCGCCCCCTATGCCGCCCAGCGCCTGATGTCACAGAGGAAATCCCGGTCAGCAGACCGGGTATTTCCTCAGCGGCGCCGCATCTCGGAGCTTCGTAGAGCAATGACAAGCGGCTCAGCCGGGCCTCTTGTCATTGCACAGTGGTATGGGACAGCGGGCCAGGCAGAATCGGTTCACGGGCCGCATGTTGCCCACCCCTAGTCTATAGGGAAGTAGGCATTGATACACAAGGATAGGTGTACAGGCTTGGACTGGCCCACAGGGGTACAGTGGAAACCAACAGTGGGCCCCACTGCAGGAGGCGCAGCAGACGCAGATAGATAGACTTTCCAGCCATCGCTTGAGAAATCCACTTGTTCAGTTCATCCCCCAATAAGGCCACGCATGTAAAAGGAAGATTCTCTACGCCTTTCTTGGAATCAGCATCCGCTGACCATTGTCGCAGCCTCAGTGCCCTGCGGGCCAAGACCGCCATAGCCGTGGTACGGCCAATAATGAGAAACAATTCTTTAATAGCCTCATTCATAAAGTTTGCAGCATCCTGGATATGATGCAGCAGTGTAAAGACCTCCTCCTGAGGGAGAGAGTCAAACCCATTTATTATATTATCAAACCATTTTACCATAGCCCTTGAAATTCAGCCGCATGCACTAGTGGGCCATTGTACTACGCCCACCGCAGTATATATTGATTTGCGTGTAGTCTCAATCTTGCGGTCAGCTGGGTCTTTGAGAGATAGCCCCAGGTACAGGCAGTTTTCTGTGACAGCCTGGACACTGAAGTATCCACTGACGGGGGAGTTTCCCATAATTTCCTATCCTCAGGAGGGAAAGGAAAGGAATTCATTAACCACTGAGGAGTTTTGAATTTCTTCTCAGGATTGATCCATGCCTCCCTGGAAAGGGAGTTTAACTCTTTTGATATAGGAAAAGTGACAGAGGATTTTGGTTTTACATTAAAATACAATTCCTCTTCTGGTTCTCCTTATCTGGTATGTTGAGGACCTCTCTAATAGCATAAATCAGGGCCTCAACACCTGGGGACAGAGAATTGTCCTCTTCCATATCAACTTCCCTCTGATCCTGCTCTGGTAATTCAGTATCAGAGTCAGACTGGAGTGCCTGTGGGAGTGCACGTTTATGCGAGGCCAGCAGAGGGGGCCGAGGAGCCTGTCTGTGGTCAGCAGCTTTAACAAACATGTTATCAACAGATTGTTTAAGTTTCTGCGTTTCTTTACTAGCAGTAGCTAACTCTGTGTTAATATTATGAATCATACTTTTGAATGATTCTAACCACTCAGGTTCCTGCACACTACTACCATGAGAGGTTATAGAGCATTGGCTACACAGGAGCGGCCCTTTTGGGCATGAGGGACACACAGTCTCTTTCCCAGACATTCTAATGTAGAAACACACAGAGTTATCTGAATAAACACAGTGTAGTGACAACACAGATAGTGAAACACCACAGCAACCCTAGACAGTCCGAATGGAGTGACACAGAGAGGATTGCGACCAGCACACAAAACCCAGGCAAAGCAGCACTCCACTGGATATATTCAATATAAATCAATTTTGTACTGCAACAGTGTCACCACCGCTGATATGCTCCCCCCTTCCTATAAAACCCCCTGGTACCAGTACTATTGGTTGTTCAGCAGGGTCTGGGCAGGAGCAGCTTCAATATGCAGCCTTTCAGTCAGCAGCAGCAGGAAATGGTGCCTTTCAGCCTCTGGTTCCGCTCTCCGGGAAGCCTCGCCCCTTCCATGGGGCGCGGTACCTTACAAGATTATATTGGCTTTATGTATTTATAAAAGGAAGCTTAATAACCCCCTTACAGTGTAAAAAGAAGTTCAATAACCCCCTTTGTCATCGCCAGTTCGGGGTCTGCGGCGGGCACCGCCATTAATGCCGCCACATGTCACTGGAGACCCGCTAACTGGGACCCCGGTGTTATCACTCACTGCACCTGCGTCTACTTCAGCATCTATTGGGCAGTAGCGGCGTGCTGCCGGCATGTGCACACACAGTGTGGTATGTGAAACATCGCCTCAGGAGCTTAATGTCCTGTCAGCAGGGATTATGAACCAAAATAATACAATTTTCAAAGAAAACTCTCTGGAGCTCAAGAGGAATGCACCCGGCTCCTTGGGCACATTTTTCTAAACTGAGTCTGTTATAGTTAGCGTGGCTATCCTCTGTTCTGCTTAGCGCTGCTATCTTTTGGTACTGTTGTGTGTTGGTTTGTTACCTCACCGCTATCTTGTTGTGTATTCCTTCTCTCATGGTATGTCCGTCTCCTCGGGCACAGTTTTCCTAGACTGAGTCTGCTAGGAGGGGCATAGAGGGGAGGAGCCAGCACACACTAATGTTTTCTTAAAGTGCCAGGCTCCAGTTGACCCGATCTATACCCCATGGTACTAAAGTACTCACCCAGTATCCACTAGTGAAAAAGTGTGACCCTCCCGTGGCAAATCAGGGACTGCTGAGATCTTAATGATTATTTACATAACTTTAAACTATCACATTGGCAGTCTCAGAGTTTGCCAGGATGTGCCCCAGTGCTGTTCAGCATGGGGTCTTTTTGCCATGAGGACATTTATTTTTATAATCAGGCTTGGGGGTCTATGTACTAAGCTTTGGAGAGAGATAAAGTGGACGGAGATAAAATACCAGCAAATCAGCTCCTATTGCCATGTTACAGGCTATGTTTGAAAAAGTGCAGGAACTGATTGGTTCATTCCAGAGGTCTCCATGTTATACTGTGACAACAGCAGCCTGGCATAGCCTAGTGCAGGCATTCCCAATCTCAGTCCTCAAGGCACACTAATACCCATACTTGCCTACCTGACCCTCTCCATGAGGGAGAAAATTCTCTGTTCCTGGACTTTCCTGGTAATGTATGATTGCCATCACCTGTGGTGAAAAACCTTTCTTATCAATTAACTAGCTCACAACAGGTGATGGCAATCATAAATTACCAGGAAAGTCCAGGAACAGAGCCTGAGACGGGAGCTCCTAGGTTGCGACCCGCCTCAGGCACCCCGCTGTCGCTGTCTGCAACCCGGTATGTTGTCGGGTTAGTGACGTCAGCGGTGACGTGGCAGGGGCGCCACTTGGAGAGCACATGATCTCCAAGCGTTGCCCGTACACACACCGTGAACGGGGAAAAAGGTTGCATAGACCCGGCTCCCATTCACACCGCACATCGAGCCTGGTTGAACACGAGTTCAACTCTTCTCGCTACCAGGGTTGAAATACCGGATACCTTTCAGACTGCACATTTACACGGGTTTTGCGCGCTCATGTGCCAATAACCCATGTTCATAGTTGGTAGTCTGAAAGGGGTAGAACAATGCTGGTTTTAGTGATATCTAGGCATCAGCACAGATGGTTGAATCAAAATAATTGAGGTACTAATTAAGTCACCTGTGCCCAAGCATGGATATCACTAAAACCTGGACTGTTAGTGTGCATGAGGACCGAGGTTGGAAATGCCTGGCCTTGTGTGTGCAGCTGCCACTTTTGCCTGTGAATCCCTATGATCATTGCCCATTGGTACTGGATACTTATTTTAGACAACGACGGTGATTCACATTTTTTATTTCCCACTTACTTATTTGATCTATTTGTAAACCATAAGTCATCGTTATCATCATCATCTACTTACAAACAACTCATAACGTAACAAAAAGTACACAGCCGAAGCTGAAAATTTGCAGCTGTAATTTTACACTTCTATATGTTTACCAATTTGGAAACATATTGGGAAGTTAGGCTGGAGCTCTCTGTGTTGTGCAAGGCCAGTGGGCATGAGGGTTCATGTTACAGAATAAAAAACAAATTAGGGAAGAACCATCCATTTAAAAAGTGCTCTTAATTGTAAATGAATAATACATTAATTAGTCCACTATTTTACAAACATTTTTGGTACAAAAGGAAGCTCATCTTCTTGGCACTTTCTAACTATCCATATATTTTGAGTATACAGGGCCCAATTCAGACCTGATCGCTGTTGTGCGAAATCGCACAGTGACCAGTTATCGAATGACTGCACCATGACGTATGCACCACAATGTGCAGGCGCGACACCAAACAGCGACAGAATGGTGCAAAAATTTCGATCACTAGGCGTACGCAAGGTGACTGGCAGGAAGCGGACATTTGGGGGTCTTACTGCCCGTTTTCTTGGAGAGTCAGGAAAAACACAGGCGTTCCCAAGCCTCAGGGAGGGTGTGTGACGTCAGCTCCGGACCCGATCAACCTGATTCCTTTGCACTGGTGGAATAAGTATTGAGCTATGCACAGACTGCATAGAATGGGAAAAACATTTGATGGTGAGTGTGATACGAACGGTTTTGCATCTGTCCACCGTCTGGTGAAGTTTTTGCACGGCATACGCATGCATTTGCACACTTGCACGGGGCGGGTTTTCACTCTCTATGGGTGGCGACTATCTGCAGAGTAACGATCAGGTCTGAATTAGGTCCACAGATCGGTATCCACATCCAGAGCAGTCATTTTTATTAGACCAGATTGTACAATTCTAAAGCACAGCCACAACTCCACCACTGCCCTTGTCTTGCCTTCTACAGCGAATCATACAGTATATTTAACCAGCTGCTTCCAATATGACACTCATTCCACAGGGCACAAGTTCCTCAGTACAATATATGTTTTATTATTCTGCAGATTTTCCCTCAATAAGGAAAGCAACAAATATGGAAGCGTATCACATTGTATTAAGTGAATACAGTATATACTGTAGCTTGCAAGAAACTGCTTTTGTAGTGAATGAATAGTTATTGCAGTGTGGTATTGCTTACTATCATTTTCATTAATGCCTCCTTTCACACAACAATGGTCTACTGTCCATTTCCAAGCCTAGTGTTATTTCAGTGACAGACCTGCACTTTATACATCCGTAAATCCATTAAAGCCAGGAAGAAATGGCTCTAGTTTCACTTCAAGGACAGATGATCAGCTTTGTGGGTCTGAAAGCAGGATTGTTGTCTGACATGAACTGGGTAAGACAAGCATTCTCTTCCTTTACTCCAGCATGTTCTCTATAAAAGCTATACATCAAAGGTAAATATACTGTAGAAGGCAGCAGGGTCGGACTGGCCCACAGGGGTACCAGGGAAACAACCGGTAGGCCCCAATGCCTGAGTGCTCACTCCTTTCTCTAGGGATCAGGTTCCAGACTGTGCACTTGTATTATACATGGTAGATATGTTGCATTACACTGCACTAGACTATTGTGTATTTCAAGCCTCTGTGGAGGCTGGCCACACCCTCTTTGTAGGCTGGCCACACCCTTAAGTATGGGCCCCTACCACTGCATTCCCCCGGTGGGCCCTTCATGCCCCAGTCCGACACTGTGTAGAAGAATGGGAAAGTCCACATGGGGAATAGAAATAATGACTAGAGTTGTTAATTATGCAATGTTACTTTTATGCTATGCCAATTTATTCCAAATGCTACTTCTGGTCTTTTCAATACATATTGCTGCATACCTGGTGTATATCTGCCTGTCACATAAATCTTCCACACAGGTGTAATTTCTCAATGATGGTGGGATGTATCATGCATCACATATATCCCGCCACGTATAGCATGCAGTATGCATGAACAAATTGCAAATAAAAATGCAGAGGACAGCTCTTCTGATAAGAGCTGTCCTTTGCACTGTGAGAACTTCGACCTGTGCACCTGCATCCGCGTATGGGGTCAGAGAGGGATCCTTCTGATCCCTCTCTGCAGAAAGGAGAACATAGGCTTCTATAGGCCAGTGTGGCCTTTCGGGTTCAAGCTCCAGAAAGTCTGGCTTTCCAGAGCTTGATACATATGGGGATTGACCGCATTTTACCTTTAGTACATCCTGCCCTGAGATACATAGTAGCATCACAAAGAAAATGGCAATAATGTACAATCTGTGCCAAAAGAGAAATATAAAAATATTGGCAAATGTAATACTGCCAAACCTTCATGTAGCCACATTCATCTTTAACAAAGTGTGTATTTCACTCAGCTGAATAATTTACTAAATACCTGGGAGAGGATTTATCGGTGAGATTCTGTTCCGTACTATTACAATATAAATTATACAAAATTTTGCTCATTTTTACAGCACACCACACTGAGGTGCAAACAAAAACAAGTACTTCTTCCCGTCAGTACCCATAATGTGAACAGCCGCTGCCGAGAGTGCTAACCAAATAAAATAATTATACTCTCTTTATGGCAGAGTGGCAATTTGGAAGGGACGATTCTAATTTATATAATTGTAAACCAGCAGAGGCTTCCACATTTGCTTTACAGAAATGAACGTTTTTTTATTGGTGGAGACATATACAAAAGGGCCACATGGCAATGTCACAACAGCTTTGCTGTCTGAAATTTCAGCTTTTTGACAGCTATCAGATGCCATTAGGATATTGTTCTCTAGATGAGGTCTATACAATGATATCAAATATATATATATAGAATGGCTACACAAGTGTCCGTGTTCCCATATATGCATTGGGCCCTTGTATGGCAAACCTTCGTAGTGTGCCAACATGGCTGTCTCATCCGGTACGTTTGTGGATGGGATGAAAACACATGGACCTGACGGTTTTATTGGGACCCTACTCTGAGCGTTAGGTTACTGCAATCACTCCATTTTGTCATCTCTTTCGGGGTAGACTATTCCACCCAGGGTAATCCTACGCATCACGTCCAAGATGGCTGCCTCACCTGGTATCTTGTGAGGGTGGAATACACAACCTGTGAAAGTTATTTCCCAAAATGCCAACATCAATCCTGCATTGTGCTTACTGTGCACTCTAGGTTTTCTTTTCTCTAACGTCCTAGTGGATGCTGGGGACTCCGTAAGGACCATGGGGAATAGCGGCTCCGCAGGAGACTGGGCACAAAAGTAAAAGCTTTAGGACTACCTGGTGTGCACTGGCTCCTCCCCCTATGACGCTCCTCCAAGCCTCAGTTAGATTTTTGTGCCCGAACGAGAAGGGTGCACACTAGGTGGCTCTCCTGAGCTGCTTAGTGAAAAGTTTAGTTTTAGTTTTTTTATTTTCAGTGAGACCTGCTGGCAACAGGCTCACTGCACCGAGGGACTAAGGGGAGAAGAAGCGAACTCACCTGCGTGCAGAGTGGATTGGGCTTCTTAGGCTACTGGACATTAGCTCCAGAGGGACGATCACAGGCCCAGCCATGGATGGGTCCCAGAGCCGCACCGCCGGCCCCCTTACAGAGCCAGAAGACTGAAGAGGTCCGGAAAATCGGCGGCAGAAGACGTCCTGTCTTCAATAAGGTAGCGCACAGCACCGCAGCTGTGCGCCATTGCTCTCAGCACACTTCACACTCCGGTCACTGAGGGTGCAGGGCGCTGGGGGGGGGGCGCCCTGAGACGCAATAAAAACACCTTAGATGGCTAAAAATACATCACATATAGCTCCTGGGCTATATGGATGCATTTAACCCCTGCCAGAATTCACAGAAAAACGGGAGATAAGGCCGCCGAGAAGGGGGCGGAGCCTATCTCCTCAGCACACTGGCGCCATTTTCCCTCACAGCTCCGTTGGAGGGAAGCTCCCTGGCTCTCCCCTGCAGTCACTACACTACAGAAAGGGTTAAAAAAGAGAGGGGGGCACTAATTAGGCGCAGTATTAAAGATACAGCAGCTATAAGGGGAAAAACACTTATATAAGGTTATCCCTGTAAATATATAGCGCTCTGGTGTGTGCTGGCAAACTCTCCCTCTGTCTCCCCAAAGGTCTAGTGGGGTCCTGTCCTCTATCAGAGCATTCCCTGTGTGTGTGCTGTGTGTCGGTACGTTTGTGTCGACATGTATGAGGAGAAAAAGTGGAGACGGAGCAGATTGCCTGTAATAGTGATGTCACCCCCTAGGGGGTCGACACCTGAGTGGATGAACTGTTGGAAGGAATTACGTGACAGTGTCAGCTCTGTATAAAAGACAGTGGTTGACATGAGACAGCCGGCTACTCAGCTTGTGCCTGTCCAGACGTCTCATAGGCCGTCAGGGGCTCTAAAGCGCCCGTTACCTCAGATGGCAGATATAGACGCCGACACGGATACTGACTCCAGTGTCGACGGTGAAGAGACAAATGTGACTTCCAGTAGGGCCACACGTTACATGATTGAGGCAATGAAAAATGTTTTACACATTTCTGATAATACGAGTACCACCAAAAAGGGGTATTATTTTCGGTGAGGAAAACGAGTACCACCAAAAAGGGGTATTATTTTCGGTGAGGAAAAACTACCTGTAGTTTTCCTGAATCTGAGAAATTAAATGAGGTGTGTGATGATGCGTGGGTTTCCCCCGATAACAACTGATAATTTCTAAAATGTTATTGGCATTATATCCTTTCCCGCCAGAGGTTAGGGTGTGTTGGGAAACATCCCCTAGGGTGGATAAAGCGCTCACACGCTTGTAAGAACAAGGGCTCTACCCTCTCCTGAGATGGCCGCCCTTAAGGATCCTGCTGATAGAAAGCAGGAGGGTATCCTAAAATGTATTTACACACATACTGGTGTTATACTGCGACCAGCAATCGCCTCAGCCTGGATGTGCAGTGCTGGGTTGGTGTGGTCGGATTCCCTGACTGAAAATATTGGCCCTCATTCCGAGTTGATCGCTCGCAAGGCGAATTTAGCAGAGTTGCTCACGCTAAGCCGCCGCCTACTGGGAGTGTATCTTAGCATCTTAAAATTGCGAACGATGTATTCGCAATATTGCGATTACAAACTACTTAGCAGTTTCAGAGTAGCTCCACACTTACTCGGCATCTGCGATCAGTTCAGTGCTTGTCGCTCCTGGTTTGACGTCACAAACACACCCAGCGTTCGCCCAGACACTCCCCCGTTTCCCCGGCCACTCCTGCGTTTTTTCCGGAAACGGTAGCGTTTTTTCCCGCACGCCCATAAAACGGCCTGTTTCCGCCCAGTAACACCCATTTCCTGTCAATCACACTACGATCGCCGGAGCGATGAAAAAGCAGTGAGTAAAAATACTATCTCCATTGTAAAATTACTTGGCGCAGTCGCAGTGCGAATATTGCGCATGCGTACTAAGCGGAATTTCACTGCGATGCGATGAAAAATACCGAGCGAACGACTCGGAATGAGGGCCATTGATACCGTAGATAGGGACAGTATATTATTGCATTTCTATATATGCGTGATGCACAGCGGAATATTTGCCGACTGGCATCAAGTCTAAGTGTGTTGTCCATTTCTGCCAGTAGAGGGTTATGGACACGACAGTGGTCAGGTGATGCGGATTCCAAACGGCATTTGGAAGTATTGCCTTATTAAAGGGAGGAGTTATTTGGGGTCGGTCTTTCAGACCTGGTGGCCACGGCAACAGCTGGGAAATCCACGTTTGTACCCCAGGTCGCCTCTCAACATAAGAAGACGCCGTATTATCAGGCGCAGTCTTTTCGTGGGCAAGCGGGCAAAAGGTTCCTCATTTCTGCCCCGTGACAGAGGGAGAGGAAAAAAGGCTGCAGAAATCAGCCAGTTCCCAGGAACAGAAGCCCTCTCCCGCCTCTGCCAAGCCCTCAGTATGACGCTGGGGCTTTACAAGCAGAATCAGGCACGGTGGGGGCCTGTCTCAATGAATTTCCGCGCGCAGTGGGCTCACTCGCAAGTAGACCCCTGGATCCTTCAAGGGATATCTCAGGGGTACAAATTGGAATTCGAGACGTCTCCCCCTCGCCGTTTCCTAAAGTCGGCTTTACCAATGTCTCCCTCTGACAGGGAGGCAGTTTTGGAAGCCATTCACAAGCTGTATTCCCAGCAGGTGATAATCAAGGTACCCCTCCTGCAACAAGGAACGGGGTATTATTCCACACTGTGGTGGTACCGAAGCCGGACGTCTTGGTGAGACCGATTCTAAATCTAAAATCTTGAACACTTACATACGGAGGTTCAAATTCAAGATTCAGTCACTCAGAGCAGTGATTGCGAACCTGGAAGAAGGGGACTACATGATGTTTCGGGACATCAAGGATGCTTACCTTCATGTCCCAATTTACCTTTCTCACCAAGGGTACCTCAGGTTTGTGGTACAGAACTGTCACTATCAGTTCAGACGCTGCCGTATGGATGGTCCACGGCACCCCGGGTCTTTACCAAGGTAATGGCCGAAATGATGATACTCCTTCGAAGGAAGGGAATTTTAGTTATCCCTTACTTGGACGATTCCCTGATAAGGGTAAGATCCAGGGAACAGTTGGAGGTCGGTGTAGCACTATCTCAGGTAGTGTTGCGGCAGCACGATTGGATTCTCAATATTCCAAAATCGCAGCTGATTCCGACGACTCGTCTTCTTTTCCTAGGGGATGATCTTGGACACAGTCCAGAAAAAGGTGTTTCTCCCGGAGGAGAAAGTCAGGGAGTTATCCGAGCTAGTCGGGAACCTCCTATAACCGAGCCAAGTCTCAGTACATCAATGAAAGGGTTCTGGGAAAAATGGTGGCTTCCTACGAAGCAATCCCATTCGGCAGATTCCACGCAAGAACTTTCCAGTGGGACCTGCTGGACAAATGGTCCGGGTCGCATCTTCAGATGCATCAGCGGATAACCCTGTCACCAAGGACAAGGGTGTCTCTCCTGTGGTGGTTGCAGTGTGCTCATCTTCTAGAGGGCCGCAGATTCGGCATTCAGGACTGGGTCCTGGTGACCACGGATGCCAGCCTGCGAGGCTGGGGGGGCAGTCACACAGGGAAGGAATTTCCAGGGCTTATGATCAAGCCTGGAGACATCACTTCACATAAATATCCTGAAGCTAAGGGCCATTTACAATGCTCTAAGCTTAGCAAGACCTCTGCTTCAAGGTCAGCCGGGGTTGATCCAGTCGGACAACATCACGGCAGTCACCCACGTAAACAGACAGGGTGGCACAAGAAGCAGGAGGGCAATGGCAGAAGCTGCAAGGATTCTTCGCTGGGCGGAAAATCATGTGATAGCACTGTCAGCAGTATTCATTCCGGGAGTGGACAACTGGGAAGCAGACTTCCTCAGCAGATACGACCTCCACCCGGGAGAGTGGGGACTTCACCCAGAAGTCTTCCACATGATTATAAACCGTTGGGAAAAACTCGACAGGTATTGCGCCAGGTCAAGGGACCCTCAGGCAATAGCTGTAGACGCTCTGGTAACACCATGGGTGTACCAGTCAGTGTATGTGTTCCCTCCTCTGCCATCTCATACCCAAGGTACTGAGAATTATAAGATGGAGAGGAGTAAGCACTGTATTAGTGGCTCCGGATTGGCCAAGAAGGACTTGGTAACCGGAACTTCAAGAGATGCTCACGGAGGATCCGTGGCCTCTACCTCTAAGAAGGGACCTGCTCCAGCAAGGACCCTGTCTGTTCCAAGACTTACCGCGACTGCGTTTGACGGCATGGCGGTTGAACGCCGGATCCTGAAGGAAAAAGGCATTCCGGATGAAGTCATCCCTATCCTGATCAAAGCCAGGAAGGATGTAACCGAAAAACATTATCACCGCATTTGGCGAAAATATGTTGCGTGGTGCGAGGCCAGTAAGGCCCGACGGAGGAAATTCAAATGGGTCGATTACTACATTTCCTGCAAACAGGAGTGTCTATGGGCCTGAAATTGGGGTCCATTAAGGTTCAAATTTCGGCCCTGTCAATTTTCTTCCAAAAAGAACTAGCTTCAGTCCCTGAAGTTCAGACGTTTGTAAAAGGGGTACTGCATATACAGCCTCCTTTTGTGCCTCCAGTGGCACCTTGGGATCTCAATGTAGTTTTTTGGGTTCCAAAAGTCACATTGGTTTGAACCACTTAAATCTGTGGAGTTAAAATATCTCACATGGAAAGTGGTCATGCTGTTGGCCCTGGCCTGTGCCAGGCGCGCGTCAGAATTGGCGGCTTTATCCTGTAAAAGCCCTTATCTGATTTTCCATTCGGACAGGGCGGAATTGAGGACTCGTCCTCAGTTTCTCCCTAAGGTGGTTTCAGCGTTTCACCTGAACCAACCTATGGTGGTGCCTGCGGCTACTAGGGACTTGGAGGACTCCAAGTTGCTAGACGTTGTCAGGGCCCTGAAAATATATGTTTCCAGGACGGCTGGAGTCAGAAAATCTGACTCGCTGTTTATCCTGTATGCACCCAACAAGCTGGGTGCTCCTGCTTCTAAGCAGACTATTGCTCGCTGGATTTGTAGTACAATTCAGCTTGCACATTCTGTGGCAGGCCTGCCACAGCCAAAATCTGTAAATGCCCATTCCACAAGGAAGGTGGGCTCATCTTGGGCGGCTGCCCGAGGGGTCTCGGCTTTACAACTTTGCCGAGCAGCTACTTGGTCAGGGGCAAACACGTTTGCTAAATTCTACAAATTTGATACCCTGGCTGAGGAGGACCTGGAGTTCTCTCATTCGGTGCTGCAGAGTCATCCGCACTCTCCCGCCCATTTGGGAGCTTTGGTATAATCCCCATGGTCCTTACGGAGTCCCCAGCATCCACTTAGGACGTTAGAGAAAATAAGAATTTACTTACCGATAATTCTATTTCTCATAGTCCGTAGTGGATGCTGGGCGCCCATCCCAAGTGCGGATTGTCTGCAATACTTGTACATAGTTATTGTTACAAAAATCGGGTTATTATTGTTGTGAGCCATCTTTTCAGAGGCTCCTCTGTTATCATGCTGTTAACTGGGTTCAGATCACAGGTTGTACGGTGTGATTGGTGTGGCTGGTATTAGTCTTACCCGGGATTCAATATCCTTCCTTATTGTGTACGCTCATCCGGGCACAGTATCCTAACTGAGGCTTGCATCAACGTGGCGCCATCACAGGGGGTAGGCTGTGTGTGTGTGTGTGGGGGGGGGGGGGGGGGGGTAGGGTTATACACTATACGGAGGAATGGGGGTAGGGATTAGAGTTAATACCTGTACTCACTGGAATGCCGGAGGTTCACAACTCTCACTCAGAAGTGATGGAAACATGACCCCCAAGACTCAGAAGTTTTAACTTTAAGTAATTTTAACCTGTCGACATGTACTGTATCACTTTCAGCATGATGAATGTCAACATATTGTACCAAACCATAGCATAATAACTAAGGAAGGTGTGTTTGGTGTACATACAGAATAATGCAACCACATTGGACATCATTGCAGTAAAATTAGTGGTGACTTGTCTGCAATGCACCGCTGTTGCGAGCATTCTTATGCTGTTCCTGCAGTACACCGCCATCATTGCCCAAAACATAGCTGTGCTGAAGTGTGAGGTTACCTTCCAAGTACAGCATCTAAACTGTGCTTTTTTCTTTTTGCAAATGTAACTTGCTGCATAATTCTACACAGAATTACAGCCTCTTATATTTGTTTTACTCTCATACAGTTACCAGACACTCAGCAATCTGTGTAAATTATAAATCCCAGTTTCTCATTTCCAGGAATATCAGGACACATAGGGACCCAATATATAATCGGTGTTGGTAAAAGGGACAGATTTCACAGCTTGGAAGGGATAGTGCAGTGATGGGGAACCTTGGTTCCCCATCACTGGGATAGTGTGTAATGTATATTGGGAAACAGCCAGCTATGCAGTCAGCAATTTCTTGTCTCCCATAGATGCAACAGATGACAGAAGTCCACAGATATCAATTCTGAGTGTTTGCTAACATTTCCAAGCGCAGTCCCTGCAGATAGGGTTCTCATAGGTCAGCCACAGTTTTTGCAATAACAAGTCTCTAGCTTGGTGTAATTATTTTCACAAACATCAGACTTCTTCTGCACCTGCAGTAATTGGGTTATGAACAGTGATGTACAGTATTTCCAAACCAGAAGGAAGCATTGGGTGTCTTATGAAATAAGCACAGTATGTTAAGAGACAGTGTTAACTAACCATAGTATTCATCTCAGCAGTCACTGGGAATTAAGGAAATTTATAATCGGATGGGGTACATTTTTTTTAAATTTCCTTCCAGTAAACTCCTGGCTCCTAGAATACCTGCTAATTACCACTGACTCTCATTTGGCACTGTCTAGAACTCTAGATAGTCAGCTTCTTGTCAACAAACAAGCCATGTCTATGACTTTGTTTTAACTCATGTTTGTACGCAATGGCTGATGTTCACGCAACAGATCGATTCTTTGCAATCGCCACATGTGCTGCGATCGCTGTGCGCATGCACGAGGGTGCCGCTGCGATCCGGTTCGTACCGCGAACTCTGTCAGAGCAATTGACAAGAAGTGGCTGCTTGGAGGTGTTAATGGGGAGTTTAAGGGGAGTGGTTGGAAAAACTCAGGCGTGTTGTGGGCGTCGATGTTCTCCGTAGTTGCGTTTAGTCCGCTAATGTGTATGCAACTGCGATTGAGCTTGCGATGAGTCTGGTGAGCGTCTCGTTCTTCTTCTCTGGGCGGTTGCTGCACTTGCTAACATTAGCAGCTCTGTAGCCTAGAGAATCGCAATTGCATTTGCATACAAACATGATTATGGCCCTATATACCAAGAAGGCAGTATAGGGATGGGCAATATATTCATAATATATCAGAAATAAAAATAAAAAATCTGGTTAGGTGAGTATCCAATTACAGTACACAGTATGTTATAGCTTTATGGTGACCGTCCTGTGGTGTAATAACATGTAGATGCTGTTAGCCACCAGGAGAGGTGCAGAGATGTGCAAACATTACTCAATGCTGGGAAAAATATTATTACACAAGTGTAGATGAATGCATTTTAAGATGTGCCAGTGTCTGCATTAATGTACTTTCACCCGTCCCATAGTAGGCGCAAAAGATATGCCTCCTAACACACACCCATACAGAACTGTCCCTTTGTAAAACCTCCCCTTTATGCCCAGATCCACCTCTCAGGTCATAAGTCTAGATCAGTGATCTCCAACCCATAGCTCGCCAGCTACCGGTAGCTCACCATAGTATTTTCGGTAGCTCACAGAGCACAGGGGCTTGGGCAGTCACTGGCACGCCTCCTCCCTTCATTTTTAATATGGTGCCGGCCGTCAGCCAATCAGAGCTTGTGGACCGGCAGTGGCGGCACTTGATTGGCTGCCGGACTGCGAGTTTTGATTGGCTCACTTACCGGCACCATATTTTAAATGCTCGCCGCTGCCGCAGACTCTGTCACCCTCACCGCAGCCGCTCTCCGGACTTCACAAGAGAGGCGCGTGCTGCGCTCTCCTCCCCTTACGTCCCTCATACAGGAGGAGCAGCATCGGCGGCAGTAGAAGCAGCCAGCAAGGGTTAGCACTGTGTGGGGCACTGTATCGGACACTGCGGGGGGGCATTTTATCTGGCGCTGCGGGGGGCATTTTAAATGGCACTGTGGGGGGAATTGTATCTGGCACTGGTGGGGGCATTGTATCTGGCACTGCTGGGGGGCATTATTTGTGTATCTGGCACTGCTGGGGGCATTATTTGTATATCTGGCACTGCTGGGAGGCATTATTTAAATATCTGGCACTGCTGAGGGGCATTATTTGTGTATCTGGCACTGCTGAGGGGCATTATTTGTGTATCTGGCACTACACGGGGGGGGGCATTACTTGTAGTTGTGAGGCCACACCCACTTTTATGAGGCCACATCCACTTTCGCAGTAACGCACGTGCATTTGGGGGGAGGGGGGAGCTCCTTCGGAGGTTTTATTTTCCAAAAGTAGCTCACACCCCAATTAAGGTTGGAGACCACTGGTCTAGATGCAATCATAATGCCTTGGAGAACATGACATCTTGATGTCAAACAGATGGGTGCGGGCAGAGCCGGATTAAGGCTATGGGGGGCCTGGGGCACTTCAAACAGGGGGGCCCCTAACGTAGAGGCAGGGAGAGCAATTTTATATATATATATATATATATATATATATATATTAGATGTAGTTATATGACTGGCGGTCACAATACAGACGGCTACATTCTGACCCTCTCACAATCCCTACAGTCAGCATACCGACAAGCAGGGACTACTCCCACTCCCACCCGTAGAGTAGGAACAGAACCTGTGGCAAGCTCAGCGCAGCTCACCACGAGCCCGCCGGGCATCTAAATGCCGAGATCCCAGGGTCGGTATGGTGATCGGCGGTCTCCAAATCACCAGTCACACAATACCAACAAATATATATATATATATATATATATATATACGTACACACACACACACACAAGTATATTATCTGTCAAAGGCATTACGTCTGGCTTTACCTCTGCATGAACAATGCTGCACCGGGTGCCCGCCGGGTGTTGCGCTGGGTGGTCGCACAAATAAATCCACAATAGTCCCAATGGTGCAGCACTCCTGGCGTCTAAGTAATACCACTGTTTTAGGCATAAGTTTGACAACGTTTCATTGCCCTTTATTAGTGTGGCACTTTCATCAGGTCATGACACGTATAAAGGGCACTGAAATGTTGCCAAACTTATGCCTAAAACAGTGGTATTACTTAGACGCCAGGAGCGCTGCACCATTGGGACTACTATATATATATATTTTTATATATATATATATATATATATATATATATATATATATACGCACACATATTATATATATATATACACATATGTACACATATACACACACACATATCTACACATATATATATCTAAATATATATATATATATATATATATATATATATATGAACAAGGGGGGGATGAGGGATGAATAGCGACCAAGGTGTCAATAAAATGGGTTCGCCATAGAATGAGGTAGGTACAGGTCACCCAACGCGTATCGTCTGATGAGACTTCTTCAAGGGGAACCCTTGAAGAAGTCTCATCAGACGAAACGTGTTGGGTGACCTGTACCTACCTCATTCTAAGATAAGGAAAAATTATATTTTTTAAGTGCATATATTCATTTAAGTGCTTTTAGTTCAGTTGTGTGTGTATATTGTTGTTCCCATTTTTTTTATGTGTCTCTTTTTTAAGTGTCTCTTTTATGCTAATTTAATAAGTACATTTTAATATTTTAACTGGCGAACCCATTTTATTGACACCTTGGTCGCTATTCATCCCTCTTCCCCCCTCCCCTTGTTCTTACATTAATTTCAGGGAATTACCACCCCTGTATCCATTTGAGGGAAACAGCTGATGCCCCACTAGTGGTGTAGGGGAGTGTCTTATGAGCCAGTCATCATACAACATATCTGTTTTTATCGCATGTGGCGCAGTAATAATCCTTGTTTTTACATATATATATATATATATATATATATATATATGTAGATATGTGTCTGACAGACCCAACAATTTAACATAGAGTAGCTGCAGGATTAAAGAAAAAAATATATATATATACAGCCTGAGCCAGCTTACTTCGTGCACGGCTGCTGGTAATACAGGAGAGCAAGAGCTACAGCTCGTGCTGGCTCCACTTCTTCCGTGCAGCCTGCGTGCCCAGCCACTGACTGAGCCGCAGGCTGCTACATCACGCCATTGGACAGCTGAGCCGTCGCTCAGCTGTCCTGTCCTTCACGCAACGCCGGCGCCACCGCTGTTAGGTTGCCAGGGCAACCTATGAGACGGCGCGGGGTCCTGGAGCGCAGTGCTGCAGATCGGATCGGTAACACAGATCTGATCTGTGGCAGGTGAGGCAGCGGGGGCCCTTTTAGAAAGGGAGGCCCGGGGTACATACCCCCTGGGCCCCCCCTTCCTAATCCGGCTATGGGTGCAGGGCTTGCAGCCACCGGGAAGAGCACCATGCATGTATTAAGCATATGAAGGGTGCTTTGGGCGACACTGACTGCAGGGTACCGATCCAAGCACCCTGCTAGCCAGATGCAGAGACCATGGGACAGTGACAGTGCCACCCGCACACCCCTAGTCATGGCCCTGCCTTTGACTCTATTTGTGTGCACTCATTTTCTGAGTATGCACATTGCAAAGATGTGCTATCCAAATGATTGTGCAAGTCATTCAACTCTGCATCAGCACAGTCTCTGATAGAGGTAATATAATTGCAGGAGGGAAATTTGCTGGAAAAAAGTAAGGGGAAAAGGTGGAAGGGGGGGGTGAGAGAGAGAGGGGATGAATGAATGAGTGAGAAAGGGGGTCTTGAATCAGAAGAGAGGATTAATTCACTAAAGTAAGTAAGACAGATGTTCCAAGAGTAAAGTGCAAGATGAAGTGACATCCTTAGAAATAGGGCGAACATTGATACAGCACTGAGAAGAGAGTTTAGCAGGTCTGGAGAACTGAAATATGAGAGGGTACAAGTATGGAGAACCCAGGTCACCTAAAGACCCATACACACTAGACAAGACCCCGCCGACGGCGATATTGGCAGTGGCGGGGACCCAGCGGGGTGCCGGCATCGGCAAGAACATATGTGTCACCGCACTATCCTGCGGTGCCCCGCTGCAGCACAGGCCCAGGCATATTGATGCCCTGCAAACGCAGCATTGCATGGGTTAACTATCCCCTAATTTTTTGTGACGTCAGCAGGAGCTGACATGGAGGGCACTAGGACCCAGGCAGCGAAGCCTGGAATCAGAGGAGCCCAACTGTCACAGCCAGAGAGCAAGGAGAAAAGTACCCTGGGATTGGCTGACCCCCTGACATTTACAGAGTGGGAAGGAACAGTCCTTTGGATTGGCCGTATGGAGAGCAGGCCGGGAAGCTGAGGGGGCGGGGTGACTGTTCCGAGGAGGCGGGGTGACTGCTCCGAGGAGAGGGTGTGAGGCTGCAGAGAGTTGTCGTGAAGGGGTGACCAGTGGAGAAGGGTGAGCGGTCGCATGTGGAGCTGTCTGCACACGACAGCGGAGTGAGACACCAGGGACGGAAGCATCGCAGCCACTGAGAGAGAAGTGCCGGCACTAATCAGGTCAGCGTGCGAGCCGCAA
Source organism: Pseudophryne corroboree (assembly GCF_028390025.1). Taxonomy (NCBI): domain Eukaryota; kingdom Metazoa; phylum Chordata; class Amphibia; order Anura; family Myobatrachidae; genus Pseudophryne; species Pseudophryne corroboree. The sequence goes on from NC_086448.1 coordinate 717,766,405, forward strand.
GTGAAGCAGCAGGGAGTCCCTTTGACCACAGCTGGGAAGCGCTGAAGAGGCTGCCCGACAGTCAGAGGGTGGAGTGCAGCTGCAGGGAGCAGTGAGTAACCTTGCCCCTTCACATTGTGTCCGTGACAGTGCCTCAGCACAGCCAGCCATACCCCAGTGACAGTGCCTCAGCACAGCCAGCCATACCCCAGTGTCAGCAAGGACCGCTTTTTGTGTCATCCTCCAGTCATCCCTGTTTCTCTATCGTCCTAGTGGATGCTGGGGTTCCTGAAAGGACCATGGGGAATAGCGGCTCCGCAGGAGACAGGGCACAAAAAGTAAAGCTTTAGGATCAGGTGGTGTGCACTGGCTCCTCCCCCTATGACCCTCCTCCAAGCCTCAGTTAGATTTTTGTGCCCGGCCGAGAAGGGTGCAATCTAGGTGGCTCTCCTAAAGAGCTGCTTAGAAAAGTTTAGCTTAGGTTTTTTATTTTACAGTGAGTCCTGCTGGCAACAGGATCACTGCAACGAGGGACTTAGGGGAGAAGAAGTGAACTCACCTGCGTGCAGGATGGATTGGCTTCTTGGCTACTGGACATTAGCTCCAGAGGGACGATCACAGGTACAGCCTGGATGGTCACCGGAGCCTCGCCGCCGGCCCCCTTGCAGATGCTGAAACGAGAAGAGGTCCAGAATCGGCGGCAGAAGACTCCTCAGTCTTCTTAAGGTAGCGCACAGCACTGCAGCTGTGCGCCATTTTCCTCTCAGCACACTTCACACGACAGTCACTGAGGGTGCAGGGCGCTGGGAGGGGGGCGCCCTGGGAGGCAAATGAAAACCTTTTTTGGCTAAAAATACCTCACATATAGCCTCCGGGGGCTATATGGAGATATTTAACCCCTGCCAGAATCCGTTAAGAGCGGGAGACGAGGCCGCCGAAAAAGGGGCGGGGCCTATCTCCTCAGCACACAGCGCCATTTTCCCTCACAGAAAGGCTGGAGGGAAGGCTCCCAGGCTCTCCCCTGCACTGCACTACAGAAAGAGGGTTAAAACAGAGAGGGGGGGCACTAATTTGGCGTTAGAAATATATAAAAAAGATGCTATAAGGGAAAACACTTATATAAGGTTGTCCCTATATAATTATAGCGTTTTTGGTGTGTGCTGGCAAACTCTCCCTCTGTCTCTCCAAAGGGCTAGTAGGTCCTGTCCTCTATCAGAGCATTCCCTGTGTGTGTGCTGTGTGTCGGTACGTGTGTGTCGACATGTATGAGGACGATGTTGGTGAGGAGGCGGAGCAATTGCCTGTAATGGTGATGTCACTCTCTAGGGAGTCGACACCGGAATGGATGGCTTATTTAGGGAATTACGTGATAATGTCAACACGCGCCAAGGTCGGTTGACGACATGAGACAGCCGACAAACAATTAGTACCGGTCCAGACGTCTCAAAAACACCGTCAGGGGTTTTAAAACGCCCGTTTACTTTAGTCGGTCGACACAGACACAGACAGGGACACTGAATCCAGTGTCGACGGTGAATAAACAAACGTATTCCTTATTAGGGCCACACGTTAAGGGCAATGAAGGAGGTGTTACATATTTCTGATACTACAAGTACCACAAAAGAGGGTATTATGTGGGATGTGAAAAAACTACCGTAGTTTTTCCTGAATCAGATAAATTAAATGAAGTGTGTGATGATGCGTGGGTTCCCCCCGATAGAAAATATGGGCGGTATACCCTTTCCCGCCAGAAGTTAGGGCGCGTTGGGAAACACCCCTTAGGGTGGATAAGGCGCTCACACGCTTATCAGAACAAGTGGCGGTACCGTCTATAGATAGGGCCGTCCTCAAGGAGCCAGCTGACAGGAGGCTGGAAAAATATCATAAAAAGTATATACACACATACTGGTGTTATACTGCGACCAGCGATCGCCTCAGCCTGGATGTGCAGAGCTGGGGTGGCTTGGTCGGATTCCCTGACTAAAAATATTGATACCCTTGACAGGGACAGTATTTTATTGACTATAGAGCATTTAAAGGATGTATTTCTATATATGCGAGATGCACAGAGGGATATTTGCACTCTGGCATCAAGAGTAAGTGCGATGTCCATATCTGCCAGAAGATGTTTATGGACACGACAGTGGTCAGGTGATGCAGATTCCAAACGGCACAAAGGTGTATTGCCGTATAAAGGAAGAGGAGTTATTTGGGGTCGGTCCATCGGACCTGGTGGCCACGGCAACTGCTGGAAAATCCACCGTTTTTACCCTAAGTCACATCTCTGCAGAAAAAGACACCGTCTTTTCAGCTTCAGTCCTTTCGTCCCTATAAGAGTCATATCTGCCCAGGGATAGAGGAAAGGGAAGAAGACTGCAGCAGGCAGCCCATTCCCAGGAACAGAAGCGTTCCACCGCTTCTGACAAGCTCTCAGCATGACGCTGAGACCGTACAGGACCCCTGGATCCTACAAGTAGTATCCCAGGGGTACAGTTTGGAATGTCGAGACGTTTCCCCTGCGCAGGCTCCTGAAGTCTGCTTTACCAAGGTCTCCCTCCGACAAGGAGGCAGTATGGGAAAAAATTCACGAGCTGTATTCCCAGCAGGTGATAATTAAATTACCCCTCCTACAACAAGAAAAGGGGTATTATTCCACACTATATTGTGGTACTGAAGCCAGAAGGCTAGGTGAGACTTATTCTAAATCTAAAAAAATTTGAACACTTACAAAGGTTCAAATCAAGATGGAGTCACTCAGAGCAGTGATAACGAACCGGGATCCATGTCCCAAATTTGCCCTTATCACTAAGGGTACCTCAGGTTCGTGGTACAGAACTGTCACTATCAGTTTCAGACGCTGCCGTTTGGATTGTCTACGGCACCCCGGGTCTTTACCAAGGTAATGGCCGAAATGATGGTTCTTCTTCGAAGAAAAGGCGTCTTAATTATCCCTTACTTGGACGATCTCCTGATAAGGGCAAAGTCCAGGGAACAGTTGGAGGTCGGAGTAGCACTATCTCGGATACTGTTACAACAGCAGGGGTGGATTCTAAATATTCCAAAATCGCAGCTGATCCCGACAACAAGTCTCCTGTGCTTAGGGATGATTCTGGACACAGTCCAGAAAAAGGTGTTTCTCCCGGAAGAGAAAGCCAGGGAGTTATCCGAGCTAGTCAGGAACCTCCTAAAATCAGTGCATCATTGCACAAGGGCCATGGTAAAAAAATGGTGACTTCCTTCGAAGCAATTCCAGTCGGCAGATTTCATGCAAGAACTTTTCAGTGGGATCTGCTGGACAAATGGTCCGGATCGCATCTTCAGATGCATCAGCGGATAACCCTATATCCAAGGACAAGGGTGTCTCTCCTGTGGTGGTTACAGAGTGCTCATCTTCTAGAGGGCCGCAGATTCGGCATTCAGTTTTGGATGTTGGTGACCACGGAGGCCAGCCCGAGAGGCTGGGGAGCAGTCACACAAGGAAAAAATTTCCAGGGAGTGTGATCAAGTCTGGAGATTTTTCTCCACATAAATATAGCTAAGGGTAAATTTATAATGCTCTAAGCTTAGCAAGACCTCTGCTTCAAGGTCAGCCGGTATTGATCCAGTGGGATAAAACATCACGGCAGTCGCCCACGTAAATAGACAGGGCGGCACAAGAAGCAGGAGGGCAGTGGCAAAAACTGCAAGGACTTTTCGCTGGGCGGAAAATCATGTGATAGCACTGTCAGCAGTGTTTCATTCCGGGAATGGAAACTGGGAAGCAGACTTCCTCAGTAGGCACGACCTCCACCCGGCAGAGTGGGAACTTCATGGGGAAGTTTTCCACATAATTGTAAACCGTTGGGAATTACCAAAGGTGGACATGATGGCGTCCCGTCTGAACAAAAAACGGGACAGGTATTGCGCCAGGTTAAGAGACCCTCAGGCAATAGCTGTGGACGGTCTGGTAACACCGTGGGTGTACCAGTCGGTGTATGTGTTCCATCCTCTGCTTTTCATACCTAAGGTACTGAGAATTATAAGACGTAGAGGAGTAAGAACTATACTCATGGCTCCGGATTGGCCAAGAAGGACTTGGTACCCGGAACTTCAAGAGATGCTCACAGAGGACTTATGGCCTCTGCCGCTAAGAAGGGACTTGTTTCAGCAAGTACCATGTCTGTTCCAAGACTTACCGCAGCTGCGTTTGACGGCATGGCGGTGGAACGCCGGATCCTAAGGGAAAAGGCATTCAGGAAGAGGTCATTCCTACCCTGGTCAAAGCCAGAAAGGAGGTGACCGCACAACATTATCACCACATGTGGCGAAAATATGTTGCGTGGTGTGAGGCCAGGAAGGCCCCACGAAGAAATTTCAACTCGGTCGATTCCTGCATTTCTTGCAAACAGGAGTGTCTATGGGCCTCAAATTGGGGTCCATTAAGGTTCAAATTTCGGCCCTGTCGATTTTTCTTCCAGAAAGAATTGGCTTCAGTTCCTGAAGTCCAGAAGTTTGTCAAGGGAGTATTGCATATACAACCCCCTTTTGTGCCTCCAGTGGCACTGTGGGATCTCAACGTAGTTCTGGGATTCCTCAAAACACATTGGTTTAAAACCAGTCAAATCTGTGGATTTGAAGCATCTCACATGAAAAGTGAACATGCTCTTGGACCTGGCCTGGACCAGGCGAGTGTCAAATTGGTGGGTTTTTTTTTCTCAAAAAAGCCCATATCTGTTTGTCCTTTCGGACAGGGCAGAGCTGCGGACTCGTCCCCAGTTCTCTCCCTAAGGTGGTGTCAGTGTTTCACCTGAACCAGCTTATTGTGGTGTCTTGCGCCTACTAGGGACTTGGAGGACTCCAAGTTGCTAGATGTGGTCAGGGCCCTGAAAATATAGGTTCCAGGACGGCTGGAGTCAGGAAAACTGACTTGCTGTTATCCTGTATGCACCCAACAAACTGGGTGCTCTTGCTTTTAAGCAGACTTTTGCTAGTTGGATGTGTAATACAATTCAGCTTGCACATTCTGTGGCAGGCCTGCCACAGCCAAAATATGTAAATGCCCATTCCACAAGGAAGGTGGGCTCATCTTGGGCGGCTGCCCGAGGGGTCTCGGCTTTACAACTTTGCCGAGCGGCTATTTAGTCAGGGGCAAACACGTTTGTAAAATCCTACAAATTTGATACCCTGGCTAAGGAGGACCTGGAGTTCTCTCATTCGGTGCTGCAGAGTCATCCGCACTCTCCCGCCCGTTTGGGAGCTTTGGTATAATCCCCATGGTCCTTTCAGGAACCCCAGCATCCACTAGGACGATAGAGAAAATAAGAATTTACTTACCGATAATTCTATTTCTCGGAGTCCGTAGTGGATGCTGGGCGCCCATCCCAAGTGCGGATTATCTGCATTACTTGTACATAGTTACAAAAATCAGGTTATTATTGTTGTGAGCCATCTTTTCAGAGGCTCCGCTGTTATCATACTGTTAACTGGGTTCAGATCACAGGTTGTACAGTGTGATTGGTGTGGCTGGTATGAGTCTTACCCGGGATTCATAAATCCTTCCTTATTGTGTACGCTCGTCCGGGCACAGTACCTAACTGAGGCTTGGAGGAGGGTCATAGGGGGAGGAGCCAGTGCACACCACCTGATCCTAAAGCTTTACTTTTTGTGCCCTGTCTCCTGCGGAGCCGCTATTCCCCATGGTCCTTTCAGGAACCCCAGCATCCACTACGGACTCCGAGAAATAGAATTATCGGTAAGTAAATTCTTATTTTTAGTCTGTCAGCACTGCCTAAGACCCCTGTCACCCATCACCTGAGACTGTCACGGTCAGACAGACAGTCGGAGTTGGTGTCATTCAGTGTGGCTATTTCAGCAGCAGCTCAGCTTGGCAGCCAGCCAGCCCTTGCCACCTCAGCCAGGTGCTTCCCTCATGCAGCAATAACTCCACTTTTTTAACTGTGAGCCCTGATATATATGACACCTGTCAGCCAGCCAGTACAGCAGCAGCACAGCCTTGCCCAACAGACAGAGCCCACGGAGAGAATTTGATGCTTTTAGTCTGCGCAAGGTCACCCGGGGATAGCGACAGTGTTGCAGTCAAGGAACGAGGAAAAGAGGTTACTGCTTATTAGGAGTTACCTTAAAGAGGGTGATATTAGTCAGCACTAGTACCGACAGAGCCAGCCCGTGCGAACAGTATTGATCCCCCCTTACCCTTGATAGTGAGTTGCTAGCTGACAGAATTGCATCCAGTTATCTCAGTCCCTATTTACCTCAAGATTTGTACTGAAAGCTTTCCTATAGGATAGCTGAGACAATACACAAAACCCAGTTACTAGTTACTGCTGGATTGTACTCCTACACCCTCTAGTGGACACTTGAGATACTGTAAGGAACACTACGGGTAACAGTAATTCTACAGCCACTGTGTAGACACTTGGGGGGTCATTCCGACCCGTTCACATGCTGCAGTTCTTCGCAGCGGTGCGAACGGGTCGGTTCTGCGCATGTGCACAGGCCGAAATGCGCACGCACGTCGTTGCCGCAATGGCAAGAATAACGAAGAAACGCAGTTGCTGCCGCGATTGCAAGAAGAGTGACAGGCGGAAGGCGTTCCTGGGCGTCAACTGACCGTTTTCTGGGAGTGGAGCAGCGAACGCAGGCGTGTTTGGAGGGCGGATGTCTGATGTCAATTCCGGGATCTTCATCGCTGGATCCATCGCACTGGGTAAGTAGCTGTAGGGCTAGTCTTGTTTCACACAAAACTTTTTTAGCATAGCAGGGCTGCTATGCTAAAATACACTCCCCCATAGGCGGCGTCTAGTTGATCGCATGAGCAGCAAAAAGTTGCTACGTGCGATCAACTCGGAATGACCCCCTTGGGACACTAATTTGAATACCGTTCCTGGTTACTTGCTGCCAGTCAATTGGTAGACATTTAAGGTTATGGTTAATAGTGACGTAATAGTATACGATAAATAATTTCTGAGAAGTTCATTTACAATGAGTGTATTGAAGAAATACTTGTAATTGTGAGTTCTCCTATAAGCCGTGAACTAGTTATATGTAACTGAAATATTTAATGCTTGACTATATTGCCTGTGATACCATATGATCTTGAACTGTTGATCTTCTGCATATCTATTGTTATATATGGTGGCATTGCTTAATTTCAATTCTACCCTACTCACCCGTTTAACCCGACAGCAGTGACACCTTATTGGTGATAATAAACTACCAGTCACTGTCCAAACGTGTGGTGACTTGTTTGTCTGGGGTCTGTTCGGGGGTCCTCATCCTTCTGTTGGGTGTCCAGAGGTGACAAGAAAGCAGAGGCCAAGAAGACTGGGACCGACATCATCAGGGGAAATTAAGGTACGAAACACTGCCACTTCACCACCCGGTGGCCTGTGACACAAACACACTTGCCGATGCCAGCGGGGAAGGGAGCGACAGCGGGGGGAACGACACCCATGCTGCATCTGCACATGTGCAGATGAGGGAGGGGGTCTTTAACGATGCGCGGGAGTGCGCAACGTTAATGACATTGAGTGTACACACTAGACAAAATTGTAAAAGATCTCGCTCAGAATGGCCCTTCTGATCGATATCTTTTATTTTCTCGTCTAGTGTGAATGACCCCCCAAGGGGCTTTACACATACTGTAGGACCATCTGGTGTAGTGAGTGTGAGAGACATTGCAGAGAGTGTAGATTTAGGCGATCAGTTACCTAAGTACAGTTCTTGAGCTCTTGAACCCAGATGGGGAGAGGGAGGTGATAAACGTTAAATATTCTACAAAGTACAGATTACAGCAAGTAATTATTGATTTATAGGAGCTCTTAGTTCAAAGCATCTACATGATCACCAGGCATTACTGCCACAGAAATGAACTACTAAATTAAATGGTCCCTAATCATTTAAAAAGGGCAATTGAATAAATAATAGTACCAATTGTTACACAAGTGTCCAGATCCGTTGAGCCCTAAATGCGTATTAGTAAGGGTGCATGTACAAAGGCGGGTGGTTATGTTGGTGAAGGAGGGACAAAGAGCAATCAGAGAGGTGTTTTAATACATCAGAGTCTGCCTTATTCTTTTCCTATTTTGTTCTTTTACATATTAAAGCAATAACGATCAATACAGTAAAAGGGCTGCAATAGCGACTTTCTCAAAATAAATGACGGGCCCGATTCAGAACTGATCGCTGCTGTGTGTTTTCGCATAGCGGACGATTATTGAACTACTGCAAATGCGTATACACTGCAATGTGCACACGCGTCACCAAACAGCAACAGGATGAAATTTCGATCGCACGGCTGTTCGCAAGGTGATTGACAGGAAGAGGACATTGGTGGGTGGTAACTGGCCGTTTTCAGGGAGTGTCTGATAAAACGCAGGCGTTCCCAAGCGTTTTCAGGGAGGGTGTGTGACCTCAGTTCTGGCCCCGATCAGCATGATTTCGTCGCACCGACGGAGTAAGTATTGAGCTACGCAGAGACTGCACACACTGGCCCTCATTCCGAGTTGTTCGCTCTGTAGCTGCTTTTAGCAGCATTGCACACGCTAAGCCGCCACCTTCTGGGAGTGTATCTTAGCTTAGCAGAATTGCTACTAACTAATTCTTTGCAGTTTCTGAGTAGCTCCGGACCTACTCACAGATTGCGATCAGCTCAGTCCGTTTAGTTCCTGGTTTGACGTCACAAACACGCCCTGCGTTCGGCCAGCCACTCCCCCGTTTCTCCAGACACTCCCGCGTTTCTCCCTGACACGCCTGCATTTTTTTGCAAACGCCGGGAAAATGCTGAGTTACCACCCAGAAACGCCCCTTTCCTGTCAATCATTTACCGAACAGCAGTGCGACTGATAAGCGCCACAGAATCCTCAGCAAATCTGCTAAGATTTTAGTTAAATAACTAAGCGCATGCGCCCTGCGTGCCTTGCGCATGCGCAGTTTGCAACAAATCGCAGCATAGCGAAAATAGGCAACGAGCGAACAACTCTGAATGACCCCCACTGCACAGAATAGGAAAAATATTAGATGGTGAGTGTGATGCGAACAGTTTTGCAGCTGTCCGTTGACTGAGGGGAATTTTTGCACAGCGTACACATGCAATCGCACACTTGCAAGGGGCAAATTTTCACTCCCCCAGGCGACAACTATCTGATTGCAGGACAGTGTAATTTGCAGAACAGTGATCAGGCTGAATTAGGCCCGACATCAAGAAGTTTCTAAGTAACTCCATTGTAAGAAGTCATTTTCAGCTGGAACAGCTGTGTTTACTTTCTACTTCATTGATCTTCAAGTTCACGTATATGGTCTTCTTCCCACAAGCAAGCAGACACTAAGGTCAAACCAAATGTAAATGGGATCAGTACAAAACAGAGGTCAAGAGGAGACAGGGCATAGCAGGCATGTTTTTATTTAATCTTGTATGGGAAAATGCTCAATTGTATTGTTCTGGTTATCTATTCTCTATTCTCAAAACTGGTTATTGCTCCTGTGCTGTAGATGTCAGAATTTTTGCTGAACATTGGGGGTTTTAATTTTGAATTGCAGTTCTAGTGTTAATTATAATTACAATTGTAACCATCTATTCTGTTTCTAAATAAAATAATACTAGATGAATATTAATTTGAAGCTAAATAATACAATCGATAAAGGTTAAAAGGTACTGGAGTCACAGTATAAGGTTTTATGTCCATCCAAAACAGTACCCAGCATTCTGAATTTAGTGTCACCTTCCAATAGCAATGTGCCCCGGAAATGGTGGTGCACAATTTGCTAGAGACAAGCTGTTACTTATATGGTCCCGTATATATTTCTAGTTACTCCATCCTAGATAGGATGTGTTTTGTTCCACTGAGTCAAAAAAAGTCTGTGTAACTGTAGCCTGCCCACCGGTACATTTGATATATAGGGGGAGATGATATCAAATCTTCTAAAAAAGAAAAATGTACAAGATGCTAATAACAACCAATCAGCTATTATCTATCATTTACCAAGTACATGCTATAAAATTAGAGCTAAAATCTGATTGGTTGCTTTGAGTAACTTTTCCACATATCCACTTTAGAGGGTTTGGTATTGTATATCTTCAAACTGGTACAAGAGCAGATCACAGAAAAATGTGATACACATTCCTATGTTCTACTGAATCTTTTAGAACCTGCATGGAGTACCAACCCACATTACTCTGATAAACATACTGTGGGACAGACGTGACATATATCTGAGGAGACATAAACTGCAAGAACTCCAAGTCATGCACAAAGGGTAGATGATCACATTTATAGCGGGGGGTATGTCCTAAGCCTTGGAGAATGAAAAGTGGAGAGAGATTAGTACCAGCCAATCAGCTCATGTCCTTTTTCAAACATGTCAGTTAGGAACTGATTTGCTGGTACTTTAGGACAAGATTGATAAAATCCAAGATGAAATGGTATGCTCTTCCTCAACCAGTGACCTACTCAATTCCGTACCTGAACCCTCTGGCACTTTCTCTTCATTTGATCCCACAAATGAAGATGAAGTATCAACACTCTTCTCATCCTGCTACTCTGCTACCTCTCCTCTTGATCCTATACCCTCACAAATAAGTAAAGCTCTGTCTCCTGTGCTCATCCGAACCTTAAGTAACATCTGTAATCGCTCTCTCTACTGGTATCTTTCCTTCACTGTTCAAGCATGCAGTGATTACTCCCATTCTGAAAAAACTAAATTCTGCCCCTCTCTCTCAAACTACCGTCCCATCTCTCAGCTCCCATGTCTCTCCAAGCTACTTGAGTAGCTTGCCTACACTCGCCTCACACACTTTTTTAACTCGTACAACTTATTGGATCCACATCAATCAGGATCTCGCTCCCAACACTCCACAGAGACAGCACTAGCTAAAGTAGTGAATGATCTGGTCACTGCGAAGTCTAAAGGCCATTACTCACTACTTACTTTTCTAGATCTCTCTGCTGCTTTTGAGACTGTTGACCACTCTCTGCTGCTTTTGACACTGTTGATCACTCTCTTCTCATACAAACACTGCAATCCCTAAGTCTTCAGGACACGGCCTTCTCTTGGTTCCTATCCTACCTATCTAATCGCTCTTTCAGTGTCTGTTTCTCTGAATCCACCTCCTCTTCGCTACCTCTTTAAGTTGGAGTACCACAGGGCTCAGTCTTAGGTCCTCTGCTTTTCTCAATCTATACCTCATCTCTTGGGAAACTAATCAGCTCTTTTGGATTTCAGTATCATCTGTACGCAGATGATGCTCAAATCTACCTATCCTCCCATGATTTGTCTCTATCTGTATTGGGCCGGGTCACTGAATGCCTTTCTGCTGTTTCATCTTCGATGTCATCTCGCCACCTCAAACTTAATATTTCTAAAACTGAGTTAATTATATTTTCAACGGCCAATTGCAGTTACCAACCTGATTTTTCTATCACTGTTGAGAAATCTACAATCAACCTTACACCACAAGCTCGCTGCCTAGGTGTCATACTTGACTCAGAACTGTGCTTTGCTCCCTACATTCAATCGGTCTCAAAATCATGTTACATGCATCTAAGAAACATATCCAAAATACGATCATACCTTACACAAGACACTGCTAAAACTCTAATCCATGTTCTCATTATCTCCCGCATTGATTATTGCAATAGTCTTCTTACTGTCTTACTAAGAAGAGACTATCACCATTACAATACATTGTGAATGCAGCTGCGAGGCTAATATTCCTCGCTAGACGTTCATCGTCTGCAGACCCACTATGTCAGTCCCTCCATTGGGTACCTGTATTCTACCGAATTCAATATAAAATACTATTACTTACACACAAGGCTATTAACCATACTAACTACACCAACATACATCTCTTAGTTTATCTCAAAATATCTACCAACCCGGCCCCTTCACTCTTCATAATATCTATGTCTCTCATTCAAACTCAATACTTGCTCCCATGCACGATTACAGGACTTTCTTCGGGCTGCCCCCACTTTGTGGAATGCCCTACCATGTACATTAGGACTCTCCACTAGTCTTCAAACCTTCAAGAGTTCCCTGAAAACTCACCTATTCAGACAAGCTTATCAAATTCCAGAACCGCTCACATTACCTTCATAGCTTTCCTATCCAATTATATCCCCACAATACAGTCCACACATATACCCCACATTTATTTAATTCTTCACTCTCCCTTCCTCCTGACCCTGGTTCATCACTGCTGTGATGTGATATCATGCAGCCCACCAAGAACCTTTGCAATCTGGTGGAGAACTATGCAATAGGTAGCACATATCCTTGTGTATCAATGCCTATTTCCCCATAGATTGTAAGCTTGCGAGCAGGGCCCTCCTACCTCTATGACTGTTTGTTTTTACCCAGTTTTGTCTTCTAATTGTGTTCAGTTGTAAAGCGCAATGGAATTTGCTGCACTATATAAGAAACTGATAATAAATAAATAATACTTTATCTCTCTTCATTGAACATTGTAGATGTAGTTCATCACATTTGGCATAATATTCCCCACAAAACTTACCGACGGTTAGTAGAATCCAGGGCCATAACTGGGTGTGTGCCAGCGGTGCGTGGCACACAGCGCATTTGCACTGTTGGTGCAGGACCGCCGGCAACAGCCGCAGAAGGCAGCTTCAACACCACTGCCGCTGGCTGCAGTGCTGCCCGAGGTGAGGTGCGCCCAGCTCATTCTTGCACCTCACGTAGTTAACTACGTTACACCGGGCAGCGCTGCAGCTGCTCGTCCGCAGGCTCCGCCCCCCCATGGTCCCCCTCTCCTGCTGCCGCTCCGTTTGACCAGTGAATGGGCAGCCAAAGCTCAACCCACTCACTTCCTTATGCCCTGCATCTATAGTGTCTGCAGGTTCTGTCCCCTTCCTGGTCCCGCTCTCTGGCCGCTGCTCTGCTTATCACAGTGAGTGGGCAGACGAAGCCCCGCCTACTCACTCACTAATGTCCTGCCTCCATGCCTGAATTATGGAGTGTCTGCAGGCTCCACCGCCTATCTAGTCCCCCTCCCCAGCCGTACCTCTGCTGAGTGGGCGGCCGAAGCCCCACTTACTTACTCCCTCATGCCCCGCATCCATGCCTGCAGCTGCAGCATTGAGAGAGTGTACTACCTGTGCCTTCCCCCCCACCGGCGCCTTCAGTACTGTGTGGAGAGAGACAATTTCGAGGAACAGAGGCTGGCAGCTGAGTGTCAGTGCAGATGGGATGTAAGTATGTGAGTAGTGTAATAGTTGCTTTGCACACACACAGACACACTCTCTCTTCCTGGTGTAATGTGTATAAGAGGTAACACTGTGCTGTGTAATGTGACTAAGGTGGTCATTCCGAGTTGATCGCTAGCTGCATTCATTTGCTGTGCAGCGATGAGGCAAAAAAACTGCACTTCTGCGCATGCATGCAAGGTCTAGCGAAGCTTTTCAGTCACACTGCTGGCCACACAGTGATTGACATGAAGTGGGCGTTTCTGGGTGGCAACTGACTGTTTTCAGGGAGTGTTCGAAAAAAACGCAGGTGTGCCCGGAAAAACGCAGGCGTGGATGGGAGAACGCAGGGCGTGTTTGTGACGTCAAAACAGGAACTGAACAGTCTGAAGTCATAGCAAGCGCTGAGTAGGTATTGAGCTACTCTAAAACTGCACAAAAAAATGTTGCCGCCGCTCTGCGATCCTTTCGTTCGCACTTCTGCTAAGCTAAAATACACTCCCAGTGGGAGGCGGCATAGCGTTTGCACGGCTGCCAAAATCTGCTAGCGAGCGAACAACTCGGAATGACCACCTAAGTCGTGCTACTGTGCGGTGTAATGTTAATAACGTGCACTACTGTGCAGTGTAATGTGACTAACGTGTGCTACTGTGTGGTGAAATGTGACTAACGTGCGCTACTGTGTGGTATAATGTGACTAACATGCGCTACTGTGTGGTGTAATGTGACTAACGTGCGCTACTGTGTGGTGTAATGTGACTAACATGCGCTACTGTGTGGTGTAATGTGACTAACATGCGTTACTTTGAGCGGCAGAAACCCCCTATGGACAGATTTATTTTTTTTACAATGTTTCTGCAGTTAGCCAGGTGATGATTCAGGGCAGTGCTCGTAGACTCTACCTGCCTTAATGTGTAAAAGGGAATCTACCTGCCGTAGTGAGTAAAAGGGTACTCTACATGCTGTAATGTGTAAAAGGGACTCTACCTGCCGTAATGTGTAAAAGAGAACTCTACCTGCCGTAATGTGTAAAGGGAGGCTCTGCCTGCTGTAATGTGTAAAAGAGGACTCTACCTGCTGTAATGTGTAAAAGGGAGCTCTGCCTGCCGTAACATGTAAAAGGGAGCTCTACCTGCAGCGATGTGGGCTCTACCCGCCATAATGTGTTAAAGAGTGCTCTACCTGCCGTAATGTGTGATAGGGGTTCTACTTGGAGTAATGTGTAAAATGGGGCTCTACCTGGCATAATGTGTGACAGGGGCTCTACCTGGCATAATGTGTAAAAGGGGCTCTACCTGGTATAATGTGTGTATGTGGCGCAACTGTGCGCCGTAATTTGAATAATGGAGACTATTGTACAGCTTAATATGAATTGGTATTATTTTGTGGCCATGCCCCATCCCCACGAAGCCACACCCCTATATTTTTGGCTTGCGCATATGGCGTGCAATTACTGGTCCTATTTTAAATGTGGGAGGGGTGGGCACCAACGTTGTTTCCTGCACACAGCTCTAAAATGTCTGGTTACTGCTGTGATATTTCTGATTTCTCCAATTCCCCTTTTCCCCTCTCTGACCACCACTACTCTTTTTCAACTTCAACTTATCTATCTCTGCTGCCCCATCTCTTCCTCCTAAGGCTTCCATCACTAAGCGTAACATTGAGGCTATGACACCTCATCCCTATCCTCCCTGTTCGACTCACTTCTCTCTCCTCTTCTCTCTCTCACATGACCTGAACAAGCCAAATCCCTATACAATGCATCTCGTACTTCTGCTCTTGACTCTGTTGCTCCACCAACCACTATTCACCCTCGCAGATTAACACCTCAACCCTGGCACACTAAATGCACTTGATATCCTCAAAAATGCTCACGTACTGCCGAGCGACAGCGGAGGAAATCACTCTCTAAGGCCGACGTCCTCCTTTTCAAATTTAAGCTCTCATCCTTCAGTGTTGCCCTTTCCCTCGCTAAACAATCATACTTCAAAATTCTCATCTCTACCCAGTCTTCCAACCCCCCCGGCGCCTCTTTGCCACTGTTAACTCCCTGCTCTGCCCACCACCACCTCCTCTCCCTTCCTCATTGTCTGCTCTTGACTTTCCACTTATTTCACATCCAAGATTGACTCCATACATCAGGACATCACATCCCACCAGACCAGCCACCAGCCACCACCCATCCCTTGCCACCCCTTCCCTCTCACCAACTCTGACATCTTTCTCCCATATATCTGGTGAGGAAGTCATGGCCCTCATCCGTTCTTCCCCCGACGACCTTCCCACTTGACCCTATCCCCTCCCACCTCCTCTGCTACCTCTCTCCTTCTGCCTGTTCCCATCTTGCCCATCTACTCAATCTCTCCCTCTCATCAGGCACTGTCCCCTCTGCCTTCAAGCATGCTCTTGTCTCCCCTATTCTTAAAAAAAACCTACCCTTAATCAAAACACCCTCTCCAACTATCGACCCATCTCTCTCCTCCTTCCAAACTCCTTGAGTGTATTGTCTATAATCGCCTCACTGCCTTTCTTTCCTCTCACTCCACTGCTTGACCCATTCAAGTCTGGTTTCCGTTCTCTACTCCACTGAAACTGCTCTCACAAAAGTCTGCAATGACCTCCATGCAGCCAAATCTAAGGGCCACTACTCTCTGCTTATTCTTCTTGACCTCTCTGCTGCTTTTAACACTGTGGATCACCCTCACCTTCTGCAAATCCTTCACTCTCTTGGTGTGTGTGATACTGCCCTCTCCTGGCTGTCCTACCTCTCTGATCGTTCCTTCTCTGTCTCCTCTCATGACACTACCTCCCCCCCACTTTCACTAACTGTTGGTGTCCCCCAAGGCTCTGTTCTTGGTCCTCTCCTTTTCTCTCTCTATACGTCCTCTTTAGGTGAACTCATTAGCTCTTTTAACTTACAATATCACCTCTATGATGAAGACACTCATATCTACCTTATCTTCCCTGATCTCTCCCCCGCTCTCCTCACTCGTACCTCCAACTGTCTCTCTGCTATCTCTTCCTGGATGTCCCAGCACTTTCTTAAACTCAACATGTCTAAGACTGAGCTGATCATCTTCCCACCCTCCCACACAACCTCACCTCCCACAATCTCATTATCCATTGATGGCACGACTATCTTCTCTAGCTCCCAAGTACGCTGTCTTGGCGTAATCCTTGACTCCTCCCTCTCCTTCAAACCCCACATTCAGCACCTTTCACAAACCTTTCATCTTCATCGCAAAAACATTTCCAGGATCAGACCCTTTCTCACCCAGGATGCCACCAAGACCATTATTCACTCACTGATTATTTCCAGACTGGATCACTGTAATCCCCTCCTAACTGGCCTCCCTGACAATTACCTCTCTCCACTCCAATCTATCCTCAATGCTGCAGCCCGGCTCATCTTCCTCACTAAATGCACTACATCCACCTCTCCTCTCCTACAAGCCATTCACTGGCTTCCCCTCCCTTTCAGAATCCAATTCAAACTTCTCACACTCACAAAGCACTCACCCACTCCTCTCCCATTTACATCTCTGACCTTATCTTCCTTTACTCTCCCACCCGTCCTCTTCACTCTGCTACTGCACGCCGCCCCCTCCTGTCTTCTGATTACTTCCTCCCACTCCTATCTCCAAGATTTTTCACGTGCTGCTCCCTTTCTCTGGAAGTCTTTACCTCTCCCCCTCAGACTATCCACCTCCCTACAGAACTTCAAACGGGCTCTTAAGACCCACATCTTTACCAAATCTAGCCAAATCTCACCTAACCCTCTGTCCCATGCTCGGTCTACCCCATCTGTGTCACCCCTGTCTGTCTGCCCCACCCCTTTAGAATGTAAGCTCTCACAAGTAGGGCCCTCTTCCCTCATGTGCTTATCCTTTTCTTACTTTAATAACCCTCAACTGCCCAAATCCTGCAGTTTTTTGGCCACCTCAAAACTTATCTCTATGTCGTTTACTGGTGTAGTTATGCTTAGTTACCCTGTACTTGTCCTATATTGTCTTCAACTGTAATTCACTGTTTTCCTGTTTTGATTATGTGCATACTGTATGTACTCTGTAATTGGGCGCTGCGGAACCTTTGTAGCACCATATAAACAAAGGATAATAATAATAATAATAATAATAATAAAAGTTACGGCACTGGTAGAATCCATGTCTACACTGTAAATTAATTCAAGCCATATTAAGGTAAAAGATGGCCCCACAAAGTACTAAACTAGAAGTCACATAATTCGGCCACCCAGTGTATATTACTCCGACAATTTTCACTGACCTGTTGCTGACATTTAGTGGAGCCAGTTGCATCGTGACGTCACAACACAACCACGTAATTTTACGGAACTCCGCCCCCACTAGCAGAGTACTATGGACGGGAGGAGGAGGAGCAGGATAGCAGTGCTGGCGAGTATACACCAATGGCAACAATCATTACACCCATGGCAACAAGCGTTACCCTTGGCAACAAGCATGGATCCCAGAGCATGAAACCCCTGGCAACGAGCATGACACCCAGCGCATGAAACCAAAGGCAACGAGCACAGCACCCAGCGCATGAAACCCATGGCGATGAGCATGACACCCAGCACATGAAACCTCTGGCAACGAGCAGGTAATTTAAAAGTAATTAAAAGCTTTCTGTAGGGCATAATGTATCACAAGCATTATGGTGTATAGCATAATATGGTGCAAGGGGCATAATATGGTGCAAGAGGCATTACTGTATGGGGCCTCTTGCCCCACACAGTAATGGCCGAGGTTTGTTTCAGGGTCAAAAAATGGGGTGTAGCGAGGCCATGCCCCCTAGGCCTTAAATTAAAGGAATAGGCAGGTTAGGAGAAAGAACAATTCAAATGGCAAATGTGAAATGTTATGTGATTTTGGCAATATAAAGATCTTTTGTAACTGCTTTTCCTTTTATTTATTTATTAATATTTATTGTTATAACTGTAAATATGTATATACAAAAAGTATGTAGGTTGCAATATCTGTAATAAAAACATTGCCATGCCCCCTAGCCAGGAGTGTACACGCGCCGATAGTGCACGCAAAATAATTTTTTTTTATGTCTATGGGGGGAGGGGGGGGGGGGCGCGCATTTTTGAATGTCTATGGGGGGGAGAGCATTTTTTGTAATGCTCGCACTGGGAGCCAAATTGTCTAGAAACAGCCCTGAGTTGCCCACTGGAATTGCATTCTATAATAGTTTCTGGAATGTAGAATCTTACAAATTCTTCCTGCTTACCAATTTAAAATGGCTGTGGTGAAGCTATGAGTTAAAGGACCAATAAGAAGCTGCTGTCTCAGCTGGGGCTGTTGAGGCAAACGCCATAGCACATGGGCTCTCATTCCGAGTTGATCGGCCCAAGCAACTTTTTGCTGCTGGTGCGATCAACTAACCTCCGCCTATGGGGGAGTGTATTTTAGCATAGCAGGGTTGCGATCGCTTGTGCAGCCCTGCTATGCTAAAAAAGTTTCCTGCAAAATAAGACCAGCCCTGGACATACTTACCCTGTGCGACGGATCCAGCCATGATGGGCTCGGCTTTGACATCAGACATCCGCCTGACACGTCAGACATCCGCCTCCGTTCGCCTGGACACGTCTGCGTTTTTCTTACCACTCCCCAAAAATGGTCTCCAATGGTCAGTTGACGCCCCGGAACGCCTTCCTGCAGTCAATCTTCTTGCGATCGCCGCTGCGACCGCTTTTTCCGCTGTCAGCGTTGTTGCCCGGTGACGGCTGTCGCCGGGCAATGACGCGTGTGCACATTATGACCCCGCGCGTGCGCAGTAGTGACCCGGTCACAGCTGTGCGAACGAAAGCACGCTACGATCGGGTCGGAATGACCCCCATGGAACTATAGCTGCCCGAAGCAGTTTACCGATTTCCAGTAAGGAAGAGCTGGTTAAAGTGTATATTCCACAGTTTAACTGGACCAACTGAGGAGCCCACAAGCATTGACAAAATGCATTAGCTAATCATAACGGTTTATTAATTAAGAGTTTGTCTTACCTATTTGTTCTTTTTTTCATTTTTTTTTAATATACATTTTTTTTATTCTTTGTGGGAAAATAGAAGGTTGAGATTTAAACCGGACATACTGTACTATAAATCCACAAACATTTAACATTTTTACAGCTCCCCCACATTAGGAGCTACTTCCCACATAGTTATGCATGGACTGGACTAGGGTGAACGAGAACACATACTGCAATCCTAGAGAAGAGCGCTACCTGCATTGCTCCTTCGTTAACAACAATAATACCACAACGAATTCACCCAGCAATCTCTCCCACTCTCGCTTGTGAAAGAAGTAATGAGAGTCTGAAATACATAGATTCAGCTCAGTATCTATGACTCTTTATATGTGGACCTCAGACTGGTCCCATGTAAACATTATTAACGACAGGCACATTAACTATGGACACTTACATTACAATGAGGCTACGTACTGATATTTATATTCCTTAACAGATAAAGTAATGCTATTAAAATAACAATATGTGTTTTATATACATCTTGGTAGTAAAAGCATTGGCCTTTTGAATATAGGATATAAACACGATCAGAATCGCTGGATTTTACAACCCAACGCTTCGTAAATAAACCCTATGGCTCATTACCTGTACACCCTTTATCTGTATATGATCTACTGTATATATGTGGCTTTTAGATTATTTTTATTCTTATTGAACAAATTTCTGTTTTATAAAATGTTGATATTTGTGGTTTCCCATGCCATTTAATCATAACAATTTATATTTACAATTTCATCCACTTTTATAGTGAATTAGTTTCTTATCAGAGGCTCTGTAATTAGTGTTTTGTATAGGTTGATTTGGTATATGATTTCATACATTATTATTTTTTATTTTTTAATGAGGATGCCATAAGTTTTTGTGTTATGGAAGAAGAATAACTTAAGTTTTCAGTGATTTATTTAGAAGGGTGGCAATAAGACAGAACAGCCTCGGGAGTCGGGAGTATGCAGAAATGGATTGGCAGTTTGACTGTGCTTTCACATCGCAAAACCTGCTTTTGAAATGGTTCTTTAAATGGTTCTTAAAACGGGTCTGAGCAGTTAATCCCCCTTCACATCGCATGTTGTAACCAGTATATTACCATTTCATTACCGTTTTGGTACTTTTCACACTGAACCCGTTTCACCCATACAAAACAGTGGTTGTCATTTTAAATGTTTATTTCCTGCTTCTGCCTGGTGACATCACACATGGAGACAGCCTATCACCTTCTGGGGCTTGCAAATACCGTTTCAGACCCTTTCACACTGCACAATGAAACGGGCCTGAAACGGGTAGGACCCTGCTTTTTTACCGTTTCAAAATACCGGTATTTGAAAACGGTAAATTGAAGGTGACCCTTTCACATCGCAGCTCGAACCGTTTAGGAAGCCTTAAAAATCAGCAATTTACCGGGTTCAAGCTGCGGTGTGAAAGGGGTATAAGAGGTGAGTTTTCAGGGAGGGAAATTCTTCAGCATGGAAACAACCACCAAAAAGTCCAACAACTAGCAATGGTTGGATTGGAGATGCAGATCAAAAGGGGTAAACATGGGAGATATTTTTAGATGTTTTTGCTAATGGCATTGAATGTTAGTAGAAGACAGAGAGAGAAGCAGCAATGGAAGAATGTTTTGCAAGAAAAGTAAGTCTAGCAACTGCCTTTGTTATAGATTGTAGGGGCGAGAGCCTGGTTAGAGAAAGGCCAATAAACATGTAACTATAAATGTCAATACAGGAGATGCTGTAATGAGTGCATGAATTTCAGTTTTTGCAGTGTTTTGTGTGTGAAATGTCCATATTCTGATAATGTTTGTCATATGTATGTAACAATGAGACTGATTCAGAGATGTATGCAAATGCCTTCGAAGCTGTAAATTTGTACGCTGTGCGAAATTATGCAAGAGTCGCAGCCACCGGGAATAGTATTGAGATGCCCACTGGAGGCATCTCAAATCTACTACCTGTGTATGAAGACGCGAACCACTTGATGCACATCAGTTTATAACCAACCTTCTAAGTAACCCAGTGGCCATGCAGTCTGGCTGGCGGAACTGAGATGCTGGAGCCATTTTGACTGCATACGGGATTGCATTTGAAAGCAGGTAATGCTTACAAAATGGTTACGACACAATTTGGTTTTAGTAGCCACTCCCCCCCAACCAGTCACAAGCAGTGTCTGACTGTCAATCACTTTGTCAATAAATCCTCACTGCGATAGTCATTGCAAGACCATTCCGCACATGGGCACTGACAAAAAATTGCCCCATTGCGTACATCAACATTGTGTCCATCTCTGAATCAGGCCCAAAATCTGGATACGGACTGGATGTGGTGAACAAAGGTTAGCTCAGTCAGGGGTGATACCTTGGCAACAAGCTTAAGGACTATGGGGTCTATTTACTAAGCCCTGGATGGAGATAAAGTGGATGGAGATAAAGTACCAGCCAACCATCTCCTGTCATTTTTCAAACACAGCCTGTAACATGACAGTTAGGAGCTGATTGGCTGGTACTTTCTCTCCATTCACTCTATCTCCAGCCAAGGCTTAGTAAATAGACCCCTATGTTTTCCTGTTGCTAACAGACAGCAATATCAGATAGGTAGCTTCTGTCAACTGTTGAGATCTGGAAGATTGACCTTGAGGTGGCTAGAGTACATTACATTCAAGATGAAATGGCAGAAAGACATTAGTAGCAGGACCCAACAAACTAGCCTATCATCTGCATCTAGGTGATACTAGAAGCCAGAGGAACTTATTATTTATGAAGAGAAGTGGTATAGATAGTATAGAATAGAGGGCTTAGGGGGACATTTACTAAGCAGTGATAAGAGCGGAGAAGTGAGCCAGTGGAGAAGTTGCCCAATCAACCAATCAGCAGCTCTGTATCATTTTATAGTATGCAAATTATAGATGTTACTTCAGTGCTGATTGGTTGATGGGGCAACTTCTCCACTGGCTCACTTCTCTGCTCTTATCACTGCTTAGTAAATGTCCCCCTTAGTGCTGAACATTGTGGTACATAAACTGATGGAGGATGCTGAGAGGAGGTGGTCCAGAGAAACAAACACTGAAGCAACAGTTTGATAAGTTGGATGAAAACTACAATAATTCCTAGGGAAATTAGCATTTGTATTTGAAAAAAGAAATAGGTCAACAGTCTCAAATGCAGCAAAGAAATTCAGGAGCATTAGAAGCACGATATGGCTTTTATACTTAACAGTGATCAAATCATTGACTTCAGTCAGAGCAATGGTAACAGCTAGCGGGAGAAAGCACGAATAACAGGAGCCTGTCCCCCATCTCTCTGTATGCCAGGCGACCGCGCAGAGCACTGGGAGGCGGAGCTGCTCAGCCAGCTCTTATTTCTATGTGCCAGTCATCAGCCCTTCTGGCATTTGCCCTAAGTGCTAGATGGCCAGTGCGGCCCTGGAAACAAGCTTGTGGGTGCATGTCATCTGAGTTATGGAAGGATAATCAGGGGGTTTGGCTTTTGTTCCAGGACAGGAGAGGCAAACATTTAAACAATGAGCAAAGGAGCGAGCAATTCAGTGATCTCAGTATCAGAGAAGAATTGATGTTTGGCCTGGAGGCTTACCATATTTTTGCTAATATATGTAACTAAAATCTCTGGATTATCTACTACCATGTCATTTTTTGAATCTTATTTCTAATGCCCCTTGGTGTACTGGGGAAAATTTGTAATTGAGTGATCTGTGCAGGGAATAGGTTGAGTGGATAAGAAGAGTACAGATGGAGCTACGCTAGTTGCCACGTCCAGGGCGCGCACGCACCCCATTCACTTGAATGGGAGTGTCTATGTGCGCTCTCGGCGTGACTAGACGGATGGATCGCCTAGTCACACCGGGAATGCTCGTGTGCGATGGAGCCGCACTAGATGACTTTTTGGGGACAAATAAAGAGAAGGTACAGTATGTGAGGACATGGGAAAGGAATTGAGCAGGTTGTTGTATGGGTAAAAATAACACTATGTCATATCAGATCAGATCTTGTGAACCTCATCCTTGAAAAAAGACGTAAGATATTAGCCAGTGATGGTGGCCATATGGTCTGGGTTGGGAGTCCTGGGAAGAGAGTTAAATTAATTAATGAATTAATCATTCTATGCCAACAACCCACTAGGTACACCGTTTCAATAATGTAAATAAATAGTGGATAGCCATGTTTGGGAATACAAACTATTTCCATACCAGTTACCAGCAAAGCAATTACCGATTGTTTCCTACCTACATGGTAGCGTCGCTTTAAGGAATAGGCAGATTATATTCCAAGGAACAAAGTACCTCTTCTGTTCAAAATATGTGTAATAAACAATTTAAGTACATTTTACTTAGTGCATTTTTAAATCAGAAACAGGTTCTCAATTCAGTGTCCCATTAGAATCAGGAAAGAACTTCTCAGCATAAAATATTGTATTAAATTTGCAAAACTCTGTTGCCAAACTTGGTTAAATCGATGGTTGTAACATAAACAGAGGCAATAGTTCACTTTTAAACTTAATTCATGGAAATACCACCAAATGTTTTTTACTTTATTTTAATACAAAGCTGGGGCCGGTATGAATAATATGAGATAGAATTTCACGGCTCCAATGCTGAAGGTCCTTTAGATGATTTTTTAAGGAAAGGAAATTCTACCCACACTGCACATGTTTGTCCTCTTCACGCCAACTTTATACAAGTGAGCTGCAGAAAGAGTTTTTCTATAATATTGCCATAAACATCTTTAAAATTCTGAACATATGTCTCACATATGCACCTACTGTAAAATGTAAGCACATGAGAAATATGACAAATAAATGGATTTTAGCTAGTAAATGTGGCAAGGAGGCTAATTAGTCTGCTTTCCCTCTCCCACACTAGAAACAGCCTGGTTGGAAAGGGAATTTAAATGCTCTAAAAAAAAAACTTAAGGGGAAGGAGGTTTTTGTCACGAATGTGTCAATTGGAAGTAATCCAAAAGTAATCAGGAGTGTTTCCTTATACAGTAGAAGTGAAAAGGGAAGAGACTGTTTTATATTATTTCCTTTCTGGATGGCTTTTTCTCCCCCCGCCCCCCACTCTTCCCCAAAAAAAAGAAAAAGTGCAAGTGCACATTTCCAATATGGAGCACAGGAGTGCCGACAATGACTTATTCGCACACTTTTTTGTTTTACATATTTACGGAATGCTGTGATGTATTCCAAATTGTTCAAGTGCAGTTGGCAATACAGTTTTGGCTTCGGAGAGGCAGTGAGACAAAGTGACTTGTCTAAACTCACATAGAGCTAGCTGACTCTGCAACCTGACTTGGGATCTCCAGCATGTCTGTCAGGGTCACGGTTTTATACTTAGCGCCTGTGGCCCCCGAGGATCTCGTACACACTATTGTGTCAATAAAATGATAACTGGAAAGTTCTTGTCACTTGAGGGCTTAACCGTATTTCATGTTCTTTGCAATGCCTCAGCTTCAAGAGGAATGATCTTGGTTGGCTTATTCCTTGTTACGGAAAAATTATTTGATACTTTCTCAGGATAGATGGTGCTTTCTTTTGATATGATACTCATTTAAGTTTACTTTTCTTTTTAACCTTCAGGAGAATAAATCCTTAGGGTAAGAGAAGGGTGGAAATATATTGAAGATGGAGTGATACATCTTTTTCTGTTTTTTGTTGATTTGTGGATTTTTTACAGCTACACTATGGGCAGTATCTTATTACCCGCCATGAAGTATCGGGAGTGAAAAACAGGATTTTTTTGCGATTTTTCCTGATACTTTACCGATATATTTTTTTTTTTACGAGGAATCCAATTAGACCTCTCCTGTAAAAAACAAAAAAATTCATGGGAAAACGCACAGCAGTGATCAGGTCTAAATTAGGCCCCATGTGCACTGCAGGTGGGGCAGATATAACATGTGCAGAGAGAGTTAGATTTGGGTGGGTTATATTGTTTCTGTGCAGGGTAAATACTGGCTGCTTTATTTTTACACTGCAATTTAGATTTCAGTTTGAACATACCCCACCCAAATCTAATCTCTCTGCACATGTTAGCTGATCAGGTCTGAACTGCGTATGTGCCGGCGCCTGATTGATAGGCAGAGGCGGTCGCTGGGCGGGAGGGGGCGGGCCGGTGGCATTTGGCCACCGTTTTAGGGGTGCAGGCCGGGCAAAACAGGCGTGCCCGGACCGTGTGGGGGGCGGGCCGTGGCAGCTATATGACGTCACACGCAGCCGCTGCGACCCGAACAGTGACAAGTAGCTCCTGCCAGCGCGCAAGAGCTGCGCTGGTAGGGAGCTACTTGTCAAGTACAAAAGCATCGCTGCTGTGCGATGCTTTTGTACTTGTGCGGCGGGTCAGAGCCAGACATGCGGGGCGGACTAGCCCTGTGCTGGGTGTCGTCGTCCCCCCCCCCCCCTCATGTCTGAGTAACTGATCATAGCCGTATAAAATTTAGCACGGCTACGATCAAGTCTGAATTAGGCCCATGGTTTTGCCCAACTGCTAACAAATTTGATGCTACGATCAGGTCTGAATTACCCCCATAATGTAGAGTTATACATAAGCAATGCCTTACACTCAGAAATGCAGAATATGGAGTGGCGTGGAGAGATCAGTAATACACATTCACCCAAATACATCTCACGTGGACCACAGCAAATCAGGAGAAAAAAACTGTGGATGCCCCACCCATTGGTGACAAATACAAACTGACGTTTGATAGCCTCATCTGATTACTTGAGTCCATCTTAATCCTTCCCACCTATACTATTAATATTGTGACCACTACTAACTATTCACACTGTTTATGTGATATCTGCAATCCATCCGAGACATGAAAGCAGATCGCCATTTGATTGTTTAAATGGGAAGAAAACATTTAATTTAATTTAACTTAATTAGTACTTTGATGTTGTGTCTTGGTTTACATTTAATTGTGCTTTACATGGTAACTGTGAATTAGTATTTATTAATAACACTGTCCAGACACAGATGGACTATCTTAAGTACATGAAACTTTATTAAACTTTACCGGTGCTTGTGGCTTTCAGTCATAAAACATGTGGATACACAGAAGCGAATCCTGACCCTCACCACATAACTGATCCTAAGGATGATATATAAACATGATTTACGTAATAAAAAAAAAATTCTAAATTTCTCAATAAGAAACTTTTGGCTGAGGGGTGTCCTTCATAAAATTCTAAAACTCTAGGGCTCCGTGATTCAAAAAAGTTTGGGAACCACTGCGGCACAGCCGCAACCCCACATGGCCAAGAACTGAATTGTCCCTGACAGTTTAATGAACTCAAAATGTGTTCAAAAGATTTATCTTAACCCTCTTAAAATGTTACGGCATAAACATACACACTAGGTGCATTCATCAGCATACAGTATGTACCAACACGCAGAACATTTTTCACTTCCAGAACATGATTAACTAAATGAGATTCAAGTAGTGGAGCAGACACAAAAGGTCCCTTTAAACTGGACATGCACAACTTTTTTTTTTCTATACAATAATGCAAAATGTATGCACATTAGTCCTAAGTCAGATGTGGTTGTTCATGCGATTGCTGTTGCTAGCTTTTGGCATTTGCAACCGCAAATATATGCTAATATGGGCAGAAGCTACCCTGAGCATAGGGATGCCCAGTGCTGTTGTATGATTTCCGTCCTACGGCATATAACTGCTAATACATCTGTACCAACGTCACTAATAGAGTCATGTCGCAGACTGTAAGTGCCTCTGAAGATGCGCTGGCTGAGCTGCTCTCCCAGAACGCTGAGGGCTCTCCTGTAGCAAGTAAGATGGCAACTGCTAATTTATGCATGCCCGGAAAGCCCCACCTTAACGACCATGACACACCTGCATTAATCCGACCACTCCCCGTTACCCCTAAACGCTGTCTACCTGTTGCTCACTTGTGACTAACTCCTCGGTGTGACCGACATCACAATTCGTTCGCTGCAGCTCAGGCACATGCGTAGTAAGAAAACATCGACTGCTTGAATATTGCGACCGCATCTGAATTAGGCCGTTGTTTCAAGAAGTGGAAACCAAGCCCCAGTCCATAGTACATACTTACTGTTGTGGGCAGCGAATGCAGGAGACTTGCCTACTGTTGCCATAGACTAGGAGGGCCACATGAAATGTGTTAATCTTTTGGACAGTCTGGGGCAGAAGGTAAGTATGCTACAGTATCAGTGGGATGCGATTTGCATGTTACTGTCACATTTTATATAGAAGCTACTGTACATATCTACAAAGTTACACATGTAATAAATACAGTCCTGGTGTTCCTTCACTCATGATTAGTTTAAACTTAAAAAAATGACCAGAAATCTAAGAGCCCTGAAATAAATAAAGGGGGTGCTCCAAGATTTTAGAATTTCCAGGATCCCACAGACCCACAGGTCACAGAGATACTGCGTGCACAACTCGGCATACACGTAACATCCGCATTTAGGGGGTCATTCCGAGTTGATCGCTCGCTAGCAGTTTTTAGCAGCCGTGCAAATGCTATGTTGCCGCCCACTGGGAGTGTATTTTAGCTTAGCAGAAGTGCGAACGGTTGTATCGCAGAGCGGCTACAAAAAATAATTTTGTGTAGTTTCAGAGTAACTCAAAACCTACTCAGCGCTTGCGATCACTTCAGACTATTCAGTTCCGGATTTGACGTCACACACACGCCCAGCGTTTACCCAGCCACGCCTGCATTTTCCCTGGCATGCCTGCGTTTTTCCGAACACTCCCTGAAAACAGTCAGTTGCCACCCAGAAACGCCCACTTCATGTCAATCACTCTGCGGCAACCAGTGCGACTGAAATGCATCGCTAGACCCTGTACAAAACTGCATCGTTTGTTGTGCCTGTACGTCACGCATGCACATTGCGCCGCATACGCATGCACAGAACTGCCATTTTTTAGCCTGATCGCTGTGCTGTGAACAAATGCAGCTGCCGCTCAACTCGTAATGACCACCTTAGTTCAATGCAAGCAATGCGGGTGTAATGATGGCCATCTGATAATACTCATCAGGCTCACAGCATAGTACCAATTCTTTTGATTTAATCCACCCATCTCACGTCACTAACATGAACTAATTGATCCATTAACCAATTAGCAGCTTCAGTTTATGCCAAAACATGGTTACATCTCACATTAACTATTGTTTCATAGAAAGGTTCATTGGCCACCACAGTGCCTTCTTCACATCATGGCCCTGACCCCATCACAGGCAGCCCTCTCCTCACTTACACAAGCACCCGAGTGGACAGGTCACTGTCTCTCACAAGAGCATCACACTTAACCACAGCTGCTGTGAAGTCTAAAGATGATCCATAGCAGCCACTATACTGTAGAAGTTATGAAGTAAGGTATTTATTGAGACGACAGAAAATATTTTCAAGTCCACTTATCGACATATAATCGCCGGGGAAACTGAGTGATGGTCAGTTCCCTTGTCAATACTAAGGCTACGGGTCCCGGAAGTAGAGTGCCTATGCAGGCGCCCACACATGTGCAGCAATCCCGCCGCAGCTGGGTCTGACCGCAGGGATTTCAATGTGAACACATAACTGTGCCGCACTGTGTTACATTGGAATCCTGTGTGTCTCCGGCATCCCACAGAACAGGATCCATGTGAACACAGAACCCCCTCCCGGCCAAGTGGGCCCCTCTTGGCCGCTATGTGTGGTCTTAGCCTTACCGCATAACCGGCCAGTCAGATCCTTACTGCTAATGAGTGACCCTGCACTGTGCCTGGAACCTAAGTCTTGGGCTTCCATGTACAGATTGGTCAAAAACATATAATGTAAATAAATGGGGGGAAAAAAGGTAAGAATTTATTATATTTTTATACAGTTAGAATAAGAAAAAAATGCTTTTTTTGAATAATAAAGCCTTTTTTGTCTTTTTATGGCACTTGATATTGCATTATGAGATGTTTTAGCATAGGAGGGCAGCCTTGTCTTCAATATGCTGTAAATAACTTCCCCACATGCATTACATAAGGACACTATAACAGGAAAGTCCCTATGAAGGCCACCATCAGTGGTCCCTGACCATTTACAGTCTGCGGGACTTGATAAATAGGAGGAATCCCTACATCCGTAAAAAAATGCCAGTTTTCTCCAGAGCAAGATGCATTATTGCTTGGAGAGTGATAAAATGGAAAGAGAAAAACTACCAGCCAGTCAGCTCCTTAAGCCCCATACACACTAGACGAGATTTTTAAAGATCTTGCTCAGAATGGCTGATTTAAGCGAGATCTTTCACAATCTCGTCCAGTGTGCACACTAACTGTCGTTAACGATGTGCACTCCCGCGCATCGTCAACGACCCCCTCCCTTGTCTGAACATGTACACACGAGGAAGGGCCTTGTCAACGACAGCCATGCTGCAGATGCAGCATGGCCGTCGTTCCACCCCTTCACCCCCCCACCCCCGCCGTCGCTGCCTGTCCCGGATGCATCGGCAAGTGTGTATGCACTTGCCAATGCCGGCCCCCTGACAATATCAGCGTCGGCGGGGATCGGGTACTGCGTATGGGGCTTAACTGTCATTTTTCAAACACAGCCTGTAACATGACAGTTAGGAGCTAATTGGCTGGTACTATATCTCTCTACATTTTATCATTCTCCCAGCGATGATGCATCTAGCCCTGAGATTTTTTTTACCTTTGATAAATAGACCCCTTAAAGCTGGCACAAACCACAAGCTTATCTTTCATTGGCTGGCTGAAGGGAAATCTAGTAATATACTGTATGGCAGCAAACAACACTGGACCATTTGCTCCCAAATGGCCAAATATCGTCAAAAATGCTCATTCAAACAAAATTAAATGGATTTAACTAACTTGTCTGAACATCCATTGCCTGGTGTTTGCTAACATACATTACCAGATTTTCTTTCCTACCATCCAACAAGTTGACTAGTTGGATAGATAACCTTTAGTCATGTGGCCAGTCATTACGCATACAATACTGTCTCTCTGTTACTATACATGGAACGTATATAACATATTGGGGCCCATTTTAATGGTGCTCCAGCCGATCAGCTACTAACTGCCATTATTTTAAACACATGACCGTTAGGAGGTGATTTGCTGGAGCAACCATTAATCATATGGAATGAGTTTTAAATAGCTAAAACTCATTGATAAATGTGCCTCAGGATTAGCTCATTTACTGCAGTGTCTCACACAATAATGATACGGTATCTGCAATATGTACAACCAGTGGTTCCCAAACTTTTTGGAAATACGGCGACTTACAGTATCAGAATTTTTTTCACGGCACCCCTAGGCCAAAGGTTTCTTATTGAGAAATTTAGAAAAATATATTAAATTAAGTACATTGTGTTTACATATCATCCTTAAGTTTAATTATGAGGTGAAGGACAGGATTCGCCTCTGTTTGTCCACATCATTTATGATTGGCAGACACAAGCACTGGTTTCACCTTACATTGACCATAAATAATTTGAATTGGTCCTGGACCACCAATCCAAGGCACCCCTGCAAGTGCCCCGAGGCACCCCAGGGTGCCACGGCACACGGTTTGGGAACCACTACTGTATGTACAACATAGATTTTGAAGGTATTAGCTCAAGAGCAATCTTCACTGATTCTTATGTGTTTAGCCCAAAGCTTTTTAACACTCATTATGAGCCAGGACTGGAATTACCAGGTGTGTTGCCAGTGCCAGGCATCTGCCAGGTAAGGACGAGTAAAGCCACTGATAAGATAAATGCACTGACAGAGCAATTATAAGATCGGTGAATCCTCTTGCACACTGAGCAATTTCTTGCTCGGTTTGTAATTTCCCTTTAATCTCTCGATCAGGAGGTGAAGAACGACATTGCTTATGTAGCACACACTATATAATTTCCCCCCGATCTGGACATTTATTGGCTTCAAATGGTCCGGGGCTCCTGCATACACACTATCCAATTATTGGGCCAATTCCACCTAAATCACAATTTTCACTTTTGTATAGAGTTATCCTTCATTGAGCCCTATAAAAGCCTCTCTCTGCAGACACAAAGATAATACTGCAAGATGATGACCTCTAGTGATTGCTATGGAATGACTAAAATGGACATAGTAAGACGCAGTGTCAACACAAATTAAATGTCACTTTTTCAGCTTTTAAATCAAGTAGCGCAAACAGGTCATGTTCTCAACATTTCCCTGCAGAATGAGATAATGTCAAGTCAAGACAGATTAGTCTATGCATGATTAGGTCACAAATATCGCCCATCAGGGGATTTTGAGAATTAAGCTACTAAACTCTGACCTATGCTATTTCAAGAAAGGGCATAGTTTCGGTCAGATCGGGCTCATATATCAATGAGTGATAAATTTTACTGTGAGTGATAAACTGCACCAACCAATCAGCTCCTAACTGCTATGTCACAGACTGTGTTTGAAAAATGACAGTTAGGAGCTGATTGGCTGGGGCAATTTATCACTCACAGTGAAATTTATCACTCATTAATAAATGACCCTATGAAACTGAAATGCACCTTCAACTCTAGCTTACGGCAATAGAATAGATCATACTCAGTTATTTGATCATTTAAGACAGAAAGATAAAAATCTTACCATATACTCCATGTTGGAAGCAGGAGGATACACTTGACCTCTCAAGGTGTTATGCAGATCCAGGATGACCTTCATGTCACTCTCCGTTATGGCCCTCTTAGATCTCTGTTTGGCAACCCACCATTCACCATCTTCATCCATATACTTTTCCAAGAGGCTCTCTAACTGTGTGGCATTAGGAATCAACATTGCAGCAACTGTTTGAGCTATGAATAGCCAGACAGCGACCCTGAGCCACTCTCCTGCAGCAGAATTCATGGTGAGAGGTCTGGGAACTCTTTGGGGGTGAACTCCAAGCCAAACCTGGCTGTATATACTTCCAGTATTCTCCTGTGTGAAGACAGCAGCATGAAACGGCTAAATAGGAGTGTGTGATTTCAGCACAGGAATTCAGTCCACAGTACTTAAATGTTCATTTTTGAAGATCATTTAGAAAGTTTCCGCACTCGCCTTGGATGTAAAGAAAAATAAAATAATAGGATGGGAAATACTATATAATCCAACCACAAAGTGCTGACTGGAAAGATTTAACTGACAGTGCAGCAGAGGAGATTGGTACTGTTTATATATAACTTCCAGGAATTAAACAAATTTCTTTGCATGCATTCTATACATATTTACAGCAAGTGAAACTCCCACACTCATGTAAACCATGCATGCAATACAGAAGATTTGTAACTTTGTATCTATAAACAGGAAATCTCTATACTTACAGAGTGTGCAGTGCCAGTGAGGCTGATGGATGCTGTGAGCTGGACAGTTATTAGAAATAAGAATCACAAGGTGACTGGTTACTTACTGATGCAGAGTCAGGGAGCTGTGCGGTGCTGTGCTGGGTGATAGTAGGCACACAGTGAGCACCAGCTTTCAAAGCAGAGGAGCTCCTGCAGATGCAGGACTGTGCGGGGAGGAGCCAGCAGTAGGGTCTGGGCTCTGACTAACCCCCCCTCTCCTGATTGTCATGTGCTCTGTACTCTGCAGGTGGGTGGTCCAGCATGTAGACAATATACTGTATCAGTCCCTGCACAGTGTTGCTGTGGCTTTATGATGTGGTGCTTGCAGGGGCTGCAGGTGTGAAAGCGCATGGAACTCTAGTAATAGTTCATTTCAAAACAACATACATGCATTAATAGAAACACATTATTTTTAAACACAGCTGCAGGTACTACAAAAGACATGTACAATATGGAGCATCATATAATATACAGGAAGAGTACAATATTGTACATTTACAGATTTTCTTCATCATATTATATATACAGTATTCCAGCTGCTATATACAGTATTCCAGCTGATTGGGAGAGGGTAGTTTGGATAATAAGTTTGATCAGATGACTCAACAATAGTGTCAACCACTATTGGTCCACATGCATTAAGTCGACATGGTCTATATGTCAACATGGTCACTAGGTCGACGTGGACAAGGTTGACATGGAAAAAGGTCGACATGTTTTTTTTTTTAAATCATTTTTTTAACGTTTTTCATACTTTACGATCCACGTGGACAACGATTGGGAATAGTAACCTTGCCTGAAGCTCGCGAGCCATGCGAGGGGACACTGCACTGGGTCTGGAACTCAGGGTCGACACCAATTAGGTGGACACACCTTAGGTTGCCATGGACAAAAAGTCGACATGGAAAAATTGTTGACATGAGTTTTTTATGTTTTTTTGGTGTTGTTTTCTCAGTAATGTGACCGGGAACCCCAATTAGTTCACTGCGTCCCCTTGCATGGCTAGCTTTGCTCGCCATGCTTCGGACAAGGTGCCTCGCTCCACTACCGCTTTGCTCGGCACAGGTTTCTGTTCCCAATTGTAGTCCACGTGGATCGTAAAGAATGAAAAAGTTTAAAAAATGAAGAAAAAAGTGAAAAACTCATGTCGACCTTTTTCCATGTCGACCCTGTTCATGTCAACCTTTTGTCCATGTTGACCTAAGGTGTGTCGACCAATTGGTGTCGACCTGGAGTCCGGATACCCACTGCACTAATTGGGGTTTCCAATCACTTTTACGAAGAAGACGACACCAAAACCTTTTTCCATGTCGACCTAATGACTGTTTCAACCTATTTCAGTTGTTGACCTAGTCACTGTCGACCAATAGTGGTCGACCTATGACTGTCAACCTAGTTACTTTAGACCCTATGATCCACAACCTTTTAAACTATGTACCCTGTACAGTATGTTGTTTTTTTTTATAGAAGTTTTTATGAAATAAAACACTATCAAACAAATAGTTTCAGCAGTGGATCAGTCAGAAAATAAAGAAATAAAGCATTGCACTGCACAGATGTGTTCTACACTGCGGCTTCAGTTCAGTGCAAATCAGCCCCTCACCGCACAAAAAGGTCTGCATGACTTGGCAATGCCAGGCATCTTATTCACTCAAATAAAACAGCTAGAAGTGACAAAACTACATTGCTAGCCTGCACTGATCAGATTGATGTGTGTCATTTGTACATCTGTGTGGAATGGAGTCTGAATGTGTATACAGTGCGTAACGATTCAGTGGCCACAGCCTTTCCTCCGAGTCCCGCTGCCCTTCGTCTGCAATTTGTACATGAGTAGGTCTGGAGCTACTCAGAAACTGCTAAGAATTTTCTATTCGCAATTCTGCGAATCTTTCGTTCGCTATTCTGCTAAGCTAAGATACACTCCCAGAGGGCGGCGGCCTAGCGTGTGCAATTCTGCTAAAATCTGCTAACGAGCAACTCGGAATGACCCCCTATGTGCATTCTGTAAAGAGTGTGGACTGCTGGTAGGAACAGGAACTGCACGCAGGTACTGTGGATAGTAGCAGGAATAACACGCTGACGTCAGAAAGCAGAAATAGGCACCCTAGATGTTATGCTGCATGAAGGTAAGCAGTCTGGTGCTGGCAGCATGCAATGGTAATGCAGGTGCATACCTCCCAACTGTCCCAAATTATGCGGGACAATACGTCTTTTGGGCACTGTCCCACGGGCCCACCTGCGAGCCACAGTGTCCCGCGGTTGGGAAGGGGGGACAGTTGGGAGGCACCTGTCACCTTGCTCTGCAGAGCAGTGGTGAATAGATGTTGTGCGCACAGTGGAGCTGTAGATGCTTGTTGAAAACAAGTGCCTGGGAATGGTTTATATACTATAGGGCACTCACGATTGGACACTGGAGTCATGTGAGTAGTAAGGTCTCTGTGACTGGCTGTAATAGTAACTGTAAGCTGACCTCAGGCAAGATGGCTGCGCACATGTGTGACACTGCCCCGCTATAATGTGACACTCACCAATGGTGACTTGGTGGATTGGGTTGGTTTGAAGAGGCAGGTTCACTGCAGCAGCTGAATTTTCTCTTTCTT
Source organism: Pseudophryne corroboree (assembly GCF_028390025.1). Taxonomy (NCBI): domain Eukaryota; kingdom Metazoa; phylum Chordata; class Amphibia; order Anura; family Myobatrachidae; genus Pseudophryne; species Pseudophryne corroboree. The sequence continues at coordinate 717,801,560 of NC_086448.1, forward strand.
CCCTGGCAGAGAGGCGAAGGCAACTGGACTCCACACAAACAATATGAACACACCAGATAAAAAGAATCCTGGTTTATTTAACAAGCGGCTCCGACATGAGATTGTAGGTAAATTATTCAAAATTAAACATTAACAAACAACATCACATATTAAGGGGGTGATTCAGACCTGATCATAAATGTGCAAAAAAATGCACATCTACAATCAAATTCTTTGACATACGGGTGGACGCCCAGCACAGGGCAAGTCCATCCCGCATGCCGGATCCAGCCCCCCCCCGCAGACATGCGAAAGCATTGCACGGCTGCAATACTTTCTCATGTTTCAAGTAGTCCTCTGCCTACCCAACCTAGCTGCCCCGTAGCTGCGTCGACGCCCCAATCTCATCCCCCTCCATGTCTTAAACTTAAACATTCTGAAGAGAATGCAGTTTAGGAATCTCTATGCATTAGGCCATTACCATTACTGAAATTATTTCTGTTACTTTACAAGCAAATTAAAATAATTGCTACTGTATATTGATATATGCATATACCTATACCTTTGAACATTCAGTAAGTCTATTAATCATTCTGCTCATTCTCTTGTTGGTGCACATCAATCAGTGTGATAAACTCTCTCATGTTTAAGACTAAGCCCCTTTTATTAGTTCATCTAGATTTTGCTCCACCTCGGAAGATACTCACAAGACATTAGTGTCCGACTCAGTCACTTTATCTTTTCCTTCAGATAACTTGTGTAATGATTCCCCTCAGTTTCTGTAGCTGATTATAACAGAACTCCTCTCAGTGGACACTTATGCCAAGATTTATCAAGCCTTAGAGAGTAATAAATAGCACAGTGATTATAGTACCAACCAATCAGCTCTTAACTCATTTTTCACACAACCTGTAACATGGCGGTTAGTAGCTGATTGGCTGGTACGTAATCACTGTGCTATTTATCACCCTCCAAGGCTTGCAAATCTGGGCCTTAGTCTAGATGCTGCTCCTTAGCTATATACGGATATATAATTATATTTCAGTAGAAGTGAGCTCATCTCTGTCTATTTAGCTTTATTCCTAAAGGCTGTAAGTTAACCAAGTCACTGTATTCTGATCTCATTTGGGCCATTGGCCCAGCATGGCTCTTACGCAAGTGAGCATACTGTGCCCACCCCGACCTCCTCTCCCTTCACCACCACAAGTGTCATCCCTAGGCACGTGCGGTGTAAACTGGGGTCAAGCCGCAGTGACACGGCTTGAAACCCATGTACAGCATCCTGGGCTGGACCCATGATTTGGGTGTAATAGGGGTATTGTTGGCTTGTTTATTTCTCCCTGTTCCTTTTTTCTAAATGAAGTGCTTTTAATTGTGCTTCCTTCTGTACTTTTCGATTATATATTATTATTAGAATGTTTATTGTAAATGCTTATATACTATACAACCAACATATTTTGCAGTACTCTGCCCTGGGCAGCAGGGAGATCTATCAGGGCCTGGTACTGGGGAACATGGCCATGACCAGTTACTGGAGCTGTCTGTACATGCTGCAGGGGCTGCATCGCAACTGGACAGCCCAGGATCATCATCTAGCCAGTCCATGCCCTGTACACCAGCAACTTCCCTGACCGTTACCCTGTACACCATGCCCTGTTTCTATCACACCCACACTACCATTAACACAGCATGTTGTTTTTTGACTATGGGAGGAACGGGGGGATCCACCGGAAACCTATGCAAACACCTGGATACAAACACGTACACATTTTACACCATAGTATCAGTATCCTGGTCAGAATGGAGCATATAGCCCCAGTGCTATGAGACAGCAGTACTCACCACTTTGCTGGACCTGTGTATGTATTGCATTATAAGACAAAGTTGTTTCATTCTCTATGGATGCAACACAAATCTGCTTCTGGGGTACAGCTTCAGTACTGTACATGCAAGCAGTGTGTAGCATCCTACTGCAATGAAAATTAACCAATTGTGCCTGATGATATAAAGATCTGATTAAATGGCAGAAAAATATAGAATGAAGTCAGAAAGGTAGAACAATATTGGGGGTCATTCCAAGTTGATCGCACGTAGCAACTTTTTGCTGCTCGTGCGATCAACCTGACGCCACCTATGGGGGAGGGTTTTTTTGCATAGCAGGGCTGAGAACGCTTGTGCAGCCCTGCTATGCTAAAAAAGGTTCAAGCAAAACAAGACCAGCCCTAGACCTACTTACTATTTGCGACGGATCCAGCGATGCAGGTCCTGGATTTGACGTCAGACATCCGCCCTCCAAATGCCTGGACACGCCTGCGTTCGCTGGATCACTCCCGGAAAACGGTCAGTTGACGCCCCAATACGCCTTCCTCCTGTCATTCTTCTTGCGATCGCAGCAGCGATTGGGTTTCTTTGTTATTCTTGCCGTTGCCGGCGTCGTTGTCAGGCGACGGCTACGAAGCGTGTGCGCTTCCGACTCGATCGCACCGCTGGGAAGAAGTGCAGCGTGCGATCGGGTCAGAATGACCCCCTATATTATTAGTAAAAACTGCTGGCTGCAGTAGGGCACATGTCAACCAATAATTTCTAGCTTTCTAGCTCGTAAGTAATGGGAGAATTGCAGAAAATGCAGATCAGCTGCTTTCAAAAATAGTTGTAACAGTCCCTGACTTTCAGCATGCTGCAGAGCCTACACTCCATATCACCCTGACATACAGCCACAGATGACCAGTAATGTGCTCCCTAATCCTTCCTGACCAGCGAGTTTTTTATCACTAATTTTTTTTTTAAGCTGGAGTCTACAAATGAATTGAACAGTTCCAATCTCTTCCTAATATGTTAGTGATTTTGGTAATTGCTGCAATGTTTGGAACTGATGCATGTGACTAGCAGTGCAAGGTTGGGCACTATCATATATAATATCATATAGGTCACTTGGCGACAGCTGCTGTATGATAATGGTATTGATGGTAGGCTTTACAAAAGGATGTAATTATCACAAAACATCTGCTGGTAACTGACTGAGGTAGTCAATAAATAAACCTTACTATCCACAATAAGCGTGAAATTATTATATATGAAATACAAAACAACAGGTGCACTCTTATGATGTGATAATAAATACAGTATAAATGTACTTAAAGTTGGCCATTGAACAGGCTTCTGTCTGAGGAGCTATTAGTATCTGCCAGCTGCTTCTCCACTGGGAACTATAACTCCACACGTCCAAAGCAAATAGAGCGCTGACCACGGACTCCGGGATGTTCTAAGTATTTAAAGATAAAACAGTTTAAAATACAGCTCAAAGCTAGTTTCACTGAAGAGCACCAGCTTCTTAATTAAATCTTGGTGATGATGGCATTTAAATCAGGCATGCATATTCCATTAGATCATATATGTGCAAGTTAAATGGAGAATAAGGAAGGTAAAATATTGATGTGATTTTGGATATTTTATTTTCATGATCATATCATAAGTGTACTGTATCACAGAGCCGGCCCTAGGCATAGGCAAACTAGGCAAATGCCAGGGCATTTAGAATGCCTAGGGGCACAAGCAGCTTCTGCTGATTAAAATGATATGTGGCATGCCTATATCCTGTGTGTGACTGCGGCTGTATCTGCATACAAAATGATTAGTTACAGTGTATTCCTGGAAATCACTGTAATGTAGCATTTTGTATGCAGATACAGCCACAGTCACACACAGAATACAGGCATGCTGCATATCATTTTAATCAGTGGAAGTTGCTTGTACATCCTAGTCACATAGCAATGCAAATAAGATGCATTTTTGTCAAACAAAATAGGTGCCCGACGTTAGCAGAGCTGCCTGCTGACTCACACCAGGCATCTCCTGCTGCATGGCGTATTGAGGCGAGAAGTATGAGGACAAATCTGTATCCAAGCAGAAGCAGTGTTAGCGGCCTTGTGAGTGCTGTGTGTGGGTGGGTTGGTTGTGAAATAGTTTTCGGCATGTGGGTAAGGGGCTTTATGTTTGTCATGTGTATAAATACATTAATAATGTGGGGCATATGTGTAAGGGACATTATGTGTGTCAATATGTGTATAAGGGCATTAATAATGTGCGGCATACTGTATGTGTAAGGGACATTATGTGTATAAGGGTATTAATAAAGGTGTGAGGTGCATTATGTTTATAAGGACATTAATACTGTGTGTCATATGTGTAAGGGGCATTACTGTGTGGCATTATGTGTTTAAATGCATTACTAATGTGTGGCATTATGTGTAATAGGTGCTCTACTGCGTAACGTATAGAAAGGGCACTACTGTGTGGTCTAATGTGAATAAAGAGCAATATGGTGTGGTGTAATGTGAATAAGGAGCAATTCAGTTTGATGTAATGTGAATAAGGGGCACTACTGTGAGGAGCACTGTTCCTATTTAGAATATAGGCGGTAGGAGCACCAAAATGAGTACGGCTATGGGTGAGGGGTGATAGTGCTAGGAAAGCGGTGCAGGGTCAGAGGTGGAACTGGAGGCGGTACTAGGGGGCACCAGCCAAAATCTTACCTAGAGCATCATATTGGTTAGGGCCGGCTTGTATCATGAATAACAACACTGCTGGGGGTTGCACAAATATGTGTTATTGGTATACTGAGAGTGGGCCACCACTCAAAGAGAATCCATCCAGATCTTTAATGAACACTGTGGGCCCATAGGCGTTTCTATAATGGGTGCGGAGTGCATGGGGCCCTAGGTTCGGGGCAAGCCAAACCGCACACACTGCATCCATATTGTATACTTACCCCTCCGGAGTCCCGCGGTGGCGTCTCTACAGTGCGGGCACATATCACTTGGAAAATGGGCACCGCAGCCATTTCCAAGTGATTTGCACATGCGCACTGATGATGTCCCTGGGAACAAGGCGCGGGTGCCATATTCCCGGAGACCTGCGCATGTGCAGTAGACTCTGGCTATATGCTATATGCCAGAGTCTACTGCTGCCGGAGAGGAGGGGGCCCACAACAGAAGATGCACGCGGGCCCCCTTCTCTCTTGAAACGCCCCTGTGTGGGCCTGATTCATGTCTGCATCTTTTGCCGCAGTCATGTCCGCGATTTTATGCAAATATCTTCCCTGACATACAGGGATTCATCTGTATGTGAAAAGATTGAGATGCCCACTCTGAATATCGTTGGACACCATAGCACTAGCAGTCTGCACTAGCCCTATTCTAGATTCAGACTTTCCATCTGTATTGTATATGGCCTCCACTGTGAGTGATTATTAATAGCCCTTACACATCGCAAAAATAACCCTGTATCGACCCAGCATATTGCTGGGTCAACACGGGTCACTGTGCAATGTGAATGGGGCCATGGAGAATTCCAAGGTCGCCTGACACGGTAATTCAACCCAGGTTATAAGAAGGGTTATTCCCGGGTTGAATACCGGGTCAGCGGCAGAGTGAACGGGTTCCCCCGTTCACTACATAGGGACAGGTGGGTCGGAGATGAGCTCATCTCCCAGTGCTGCCTCCGCACCCCATGGGCTGGCTCTGCCCCCCACGGCTATGGCAACCCGTCCCGGCATATTGCCAGGTTGGGAAGCCTGCAGTTAGGGTCCAATGCCGGATCCAACCCGGGAAGGACCCGTTTCCAATTCCCTGGTGGGATCCGGCATTGGAGATGTGAAAGGGGTATATGTGTACATTACCACGTCAGCGACAGGCCTGCAACACTTACATGGCACACTCATAAGACCATCGCCATGTGTCTGAATACAGTACTGTATTCCTTACAGTAGCTACAGTACCTACCGTTCACCTTCCAGGAACACTCAATACATGTTCAATACACTTCTGTATACGTCTGAAATTGGGACTCTATGAACACAATAAAGAAGCATACTGTACGACAAACTGATGTACAGTAAAAAGAAATATTTTTTTTTGCTTTACTTACGAATCAGGGCCCATGCTGTCATTGCTGTGACACCCTGAAATCAACCTTGTCCATCATTCCTGAGTCAGACTTTCAACACTTTTCTAAATCAAAGTCCAAAAGAACACATTTTTCAGTGGAAAGCAAGTTACTATAAAGGGGCTGGGGCCAATGAACCTGTCACCTTATTGTATATACTATAAGGTTCTTGGAGCCTATGAACCTGGGTAATATCCTCCATAAAAGGAACACAGAGTCTGAGATACTGTAACTAGCTCTGTGCCCAGAGAATTAACACCCTGGCTGTACCTAATATAGAGGCCATTGAGTATAAGAAAAAATTAGCTTCAGATTATTCATTTTGGTTTATATTGAATGATTTCAGTGCAGAAACATATTGGTTGTCATGGTGATTAAAAATATAAACTTTCCAGGTCTGTCCTAATGCAAATAAAGAATAACTCCACACAAAACTTAAAAGTAGCAAAGTAGTAAAGTATACTACATGTTAATAACGGGTGTATAGCGATATAACAGTGGCCAGGATCCTGGCGGTCAGCATCCCGATGCCAGAATCCGGCCGCAGGATGGCGGGGGGGGGGGGGCGCGAGCCTAGTAGCTCACAGAGCGCTGGCCATGCCCCCATAGTGATGGAAAATGGGGACGTGGCTCGCTATCGCGGCATTGCCACAAAGCCACACCCCCTTTATTTAGGCCATACCCCCTTTTTCCAGGCACCGAGTTACTCTTCCTCCCTCCTGGAAGTTTGGAGGTATTGCACATTACAGTGCCGAATTCAGATTATGCCACTTTACAGGCCCCCATTACCATTATAACATCCATTATACACATAATTCACTGAAAATGGACTGACATCCCATTTAGGCGTGGCAACAGGTCAGACCCAATTGATTAGCATGCAATTCTGGAAACTTAGTAGTCAACTGTGATCTGTGGGGCCCCATAACAATGTGACTCCCTGCACCCACTATAGCTATTGTATGCCCATGTACAGTATGATAGAGAGAGAGGACGTATAAAGTCATTGCGCATTGTTTGTTTTCATGGTTGAAGCAACCGTTAAGTCAAAAAGTAAATTGTTGACTTTCTTGAATTTTTTTCCATACATTTATCTCAATGAAAATTCAATCTAAAAATGTAACTAGTGAACGCGGTGCAGCCTATGTTTACATTCTTTATTCTGTGGGCTTAAAACATATATGTATATTTTTGTGGGTAGTTTTCCATTTAAATTTAAAAAAAAATAACCAACATTCTTTTATAATTACAGACTGGCAAAACGTATGGAAATGTTTGCATAACTGATACCAGTTTATTTCAGAGATGATAGAAATAGAATGTTTTACTACTTACAATAGAATTATTGCATGTCATAGTTATTCTCTGTATTACAGTGCACTGGAGCTTGTGTTTTTATTTACATACTTTCTATACGTAGCTTACAGTATGGCTTTTTTATTCTACTTGTTAGATGTTTGTTAGATGTTTTAGGGCCGTACGGATGGTGTAATGGTTAGCATTACTGCCTCACAGTACTGAGGTCATGGGTACGATTCCTACCATGGCTCTAACTGTGTGGAGTTTGTATATTCTCCCCGTACTTGCGTGGGTTTCCTCCGGGTACTCCAGTTTCCTCCCACAATCCCAAAATATACTGGTAGGTTAATTGGCTCCCAACAAAATTAACCCTAGCGTGAATGTGTCTGTGTGTATATGTGATAGGAAATACAGATTGTAAGCTCCACTGGGTCAGGGACTGATGTGAATGTGCAAATATTCTCTGTAAAGCGCTGCGGAATATGTGTGCACTATATAAATAACTGGTAATAAATAAATAATAAATGTTTGGTCTAAAATAACACAAATTAATAAAAGTCTAAAACAAGAGGTTTTCAACGTATCTGCCTCATCAGTTAGAATTGGACACTAGGGGGGGTCATTCTGACCCGATCGCACGCTGTAGTCTATCGCAGCGGTGCAATCGGGTCAGTACTGCGCCGGCGCATGCCAGACAGCCGAAGTCCATCGTTGCCTAGCAGCGAAGAGGTTCTCCCGGCCAGCCGCAGGAGCTGCGCTGGCCGGGAGGTACTCCTGAAATGCAAAAGCATCGCCGCTGTGCAATGCTTTTGCACTTCTGCTGGGGGGACCGGTACTGACATGCGGGGCGGACTAGCCCTGTGCTGGGCATCCCCCCGCATGTCTGAGTGCCTGATCACACAGCTACGATCAACTCGGAATGACCCCCCCCATGCCAACGGTGTCCATTCTCTAGGTCAACCACTATCGGTCGACATGCATTAGGTCAAGATGGTCACTACTATGTTGACATGACAAAAGGTCGACATGAGTTTTCACCATTTTTTAAATTTTTTGAACTTTTTCATACTTTACGATCCACGTGGACTATGATTGGGAATAGTAACCTGTGCCGAGCGCAGCGTTAGCGGAGCATGGCACGTTGCCTCAAGCATGGCGAGCGAAGCGAGTCATGCAATGGGACACGGTGCACTAATTGGGGTTCCCGGTCACTCTACAAAGAAAACAACATAATTTTTTTTTTTAAACTCATGTCGACCTTGCTCATCTTGACCTAATGCTTGTTTTGACCTATTTTAGGTGTCGACTTAGTCACTGTCGACTAATAGTGGTCGACCTAGTGACTGTAGACCTAAGTGTGGTCGACCTATGAACCACACCCATGCCAACATAGATACCAATCATTTTACTGTGGGGTGGCAATACAGAAGCTAGAGTGTGGTACACCGGATGAGTTGTCTTATTGTATATAGAAGAAGAACAGGAAAAAATAAGCACGAAAGCAGCATGGCAAGTTGATTGGATCCAATTATATATATGGGCAATGGACGTCAACACTCTGAAAACAATTTCCACATTTGTGAATAATTTTACACCGGAGATTTAAGGAGGAGTAGATGACATTGTGGTGGGGGCAAGAGATGTTGGGTACCACAAGACCAGTGTCAACCAACCGCATAAACTTCGGGGGCTGCATGTGCGACCCTCTCACTAGTGTCATAATGAGGGGTGTGTGAGCAGTGCCATTGTCCGGGAACAGGACCATCGGGGAGCACTGTAGCTGTTTCACAGCACCTGCATTTGGCTTGGGATGCTGTTGTCAGTACTGCTGCTGTAAAGCTGCACCCTGTAACCTGTACAGATGCTCAAAGCGGTCCTGCTCCCCCAGTGTGACATCATAATCAGCAGCGTCTCCTACCTTTAAGTAGGAGGGGGGTTGATGCAGGCCAGGTCCTGGGAGATGAGAGCGCCGCTACTGCCGCTGCCAGCCGGGTCACAGAACTGCACATGTGGTGGTGGCTTGACTGCACATGTGCAAACCCCGGCATTAGGAACGTAGCAACATTTTGAAGGTGCCCCCGTCCCAATGCTTCTATAGAGACATTTCTATGCAGCAGTTATTAATTTTATGTCCTATAATAGTGCCCTAGTTCATTGTCTGACGCATAGTAGAGCCTTATTCAGGGCCGGACTGGCTATCTGGCACTTCTGGCAAATGCCAGAAGGGCCGATGGCCACGTGGGCCGGTCCAGTGCTCACTGAGACACGCTGCCGCTCAGTCCGGCGGCAGCGTGTCTCAGCTGTCAGGGGAGGAGAGTGCACCAGCGCGGCTATGTCTGGCGGCGTATAGTGGACTTCAAACCAGGCGCCGGTTCGTGAGCCAATCAGAACTCGCGGACCGGCAGCCAATCAGGAGCCGAACTGCCGATCCGCGAGCTCTGATTGGCTCACAAACCGGCGGCTGGTTTGAAGTCCGCTACACGCCGCCAGACATAGCCGCGCTGGCGCGCTCTCAGCTCATGACAGCCCTCAGTCACATCCCAGCCGGAGGAGCAGCAGCAGCAGCGGTAAGCAGCTGCAGCACTGCTGTGGGGGCAATTGGCTGGCACTGTGGGGGCAATTGTTTACCTGGCACTGTGGGGGCATTTGTATACCTGGCACTGTGGGGGCAATTGGCTGGCACTGTGGGGGCATTTGTATACCTGGCACTGTGGGGGCAATTGTTTACCTGGCACTGTGGGGGCATTTGTATACCTGGCACTGTGGGGGCAATTGGCTGGCACTGTGGGGGCATTTGTATACCTGGCACTGTTGGGGCATTTGTATACCTGGCACTGTGGGGCATTTGTGGATCTGGCTCTGTGGGGGCATTTGTGGATCTGGCACTGTGGGGGCATTTGTATACCTGGCACTGTGGGGCATTTGTATACCTGGCACTATGGGGGCATTTGTATACCTGGCACTGTGGGGGCAATTGTGGATCTGGCACTGCACTATTGGGGACATATGTCTATGTGTCACGTCCCATTTTAATTGGCCACACCAATATTTTTGGCGCGCGCACACAGTACCTCTATGGGACACTCTGTCTGATTGGTCGCCACTTAGCCCCGCCGGGAGTGCACACAGGTGCTCTCATTCTAGTGAATGGGGCGCGTGCGTGTCCACGCCCCTTTTCTGGAGCGTGCGCGCTTAGTTACAACCTTTATTTTTCCATACCCCCCACTTCAACATTTCCACTTCAACCAATGGTTGTGTGTATTTTAATACAGAATGATGTACACTTGTATGTTGTTATAATATTAATTTATATTTGTAAGAGCATAGACTAAGAAGTAGGAGGAGTCGGGAATAGTAAGGGGAGGAGTCAGATGCTGACACCGAGGTGGGCCTGTGTGCTTCAAAAATGCCAGGGCCTATTTTTGGTCCCAGTCCGGCCCTGGCCTTATTTACTGTTATGCCCCATAGTAGTGCCCTAGTTTCTTTTATGAGTCGCATTAGTGCTTATGTTCACCCTATGTCACATTTCAGAGCTGCCAGTACACATTATGCCGCACAGTGCCCCCAATTCACATTATTATATATAGTGCTTCCCGTTCATATTGTGCCTCATAACAGTGCCCTGGTTCATGTTACAGTATATAAAATTAAAATGCCCTCCAGTTCATTTTATACCACACTACAATGAGCAGGTCCAGGGGCATACCTAGATGTATTCCAAGCCCCATGGAAAAAGTTTAAAAGGACCCCTATGTACCACCCAATGGCGAAAAATGTATGTAACACTTGTAACTTTGACAGGGAAGGTGGGCCCCTCTCCGCTCTGGGCCCCATAGCAGCTGCACTGTCTTCACCTATGGTAGCTGTATCGGCTGCAGTCCATAGAAGCCTGGGTTAGCTCATGTGCATGCAAGCCGCCACTTAACTGTGCCTGTGCCGATCACTTTGAGGGGATTGCAGCCTGGTCTGGCATTCCCGGAGGAAGGAAACACCTCCCAATGGGACTGACTGTACTGGGCTTGACTGACAGGTAGGAAATCTAATAGAAGTCATCACTGCCAGTCAGGGCCGGCGCCACCATTAGGCAGCTTTAGGCAGCTGCCCATGGGCGTCAGCCACTGGAGGGCAGCTCCACGTGCTGCAGACGAATGCTTCTTCTATTATTAGCTGTGCTCCTCGTCTTCCTTAAGAGACCATTAGCAGGGATGTCGCGGCCGCCCATCAGTTAATAGCCGGAACTGACAGCGTGAGTCAGTGTGTGCCATCAGCTCTACCACAGTTAAAGTAAGCTGGCTCTAGTTACAAATAGCACTCCTCCGTCTGCAATCCTCCCCGAGCCCCCCGCCCGCCCCCCAAACCCGCAATAGCCTTCAGCATTTCCCGCCCCACACCACAATAGTATCCTCCTCTTATATTCAGCCTCTCCCCCCTACAATTGCATGCCGCATATTCTCTCCCTTCATGACCACCCCCACGCTGAGCAAAGTGACCCAGCTGTCTACTTAAGCTTTTGCGATTTCCCCCGCAATTTCTCTCCCTCTACCCTTCAGGAACACCCACCCACGCTGCCATGTGCTGTTGCCACGGCTCAAAGCCGCAGATCCGAATGACTGGGAGCCGCTGCTGCCGGCGCATATGACTGGGACCCGCTGCTGCCTGTGCAAATGACGGGGAGCTGCTGCTGCCAGCGCCACTGATGGGGACCTGCTGCCGCCAATGATGGGGACCCGCTGCTATCGAAGGTGCAAAGTGCAAAGAGGGAGGGGATGCCTGGTCACATGTTAGCAAGGTGCCACCTGTACAAGGTTAGGGGATGCCTGTCTCAACCCATTACCCTGCCCCCCCCTTTTCTATCTCTCGCTCTCTCTGTCTCCTCCCCCCTCTCTTCTCCTTTCTTTCTGTGTGTCTCCCCCCTTCTCTCTCACGCTCATTGTCTCCTCCTTCTCTCCCTCTCTCTCTCTGTCCCTCCCTCTGACTCCCCCCTTCTCTCCCTCTCTCTGTCCCTCCCTCTGTCTCCCCCTTCTCTCTCTCTGTCTCCCCCCTTCATTCACTCTGTCTCCCCCTTCTCTGTGTCTCCCCCCTCTCCCCTTCTCTCTCTGTATCCCCCTTCTCTTTCTCTATCTCTTCGAATCCCCTGTTTCTCTCCGTGTGGGTCTCCCCCTTCTCTCTCCGTGTGGGTCTCCCCTTTCTCTCTCCTTGTGGGTCTCCCCCTTCTCTCTCCTTGTGGGTCTCCCCCTTCTCTCCCCTTGTGGGTCTCCCCCTTCTCTCTCCTTGTGGGTCTCCCCCTTCTCTCCCCGTGTGGGTCTCCTCCTTCTCTCCCTGTGTGGGTCTCCCCCTTCTCTCCCCGTGTGGATCTCCCCCTTATCTCTTTGTGTGTGTCTCCCCACTTCTCTCTCTCTATGTATCCCCCTTCTCTGTCTCTCTCTGTCTATCCCCCTTCTTTCTCATCACCCCTCTCTACCCCTTTCTATCTCTACCACTTCTCCCCATCTCTTTTTCCCACTAGTCCCTCTTCTCTGTGTCTCCCCCTTCTTTCTCTCCATGTCTCCCCCTTCTTTCTTTCTCTCTGTGTCTCTCCCTTCTCGCTCTCTCCTCTCCCTCTCACCCTCTCTCTCTGTGTCTTCCCCTTCTCTCTCTCTCCCCCTAATCTCTGTCTCTCCCTTCTCCCTCTGTGTCTCCTCCCATTCTCTCTGTCCCCCATTTCTCTCTCCTTCTTTCCCTCTCATCACCTCTCTGTCTACCCCTTCCTATCTCTAGCACTTCTCCCCCTCTCTCTGTTTCCCTCTTCTCCCTATTCTCTCCCTGTGTGTCTCCCCACGTCTCTATATATGTATCCCCGTTCTTTCTTTCTTTCTTTCTTTCTTTCTTTCTTTCTTTCTTTCTTTCTTTCTTTCTTTCTTTCTTTCTTTCTTTCTTTCTTTCTTTCTTTCTTTCTTTCTTTCTGTATCCCCCTTCTCTCTCTCTTCCCTCTGTCTCGCATCACCCCTCTCTCCCCCTTTCTATCTCTACCACTCCCCCCCCCGTCTCCCACTTCTCCCTCTCCTCTGCCTTCACCTTCTCTCTCTCTCTCTCTCTCTCTCCATGTTTCCCCCCTTTCTCTATCGTCCTAAGTGGATGCTGGGGTTCCTGAAAGGACCATGGGGAATAGCGGCTCCGCAGGAGACAGGGCACAAAAAAGTAAAGCTTTACTAGGTCAGGTGGTGTGCACTGGCTCCTCCCCCTATGACCCTCCTCCAGACTCCAGTTAGATTTTGTGCCCGAACGAGAAGGGTGCAATCTAGGTGGCTCTCCTAAAGAGCTGCTTAGAGAAAGTTTAGTTTAGGTTTTTTTCTTTACAGTGAGTCCTGCTGGCAACAGGATCACTGCAACGTGGGACTTAGGGGGAAAGTAGTAAACTCACCTGCATGCAGAGTGGATTTGCTGCTTGGCTACTGGACACCATTAGCTCCAGAGGGATCGAACACAGGCCCAGCCGTGGAGTCCGGTCCCGGAGCCGCGCCGCCGACCCCCTTGCAGATGCTGAAGCGTGAAGAGGTCCGGAAACCGGCGGCTGAAGACTCCTCAGTCTTCATAAGGTAGCGCACAGCACTGCAGCTGTGCGCCATTTTCCTCTCAGCACACTTCACTGGGCAGTCACTGAGGGTGCAGAGCGCTGGGGGGGGGGCGCTCTGAGAGGCAAATATAAACCTTATACAAGGCTAAAAATACCTCACATATAGCCCATAGGGGCTATATGGAGATATTTAACCCCTGCCTGACTGGAAAAATAGCGGGAGAAGAACCCGCCGAAAAAGGGGCGGGGCCTATCTCCTCAGCACACGGCGCCATTTTCTGTCACAGCTCCGCTGGTCAGAACGGCTCCCAGGTCTCTCCCCTGCACTGCACTACAGAAACAGGGTAAAACAGAGAGGGGGGGCACATTAATGGCTATATATATATATATTAAAGCAGCTATAAGGGAGCACTTAATATAAGGATATCCCTTGTATATATAGCGCTTTGTGGTGTGTGCTGGCAGACTCTCCCTCTGTCTCCCCAAAAGGGCTAGTGGGTCCTGTCTTCATTAGAGCATTCCCTGTGAGTTTGCGGTGTGTGTCGGTACGTGGTGTCGACATGTATGAGGACGATATTGGTGTGGAGGCGGAGCAATTGCCAAATATGCAGATGTCACCCCCCAGGGGGTCGACACCAGAATGGATGCCTTTATTTGTGGAATTACGTGATGGTTTATCTTCCCTTAAACAGTCAGTTGAGGACATGAGGCGGCCGGACAATCAATTAATGCCTGTCCAGGCGCCTCAAACACCGTCAGGGGCTGTAAAACGCCCTTTGCCTCAGTCGGTCGACACAGACCCAGACACGGGCACTGATTCCAGTGACGACGGTAGAAATTCAAACGTATTTTCCAGTAGGGCCACACGTTATATGATTTTGGCAATGAAGGAGACGTTACATTTAGCTGATACTACAGATACCGTAAAACAGGGTATTATGTATGGTGTGAAAAAACTACAAACAGTTTTTCCTGAATCAGAAGAATTAAATGACGTGTGTGATGAAGCGTGGGTTGCTCCTGATAAAAAGTTGATAATTTCAAAAAAGTTATTGGCATTATACCCTTTCCCGCCAGAGGTTAGGGCGCGCTGGGAAACACCCCCTAAGGTGGACAAGGCGCTCACACGCTTATCCAAACAAGTGGCGTTACCCTCTCCTGAGACGGCCGCACTTAAGGATCCATCAGATAGAAAGATGGAAGTTATTCAAAAGAATATATACACACATGCAGGTGTTATACTACGACCAGCTATAGCAACTGCCTGGATGTGCAGTGCTGGAGTAGTTTGGTCAGAATCCCTGATTGAAAATATTGATACCCTAGATAGGGACAATGTTTTACTGTCGTTAGAACAAATAAAGGATGCATTTATCTATATGCGTGATGCACAGAGGGATATTTGCACACTGGCATCTCGGGTGAGTGCTATGTCCATTTCAGCCAGAAGAGCCTTATGGACACGACAGTGGACAGGCGATGCGGATTCAAAACGTCACATGGAGGTTTTGCCGTATAAAGGGGAGGAGTTATTTGGAGTTGGTCTATCAGACTTGGTGGCCACGGCTACTGCCGGGAAATCCACTTTTTTACCTCAAGTCACTCCCCAACAGAGAAAGGCACCGACTTTTCAACCGCAGCCTTTTCGCTCCTACAAAAATAAGAGAGCAAAGGGCTTGTCGTACCTGCCACGAGGCAGAGGAAGAGGGAAGAGACACCAACAGGCAGCTCCTTCCCAGGAACAGAAGCCCTCCCCGGCTCCTGCAAAAACCTCAGCATGACGCTGGGGCCTCTCAAGCGGACTCGGGGACAGTGGGGGGCCGTCTCAAAAATTACAGCGCGCAGTGGGCTCACTCGCAGGTAGACCCCTGGATCCTGCAGATAATATCTCAGGGGTACAGGTTGGAATTAGAGACGGATCCTCCTCATCGTTTCCTGAAGTCTGCCTTACCAACCGTCTCTTCCGAAAGGGAGAGGGTGTTGGAAGCCATTCACAAGCTGTACGCTCAGCAGGTGATAGTCAAAGTACCCCTATTACAACAAGGAAAGGGGTATTATTCCACTCTATTTGTGGTACCGAAGCCGGATGGCTCGGTAAGGCCTATTCTAAATCTGAAGTCCTTGAACCTCTACATAAAAAAGTTCAAGTTCAAGATGGAGTCACTCAGAGCAGTGATAGCGAACCTGGAAGAAGGGGACTTTATGGTATCCTTGGACATCAAGGATGCGTATCTACACGTTCCGATTTACCCCGCACACCAGGGGTACCTCAGGTTCATTGTTCAAAACTGTCACTATCAGTTTCAGACGCTGCCGTTCGGATTGTCCACGGCGCCTCGGGTCTTTACCAAGGTAATGGCCGAGATGATGATTCTTCTTCGAAGAAAAGGCGTATTAGTTATCCCATACTTGGACGATCTCCTAATAAGGGCAAGGTCCAGAGAACAGCTGGAGACAGCTTTAGCACTATCTCAAGAGGTGCTAAGACAACACGGGTGGATTCTGAATATTCCAAAATCCCATTTAATCCCGACAACTCGTCTGCTGTTCCTAGGAATGATTCTGGACACGGTTCAGAAAAAGGTTTTCCTTCCAGAGGAAAAAGCCAAGGAGTTATCCGATCTGGTCAGGAACCTCCTAAAACCAGGAAAAGTGTCAGTACATCAATGCACAAGAGTCCTGGGAAAAATGGTGGCTTCTTACGAAGCAATTCCATTCGGCAGATTCCATGCAAGAATATTCCAAAGGGATCTGTTGGACAAATGGTCAGGGTCGCATCTGCAGATGCACCTGCGAATAACCCTGTCACCAAAGACAAGGGTGTCACTTCTGTGGTGGTTGCAGAAGGCTCACCTATTAGAAGGCCGCAGATTCGGCATTCAGGATTGGATCCTGGTGACCACGGACGCCAGCCTGAGAGGCTGGGGAGCAGTCACACAAGGAAGAAACTTCCAGGGAGTATGGACGAGTCTGGAAAAGTCTCTTCACATAAACATTCTGGAACTAAGAGCAATCTACAATGCTCTAAGCCAGGCGGAACTTCTCCTGCAAGGAAAGCCGGTGTTGATTCAGTCGGACAACATCACGGCGGTCGCCCATGTAAACAGGCAGGGCGGCACAAGAAGCAGGAGTGCAATGGCAGAAGCTGCCAAGATTCTTCGCTGGGCGGAGAATCACGTGATAGCACTGTCAGCAGTGTTCATCCCGGGCGTGGACAACTGGGAAGCAGACTTCCTCAGCAGACACGATCTTCATCCGGGAGAGTGGGGTCTACATCCAGAAGTCTTCAACATGTTAATAGACCGTTGGGAAAGACCAATTGTAGACATGATGGCGTCTCGCCTCAACAAGAAACTGGACAAATATTGCGCCAGGTCAAGAGATCCACAGGCAATAGCTGTGGACGCACTGGTAACTCCTTGGGTGTACCAGTCAGTGTATGTGTTTCCTCCTCTGCCGCTCATACCAAAGGTATTGAAGATCATACGGCAAAGAAGAGTAAGAACAATACTAGTGGTTCCGGATTGGCCGAGAAGGACTTGGTATCCGGAACTTCAAGAGATGCTCACGGACGAACCGTGGCCTCTACCTCTGAGAAGGGACCTGCTACAGCAGGGTCCCTGTCTTTTTCAAGACTTACCGCGGCTGCGTTTGACGGCATGGCGGTTGAACGCCAGATCCTAAAAGGGAAAGGCATTCCAGAAGAAGTCATTCCTACCTTGATTAAGGCACGGAAGGAAGTCACCGTGAAACATTATCACCGCATTTGGCGAAAATATGTAGCGTGGTGCGAGGATCGGAAGGTTCCGACGGAGGAATTCCAACTGGGTCGTTTCCTACATTTCCTGCAATCAGGATTATCTATGGGTCTCAAATTGGGATCCATTAAGGTTCAAATTTCGGCCCTGTCAATATTCTTCCAAAAAGAATTGGCCTCTGTCCCTGAGGTCCAGACTTTTGTCAAGGGAGTACTGCATATACAGCCTCCTGTGGTGCCTCCGGTGGCACCGTGGGATCTAAATGTAGTTTTAGATTTCCTCAAATCCCATTGGTTTGAACCATTGAAAAAGGTGGATTTGAAATATCTCACATTGAAAGTGACTATGTTACTAGCCCTGGCCTCTGCCAGGAGAGTATCTGAATTGGCGGCTTTATCTTATAAAAGTCCTTATCTAATCTTCCATTCGGATAGGGCAGAACTGCGGACTCGTCCGCATTTTCTCCCTAAAGTGGTATCAGCATTTCATCTGAACCAACCTATTGTGGTGCCTGCGGCCACTAGCGACTTGGAGGACTCCAAGTTGTTGGACGTTGTCAGAGCCTTAAAAATATACATTGCAAGGACGGCTGGAGTCAGAAAATCTGACTCGCTGTTTATATTGTATGCACCCAACAAGTTGGGCGCACCTGCTTCTAAGCAGTCGATTGCTCGTTGGATTTGTAACACAATTCAACTTGCACATTCTGTGGCAGGCCTGCCACAGCCTAAAACTGTAAAAGCCCACTCCACAAGGAAGGTGGGCTCATCTTGGGCGGCTGCCCGAGGGGTCTCGGCATTACAACTCTGCCGAGCAGCTACGTGGTCGGGGGAGAACACGTTTGTAAAATTTTACAAATTTGATACCCTGGCAAAGGAGGACCTGGAGTTCTCTCATTCGGTGCTGCAGAGTCATCCGCACTCTCCCGCCCGTTTGGGAGCTTTGGTATAATCCCCATGGTCCTTTCAGGAACCCCAGCATCCACTTAGGACGATAGAGAAAATAAGAATTTACTTACCGATAATTCTATTTCTCGGAGTCCGTAGTGGATGCTGGGCGCCCATCCCAAGTGCGGATTGTCTGCAATACTTGTACATAGTTATTGTTAACTAATTCGGGTTATTGTTAAGGAGCCATCTTTAAGAGGCCCTTTCTGTTGTCATACTGTTAACTGGGTTTAGATCACAAGTTGTACGGTGTGATTGGTGTGGCTGGTATGAGTCTTACCCGGGATTCAAAATGCCTCCCTTATTGTGTATGCTCGTCCGGGCACAGTACCTAACTGGAGTCTGGAGGAGGGTCATAGGGGGAGGAGCCAGTGCACACCACCTGACCTAGTAAAGCTTTACTTTTTTGTGCCCTGTCTCCTGCGGAGCCGCTATTCCCCATGGTCCTTTCAGGAACCCCAGCATCCACTACGGACTCCGAGAAATAGAATTATCGGTAAGTAAATTCTTATTTTTTTCTTTCTGTTTCCCCTTTCTCTCTCTCTCCTCTCCCCCTCATCCCTCTCTCACCTCTCTCTGTATCTTCCCCCATCTCTCTCTCTGTCTCCCCTTCTCGGTGTGTCTCATCCCCTTCTCTCTGTCACTCCCACTCTTTCTGTCTCCCCTTTCTCTCTCCCTCTCACCTCCTCTCTGTCTCCCTCTGTCTCTCTCTCTGTATCTCCCCCTTTTCTCTCTCTGTCTCCCCCTTCTTTCTCTCTGCCTACCCCTTCTCCCTTTGTGTCTCCCCCTTCACTCTTTCTGTGTGTCTCTCTCTGTATCTACCCTTTTTCTCTCTCCCACTTCTCCCCCCCCTCTCTCTCTCTCTCCACCCCTTCTTTCTCTCTCTCTATGTCTAACCCCCTTCTCTCTCTGTCTCCCCTTCTCTCCCCCCCATTCTCTCTCTCTCTATCTCACTAATATACAGTAAGTATGGCAGGGAAGGTTAGGGTTAGGCTGTGGGAGGGGGGGTTATGCACTAGGGTGAAGGTTAGGGTTAGACTGCATGAGGAGAGGGTTAGGGAGAGGGTAAAGGGTAGGGTTAGTTTACTTACCAAGACGTGTCAGTATTTTGACCGCCGGCATCCTCACTGTTGGGATCCCATACCCAACCCATAGCGGGGCACATGTAGACATATTCACATACGGACATATAGACACAGGTACATACGGACATACAGGAGCACATTCAGACAAAGGCACATAAAGACATAGCAGAGCACATATAGGTATACTGCAGACACAAAAGGACATACAGAAGCACATACATATATAGACACATACGAACATATAGGAGCACATACAGATATAGGCACATAAAGACATAGCAGAGCACATATAGGCACTACGAGCGCATACGAACATATAGGCGCACATACAGATATAGGCACATAAAGACATAGCAGAGCACATATAGGCACTACGAGTACATACGAACATATAGGAGCACATACAGATATAGGCACATAAAGACATAGCAGAGCACATATAGGCACTACGAGTACATACGGACATAGAGGAGCACATACAGAAATAGAGAAACACATTTGGACATATAGGAGCATATACAGACATAGGCACATAAGGACACCCCTGGATGCCACCCCACAGAACAGGTCGCACCCCCACATCACTAGTCACGCCACCAGAGCACTGGTCACACCCCTGTGCGGGCACACAATAGGCCCTTCAGCAATTTCAGCTCCAGGCCCATGTGGACCTTAATCTGGCACTGGCTACCAACGGGATCAGCGGTTGTGTCCTGTATTAGTGGTCAAGGCCGTATGTGAGCGGGAGAACTCCAGGGGGATCCACAGTGCTCGCTGGTGACAGGCAGGAGTAGCCACATGACGAGCCGTCATCCTCACTAAGCCGCTGCACCCGGGGGTGCCCGGATAGCGACTATCTCCTCTCACCTTGGAATAAGTCCCCAACATTGGGATAGAGTGAGTAACGCCATTGTGCACGGCCTGTTATCATACAATTCTACATGCATTCTACATGCAGTCATTAATGGATCACCTGTGATTACGAACATATTAAGTTGTCTGTGCGGGACTCCCACTCATTGATAATACGATCTTATATTTGCTCAAACCTATCTTTTTACCCCATGCATCAATTTTAACTATTTATTTATTCTGGGACTATAACAGTCTTTAATACACACACTCATGAAATGAACTGTAACATAGTAACATAAACTGAGCCAACATCTTCTGATTGCTACAATTTAGTCCTATTGTTACTCTTCATGTATCCATTAAGCGTTGCTTGCCATATTTAGCATTGTACATCTTTATAGTGTGATTTAAGGAGCATAAATTGTATATAATAAATTGTTGTTATTTTTATAGAACCACTGGCACTGTTGTTTATGATGGCTCTTTAGCGCGACCCTTTTTTACAATTTATTTTGTACAGAGAGTATGTAATTAGATAGGGAGGCATTGAAGGTTATGTGGGTGGGTCCGCAACTTATAAGAACCCGCCTCAATACTTTCACCTGAGAGACTGGTAAGTGTGTGAGTGTGGGTGGGGGGGTGTCATGAAGTTTTGCCTAGGGTGCCGAGAAACCTTGCACCGGCCCTGCTGCCAGTTACTGTGTAGCCAGCGCAGTCACAGACTGCAAATGGCTCACTCCCTGCAGTGGCAGATTTTACTGCGGAGGCTGCAGTACTGCAGCCCATATAGGTAAGATCCGCCACTGATCATGACGTAACATATTCAGGGGCAGGGGCAGCCCAGGTGACACAGAGTGCTGCTCCTACACTGCTTCTATGCTGCAGAACCAGAGGCTCTGGATTAACAAGATCCTATTAAAGACTCAAGTTGATTAGAATCTTTGATTAGTGCATTGGTGATACAGTGTGGGGTGACACTACATTTGTCAGCTTCTTAAGCGCACTTACATTCTGGGACTAATTCAGAGAGCATTAAAGTTGGAAGCAATAGCATTTGCACTGTGTGCATTGCAATAAAAAGGAATTTTTCATATACTTTATACAGTCAAAACTCTGGCGCAAACGTTAGTATGACAGGAAAGGTTCTGCCTCACCTGCCTCATCACACCGCACGTCACTGCCTGGTGCAGGAGATCTGTCTGAAATCAGATGGACCTCTCGAATGCTCAAGTCAGCGTATTCCGCAATCCCGTTTGCACGCCCTTGACACATCCACAGAGCACTTAGCCTATGTGCAGTAGCACCAGGGTGGCTAGACTGGCAAATATCCAGGGCCCCAAAAGTTGAAGTGGGCCCACCCCAAAATCAATCACGAAATAATGTAGACTAAGGTGGTCATTCCGAGTTGATCGCTAGCTCAATTCATTCGCTGTGCAGTGATGAGGCAAAAAACGCCACTTCTGCGCATGCGTATGTGGCGCAATGCGCACGCGCAACGTACTATTACAACGAACGATGTAGTTTCACACAGGTTCTAGCAAAGCTTTTCAGTCACACTGCTGGCTGCAGAGATTGACATGAAGTGGGCGTTTCTGGGTGTCAACTGACCGTTTTCAGGGAGTGTTTGGAAAAATGCAGGCGTGCCATGAAAAACGCAGGCGTGGCTGGCGAACGCAGGGCGTGTTCGTGATGTCAAAACAGGAACTGAACAGTCTGAAGTGATCGCAAGCACTGAGTAGGTTAATAATTGTAGCCGCTCTGCGATCCTTTCGTTCGCACTTCTGGTAAGCTAAAATACACTCCCAGTGGGCGGCGGCATAGCGTTTGCACGGCTGCTAAAAACTGCTAGCGAGTGATCAACTCGGAATGACCACCTAAATACGTTATTTGGCAATTCATTTGTGTGTATATGGTACTATTAAGTTACTATTCAGTTCAATAAGAGTTGAGACTTCTATTAAAACGATTACTGACCCCGGGGATCGACAGTGCCGTGTGTTTCACAGCCATCGCTGCAGTCGGCATGCAGCAGCACTCAGCTTCTCCTTCCTGTATAAGCCCTCGCCCCTAGACTAGAGATGAGCGGGTTCGGTTCCTCGGAAACCGAACCCGCCCGAACTTCAGGGTTTTTTACATGGGTCCGAGCGACTCGGATCTTCCCGCCTTGCTCGGTTAACCCGAGCGCGCCCGAACGTCATCATCCCGCTGTCGGATTCTCGCGAGGCTCGGATTCTATCGCGAGACTCGGATTCTATATAAGGAGCCGCGCGTCGCCGCCATTTTCACACGTGCATTGAGATTGATAGGGAGAGGACGTGGCTGGCGTCCTCTCCGTTTATAGAGAGTGAGACTAGAGTAGAGAGAGACACAGTATTATTTACTTTAGTAATTTTGGGGAGCATTAGGAGGAGTACTACTACTTGCTGAAGTGATAGTGTGACTGTATATCTGACTTGTGGGGGAGACAGTGGGGAGCAGTTAGAGTCTGAGAGCAGGAGTACATATTTTAACGTACAGTGCACACTTTTGCTGGCACTCTGCTGCCAGAGTGCCACACTGCCATTGTGACCACACTGACCACCAGTATATATTGTGATTGTCTGCTTAGGAGTACTACTTGCAAGTTGCTGATAGTGTGACCAGTGACCTGACCACCAGTTTAATTAATCACCACCAGTTTAATATATATATATATATATATATATATATATATATATATATATATATATATATAATATATATATAATTGTATATGTATACCACCTACCCGTGTTTTTTTTTTTTTTTCTTTCTTCTTGATACGTACTACTATAGTAGCTTACTGTAGCAGTCTGCGGTGCTGCTGAGCTGACAGTGTCCAGCAGGTCCGTCATCAGTCATTACATAATAAATATATATACCTGTCCGGCTGCAGTACTAGTGATATTATATATATATATATATATATTAATTTCATCTCATTATCATCCAGTCTATATTAGCAGCAGACACAGTACGGTAGTCCACGGCTGTAGCTACCTCTGTGTCGGCAGTCGCTGGTCCATCCATAATTGTATACCACCTACCCGTGGTTTTTTTTTTCTCTTTCTTCTTGATACATACTACTATAGTAGCTTACTGTAGCAGTCTGCGGTGCTGCTGAGCTGACAGTGTCCAGCAGGTCCGTCATCAGTCATTACATAATAAATATATATACCTGTCCGGCTGCAGTACTAGTGATATTATATATATATATATATATATTAATTTCATCTCATTATCATCCAGTCTATATTAGCAGCAGACACAGTACGGTAGTCCACGGCTGTAGCTACCTCTGTGTCGGCAGTCGCTGGTCCATCCATAATTGTATACCACCTACCCGTGGTTTTTTTTTTTCTTCTTGATACATACTACTATAGTAGCTTACTGTAGCAGTCTGCGGTGCTGCTGAGCTGACAGTGTCCAGCAGGTCCGTCATCAGTCATTACATAATAAATATATATACCTGTCCGGCTGCAGTACTAGTGATATTATATATATATATATATATATATATATATATATTAATTTCATCTCATTATCATCCAGTCTATATTAGCAGCAGACACAGTACGGTAGTCCACGGCTGTAGCTACCTCTGTGTCGGCAGTCGCTGGTCCATCCATAATTGTATACCACCTACCCGTGGTTTTTTTTTTCTCTTTCTTCTTGATACATACTACTATAGTAGCTTACTGTAGCAGTCTGCGGTGCTGCTGAGCTGACAGTGTCCAGCAGGTCCGTCATCAGTCATTACATAATAAATATATATACCTGTCCGGCTGCAGTACTAGTGATATTATATATATATATATTAATTTCATCTCATTATCATCCAGTCTATATTAGCAGCAGACACAGTATGGTAGTCCACGGCTGTAGCTACCTCTGTGTCGGCAGTCGCTGGTCCATCCATAATTGTATACCACCTACCCGTGGTTTTTTCTTTTCTTTCTTCTTGATACATACTACTATAGTAGCTTACTGTAGCAGTCTGCGGTGCTGCTGAGCTGACAGTGTCCAGCAGGTCCGTCATCAGTCATTACATAATAAATATATATACCTGTCCGGCTGCAGTACTAGTGATATTATATATATATATATATATATATATATATATATATTAATTTCATCTCATTATCATCCAGTCTATATTAGCAGCAGACACAGTACGGTAGTCCACGGCTGTAGCTACCTCTGTGTCGGCAGTCGCTGGTCCATCCATAATTGTATACCACCTACCCGTGGTTTTTTTTTTCTCTTTCTTCTTGATACATACTACTATAGTAGCTTACTGTAGCAGTCTGCGGTGCTGCTGAGCTGACAGTGTCCAGCAGGTCCGTCATCAGTCATTACATAATAAATATATATACCTGTCCGGCTGCAGTACTAGTGATATTATATATATATATATATATATATTAATTTCATCTCATTATCATCCAGTCTATATTAGCAGCAGACACAGTACGGTAGTCCACGACTGTAGCTACCTCTGTGTCGGCAGTCGCTGGTCCATCCATAATTGTATACCACCTACCCGTGGTTTTTTTTTTTCTCTTTCTTCTTGATACATACTACTATAGTAGCTTACTGTAGCAGTCTGCGGTGCTGCTGAGCTGACAGTGTCCAGCAGGTCCGTCATCAGTCATTACATAATAAATATATATACCTGTCCGGCTGCAGTACTAGTGATATTATATATATATATATATTAATTTCATCTCATTATCATCCAGTCTATATTAGCAGCAGACACAGTACGGTAGTCCACGGCTGTAGCTGCCTCTGTGTCGGCAGTCGCTCGTCCATCCATAAGTATACTAGTATCCATCCATCTCCATTGTTTACCTGAGGTGCCTATTAAAATATGGAGAACAAAAATGTTGAGGTTCCAAAATTAGGGAAAGATCAAGATCCACTTCCACCTCGTGCTGAAGCTGCTGCCACTAGTCATGGCCGAGACGATGATATGCCAGCAACGTCGTCTGCCAAGGCCGATGCCCAATGTCATAGTACAGAGCATGTAAAATCCAAAACACCAAATATCAGTAAAAAAAGGACTCCAAAATCTAAAATAAAATTGTCGGAGGAGAAGCGTAAACTTGCCAATATGCCATTTACCACACGGAGTGGCAAGGAACGGCTGAGGCCCTGGCCTATGTTCATGGCTAGTGGTTCAGCTTCACATGAGGATGGAAGCACTCAGCCTCTCGCTAGAAAAATGAAAAGACTCAAGCTGGCTAAAGCACCGCAAAGAACTGTGCGTTCTTCGAAATCCCAAATCCACAAGGAGAGTCCAATTGTGACGGTTGCGATGCCTGACCTTCCCAACACTGGACGTGAAGAGCATGCGCCTTCCACCATTTGCACGCCCCCTGCAAGTGCTGGAAGGAGCACCCGCAGTCCAGTTCCTGATAGTCAGATTGAAGATGTCAGTGTTGAAGTACACCAGGATGAGGAGGATATGGGTGTTGCTGGCGCTGGGGAGGAAATTGACAAGGAGGATTCTGATGGTGAGGTGGTTTGTTTAAGTCAGGCACCCGGGGAGACACCTGTTGTCCGTGGGAGGAATAGGGCCGTTGACATGCCTGGTGAAAATACCAAAAAAATCAGCTGTTCGGTGTGGAAGTATTTCAACAGAAATGCGGACAACATTTGTCAAGCCGTGTGTTGCCTTTGTCAAGCTGTAATAAGTAGGGGTAAGGACGTTAACCACCTCGGAACATCCTCCCTTATATGTCACCTGCAGCGCATTCATAATAAGTCAGTGACAAGTTCAAAAACTTTGGGAGACAGCGGAAGCAGTCCACTGACCAGTAAATCCCTTCCTCTTGTAACCAAGCTCACGCAAACCACCCCACCAACTCCCTCAGTGTCAATTTCCTCCTTCCCCAGGAATGCCAATAGTCCTGCAGGCCATGTCACTGGCAATTCTGACGAGTCCTCTCCTGCCTGGGATTCCTCCGATGCATCCTTGCGTGTAACGCCTACTGCTGCTGGCGCTGCTGTTGTTGCTGCTGGGAGTCGATGGTCATCCCAGAGGGGAAGTCGTAAGCCCACTTTTACTACTTCCACCAAGCAATTGACTGTCCAACAGTCCTTTGCGAGGAAGATGAAATATCACAGCAGTCATCCTGTTGCAAAGCGGATAACTGAGGCCTTGACAACTATGTTGGTGTTAGACGTGCGTCCGGTATCCGCCGTTAGTTCACAGGGAACTAGACAATTTCTTGAGGTAGTGTGCCCCCGTTACCAAATACCATCTAGGTTCCACTTCTCTAGGCAGGCGATACCGAGAATGTACACGGACGTCAGAAAAAGACTCACCAGTGTCCTAAAAAATGCAGTGGTACCCAATGTCCACTTAACCACGGACATGTGGACAAGTGGAGCAGGGCAGGGTCAGGACTATATGACTGTGACAGCCCACTGGGTAGATGTATGGACTCCCGCCGCAAGAACAGCAGCGGCGGCACCAGTAGCAGCATCTCGCAAACGCCAACTCTTTCCTAGGCAGGCTACGCTTTGTATCACCGGTTTCCAGAATACGCACACAGCTGAAAACCTCTTACGGCAACTGAGGAAGATCATCGCGGAATGGCTTACCCCAATTGGACTCTCCTGTGGATTTGTGGCATCGGACAACGCCAGCAATATTGTGTGTGCATTAAATATGGGCAAATTCCAGCACGTCCCATGTTTTGCACATACCTTGAATTTGGTGGTGCAGAATTTTTAAAAAAATGACAGGGGCGTGCAAGAGATGCTGTCGGTGGCCAGAAGAATTGCGGGACACTTTCGGCGTACAGGCACCACGTACAGAAGACTGGAGCACCACCAAAAACGCCTGAACCTGCCCTGCCATCATCTGAAGCAAGAAGTGGTAACGAGGTGGAATTCAACCCTCTATATTCTTCAGAGGTTGGAGGAGCAGCAAAAGGCCATTCAAGCCTATACAATTGAGAACGATATAGGAGGTGGAATGTACCTGTCTCAAGCGCAGTGGAGAATGATTTCAACGTTGTGCAAGGTTCTGCAACCTTTTGAACTTGCCACACGTGAAGTCAGTTCAGACACTGCCAGCCTGAGTCAGGTCATTCCCCTCATCAGGCTTTTGCAGAAGAAGCTGGAGGCATTGAAGGAGGAGCTAAAAGGGAGCGATTCCGCTAGGCATGTGGGACTTGTGGATGGAGCCCTTAATTCGCTTAACAAGGATTCACGGGTGGTCAATCTGTTGAAATCAGAGCACTACATTTTGGCCACCGTGCTCGATCCTAGATTTAAAACCTACCTTGGATCTCTCTTTCCGGCAGACACAAGTCTGCTGGGGTTCAAAGACCTGCTGGTGACAAAATTGTCAAGTCAAGCGGAACGCGACCTGTCAACATCTCCTCCTTCACATTCTCCCGCAACTGGGGGTGCGAGGAAAAGGCTCAGAATTCCGAGCCCACCCGCTGGCGGTGATGCAGGGCAGTCTGGAGCGACTGCTGATGCTGACATCTGGTCCGGACTGAAGGACCTGACAACGATTACGGACATGTCGTCTACTGTCACTGCATATGATTCTCTCACCATTGAAAGAATGGTGGAGGATTATATGAGTGACCGCATCCAAGTAGGCACGTCAGACAGTCCGTACTTATACTGGCAGGAAAAAGAGGCAATTTGGAGGCCCTTGCACAAACTGGCTTTATTCTACCTAAGTTGCCCTCCCACAAGTGTGTACTCCGAAAGAGTGTTTAGTGCCGCCGCTCACCTTGTCAGCAATCGGCGTACGAGGTTACTTCCAGAAAATGTGGAGAAGATGATGTTCATTAAAATGAATTATAATCAATTCCTCCGTGGAGACATTGACCAGCAGCAATTGCCTCCACAAAGTACACAGGGAGCTGAGATGGTGGATTCCAGTGGGGACGAATTGATAATCTGTGAGGAGCGGGATGTACACAGTGATATATCGGAGGATGATGATGAGGTGGACATCTTGCCTCTGTAGAGCCAGTTTGTGCAAGGAGAGATTAATTGCTTCTTTTTCGGTGGGGGTCCAAACCAACCTGTCATTTCAGTCACAGTCGTGTGGCAGACCCTGTCACTGAAATGATGGGCTGGTTAAAGTGTGCATGTCCTGTTTATACAACATAAGGGTGGGTGGGAGGGCCCAAGGACAATTCCATCTTGCACCTCTTTTTTTCTTTCATTTTTATTTGCGTCATGTGCTGTTTGGGGAGTGTTTTTTGGAAGGGCCATCCTGCGTGACACTGCAGTGCCACTCCTAGATGGGCCAGGTGTTTGTGTCGGCCACTAGGGTCGCTTAGCTTACTCACACAGCTACCTCATTGCGCCTCTTTTTTTCTTCTTTGCGTCATGTGCTGTTTGGGGAGTGTTTTTTGGAAGGGCCATCCTGCGTGACACTGCAGTGCCACTCCTAGATGGGCCAGGTGTTTGTGTCGGCCACTAGGGTCGCTTATCTTACTCACACAGCTACCTCATTGCGCCTCTTTTTTTCTTCTTTGCGTCATGTGCTGTTTGGGGAGTGTTTTTTGGAAGGGCCATCCTGCGTGACACTGCAGTGCCACTCCTAGATGGGCCAGGTGTTTGTGTCGGCCACTAGAGTCGCTTATCTTACTCACACAGCTACCTCATTGCGCCTCTTTTTTTCTTCTTTGCGTCATGTGCTGTTTGGGGAGTGTTTTTTGGAAGGGCCATCCTGCGTGACACTGCAGTGCCACTCCTAGATGGGCCAGGTGTTTGTGTCGGCCACTAGGGTCGCTTAGCTTACTCACACAGCTACCTCATTGCGCCTCTTTTTTTCTTCTTTGCGTCATGTGCTGTTTGGGGAGTGTTTTTTGGAAGGGCCATCCTGCGTGACACTGCAGTGCCACTCCTAGATGGGCCAGGTGTTTGTGTCGGCCACTAGGGTCGCTTAGCTTAGTCATCCAGCGACCTCGGTGCAAATTTTAGGACTAAAAATAATATTGTGAGGTGTGAGGTGTTCAGAATAGACTGAAAATGAGTGGAAATTATGGTTTTTGAGGTTAATAATACTTTGGGATCAAAATGACCCCCAAATTCTATGATTTAAGCTGTTTTTTAGTGTTTTTTTAAAAAAACACCCGAATCCAAAACACACCCGAATCCGACAAAAAAAATTCGGTGAGGTTTTGCCAAAACGCGGTCGAACCCAAAACACGGCCACGGAACCGAACACAAAACCCGAAAAATTTCAAGTGAACATCTCTACCCTAGACTCCTGTGCAACCAATGGGAATCTGGGGGCAGGCTTACTCAGGAAGGAGAACTGAAGCTGCATGATTACTGAAGAAATAAATGGAGGCAATTTGATTGGTCAGACCATGGAGGCTTCTGTTCTATAACCAATCATTATGCTCCCATTCATTCCTATGGTAGTACAATAATGCCATGTCATTAGCAACGGACTCCTTATGGAAGCAATATAGCGTTGTTTGTCAGGTTTTTTTGTTTTACCAACTAAACGTGATGTCTACATGGGTGTTCGGACACCACTTAGGTCGACAACCATTAAGTTGACACCCATTGGTCGACAGTGAATAGGTCGACACAAGAAATGGGCCGACACCACCATTAGGTCGACATGAACAAGGTCAACATGCAAAAAAGTTGACAAGTTTTTTAAAAAAAATTTTTTTGAACTTTTTCATACTTTACGATCCACGTGGACTACAATTGGGAACGGTAACCTGTGCCGAGTGCAGCGGTAGCAGTGCGAGGCACCTTGCCCGAAGCACGGCCACTTTACGAAGAAAACAACCCCTAAAAAACATTAAAAACCCATGTCGACCTTTTTCCATGTCAACCTTGTTCATGTCGGCCTAATGGCCGCGTCTACCTATTTTTAGTGTCGACCTAGCCACTGTCGACCAATAGGTGTCGACCTAATGGGTTTCGACCTAGACACTGTGGACCCTGAGTCCCATACCCGTCTACATGATAGAGGACCTTTCCCATAGAATATGTAATACATTTTATATTTCGGTGTGTGTGTCTCCAGCCTTTATTATAATATTCTCTTTACAGGTACACTACATGTGCCAGTGGGCCTTACCTGAAAGGGCACACTGACACTTGTGGTTCTCCAAAAGCCAATGTGCCCTGGAAGCACTAAAAATGTAACATGACAATGCTAGCTGGGACCTATAGTGCACCATACTCACAGCCTCTCAGGTGTAGGGAACAGATCTAGTGCTATCAGCACACTGCGGATGGGGGACATTTTTTAGGAGGACCTGTCCTGACTGGCATAAGGGTGGTTGTCACGTCGACATGAAGACCCTATGTTGATAGCTCCACCCTCCTATAGTACCACCAGACGTGGCTGGGAAAACTGGGGGGGATCCCTTGCCATTTATCCCCACACCCCTCAATTCTCCACTACCAGCCTACGCTTTAAGGACTAGGGCTAATTATCTTTTTTTTTGGGCGGAGGGGATCCACACCATTTAAAAAAATAAAACATCTTGTGACTTCCCACTTTTTATATAGAAAACAAATTATGGTCCTAGCGATCTCTGCAATGCTCGTATACTGCGACAGATTTGCAGCAGGATAGAGGTTTAGAAAACCCTTTATCAATCCATAGCAATGCCCATCCGTTGCAAGCCTGACGGTTAATAAACTTACAGTACTCCCCAGTTTTAGAATCTGTACAGTAGGTAAATTTTTTCCAACTTTATATTATTACCCTTATTCTGTAAAGGTTTTTCTAAGATAGGAAGTTATCAGCTATTCATTAGTTTGTGTAAATTAATACCTATTTTTTTCTTTTTTTTCTTTACAAATCAAGGAAATTACGTTGGTGAAATAGGACGTCAACAGTAGATGTTTAAACTAGGAATGAATGAACAGACCTTCTGCATTTACTGCGATCTCTCGGTGACCAAATGTATGTTTATCCATGTGTTTTTACTTTTGGTGCTGTCCACAAATTATCATAACGTACTTTAGTTTTTGATGATGTCACGGTCAACTCATGACCACCTTGTAAAACATTATAAAAATTAAGCAAACATTATGCCTTGAACATGTAATTTTTCACTAAACAGTCTATAAGTAAATATTTACTGCATTGCTTGATAAAATAGAATGAAAATAAATGACACCATGGGACCTACTGTATCACGGATATTTTATTAAATTTTCTACAGACTGTAAAGAGTACAGTATATGAGACACATCTGCCCTTATACCCCACTATCTGTGATGCCCGACGTTGCTTTGCTTTAATTTATTTATTTTTATTAGCACATAATAGGTGTTGGTATACTGTAGGTGCCAGTGTGATGGTGGTCAGTCCACATGACGGATAACTTAACCAGGCTTCGGTTTATTAACCAGGTAGTGTTTCCCTGCGTTTTGTATAATTATAACACTGACAGTTACTGAGGTGTGTTATGAGATTATCAATACAAATATTACATTGTACCTCTGCCCATCAAACCCATGTGACCACCTCCTCTCACCCTGCCCAGCCACCCCACCTGTCCCCGCCGCCTATCATCCAGCCTAGTCAACCCACCTGTCTTCGCCACCTCTCACCCTGTCCAGCCACCAGTAGCGGATCTTGCTACGGGCACACAGGATGACGCCGCGGAGGGCGCCGCGCCATGGCAAGATCCGCTACTGTTGGTCAGTGCTCCCCGGTGCTGTGCGGCGCTGTGAAGGAAACTAGATGGGTAGACGCTACCCGTCTAGTTTCCCTTCGTGCAGAGGACCTTTGCTGTGCGGTGCGCGATGACATCATCGCACACCGCACAGCATTGTGGGACTTGCACATAGATGCTAGGGGTCATAATTGACCTCTAGTGTCTATACTGTGCTATGGAAGAGACGACATATCTCCCACAGATCCGAGGAGCGGCGCGGTGGAGGTCAGCAGCGGTCGGGATCATGAGCGGGGATAGTAAGTATTAATTATTATTATTATTTTTTTTTAAGCGGCGCTACTCTACAGGGGGCACAAATGGCGGCACAACTCTACAGGGGGCACAAATGGGGGCACAACTCTACAGGGGACATAACTGACCACGCCCATGTATGAAGCCATGCCCCTATATTTGCCCGGGGTGCCACAAGGGCTAGAACCAGCCCTGCCAGCCACCCCACCTGTCATCCCTGCCACCTCTCAACATGGTCAGCCACTCCAGTTGTCATCCAAGCCGCCTGTCCCCATGCCTAGCCATCCCAACAGTCATGCTCTCCGCCTGTCAGCCTGCCCAGCGACACCACATGTGCCCACCTCCTCTCACCCTTCCCAGCCACCCAACCTCACCCTGCCGCCTATCATCAAGCCTTGCCAACCCACCTGTCTCTGCCACCTCTTATGCAAGAGAAAAGAGGGAAAAAGAATGTCTCTTTGTTGGCGCACAAAAAATGATTAAAAATTAACCTTTAATAAATCCATTAAAATTGTCCAGACACGAAATAAAACAGTACAATACACCATGTGATACACTTATCATAAACCGTGAATAAAATAAAAATGTTGAAAGCCAAGGCTCGCTACCTGTGTCGTGTCTTTATTAATCCAGTTTGAATATATCTTAACGGGCTACAATCTGTTTATATAATTCACTATTCAAATAGTTTTCACTGAATCTGAATAGTGAATTGTATAAACGGATTGTAGCCCATTAAGATATATTCAAACTGGATTAATAAAGACACGACACAGGTAGCGAGCTTTGGCTTTCAACATTTTTATTTTATTCACGGTTTATGATAAGTGTATCACATGGTGTATTGTACTGTTTTATTTCGTTTCTGGACAATTTTAATGGATTTATTAAAGGTTAATTTTTAATCATTTTTTGTGCGCCAACAAAGAGACATTCTTTTTCCCTCTTTTCTCTTGCATAATCTAACTGGTCTCTGGTGGCACCCCCGAATGTCCAGTGAAAAACTCATAATCCACTGACGGACATTAGTCGGGGTTTCCCCCTTTTCCAAATATTAAAATAAAATATTCAGCTGGTGCAGAACATATCCTTTTCCCCATTCCCTTTATGCTTTGCCACCTCTTACCCTGTCCAGCCACCCCACCTGTAATCCCTGCCACCTCTCAACCTGGCCTGCCACTCCAGTTGTCATCCACGCTGCCTGTCCTCCTGCCCAGCCATCTCACCAGTCATGCTCTCTGCCTGTCACCCTGCCCAGCCAACCTACCTGTAACCTACACCTTTCATCCTACCCAGACATCCCACTTGTACTGTCAGCCGCTCACCTAGCCAACACACCTGTCCTCACTGCCTGTAACCATGCCCAGCCAAACCACCAGTCCCCGCAGCCTTTAACCCTGCACAGCCACCCCTGTCCCCATATCCTCTCACCCTGTCCAGCCACCCCACCTGTCCCTGCTGCCTATCACCCTGCCCAACCAACACATCTGTCCCTGCCTCTCACCCTGTCCAGCAAACCAAATGGGTGGTCTTCAGTTTGCCGGCTGTCGGGATCCCGGCGCACAGTATACCGGCGCCGGAATCCCGACAGCCGGCATGCCGCCACTTTTTCTCCCTCTTGGGGGTCCACGACCCCCCTGGAGGGAGAATAAATAACGTAGCCGCAGAGAGCCCGCAAGGGGCTCATTTGCGCTCGCCCAGCTGTCAGTATGCCGGTGGTCGGAATTCCGGCGCCGGTATGCTGGCCGCCGGGAGCCCGGCCACTGCAAATGCTACTACACCCAACCAAACAGTCCCTGCAGCCTCTCATCCTGCCAAGCAACCCCACCTGTCCGTTTCACCTCTCACCCTGCCCAGCCACCCCACCTGTCCCGACACCTCTCACCTACCCAGCCACCCCACTTGGCCTTGCCGCCACCCAGACACCTCACCTGTCCTCGCCGCCTATCACTCTGCCCAATCAACTCCTGTCCCTGCCACTTTTCTCCCTGCTCAGGCACCCCACCTGTCATCCCTTCTGCCTCTCATCCCTACCAGAGCCTCTCACCCTGTTCCGTCCACCTCTCACCCTGCAAAGCCACCCCACCTGTCCCTGCCACCTCTCACCCTGTTAGTGCTGCATCTCAACCTGTCCAGCCACCTCACCAGTCCCCGACGCCTATCATCTGCCCAGCTAACACACCTGTCCCTTTCACCTCTCACCCTGCCCAGAAAAACAATGTGTCCCTGCTGCCTCTCATCCTGCCAAGCCACCCCACCTGTCCCATCCACCTCTCACCTTGAAAAGCATCCCCACCTGTCCCCACCACCTCTCACCCTACTCAGTCACCCCACCTATTATTGCTGCATCTCAACCTGACCTGCCACCCCACCTGTCCCAGACGTCTATGACTCTGCCTAGCCAACACACCTGTCCCTTTCACCTCTCACCCTGCCCATCAAACCCACGTGTCCCTGCTGCCTCTTACCCTGCCAAGCCACCCACCTTTCTCCGCCGGCTCTCACCCTGCCCAGCCGCCCCACCTGTCCCCGTTGCCTTTCACCTTGCCCAGCCAACAAACCTGTCCATTTTGCCTCTCACCCTGCTCACCTCTACCCATCTGTCCCTGCTGCCTCTCATCCTGCCCAGCCACCCCACCTGTCATCACCCCTTGACATCCACTCCACCTGTTCCTGCAACATCACAATTTGACCTGCCACCCCATCTGTCGCATTCGCCTCTCACCCTGCACAGCAAACCCACCTAATCCTGCTGACTCTAAACCTACCCAGGCACCCCACCTGTTCCCGCCACCTAAAACCCTGCCCAGCCACCCCACCTGTCCCCGTCATCTCTAACTCTGCCCAGCCACCCCACCTGTTCCTGCCACCTCTTACCCTGCCCAGCAAACCCACCTATCCCTGCTTTATCTCATCCTACCCAGCCACCACACCTGTCCCAGCTGCCTCTCACTCTGCCCAGCCACCATACCTGTCCCCACCACCTTTTACCCTGCCCTGCCACCCCACCTTTCCCTGCTGTCTCTCACCCTGCCCAGCCACCGCACCTGTTTTTTCTGCATCTCAACTTGTCCAGCCCTCCACTAGTATCCGTCTATCATACTGTCCAGCCAACACACCTGTCTTACCGCCTCTCACCCTGCTCAGCCACCCAACCTGTCCTGCCACCTCACACCCTGTCCAGCCACCTGGAACCACTGCCGCCCCACCTGTCCTCACCAACTATTACCCTGCCCAGCTAAAACACCTGTCCTTGCTGCCTCTCACCCTGCCCAGCCACTACATCTTTTCCTGCTGCATCTCAACTTGACCAGTCCCCCCACTAGAACCCAATGCCTATTATACTGCCCAGCCAACATACCTCTCCCTGCCACCTCTCACCCTGCCTAGTTACCCAACCTGTCCCCACATCCTCTCATCCTGCTGAAACACCAAACCTGTGCTGCCACTTCTCACTGTACCCAGCCACCCCACCTGGAACCACCACCACCCCACCTGTCCCTGCCGCCTATCACCCCGCCAAGCCCGAACACCTGTCCCTGCCGCATCTCACCCTGCCCTACCAAACCACCTGTTCCTGCCACATCACAACATGACCAGCCACCCCACCAGTCCCCACCGCCTCTCACCCTGCCAAGCCACCCCACCTATTCCCGTCACCTATCACCATGCCCAGCCACTCTACCTTTCCCCACTGCCACCCAGCCACCCCACCTGTCCTCACCGCCTATCACCCTTCTCAGCCAAAACACCTGTCCCTACCGCCTCTCACTCTGCCCAGCAATCCAACCAGTCCCTACCACTCTCGCCTGCCAACCCACCTCACCTGACACCGCCTCCTATCACCCAGCCCAGCCAAAACACCTGTCCCTGTTGCTTCTCACCCCGCCCAGCAATTCACCTGTCCCTGCTATTTCTCACCCTGCCAAGCAACCCCACCTGTCCTAGCTGCCTATCACTCTGCCCAATCAACAACTGTCCCCGCCTCATTTCTCCCTGTCCAGACACCCCACCTGGCCCCACTGCCACCCAGCCACCCATCTGTCCTCGCCACCTACCACCCTGCTCAGCCAAAACACCAGTTCCTACCACCTCTCACCCCGCCAAGCCACCCCACCTAACCCCGCCCCCTATCACCCAGCCCAAATAACAGACCTGTTGTTGTTGCCTCTCAACGTGGCCAGCAAATCCACCTGTCCCCACTGCCTCTCACCCTGCCAAGCCAACACACCTGTCCCCACTGCCTATCTCCCTCTCCAGCGACCCCACTTAGCCCTGCCACCACCCAGCCACCCCACATGTCCTCGCTGGCTATCTCCCTGCCCAGCTACCCTACCTGTCCCCACTGCCTATCACTCTGCCCAGCCAACATACCTCTCCCTTTTACATCTCTCTCTGCCCAGCAAACCGACCTGTCCCTGCTGCCTCTCACCATGCCCAGCCATCCCACCTTTCCCCTCGCCTCTTACCCTGCTCAGTCACCCCACCTGTCCCTGTCACCCCTCTCCCTGCCACCTCTCACCCTGCTCAGCCATCCCACTTAGCCCTGCCACCACCCAGCTACCCCACATGTCCTTGCTGCCTATCACCCTGCCCAGCTACCCCACCTGTCCCCAATGTCTCTCACCCTGTCCAGCCTCCCCACGTATACCCACCGCTTCTCACCTTGCTCAGCCATCACACCTGTCCTCACTGCATATCACCATGCCCAGCCATCACACCTCTCCCTTTCACCTCTAACTCTGCCCAGCAAACCCACCTGTCCCTGCTGCCTCTCACCCTGACCAGCCACCCCACCTTTCCTCTCTGCCTCTTACCCTTCCCAGTCACCCCGCCTGCCCCTGCCATCCCTTTCCCTGCTCATCCATCCCACCTGTCCCTGCCACCTCCCACCTTGCCCAGCCACCCCTCTTTGCCCTGCCACCACCCAGCCAATCCACGTGTCCTCTCCACCTTTCACCCTGCCCAGTCAACACACCTGTCATCCATGACACCTTTTACCCTGTCCAGCTATCCCACCTGTCCTCACCGCCTCTCACCCTACTCAGCTACCCCACCTGTCCCTGCCCCCTCTAACCCTGCCTAGCCACCCCACCTGTCCCTGCCACCTCCTACCCTGCCCAGTCACCCCACCTGTCCCTGCCACCTCTCACCCTTCCCAGCCAACACACGTGTCCCCACTGCCTCTCACCCTGCCCAGCCATCAGTATTCCCCGCCACCTCTCACCCTGCCCACCCACTTCAATTGTCCCCAACATCTTTCACCTTATGCATACACCCCACCTGTCTATGATGCCTCTTACCCTGCCCAGAGCTGTTGGACATACACTGGGGGTAATCCAGAGTTGATCACAGCAGCAAATTTGTTAGCAGTTGAGCAAAACCATGTGCACTGCAGGTGTGGCAGATATAACATTTTCAGAGAGAGTTAGATTTGGCTGGGTCATTTTGATTCTGTGCAGGGTAAATACTAGAGATGAGCGGGTTCGGTTGCCTGAGAACCGATGCCCCCCCCCCCCCCCCCCCTTTTCTCCCAAACTTCACTACCCGAGCACAGATCCGGGTCAGGCTTGGGATGTCGCACCTGACTCAGAATCCAGAACGAGGCAAAACTTCATCATCTCGCTGTCGGATTCTCGCGGGGTTTGGATTCCATATAAGGAGCCATGCGTCGCCGCCATTTTCACTCCGACATTGGAGAGTGTAGAAAGAGGACGTGTCTCCGTTCTCAGTGTCCTGCATCAGTTCAATGGTAGTGTCTTGTGCTGCATCAGTCCAGTCACAATGGTGGTGTCCTCTGCTGCCATATGTCCAGTGCTGCTGTATAAGTCCAGTCCAGTGGTGCTGTGTTGTGCTGCATCAGTTCAGTGGTGGTGTATTGTGCCACATCAGTCCAGTCACAGTGGTGGTGTCCTCTGCTGCCATATGTCCAGTGCTGCTGTATAAGTCCAGTCCATTGCAGTGGTGCTGTGTTATCCTGCATCAGTCCAGTGGTGGTGTCCCTGTGCTGCTGTATATGTCCAGTGGTACTGCCGTATATGTCCAGTGATACTGCTGTATATGTCCATTGATACTGCCGTATATGTCCAGCAGTACTGCCGTATAAATCCAGTGATACTGCCGTATACAGTATGTCCAGTGGTACTGCCATATAATTCCAGTGGTACTGGCGTATAAATCCAGTCCAGTGATACTGCCGTATATGTCCAGTGATGCTGCCGTATAATTCCAGTGGTACTGTCATATAATTCCAGCGGTACTGGCGTATAAATCCAATCCAGTGATACTGCCGTATATATGTCCAGTGGTACTATTGTATAATTCCAGTGGTATAAATCCAATCCAGTGATACTGCCGTATATATGTCCAGTGGTACTATTGTATAATTCCAGTGGTATAAATCCAATCCAGTGATACTGCCGTATATATGTCCAGTGGTACTATTGTATAATTCCAGTGATACTGCAGTATAATTCCAGTGGTACTGGCGTATCATTCCAGCGGTACTGGCGTATAAATCCAGTCCAGTGATACTTCCGTATACAGTATGTCCAGTGGTATTGCCATATAATTCCAGGGATACTGCCGTATATGTCCAGTGGTCATGCCGTATAAATCCAGTGGTACCGGCGTATAAATCCAGTCCAGTGATACTGTCGTATATGTCCAGTGGTACTGCTGTACAAATCCAGTGATACTGAAGTATATGTCCAGTGGTCCTGCCGTATAAATCCAGTGGTACTGTCGTATAAATCCAGTCCAGTGATACTGCCATATATGTCCAGTGGCACTCCTGTATAATTCCAGTGATACTGCTGTATAATTCCAGTGGTACTGGCGTATAAGTCCAGTGGTACTGGCGTATAAATTCAGTCCAGTGATACTGCTATATATGTCTATTGGTACTGCCATATAATTCCAGTGATACTGCCGTAAATGTACAGTGGTACTGCCGTAAATGTCCAGTGGTACTGCCGTATAAATCCAGTCCAGTGATACTGCCGTATATGTCTAGTGGTACTGGCATATAAATCCAGTCCAGTGAAACCGCCGAATATGTCCAGTGATACTGCCGTATATGTCCAGCGGTACTGCCGTGTAAATCCAGTGATACTGCTGTATATGTCCAGTGTAACTGCCGTATATGTTCAGTGGTACTGCCGTATAAATCCAGTGGTACTGGAGTATAAATCCAGTCCAGTGATACTGCCGTATATGTCCAGTGGTACTGCCGTATAATTCCGGTGATACTGCCGTATAATTCCAGTGATACTGCCATATAGTTCCAGTGGTACTGGCGTATAAGTCCAGTGATTCTGCCGTATAAATCCAGTCCAGTGGTGCTGCCGTATAAGTCCAGTGGTGCTGCCGTATAATTCCGGTGATACTGACGTATAATTCCAGTGATACTGGCGTATAAGTACAGTGATACTGCCATATAAATCCAGTTCAGTGGTACTGCCGTATAATTCCAGTGATACTGCCGTATATTTCCAGTGGTAAAGGCGTATAAGTCCAGTGATATTACAGTATAAATCCAGTCCAGTGGTACTGCCGTATAAGTCCAGTGGTACTGCCGTATAAGTCCAGTGGTACTGTCGTATAATTGCAGTGATACTGCCGTATCATTCCAGTGATACTGTTGTATAATTCCAGTGATACTGCCGTATAGTTCCAGTGGTACTGCCGTATAATTTCAGTGGTACTGCCGTATATGTCCAGTCCATTGGTGCTGCCATATAAGTTCAGTGGTGCTGTCCTGTGCTGTATATTATTTACTCCATATAAAGGGGTTATTCATATTTATTCCAAATAATTTTCACAAGGCTTGCCCTGTGTGGTGTAGAGGTACGCTCTCCTGTACCGCATATTGGGCCTAATTCAGAGTTGGTCGCAGCAACAAATTTGTTAGCAGTTGATCAAAACCATGTGCACTGCAGGGGGGCAGATATAACATGTGCAGAGAGTTAGATTTAGGTGGGGTGTGTTCAAACTGAAATCTAAATTGCAGTGTAAAAATAAAGTAGACAGTATTTACCCTGCACAGAAACAAAATAACCCACCCAAATCTAACTCTCTCTACAAATGTTATATCTGCCACACCTGCAGTGCACATGGTTTTGCCCAACTGCTAACAAATTTGCTGCTGCGATCAACTCTGAATTACCCCCATTGTTATATAACTCCAGAAAAATAATGGAGAACAAAAATTTGGAGGATAAAATAGGGAAAGATCAAGAACCACTTCCTCCTAGTGCTGAAGCTGCTGCCACTAGTCATGACATAGACGATGAAATCCCATCAACGTCGTCTGCCAAGGCCGATGCCCAATGTGATAGTAGAGGGCATGTAAAATCCAAAAAGCTAGAGTTCAGCAAAAAGACCCAAAAAAAGAAATGTAAATGGTCTGAGGAGAAACGTAAACTTGCCAATATGCCATTTACGACACGCAGTGGCAAGAAACGGCTAAGGCCCTGGCCTATGTTCATGACTAATGGTTGAGCTTCACATGACGATGGAAGCCCTCATTCTCCCGCTAGAAAAATGATAAGAGTTAAGCTGGCAAAAGCACAACAAAGAACTGTGCGTTCTAAGATGGTATCACAAATCCCCAAGAAGAGTCCAAGTGTGTCGGAGGTTGCGATGCCTGACCTTCCCAACACTGGAAGTAGCACCCACAGTCCAGTTTCTGATATTCAAATTGAAGAAGTCACTGTTGAATTACACCAGGATGAGGATATGGGTGTTGCTAGCGCTCAGGAGGAAGTTGACGATTAGCGTTCTGATTGTGATGTGGTTTGTTTAAATCAGGCACTGGGGGAGACACCTGTTGTCCGTGGGCTGAATAAGCCCATTGTAATGCCTGGGCAAAATACCAAAAAAGCCACCTCTTCAGTGTGGAATTATTTTTCCACAAATTCGGACAACAGGTGTCAAGCCATGTGTTGCCTCTGTCAATCTGTAATAAGTAAGGGTAAGGACGTTAACCACCTAGGAACATCCTCCCTTATACGTCACCTGCTGCACATTCATCAGAAGTCAGTGTCAAGTTGTGAAACTTTGGGTAAGAGCGTAAGCAGTCCACTGACACCTAAATCCCTTCTTCCTCTTGTACCCAAGCTCCTGCAAGCCACATGACCAACTCCCTCAATGTCATCTTCCTCCTCAGTCAGGAACGTCAGTAGTCCTGCAGGCCATGTCACTGGCAAGACTGAGGAGTCCTCTCCTAACCGGAGGATCCTTGAGTGGTACGCCTACTGCTGCTATTGCTGCCGCTGCTGTTGTTGCTGCTGGGAGTCGAACGTCACCCCAGAGGGGAAGTCGGAAGACCACTTGTACTACTTCAACTAAGCAATTGATTGTCCAACAGTCCTTTGTGAGGAAGATGAAATATGACAGCAGTCATCCTGTTGCAAAGTGGATAACTGAGGCCTTGACAGCTATGTTGGTGTTAGACGTGCGTCCGGTATCCGCCATTAGTTCAGTGGGCTTAGAGAATTGTACCCACTGTCCACTTAACCCTTGGACATGTGGACAAGTGGAAAAGGGCAGACTAAGGACTGTATGACTGTGACAGTCACCTTAGTACATGTATTGCCTCCTGCAGCAACAACAGCAACAGCACCAGTAGTAGCATCTCGCAAACGCCAACTCGTTCATAGGCAGGCTACGCTATGTATCACCACTTTCCGCAAGAGGCACACCGCTGACAACCTCTTACGGAAACTGAGGGACATCATAGCACAATGGCTTACCCCAATTAGACTCTCCTAGGGATTTGTGATATCGGACGCCACCAATATTGTGCGTGCATTACATCTGGGCAAATTCCAGCACGTCCCGTGTTTTGCACAGACAATTAATTTGGTGGTGCAGCTTTTTTTTTTTAAATGATAGGGGCGTTCAGGAGATGCTGTTGTTGGTGGCCCTAAAAATTGTGAGGTGATAACGAGGTGGAGTTCAACACTCTAGATGCTTCAGCCATTCAAGCCTATACATCCACCTACGATATAGGCAAAGGAGGGGGAATGCACCTGACTCAAGCGCAGTGGAGAATGATTTCCGTCTTGTGCAAGGTTCTCCAACTCTTCGAACTTGCCAAACGTGAAGTCAGTTCAGACACTGCCAGCTTGAGTCAGGTCATTCCCCTCATCAGGCTTTTGCAGAAGCAGCTGGAGAAATTGAAGGGGGAACTAAGACAGAACGATTCCCCAAAGTATGTGGGACTTGTGGATGGAGCCCTTCATTCACTTTTCCAGGATCTAAAGGTGATCAATCTGTTGAAATCAAAGCAAGCACTACATTTTGGCCACCGTGCTCGATCCTAGGTTTAAAGCCTCCGTTGTATCTCTCTTTCTGGCAAACACAAGTCTGCAGATGTTCAAAGACCTGCTGGTAAGAAAATTGTCAACTCAAGC
The DNA here is from genome assembly GCF_028390025.1 of Pseudophryne corroboree. Taxonomy (NCBI): domain Eukaryota; kingdom Metazoa; phylum Chordata; class Amphibia; order Anura; family Myobatrachidae; genus Pseudophryne; species Pseudophryne corroboree. Next base: position 717,844,354 of record NC_086448.1, read on the forward strand.
CGAACGTGACCCATCAACAGCTCCTCCTTCATTTTCTCCCGCAACTGGGGCTGCGGGGAAAAGGATAAAATTTCCTAGCCCACCCGCTGGCGGTGATGCAGGGTAGTCAGGAGCGAGTGCTGACATCTGGTCCGGACTGAAGGACCTGCCAACGACTACTGACATGTCTACTGTCACTGCATATGATTCTCTCACCATTGAAAGAATGGTGGAGGATTATATGAGTGACAGCATCGAAGTAGGCATGTCAGACAGTCAATATGTATACTGGCAAGAAAAAGAGGCAATTTGGATGCCCTTGCACAAACTGGCTTTATTTTACCTAAGTTACACCCCCCCCCCCTCCCTCCCCTCCAGTGTGTACTCCGAAAGAGTGTTCAGTGCAGCCGGTAACCTTGTCAGCGATCGGCGTAGGAGGTTACTTCCACACAATGTGGAGAAGATGATGTTCATTAAAATGAATTATAAATTCCTCCGGGAAGACCTTTACCAGCAATTACCTCCAGACAGTAAAAAGGGACCTGTGATGGTGGATTCCAGTGGGGACGAGTTAATACTCTGTGAGGAGGAGGATGTTCACAGTGAAAGGGGTGAGGAATCGGAGGATGAGGATGAGGTCGACATCTTGCCTCTGTAGAGCCAGTTTGTGCAACGAGAGATTGATTGCTTCTTTTTTGGTGGGGGCCCAAACAAACCAGTCATTTCAGCCACAGTCGTGTGGCAGATCCTGTCGCTGAAATTATTGGTTTGTTAAAGTGTGCATGTCCTGTTTATACAACATCATGTACTGTTTGGTGACTAGTTTTTTTAAAGTGCCTTCCTGTCTGACACTGCCTACAACTCCAGGGGTACTGCCGTATAGGTCCAGTCCAGTGGTGCTGTCTTTTGCTGCATCAGTCCAGTGGTGGTGTCTTGTGCTGTATATTATTTACTCCAAATAAAAGGGTTATATACATTACTTATATTATTATCCAAATAATTTTTACAGGGGTTGCCCTGTGTGGTGTAGGGGTACACTCACCTGTGCTGCATATTATTATAATAGCTCCAAATAAAAGGGTTATTATTATCCAAATTAATTTTACCGGCATTGCCGTGTGTGTGTGTGGTTTAGGGGTACGCTCTCCTGTGACACCAATATTGTGCATGTATTACATCTGGGCAAATTCCAGCACGTCCCATGTTGTTTGTGCCGCACACTTGTGTCGCTTAGCTTAGTCATACAGCTACCTCATTGTACCTCTTTTTCATCTTTGCATGATGTGCTGTTTGGGGCCTAATTTTTTTTAAGTGCCATCCTGTCTGACACTGCAGTGCCACTCCTAGATAGGCCAAGTGTTTGTGCCGCACACTTGTGTCGCTTAGCTTAGCCATCCAGCTACCTAATTGCACCTCTTTTTCTTCTTTGCATCATGTACTGTTTGGGGCCTATTTTTTAAATCTGCCATCCTGTCTGCCACTGCAGTGCCACTCCTAGATGGGCCGGTTTGTTTGTTCCGCACACTTGTGTCGCTTAGCTCATCCAGCCACCTCGGTGCAACCTTTTGGTCTAAAAACAATATTGTGAGATGTGAGGTGTCCAGAATAGACAGGAAATGAATGAAAATGAATGTTATTGAGGTTAATAATACTGTAGGATCAAAATTACCCCCAAATTATGTGATTTTAGCTGTTTTTATGTTTTTTTCAAAAATCATCCAGATCCAAAACCAAAACACGAAAAGGGTGCTTTTGGCAAAACCAATCCAGATCCAAAACACGAGCATGGAACCAAAACCAACACCAAAACACAAAACACAAAAAGTGCCCGCCGCAAATCTCTAGTAAATACTGGCTGCTTATTTTTACACTGCAATTTAGATTTCAGTTTGAACACACACCAACCAAATCTAACTCTTTCTGCACATGTTATATCTGCCCCCTCTGCAGTGCACATTGGGGGTCATTCCGAGTTGATCGCTCGCTAGCTACTTTTAGCATGCGTGCAAACGCATAGTTGCCGCCCACGTGGGAGTGTATTCTCGCTTTGCAAGTGTGCGAACGACTGTGCAGCCGAGCGGGATGAAATAGTATTTTGCAGTTTCTGAGTAGCTCTGCACTTACTCAGCCCTTGCTGTCCGGTCCCGGAATTGACGTCAGACACCCGTCCTGCTAACGCTACGACACGCCTGCATTTTTCCAAACACTCCCTGGAAATGGTCAGTTAACACCCATAAACGCCCTCTTCCTGTCAATCTCCTTGCGATCGGCTGTGCGAATGGATTCTTTGTTTAATCCATCGCCCACCAATGATCCGCTTTGTACCCGTACGACGCGCGTGCGCATTGCGGTGCATACGCATGCGCAGTAGTAACCTGTTCACTGCACTGTGAAAAACGTCAGTGAGAGATTAACTCGGACTGACCCCCCTGGTTTTGCCCAACTGCTAACAAATTTGCTGCTGCGATCAACTCTGAATTAGACTCACTGTCCATAGAGTGAGTGTCAGGAGGAGGAATCGGATCACACAGACTCATAGGTGCTTTATTATTGCGACCATTATGGATGAATTTGCCATTTTGTTTGTGTGAATAGCCAAGTTCAACAGACAATCAGCTGTTAGTAAGAATGTGTGAATTCTAGATCCCACGTGTGAGATCTTTGCAAAGGCCCCTTTAAGGACCCTAAAGTAAGACCTCAGTTGCTCACCCATACTCTAATTTATGGTTAAAAATAAACATATACAGATGGAGCCACGCTAGTCGTGGCTCAGTCTGTAACTGGGTGCGCATATCGCTGAGATTGTGTCCAAGTGCGGCCGGTCGTGCGCACCCGTGACAGAAACACGCCCCATGAACTTGAATGGAGAGTGTCTTAACACATGCGCCCGGACAGAGACGCTCAGAAAGGGAGCATCTCTGTGCACTCCCAGCGTGACTAGGCAGACGGATCACCTAGTAACGCCGGGAGTGCACGTTTGCGATGGAGCCGCCTCAAATGAGCGCGGCTCCATCTATATGCAACTTGTCTCAGCAATGCGTGAGATGGAGATGTTATCTGCCTTATCTATCACTTAGAGGTGGAACCAGCAATGCTAATGTGTGGCATAAAGTGCAAGGGGCACTACTAATGAGTGGGCATAATGTGTATAATGAGTACTACCATGTGGGTGTAACGTGTACAAGGAGTACTACCGTGTGGCGTAACAAGTATAAGGAGTACTACTGTGTGGCGAGCATGTATAAAGAGTACTACTATGTGGCGTAATGTGAATAAGTAGCACAACAGTGTAACGTAACGTGTATAAGAAGTACTACTGTGTGGCATTATGTGAATTAGTGGCACTACTGTGTGATGTAACGTGTATTAGGAATACTACCATGTGGCGTAACATGTATTAGAAGTACTAGTGTGTGGTATAACATGTATGAGGAGCTCTTCTGTGTGCGTAATATGTATAAGGAAAACTACTGTACTGTGTGGCATAAGATGTATAAGGAATACAACTGGTATTGCATAACTTGAATAAGGGACAATACTGTGTGGCATACTTTGGGTTAGGGTATTAGGGATGGTGTAACAGTTTGGGTTAAGGTATTAGGGTTATTTTAGGGGTCTTGTTTAGGGTATTGGTATGCGTTCATATGACTGATGCCAAAATCCCGACACAACTCGGGAGACCGGCACCAGATGGGATGACGAAGGTGAGTATCGGGGGTTCATCCTAAGGGTTGATACCTGGAGAGTAGGGTTAGGCACTAGGCAAAGGTTAGCCCTAGCTGCTACAGCCCCCCCTCCTCCTGATGGTTAGCCATAGCCGCCACCCCCTGAGAGGTAGAATTACGATAGGGAACAGAGGGGGGGGGGGGAGTAGATATAGTTACCCCTCCGCTGTCGACATCTTCAGTGTCGAGATGCCGCAGTTAGTCATGTGACCATCGGCATCCCGACTGCCGGGATATTTCATGTATTCCAGGGTATTGTAGGTAAAGTATTAGGATTGGTGTAAAGGTTAGGGTAATAGGGTTATATTAGAGGGTTTGGGTTAGGGTATTACGGATTCTATTGAGTTTGCAAAGCTCTCCAATATGAGCATGCCCTCAAAAATATACTGTAGGCAGCACTATATCACCTTGTAATTTGTAAATGTTAAATGTTATACACAGTTGGAGTGGTGGGAGTATGGCGCCACAAGTATAAGTGTGTAGGCCGACTATATGGTTTAAAAATAACCAGGGGTGTAGACACTCCTTTAAGGGTAAAAGGCGTCAGCTGACTAGAGATGAGCGCCTGAAATTTTTCGGGTTTTGTGTTTTGGTTTTGGGTTCGGTTCCGCGGCCGTGTTTTGGGTTCGAACGCGTTTTGGCAAAACCTCACCGAATTTTTTTTGTCGGATTCGGGTGTGTTTTGGATTCGGGTGTTTTTTTCAAAAAACACTAAAAAAACAGCTTAAATCATAGAATTTGGGGGTCATTTTGATCCCAAAGTATTATTAACCTCAAAAACCATAATTTACACTCATTTTCAGTCTATTCTGAATACCTCACACCTCACAATATTATTTTTAGTCCTAAAATTTGCACCGAGGTCGCTGTGTGAGTAAGATAAGCGACCCTAGTGGCCGACACAAACACCGGGCCCATCTAGGAGTGGCACTGCAGTGTCACGCAGGATGTCCCTTCCAAAAAACCCTCCCCAAACAGCACATGACGCAAAGAAAAAAAGAGGCGCAATGAGGTAGCTGTGTGAGTAAGATTAGCGACCCTAGTGGCCGACACAAACACCGGGCCCATCTAGGAGTGGCACTGCAGTGTCACGCAGGATGTCCCTTCCAAAAAACCCTCCCCAAACAGCACATGACGCAAAGAAAAAAAGAGGCGCAATGAGGTAGCTGTGTGAGTAAGATTAGCGACCCTAGTGGCCGACACAAACACCGGGCCCATCTAGGAGTGGCACTGCAGTGTCACGCAGGATGTCCCTTCCAAAAAACCCTCCCCAAACAGCACATGACGCAAAGAAAAAAAGAGGCGCAATGAGGTAGCTGACTGTGTGAGTAAGATTAGCGACCCTAGTGGCCGACACAAACACCGGGCCCATCTAGGAGTGGCACTGCAGTGTCACGCAGGATGTCCCTTCCAAAAAACCCTCCCCAATCAGCACATGATGCAAAGAAAAAGAAAAGAAAAAAGAGGTGCAAGATGGAATTGTCCTTGGGCCCTCCCACCCACCCTTATGTTGTATAAACAAAACAGGACATGCACACTTTAACCAACCCATCATTTCAGTGACAGGGTCTGCCACACGACTGTGACTGATATGACGGGTTGGTTTGGACCCCCCCCAAAAAAGAAGCAATTAATCTCTCCTTGCACAAACTGGCTCTACAGAGGCAAGATGTCCACCTCATCTTCACCCTCCGATATATCACCGTGTACATCCCCCTCCTCACAGATTATCAATTCGTCCCCATTGGAATCCACCATCTCAGCTCCCTGTGTACTTTGTGGAGGCAATTGCTGCTGGTCAATGTCTCCGCGGAGGAATTGATTATAATTCATTTTAATGAACATCATCTTCTCCACATTTTCTGGATGTAACCTCGTACGCCGATTGCTGACAAGGTGAGCGGCGGCACTAAACACTCTTTCGGAGTACACACTTGTGGGAGGGCAACTTAGGTAGAATAAAGCCAGTTTGTGCAAGGGCCTCCAAATTGCCTCTTTTTCCTGCCAGTATAAGTACGGACTGTGTGACGTGCCTACTTGGATGCGGTCACTCATATAATCCTCCACCATTCTATCAATGTTGAGAGAATCATATGCAGTGACAGTAGACGACATGTCCGTAATCGTTGTCAGGTCCTTCAGTCCGGACCAGATGTCAGCATCAGCAGTCGCTCCAGACTGCCCTGCATCACCGCCAGCGGGTGGGCTCGGAATTCTGAGCCTTTTCCTCGCACCCCCAGTTGCGGGAGAATGTGAAGGAGGAGATGTTGACAGGTCGCGTTCCGCTTGACTTGACAATTTTGTCACCAGCAGGTCTTTCAACCCCAGCAGACCTGTGTCTGCCGGAAAGAGAGATCCAAGGTAGGCTTTAAATCTAGGATCGAGCACGGTGGCCAAAATGTAGTGCTCTGATTTCAACAGATTGACCACCCGTGAATCCTTGTTAAGCGAATTAAGGGCTGCATCCACAAGTCCCACATGCCTAGCGGAATCGCTCCCTTTTAGCTCCTTCTTCAATGCCTCCAGCTTCTTCTGCAAAAGCCTGATGAGGGGAATGACCTGACTCAGGCTGGCAGTGTCTGAACTGACTTCACGTGTGGCAAGTTCAAAGGGCATCAGAACCTTGCACAACGTTGAAATCATTCTCCACTGCACTTGAGACAGGTGCATTCCACCTACTATATCGTGCTCAATTGTATAGGCTTGAATGGCCTTTTGCTGCTCCTCCAACCTCTGAAGCATATAGAGGGTTGAATTCCACCTCGTTACCACTTCTTGCTTCAGATGATGGCAGGGCAGGTTCAGTAGTTTTTGGTGGTGCTCCAGTCTTCTGTACGTGGTGCCTGTACGCCGAAAGTGTCCCGCAATTTTTCTGGCCACCGACAGCATCTCTTGCACGCCCCTGTCGTTTTTTAAAAAATTCTGCACCACCAAATTCAAGGTATGTGCAAAACATGGGACGTGCTGGAATTTGCCCATATTTAATGCACACACAATATTGCTGGCGTTGTCCGATGCCACAAATCCACAGGAGAGTCCAATTGGGGTAAGCCATTCCGCGATGATCTTCCTCAGTTGCCGTAAGAGGTTTTCAGCTGTGTGCGTATTCTGGAAAGCGGTGATACAAAGCGTAGCCTGCCTAGGAAAGAGTTGGCGTTTGCGAGATGCTGCTACTGGTGCCGCCGCTGCTGTTCTTGCGGCGGGAGTCCATACATCTACCCAGTGGGCTGTCACAGTCATATAGTCCTGACCCTGCCCTGCTCCACTTGTCCACATGTCCGTGGTTAAGTGGACATTGGGTACAACTGCATTTTTTAGGACACTGGCGAGTCTTTTTCTGACGTCCGTGTACATTCTCGGTATCGCCTGCCTAGAGAAGTGGAACCTAGATGGTATTTGGTAACGGGGGCACACTGCCTCAATAAATTGTCTAGTTCCCTGTGAACTAACGGCGGATACCGGACGCACGTCTAACACCAACATAGTTGTCAAGGACTCAGTTATCCGCTTTGCAGTAGGATGACTGCTGTGATATTTCATCTTCCTCGCAAAGGACTGTTGAACAGTCAATTGCTTACTGGAAGTAGTACAAGTGGGCTTACGACTTCCCCTCTGGGATGACCATCGACTCCCAGCGGCAACAACAGCAGCGCCAGCAGCAGTAGGCGTTACACGCAAGGATGCATTGGAGGAATCCCAGGCAGGAGAGGACTCGTCAGAATTGCCAGTGACATGGCCTGCAGGACTATTGGCATTCCTGGGGAAGGAGGAAATTGACACTGAGGGAGTTGGTGGGGTGGTTTGCGTGAGCTTGGTTACAAGAGGAAGGGATTTACTGGTCAGTGGACTGCTTCCGCTGTCACCCAAAGTTTTTGAACTTGTCACTGACTTATTATGAATGCGCTGCAGGTGACGTATAAGGGAGGATGTTCCGAGGTGGTTAACGTCCTTACCCCTACTTATTACAGCTTGACAAAGGGAACACACGGCTTGACACCTGTTGTCCGCATTTCTGGTGAAATACCTCCACACCGAAGAGCTGATTTTTTTGGTATTTTCACCTGGCATGTCAACGGCCATATTCCTCCCACGGACAACAGGTGTCTCCCCGGGTGCCTGACTTAAACAAACCACCTCACCATCAGAATCCTCCTGGTCAATTTCCTCCCCAGCGCCAGCAACACCCATATCCTCCTCATCCTGGTGTACTTCAACACTGACATCTTCAATCTGACTATCAGGAACTGGACTGCGGGTGCTCCTTCCAGCACTTGCAGGGGGCGTGCAAATGGTGGAAGGCGCATGCTCTTCACGTCCAGTGTTGGGAAGGTCAGGCATCGCAACCGACACAATTGGACTCTCCTTGTGGATTTGGGATTTCGAAGAATGCACAGTTCTTTGCTGTGCTGCTTTTGCCAGCTTGAGTCTTTTCATTTTTCTAGCGAGAGGCTGAGTGCTTCCATCCTCATGTGAAGCTGAACCACTAGCCATGAACATAGGCCAGGGCCTCAGCCGTTCCTTGCCACTCCGTGTGGTAAATGGCATATTGGCAAGTTTACGCTTCTCCTCCGACAATTTTATTTTAGGTTTTGGAGTCCTTTTTTTACTGATATTTGGTGTTTTGGATTTGACATGCTCTGTACTATGACATTGGGCATCGGCCTTGGCAGACGACGTTGCTGGCATTTCATCATCTCGGCCATGACTAGTGGCAGCAGCTTCAGCACGAGGTGGAAGTGGATCTTGATCTTTCCCTAATTTTGGAACCTCAACATTTTTGTTCTCCATATTTTAATAGGCACAACTAAAAGGCACCTCAGGTAAACAATGGAGATGGATGGATTGGATACTAGTATACAATTATGGACGGGCTGCCGAGTGCCGACACAGAGGTAGCCACAGCCGTGAACTACCGCACTGTACTGTGTCTGCTGCTAATATATAGACTGGTTGATAAAGAGATAGTATACTCGTAACTAGTATGTATGTATAAAGAAAGAAAAAAAAACCACGGTTAGGTGGTATATACAATTATGGACGGGCTGCCGAGTGCCGACACAGAGGTAGCCACAGCCGTGAACTACCGCACTGTACTGTGTCTGCTGCTAATATATAGACTGGTTGATAAAGAGATAGTATACTCGTAACTAGTATGTATGTATAAAGAAAGAAAAAAAAACCACGGTTAGGTGGTATATACAATTATGGACGGGCTGCCGAGTGCCGACACAGAGGTAGCCACAGCCGTGAACTACCGCACTGTACTGTGTCTGCTGCTAATATATAGACTGGTTGATAAAGAGATAGTATACTCGTAACTAGTATGTATGTATAAAGAAAGAAAAAAAAACCACGGTTAGGTGGTATATACAATTATGGACGGGCTGCCGAGTGCCGACACAGAGGTAGCCACAGCCGTGAACTACCGCACTGTACTGTGTCTGCTGCTAATATAGACTGGTTGATAAAGAGATAGTATACTCGTAACTAGTATGTATGTATAAAGAAAGAAAAAAAAACCACGGTTAGGTGGTATATACAATTATGGACGGGCTGCCGAGTGCCGACACAGAGGTAGCCACAGCCGTGAACTACCGCACTGTACTGTGTCTGCTGCTAATATATAGACTGGTTGATAAAGAGATAGTATACTCGTAACTAGTATGTATGTATAAAGAAAGAAAAAAAAACCACGGTTAGGTGGTATATACAATTATGGACGGGCTGCCGAGTGCCGACACAGAGGTAGCCACAGCCGTGAACTACCGCACTGTACTGTGTCTGCTGCTAATATATAGACTGGTTGATAAAGAGATAGTATACTCGTAACTAGTATGTATGTATAAAGAAAGAAAAAAAAACCACGGTTAGGTGGTATATACAATTATGGACGGGCTGCCGAGTGCCGACACAGAGGTAGCCACAGCCGTGAACTACCGCACTGTACTGTGTCTGCTGCTAATATATAGACTGGTTGATAAAGAGATAGTATACTCGTAACTAGTATGTATGTATAAAGAAAGAAAAAAAAACCACGGTTAGGTGGTATATACAATTATGGACGGGCTGCCGAGTGCCGACACAGAGGTAGCCACAGCCGTGAACTACCGCACTGTACTGTGTCTGCTGCTAATATATAGACTGGTTGATAAAGAGATAGTATACTACTAATATTATATATACTGGTGGTCAGGTCACTGGTCACTAGTCACACTGGCAGTGGCACTCCTGCAGCAAAAGTGTGCACTGTTTAATTTTAATATAATATTATGTACTCCTGGCTCCTGCTATAACCTATAACTGGCACTGCAGTTGTGCTCCCCAGTCTCCCCCACAATTATAAGCTGTGTGAGCTGAGCAGTCAGACAGATATATAATATATATAGATGATGCAGCACACTGGCCTGAGCCTGAGCAGTGCACACAGATATGGTATGTGACTGACTGAGTCACTGTGTGTATCGCTTTTTTCAGGCAGAGAACGGATATATTAAATAAACTGCACTGTGTGTCTGGTGGTCACTCACTATATAATATATTATGTACTCCTGGCTCCTGCTATAACCTATAACTGGCACTGCAGTAGTGCTCCCCAGTCTCCCCCACAATTATAAGCTGTGTGAGCTGAGCAGTCAGACAGATATATATAATATTATATATAGATAATAGATGATGCAGCACACTGGCCTGAGCCTGAGCAGTGCACACAGATATGGTATGTGACTGAGTCACTGTGTGCTGTGTATCGCTTTTTTCAGGCAGAGAACGGATTATAAATAAAACTGGTGGTCACTGGTCACTATCAGCAAAACTCTGCACTGTACTGAGTACTCCTAATGCTCCCCAAAATTAGTAAATCAAGTGTCTCTCTAATCTATTCTAAACGGAGAGGACGCCAGCCACGTCCTCTCCCTATCAATCTCAATGCACGTGTGAAAATGGCGGCGACGCGCGGCTCCTTATATAGAATCCGAGTCTCGCGATAGAATCCGAGCCTCGCGAGAATCCGACAGCGTCATGATGACGTTCGGGCGCGCTCGGGTTAACCGAGCAAGGCGGGAAGATCCGAGTCGCTCGGACCCGTGAAAAAAAACATGAAGTTCTGGCGGGTTCGGATTCAGAGAAACCGAACCCGCTCATCTCTACAGCTGACCCCAAATAAAAGGCAGTGATAAGCTGCCTGTTAGTTAAAAGTATCTGGTATGGTGATGGTTGTGTGATTCCTCACAGCATGTGTTTGCAACACGACCTTGTTTAGTGTGTTTTTGGATGTGGTGCATTTATGTGGTGTATTGCGGTCGCACAGCGTGTAGGACAAACAATGCATGTTGGTATTTGTTTTTGTTAATGGCTTTTTATGTTTGTATTTAAGGATGTTTGTAGTGTGGATGACCTGACTGATATTTTTTTTTTCTCTTTTGTAATTTCTTTTCAAGGGAACATCTGTTTTCTTTAGTTATTTGGCTATGTAGGCTTTTTTTGTTTCTAATCTGCCCTTTTGGCTTTTTTATTTGAGCTATATATCTCTGTGGGTAAGTATATGCATGTTCATAGATGTGTGTTGTGTGGTGGGGAGTTGTTTTCTCTTAGTGTGCTCATTATGGTTATTTCTCTTTTTCCTGAAGGGAGCATCATTTTAAGTTCTTTTTTGGCAAAGTAGCCTATGTTTTTATATTCTGCCCTTTTGGCTTTTTGGTTTGATTTTTCTATTCATCTGCGGGTAAGTATATGCATGTTCATAAGTGTGTGTTGTGTGATGGGGTATTGTTTTCTCTTAGTGTGCTTATTAAGTGTTTGTTTCTCTTTTCTTCTCAAGCTAGCTTATCTTTGTTGTTTTTTTGCCCAAAGTAGGCTTTTTAAGTTATTTCCAGCCTTTTGATGTTTTTTTTCCAGGTGTTTTCATCTGGTAAGTATATGCATGTTCATTGTGTTGGTTTGGTGTGTGTGCTTTATTTTGTTCTTTACTTGTATTTGTTTGAAAATGTGTACATTGTTCCTTTCCTCCTGTTGTGCACAATTTAGAGATGGAAAACACCACACCTGTAAGTGGATTTTAGACATTAGATTAGGTTGACCAGAATGTTTGTAAACAATCATTGGTTTATGAATTAACACTCTGTTAAATGTGTATTTCTCTGACGTCCTAGTGGATGCTGGGGACTCCGAAAGGACCATGGGGAATAGCGGCTCCGCAGGAGACTGGGCACAAAAGTAAAAGCTTTAAGACTACCTGGTGTGCACTGGCTCCTCCCCCTATGACCCTCATCCAAGCCTCAGTTAGATTTTTGTGCCCGAACGAGAAGGGTGCAGTCTAGGTGGCTCTCCTGAGCTGCTTAGAAAAAAGTTTAGTTTTAGGTTTTTTATTTTCAGTGAGACCTGCTGGCAACAGGCTCACTGCATCGAGGGACTAAGGGGAGAAGAAGCGAACTCACCTGCGTGCAGAGTGGATTGGGCTTCTTAGGCTACTGGACATTAGCTCCAGAGGGACGATCACAGGCCCAGCCATGGATGGGTCCCAGAGCCGCGCCGCCGTCCCCCTTACAGAGCCAGAAGAGCAGAAGAGGTCCGGAAAAATCGGCGGCAGAAGACGTCCTGTCTTCAATAAGGTAGCGCACAGCACCGCAGCTGTGCGCCATTGCTCTCAGCACACTTCACACTCCGGTCACTGAGGGTGCAGGGCGCTGGGTGGGGGCGCCCTGAGACGCAATATAAACACCTTAGGGGGCAAAAAATGCATCACATATAGCTCCTGGGCTATATGGATGCATTTAACTCATGCCTGTTTTTCCATAAAAAAGCGGGAGAACGGCCGCCGAGAAGGGGGCGGAGCCTATCTCCTCAGCACACTGGCGCCATTTTTCCTCACAGCTCCGTTGGAGGGAAGCTCCCTGACTCTCCCCTGCAGTCCTGCACTACAGAAACAGGGTAAAACAAGAGAGGGGGGGCACTAAATTGGCAGATAAATCTATACAGCAGCTATATAAGGGAAAAACACTTATATAAGGTTATCCCTGTATATATATAGCGCTCTGGTGTGTGCTGGCAAACTCTCCCTCTGTCTCCCCAAAGAGCTAGTGGGGTCCTGTCCTCTATCAGAGCATTCCCTGTGTGTGTGCTGTGTGTCGGCACGTTGTGTCGACATGTATGAGGAGGAAAATGGTATGGAGGCGGAGCAATTGCCTGTATTAGTGATGTCACCCCCTAGGGAGTCGACACCTGACTGGATGGTCTTATGGAAGGAATTACGTGATAGTGTCAGCACTTTACAAAAGACTGTTGACGACATGAGACAGCCGGCAAATCAGTTAATACCTGTACAGGCGTCTCAAACACCGTCAGGGGCTCTAAAGTGCCCGTTACCTCAGGTGGTCGACACAGACCCAGACACGGACACTGACTCCAGTGTCGACGGTGAGGAAACAAACGTATTTTCCAGTAGGGCCACACGTTACATGATCACGGCAATGAAGGAGGTTTTGAACATTTCTGATACTACAAGTACCACAAAAAAGGGTATTATGTGGGGTGTGAAAAAACTACCCGTAGTTTTTCCTGAATCAGATGAATTAAATGAGGTGTGTGATGAAGCGTGGGTTTCCCCCGATAAAAAACTGCTAATTTCTAAAAAATTATTGGCATTATACCCTTTCCCGCCAGAGGTTAGGGCGCGTTGGGAAACACCCCCTAGGGTGGATAAGGCGCTCATACGCTTATCAAAACAAGTGGCGTTACCGTCTCCTGATACGGCCGCCCTCAAGGAACCAGCTGATAGGAAGCTGGAAAATATCCTAAAAAGTATATACACACATACTGGTATTATACTGCGACCAGCAATCGCCTCAGCCTGGATGTGCAGTGCTGGGGTGGCTTGGTCGGATTCCCTGACTGAAAATATTGATACCCTGGACAGGGACAATATATTATTGACTATAGAGCATTTAAAGGATGCATTTCTATATATGAGAGATGCACAGAGGGATATTTGCACTCTGGCATCAAGAGTAAGTGCGCTGTCCATTTCTGCCAGAAGAGGGTTATGGACGCGACAGTGGTCAGGTGATGCGGATTCCAAACGGCATATGGAAGTATTGCCGTATAAAGGGGAGGAGTTATTTGGGGTCGGTCTATCGGACCAGGTGGCCACGGCAACGGCTGGGAAATCCACCTTTTTACCCCAGGTCACCTCTCAGCAGAAAAAGACACCGTCTTTTCAGGCTCAGTCCTTTCGTCCCCATAAGGGCAAGCGGGCAAAAGGCCACTCGTATCTGCCCCGGGGCAGAGGAAGGGGAAAAAGACTGCAGCAGACAGCCTCTTCCCAGGAACAGAAGCCCTCCCCCGCTTCTGCCAAGTCCTCAGCATGACGCTGGGGCCTTACAAGCGGACTCAGGCATGGTGGGGGCCCGTCTCAAGAATTTCAGCGCGCAGTGGGCTCACTCGCAAGTGGACCCCTGGATCCTGCAGGTAGTATATCAGGGGTACAAATTGGAATTCGAGACGTCTCCCCCTCGCCGGTTCCTGAAGTCTGCTTTACCAACGTCTCCCCCCGACAGGGAGGCGGTATTGGAAGCCATTCACAAGCTGTATTCCCAGCAGGTGATAATCAAGGTACCCCTCCTACAACAGGGAAAGGGGTATTATTCCACGCTGTTTGTGGTACCGAAGCCGGACGGCTCGGTGAGACCTATTTTAAATCTGAAATCCTTGAACACTTACATACAAAGGTTCAAATTCAAGATGGAATCACTCAGAGCAGTGATAGCGAACCTGGAAGAAGGGGACTATATGGTGTCTCTGGACATCAAGGATGCTTACCTCCATGTCCCAATTTGCCCTTCTCACCAAGGGTACCTCAGGTTTGTGGTACAGAACTGTCACTATCAGTTTCAGACGCTGCCGTTTGGATTGTCCACGGCACCCCGGGTCTTTACCAAGGTAATGGCCGAAATGATGATTCTTCTTCGAAGAAAAGGCGTCTTAATTATCCCTTACTTGGACGATCTCCTGATAAGGGCAAGGTCCAGAGAACAGTTAGAGGTCGGAGTAGCACTATCTCAAGTAGTACTACGACAGCACGGATGGATTCTAAATATTCCAAAATCGCAGCTGATTCCGACGACACGTCTGCTGTTCCTAGGGATGATTCTGGACACAGTACAGAAAAAGGTGTTTCTCCCGGAGGAGAAAGCCAGGGAGTTATCCGACCTTGTCAGGAACCTCCTAAAACCAGGCCAAGTGTCAGTGCATCAATGCACAAGGGTCCTGGGAAAAATGGTGGCTTCTTACGAAGCGATTCCATTCGGCAGATTCCACGCAAGAACTTTTCAGTGGGATCTGCTGGACAAATGGTCCGGATCGCATCTTCAAATGCATCAGCGGATAACCCTGTCTCCAAGGACAAGGGTGTCTCTCCTGTGGTGGTTGCAGAGTGCTCATCTTCTAGAGGGCCGCAGATTCGGCATTCAGGACTGGGTCCTGGTGACCACGGATGCCAGCCTGAGAGGCTGGGGAGCAGTCACACAGGGAAGAAATTTCCAGGGCTTGTGGTCAAGCATGGAAACGTCACTTCACATAAATATCCTGGAACTAAGGGCCATTTACAATGCCCTAAGTCAGGCAAGGCCTCTGCTTCAGGGTCAGCCGGTGCTGATCCAGTCGGACAACATCACGGCAGTCGCCCACGTAAACAGACAGGGCGGCACAAGAAGCAGGAGGGCAATGACGGAAGTTGCAAGGATTCTTCGCTGGGCGGAAAATCATGTGATAGCACTGTCAGCAGTGTTCATTCCGGGAGTGGACAACTGGGAAGCAGACTTCCTCAGCAGACACGATCTCCACCCGGGGGAGTGGGGACTTCACCCAGAAGTCTTCCACATGATTGTGAACCGTTGGGAAAAACCAAAGGTGGACATGATGGCGTCCCGCCTCAACAAAAAACTGGACAGATATTGCGCCAGGTCAAGGGACCCTCAGGCAATAGCTGTGGACGCTCTGGTAACACCGTGGGTGTACCAGTCAGTGTATGTGTTCCCTCCTCTGCCTCTCATACCCAAGGTACTGAGAATCATAAGAAGGAGAGGAGTAAGGACTATACTCGTGGCTCCGGATTGGCCAAGAAGGACTTGGTACCCGGAACTTCAAGAGATGCTCACGGAAGACCCGTGGCCTCTACCTCTAAGAAAGGACCTGCTCCAGCAGGGACCATGTCTGTCCCAAGACTTACCGCGGATGCGTTTGACGGCATGGCGGTTGAACGCCGGATCCTGAAGGAAAAAGGCATTCCGGATGAAGTCATCCCTACCCTGATCAAAGCCAGGAAGGATGTAACTGTGCAACATTATCACCGTATTTGGCGTAAATATGTTGCGTGGTGTGAGGCCAGGAAGGCCCCTACAGAGGAATTTCAACTGGGTCGTTTCCTGCATTTCCTGCAAACAGGACTGTCTATGGGCCTAAAATTAGGGTCCATTAAGGTTCAAATTTCGGCCCTGTCAATATTCTTCCAAAAAGAACTAGCTTCAGTTCCTGAAGTCCAGACGTTTGTCAAGGGGGTACTGCATATACAGCCTCCTTTTGTGCCTCCAGTGGCACCTTGGGATCTCAATGTAGTTTTGGGGTTCCTAAAATCACATTGGTTTGAACCACTCACCACTGTGGACTTAAAATATCTCACATGGAAAGTGGTAATGCTGTTAGCCCTGGCCTCAGCCAGGCGTGTCTCAGAATTGGCGGCTTTATCCTATAAAAGCCCTTACCTAATTTTTCATACGGACAGGGCAGAATTGAGGACTCGTCCTCAATTTCTCCCTAAGGTGGTTTCAGCATTTCACTTAAACCAGCCTATTGTGGTGCCTGCGGCTACTAGGGACTTGGAGGATTCCAAGTTGCTGGACGTAGTCAGGGCCCTGAAAATATATGTTTCCAGGACGGCTGGAGTCAGAAAATCTGACTCGCTGTTTATCCTGTATGCACCCAACAAGCTGGGTGCTCCTGCTTCTAAGCAGACTATTGCTCGTTGGATTTGTAGTACAATTCAGCTTGCACATTCTGTGGCAGGCCTGCCACAGCCAAAATCTGTAAAAGCCCATTCCACACGGAAAGTGGGCTCATCTTGGGCGGCTGCCCGAGGGGTCTCGGCTTTACAACTTTGCCGAGCAGCTACTTGGTCAGGGGCAAACACGTTTGCTAAATTCTACAAATTTGATACCCTGGCTGAGGAGGACCTGGAGTTCTCTCATTCGGTGCTGCAGAGTCATCCGCACTCTCCCGCCCGTTTGGGAGCTTTGGTATAATCCCCATGGTCCTTTCGGAGTCCCCAGCATCCACTAGGACGTCAGAGAAAATAAGAATTTACTTACCGATAATTCTATTTCTCATAGTCCGTAGTGGATGCTGGGCGCCCATCCCAAGTGCGGATTGTCTGCAATACTTGTACATAGCTATTGTTACAAAAAATCGGGTTATTATTGTTGTGAGCCATCTTTTCAGAGGCTCCTCTGTTATCATGCTGTTAACTGGGTTCAGATCACAAGTTGTACGGTGTGATTGGTGTGGCTGGTATGAGTCTTACCCAGGAGTCAAAATCCTTCCTTATTGTGTACGCTCGTCCGGGCACAGTATCCTAACTGAGGCTTGGAGGAGGGTCATAGGGGGAGGAGCCAGTGCACACCAGGTAGTTTTAAAGCTTTTACTTTTGTGCCCAGTCTCCTGCGGAGCCGCTATTCCCCATGGTCCTTTCGGAGTCCCCAGCATCCACTACGGACTATGAGAAATAGAATTATCGGTAAGTAAATTCTTATTTTCAGTTGGCGATGGCGGCATTCCTGTATGCATTATACGGCCAACCACAACATGTCCCTCATCCTCAAAGGCAAGGGGGGGTGCAAGGCCTAGTATCTTTCAAACCCATGTCACCCTTTTTGGAATGCCAGATGATGAGGGGGTGCAGCACTATAGGATGCCCCTCTTGTCTTCCTAGAAACACTCTCAATTATAGAGAGTGATCTAGAGAGTACAATTCGCAATCTAACAGCAATTCCACCACTGACACAATTCATTGCTGTCTTACATTTTTGCACCTCAGGGTCCTACCAGCATATAGTTGGAGTCCTGGGTGGCATCTCCCAGGCCTCATTCTCTAGGATCCTTAGGCGCGTCATTGCTGCGTTCCTCAAAAGAACTAAGCAGTTCATATCAATGCCATTGGATGTGGAGTCCCTAGCTGCGGTCCGCCAATTCCATGAACATGGTGGCTTCCCACACATTATTGGAGTAGTGGACGGTATACACACGTTCCACTTGTAGCACCATCACATAATGAAATAATCTTTAGGAACAGAAAAATGTTCCACTCTTTGAATGTGATGGTTGTTTGTGGTCCATCCCTCCAGATCCTTTTCCTGAATGCCCGGTACCCAGGAAGTGCCCATGATTCCCACGTGATTCAGCAATCAGGGATATGGCAAAAATTAAGCATGTTGGAAGACTAAGACGCGTGGATCTTGGGTGAGTTTAAGCCACATCATGTAGTAAAGTTTCAGTTGTGTTGTTGTCTAATTGATAATAATAAAAAAACAACACATAAATATGGTTATGTGTTTTTGTAGGAGATTGGGGATATCCTTGCACCCCCTGGCTCATGACTCCTTGCAGCACACCAAAACCAGGACCACAATCTGCATTTAATTCCACACTTACATCCACCAGACAGGTGGTGGAGCGCACGATTGGGCTTCTAAAAGGCCATTTTCAGGTGTTCCACCGCACTGATGGTGACCTCATGTATTTGTCGGAAATGGTTAGTAAGATAGTGGTCCTGTGTGCAATACTGCACAATATCGCTGTAAGGAGGCATGTGGAGCTGGCCCAAAACCTAATTTTGGGCCCAGAGGATGAGGAGCAAGGGGTTGGCCGTACACGGAGGCGCGGCTCGGAAACCCAATGCAGCCATGCCCAAAGGAACAGAATAGTGGGACAATATTTCAGGTATGTTTGAGTTATGAGCATGTCAGAGAAGTATTTATTGGTGTTGTAAAATCCATATTTGAATTTTTTATGGTTTGAATATTTAGCTAAAACTTTGATCCATACAAAATTCAGATTTTAAGTTGATTTCAAACATTATTACTGCATTTGTGTGTAAAATAATCCTATTTACAGCAATGTTAGTGGCTGTACCTAAGACATATTGTAATGTTTTTAATAACAAAATAAGCATGTCATGAGTTAGTGAACACCATTACTGTACAAGTACTGTTGTGTTGGCAACATATATATTGTTCTTAAGAACAATGTGGCTATGTGTTTATTTACAATGAGTATTATTTAAAAAAATATGATGATGCATATTGTTTGTCATGCATTTATGTATCTTAAGTGATTGAAACAAATTAATTCCCCCCCCTTTTTTAACACATATAATCAAACAAACACAACAATCCTGCAATGTTTAGTTGAGTGAGGAACAGAGATGTTTGGTAAGAATTTAGCAAATTCACCACTTACAGTAGCACACACTCGCAAATGTGTTCACAACTGAGAACACGGACCGTACTGTTAATGTGCTTTAATAGCAATAAAGCTTTTTTGTATTTATGAGCATCATAGCTGTCGACCAATCAACTGCACCCAGACAGTATAAATATTTGCAATTAATATTAATACACCATTGGCACCATGAAAGCTGCCCCATTAACAATCAGGGAGCTGCAGCTCCTTACCTCAGTAATGGACCACCGCGTAGGCCGCACGGGCCCTTATGTGTTGAATGCCCATAAGCATGCGGACTATGCCGAGGTCCGCAGAAAGCTGTGGGTGAAGCTCCGCAGCAGGCGGACAATTGTCTAGTTGGAAAGACGGTGGTCCAACCTGCAACTCAGACAGCCGCGGTTGCTGGCAGAGATATGCCAGCAAGTTCAAAACAGTAAGTAATGCATACTGTAGCATTGGTGTGCGCATGAGTGTGTTTTCAGTTTAATGTTTTGTAATATTTGCTTCCATAAGTGTGTGTATGTTGTTTAGCCTGTAGATCTTGAAACTGTATGTAGGTATGCATAGATGTTTGTATGGATGTATAGAGTATGTGTGTGGGTTGTATGTTGACTAATGTACAAACAGTAGATATGACATACTAACATGTATAATTTTGCATACCAGTAATCATTTTGTGCTTAATTTTAGTCTAATGTTTTTTTTTTTATAAAACACAAAATACAGATGTTTTCATGTTGGTTACTGAGTAGGGAATGTGTATATTAAACAAATGTTTTCAAAAACCCAGAGAACTGTGCTTCACTCTCCTTATGAAGAGCAGAAAGGAGAAGTTGCCACCACCCACAACCTCTATCGCCCACTCAACCTCCCTCTCCCCCTCAACCTCCCTCCCCCACTCAACCTCTCTCTCCCCCCTCAGCATCCATACACCACTCAACCTCCCTCTCTCCCTCAGCATCCATCTACCACTCAACCTCCCTCTCTCCCTCAGCATCCATCCCCCACACAATCTCCCTCTCCCCCTCAACTTGCCACCCCCTTTCAACCTCCCTCTCCCCTTCAACCTTCCACTCCCATTCAAGCCCCTTCCCCCATCCAACCTCCAACCCCCAATCAAGCCCCTTCCCCCATCCAAACATCATCCCCCAGTGGTGAAGAAGAGGAGGATGAGTATGGGGGCATGGAGGAGTGTAAGTATTTTTTGGTTTTACAGTGTCTTGCTAAAGTATTCACCCCCTTTGCATTTTTCATGTTTTGTTGCCTCACAACCTGGAATTAAAATGGATTGTCTGAAGGTTTGCATCATTTCATTCACAGAACATGCCTACAACTTTGAAGATGTTTTTTTTATTGTGAAGCAAATAACAAATAGGACAAAATAACAGAAAACTTCAGCATGCATAACTATTTACCCCCCTAAAGTCAGTACTTTGTAGAGCTACCTTTTGCGGCAATTACAGCTGCAAGTCACTTTGGATAAGTCTCTATGAGCTTGCCACATCTTGCCACTGGGATTTTTGCCCATTCCTCAAGGCAAAACTGCTCCAGCTCCTTCATGTTGGATGGTTTCAGCTTGTGAACAGAAATCTTCAAGTCTGACTACAGATCCTCAATTGGACTGAGATCTGGGCTTTGACTACGCCATTACAATATATTTAAATGTTTCCCCTTAAACCACTCAAGTGTTGCTTTAGCAGTATGCTTCGGGTCATTGTCCTGCTGGAAGGGGAACCTCCGTCCCAGTCTCAAATCACAAGCAAACTCAAACAGGTTTTGCTCAAGAATATCCCTGTATTTAGCACCATCCATCTTTCCCTCAACTCGAAACAGTTTCCCAGTCCCTGCTGCTGAAAAACATCCCCACAGCATGATGCTGCCACCACCATGTTTCACTGTGGGGATGGTGTTCTTGGGGTGATGGGATGTGTTGGGTTTGCGCTAGATATAGCATTTTCCATGGTGGCCAAAAAGTTCAATTTTAGTCTCATCTGACCAGAGAACCTTCTTCCATACATTTGGGAAGTCATCCACATGCCTTTTGGCAAACTCAAAACGTGCCTTCTTATTTTTAACACTAAGTAATGTCTTTTTTTCTGGACACTCTTCCATAAAGCCCAGCTCTATGGAGTGTACGGCTTATTGTGGTCACATGCGCAGATACACCAGTTTCTGCTGTGGAACTCTGCAGCTCCTTCAGGGTTACCTTTGGTCTCTGTGCTGCCTCTCTGATTAATGCCATCCTTGCCCAGTCTGTGAGTTTTGGTGGCCAACTCTCTCTTGGCAGGTTTGTTGTGGTACCATGTTCTTTCTGTTGGAGATAAGCCTCCTACTATCAATCCCCTTCAATTGTCTGTTCATTACCCTTTGTTTACCAATCGATTGGGAATCCCAGGAAGTAGACAACACATGCAGTTATGTCCACCAAATGAGACTAAGGCTTGTTTAATCAGCAGGGCGTTATATAGCAAAAAGGTACTTTTCATGTAAAACTGATATACGTCACAAAGTATAACAAAATGCATCACTTCTCATAACTCCTTTCTGGCTGACACCCTCCTTCGTGTCCTTCACAAGAAGTCTAAACACAAGAGACTATCTAATAACATATTTTTAAGACTATAGCTATGACCTTGCTTTGCACAGAATGTACTAACTATGAAATGTCAGCATTATTATGATTTATCAGTAAAGCATACTTCTTCTTCACTACATCATGGCTGCTACTTAACAAAATGGCTGATACTGCTTAAGCTCAATACATCTTACTTCCTCAGTCCCTCCTTTTCATAATAAAATGACATTACAGTTGATCTACAAGACATCACACAAACTCTACCTACAAGAGACTAAGCAAACAGTCTAGCTATAATGGTGCAAAAGGCTATGTTCCCGTAGGGCCGTGCTTGTCACTCTATCCCACAGAAGGTAAAGAACCGTTCGCTTCATATCCATTAAGATAGACTGTTCACGGCTCCTTCTTGCCAAGCTCTTCTGTAGTTTCTTAAACTTGGAGGATTCACATATTTGAGTTTACAGATTTCTTTCAAGCTGAAAGGAAAGGAAACAAAATAGCATCTTAAAACACAGATTTATGCAAATTGCTAAGCCAACAATTTTTAATAAAAACATCACTATTTCAGCAATCTACACTTTGATCCCGCTAAACCAATTAGCTGGGTTTAAGCAGAACATTTCTCTAAACCACTTCTTGCGCACTATTTGTTTCATTAGTAATAAATATACAACAAATTCTTGGAGTTCTCTTCATACATATTCTAAAAATATTACACTCTATTTAGTAGTATGTATTTGCTTTAAAAAAATTAAAACCCTTATACGCTTATATGTAGTGGGGACAGATGTCCATTCCCATCCTTTTCCAGATGTGGGCCCATGTGAGCCCAGCATTTCTTAATTAACTGGTATCTTTGAACTTCTAGAGATTTCATGATCTTTACCTTAACTTGACTAACACAAGATCTAGTGTGATACCACACTAATTATATACTATATATATACCACATATATAAGAAGTACATACTTATATACTAAACACTGGTACGTAACTTTGGATTGGCAGACATGCCAGTTTCCCTCTGCCCTCTCCTGTGAGGGATATAGAGTATATTATGATTACAATAAGTACTGAAGTTCACACTATAATGACCCATAGTTGTCTGTCTAGTTTAGGCCTAATTAGCCTTTGCATGTTTGTGTATTTCATTGTTCAAACTTAACTTGAACAAATTTGCAGTAGAACCCAAGTCTCTCTTTCCTTAATTGACACAGAAGTGGGCGTGGTCAGCAACACTCGATATGGATCATAAAATCTGGGCTCAAGTGACTTTTTAACGTGTCTTTCCAGATACACCCGATCTCCTGGTTACAGCTTGTGGGGATTCAGATTTGCTCCTGAATCTGGGAGAAAGGCAAACTAGAAAATTCAGAACTGTTAGTTTCTTCAGTAAGACTTTTTAACATATGCAGTCAAATTACCATATTTATGCTGTAACCCTTATGGATAATAACACCCTATTTTAGGTATGTTGCCAAACAGAGCCGGCCCTAACCAATATGATGCCCTAGGCAAGATTCTGACTGGTGCCCCCCTAGCACCACCGCTGGTTCCGCCTCTGACCTTGCACCTCTTTCCCAGCACCATCACCCCTCACCCATAGCAGTCCTTATTTTGGTGTTTGTACCCCCTATATTTTAAATAGGAACAGTTTGCACATTTGGCGCACAGCCCAAAAAGGGGTGTGTTCCTGCAGGCAAGTGGCATGGCCACACAATACTAACCCCAATTCCAATTACGCCACACAGTACTGCAACTTCATTCACATTTGATCATGCGATAGTATTCCTAATTCATATTACATCCCACAGTAGTATCACTTTACCTTACAAACGTTACTACTCACAGTAGAGCTCCTTATTCACATTACATCACACCCTATTGCTCTTTATTCACATTAGACGACACAGTAGTGCCCTTTCTATATGCAACGCCACATAGTAGAGCACCTTATACACATAATGCCACACATTAGTAATGCATTTATACACATAATTCCACACAGTAATGCCCCTTACACATATGAGACACATTATTAATGTCCTTATAAACATAATGCGCCTTACACATTATGACAACCTTTATTAATGACCTTTTACACATAATGTCCCTTACACATAAGCTGCACATTATTAATGCCCTTATACACATAATGACACACATAGTGCCCGCTACACATTTGCTGCACATTATTAGTGCCCCAAAACACATGACACACATACAGTAGTACTCTTTTACACATATGCCGCACATTATTAATGCCCTTATACACATAATGACATGCATAGTGCCCCTTACACATATGTTACACATTATTAATGCATTTTTACATGACACACATAATGCTCCATACACATATTCCGAACACTACTGCACAACCAACCCACTCACATGCACACAGCAATCACACTGCCACTAACACTGTGACCTCTACCTCTGCTTGGATACAGATGTGTCCTCATAAATATTGCCTCAATTATAACATATGGCACCTTTTTTGTAATGAAAATGCATCTTATTTGCATTGCTATGTGGCTAGGATGCACAAGCAGCTTCTACTGATTAAAATGATATGCAGCATGCATATATACTGTGTGAGACTGTGGCTGTATCTGCATATGAAATGCTACACACAGAATATAGGCATGCCGCATATCATTTTAATCAGCAGAAGCTGCTGATGCCCCTTGGAATATCAAATGCCCTAGGCAATTGCCTAGTTTGCCTATGCCTAAGGCCGGCTCTGTTGCCAAACAATATTTCATAAGGTGAATAACCTATGATTTTACTGAATATGGTTCTGCTATTAACCAGTACTAAAAATAAACACCTTAGCATCCCTTTCTGGTTTCTGTGACACACCCACTAACCTGTGGGGGATACATGGAATGCCTGTGGAATTCCCAAATCATACCTTATGTACTACATTATTTCTTTAATGACATAAATACTGCTATCTGCTACTATAACTTCTGGTACTCCATATCTGCAAATAACTACTGCAACTAATTTTCTAGCTATTGATTTTGCTGTGGCTTTTGCCATTGGCAAATAACTGAAAATGTCTGTGGCTACCACTGTTAGTGATAAGCCTCCTCTCGCAAGACCCTTCAATCGTCTGTATGATACCGGTTGGTTACCAATGCATCTTTGTCAGTTAGATATAGTCAATTTGTAGTCTTTGAAATGGAAAATAACTTTGGGGGATTGCTCCAAGGGTTGACTTGACATTCTGTCCTGGATTGGACATTTCCACATATCGAGTAGGCTTGTACAAACTTGGTTGCAGCTGGATAACATCCTGGAGCTATCCATCTTTCATTAACTAAATTTTCCATTTGATCCTCTCCGAGGTGTGTGAGTCCATGGCTGACTTAACACATAAGTGGATATAAGCTTCTGGGTAAGCATAACTTCTCTTCTAATTTCCATGAGCCTGTTTCTTCTTCTTGTCTGGCTCCTCTTCTCTGCCATGCTGCTTTTTCTTCAGGACCTGCTTGTTCCCGAAATTTCTTCAAATC
Organism: Pseudophryne corroboree; assembly: GCF_028390025.1. Lineage (NCBI taxonomy): Eukaryota > Metazoa > Chordata > Amphibia > Anura > Myobatrachidae > Pseudophryne > Pseudophryne corroboree. The sequence goes on from NC_086448.1 coordinate 717,869,643, forward strand.
CTGTAGATCAGGCATTTGAGGCTTTGCTTCTTTCTGTTTCTTCTGTATGTGTGGTGTAGACTGCTACCTTCACTGGTTGTTTGGTTGCATTCTCTTTCCACAGGCTTCTTTCTCACTCTCTCCTGCTTGGATCTGAAGTTCAATCAGCGTAGCATAATCAGGCATCTGGTCTGGCACTGGAATGGTTACTGGATAGGCTTGCCTTTCCTGCTGGGAGCATCTTGCTGCCCTCTTGGCTTTATCATCTTCCAGATTGTTGCCTCTTGTTTCAGTAGTGTCATTTCTTGCATGTGCCTGGATCTTCATTACTGCAACCTTTCCTGTGGCCTTTGCAGAGCTCTGAACTGGTGTCTGATCAGTGAAGCATGTTGTATGTCTTTGCCACTTGCCTTCTTGAAGCCTCTGCTTTTCCATATCTGGCCCACACTCTTGTACTGGGATGGTAAGGATCCTGAATCCACAACTTCGTGTGCAGTGGTTACTACATATCCTGTATAAGGAGTTCCATCCTCATGGTACCTTGATCCATCCACATATAGCTCATGCTGAGCATAAGGTAGTTCTTGTTCCAGTAAAGCCACACAATCATGGGAAAAAATCTGGTCAGTAGAATTATCTTCATTCCTCTGGTCCTGTGTCCATGATGTTCTGTCTCCACCTCTCTCTTCTGGATCACCTTCCAGGTCCTCATCATCTTCCTCTTGCTGGTCCATCAATAGGGACGATAACCTGTTTCTCCCTCCTTTTGAATCTTGAGATTCGACACCTTCATTGAGTAATGCTGGTAAAAGTTGCTGGGTTGAGGGTAGTACATCTTCTGATGGTTACGTTGTTGGGCTACTTCATACCGCTGACAAGTGTTTGGTTCTTGCTTCCTGAAGCTTTTCTGTACCTGCATGTGGTACCTGGATGATAAGTTCATGATTCAGCACTATACCTGTGCTCTTGTCCTCTTCTAGGACTGCTGATTCAGGACTGTGTCTGTGCTCTTGTCCTCATCCAGGACTGTTGCTGCTGTTACTGCTCTGATGCTGGTAGGTGCTCCTTGAGTGCTGCTGTCAAGCTTGCTTGAGTGGTAGGCCACAGGTCTTCGCCTCAGTCCATAATTTTGCATAAGGTCTTTTATGTATGGCCTCCTTCTTCAATAGTCAGGTAGTTCTAGGGCTTGAGATGAGGCAACTGCTGTTTTCAATTGTTTAATTGCTTCATCCATCTGTTGCTGTGTGTAGGATGCGGACCCTCCTCCCTTTCAGTGTTGTCATACAATGCTTGCATGTAGACTGATGCTAGAGCAGGGACGTGCAGTCAGGGGAGGCAGGGGAGGCAGTGCCTCCCCTGACATTGTTGGAATAATACAAAGAACATACTTATGACACATGTTATGTGTTATAAGTATCTGCTTTAGCCTTTGTTATTTTAGCAGTTCGTACCTTGTAAAAAGTGGTCCTGTCAGTGTTGTTGAGGCAGCGCTGTCAGTGCCTCCCGGTGTCTGTGTGTAAGGGCCGGAAGCGGGGGGCGGGGCCAGGAATAGGGCAGGAGAAAGCATTGAAAAAAACTCCTAGAAGCGGCACCTACTTGTAGTGCCGCTTTGAAGCAGCGATTGGCCAGTGCGGGATCAGGGGAGGACACTTTGCAGCTACAGGCGCATCACGTGGCTGGTTCCGTCAGAGCCGGGGGCGCAGCGCTGAGTAAGCTGCACGGAAGGCGCGGGGGAATCATTGGCTGCGGAGGTGATAATGCGGAAGGCCGTGAGGACGGGGAGCATCGGTGAGCACTCTCTCTTCCTTTTTTTGCCCCTCCTTTGTATTGAAGTTTTTATGTCTCAGGGCGGGATGTACTAACCTCCGCCATAACTGCACTTTTCTCTGCGCTCTGACACTCCCCGACACTCCCCCGTCTGCTTTCTCATCCCCTTCTCCCTCTTCCTCACCGCCACGGCCACTGTATTCTCTCATCGCTGCCTTGTAGTTCCACAAGAACAACAAAAAATTCTATTTTTGCACACTTATGACTATCAGCCGGGCACCCACCGCCCAGGGGTGCTGGGGACAGCCTCGGGCTTCACCCCTGACCCTTGGGTGCCTGGAGGGGGGGACCCCTTGATTTAAGGGGTCACCACTCATCCAGGGAACCCCGGCCAGGGGTGACTAGTTGGGGGGGTAATGCCACGGCCGCAGGGACCATTATAAAAGTGTCCCCCGGCTGTGGCATTATCTCTCTGGCTAGTGGAGCCCGGTGCTGGTTTTAAAAATACGGGGGACCCCTACATCTTTTGTCCCCTGTATTTTTGGAGCCAGGACTGGACGCAGAGCCCGGTGCTGGTTGTCTAAATACGGGGAACCCCTGTTCAATTTTCCCCCCAGTATTTAAATAGCCAGGACCGGCTCAAAGAGCCCGAGGCTGGTTATACTTAGGAGGGGGAACCTCACGCATTTTTTTTTTTTACATTTTTTAACCCATTCAGACCCTTTTCCAAAGATAACCATGCACGGATCTCACTGATCCGTGCATGACTATCACAATACGCCAGCAATAAGCAGGTCTCTTTGAAAGCTCCATTTTTTTACGAATTCTATGCTTTCCCAGCAGTGTTCGGCTAATGTCGGCAGTGATTGAGAATACAAATTCTTAGTAAATTACAGACTTCTGTTAAATAACACCCGTGTTTGACCGATGGTCTATTGATTCGTATTTGTGGGCTCAGGGGCAGTGGCAGGCACTGGCTCGGCGGCGGTAGGGGTGATCAGTAGGATTCGGCTGACATTATGGCCGCAGTGCCTCACCAGCCACTGACCTCACCGCACGCCACTGTGCTAGAGGTATCCATTCTCTGCAGTATCCTACTAGGCCCAGGAATGATCATCTGACTTGCTTGACACTGGTTGGCATCTCAGCTTGCAGTATGAGTTTCTTTCTCTCTTCTGTGAGATGTTGGGTACCTTGAGTATCCTATGAAGATTACTTTTTGCTTTGCTAGCTGCAATGCAGTCTTGTTCTTCTAGAAACTTCAATAAGGACACTGTCTCTTCTTGGTACTTCTTTTAGTGGTGGTGACAAACAGCAGTTCATTCACATCCTGTATTTAGCTGTGTGTCTTCTGGATAAATCACTTGGTGATGTAGCCCCTCTCTGGGGTACTCTGGTCTAGTAGTATTGCTTACTTTCTTCTATAACTGGTACAGTGGAAATGAGCCAATACTGAACTTCTGTTCTAACTTGCTTCTTAATGGTTCTGTTCTTTCCTTTGATAAGTTGCTGGAAAACCCAACTTCTGCTGGTGTGTACTGTATTCTTGCGTGGATAAGCTTCAGTACATTGTGCTCCAGCAAAGTCACTGGACCTGTACTCCGAGGTCAAGAACTGGACTGGTATTAGTGACTGTAGTTCTTGCATCTCCTGTCCCTTTAAGAGTTTCCGATATCATCAGTTCTTGCGATACCTCCCTTTGCTGTCTTCTGCGTCTGCTGGATCCAGTATGCATTAGACACAATACAATTATGCACGTCCTGCTCCAGTGGACAAGGTGACTGTAATTATACCTTCCATTGTTTCTTCTGGAGACATTATGTTCACTGGGGATTACCTGAAGAAGCTTGCACTTCATATTGGCAGAGGAAGCATAATTCATTTGCCTTCTGGGACTTCTTCTGTCTTGTTCCTTATTATTTGCTTTGACTTTGGAGTTGCTGGTGCTTCAAATCTTCTACTCATGGCATCATCTCTGTAATCTTGCCATGTAATACTGATAACTTGTCAGATGTCTTTCTTAGAGCAGACTTCATGTAGTTTTTAAATTTTCATGCAACCTTCAAATTGCTTCTCAACTTTTCTTTTTCCAATCACCTCTCTTTATGATTCATCCATTATTCTTCATACTTTGTCCTTTTTTCACTTGTATATTTTTCCTTCTGCTGCTGGCATGTCATCATTTTAGTCCAAGTCCACTCATGCTGGTGTTCAACATAATGATGTCCATGCTGGGAGTTGTTGTTCCTCTTTGTCTTACTTTTCCTGTGAGAGGTAGACTTGTATAGCAGTTTGTATTTCAGGTTACATCCTTGCTGGAATATTGTGGGTACATCTTACTTTCTTGCAGGGGGTAGGGTTTGACCTCCCAATCCAGCTGTTGCGATGGCCTGATCTGTAAGTAAACGTGGAGGAATCTGGTTGTGCATAAAAACAGTTCATGAAGCCCCTGTGTCTCCTGTGGGTAAAGTCACTTTTGTCGAACTGCCAGTGGCGACTGAGTACACTGTTGCCGACACAGGGGTTGCACACGCTCCGATTCTATTATCTTGTGTGTGCTGCCTAACATATGGCTGATAAGAAACCTGTTGCCGTGCTTTTAAAACCTGTTCTAATTATACTTAACAGGGTCTCTCTCTCTCTCTATATATATATAAACCTCTGCCAGGCGTCACTCCGCCGTCCTTTATTATCTAGTGCATACGGAAGACCCGCTGAGTGCCGCTCCTCTTTGGACTTTTATATATATATATATATATATATATATATATATCATACACGTATTTACTCAAAGAATGCAGCAGGATTCTATTCCCTCATACCTGGTAACTTGTTTACAATTCCCAACACATTTGACTGACACCATGGTATGTAATGTTCTCAATCAATATGTTTGGAGCTGCAATGTCCAACTAATTTTCCCCTGCATCAAAACTGCATCATAAAACTTTTAGTATTTTAAATAATAATAATAATAATAATAAAGCACTTTAATAATGAGCACTATGCTGCTATTTTTTTAGCTACCTGACAGCTGAGAATTCTTCTCTAAACCAAAAATAAAATACACATTGCATTACTGCTTTCTAATTATCTTTAAAACATTCTAAAGCATTCAAGAATAAAATGACAATTATTTTTCTAATGCAATTTTTCTTTCTGTTATAATATCTATATTACATAGTCATAAACATTTGTACATTCGCATGTCATTAGTCACATAGAACTAACAGGTGAATGGTTACCTCACATCCCATCCCCAGCCTGTATATTTACAGAGTACATAGACCAACATATTATACTTGATAATGTTACTATTGCGATAAACCTTGATATATCAGTTATCTATTGTTCAGATTTTGTAATATTTTGGATTTACACACTAGTACTTTGGCCATATGGAATCAGCTTCTGTGGTTTTCCTGAGGGATTTACAACATAGGCGGGCTGTAGCTGTATGATTAGTTTGCCTGTCTGTTCCTTCCTCTTTGCTATTACATTTATATTTCCAGGAACTTTACTTATAGGGAGTAACCCTTAACTTTCCCTCATTACCGCTTCTAGCAGTACGTGCTGTGGGCAGTACCCCAGACTTATCAGTTCTGCATTTTTTAGAACTAGGAAAATTACAATTTAGACAATCATTATTTGTACTAGAGATGAGCGCCTGAAATTTTTCGGGTTTTGTGTTTTGGTTTTGGGTTCGGTTCCGCGGCCGTGTTTTGGGTTCGAACGCGTTTTGGCAAAACCTCACCGAATTTTTTTTGTCGGATTCGGGTGTGTTTTGGATTCGGGTGTTTTTTTCAAAAAACACTAAAAAACAGCTTAAATCATAGAATTTGGGGGTCATTTTGATCCCAAAGTATTATTAACCTCAAAAACCATAATTTACACTCATTTTCAGTCTATTCTGAATACCTCACACCTCACAATATTATTTTTAGTCCTAAAATTTGCACCGAGGTCGCTGTGTGAGTAAGATAAGCGACCCTAGTGGCCGACACAAACACCGGGCCCATCTAGGAGTGGCACTGCAGTGTCACGCAGGATGTCCCTTCCAAAAAACCCTCCCCAAACAGCACATGACGCAAAGAAAAAAAGAGGCGCAATGAGGTAGCTGTGTGAGTAAGATTAGCGACCCTAGTGGCCGACACAAACACCGGGCCCATCTAGGAGTGGCACTGCAGTGTCACGCAGGATGTCCCTTCCAAAAAACCCTCCCCAAACAGCACATGACGCAAAGAAAAAAAGAGGCGCAATGAGGTAGCTGTGTGAGTAAGATTAGCGACCCTAGTGGCCGACACAAACACCGGGCCCATCTAGGAGTGGCACTGCAGTGTCACGCAGGATGTCCCTTCCAAAAAACCCTCCCCAAACAGCACATGACGCAAAGAAAAAAAGAGGCGCAATGAGGTAGCTGTGTGAGTAAGATTAGCGACCCTAGTGGCCGACACAAACACCGGGCCCATCTAGGAGTGGCACTGCAGTGTCACGCAGGATGTCCCTTCCAAAAAACCCTCCCCAAACAGCACGACGCAAAGAAAAAAAGAGGCGCAATGAGGTAGCTGACTGTGTGAGTAAGATTAGCGACCCTAGTGGCCGACACAAACACCGGGCCCATCTAGGAGTGGCACTGCAGTGTCACGCAGGATGTCCCTTCCAAAAAACCCTCCCCAATCAGCACATGATGCAAAGAAAAAGAAAAGAAAAAAGAGGTGCAAGATGGAATTGTCCTTGGGCCCTCCCACCCACCCTTATGTTGTATAAACAAAACAGGACATGCACACTTTAACCAACCCATCATTTCAGTGACAGGGTCTGCCACACGACTGTGACTGATATGACGGGTTGGTTTGGACCCCCCCCAAAAAAGAAGCAATTAATCTCTCCTTGCACAAACTGGCTCTACAGAGGCAAGATGTCCACCTCATCTTCACCCTCCGATATATCACCGTGTACATCCCCCTCCTCACAGATTATCAATTCGTCCCCACTGGAATCCACCATCTCAGCTCCCTGTGTACTTTGTGGAGGCAATTGCTGCTGGTCAATGTCTCCGCGGAGGAATTGATTATAATTCATTTTAATGAACATCATCTTCTCCACATTTTCTGGATGTAACCTCGTACGCCGATTGCTGACAAGGTGAGCGGCGGCACTAAACACTCTTTCGGAGTACACACTTGTGGGAGGGCAACTTAGGTAGAATAAAGCCAGTTTGTGCAAGGGCCTCCAAATTGCCTCTTTTTCCTGCCAGTATAAGTACGGACTGTGTGACGTGCCTACTTGGATGCGGTCACTCATATAATCCTCCACCATTCTATCAATGTTGAGAGAATCATATGCAGTGACAGTAGACGACATGTCCGTAATCGTTGTCAGGTCCTTCAGTCCGGACCAGATGTCAGCATCAGCAGTCGCTCCAGACTGCCCTGCATCACCGCCAGCGGGTGGGCTCGGAATTCTGAGCCTTTTCCTCGCACCCCCAGTTGCGGGAGAATGTGAAGGAGGAGATGTTGACAGGTCGCGTTCCGCTTGACTTGACAATTTTGTCACCAGCAGGTCTTTCAACCCCAGCAGACCTGTGTCTGCCGGAAAGAGAGATCCAAGGTAGGCTTTAAATCTAGGATCGAGCACGGTGGCCAAAATGTAGTGCTCTGATTTCAACAGATTGACCACCCGTGAATCCTTGTTAAGCGAATTAAGGGCTGCATCCACAAGTCCCACATGCCTAGCGGAATCGCTCCCTTTTAGCTCCTTCTTCAATGCCTCCAGCTTCTTCTGCAAAAGCCTGATGAGGGGAATGACCTGACTCAGGCTGGCAGTGTCTGAACTGACTTCACGTGTGGCAAGTTCAAAGGGCATCAGAACCTTGCACAACGTTGAAATCATTCTCCACTGCACTTGAGACAGGTGCATTCCATCTCCTATATCGTGCTCAATTGTATAGGCTTGAATGGCCTTTTGCTGCTCCTCCAACCTCTGAAGCATATAGAGGGTTGAATTCCACCTCGTTACCACTTCTTGCTTCAGATGATGGCAGGGCAGGTTCAGTAGTTTTTGGTGGTGCTCCAGTCTTCTGTACGTGGTGCCTGTACGCCGAAAGTGTCCCGCAATTTTTCTGGCCACCGACAGCATCTCTTGCACGCCCCTGTCGTTTTTTTAAAAATTCTGCACCACCAAATTCAAGGTATGTGCAAAACATGGGACGTGCTGGAATTTGCCCATATTTAATGCACACACAATATTGCTGGCGTTGTCCGATGCCACAAATCCACAGGAGAGTCCAATTGGGGTAAGCCATTCCGCGATGATCTTCCTCAGTTGCCGTAAGAGGTTTTCAGCTGTGTGCGTATTCTGGAAAGCGGTGATACAAAGCGTAGCCTGCCTAGGAAAGAGTTGGCGTTTGCGAGATGCTGCTACTGGTTTCGCCGCTGCTGTTCTTGCGGCGGGAGTCCATACATCTACCCAGTGGGCTGTCACAGTCATATAGTCCTGACCCTGCCCTGCTCCACTTGTCCACATGTCCGTGGTTAAGTGGACATTGGGTACAACTGCATTTTTTAGGACACTGGTGAGTCTTTTTCTGACGTCCGTGTACATTCTCGGTATCGCCTGCCTAGAGAAGTGGAACCTAGATGGTATTTGGTAACGGGGGCACACTGCCTCAATAAATTGTCTAGTTCCCTGTGAACTAACGGCGGATACCGGATGCACGTCTAACACCAACATAGTTGTCAAGGACTCAGTTATCCGCTTTGCAGTAGGATGACTGCTGTGATATTTCATCTTCCTCGCAAAGGACTGTTGAACAGTCAATTGCTTACTGGAAGTAGTACAAGTGGGCTTACGACTTCCCCTCTGGGATGACCATCGACTCCCAGCGGCAACAACAGCAGCGCCAGCAGCAGTAGGCGTTACACGCAAGGATGCATCGGAGGAATCCCAGGCAGGAGAGGACTCGTCAGAATTGCCAGTGACATGGCCTGCAGGACTATTGGCATTCCTGGGGAAGGAGGAAATTGACACTGAGGGAGTTGGTGGGGTGGTTTGCGTGAGCTTGGTTACAAGAGGAAGGGATTTACTGGTCAGTGGACTGCTTCCGCTGTCACCCAAAGTTTTTGAACTTGTCACTGACTTATTATGAATGCGCTGCAGGTGACGTATAAGGGAGGATGTTCCGAGGTGGTTAACGTCCTTACCCCTACTTATTACAGCTTGACAAAGGGAACACACGGCTTGACACCTGTTGTCCGCATTTCTGGTGAAATACCTCCACACCGAAGAGCTGATTTTTTTGGTATTTTCACCTGGCATGTCAACGGCCATATTCCTCCCACGGACAACAGGTGTCTCCCCGGGTGCCTGACTTAAACAAACCACCTCACCATCAGAATCCTCCTGGTCAATTTCCTCCCCAGCGCCAGCAACACCCATATCCTCCTCATCCTGGTGTACTTCAACACTGACATCTTCAATCTGACTATCAGGAACTGGACTGCGGGTGCTCCTTCCAGCACTTGCAGGGGGCGTGCAAATGGTGGAAGGCGCATGCTCTTCACGTCCAGTGTTGGGAAGGTCAGGCATCGCAACCGACACAATTGGACTCTCCTTGTGGATTTGGGATTTCGAAGAATGCACAGTTCTTTGCTGTGCTGCTTTTGCCAGCTTGAGTCTTTTCATTTTTCTAGCGAGAGGCTGAGTGCTTCCATCCTCATGTGAAGCTGAACCACTAGCCATGAACATAGGCCAGGGCCTCAGCCGTTCCTTGCCACTCCGTGTGGTAAATGGCATATTGGCAAGTTTACGCTTCTCCTCCGACAATTTTATTTTAGGTTTTGGAGTCCTTTTTTTACTGATATTTGGTGTTTTGGATTTGACATGCTCTGTACTATGACATTGGGCATCGGCCTTGGCAGATGACGTTGCTGGCATTTCATCGTCTCGGCCATGACTAGTGGCAGCAGCTTCAGCACGAGGTGGAAGTGGATCTTGATCTTTCCCTAATTTTGGAACCTCAACATTTTTGTTCTCCATATTTTAATAGGCACAACTAAAAGGCACCTCAGGTAAACAATGGAGATGGATGGATTGGATACTAGTATACAATTATGGACGGGCTGCCGAGTGCCGACACAGAGGTAGCCACAGCCGTGAACTACCGCACTGTACTGTGTCTGCTGCTAATATATAGACTGGTTGATAAAGAGATAGTATACTCGTAACTAGTATGTATGTATAAAGAAAGAAAAAAAAACCACGGTTAGGTGGTATATACAATTATGGACGGGCTGCCGAGTGCCGACACAGAGGTAGCCACAGCCGTGAACTACCGCACTGTACTGTGTCTGCTGCTAATATATAGACTGGTTGATAAAGAGATAGTATACTCGTAACTAGTATGTATGTATAAAGAAAGAAAAAAAAACCACGGTTAGGTGGTATATACAATTATGGACGGGCTGCCGAGTGCCGACACAGAGGTAGCCACAGCCGTGAACTACCGCACTGTACTGTGTCTGCTGCTAATATATAGACTGGTTGATAAAGAGATAGTATACTCGTAACTAGTATGTATGTATAAAGAAAGAAAAAAAACCACGGTTAGGTGGTATATACAATTATGGACGGGCTGCCGAGTGCCGACACAGAGGTAGCCACAGCCGTGAACTACCGCACTGTACTGTGTCTGCTGCTAATATATAGACTGGTTGATAAAGAGATAGTATACTCGTAACTAGTATGTATGTATAAAGAAAGAAAAAAAAAACCACGGTTAGGTGGTATATACAATTATGGACGGGCTGCCGAGTGCCGACACAGAGGTAGCCACAGCCGTGAACTACCGCACTGTACTGTGCTGCTAATATATAGACTGGTTGATAAAGAGATAGTATACTCGTAACTAGTATGTATGTATAAAGAAAGAAAAAAAAACCACGGTTAGGTGCTATATACAATTATGGACGGGCTGCCGAGTGCCGACACAGAGGTAGCCACAGCCGTGAACTACCGCACTGTACTGTGTCTGCTGCTAATATATAGACTGGTTGATAAAGATATAGTATACTCGTAACTAGTATGTATGTATAAAGAAAGAAAAAAAAACCACGGTTAGGTGGTATATACAATTATGGACGGGCTGCCGAGTGCCGACACAGAGGTAGCCACAGCCGTGAACTACCGCACTGTACTGTGTCTGCTGCTAATATAGACTGGTTGATAAAGAGATAGTATACTACTAATATTATATATACTGGTGGTCTGGTCACTAGTCACACTGGCAGTGGCACTCCTGCAGCAAAAGTGTGCACTGTTTAATTTTAATATAATATTATGTACTCCTGGCTCCTGCTATAACCTATAACTGGCACTGCAGTAGTGCTCCCCAGTCTCCCCCACAATTATAAGCTGTGTGAGCTGAGCAGTCAGACAGATATATAATATATATAGATGATGCAGCACACTGGCCTGAGCCTGAGCAGTGCACACAGATATGGTATGTGACTGACTGAGTCACTGTGTGTATCGCTTTTTTCAGGCAGAGAACGGATATATTAAATAAACTGCACTGTGTGTCTGGTGGTCACTCACTATATAATATATTATGTACTCCTGGCTCCTGCTATAACCTATAACTGGCACTGCAGTAGTGCTCCCCAGTCTCCCCCACAATTATAAGCTGTGTGAGCTGAGCAGTCAGACAGATATATATAATATTATATATAGATAATAGATGATGCAGCACACTGGCCTGAGCCTGAGCAGTGCACACAGATATGGTATGTGACTGAGTCACTGTGTGCTGTGTATCGCTTTTTTCAGGCAGAGAACGGATTATAAATAAAACTGGTGGTCACTGGTCACTATCAGCAAAACTCTGCACTGTACTGAGTACTCCTAATGCTCCCCAAAATTAGTAAATCAAGTGTCTCTCTAATCTATTCTAAACGGAGAGGACGCCAGCCACGTCCTCTCCCTATCAATCTCAATGCACGTGTGAAAATGGCGGCGACGCGCGGCTCCTTATATAGAATCCGAGTCTCGCGATAGAATCCGAGCCTCGCGAGAATCCGACAGCGTCATGATGACGTTCGGGCGCGCTCGGGTTAACCGAGCAAGGCGGGAAGATCCGAGTCGCTCGGACCCGTGAAAAAAAACATGAAGTTCTGGCGGGTTCGGATTCAGAGAAACCGAACCCGCTCATCTCTAATTTGTACATTTCCATCCTGATACTTTTGTATAAACCAGGGAACAATTTGGATCCACTGTTCTTGTGGATGACATAATACAACTATTCTGGAGGTTGGGTACAACCAAACCATTAAGTATTTTAACACTCAAGTATATTAAACTTAGGTAACTTTTAACACTTAGGTACTGTTCCAAGTATCAATATCCAGGATCCAAAGGACCATAGGATATGCAGCTATGTGCTCGATTTCCTGAAATAGCAAGGAAACCCTACCACTCTTTGCCGATATCACTTGGGTTTGGAATAAAGTGAAACCCCATCAATATATAAACATATTCTATTGAGTCCATAGTGTTTATCCACACTCCTGGTTCAGTGTCTTAACCGTACTGGTTAAATGTTGTTTACAATCAGTAGAATTTCCTTCACTAACTATAACTGTGGAACCAAGGGGTATATAATTAACAGGTAATTTATCAAGACAATACGGAAGTTTATCACCAATACATTTTTTCTATCACACCCTTATCAACATGCCATCCCACAACTGCTGCAAAACCTGTCTTAAGGTTCCCTAAAAATTAAAATCACTATTTTGCAATATACCTTTGAATTCACAATAATCAGATTCAACTGCAGGATCATACCACAACAATACTGAACATTTGCAGTTATGACACATAATTTAAAAATAAAACCACATTTTTCCCTTGCAACAGTGAAACGAAAACTTATAATCTTTATCACCGCACACAGAAAAATAATGAATGCTTTTCAAACAGACAATTGGGTCCAAATAATCAAGTATTGCTTACCTAATCAGATGAACAGACCAGATGACTGTATACAAGTACTGACAGAGAAATCAGCTTGATATATAATGATCAAGCTTCAGATTACTTACCCGGGTATGTCAGTAGTTGCACATATCCAGCAGTCGCGTCGTCATCTGATATTGATAAGCTCATCAATTCTGGAACAAGAGCCCCCATGTAACTGTCGGAGATAAACCTACTATTATCAATCCCCTTCAATTGTCTGTTCGTTACCCTTTGTTTACCAATCGATTGGGAATCCCAGGAAGCAGACAACACACGTAGTTATGTCTACCAAATGAGACTAAGGCTTGTTTAATCAGCAGGGCGTTATATAGCAAAAAGGTACTTTCATGTAAAACTGATATACGTCACAAAGTATAACAAATGCATCACTTCTCATAACTCCTTTCTGGCTGACACCCTGTTTCATGTCCTTCACAAGAAGTCTAAACACAAGAGACTGTCTAATAACATATTTTTAAGACTATAGCTACGACCTTGCTTCGCACAGAACGTACTAACTATGAAATGTCAGCATTATTATGATTTATCAGTAAAGCATACTTCTTCACTACATCATGTCTGCTACTTAACAAAATGGCTGATACTGCTTAAGCTCAATACATCTATCTTCCTCATTTCCATTAGAAGATGATGGATTTGATGGTGTTCTGGGGGATCATCAAAGGTTTGGATATTTTTTTATAACCCAATCCTGACTTGTACTTCTCAACAACTTTGTCCCTAACTTGTTTGGAGAGCTCCTTGGTCTTCATGGTGTGATGCCTCTTGCTTAGTGGTGTTGCAGCCTCTGGGGCCTTTCAGAAAAGGTGTGTTTATACTGACAGATCATGTGATACTTAGATTGCACACAGGTGGACTTAATTTCACTAATTATATGACTTTTGAAGGTAATTGATTGGACCAGAACCTTTGAGGGGCTTCATAGCAAAGGGGGTGAATTCATATGCACATGCCAATTTTCACATTTTTATTTATAAAAATAATTTTTTATAAAAAAAAATCGCATTTCACTTCACCAACTTAGACTATTTTGTGCATTTCCATCACATAAAATTCAGATAAAAAATAAAATAAAAAATACATTACAGGTTGTAATCTAACAAAATATATAAAAAGCCAAATGGGGTGAATACTTCATCAAGGCACTGTAATGTTTTGTTTTTCTAAATACACTACAACATGTGTATTCAACCTGCGGCAAATCCAGCTGCTGTGGAACTACACAGCCCAGCATGCCCTGCAACAGTTGTGCAATTTGGGAATGTTTCAACTTTTTCAGGGCATACTGAGATGTGTAGTTCAACAACAGATGGAGAGCTGCAGTTTGCTGACCCTGGACCTAGACCAGGGATGGGGAACCTTTGGCCCTCCAGCTGTTGTTGAACTATACATCCCAGCATGGCCTGCTACAGTTTTAGCATGCCCAAATTGCTCCATTGTTGCAGGGCATGCTGGGTTGGGTAGTTCCACGGCAGCTGGATAGCCAAAGGTTCACCATGCCTGACCTATACAGTGAGCTGTTGAAGTGTGCTTTGTACATTTCTTCTATATTGCATAAGGACTGAAATATTTTATGTAAAATTGGTAAACATCTTTTTCAGATGCAGAGTTTGGAGTTCGCAATGCAGACATACAGCCACCATCCCGCGGTGAGAAAGAGGAGGATGAGTATGGGGCTATGGAGGAGAGTAAGTTTTTTTGTTGTTTACTTAATTGAATGCTTTTTTCTATTAAAAATATACTACAACATGTGTATTCAACCTGTGGCCCTCCAGCTGCTGTAGGACTACACATCCCAGCATGTCTTGCAACAGTTTTTCCATTTGGCCATGCTAAAACTGTGGCAGGGCATGCTGGTATGCAGAGGCGGATTGGACACAGGGTTTACAGGGAAGATTCCCGGTGGGCCGACGCACCAGCGGGGCCTGTTTTGTTTGAGGACATGTGGTCCTATTTATAGACATAATGAATAAGATGCAAAATAATTAGCATATATGAAAATTACTTTGCCACTTAGCCTGTGATTGCAGATGATCTAGTGTATGCTCTGTCTGCCTGCTTGGCTGACATATAAGATTGAGTGAATAGTGATTGGGATACGGTTGGTGTAATAAGCAAGAAAATATATCTTTCTAAAGAATTATATAGTTTCCTAAATTCTAAAGGTGTATCATATAATGTGCTCATAATATTTAATTTTATTTCCTTTTAACTTCCCCCTTAATGCTGGACATGCTCACTATCTGGAAAGTCTTGTGGGGAGGGTGCTGCTACCATGGCCCATGGCTAGACCTTACACCTCTGGTGCTGCCCATGTTGGGCCACTAGTACAAATTTTTCCAGGGCCGCTTTTTGTTCCCAATCCGCCCCTGCTGGTATGTATCATTCAACCATAGCCGAAGAGCCGCAGTTTGCTGAACCTGGACCTAGACCAGGGATGGAGAACCTTTGGCCATCCAGCTGCTGTAGGACTATACATCCCAGTATGTCCTGCAACAGTTTTTCCATTTGGCCATGCTAAAACTGTTGTAGGGCATGCTGGCATGTGTCGTTCAACAACAGCTGAAGGGCCAAAGATTCACCATCCCTGAGCTAGACAGTGAGCTGTTGAAGTGTGTTTGGTACACTGCTTCTATATTGCATAAAGTCTGAAATTAATTATAATAATTGTTAAAACATTCTTTACAGATGCTGAGGTTGTAGATCCGAATGCTGCAATCCGTTTGGCCTTGCGCCGTATGGAGCATCATGTGTGGGGCCTCCTTGATTAAATTATACTTTTACAAAATATTTTTGGTTGATTTTTTGTTTTTAAAAATAAAAAAAATTAAAAAAGTTTTTTATTTTCAGTAAAAATTTATACTAAAACTTTTGTGTGTTGTGTTTTTTTAAAGGGCAATATCATATATGTAGAGATGTACCATCACTTTGCAAGTGTTACAAATGGAGAGTGATAAAGTACCAATGAAAAACTCCAAAGTGCCATTTTAAATACACAGCCTGTGACATGGCAGTTAGGAGCAGATTGTTTGCTACTTTATCACTCCCCTTTTAAACACTTTCAAAAAGATGAAGCATATATGCAAAAGTAATTAATGTGTATATAATGTATGTCATGCATTCACTGATTATTCAATCTCATAATAAATGACATTGAACCATTTAAAAAAAATAATTCAATGTTAAAAAAATCTGGGTATTGTGCAAATAGGACAACAAAGATATTAAACTGATACAGTATAATTAGTAGAGATGAGCGCCGGAAATTTTTCGGGTTTTGTGTTTTGGTTTTGGGTTCGGTTCCGCGGCCGTGTTTTGGGTTCGACCGCGTTTTGGCAAAACCTAACCGAATTTTTTTTGTCGGATTCGGGTGTGTTTTGGATTCGGGTGTTTTTTTCCAAAAAACCTAAAAAACAGCTTAAATCATAGAATTTGGGGGTCATTTTGATCCCAAAGTATTATTAACCTCAAAAACCATCATTTCCACTCATTTTCAGTCTATTCTGAATACCTCACACCTCACAATATTATTTTTAGTCCTAAAATTTGCACCGAGGTCGCTGGATGACTAAGCTAAGCGACCCTAGTGGCCGACACAAACACCTGGCCCATCTAGGAGTGGCACTGCAGTGTCACGCAGGATGTCCCTTCCAAAAAACCCTCCCCAAACAGCACATGACGCAAAGAAAAAAAGAGGCGCAATGAGGTAGCTGTGTGAGTAAGATAAGCGACCCTAGTGGCCGACACAAACACCGGGCCCATCTAGGAGTGGCACTGCAGTGTCGCGCAGGATGTCCCTTCCAAAAAACCCTCCCCAAACAGCACATGACGCAAAGAAAAAAAGAGGCGCAATGAGGTAGCTGTGTGAGTAAGATAAGCGACCCTAGTGGCCGACACAAACACCAGGCCCATCTAGGAGTGGCACTGCAGTGTCACGCAGGATGTCCCTTCCAAAAAACCCTCCCCAAACAGCACATGACGCAAAGAAAAAAAGAGGCGCAATAGGTAGCTGTGTGAGTAAGATAAGCGACCCTAGTGGCCGACACAAACACCGGGCCCATCTAGGAGTGGCACTGCAGTGTCACGCAGGATGTCCCTTCCAAAAAACCCTCCCCAAACAGCACATGACGCAAAGAAAAAAAGAGGCGCAATGAGGTAGCTGTGTGAGTAAGATAAGCGACCCTAGTGGCCGACACAAACACTGGGCCCATCTAGGAGTGGCACTGCAGTGTCACGCAGGATGTCCCTTCCAAAAAACCCTCCCCAAACAGCACATGACGCAAAGAAAAAAAGAGGCGCAATGAGGTAGCTGTGTGAGTAAGATAAGCGACCCTAGTGGCCGACACAAACACCGGGCCCATCTAGGAGTGTCACTGCAGTGTCACGCAGGATGTCCCTTCCAAAAAACCCTCCCCAAACAGCACATGACGCAAAGAAAAAAAGAGGCGCAATGAGGTAGCTGTGTGAGTAAGATAAGCGACCCTAGTGGCCGACACAAACACCGGGCCCATCTAGGAGTGTCACTGCAGTGTCACGCAGGATGGCCCTTCCAAAAAACCCTCCCCAAACAGCACATGACGCAAAGAAAAAAAGAGGCGCAATGAGGTAGCTGTGTGAGTAAGATAAGCGACCCTAGTGGCCAACACAAACACCGAGCCCATCTAGGAGTGGCACTGCAGTGTCACGCAGGATGGCCCTTCCAAAAAACCCTCCCCAAACAGCACATGACGCAAAGAAAAAAAGAGGCGCAATGAGGTAGCTGTGTGAGTAAGATAAGCGACCCTAGTGGCCGACACAAACATCGGGCCCATCTAGGAGTGGCACTGCAGTGTCACGCAGGATGGCCCTTCCAAAAAACCCTCCCCAAACAGCACATGACGCAAAGAAAAATTAAAGAAAAAAGAGGTGCAAGATGGAATTGTCCTTGGGCCCTCCCACCCACCCTTATGTTGTATAAACAGGACATGCACACTTTAACCAACCCATCATTTCAGTGACAGGGTCTGCCACACAACTGTGACTGATATGACGGGTTGGTTTGGACCCCCACCAAAAAAGAAGCAATTAATCTCTCCTTGCACAAACTGGCTCTACAGAGGCAAGATGTCCACCTCATCATCATCCTCCGATATATCACCGTGTACATCCCCCTCCTCACAGATTATCAATTCGTCCCCACTGGAATCCACCATCTCAGCTCCCTGTGTACTTTGTGGAGGCAATTGCTGCTGGTCAATGTCTCCGCGGAGGAATTGATTATAATTCATTTTAATGAACATCATCTTCTCCACATTTTCTGGATGTAACCTCGTACGCCGATTGCTGACAAGGTGAGCGGCGGCACTAAACACTCTTTCGGAGTACACACTTGTGGGAGGGCAACTTAGGTAGAATAAAGCCAGTTTGTGCAAGGGCATCCAAATTGCCTCTTTTTCCTGCCAGTATAAGTACGGACTGTGTGACGTGCCTACTTGGATGCGGTCACTCATATAATCCTCCACCATTCTTTCAATGTTGAGAGAATCATATGCAGTGACAGTAGACGACATGTCCGTAATCGTTGTCAGGTCCTTCAGTCCGGACCAGATGTCAGCATCAGCAGTCGCTCCAGACTGCCCTGCATCACCGCCAGCGGGTGGGCTCGGAATTCTGAGCCTTTTCCTCGCACCCCCAGTTGTGGGAGAATGTGAAGGAGGAGATGTTGACAGGTCGCGTTCCGCTTGACTTGACAATTTTCTCACCAGCAGGTCTTTGAACCCCAGCAGACTTGTGTCTGCCGGAAAGAGAGATCCAAGGTAGGCTTTAAATCTAGGATCGAGCACGGTGGCCAAAATGTAGTGCTCTGATTTCAACAGATTGACCACCCGTGAATCCTTGTTAAGCGAATTAAGGGCTCCATCCACAAGTCCCACATGCCTAGCGGAATCGCTCCGTGTTAGCTCCTCCTTCAATGTCTCCAGCTTCTTCTGCAAAAGCCTGATGAGGGGAATGACCTGACTCAGGCTGGCAGTGTCTGAACTGACTTCACGTGTGGCAAGTTCAAAGGGCATCAGAACCTTGCACAACGTTGAAATCATTCTCCACTGCGCTTGAGACAGGTGCATTCCACCTCCTATATCGTGCTCAATTGTATAGGCTTGAATGGCCTTTTGCTGCTCCTCCAACCTCTGAAGCATATAGAGGGTTGAATTCCACCTCGTTACCACTTCTTGCTCCAGATGATGGCAGGGCAGGTTCAGTAGTTTTTGGTGGTGCTCCAGTCTTCTGTACGTGGTGCCTGTACGCCGAAAGTGTCCCGCAATTCTTCTGGCCACCGACAGCATCTCTTGCACGCCCCTGTCGTTTTTTAAAAAAATTCTGCACCACCAAATTCAAGGTATGTGCAAAACATGGGACGTGCTGGAATTTGCCCATATTTAATGCACACACAATATTGCTGGCGTTGTCCGATGCCACAAATCCACAGGAGAGTACAATTGGGGTAAGCCATTCCGCGATGATCTTCCTCAGTTGCCGTAAGAGGTTTTCAGCTGTGTGCGTATTCTGGAAAGCGGTGATACAAAGCGTAGCCTGCCTAGGAAAGAGTTGGCGTTTGCGAGATGCTGCTACTGGTGCCGCCGCTGCTGTTCTTGCGGCGGGAGTCCATACATCTACCCAGTGGGCTGTCACAGTCATATAGTCCTGACCCTGCCCTGCTCCACTTGTCCACATGTCCGTGGTTAAGTGGACATTGGGTACAACTGCATTTTTTAGGACACTGGTGAGTCTTTTTCTGATGTCCGTGTACATTCTCGGTATCGCCTGCCTAGAGAAGTGGAACCTAGATGGTATTTGGTAACGGGGGCACACTGCCTCAATAAATTGTCTAGTTCCCTGTGAACTAACGGCGGATACCGGACGCACGTCTAACACCAACATAGTTGTCAAGGCCTCAGTTATCCACTTTGCAGCAGGATGACTGCTGTGATATTTCATCTTCCTCGCAAAGGACTGTTGAACAGTCAATTGCTTACTGGAAGTAGTACAAGTGGGCTTACGACTTCCCCTCTGGGATGACCATCGACTCCCAGCAGCAACAACAGCAGCGCCAGCAGCAGTAGGCGTTACACGCAAGGATGCATCGGAGGAATCCCAGGCAGGAGAGGAATCATCAGAATTGCCAGTGACATGGCCTGCAGGACTATTGGCATTCCTGGGGAAGGAGGAAATTGACACTGAGGGAGTTGGTGGGGTGGTTTGCGTGAGCTTGGTTACAAGAGGAAGGGATTTACTGGTCAGTGGACTGCTTCCGCTGTCGCCCAAAGTTTTTGAACTTGTCACTGACTTATTATGAATGCGCTGCAGGTGACGTATAAGGGAGGATGTTCCGAGGTGGTTAACGTCCTTACCCCTACTTATTACAGCTTGACAAAGGCAACACACGGCTTGACACCTGTTGTCCGCATTTCTGTTGAAATACTTCCACACCGAAGAGCTGATTTTTTTGGTATTTTCACCAGGCATGTCAGTGGCCATATTCCTCCCACGGACAACAGGTGTCTCCCCGGGTGCCTGACTTAAACAAACCACCTCACCATCAGAATCCTCCTGGTCAATTTCCTCCCCAGCGCCAGCAACACCCATATCCTCCTCATCCTGGTGTACTTCAACACTGACATCTTCAATCTAACTATCAGGAACTGGACTGCGGGTGCTCCTTCCAGCACTTGCAGGGGGCGTGCAAATGGTGGAAGGCGCATGCTCTTCACGTCCAGTGTTGGGAAGGTCAGGCATCGCAACCGACACAATTGGACTCTCCTTGTGGATTTGGGATTTCGAAGAACGCACAGTTCTTTGCGGTGCTACTGCTTTTGCCAGCTTGAGTCTTTTTATTTTTCTAGCGAGAGGCTGAGTGCTTCCATCCTCATGTGAAGCTGAACCACTAGCCATGAACATAGGCCAGGGCCTCAGCCGTTCCTTGCCACTCCGTGTGGTAAATGGCATATTGGCAAGTTTACGCTTCTCCTCCGACTATTTTATTTTAGGTTTTGGAGTCCTTTTTTTACTGATATTTGGTGTTTTGGATTTGACATGCTCTGTACTATGACATTGGGCATCGGCCTTGGCAGACGACGTTGCTGGCATTTCATCGTCTCAGCCATGACTAGTGGCAGCAGCTTCAGCACGAGGTGGAAGTGGATCTTGATCTTTCCCTAATTTTGGAACCTCAACATTTTTGTTCTCCATATTTTAATAGGCACAACTAAAAGGCACCTCAGGTAAACAATGGAGATGGATGGATACTAGTATACAATTATGGATGGACTGCCAAGTGCCGACACAGAGGTAGCTACAGCCGTGGACTACCGTACTGTACTGTGTCTGCTGCTAATATAGACTGGATGATAATGAGATGTAGTATGTATAAAGAAGAAAGAAAAAAAAAACCACGGGTAGGTGGTATACAATTATGGATGGACTGCCGAGTGCCGACACAGAGGTAGCTACAGCCGCGGACTACCGTACTGTACTGTGTCTGCTGCTAATATAGACTGGATGATAATGAGATGTAGTATGTATAAAGAAGAAAGAAAAAAAAAACCACGGGTAGGTGGTATACAATTATGGATGGACTGCCGAGTGCCGACACAGAGGTAGCTACAGCCGTGGACTACCGTACTGTACTGTGTCTGCTGCTAATATAGACTGGATGATAATGAGATGTAGTATGTATAAAGAAGAAAGAAAAAAAAAACCACGGGTAGGTGGTATACAATTATGGATGGACTGCCGAGTGCCGACACAGAGGTAGCTACAGCCGTGGACTACCGTACTGTGTCTGCTGCTAATATAGACTGGTTGATAATGAGATGTAGTATGTATAAAGAAGAAAGGGAAAAAAAACCACGGGTAGGTGGTATACAATTATGGATGGACTGCCGAGTGCCGACACAGAGGTAGCTACAGCCGTGGACTACCGTACTGTACTGTGTCTGCTGCTAATATAGACTGGATGATAATGAGATGTAGTATGTATAAAGAAGAAAGAAAAAAAACCACGGGTAGGTGGTATACAATTATGGATGGACTGCCGAGTGCCGACACAGAGGTAGCTACAGCTGTGGACTACCGTACTGTGTCTGCTGCTAATATAGACTGGTTGATAATGAGATGTAGTATGTATAAAGAAGAAAGAAAAAAAAAACCACGGGTAGGTGGTATACAATTATGGATGGACTGCCGAGTGCCGACACAGAGGTAGCTACAGCCGTGGACTACCGTACTGTACTGTGTCTGCTGCTAATATAGACTGGATGATAATGAGATGTAGTATGTATAAAGAAGAAAGAAAAAAATAACCACGGGTAGGTGGTATACAATTATGGATGGACTGCCGAGTGCCGACACAGAGGTAGCTACAGCCGTGGACTACCGTACTGTGTCTGCTGCTAATATAGACTGGTTGATAATGAGATGTAGTATGTATAAAGAAGAAAGAAAAAAAAAACCACGGGTAGGTGGTATACAATTATGGATGGACTGCCGAGTGCCGACACAGAGGTAGCTACAGCCGTGGACTACCGTACTGTGTCTGCTGCTAATATAGACTGGATGATAATGAGATGTAGTATGTAATGTATAAAGAAGAAAGAAAAAAAAAACCACTGATAGGTGGTATACAATTATGGATGGACTGCCGAGTGCCGACACAGAGGTAGCTACAGCCGTGGACTACCGTACTGTGTCTGCTGCTAATATAGACTGGATGATAATGAGATGTAGTATGTATAAAGAAGAAAGAAAAAAAAACCACGGGTAGGTGGTATACAATTATGGATGGACTGCTGAGTGCCGACACAGAGGTAGCTACAGCCGTGTACTACCGTACTGTACTGTGTCTGCTGCTAATATAGACTGGATGATAATGAGATGTAGTATGTATAAAGAAGAAAGAAAAAAAAAACCACGGGTAGGTGGTATACAATTATGGATGGACTGCCGAGTGCCGACACAGAAGTAGCTACAGCCATGGACTACCGTACTGTACTGTGTCTGCTGCTAATATAGACTGGATGATAATGAGATGTAGTATGTATAAAGAAGAAAGAAAAAAAAACCACGGGTAGGTGGTATACAATTATGGATGGACTGCCGAGTGCCGACACAGAGGTAGCTACAGCCGTGGACTACCGTACTGTGTCTGCTGCTAATATAGACTGGATGATAATGAGATGTAGTATGTAATGTATAAAGAAGAAAGAAAAAAAAACCACGGGTAGGTGGTATACAATTATGGATGGACTGCCGAGTGCCGACACAGAGGTAGCTACAGCCGTGGACTACCGTACTGTGTCTGCTGCTAATATAGACTGGATGATAATGAGATGTAGTATGTATAAAGAAGAAAGAAAAAAAAAACCACGGGTAGGTGGTATACAATTATGGATGGACTGCCGAGTGCCGACACAGAGGTAGCTACAGCCGTGGACTACCGTACTGTACTGTGTCTGCTGCTAATATAGACTGGATGATAATGAGATGTAGTATGTATAAAGAAGAAAGAAAAAAAAAACCACGGGTAGGTGGTATACAATTATGGATGGACTGCCGAGTGCCGACACAGAGGTAGCTACAGCCGTGAACTACCGTACTGTGTCTGCTGCTAGTATAGACTGGATGATAAATAATGATATAAAAAATATATATATATCACTACTGCAGCCGGACAGGTATATATTATATAATGACGGACCTGCTGGACACTGTCTGTCAGCAGAATGAGTTTTTTAATTTTTATAGAATAAAAAAACACCACACAAGTCACACGACGAGTGTACTTTTTCAGGCAGACAATCACAATATACTATACTGGTGGTCAGTGTGGTCAGGTCACTGGTCACAGTGGTCAGTGGTCAGTCACACTGGCAGTGGCACTCTGGCAGCAAAAGTGTGCACTGTTTAATATGTACTCCTGGCTCCTGCTATAACCTATAACTGCTCCCCAGTCTCCCCCACAATTAAGCTGTGTGAGCACAGTCAGATATTATACATAGATGATGCAGCACACTGGGCTGAGCACAGATATGGTATGTGAGTGTGACTGAGTCACTGTGTATCGTTTTTTTCAGGCAGAGAACAAGAACAGAACGGATTATTAAATAATAATAAATTATAAAACTGCACTGGTGGTCAGGTCACTGGTCATCAGTCACTAGTATAACTCCTCCTAAGCTCCAGTAAGTAAATGAAGTGTCTCACTCTCACTCTCCTATCTATTTTAATTTCTAAACGGAGAGGACGCCAGCCACGTCCTCTCCCTATCAATCTCAATGCACGTGTGAAAATGGCCGCGACGCGCGGCTCCTTATATAGAATCCGAGTCTCGCGATAGAATCCGAGCCTCGCGAGAATCCGACAGCGTGATGATGACGTTCGGGCGCGCTCGGGTTAACCGAGCAAGGCGGGAAGATCCGAGTCGCTCGGACCCGTGTAAAAAAACATGAAGTTCGGGCGGGTTCGGATTCAGAGAAACCGAACCCGCTCATCTCTAATAATTAGTGCACAATCTTGAACCTTATCCCTAGAGGAGAGGCCGGACTTTAGGCAGTGGGATCCACCGGGGGTTTTCCCTGCAACCTTGTGAGCTAGTCCAACCTTGCTCAGCAATATGTGGCATCCAAGCTGACCACTACACCACTGAAATGCCCTTATAAAAAGGTGAAGGGGTGGGCAAATTATACTTGCCTACTCTCCCGGAAGTTGCAGGAGACTCACAATTTTTTGGGGTAGTCCCCCACACCACAGGAAGAGTTGACATGTCTCCCATATCAAACTGCTTCCTAGTGAAGCGGGCAGGTTTGGAGGGGGTGAGGCGTATTAAAATAATTTTCTGTATTTTACCCCCTCCCCACAGACCAATGAATATTGGCACTTTGTCACGGTGGGGGTGGAGCTTAATGATGAGTGAGTCTGGGCCTGCCTACTGAAGTGTTCGCTCCACCCAAAGTGTCTGACAATAATTCTCAAGCCACACTAAAAATCCAAATTTTACGCATAGCCATACTTTAGCACAGGTGACTAATACCACTTTTCCACTGACTTTTTGTCAGTGGAAACAGCTTTTTACAAGTCCAGTCACCTGGTAATCCTTCCTGTGCACAGCACCTAGCAGGGTTTTACACAGGAAGGACCCGGATGAGCTGCAGTTTAATCCTGAGTCACATTTATATCATGAGGTGAACCGCATTCCAGCACAAGGAGATGATGTCATCTCTAAGTGTCAGCACTGCACCTGTGTGCTCAGATCCAGGTTATTCGGGTGGAAAAGGGGTCTGTCCCGACCCTGACCTGGCTTGAAATTGTGTTCCATATCCCAGGTCAGGCCTGGGACTTTACGCGAAAAGGGGTATTAATGAGTACCTCAGTTATTTTGATCTACAGTTATTTTAATCTTCAGTAACCATCTGTACTCAAGCCTGGAAATCACTAAAACCTTGATTCTCAAGTGCGCCTTGAGAATCAAGTTGGGGATCACTGCTCTAGGGACCCTATTTAGGTTCATTTGCAGATTCTGCTAAATGATGATCGCATGCTGGGGGCCGCCCAGCACAGGGCATGGCCGCCTATCATCCTAATCACCACCAGCGCTGCGATTCCAATGCAATTTATCACATCGCAGAATGGGAAATTGAAGGTGACCCCTGCATATGCAGCCACCATGTTCGTTGTTGTAGCGACCGCTGTCAATCAAAGTGCGATCGCATCCTTCCGGGATGAGATCGCACAGTGAAGGTCCGCGCATGCGCAGACAGGCCTAGGAATAAGGGCCTAGGTCATTATGGGCTTTTGTAAACTACAGTCAGGGTTCCCTTTTTATTTTATTTTTTGTTTACCATCTCCCACACTACCCAAATTGAACTAGGATTACTGGTAGCTAAGGTTGTCCTCTATACTTTTTCAGCCAAATAAATATGTAATCTAATACATTCACCCAAGTTATGCTTATGATATCTACACAATGCTGCCTATACTACACTGTCATAAACTCCTTATTAATGCAATCAATCTTTTTCAGCCACTCAGCTGTACAGCTCACTCTCCACCTAATCTCCAGCTGACTGTTTCTAACTGTCAGCTCCCTGACCTCAGGGTGTCAGCATTCCAAAATTGTCAGGACAATCCAGCATTCCAACATGGTATTATATAGGGGGTCATTCCGAGTTGATCGCTCGCTAGCTAGTTTTAGCAGCCGTGCAAACGCTATGCCGCCGCCCACTGGGGAGTGTATTTTAGCTTAGCAGAAGTGTGAACGGTTGTATCGCAGAGCGCCTGCAAAAAATTTTTGCGTAGTTTCAGAGTAGCTCAAAACCTACTCAGCGCTTGCGATCACTTCAGACTATTCAGTTCCGGATTTGACGTCACAAACCCGCCCAGTGTTCGCCCAGCCACGCCTGCGTTTTTCCTGGCACGCCTGCATTTTTTCCACACACTCCCTGAAAACGGTCAGTTGCCACCCAGAAATGCCCACTTCATGTCAATCACTCTGCGGCAAGCAGTGCGACTGAAATGCATCGCTAGACCCTGTGCAAAACTACATCGTTCGTTGTGCCCAGTAGCGGATCTTGCCACGGGCAAGCAGGACTTTTGCCCGGGGCGCCGCCATCCGGAGGGCGCCGCACCATGGCAAGATCCGCTACTGCTGTGCCCCCCGCTGCCCACTGTGTCCCCCGCCGCCCCGCTGTGAAGGGAACTAGACGCTACGCGTCTAGTTTCCCTTCGTGGAGAGGACCTTTGCTGTGCGGTGCACGATGATGTCATCGCGCACCGAACAGCATTGTGGGACTGACACAGACGCTAGGGGTCATAATTGACCTCTAGTGTCTGTCTATGCCAGATCCGAGGAGAGGAGCTGCGCCTGCGGAGGTCTGCAGCGGTCGGGAGCGGGGATAGTAAGTATTATTTTTTTTTTCTTTTACAGCAGCCCTACTCTACTGTACAGAGGGCGTAACTGACCATGCCCCCTGTATGAAGCCACGCCCATATTTCCCGCCCGGGGTGCCAAAAGGGCAAGCAAGCGATCAACTCAGAATGATCCCCATAGTCTATTGTTAAGTGTAATTAAATGTATCCATACCATTAGTATACTTGAGAAGAAAACCCCATTCATTACAATATACTGTATATGCATTAATAGAAATATAAACCCTTTAAACACAACTGCAAATACTCTTAAATCTGAAATCAGATATGTACTGTATGAAGAATCATCTGCCAAACATATTTCCAATCTCTCATCTCTGCTCATGCCTCTAACCCCAAGCAACTTTTTATCTCTCCCTCACCAAACCCATCAGCTTCTATTAGTGCATAAGGTCTCACTTCTTATTTCAAGTAAAAGATTGATAAGATCCAAAAATAAATGATATGCTCTTCCAAATTCATTGACCTACTCAATCCCTACCTGGACCCTCTGGCACCTTCTCTTCATTTTATCCCACAAATAAAGATGAAGAATCTACACTATTCTCATCCTCATACTCTACTACCTCTCCTCTTGATCCTATACCCTCTCAAATCAGTAAATCTCTGTTTCCTGTACCCATCCTAACCTTAGCAAACATTGTAATCTCTCTTCCTCTACTGGTATATTTACATCACTGTACAGGTATTCAATTATTACTCCCATTCTAAAATAACACTAAATTCTGACTCTAACGCTCTCTCAAACTACAGTCGTTCTCAGCTCCCATGCCCCTTCCTACTTGAGAGGCTTGCCTACACTCATCTCACACCCTTTCTCAACGCTCACAAGTTATTGGACCCACTTCTGTCAGGCTTTCATTCCCAACACTCCACAGAGACAGCACTGACTAAGGTATTGAATGATCTGGTCATTGCTAAGTCTAAAGGCCATTATTCACTTCTTATTTTTCTAGATATCTTAGCCACTATTGACACTGTTGACCACTCTCTTCTCATACAACCACTACAATCCCTAAATCTTCAGGACACACCCCTTTCTTGATTTTCATTTTACTAATCTAATCGCTCTTTCAGTGTTTGTTTCTCTGAATCCACCTCCTCTTCACTACCTCTATCAACTGGATTACCGCAGGGCTCAGTCTTAGGTCCCCTGGTTTTCTCAATCTATACCACATATCTTGGCAAGCGAATCAGCTTTATTGTATTTCAGTATCATCTGTACACAGATTATTATTATTATTATCCTTTATTTATATGGTGCCACAAGGGTTCCGCGGCGCCCAATTACAGAGTACATATGCACATAATCAAAACAGGAAAACAGTGACTTACAGTTGAAGACAATATAGGACAAGTACAGGGTAACTAAGCATATCTACACCAGTAAACAACATAGAGATAAGTTCCAGGTGGCCAAAAAACTGTGGTATCTGGGCAGTTGAGGATTATTAAAGTAAGAAAAGTATAAGCACATGAGGGAAGAGGGGCCTACTCGTGAGAGCTTACATTCTAAGGGATGATATTCAAATCTACCTATCCTCCCCAGATTTGTCACCATCTGTATTGGTCCGAGTCACTGAATACCTCTCTGCCATTTCATCTTGGATGACATCTTGCCACCTCAAACTTAATATTTCCAAAACAGAATCAATTATATTTTCAGCGGCCAATAGTAGTTACCAACTTGATATCTCTATCACTGATGATAACTCAACAATCAACCGTACCCCACAAGCTCACTGTCTATGTGTCATCCTTGACTCTGAACTGTGTTTTGTTTGCCACATTCAATCTGTCTCAAAATCATGTTACACACATCTAAAAAACATATCCAAAATACGACTATACAGTATCTTACTAAAGTCCCTGCAAAAACTGTAATCCATGGACTCTTTATCTCCTGCATTGAATATTACAATAGTCTCCTTACTGGTCTTCTAAAAAAATAGACTCTCACCACTACAATCCATTCTGAATGCATCTGCAAGGCTGATCTTCATCGTCAACCATTCATCATATGCTGATCCACTCTGTCAGGCCCTCCATAGGTTACTGGTATTCGACTGTATTCAATATAAAATACTCTTACTTATACATAAGGCTATTAACCAAACTGCACAAACATACATCTCTTCACTTATCTCCCAACCCTACCTATCCGCTCTGCACAAGATCTGCATCTCTCATCAACACGCATTACTCACTCCTACTCACAAGTATAAGGCTTTTTCCGGGCTGGATCCACTCTGTAGAATGGCCTACCATGAACAATAAGCCTCTCCTCTAGTCTCCATACCTTCAAGTGTTCCCTGAAAACTCACCTATTCAGACAAGCTGGAACTGCCTACATAACCTTTATAAGCTATCCTACCCAATTACATCCTCTCTATACCGTCCACACATAACCTCACGAATTTTGTCTTTCTTCACTTTCACATCCACCTGACCCCTGGCCAACATTGCTGTGTGACCATATCATACAGCCGATTAAGAACCTTTGTAAGGTGGCTGGACCATTATGCAATAGGTAGCACCTATCCGTGTGTATCAATGCCTATTTCCCTATAGATTGTAAGCTTGCTAGCAGGGCCTTCCTATTTCTAGGTCTGTCTGTTATTAACCAGTTTTGCTTTATTACTGTTGTTCCAATTGCAATGCGCAACGGAATATGCTGCACTATATAAGAAACTGTTAATAAATAAATAATTTGCAGTATACTGGAATTAGGTTTGGAATGACCCACAGGAGTCTAGGATAAATCCCAATGAGCCCTACTGTCTGAGGACCAGAGGCGTAACTAGGGATGACGGTGCCCAGGACAAATAACAAATTGGTGACCCGTGAAAATTGTTTGTTTTTATTTTAGATGTAGTCTTAT
The DNA here is from genome assembly GCF_028390025.1 of Pseudophryne corroboree. NCBI lineage: Eukaryota > Metazoa > Chordata > Amphibia > Anura > Myobatrachidae > Pseudophryne > Pseudophryne corroboree. The sequence goes on from NC_086448.1 coordinate 717,899,266, forward strand.
ATTGGTACTAGTACAAATAAACAGAAGCTGGAAACACAAATTAGACAAAGAAAAGTTCACGGCTAAACATCAGTGCAACAGCGATGAATACCATGAGCACACACATACAGGGCGGGATGTACCAAGCGTTGTATGATCTGCGATGTTGTACATTCCGCCTCTTTGTCATCATGCAAAGGCTATTCTTTATTTGTGGTTTGAAGTTTAATGTAAAATCCATAGGTTTGTTATAAATCGCACACAGGGCCCTAATTCAAGGTTGATTGCAAAAGCAAAATCTTCCTCTAGTGGGCAAAACCATGTGCCCTGCAAGGGGGGGGGGGGGGGATATAACATGTGCAGAGAGAGTTAGATTTGGTAGGGTTATATTGTTTCTGTGCAGGGTAAATACTGGCTGCTTTATTTCTACACTGCAATTTAGATTTCAGTTTTAACACACCCCACCCAAATCTAAAGGTGTGTACACACAGTGAGATTTCTCTTTTCAATATATAGTCAAAATTCGAAGGAAAGTTAGTGCAAATCGCAAGGTGTTAGCCACATCGCAATGTTACCGATGTTCACAATCTTCCTGACCGATGTTCCAATGTTTGAGGAAAATTATTAATTTTTTAAGAAAAATAATTTTTCTTTGTTTTTTAACTAAAATTATTTTGGATAAGGTTGAATTCATATTCTTCACCTAATTCACTCATAAAACCCTCCCAAATTATTCTTTGTATTTTCATTAGCATCACAAAACGTCATTGTATGTTTTGCTTTGCAATTTACCATGTACAGTACATACAGTAACTTTAAGTATTAACCATTACTTTTACATCTCTGAATTTTGCTATACAAAAAATATTTTCATGCTAGTATAATTGTATGTGCTTTGGATTCTAATTGAAGTGACTACCTAGAACGCAGTTGGAATTCTGCACTTTAGATGTGTTGTTTGTGAAGACTGCCACCTAGAGGCAGCCGATAGGGTTAGCAGAATTTCCCAAAAATATGCTCTGATTTTCTTTGATTTAATTGTCATTTACATAACTGCATATATCAAATTCATATTGTATTATACAAATTGTGATAATATCTCCATGATACCATCTTATATGTAACCATCAACAAAAAAGTACTCAGGGTAATATGCTTTATGTTTTTTTGGTTGTATTTTATTGCTTGTATTGTACACTGAAAATAAAAAAAACCACTGAATTAAAAAAAAATTCAGCAGTTCTGATGTTTTTAATAAAATCAACAAAACTGCAAGATAATGTGTAATTTGAAAAATAAAATTTAGATCTCAGCTAGAAAACAGTTCAAAATGTTGTAATGAACCAATTAATGCTTTTACTGTTTATCAATAGTTGCAGATGCTAGCTTGTACTGTGCCCCTGTCATCTAACATACAGTGCATGTAGTCATTATGGGGCCGAGGCACAGCTGAAGCAATGCAATAATAAAGGTATATTTTTTATGAAATAATAATAATCTTTGTTATAAACAACACAATGTAGGTACAAGGGTATGGATTCTGAATAAACACAAATGCTGACATCTCAGAATACATAGTTTTTAGGATCATGCAGAAAAGATTAAAAGATGAGCTCAACTAGTCTTATTGAGACAGACCCAGAGCACCTGAGTGGGTGATAGTAGACCGCCAGTGGATCTACCTGAATGTGGCATTTTGCAGCAGATGGAGTGTGTTCGATGATGATGTGTGCAACAAATGTCACTGAATTTACAGCCAGGGATACAAGGTGAAGACTGCATCAATGCAACAACAGGGTATTTTTTTTGTAGTAGAACTACAGGTACCAGCGGGTCCGTTTCCCCCCCCCCCGCATGCTGGTACTTGTGGTTCTCCAAGTGCCAGCTTGCGGGGGAGGCTTGCTGGGACTTGTAGTTCTGCTTCAAAAAACAATACTCTTTTTACACAAAAGGCTATCAGCCTCCCATCCACCGCCCTTGGATCGGGGGACAGCCTCGGGCTTCATCCCTGGTCCTTGGGTGGCTGGAGGGGGGGACCCCTTGATTTAAGGGGTCCCCACTCCTCCAGGGTACCCCGGCCAGGGGTGACTAGTTGGGGATTTAATGCCAGGGCCGCAGAGACCAATATAAAAGTGTCCCCTGGCTGTGGCATTATCTCTCTGACTAGTGGAGCCCGATGCTGGTGTTAAAAATCCGGGGGACCCCTACGCTTTTTGTCCCCCGTATTTTTTGCACTGCTGGCAACAGGCTCCCTGCATCGAGGGACTGAGGAGAGAGAAGCAGACATACTTAACTGCTAGGCTCTGCTTCTTAGGCTACTGGACACCATTAGCTCCAGAGGGAGTCGGAACGCAGGTCTCTCCTAGCGGTTCGTCCCGGAGCCGTGCCGCCGTCCTCCTCACAGAGCCGGAAGATAGAAGCCGGGTGAGTATGAGGAGAAAGAAGACATCAGAGGCGGCAGAAGACTTCGGATCTTCACTGAGGTACTCCCGCACAACACACACACGGCAGGCACTGTAAGGGTGCAGGGCGCAGGGGGGGCACCCTGGGCAGCAATTAAACCTCTGGTCTGGCAAAATCAGGGCATATATGGGCTCTACACTATATATAAGAGATCACCCGCCAATTTTTAAAATAAATCAAGCGGGACCGAAGACCACCACTGAGGGGGCGGAGCTTGGTCCTTAGCACTCACCAGCAGCATTTTCTCTACAGCACACTGCTGAGAAGCTGGCTCCCCGGACTCTCCCCTGCTGAACACGGTGACAGAGGGTTTGAAAGAAGGGGGGGCACATAATTTGGCGCAGTGTTATATATATATGTATTAAAAGCTTTATCTGGGTAATTTTTTTTCCTGGGTCATTGGCGCTGGGTGTGTGCTGGCATACTCTCTCTCTCTGTCTCTCCAAAGGGCCTTGTGGGGGAACTGTCTCCAGATAAGAGAATATCCTGAGTGTGTGGTGTGTCGGTACGCGTGTGTCGGCATGTCTGAAGTGGAAGGCTCTTCTAGGGAGGATGTGGAGCAAATGAGTGTGGTGTCTCCGTCGGCAACGCCGACACCTGACTGGTTGGATATGTGGAATGTTTTAAATGCAAATGTGAATTTATTGCACAAAAGGTTGGACAAAGCTGAGTCCAGGGAGTGTACAGGGAGTCAAACCCTGCCTTTCACTATGTCGCAGGGACCTTCTGGGTCTCAAAAGCGCCCACTATCTCAAATAGTAGACATTGATACCGACACGGATTCTGACTCCAGTGTCGACTACGATGATGCAAAGTTGCAGCTAAAATTGGCTAAAAGTATTCATTATATGATTATTGCTATAAAAGAGGTGTTGCATATCACGGATGAACCCTCTGTACCTGACACGAGGGTGCGCATGTATAAGGAGAAAAAACCTGAGGTAACCTTTCCCACATCTCATGAACTGAACTAATTATTTGAAAAGGCTTGGGAATCTCCAGACAAAAAACTGCAGATTCCCAAAAGGATTCTTATGGCGTATCCTTTCCCGACTAAGGACAGGATACGGTGGGAATCCTCCCCGAGGGTGGATAAAGCATTGACCCGCTTATCCAAAAAGGTGGCGCTGCCATCTCAAGATACGGCAACCCTCAAGGATCCTGCTGATCGCAGGCAGGAGACTACCTTGAAGTCTATTTACACGCATACTGGTACCTTACTCAGACCGGCGATAGAGTCGGCTTGGGTTTGTAGCGCGATAGCAGCGTGGACAGATACCTTATCTGCTGATATAGATACACTAGATAAGGAAAACATTTTATTGACCCTGGGTCATATTAAAGATGCTGTCCTATATATGAGGGATGCTCAGAGAGACATTGGCCTACTGGGTTCCAGAGCCAACGCTATGGCCATTTCGGCTAGACGAGCCCTATGGACCCGACAATGGACGGGCGATGCCGACTCGAAGAGGCATATGGAGGTTTTACCTTACAAGGGTGAGGAATTGTTTGAGGAAGGTCTCACGGACCTTGTTTCCACGGCTACGGCAGGTAAATCAACTTTTTTGCCTTATGTTTCCTCACAGCCCAAGAAAGCACCACATTATCAGATGCAGTCCTTTCGGTCGCATAAACCCAAGAGAGTGCGAGGATCTTCCTTTCTTGCCAGAGGTAAGGGTAAGGGGAAAAAGCTGCCAAACACAGCTAGTTCCCAGGAGCAGAAGTCCTCCCCGGCCTCTACAAATTCCACCGCATGACGCTGGGGCTCCGCTGAGGGAGTCCGCCCCAGTGGGGGCACGTCTTCGACTTTTCAGCCACGTTTGGGTTCACTCACAGGTGGATCCCTGGGCAATAGAAATTGTTTCCCAGGGCTATAAGCTGGAATTCGAAGAGGTGCCTCCTCGCCGGTTTTTCAAATCGGCCCTACCGGCTTCTCCCCCAGAGAGGGAGATAGTGTTATATGCGATTCAAAAATTGTGTCTTCAACAAGTGGTGGTCAAAGTCCCCCTGCTGCAGCAGGGGACGGGGTATTACTCAACCCTGTTTGTAGTCCCGAAACCGGACGGTTCGGTCAGGCCCATTTTGAATTTAAAATCCTTAAACCTATAATTAAAAAGGTTCAAGTTCAAGATGGAGTCGCTCAGAGCGGTCATCGCCAGCCTGGAAGGGGGGGGATTATATGGTGTCACTGGACATAAAGGATGCATACCTTCATGTCCCCATATATCCGCCTCATCAGGCGTTCCTGAGGTTTGCTGTACAGGATTGTCATTACCAATTTCAGACGTTGCCGTTTGGGCTTTCCACGGCCCCAAGGATTTTCAACAAGGTAATGGTGGAAATGATGGTGCTCCTGCGCAAGCAGGGTGTCACAATTATCCCGTACTTGGACGATCTCCTGATAAAAGCGAGATCGAGAGAACAGTTACTGAACAGCGTATCACTCTCCCTGAGGGTGTTGCAACAGCACGGCTGGATTCTCAATTTCCCGAAGTCACAGTTGGTACCAACGACTCGGTTGCCTTTCTTAGGCATGATTCTGGATACGGACCAGAAAAGGGTTTATCTTCCTACGGAAAAGGCCCAAGAACTCATGTCTTTGGTCAAGGACCTATTGAAGCCAAAGAGGGTGTCGGTGCATCACTGCACTCGAGTTCTGGGAAAGATGGTGGCGACTTACGAGGCCATCCCATTCGGCAGGTTCCATGCGAGAACTTTTCAATGGGACCTTCTGGACAAGTGGTCCGGGTCTCATCTACAAATTCATCAGATGATCACCCTGTCCCCCAGGGCCAGGGTATCTCTCCTGTGGTGGCTGCAGAGTGCTCACCTTCTGGAGGGTCGCAGGTTCGGCATTCAGGACTGGGTTCTGGTAACCACGGACGCGAGCCTCCGAGGTTGGGGAGAAGTCACAAAGGGAAGAAACTTCCAGGGTCTGTGGTCAAGCCAGAAGGCTTGTCTTCACATCAACATACTGGAGTTGAGGGCCATATACAATGCCCTTCGACAAGTGGAAGATTTGCTTTGCGACCTACCAGTTCTGATCCAGTCAGACAACATCACCGCAGTGGCGCATGTAAACCGCCAAGGTGGAACAAAGAGCAGAGTGGCAATGTCAGAAGCCACCAGGATTCTTCGCTGGGCGGAAAATCATGTAAGCGCCATGACAGCAGTCTTCATTCCGGGAGTGGACAACTTGGAAGCAGACTTCCTCAGCAGACACGATCTACATCCTGGAGAGTGGGGACTTCATCAGGAGGTCTTCGCGGAGATTGCAAGTCGGTGGGGACTGCCTCAGATAGACATGATGGCGTCACGCCTCAACAAGAAACTACCGAAGTATTGCGCCAGGTCGAGGGACCCTCAGGCAGTGGCGGTGGACGCTCTGGTGACACCATGGGTGTTTCAGTCAGTCTATGTGTTTCCTCCTCTTCCGCTCATCTCAAAGATATTGAGAATCATAAGACGAAAGGAGTACAGACTATTCTCATCGTTCCAGATTGGCCGCGAAGGGCCTGGTATCCGGATCTGCAGGAGATGCTCACAGAAGATCCGTGGCCTCTTCCTATCAGAGATGACCTGTTACAACAGGGGCCCTGTCTGTTCCAAGACTTACCGCGGCTGCATTTGACGGCATGGCGGTTGAACGCCGGATCCTAGCGAAAAAGGGCATTCCGGATGAGGTCATCCCTACTCTGATAAAGGCTAGGAAAGACGTGACAGTGAAACATTATCACCGTATATGGCGGAAGTATATATCGTGGTGTGAGTCCAGGAATGCTCCTCCGGAAGAATTCCATTTGGGCCGTTTCCTTCACTTCCTACAGACGGGAGTGAATTTGGGCCTAAAATTAGGTTCCATTAAGGTTCAGATTTCGGCCCTATCCATTTTCTTTCAGAAGGAATTGGCTTCTCTCCCAGAAGTCCAGACTTTTGTGAAGGGAGTGCTGCATATCCAGCCTCCTTTTGTGCTCCCAGTGGCACCCTGGGACCTTAACGTGGTGTTGCGGTTCCTTAAGTCTCACTGGTTTGAACCACTTAAAACGGTGGACTTAAAATATCTCACTTGGAAAGTGGCCATGTTGTTGGCCTTGGCATCGGCAAGGCGAGTGTCGGAGCTGGCGGCTTTATCTCACAAGAGCCCCTATCTGATATTCCATGTGGATAGAGCAGAATTGCGGACTCGTCCTCAATTTTTGCCCAAGGTGGTTTCTTCTGTTCATATGAACCAACCTATTGTGGTGCCTGTGGCTACACGGGTCTTGGAGGATTCTGAGTCCCTTGATGTGGTCAGGGCATTGAAAATTTATGTGGCCAGAACGGCTCGGGTTAGGAAAACAGAGGCACTGTTTGTCCTGTATGCAGCCAACAAGTTTGGCGCCCCTGCTTCTAAGCAGACTATTGCTCGCTGGATCTGTAACACGATACAGCAGGCTCATTCTACGGCTGGATTGCCGTTACCAAATTCTGTAAAGGCCCATTCCACTAGGAAGGTGGGCTCTTCTTTGGCGGCTGCCCGAGGTGTCTCGGCATTACAGCTTTGCCGAGCAGCGACTTGGTCGGGTTCAAACACATTTGCAAAGTTCTACAAGTTTGATACCCTGGCTGATGAGGACCTCATGTTTGCTCAATCGGTGCTGCAGAGTCATCCGCACTCTCCCGCCCGTTTTGGAGCTTTGGTATAATCCCTATGGTCCTTACGGAGTCCCCAGCATCCTCTAGGACGTAAGAGAAAATAAGATTTTAAACCTAACGGTAAATCTTTTTCTCCTAGTCCGTAGAGGATGCTGGGCGCCCGTCCCAGTGCGGACTAAATTCTGCAAGACTTGTATATAGTTCCTGCTTACATAAGGGTTATGTTACAGTTTTGATCAGTCTCGGGCTGATGCTGTTTTGTTTCATACTGTTGACTGGTTTGTATATCCATGTTATACGGTGTGGATGGTGTGGGCTGGTATGAATCTTGCCCTTGAATCCTTTCTTCGTAGTGTCCGTCTCCTCTGGGCACAGTTTCTCTAACTGAGGTCTGGAGGAGGGGCATAGAGGGAGAAACCAGTGCACACCCATATCTAAAGTTCTTTTTAGTGCCCATGTCTCCTGCGGAGCCCGTCTATTCCCCATGGTCCTTACGGAGTCCCCAGCATCCTCTACGGACTAGGAGAAAAAGATTTACCGGTAGGTTTAAAATCTTATTTTTTTTTATTTGCCTTCAAAAAAAATATGAATGCCCTCATCACTGCCGAGATTTGTGTTTAGTAAATTCCCGAGATGACACTTTGAAAACCCCCCCACAAAATCAGTCAAAATTGGGAGCTTAGTAAATATACCCCATTGTGCCTTCTCTGAGAGTCTTAGTCATCACAACCTCTGTGCCTTTAACATGGTATCACCAATTGTCTCCAGAACCTGATATGTTTCCTCCTAGTTTACATCCCTAAACACATTATAAGGAATGTTTTCATCATTCTGAAATCACCTACAGGAGAGATAAGGGTCTCTTCCTGTAGGTACGTTATATGCATAATATAGCTGCTTGTAAATTCAGTATCTTCAGATTACTGTAGATTGAATCTGTTGCAAGAACGCATCTTTTGCAATTGCATCATTTATGGAGTTCAATTACTAGGGGTCAGTAACTTCCACTGTGATAATAATCATAAGTGTTGCTGATAAAAATAGTACAAGAGCTGTTGTCTAACAGCATTGTGGACTACTAGTGCTTCATAATCTCTACATAGGTGTTCATGCCTAGGTGATTGCTTCCTTCCTGGACTGTGAGAACATTAATGATCTGTGATTCTTACAGACGCATCATTCCTCTTTTCCATTCCTTCATAGCAAGTGCCTATGGATTTATTGTGATGTTCACAATTCTGGCCAATTCAGTGTTGCACGTGAGTTGGCCACAATAACACCCACATTGCATGTGTGGAGATAATGAGGATATTTGGCTGTATGCAGTTATACTGCATGCATCTATGCAACCGCACTGCCCATCCATAAGCTTTGATCAAAGCCAACATCATTATCAGTGCTACAAGGATGGTGTGGAAGGTGTGATGGCGTGATCTGATCTCACCATCGTGGCCCCATCGCCATCTACACAATATTGCCCAATGGACTGCCCAGCGGCGTTTTAAGAGAGGAGGAGGCCCGGGTGCAGCCTCCCCCGTTCGGGCCCCCTCCTCTCTGCCGGCAGCGCTAGGAGTCGGAGCAGTAGAGCGCTCAGACTCTACTGCGCATGCGCAGATCTCTGGGAAAATGGTGCGGGGGCCATTTTCCCTGAGATTTCTCTACTGCGCATGCGCAGAACTCCGTGAAAGTGGCCGCTGGGCCATTTTCACGGAGTTTTAACACTGCCGTGGACATCGCCGTGGGATTCCGGAGGGGTGAGTATTCAGAAAATGGGTGCAGCGTGTTCGGTGGGGGCCCGCTCTGGACTCAGGGGCCCGTGTGCACCATACACACTGCACCCATTATAGAAACGCCAGTGGGACTGCCCACTTCACATCCCATAATTCCATCTACAAGCCCTCACTATTCTTTGATTACTGCATGTGCGAATGCACCATTAGCACTCAGTAATGCCCACTTCAACCGCAAGTTGAGATACAACTTTGTTGTGTACGATTCTGAATCACTCGTAGATGCTTGTACTTGGCTATGGAGCATTCACATTCACAATATGTGTCTGCAAATGGACTTGCATTCAAATCTGCATTAGCATCATTATAAATAAATATAAGCATTTACATATAATATATATATGCCACATCAGTTTTACACTCTGGGACTTTTAGTGGATAGCTATATATCCGTATAAATAAATACATACACGTTATTCACATTATTATGACCACTTCTTTCATTTGACGTCGGCAGCGCGTAGCCCATGAAGTACGTCACGTGTCATGCACTGGCTTCAGAGGCGGATTGGCCATAGGGTTCACAAGGAAGATTCCTGGTGGGCCGACGCACCCGTGGGGCCTGTTTTGTTTGAGGACATGTGGTCCTTTTTATAGACATAATGAATAAGATGCAAAATCATTTGCATATATGAAAATGACTTTGCCACTTAGCCTGTGATAGCAGATGATCTAGTGTATGCTCTGTCTGCCTGCTTGGCTGACATATAAGATTGAGTGAATAGTGCTTGGGATACAGTTGGTGTAATAAGCAAGAAAATATATCTTTCTAAAGAATGATATAGTTTCCTAAATTCTAAAGGTGTATCATATAATGTGCTCATAATATTTAATTTTATTTCTTTTTAACTTCCCCCTTGATGCTGGACAAGCCCACTATCTGGAAAGTCTTGTTGGGAGGGTGCTGCTGCCATGGCCCATGGCTAGACCTTAAACCTCTGGTGCTGCCCATGTGGGGCCACTAGTACAAATTTTTCCAGGGCCGCTTTTTGTTCCCAATCCGTCCCTGACTGGCTTGGTAGGTATATAAGGTGTGCGATAGGTAATAGGGGCGGTTGCAAAAAGGGATGATTATTGGCTTTTGGGCCAAGGGTGGCAGTATTTCTAAAATAACTAGTTTTTGAACTGTCCGCATGCTGCTGTTGTGAAGGTGTTTCGTGCCTGGACAAATGGCACCATTGTGAATAACCAACGTGGAAACTGCAGAGCACCACGTGCCATTGATGTGAGAGGTAAATGTCGGCTACAATGGTGCCAGAGGGCCGACTGACATGATACTGTAGAGTAGCTCACTGTCAAAATGAGCCTGGGGGCTATCAGACGTGTGTCTAAAAGGATAGTTGCTGTCCGTGCTGCACACAGTGGTTACTCTGGCTATTAGCTCGTGGTCATAATAATGTGACTCGACCGTGTACAGTATATTTTATTATTATTAACAGTTATTTATATAGCACACACATATTCCGCAGCGCTTTACAGAGAATATTTGCCCATTCACATCGGTCCCTGCCCCAGTGGAGCTTACAATCTATATTCCTTACGCTACCACATGTACACACGCACACATTCATACTAGGGTTAATTTTTTGGTTGGGATCCAATGAACCTACCAGTATATTTTTGGATTGTGGGAGGAAACCGGAGTACCCGGAGGAAACCCACGCAAGTACGGGGAGAATATACAAAGTCCACACAGGTAGAGCCAGAGGGGTATATTTACAAAAATTCGTATTTGTACCGATTTGGAGGGAGATTAAACACGAATGACATCGAATGTGTGAAATTGCAACTTTTTGAATTTATTACACCTCATTTACTATGCTGTCGTGTTTTGATTATTTCCATTTTTCGATGTCGATGTCATTCGTGTTTTTCCAAGGTAGAATGCGGCCGATTTTGTGTTTTTGCGGCCGTGTTGTCTGATTTTTTTACGAATGCGCCATTTTTCATTTACGGCAGTGTTTTTCCGTTCCCGGCCGCGTTTTTTTCCTAAGTTTCGTTTTTGTCATTCGTCCGTGATTGGTTTGGTTCGTGATGGAGGAGTGTCTGTGCTCATTACTATAAAACCGCCCAAACCGCCCGAACCTCATGGGTTTAGCTAGTGGAGAGGTGAGATGAAGTTGTGTTTGGTGTTGGAGCGTTGATAGGAGTCTTTGGCGGTTTTGAGGTGGTTCTTTGCGATTGGTGAGTGCTGTACTGTGTGTGTAAGTAGTCTTGTCATACTTGTTGTGTAGTTATTTAAAAGTCTGTATAGTTTTTTCTCTTTGTTTTTTTTTTAACGTCTATTGTCATTGTTTGTGAGTGAGTGAGTGAGTGAGTGAGTGAGTGAGTGTGTGTGTGTGTGTGTGTGTGTGTGTGTGTGTGTGTGTGTGTGTGTGTGTGTGTTTGGTGTGTGGTGTGTAGTGGTAGTGGAGGAGTGTGTTTAGTGGGGTTTTTTTATCAGTGTTATTTGTTGTTTGTCCGGAATATGTCCCAGTCAGAGGTGAGTGAGAGGGAGGAGGTGAGTGAGAGGGAGGAGGTGAGCGAGGTGGTGGAGGTGAGTGAGAGGGAGGAGGTGAGTGAGGTGGAGGAGGTTAGTGAGGAGGAGGGGGAGGTTGCTGCTGCGGCCTCAAGTGACAGTGATGGTGCTGTGGCTCCGCAGCCACGCACCACTACAAAGACTGGGCGCAATATGGCATTGGTGCGGGAGCTGATGAAACATCATCGTCAGCTGTTTGGCCATGATGCTTCCAAGGTTTCTTCACTCAGGATGAGCGTTCTGTGGGGGAAGGTAGTTGCGGCAGTTAATAGTGAGGGTGTGGTGAGGAGGACCGAGGACATGTGTCGTAAGCGATTCTACGACATCAAGCGGCGTGTCAAGGCTAAGATGTCTAAGGAGGCTAAATCAGCCCGCCAAACAGGGGGTGGACACCCCTTCCGAGCATCATATCAGGATTGGTAGGAGCCTGTGCGTTCCCTTATTCCGCCAGAAGTGGTGCGACTCATGCGACTCATGTCCGGGATTGGTGATTGGGATTGGTGCGACTCATGTCCGGGATTCGGATCGCCCAAGGCAGGATGGTGAGTTGTATTTTTGGGGGGTTTTATAATTAAAACATCTGTGCTTTGTCCTTAGTTGTCTGAAATGTCTTCTAGCTAATTGTGATTGTAAGTTGGTTAATTCTTCTAATGTGTTGGTGATGTAGTTTTATTCAGAAATAGTTATGTTTTTGTCCTTTGTATTGTCAAGTTAGCAGTTGACCTTGCCATTTTTCTGGTTTTTTAAACAAATAGTAAATTTTTGTGGGTGTCTTTAAATGAAGTGTGAGTCATGTGTTTTGCGTAATGTTTGTAAAAAATTTTTTAATGTAGTTATGGTTATTGTGTGTTGTTCTGGGTTGTCCATTGTGTGGTTGATGTGATTTTTCATGCAGATTCTAATTTTATGCTTACATTTTTGTTCATATATTTGGCTGTAGTGTTTGGTTGTTAGTACCAAACAAATGATAAATACAGAACAATATTCTGGTTGTGTTAGCTACCACGGTTGGGTTTTTAGTAGTATAATATTGTGAATTCTGCACCTTTGGGTATGGATTGGTTGGTGTAATTGTTTCATAATTTAAGTATACACACCCAATGAAGTCAGGCAGAAAAGCATAAGCAATGTTTTGTTTTCTTCTCATAATGTTCCTCATATGTTTACATCACAATAAGGTTTTTGCATAAACATATAAACATAATATAATGTTCATAAGGACAATCTTCATATTCCTACAGTACGAAAGAGACGCAGCACAGCCAGGCCACAACCCACACTGCCAAGAGATGCAGATGCTGGCGATGCAGGTAAGAAGTTAGTGTATACACATATTCAGAAAACACATAGAAATTCAGAATTATAATGTTTATATTATCACATAGGTCCTTCTTCATCGAACACCCCTCCACTAAGATGACCATCACAGGGCTCAGATAGTCTCCATAAGATGGGTACCAAGAGACGCCGTCTTGAGGTGGAATCTCCACCCGCATCCTCACCACCACAACGGCGCATCTCTACTGTGTCGGCCCAGCCACCATAAGCCATTTTGGCCAGTCCACAAAGCGAGGAACCACAATCCCCTCAGCTGTCTGGTGAGTAAACATAACAATTAATTTTATATTCTTTAAAAACAGTGTTTGTGCACACCCCAAATAAAAAGTGTTAAAAAAAACACTCATCCTTGTATTAATCCCCAACAGCAAACACATGGGGGTAACGTTAGTAAGATGTTTTTTTTTTTTTAGATGTGATGTTGGCCATAGCAACCAAACTTTGTTTTTATGCTAGAAACAGCTACATAAATGTTAAGTCGAATCCGATTGTTTGGCATGGCCAACATCACCAGTTCTAAACATCGCCCACCTTAATACATTTTCAACCATATTTTGAATTACATTTATTTGCAGTATATTTAATCAAGTTTTGGCCACACCACTGACTGCCTTGAACAATGTATGAGTGTATTGCTCAACACATTTAATGTATTGTGTGTGTTTTACAAAAGTAAGCTTCATACACAATATGTAAATGTAGTAATTTGTATTTGTTAGAGTTCTTCGTGTTAGCACATTAATTATGGCTCAGAGTCCAACAATTCCCTGAAACATTTTTGAACTGAGTAGGGAACGTAAGAAGCCACATATTTCTAAAAAGAGGTGACCTAAATTTTAAAGTTTAGCCCACAATCTATTTATCATTTACAACATGAATATTAAGAAGTAATGCATGTTGACGTAAAGCTCAAACCAAACCGATGCAAAATATTAACTAAATAGTGGCTGTCTTCAACCCCATACAGAACCACCCATCATGCCCGAGGATACCCAGCAGGAAACTGACTTGCAGGAATCGTACACACCACACCTGCAAGCGATTGATCCAAACCAGCCAACCACACCGCAGGACATAACCCAACCACCCAAAACATCCCACAGCCCCCAATTGAGCCCAACACCACCCCAGCCACAAATGGGCCCAGAGTTTTGGTCCAGTTGGGCCACACAACAGGCACAACACTATGCCTGTCTGAACACCCACAGCCAATACCTTGCCAGTCTGCCCCATCATCTGCCTAGACTCAGTCGGAACTCAGGCAGACTGATTGTTCAAGTTGGCAGAGTAGCAAATTCTATGGAGCAGATGAGGGCAGACAACAGCCAAATGCACGCAAATTTACAAAGCTTAATGGATGACCAACAGCGGCATCAACAAGCCCTCATACAAATTATACAACATAACCAATTAATAAACGAAAGCCTCTCCCGAATCATTGCCAACAACACTGCAGCAACTACACAACTCACAGCAAGCCTCAACAACCTGAGCCAAAGCATAAATGTGTTGACATCCCACCAACTAAGCTCAAGCTCAGGAACAACCACACCTAGCCAGACCCCGGTTACCTCACCAGTTAGATGATCCAGCAGAACCAGGACCATTGAACCATCCCAATCCTCTGCACCCAGCAAACAAAAATCAAAGAAATGATCAAGGCTGCAGCAACAACTACAGTATGTTCTTAGAAAATTACTAATTATCTAATTGTTTCACTCAAAATGCCTGAGTTTAAGGTAATAAATTAATCATACGCAATATGTGTAATGTTTCATTTGTTAATGACTGACAGTGTAAGTTTCACATTTTATTGCCTAACTGTAAACTTCATGAGAAATAACAAACATTAACGCATCACAAACAGAATTCAGACCTATCAAACATTTTAGAATTGGTGTTAGCCAAGGTTAATTATGAATAAATAAGACTTACCGGTAAAATAACGCAGAATCACTTCTTGCCTTACCTGCCTCCCTACATCTGTACTCACACTGTCGCCAGATGTTTCTAACTCACCTACTTGCTGACTGTTTTCTTCATCACCAACATGTAGCAGGTGTTTGCGCAAACACATGTTATGAAGAAAACAGCAGCAGAACACAATCCTAGTCACCTTTGAGGGACTATACAACAAAAGCCCTGCAGACTTATCCAGACACCGAAACCTAGATTTCAGCACCCCAAAACATCTTTCTATCACATTTCGCGTGGACTTATGTGCATTATTATAATTGTGTTCAGCAGGAGAATCAGGTTGGGACAATGGAGTAAGGAGCCAAGAGTAGCAGCCATAACCACCATCACCTGAAAGACAGATGTAGGCAACATTAGGACATGTGGTTTAGGGAAATAAAAAAAACCATAATGACGAGGTTGAAGTTACCACACATACACACAACAAACTTGGAACATACCCAGCAGCCAGCCATCGCATTTGTCCGTCCTCAAACTTATCAAAGAGGGATGACTGACTGAGGATGAAGGAGTCATGGCAGCCGCCAGGGTAACCCGCAACAACACTCATAATTTTTAGATTTGCATCACAAAGCACCTGGACATTAGTGGATTGGCCCAGATGTCTATTGGTATAAATATATTGCCTGCCCCTAGGTGGTCTCAGCTCAATGTGTGTACAATCTATGGCACCCAGCACATTGGGCATGCCAGCAAGCTCATAGAAAGCTACCCTGACTGCATGCCACTGCGACTCCTGGGTAGGGAAGCAGATAGAGGCAGCTATGTGGGGATCCAAGGCATCCAAAACCTGAGTGGACATTGCAAAATATAAGGTGAGTGTCATGACCTGTAATAAATACTATACTGTGTTATATTACATAACAGAAGCACCACTTAGACATAGACGTGTATGTATGTTTTAACTCACCTGGTTTAAATATTTAGAAAAGGTGGGCTGGGAGATACCAATTACATCGCCAGTCACAGCCTGAAAGCTGCCAGTAGCCATAAAGTGCAACACAGCCAGGAGTTTGTGCAGGCCTGAGACAGAGCGAGAGCGTGCTGTCTCAGGGTCTAGGTCCAGTTTGACAAGGTCATACAGACGGAAAATGTTGTTTCTATTTAGCCGGAACATCTGTATAACCTGGTCATCGGCCAATGCGTTCAAGTTTAAACGCCCGCTAAAAAAACGAGGCCTGCGCAGCCTCCTCGGCACCTATACAACCTGCTGACCATGTTCAGTTTCCTGGCCCTGGTTTATTGTAGCCTCATGGAGCAGTCTCAGGTATCCCCCAGCAAACAAGAAATCAGTACTACACACGGCAGCAGCCATTTCAGAGTGAGAGATTAGAAAAATGTGCTTGGGTCCCTTTTAAAGGTCAAAAAACTCAGGTGTGATTAATGTAGAATTGGAAACACATGTAAACACGCTTCTCAAAAGCAGGTCTATATTTTTTCCGGCTTTTTTTACGAATTGCTTTTTTTCACGGCCGCAAATGCATTTTCACGGTAGAGATTTCAAATATGAATGCATAGTAAATGACCGAGTTCTATACCTAAACAGCCGCGTTTGACTGATGGTGTATTCATTCGTATTTTTAAAACACAGCCGTAAAAAAAAATACGAATGCCCTCATCACTGCCGAGATTTGAGTTTAGTAAATTCCCGAGATCACACTTTGAACAAAAAACACCAAATCGGTCAAAATCGTGAGCTTAGTAAATATACCCCATGGTATCGAACCCATGACCTCAGTGCTATGAGGCAATATATACATACTGAGGATGTCTGTAGGCAAACTTCAAACTTTCTATCTTGCAAATTTATCTTGGACCCCATGCTAGCCAAAACACAATGAATGATGTCATTATAAATATGAGAGGAATTTACAATGCATTTTTAAAAAATAAAAAGACACAAAAATGGATAGAAATATCAGTGTACTAATTTTCACAATGCACCATGTATTTGAAGAGTGGAAGAAAAATTATACTATACAGTATTTATTTGTGTATTGCAATATATTCAGAGATTTTTCCATTTATCTATAGCTCCTTTTTTACTTCATATGTAAAATTTTTACTGATTTTTTTTTTTTCTTTTAACTCGTTTTCATCTTAGGTGTAATACATTTATTTGGATAAGCAATTTACGTCATGTGTAAGAAGCAAGGTTATAAACCACAAACCCCAAAAAATCATATAACATTTAGACATATCTAATACACTGATCCCATAGAATTGAATATTGTTTATGTAGACATTGGAAATGTGTAAAATGAATACTTAGGGAAAGGAAAATATCTAGTTTCCCTCAAAAGTCTAAAAGCCCTACTTTTAAAAGTGAACACAACTGTAAGTGTAAGTGAATTCCACTGTAAGGTGTTACCCATGAAGTGTGTGGGATGTTGAATCATAGGTTATGTCAGAAAATACTTTTCTCTGAAGTCGTAACGTAATAAAGTCGCACCAGGATGAGGTAACTGAACGGAATGAAACTGGGTGAAATAGTTTGTTTATGTCCAGTATATGTAATGTATTATTATATACATTGCTAGCACTGATTTACCTCAAGAGAGAAGGTTAGTATGCTTCAGTATCAAAAAGTGTTGTACTTTTATGTATTTTCATATCACAGCCAGGAATTATATCATAAAAGAGCATCTCCTGGATTATTCTCAAAATGGATAAACTTTTGTTTACAACTAGAGAGTGTGTGTAGGTTAATTAATATTGTGTGATTTTACAAAGTCTAAAAATCATGCTAAAATACTGTATACAGTATGGAGCGTGTGATAAAATTGCCCGAATCCGCACTGCGATAATTTATTACATTGCACGAATGTATCAATTATCGCATGCAGGGACAGAGCTTGTGGCGTTGCCACAGCCGACATCGCAGCTACCGCCGCTGCCGGGTCAACCCCTTCCGTTGCAAATGACCCCCCCCCTCCTTCCCGCAGGTTAATATACTTACCAGTCCAGGGAGCCGGTGATCACTGCACTTGCAGGTCTGCCGGGCGCTGGATTCTGTGCGCTGCTGTGACCCCCAGTGCTGTAAAGTGAGCTGCCATTTTCAGCGCCACTTTACTGCACCAGGGGTCACAGCGCAGCACATGGAGGACCCGACGCCAGGCAGCCCACACCAGAGCACAGATCACCGGCTTCTTGAACTGGTAAGTATGTTTTTCGGGGGTTTTTTACTTTTTTTTTTTTTCATTTTAACCACTGATCAGCTTGTGACACACAAAGCTGATCACACTGTCCAGTCCCTGCACAGCTTTCTCTGCCAGGGGACAGAGAAAGCTGGGCAGAAGTAGGAACCTCGCAGTGCTGCCCTGTGATTTCGCCAGCCTGAGCTTGCGTTATTATCACAGGGCACTGTTTTTTTTACTTTTTTTTTTTTTTTTGTAAATTTGCCCATATCACATTTCCCATTATAAGTATGGACAGCGGAGTAGCCAGGACTTTGTGGGCCCCATAGCAACATTTTGAAGGGGCCCCTGTCCCAATGCTTCTAGATAGACACCTTTCCGCAGCAGTTGTTAAATTTATGCCTAATCACAGTGCCCTAGTTCATTTTCTGAACCATAGTAGTGCCTTAGTTAATGTCAGGGAAGGTGGGCCCCTGTCAGCTCTGGGCCCCATAGCTCTCTGCACCTATGGTAGTTACGCCCTTGAGTATGGGGAATGCCATATGGGTTACTTAAAAAATTACAATCAAAGGGTTTGGAGCAGTTTTTCATGAAAACTGCTCCAAATGCCCTTTAATACATTGGAGTGATACTAAAATAATGTGAAAAGGGTGTTTTCACCCTTTTAAAAAAAACTTTTAGTAAAAATAATGTTAATAAATAGGCCCAGTTACAGTAGGAGATGGTTGGTTAGTACTATAGTTCTCTCCACTTTATCTCCAAACTTTGATAAATCTCTACCTGCATTTGGAAAGTGGCAGCTAGGAGCTGATTGGTTGGCACTTTATCTCTCTCCACTTTATCACTCTCCAAGCTTTGATAAATCTAGCCCTATGTTCACTGCCACACGTACACACACATACACACTATGGTTATTATTGTTGTTGTTTGTTTGCCAACTAACCTAGCAGTATATTTTTGGATTGTGGGCAGAAGCTGGAGTACCAGGAGAAAACCTACTCAAGCATGGGAAGAAGACATAAACTCCACACAGTTAGGTCCGTGTTGAGAATCAAACCCATGACCTCAGTGCTATAAAGCAGTAATGCTAACAATTATACCATCTGTGCTGCGTAATGCGTGTATTGGTTTCATTGTCAAGATGTAAAAGTGTTAAATTTCTTCAGTCATGAGTAAGTTAAGCTCAAGCCCTTGTAAGGCATACTGTAGTTGAGCACCGCGGCAGCAAGGGCATGTAGGCAGAATATGGGATGAGCAACTACCCTTGTTGGTGTAGGATGAGGCTCAATACCATTAGGGGTAGGACCTGAGCCCTGAGACACAATGTGTATACACCTGCTATATCTGCAGTTTAAGCATCGGTGGCACCTACTTCCGTTTGATAGGGGGGCTGCCACACCCCATGTCTGGAGAGGAGACAGCCAGTCCCTGGGTCTCGGAACCTGCACAATGGATCTGGCAGGTGTGCAAACCCCCGCTTCTATGGACTGCTCCGACTGCAGCCCATAGAAGCCGCACTGGGCTGCACGAAAGGCAGGGAGTGGCTTCCTAGAGGAAGCCAGCTCTCTGCTTATCACAGCGCAGTCTGGCAGTCCCAGAGGGAGGAAACACCTCCCAATGGGACTGCCTTCTGTGTCTGTGACTGACAGGTAGGACTTCCAATAGGAAGTGACTGCAAAACACAGTGAAGCCAGTGCAGTCACAGACTACATCTGACTTCACTGGACTGAGTTTGGTGGCAAATTTTACTTGAGGGGGCTGCAGTACTGATAGGTAAAATCCACCACTGAGTGTAAGGGCTTTAACTTATTAAACAGATAAAAGGATGCCTGTTTGCAGACTCATGCACAGACACCTGAAGACAGTGAGAAAGAGCAGTCTTATAGACCCCAAAGTAAGTGTTGCGAGAAGACCTCTACACCACCTGCCACATAAATCCAAACCATTTAATAAGAATAAAGGAAACAGAGATCTGAGAGATGAGAGTGAAAATTAATGAAACGGACAGGACAAGTGACTGTCGGCCAGATGTGGGAAACAGAAAACAGCTAAAGGTAAGTGTGTGAAGATGAAACGAGTGGGAAAGAATACAAAGAGATACTAAGAAGGGTGTAAGAAGAACAAGAAGGGTATAAGAAGTACTTTTAAAGCGGCAATTATGTATAAGGCAAAACCATGGAATCATGGAATCCTGGAATCCGCACCTCCGGCCAAATTGGACTTCAATACATCTGGCCCAAGGAAGTTGATTGAGAAAACGCTGGGAATGTAATAGCCTATGATTCAACAAAAATATTGATTTTCCAAAGTTGAAAACCAACAAAAAAAAAGGCAGTAAACTTCAGTTTTCAAACATGTCACCAGAAGTATCTTTGATGATTTTTGAATGTTCTCAATACAAGTCACTGAATGTATTAAGAGCTGAGCGAGAATTGGACTGCCCCACAGGGGTACAGATGAAATCCCCTGTGAGCCCCTCTGGATGAAGGCCCACCCTCTCTTCTAGGGGTCCGATTCCAGACTATGCACTCAAATTATATTTCTCATACGTCCTAGAGGATGCTGGGGACTCCAAAAGGACCATGGGGTATAGACGGGATCCGCAGGAGACATGGGCACACTATAAGACTTTGAATGGGTGTGAACTGGCTCCTCCCTCTTTGCCACTCCTCCAGACTCCAGTTAGACTCTGTGCCCAGAGGGACTGGACACACACTAGGGGAGCTCTCCTGAGTTTCTCTGAAAAGACTTTATGTTAGGTTTATTATTTTCAGGGAGACCTGTTGGCTACAGGTTCCCTGCATCGTGGGAGTGAGGGGAGAGAAGCAGACCTACTTCTTCTGAGTTCAAGGGCTCTGCTTCTTAGGCTACTGGACACCATTAGCTCCAGAGGGTCTGATCACTTGGTTCGCCTAGCTGCTCGTTCCCGGAGCCGCGCTGTCACCCCCCTCACAGAGCCAGAAGAAAGAAGCCGGGTGAGTAAAGGAAGAACAGAAGACTTCAGTGACGGCAGAAGACTTCAGGGTCTCTGAGGTACCGCGCAGCAGTCGTCTGCGCGCCATTGCTCCCACACACAAGCTGCACTACAAGGGTGCAGGGCGCAGGGGAGGTACCCTGGGAAGCAAAAATACCTCATATACATGCCTGGCAAAGAGGTATACAGTGCATAGGCACTGTATACTGACCCCTGCCAGTATAAAAAGGTGAAAAAATAGCGGGACTGAATTGCACCGAGAAGGGGGCGTGGCTTTGCCCTCACAACTCTACACAGCGCCATTTTCTCCTCACAGAGACGCTGGCCCCGCCAAAAACACAGTTGAACAACTAACAGTGTAAAACGAGGGGGGGCACAGTTGTTTAGTGCACTATAGGTTCATAAATGAAGCACTATATATATAAATGGGCGTGTTTAATGAGTTGTTAAAAGTTTCTGTGTTTTCCCTGTCAGATACTGGAATCTACCCATTATAGCGATGTCGGTGGGTGTTTTAGAACACGTGGGTCGACATGTGCGAGTGCTCTACCACAAACAGCTATGGGAATCCCTCTGTCCTGATGGTACTTGATTCAGGAGATGAAATGTCAGTATTTGTAAGCTTTTCCAACGTAAACACTGTATGGGAGACACAGTCGTATGTGGGTGACCCTGTCGGTACCAACTGTTATAACTGGGTGTAAATTAACATGATAATTTAGAAACCTATACCTGTATATATATATATATATATATAT
Source organism: Pseudophryne corroboree (assembly GCF_028390025.1). Classification (NCBI taxonomy): domain Eukaryota; kingdom Metazoa; phylum Chordata; class Amphibia; order Anura; family Myobatrachidae; genus Pseudophryne; species Pseudophryne corroboree. The sequence goes on from NC_086448.1 coordinate 717,920,838, forward strand.
ATATATATATGTATGGTACGGTAGCATTGAGCGGTAACTCGAGCACAGATGTGATATTAAAATTATGTATATATTTCCCTCAGACTCCTCGGGGTCGCAAGAATGTTATTTTGCCTGGTTACTACTCCCTGTTATCGACGAATACTATGTCTTATGTCGACCATAATGTTTCCTGGTTAGATCCACAACATTGGCATTCAGTACATGTTCATACACATTCAGAACACATTAATGTCACTAGGGACCCTGCTGTTCCTGACAATATATATATATATGTATGATGTATATATAGATATATGTGTGTATATGTGTATTTAAATATGTATATTCATATTACGTTTTCTAATGAATGCTGAAGTAAAGTTATTCCTTCTCATGTGCTGGTCGCTCTGTTGATAAAGCTCTAGGTCAGCCTGACGAGATGGTCTCAAATCCTCACGAGGAGTCCGAGTGTTTATTCTTTTCCCGCCGTGCATAGAATAAAGTGAAAGTCAACCCCTGGTCTGCACGGGTCCCTGTCACAAAGGATCGTATACAGGAAGCTAAGTGATATTTTACTTATATGCTTTGATGATATTTGCATTACATACGCATGGGGGAGTGCTTGTATTCAGAAATGGTTGGTTACCTTGGCATCCGATATAATTACCCTAGAGAGAGAGGGGATATTACTTAAGTTGGGTCTTATCTAGAACATAGCAGCATGCTGCCGTGCGACTACAAGAGGTATGGGCCTCTTGGGTTCGCAGGTCACTTCCATGGCCCTCTTGACTAGGAGGGCGTTGTGGATTCACCAAGGGCATGCTGAGTCTGCCTCCGAGGAATACTGGAGTATCTTCCCTAGGAAGGTGTAACCTGGTTTGGGGATGGCTTTGTTAAGTTGATCTCGGCAGATACCACTGGTAACTAAGTCTACCTTCTTGACCTATGTCCCTCACGGGTCTGGGACTCCAGGTCGACAACAAAAAGGTCGACGCCAATTGGTCGACACACCTTATGTCGACATGGACAAATGGTCGACATGGACAAAAGGTCGACAGGAACAAGGTCGACATGGAAAAAGGTCGACATGAGTTTTTTTATGTTTTTTTTGGTGTCGTTTTCTTGTAGAGTGACCGGGAACCCCAATTAGTGCACCGCTTCCCCTCGCATGGTGCCTTCGCTTCGCTCGGCACAGATTACCGTTCCAATCGTAGTCCACATGGATCGTTAAGTATGAAAAGGTTCCAAAAAAGAAAAAAATTGTGAGAAACTCATGTCGACCTTTTTCCATGTCGACCTTGTTCCTGTCGACCCTTTGTCCATGTCGACCTTGTGTCAATGTTGACCTAAGGTGTGTCGACCAATTGACGACGACCTAAGGTGTGTCGACCTTTTTGTTGTCGACCTGGAGTCCGGATACCGTCCCTCACAATGGTTGGTGACACATTTTTTCGTAGGATGCAGTCATTTGACCGGTTGGATACCGTTTTTTCCCCTTCTTTGCAGGTAGAGGAAGGTGAAAAGGTAAGAGATCTGCAGGTTTTCAAGTTCGCAGAAGCAGATATCGTTCTCTGTTTCTACCACATCCACCGCATGTCGCTGGGTCTATCTTGCTGGAGCCCACACAGGTGGGAACTCGTCTAATACTCTTTAGTCAGTGCTGGAATGGACTTGGACCAGTGAGTTAAGAATAGAGTCAAAGGGGGACATACTGGAGTTTCCAGTTGATTCCCCTCACTGATTTTTCAAATAGAACTTACGATTCTCCTCTGGACAGGGAGGTAGTATGCGATGCCATACAAGAGTTGGGTCAGGATCAGGACATTGTCCTGCTGTCCCTGACACACAAAAAAAAGAAGAAGCTGTTTTTCAAGCTTTTTCGTGCTTCTGAGCCTGGACAGCTCGGTCAGAACAATCCCAAAAAGATTTCTACTTAAGAAGTTGAACTACAAGATGGAATCTCTCAGGGCAGGGATCTCCAACCTCTAAAAAAAAAGAAAAAAAAGAAAGGGGGTTTAAATGCGGTTTCACCCGCATTAAGCTTACCTGGGTGATGGCAGTATGATGGTTTTCCTTCAATAGTAAGAGCCATTATTATTATTCTGTACTGGGATGCTCTCCTGTCTACGGCGCGGTCTGGAAACAAGTGGTACAAATCCCAACTCCGACGACGCAGCTGTCGGAGTTGGGAATAAGATTAGATACTGAACTGTTGAGAGTTTGTTTTTTCCTGTGGAAAGAGATCTGAGGATCCAGAGTCGAATCAGATTTGCAACAGTGTACTGTAAACCCATCAATACGTTCCGTTGATGGAGAAGATGGTTGCGGCCTACGAGGCCATTCGGTGAGCAGGTCAAATGCCAGAGTGGTTTTTGCGGGACTAGTTGGACATGTGGTCCGTGTCTCACCTGCACATGCACCGGAAAATTATCCTATTTTCCAGAACCAGGATATCTCTTCTGTGGTGGCCTCACAGTTTGCACCTCCTAGAAGGACGAAGGTTCGGGATCCAGGATTAGATCCTGGTGTCCATGGATACAAGTCTTCGAGGCTGGGGAGCAGTCTTTCCAGGCGAAGAATTTCCAGGGGAAAAGGTCAAGCTGGGTAGCTTGTCTGCAATAAACATTCTTGAATTAAGAACATCTTCATGATCTGCCCATCTTAATTCTGTCGGAGGACTTAACAGCAGTGGCGTAAGTAAGCCGCTAGGGCGGAACGAGGAGAAAAGCGGCAATGGCAGAAGCCGCAAAAGTTTTCTGTTGGGCAAAAGGGCATGTAAACGCTCTATTAGCGGTCTTCGTTCCGGGTGTAGACAACAGAGAAATAGACTTCCTCAGCAGACACAATCTCCATCCGGGAGAGTGGGGTCTTCATCAAGAAATTTTCACAGAAGTGACAAGTCTTTGAGGAATTCCTCAATTAGACATGGTGGCGTCTTGCCTCAACAAGAAACTTCAGGGATATTGTTCCAGGTCAAGGGACACTCAAGCAATAGCAGTGGACGCCCTCCTGACACCGTGGGTGTTTTCAGTCGGTCTATGTGTTCCCTCCACTTTCACTCTTTCCGAGGGTATTAAACATAAGAAGAACAAAGGTTCAGGCGATCTTCATTGTTCTGGTCTAGCCAAGGAGGGCTTGGTATCCATATCTTCAAGACTTACTCATAAAAGATCCCTGGCCTCTTCTTCTACGAGAGGACCTGTTACAGCTAGGACCGGGCGTGTATCAAGACTTACCGTGGCTGCGTTTGACGGCATGGCGGTTGAACGCCATATCCTAGCCTGAAAGGGTATTTCCGGTGAAGTCATTCCCACATTGATTCAGGCTAGGAAAGGAGTAACGGCGAAGCTTTACCACCGTATTTAGAGGGAGTATGTGTCTTGGTGTTAATCCAAGAAGGCTCCTACAGAAGAATTTCAGCTGGGTCGTTTTCTCCATTTTTTTGCAAGCAGGTGTGGCTGCAGGCCTAAAGTTAGGCTCCATTAAAGTGCAGATTTCGGCCTTATCAATTTTCTTTCAAAATAGAATTGGCCACCCTTCCAGAAGTTCAGACTTTTGTGCAAGGGATGCTGCACTTCCAACCTTCATTTTTGCCCCAGGGGCACCATGGGACCTTAACGTGGTGTTGCAGTTTCTTATGTCACACCGGTTGTAACCTTTATGAAAGGTTGAGTTAAAATTTCTCACTTGGAAAGTGGTCATGCTGTTGGCCTTGGTGTCCGCAAGGCGGGTGTCGGAATTAGCGGCTTTGTCTCACAAGAGCCCTATTTGATCTTCCATGTGGATAGAGAGGAATTGAGAACTCGGCAACAATTTCTGCTGAAAGAGGTTTCTGCATTTCACATGAACCACCCTATTGTGGTGCCTGTGGCTACTGAAGATTTGCTGATTCGAAGTCTCTCAATGTAGTCAGAGCTTTGAATATTTATGTAGCCAGAACGGCTCAGTTTGGAGAAACAGAGGCTCTGTTTATCCTGTATGCTCCCTACCAAATTGGGGTTCCTGCTTCTAAGCAGACTGTTACACGCTGCATCTGGGTTACGATTCGGCATGCTCATTCTACAGCTGGATTGCCGTTACCGAAGTCAGTGAAGGCCCATTCTACCAGGAAGGTGGGCTCTTCTTGGGCGGATGCCTGAGGAGTCTCGGCAGTTTAACTTTGCCGAGCAGCTACTTGGTCGGGTTCAAACACTTTTGCTAAGTTCTACAAGTTTGATACTCTGGTTGATGAGGACCTTGTGTTTGCTCAATCGGTGCTGCAGAGTCGTCCGCACTCTCCCGCCCGGTCTGGAGCTTTGGTATAATCCCCATGGTCCTTTGGAGTCCCCAGCATCCTCTAGGACGTATGAGAAAATAGGATCTTAATACCCACCGGTAAATCCTTTTCTCTTAGTCCATAGAGGATGCTGTGCGCCCGTTCCAGTGCGTACTGTATCTGCAGCTATTGGTGGTTACACTCAGGTGGTGTTTCTTTTCAGTCAAGTCTGTTGCTGAAGTTATTCATGGCATGACATGCGGTATGCTATTACTGGTCGTGTTTACACACAGGTTGTGTTACATTTTCGGTCAGCATATTGCTGTCTATTTTTCATGCCGTTGGCTGGTGTTCTTTTGAAAGCCACGTTCTGCGGCGTGTTCGAGGTGTGAGCTGGTATTACACTCTCCGTGTTTAAACAATAAATTCGTTCCTCGAAATGTCTGTCTCCCTGGGCACAGTTCCCTAACTGGAGTCTGGAGGAGGGGCATAGAGGGAGGAGCCAGTTCACACCCATTTAAAGTCTTATAGTGTGCCCATGTCTCCTGCGGATCCCGTCTATACCCCATGGTCCTTTTGGAGTCTCCAGCATGCTCTACGGACTAAGAGAAAAGGATTTACCGGTAGGTATTAAAATCCTATTATTGTTACTCTATTAGAGGGTCAGTTACTTGGTGGAGTAGGACCATAGATGAACATGGGTGCTTGGTTCTCTTCTATAGAAACTACACCAAGATTTGCTCTCCTGCCTACCAATGTAGGTGGTCATGACACGCCCCTGTCCCATCCTCTTGTTGGTTTTTGGCTTTATCATAATGGACCCAGTTCCTGCCAGTTTCATTTATTAGCCTACAAGTAAGTCATGACAGTGGTAAGAGCTTATTTTATATTTATTTTTTTACATTGACACAAATATTTTCTTTTCAAGATGTAGTGCAGTTCTCAATGAGTTTAGACACTTGTCAGTCAGTATTGGGGTTTTCTATCAGATGTACAGTACAGTAATGTGGTGTATAGACAGAACCATCACTATGTGCTTTATTATTTACATACCTAGGACTATGGTCTATTCACTACAGTGCAATGTCTGGTACGTTATCACTCATGTACTACTATTTCTCTGACGTCCTAGTGGATGCTGGGAACTCCGTAAGGACCATGGGGAATAGACGGGCTCCGCAGGAGACTGGGCACTCTAAAAGAAAGATTAGGTACTATCTGGTGTGCACTGGCTCCTCCCTCTATGCCCCTCCTCCAGACCTCAGTTAGAATCTGTGCCCGGCCAGAGCTGGATGCACCTAGTGGGCTCTCCTGAGCTTGCTAGAAAAGAAAGTATTTGTTAGGTTTTTTATTTTCAGTGAGATCTGCTGGCAACAGACTCACTGCTACGTGGGACTGAGGGGAGAGAAGCAAACCTACCTGCGTGCAGCTAGCTTGTGCTTCTTAGGCTACTGGACACCATTAGCTCCAGAGGGTTCGAACAAAAGGGCCTGACCTCGATCGTCCGTTCCCGGAGCTGCGCCGCCGTCCCCCTTGCAGAGCCAGAAGACGGAAGAGAAGGAGATGAAATCGGCGGCAGAAGACTCCGGTCTTCATTAAGGTAGCGCACAGCACCGCAGCTGTGCGCCATTGCTCCCACTGCACACCACACACTCCGGTCACTGTAGGGTACAGGGCGCTGGGGGGGGGCGCCCTGGGCAGCAATAAAATACCTTTTGGCATAAAAATACACATAATACAGTCTGTGACTGTATATGTGTAAAACCCCCGCCATTTTTCAGTCAGAAACTGCAGGGAGAAGCCCGCCGCTGAGTGGGCGGGGCCTTCTTCCTCAGCACACCAGCGCCATTTTTCCTTCACAGTTCTGCTGGAAGCAGCTCCCCAGGCTCTCCCCTGCAGTATTCCTGATACAAGAAGGGTAAAAAAGAGAGGGGGGGGGGGGCACATAAATTTAGGCGCAAATAATATATATTAAGCAGCTATTGGGAAAAATCACTCATTATAGTGAAAATCCCTGTGTTATATAGCGCTGTGGTGTGTGCTGGCATACTCTCTCTCTGTCTCCCCAAAGGACTTTGTGGGGTCCTGTCCTCAGTCAGAGCATTCCCTGTGTGTGTGCGGTGTGTCGGTACGGCTGTGTCGACATGTTTGATGAGGAGGGTTACGTGGAGGCGGAGCAAGGGCAGATATGTGGAAGGTCTTAACAGACAGTGTCAACTCCTTACATAAAAGGTTCGATGACGCAGCAGCCTTGGGACAGCCGGGATCTCAGCCCGCGCCTGCCCAGGCGTCTCAGAGGCCATCAGGGGCTCATAAACGCCCGCTAGCTCAGATGGTAGACACAGATGTCGACACGGAGTCTGACTCCAGTGTAGATGAGGATGAGACAAATGCACAGTCTACTAAAGCCATCCGATGCATGATTACTGCAATGAAAAATGTATTGCACATTTCTGATATTAACCTGGTTACTACCAAGAAGGGTATTATGTTTGGGGAGAAAAAGCAACCAGTGACTTTTCCCCCATCCGATGAATTAAATGAATTGTGTGAGGAAGCGTGGAGTTCCCCCGATAAGAAACTAGTGATTTCTAAGAGGTTACTGATGGCGTACCCTTTCCCGCCAACGGATAGGTTACGTTGGGAAACATCCCCTAGGGTGGACAAAGCGCTCACACGCTTATCAAAAAAGGTGGCACTGCCGTCTCAGGATACGGCCGCCTTAAAGGAGCCTGCGGATAGAAAGGAGGAAGCTATCCTGAAGTCTGTGTATACACACTCAGGTACTATACTGAGACCTGCTATTGCTTCAGCATGGATGTGTAGTGCTGCAGCCGCATGGTCTGATACCCTGTCAGACAACATTGATTCCCTCGACAGGGATACTATTTTGCTAACCATAGAACATATAAGCGGGATGCACAGAGGGACATTTGCCTGCTGGCATCTAGAATTAATGCAATGTCCATTTCTGCCAGGAGAGTATTACGGACTCGGCAGTGGACAGGTGATGCTGATTCTAAAAGACACATGGAGGTTTTGCCTTATAAGGGTGAGGAATTGTTTGGGGACGGTCTCTCGGACCTCGTATCCACGGCAACAGCCGGGAAGTCAACTTTTTTACCTCAGGTTCCCTCACAGCCTAAGAAAGCACCGTATTATCATGTACAGTCCTTTCGGCCTCAGAAAGGCAAGCGGATCAGAGGCGCATCCTTTCTGCCCAGAGGCAGGGGTAGAGGAAAGAAGCTGCACCAGGCAGCCAGTTCCCAGGAACAAAAATCCTCCCCCGCTTCCTCTAAGTCCACCGCATGACGCTGGGGCTCCACAGGCGGAGCCGGGTGCGGTGGGGGCGCGTCTCCGAAACTTCAGCAACCAGTGGGTTCGCTCACAAGTGGATCTCTGGGCTGTTCAAATTGTATCTCAGGTATATAAGCTGGAGTTCGAGGCGACTCCCCCTCGCCGTTACCTCAAATCAGCCTTGCCAGCTGCTCCCAGGGAAAGGGAGGTAGTACTGGCGGCAATTCACAAGCTGTACCTCCAGCAGGTGATAATCAAGGTTCCCCTCCTTCAACAGGGACGGGGTTACTATTCCACAATGTTTGTGGTACCGAAACCAGACAGTTCGGTGAGACCCATTCTAAATTTAAAATCCTTGGATACTTATATAAGGAAGTTCAAGTTCAAAATGGAATCGCTCAGGGCGGTTATTGCAAGCCTGGAAGAGGGGGATTTTATGGTGTCGCTGGACATCAAGGATGCTTACTTGCATGTCCCCGTTTACCCACCTCACCAGGAGTACCTCAGGTTTGTGGTACAGGATTGTCATTACCAATTCCAGACGTTGCCGTTTGGTCTGTCCACGGCACCGAGAGTATTTACCAAGGTAATGGCCAAAATGATGATACTCCTTCGGAAGAAGGGAGTTATAATTATCCCGTACTTAGACGATCTCCTTATAAAGGCGAGGTCCAGAGAGCAGTTGTTAGTCAGCGTAGCACTTTCTCGGGAAGTGTTGCTACAGCACGGCTGGATTCTGAATATCCCAAAGTCGCAGCTGATTCCTGCGACGCGTCTGCTCTTCCTGGGCATGATTCTGGACACAGAACAGAAGAAGGTGTTTCTCCCGGTGGAGAAGGCCTAGGAATTGTCATCTCTGGTCAGGGACCTCCTGAAACCAAAACAGGTGTCGGTGCATCACTGTACGCGAGTCCTGGGAAAGATGGTGGTTTCTTACGAAGCATTTCCCTTCGGCAGGTTCCATGCAAGGATCTTTCAGTGGGATCTGTTAGACAAATGGTCCGGATCGCATCTTCAGATGCATCGGTTGATCACCCTGTCCCCAAGGGCCAGGGTGTCTCTGCTGTGGTGGCTGCAGAGTGCTCATCTTCTCGAGGGCCGCAGATTCGGCATACAGGACTGGGTCCTGTGACCACAGACGCAAGCCTCCGAGGATGGGGGGCAGTCACTCAGGGAAGGAACTTCCAGGGACTGTGGTCAAGTCAGGAGACTTCACTACACATAAATATACTGGAACTAAGGGCCATTTACAACGCCCTGAGTCAAGCATAGCCCCTGCTTCAGAACCAACCAGTGCTGATTCAATCAGACAACATCACGGCGGTCGCCCATGTAAACCGACAGGGCGGCACAAGAAGCAGGATGGCGATGGCAGAAGCCACAAGGATTCTCCGATGGGCGGAAAATCACGTGCTAGCACTGTCAGCAGTGTTCATTCCGGGAGTGGACAACTGGGAAGCAGACTTCCTCAGCAGGCACGACCTCCACCCGGGAGAGTGGGGACTTCATCCAGAAGTCTTCACGCAGATTGTAAACCGTTGGGAACGGCCACAGGTGGACATGATGGCGTCCCGCCTCAACAAAAAGCTAAAAAAATATTGCGCCAGGTCAAGGGACTCTCAGGCGATAGCTGTGGACGCACTAGTGACACCGTGGGTGTACCAGTCAGTTTATGTGTTCCCTCCTCTTCCTCTCATACCCAAGGTACTGACGATAGTAAGAAAGAGAGGAGTAAGAACTATACTCATCGTTCCGGATTGGCCAAGAAGAACTTGGTACCCAGAACTACAAGAAATGATCTCAGAGGAACCATGGCCTCTGCCTCTCAGACAGGACCTGTTACAGCAGGGGCCCTGTCTGTTCCAAGACTTACCGCGGCTGCGTTTGACGGCATGGCGGTTGAACGCCGGATCCTATCGGAAAAGGGCATTCCAGATGAAGTGATTCCTACGCTGATAAAGGCTAGGAAAGACGTGACAGCACAACATTATCACCGTATATGGCGAAAATATGTTGCTTGGTGTGAGGCCAGGAAGGCCCCTACAGAGGAATTCCAGCTGGGTCGATTCCTGCTCTTCCTACAGTCAGGAGTGACTATGGGCCTAAAATTAGGATCCATAAAGGTCCAGATTTCGGCCCTATCTATTTTCTTTCAAAAAGAACTGGCTTCACTGCCTGAAGTTCAGACGTTTGTTAAGGGAGTGCTGCATATTCAGCCCCCTTTTGTGCCTCCAGTGGCACCTTGGGATCTTAACGTTGTGTTGGGTTTCCTGAAATCCCACTGGTTTGAGCCACTTAAGACCGTGGAGCTAAAATATCTCACGTGGAAAGTGGTCATGCTATTGGCCTTAGCTTCGGCTAGGCGTGTGTCAGAATTGGCGGCTTTGTCTTGTAAAAGCCCTTATCTGATCTTCCATATGGACAGGGCAGAATTGAGGACCCGTCCCCAATTTCTCCCTAAGGTGGTATCAGCGTTTCATTTGAACCAACCTATTGTGGTGCCTGCGGCTACTCGGGACTTGGAGGACTCCAAGTTACTAGATGTAGTCAGGGCTTTGAAAATCTATGTAGCCAGGACGGCTGGAGTCAGGAAAACTGACTCGCTGTTTATCCTGCATGCACCTAACAAGCTGGGTGCTCCTGCTTCAAAGCAAACTATTGCGCGCTGGATCTGTAACACGATTCAGCAAGCTCATTCTGCGGCAGGATTGCCTCATCCTAAATCAGTGAAAGCCCATTCCACAAGGAAGGTGGGCTCTTCTTGGGCAGCTGCCCGAGGGGTCTCGGCTTTACAGCTTTGCCGAGCTGCTACTTGGTCGGGTTCAAACACATTTCCTAAGTTCTACAAGTTTGATACCCTGGCTGAGGAGGACCTTGCCTTTGCTCATTCGGTGCTGCAGAGTCATCCGCACTCTCCCGCCCATTTGGGAGCTTTGGTATAATCCCCATGGTCCTTACGGAGTTCCCAGCATCCACTAGGACGTCAGAGAAAATAAGAATTTACTCACCGGTAATTCTATTTCTCGTAGTCCGTAGTGGATGCTGGGCGCCCGTCCCAAGTGCGGACTCTCTGCAATACATGTATATAGTTATTGCTTAACTAAAGGGTTATTGTTATGAGCCATCTGTTACTGAGGCTCAGTTGTTGTTCATACTGTTAACTAGGTATGGTTATCACGAGTTGTACGGTGTGATTGGTGTGGCTGGTATGAGTCTTACCCTGGATTCCAAATCCTTTCCTTGTTGTGTCAGCTCTTCCGGGCACAGTTTCCTTAACTGAGGTCTGGAGCAGGGGCATAGAGGGAGGAGCCAGTGCACACCAGATAGTACCTAATCTTTCTTTTAGAGTGCCCAGTCTCCTGTGGAGCCCGTCTATTCCCCATGGTCCTTATGGAGTTCCCAGCATCTACTACGGACTACGAGAAATAGAATTACCGGTGAATTAATTCTTATTTTTTATGTATTTCTAAAAGGGCCCAGACCATGCATTCTCTAACGGTTTGCCAAGCTTCCATGGTGGCTGGCCACACCCATTCTGGTGGCTAGTGACAACTCTTAAGTGTGAACCCATGCTACTGTATTCCACTGGTAAGCCCTTCATGTCCCAGTTCGACACTAAGCTGAGCTCACAAGCTGCCAAATAGACACAATTTGACAGCAAGATAGCTGCCATAGCTGCAAAAATCAGAGATGTTAATGCCTATTTCTGGCTTAAAACTTATTGCAGAACTACTGTTATTGGGTTTCTGTCAGCACTTTAGCGGTGGTAAAACTTTGTTAGGCAAATCGCACTTAAATGAATCTCTCCCAAAGTTAAAAGCTTTTTAGTAAGTAACTATTGTTTGCAGGTAATAAGGAGTTTCCGTCAGGTACTGTAAACTCAGAGGCTGAACATATACAGTAAGAGCTTAAATTGTCTACAGCTGTATGGCAAAATAACAATCACTGACGTCAAACATTCATCTTTTTCACCACTCTACCCAGTGAGCTGCTTGACCGCTGACTGCTTCCACAGATGCTGAATAAACAATTACAGGTTGAGTCGCGGATATCCAACATTTTTAAATACAGAATATTCAGAAATTCTGAATTATTGGAGTGCAACTGAGATTTTGAACCTTTGATTTCTGATGCTTGCCATGGCAAGGCAACAGGGATGCCACATCATGACTGCTGCGGGGATTGCAGGCCCTGGCAGTTGGCGAGCAATAGGAACTCTGCTGGCCGCTCTGTTCCTGGTCAGCTAGAACTCCTCAGTATATAGTAACATAACATAGTATCATAGTAACATAGTATCTGAGGTTGAAAAAAGACAATTGTCCATCGAGTTCAACCTATTTGTGGTCTCCTATGCATGATGATTTGACTAAAATTTCTGACTGATGCTGATGTCAGCCGTTACATTTTATCCCTATTTATAGTAACTATAATGCATGACTATGCACCATACCCCTGGATATCCTTATCCATTAGGAATTTATCTAACCCATTCTTAAAGGTGTTGACTGAGTCCACCATTACAACTCCCTCAGGCAGGGAATTCCAAACACGTATTGTCCTTACCGTGAAAAAGCCTTTACGCCGTATTGTGCGGAATCTCCTCTCCTCTAACCTGAGCGAGTGACCACGACTCCTCTGTGTTGATCTAACCAAAAACAGGTCCCGCGCAAGCTCTGTGTATTGTCCCCTTATATATTTGTAGATGTTGATCATGTCCCCTCTTAGTCTCCTCTTTTCCAATGTAAACATGCCTAGTCTTGCAAGCCTTTCCTCGTATTCCAGCATCTACATGTCCTTAATTAGTTTAGTCGCCCGCCTCTGAACCTTTTCTAGCTCCAGGATATCCTTTTTGTAGTACGGTGCCCAGAATTGTACACAGTATTCGAGGTGTGGCCTCACTAGTGATTTATATAACGGGAGTATAATACTCTCGTCCCTAGCATCAATACCCCGTTTTATGCATGCTAATATCTTATTAGCCTTCTTTGCTGCAGTCCTACTTTGGGTACTACTGCTTAGTTTGCTATCTATGAGGACACCTAAGTCCTTTTCCAGTACAGAATCCCCTAATTTAACCCCATTTAGTAGGTAGGTGTAATTTTTGTTCTTATTACCACAGTGCATTACTTTACACTTGTCTGTGTTGAAGCGCATTCTCCATTTGGCTGCCCATGCTTCTAATTTAACTAAGTTGTTCTGTAGAGACTCGGCATCCTCCTCTGTATTTATAGCCTTACACAATTTGGTATCATCTGCAAAAATTGACACCATGCTCTCTAGACCTTCTGTTAGGTCGTTAATGAAAATATTGAACAATAGCGGTCCTAATACTGAGCCTTGCGGCACACTACTTAGCACTTCAGTCCAAGTTGAAAAAGATCCATTAACCACAACGCGCTGCTCCCTATTATCTAACCAGTTTTTGACCCAAGTGCATATTGTGCTTCCTAGCCCTGATTCTTGTAGCTTGTAGATAAGTCTCATGTGTGGTACAGTATCGAACGCTTTGGCAAAGTCTAAAAAGATTACATCCACGTATTTACCCTGATCTAGGTTTGCGCTTACTGTTTCATTAAAGCCAAGTAAGTTGGTTTGACAGGATCTGTCCTTCATAAACCTATGTTGATTCCTTTTTATGACCTTATTGACTTCAAGGAACTTCTGAATACTATCTCTTAGAATACCTTCCAATACTTTCCCCACTATAGATGTAAGACTAACTGGTCTATAATTACCTGGTTCAGCTTTACTTCCCTTTTTGAATATAGGCACTACTTCCGCTATACGCCAGTCTTTGGGAACCATACCTGATATAACTGAATCCTTAAAGATCAAAAATAGCGGTTTTGCCAGTTCAGAGTGAAGCTCCATTAGAACCCTTGGGTGAATACCATCGGGCCCTGGTGATTTATTAATCTTTAAATGTTTTAATCGGTCACAGACTACTTCCTCGTTTAAATAAGTACCTATCAGTGGGATATTCTCATTATTGAGATTGTGTGTCAGTCCCTGAATTGGGTCCTCTCTAGTAAATACTGTTGAAAAAAACTCATTTAGTGTGTCCGCTATGTCATTATCATTTTTGCTTAAGACTCCCAACTTGTCTTTTAAAGGGCCTATACTCTCCTTCTTTAATCTCTTGCTATTAATGTATTTAAATGTTTTTTTGGGATTCGCTTTGCTTTCCTTTGCTACTAGTTTTTCAGTTTCTACTTTAGCCGCTCTTATTTCCTTTTTGCAAATTTTGTTACATTCCTTATAGTGCTGAAATGACTCTGCTTCCCCGTCAGATTTGTATTTTTTAAATGCTCGCCTTTTCTTGCCCATAAATTCCTTAATCTTTTTGTTAAGCCACATCGGTTTATGATTTTTATTCCTTTTTTTGATGCTCATAGGAATAAATTTGAGTGTATTTTCAGCTAGCAGGAATTTTAGTACCTCCCATTTCTCCATAGTATTTTTTCCTAAAAACAAACCTTCCCATTCAATATCCCTGAAAAATACCCTCATCTTTTCAAAATTTGCTTTGATAAAATTTAGAGTCCTAGTTGAGCCAGTATAGGGCTTTTTATGGAAACTGATATTGAATGTGACCATATTGTGGTCGCTGTTTCCTATGGGTTCCCCTACTATAATACCTGATACCAAATCCCCATTGTTTGTTAATACCAGGTCTAAGATTGCATTGTACCTAGTTGGTTCCTCAATTAGTTGGAATAAGTAGTTATCATTAAGTGTGCTTAAAAACATATTGCCCCTAGAGGTATCGCATGAATCGTTTTTCCAGTTTATCTCTGGATAGTTAAAATCTCCCATCACTACTATGTCTCCTACTCCTGCTGCTCTTTCAATTTGCTTTAGTAACAATTCCTCATCAGATGCGTTGATACCAGGCGGCCTATAGCATACACCCAATATTAACTTTTTTATTCCTTTTTCCCCGCATGCAATTTCTACCCATAATGTCTTGACAGTGTCTACAGTCCCCTCCTGAATATCTTCCCGTATATCAGGTTTTAAAAACGGCTTTACATAAAGACACACCCCTCCACCCTTTTTATTTAGTCTGTCTCTCCTAAACAGTGTATAGCCCTCTAGATTGACTGTCCAATCATGAGATTAGTAATGCCTATAATATCAAACTGTTTGCTTGCTGCAAGTATTTCTAGTTCACCCTTTTTACCAGTAATGCTTCTGGCGTTTACATACATACCACTAAGATAAGTATTTTCCCTTGCGTTAGGGACATCTTTCACCTTATGTAGCAATGATGCCCTGTAATCGTCATTGGTTAGTGCTTTGGTAAAATCTCTTTTAGTACCCATGTTAGTAACCTTACCGCCTGCTCTTATCCTCCCCCCAACTTCTCCCCCATTTCGTTTATTACCGCCATCCCCACTATTCTCACTGCATGACCCGTAGTTTCTAGCTAAACCCTCCACCTAGGCTCCTAGTTTAAAATCTCCTCCAACCTTCTAACCATCCTTCCCCCCAGCACCGCTGCCCCCTCCTCAGTCAGGTGCAATCCGTCACGACAAAAGAGATGGCGCCTGACCGAGAAGTCCGCCCAGTGTTCCAGGAACACAAACCCCTCTTTCCTGCACCAATCCCTAAGCCACACATTTACCTCCCTAATCTCCCTCTGCCTCCCTGGACTAGCGCGTGGCACGGGTAATAATTCCGAGAATATTACCTTAGATGTCCTTGCCTTCAGTTTCTTTCCTAAGTCCCTATAGTCTTTCTTAAGGACATCCCACCTTCCGCTAACTTTGTCATTGGTGCCAACGTGCACCAAGACCGCCGGGTCTTTCCCAGCCCCTCCCAACAATCTATCTACCCGGTCCGCGATGTGCCGTACCCAAGCACCCGGGAGACAACAGACTGTACGGCGATCACGGTCCCGGTAGCAGATTGCCCTCTCTGCATGCAGCCTTACAGCAGCAATGTGTTCTGTCATTAAGAGGGCTGGTCTGCCTGGCACATGGCCATTGGTCTTTGCTCCTGATAAAAGGTAACCAGTCCTGCACAACCTAGCCGGTGATAGTTTCAGTTTCTTGTCTGAGCTTTGCAGTCCCTGTTTCTGTAACACTTCCTAATTGCCTAGCTGTGTTTCTGAAAGTTTCTTCTCAAATAAGTATCTGAAATTCCAAGTATTGCCTCATAGTATTTGTAGAGTTATCTGAGCATTTATTAGCTACTGCTAGTTCCACCTGTGTCCTACTGGAATCCCTGGTTAATTACCATAGCCATTGTTGCATTGAGCGTCTTATCAAATTGAATTTTTCTCTCAGCCATGGACTTCCACTGCAGTTCACTTGATTCATACTTTATCACTTTTGCAGCTGTAATAATTAATACCTGTGTATGTCTCCATTGCCGTGGATATGTATTGTGAGAAATAGAATCCATTGTATTAACCATTGCAAGTGCATTCTAAGCTGTGATACAGATCTTGTATTTACTCCTCATCTGACTATCATCAGTGCCTGAGTATTGTGATGCTTTTCTGGATTTGTACAACTCTAATTATTAAAGTTCATATCCACTGTCTGCATATTGCCTCATTGTGAAGACATTGCAACTATCAGTTTCAATGTTCAGATCCTTCCTAGTGCTTTACATTGCTATTCCAGTTAACTGTGTTCTTGTCGTGTTGCTGTACCCTGAATACAACTACTCCAGCAATCTAGTGATCCCTGTCATATCTTGCTCCAGAATCCTGAACACTTCTGGTATCCTTCAGTCAAGTATTCAGTTAACTGTTTACCTACCATTCTACATTTGCCTGCACTTACCACTCCAGATAATAATCCTGTAGTCTCAAACCAATTGATTAAGCCCCTACAGCAAGAGTTTAAATTCCTGGTGACCGCCTAAGTACCGGTGTGCATATCAGGCACTAAGGGAACAGTGGGTGGCTGTAATAGGCAGAAGACAATCTTGTGGGCTCTAGGGGTCTTACACAATTGAGATGGAGTTCCGTAACATTTGTGTCTGGTACAAACCATGTTGCCATGCAAGGGGAGCAAATACATTTATATTGTATCTGTCTGCTTTTGAATGTAAGCCCCAAATGTTAGACAGTTTTATTTTTACATTGCAATTTAGATTTCGCTGTGAACACAAATCTAAATCTCTGTGCACACGTTATATCTTCCCCACCTGCAGTGTAACATGGTTTCGCCCAGTTGCTTGCTTTGTTGCTTTACTTACAAGCATGAAACAGACCCAATGTACACAAACTTTGCTTAATGCACACAATTATTAAAAATATTGTGTAAAATTACCTCAGGCTGTGTGTATATGAAACATAAACTCTCCATTGTCTGATATGTGCTCCTCTTAACAGTGTCAAGTAAAACCTATTAAACATAACAATAATGAAATAGTGACACATGACATGTACAGTATAAGGGGAAAAGGAAGGTCAGCTTTATTTAAATTTTAATCAATTCCTAACTATTTACTAACCAGGAACTAACTAAATGAAGAATGAAAGTATAGATGAAGTATGGTGGCACAAAAAGAGTGGCCCCACAAAGCAATATTTCCATCTGCCTACTCACACTGATCTTCTACTTGTGGGGAACAAGATCCCTACCCATTACCACACTCGAGGTATCCACCTCCCACTCCAATGATGCAAGATGATCCCCACCTAGACCAATGATGCCGCTGACCCCTGTAGGGTAGAATCAGTCTAAGCCATGCATTGGAGGGGAGAACACCTCAAGTTCCCAAGGCAGATGTCGACTACAACCACCACAAAGAAAGCAGACACCAACTAACTCAAAACAAAAAGGGAGGAAGGGTAGGAAACTGCACACAATCAGGGCTTCTTCATCCAAGCTGGCTAACAGCACAGACAATCACACAATGCCCCCTAATCCCCACCCCTTGCCATGACACTATGGAGTCACCATTCCTAAACCCAACCTCATACAAAACTTGACACCACTATGTAACTATTTCCTGTCCAGAGGCAGGCACTCACAGACTCATAGGTTTAGTTCTCTACATGCATATAAAATGCATTATATACCTCTAAATTAATTTTGTGTATGTGCACAAACTTTGTTTCATGCAAAAAATTATTAAAAAATATAGTATAAAATTACTTCAGGCTATGTGTATAAGGTGTATATGAAACATAAATGCATTCTGTTTTTAGACTTGAGTCCCATCCCCAAGATACCTCATTATGGTATTCAAATTTTCCAAAATACAGATTAATCCGATATCCAGAATACTTCTGGTCCCAAGCATTTTGGATATGAGATACTCAACCTGTACACAGTCCTGTCCTTCTCAGCCAATTACTAAGGTCAGTCTCTCTCTTCTTGGTGAGCTGTATTAATGATTGCATTCATAATTCTATCTCATAAACATCATTGCATAATTTCCTGCGGTAAGGTCTGTCAGTATGCGTCATCCTCTTATTGTCAGGACATCTCCATGATACCCAACTGTGATGTAATGTGAATGTGCAGCCACTATCAGAAAGGAACCTTTGGTTCCCTTTCCAGGCCACTTTTCGGAAATGTAGCCAATAGGCTACAATGGGTAATACCATCTCATGATGGCAAATGCTTTCAGGCACAAGCTACGGAATACTATATTTTTCAAAAATGTAATGCATGCAAATTAAATAAAAATAAAAAGATATGGGGTCTGCTGTGCAGGAGGACAACAGCAGATATCTCTGAAATCTGATGTGATCTTTTTTCATAGATACGAGGATACGAGGATCCTAAGGCGTCTCAACTTTTTCTTAAGATGTCGCAGTTTTTTCCCCAAAAAAAATCTTATGGACTACAGATGAGCGGGTTTGGTTCTCTGAGAACCGAACCCCCCCCCCAAAAAAAAAAAACCCAAACAAAACCTTTACGTCCCGAGCCCGGATCCGAGTCCGGCTCGGGTTTTCCCGCCAGACTCGGAAACCAGAAGAAGGCAAAACGTCATCATCCCGCTGTCGGATTCTCACAGGTTTTGGATTAATTATAAGGAGCCGCGCGTCGCCACCATTTTCACTCCGCCATTGGAGAGTGTAGCGAGAGGATGTGTCTCCTTCCTCACTCAGTGTTGTGCAGGAAAGTGGGGTAGCAATTCCAGTGCTGTCTTGTGTTACTCAGTCCACTGTAGTGTCTTATGCTGCATCAGTCCAGTCCTCTGCTACCATATGTCCAGTGTAGCTGTATAAGTCCAGTCCAGTGGTGCTGTGTTGTGCTGTATAAGTCCAGTGATACTGCCGTATAAGTCTAGTGGTACTGTCGTATAAGTCCACTGATACAGATGTATATGTCCAGTGATCCTGCCGTATATGTCCAGTGATCCTGCCATATATGTCCAGTGATCCTGCCATATATGTCCAGTGATACTGCCATATAAGTCCAGTGATACTGCCGTATGAATCCAGTCCAGTGGTACTGCCGTATATGTCCAGTGATACTTCTGTATATGTCCAGTGGTACTGCCATATAAATCCAGTGATACTGCCGTAAATGTCCAGTGGTACTACCTTATAAATCCAGTCCAGTGATACTGCTGTATACTGTATGTCCAGTGGTAATGCCGTATAAATCCAGTGGTAATGCCATATAAATCCAGTCCAGTGGTACTGCCGTATAAGTCCAGTGGTACTGCCATATAATTCCAGTGATACTGCAGTATATGTCCAGTGGTACTGCCATATAATTCCAGTGATACTGCCGCATATGTCCAGTGGTGCTGCCGTATAAATCCAGTGGTACTGCCGTATAAATCCAGTCCAGTGATACTGCCATATAAGTCCAGTGATACTGCTGTATATGTCCAGTGGTACTGCTGTATAAATCCAGTGATACTGACATATAAATCCAGTGGTACTGCCATATAAACCCGGTCCAGTGATACATATACGTATATGTCCAGTCAGTGGTACTGCAGTATATGTCCAGTCCAGTGATACTGGTGTATATGTCCAGTGGTATTGCCGTAAAAATCTAGTGGTACTGCCATATAATTCCAGTGACACTGCCGTATATGTCCAGTGGTACTGCTGTATAAATCCAGTGGTACTGCTGTACAAATCCAGTCCAGTGATACTGCCATATATTTCCAGTGATACTGCCGTATATGTCCAGTGGTACTGTCGTATAAATCCAGTGATACTGCCGTATATGTCCAGTGGTACTGCCGTATAAATCCAGTGGTACTGGCGTATAAATCCAGTCCAGTGATAATGCTGTATAAATTCAGTGATACTGCCGTATATGTCCAGTGGTACTGCTGTATAAATCCAGTGATACTGCCTTATATGTCCAGTGGTACTACCGTATAAGTCCAGTGATACTGTCATTTAAGTCCAGTCCAGTGGTGCTGCCATATAAGTTCAGTGGTGCTGTCCTGTGTTGTATATTATTTACTCCAAATTAAGGGGTTATTAATATTTAATCCAGATAATTTTTACAGGGTTTGCCCTGTGTGGTGTAGAGGTACGCTCTCCTGTGCTGCATTTTGTTATATAACTCCAGAAAAAAAATGGAGAACAAAAATTTGGAGGATAAAATAGGGAAAGATCAAGAACCACTTCCTCCTACTGCTGCCGCTACTGCTGTTGTTGCTGCTGGGAGTCGATCGTCATCCTAGAGGTAAAGTCGGAAGGCCACTTGTACTACTTCAACTAAGCAAATGACTGTCCAACAGTACTTTGTGAGGAAGATTAAATATGACAGCAGTCATCCTGTTGCAAAGTGGATAACTGAGGCCTTGACAGCTATGTTGGTGTTAGACGTGCATCCAGTATCCACCATTAGTGCAGTGGGACTGCAGTGCCAACCGTAGATGGGCCAGGTGTTTGTGCCGCACACTTGTGTTGCTTAGCTTAGTCATACAGCTACCTCATTGCACTTCTTTTGCTTCTTTGCAATATGTGCTGTTTGGGGACTAGTTTTTTTTAAGTGCCATCCTGTCTGCTACTGCAGTGCCACTCCTAGATGGGCCAGGTGTTTGTGCTGCACACTTATGTCACTTAGCTTAGTCATACAGCTACCTCATTGCACCTCTTTTACCTCTTTCCATGATGTGCTGTTTGGGAACTAGTTTTTTTAAGTGCCATCCTGTCTGCCACTGCAGTGCCACGCGTAGATGGGCCAGGTGTTTGTGCCGCACACTTGTGTAGCTTAGCTTAGACATACAGTTACCTCATTGCACCTCTTTTACCTCTTTGCATGATGTGCTGTTTGGGGACTATTTTTTTTTGTAAGTGCCATCCTGTCTGACACTGCAGTGCCACTCCTAGATGGGCCAGGTGTTTGTGCCGCACACTTGTGTCGCTTAGCTTAGTCATACAGCTACCTCGATGCAACGTTTAGGCCTAAAAACAATATTGTGAGGTTTGAGTTGATCAGAATAGACTGGAAATGAGTGGAAATGAATGTTATTGAGGTTAGTAATACCGTAGGATCAAAATTACCACCAAATTCTGTGATTTTAGCTATTTTTATGTTTTTTCAAAAATCATCCAGATCCAAACCCAAAACCAAAAAGGGTGGTTTTGGCAAAACCTATCCAGATCCAAAACACGAGCATGGAACCAGATCTAAAACACAAAACATGATAAGTGCCTGCCGCACATCTCTAATATGGACCAACTATAGCTTTCTTGCTTCTTGCAAGACATACAGCAACCTCAGTGGGCTCTCTGCTTAACTCTTTGCCAAGGTTTAGCTGGGTGCAGTGGCAAACTAGCGCTTCCTATCTAATTTTTGTATTATTATTTTTATACACAGAGGGAATTAGGACATTTATACATTTTTGCAATCACAAAGAGTAGACTACTGGGGTTTTAACTTTGTGGTAATACTATTTGATCATTGAAAAAAAAAACAAATTGTGCAGTGGATTCAGGAAAAAGTTTATTCATATTTTCACTCGTACAACCATCCAAGATTCGAAAGCTATTATAAATTCATGTACTTTATGTGACTTCGCTTTAAGACTAGGGGATAAAGAATGTGTTATCATAACTTGAAATATCCCTAAAACAAACTATTTGGCACTGGCCTATTGTATTGATACAGTAGTTCTAAAAAAAAGTAATGCAGAATTAAATTAAGGTTGTTCATGAGCAGCTAGGAGAGATGAATCAAGATTAGAGAATAATCAATAATGGCATTTAGAGTCAGTCAGTGATTTTTTTTTCTAAAACAAAAATTAAAGTTTTAGGATTAAAGTTACAACAATGGGGGTCATTCCGAGTTGTTCGCTCGCAAGCTGCTTTTAGCAGCTTTGCACACGCTAAGCCGCCGCCTACTGGGAGTGAATCTTAGCTTATCAAAATTGCGAACGAAAGATTAGCAGAATTGCGAATAGACACTTCTTAGCAGTTTCTGAGTAGCTCCACACTTACTCGGCATCTGCGATCAGTTCAGTCAGTTTCGTTCCTGGTTTGACGTCACAAACACACCCAGCATTCGGCCAGACACTCCTCCGTTTCTCCAGCCACTCCCGCGTTTTTCCCAGAAACGGTAGCGTTTTTTCACACACACCCATAAAACAGCCAGTTTCCGCCCAGAAACACCCACTTCCTGTCAATCACATTACGATCACCAGAACGAAGAAAAATCCTCGTAATGCCGTGAGTAAAATACCTAACTGCATAGCAAATTTACTTGGCGCAGTCGCACTGCGGACATTGCGCATGCGCATTAGCGACTAAGCGCTCCGTTGCTGTAAAAAAATAACGAGCGAACAACTCGGAATGACCCCCATTGTACAGTGTACATTTATTTTGTGCCCCCATTCCTGGTCTTCCTTCCTAAATTTCATGGTACATGAAAAGTATGACATTACATTTTTTCTTCACTCTGAGGATACAGTCACAATGGAAACAATGGTGGTAAGAATGGAAGTTGTTACTTGAAGATATTGAGGAGTGCTATAACTGATTAGATCTTGGCATTTAGAAGTCAAAGGGCTAGGCAGGTTCAGTTGTCCTTGGATATGTGCCATGGACAAGGAAAGAGGTGCGGGCTTGAGTTATTGCTGACATTACAGGGTTGTTGTAGAGGTCTGTAGTTCATGCTTCTTAAATGTGATTGAAAGGAGGAAGCAGCTGTGAAATTTAAGTCCAGGTCCCATGGATAACCCACAACTAGTGGGAAGGAAAAAAGCTGGCTGAGACGTTATCTCATGATGTTCTATTTTATTGGATCCCATTCAAACCTAGACTCATAGATAGGACAGAACTTTGAGACACACACATTGTACAGACTTTTCAGTATACTTACATTGAACAGTGGCTGACTGAGCAATGGGATGAATATGTTTTATTTAAATAAGTGATTTCTAATATATTTTATTTACTTTCCAGCCATGTTGGGTTTTTTTAACAATATTTTTCCAGGTGTTCCTGCTGGGAACCAGTTTTGTAGACACACAGTGCTCTGCCTATGTATATATTAGGTAGACAAGGTGTTGTAAAAAGATGTTTGCTGTGTCAGCTTTGTTTCATGTCAAGAAGAGGTTCACACTTAAATCTGAATGTTTTTTTCTGCTACAGTTGACGGTTAATTTTTGTGTGATGATCTTTAGATCGGGACAGTTGCTGGATGACCTAGCCAAATCCTATTCCATACTGTAGATAGGCTAAACACTGGTTCTACCCATGCCCAGTTTGATATTGCTACACATGGACATAGGTGGAAAGTGTCACAAACACCAGGATTAATGGGTTAAATACTGTCAACTAGCTTTGAGAGCCGTAAGTAGGGGTATGCGAATGGTGCCATCACAAAGAGTGCAGGGCCCTGGGGGCAGCATAATCACTGTCTAAAGAGATCTGTATTTGGCTTGCAGGCAATTTGGTATTCCACCATGCAGCCAGTTGTGATACTGCAGAGCAGCCCAGAGTGCCCTTTGTATGCTCAGGGCATTTGCCATGCAGCCTCTAGAGATGCATGCAGTGCCCTAAGGACACTCTTTGCATTGCTCTACTTGCTACTGTTGGCAGCCTCCCCCTCTTGGCAAGAAGTCATGCCGTCGCATGTTTGAAGATGGAAACCCTGCTCCGGCACTGCTAGCTTTGGCACTACCCAGAACAGAGGTGAATACAGTAGTTTAATGCATTGGTGGCCTTCACCAAGGACCAAACAAGGAGATTTAGACTTCGCTGCCCCTGATACACAGGTCACAGGTCTCTGAGTGGGCATGTAGTGACAGGCTGGTAACTAAATGGATGCAGAAGAGTGGTCAGATTAACCATGGTCAGAACCAGATATGTCAGGGAAAATGCCAGAAGAGCGTCCAGGTGAATTGTCAGAGCCAAAAGTAAATACCAGAATCAACAGCAAAGGTACCCAAGGAGCACACAGCTAGCATAAACAGTAACAGCCCAGGTCAGAACTCAAGTATAGCAATCCGTTCTAGACAAGACAGGAGTATAAACTCTGGAGCAGAGGGACTGGGCTTGATACTTTGTGCCAGAGTGAGTTTAAATAGAGGATGTGCACTGTTAAATCCTGCACAGAGCCGCGCCTCCACTCCAATACATACAGCAGTACCCCAGCCGAGCAGACCATCACAGTAGGCAAGTGAAGCTGAGACTCCAGCAGTGAAAAGACTGCCCATGGCATACCCCTTTCAGATTACAAAAGCCGGGTCGCACCCGGGATTTTGTACAAGGGTCCAACCCAGGTACGACCCAGCAGAGACTCTTTTCAGACTGGTGGCAGACCCGGACTGGTGTAGCCCCAGCGCTTGGAGATGAGATCATCTCTTCCTACACTGTAAACAGTTTACCCGTTACGGGTTATCAACCCAGGTTACTCGTTCATACTGCACCGCAACCCAGATTGAACCCATGTTTAACCCTGTTCACTACCCAGGTAGAAATGCCAGGTCGCTTGACCCAGGTTGTTTTAAAAGGAACCTTTCAGACTAAGCAAAATCCCGGGTTGCTGTGCATTCACATGCAATAACCCGGGACATTTTTGCTAGTCAGAAAGGGGTGTTAGTGAAATCTGTCTACAAGATAAACATAAAGATGGACAGAAGTAGGGATGGTATAATGGGGAAAGGGAGTACGAAAAAGGCAGCCATGTTTAATTCTTGTATCAAGCATCATTGGCCAGATCATTATAAAGACAGACATACCCAAATTAAATCTACAGTACTGACAATTAAATTGTTTATTACTAACATTTTGTCCAAGAAATAATTATTTCTACATGTATGGGATATATTTACTAAAGATTCTAAAAATAAGATTTTAAACCTACCGGTAAATCTTTTTCTCCTAGTCCGTAGAGGATGCTGGGGACTCCGTAAGGACCATGGGGTATAGACGGGCTCCGCAGGAGGCATGGGCACCATAAAGAACTTTAGAATGGGTGTGCACTGGCTCCTCCCTCTATGCCCCTCCTCCAGACCTCAGTTAGAGAAACTGCCCAGAGGAGACGGACAGTACGAGGAAAGGATTTTTATTAATCTAAGGGCAAGATTCATACCAGCCCACACCATCCACACTGTATAACATGGAATATACGCAACCAGTTAACAGTATGAACAAAACAGTATCAGCCAACGACTGATCTTACCTGTAACATAACCCTTATGTAAGCTACAACTATATACAAGTCATGCAGAATATGTCCGCACTAGGACGGGTGCCCAGCATCCTCTACGGACTAGGAGAAAAAGATTTACCGGTAGGTTTAAAATCTTATTTTCTCTTACGTCCTAGAGGATGCTGGGGACTCCGTAAGGAATATGGGGATTATACCAAAGCTCCAAAACGGGTGGGAGAGTGCGGATGACTCTGCAGCACCGATTGAGCAAACATGAGGTCCTCATCAGCCAGGGTATCAAAATTGTAGAATTTTGCAAAAGTGTTTGAACCCGACCAAGTAGCTGCTCGGCAAAGCTGTAAAGCCGAGACGCCTCTGGCAGCCGCCCAAGAAGAGCCCACCTTCCTAGTGGAATGGGCCTTTACCGAATTTGGTACCGGCAATCCAGCCGTAGAATGAGCCTGCTGAATCATGTTACAGATCCAGCGAGCAATAGTCTGCTTAGAAGCAGGAGCGTCAACCTTGTTGGCTGCATACAGGACAAACAGAGCTTCTGTTTTCCTAATTCGAGCTATCCTGGCTACGTAAATTTTTAAGGCCCTGACTACATCAAGGGATTTGGAATCCTCCAAGTCTCCCGTAGCTACAGGCACCACAATAGGTTGGTTCATATGAAACTATGACACCACCTTAGGCAAAAATTGAGGACGAGTCCTCAACTCTACTCTATCCACATGGAAAATGAGATAGGGGCTCTTATGAGACAAGGCCGCCAATTCGGACACCCTCCTTGCAGATGCCAAGGCCAACAACATGACCACCTTCCAAGTGAGAAATTTTAACTCAACAGTTTGAAGAGGCTCAAACCAGTGAGATTTTAGGAACTGTAACACCACGTTAAGGTCCCATGGTGCCACTGGGGGCACAAAAGGAGGCTGGATGTGCAGCACTCCCTTTACAAAAGTCTGGACTTCTGGGAGAGAAGCCAATTCTTTCTGGAAGAATATAGAAAGGGTCGAAATCTGTACCTTAATGGTGCCTAACTTTAGGTGCATATCCACTCCAGTCTGTAGAAAGTGGAGAAACTGGCCCAAGTGGAAGTCTTCCGTAGGAGCATTCTTGGCTTCACACCAAGAAACATACTTCCTCCAGATACGGTGATAATGTTTTGCCATCACCTCCTTCCTATCCTTTATCAGAGTAGGGATGACTACTTCCGGAATACCCTTCCCAGCTAGAATTTGGTGTTCAACCGCCATGCCGTCAAATGTAACCGCGGTAAGTATGATTCTCAGTATCTTTGAGATGAGAGGAAGAGGAGGGAACACATAGACCGACTGAAACACCCATGGTGTCACGAGGGCGTCCACCGCTACTGCCTGAGGGTCCCATGACCTGGCACAATACCTCCGAAGCTTCTTGTTGAGGCGTGACGCCATCATGTCTATTTGAGGAAGTCCCCAAAGACTTGTTATCTCTGCAAAAACTTCTTGATGAAATCCCCACTCTCCTGGATGGAGATCGTGTCTGCTGAGGAAGTCTGCTTCCCAGTTGTCCACTCCCGGAATGAATACCGCTGACAGAGCGCTTATGTGATTTTCTGCCCAGCGCAGAATCCTGGTGGCTTCCGCCATTGCCACTCTGCTCCTTGTCCCGCCTTGGCGGTTTACATGAGCCACGGCTGTGACATTGTCTGATTGAATCAGAACCGGTAGGTCGCGAAGAATATTCTCCGCTTGTCGTAGGTCGTTGTATATATAGCCCTCAATTCCAGTATGTTGATGTGTAGACAAGCCTCCTGGCTTGACCACAGTCCCTGAAAATTCTTTCCTTGTGTGACTGCTCCTCATCCTCGGAGGCTGGAGCCACCACAGGAGAGACACCCTGGCCCTGGGGGACAGAGTTATTTTCTGATGTATTTGAAGGTGGGACCTGGACCACTTGCCCAGAAGGTCCCACTGAAACGTCCTCGCATGAAACCTGCCGAATGGGATGGCCTCGTAGGTCGCCACCATTTTCCCCAGTACTCAAGTGCAAAGATGGACTGACACTCTTTTCGGTTTTAACAGGTCTCTTACCATGTTCTGGAGTTCCTGGGCTTTTTCCCTCGGGAGAAAAACCCTCTTTTGTTCTGTGTCCAGAATCATGCCTAAGAAAGACAGCCGAGTCGTTGGAACCAAGTTCGACTTTGGTAGATTTAGAATCCATCCATGTTGCTGTAGCACTGTCAGGGAGAGCTACACGCTTTTCTGCAACTGTTCCTTTGATCTCGCTTTTATCAGGAGATCATCCAAGTACGGGATAATTGTGACTCCTTGCCTGCGTAGGAGCACCATCATTTCCGCCATTACCTTGGTGAACACCCTCGGGGCCGTGGAAAGCCCAAACGGCAACGTCTGAAACTGGTAATGACAGTCCTGTACAGCGAATCTCAGGTATGCCTGATGAGAAGGATATATGGGGACATGAAGGTATGCATCCTTTATGTCTAATGAAACCATAAAATCCCCCCCTTCCAGGCTGGAGATGACTGCCCTGAGCGATTTCATCTTGAACTTGAACCTTTTTAAGAACAGATATATTATAGAGAGAGCGCTAAACACCTGCAGTGTCTATAAATTATTTGTGCAAAAAAAGAAGTGCCTAAAATACTTTTTGCATATTATAAACAATTTATTACACATAAAAAGCTAGATATTATAATCTTTCACAGCTTTTATATTAATCACGGATTCACATAATGGAAACACTCAGAAAGCTAGATGGTAACTGTAAATAACTATTGGGACAGTCCTTGGTCTCCAACTCCAATGAGATACATATATTGCCACTCCTAATAATGAATTTTACTTTGTATCACATAACCATGGTTAGTAATTTTGTACCGTTATTAGATCCAGGCTCTGATTCAAGTACTGAATTTTTTGATTAATGGAGTCAGTCAATAGAGGCTCATGCAGTATTTCAATGTCCCAGAGTTTTAATAAAGGGATATCGTGAAATGGTGGTGCTCACCTCCCCAGCAGCAGGAGTTCAGATGTTAGGCTCCGGGAAACGCAGTGCCCGGCTGCGGCAGCACGCCGCTCGATGTGTCTCTGCCGGAGTCGCGTATTCCCAGAGTGATTGCAGCTTCACGTACTGACCTCAGTACTTCCAGTTGGGGGGGTGAGAAAGCAACTCCCAGCTGTGGCTGCACGCCGCTCAGCTTCTCCTCGTTGGAACTCTTAAAGGAGCTCCTCACCAAGATGTATGTTGGAGATGTTTTACCAAGATATCGGTTCCGTGGTCCCAAACATAAGTGTTCCCAAATAGAGTATGTGTCAGATTGTGTTTGGGCTGTGTCCCCGGAGGGGGCGCTAGTGGGTCAGTGGAGGTAGATGGGAGAAAACGAGGAGGCTGGATAACGTTCCTGCGCATGAGCGCAATGGTATTTTATTTGGCAGATGATATAACACAGAATGGTAGCAGAAACAATAATAACAGATGAATAAAGTCAATCACTCAGTATGATAACTGAAAGTCTATGGCAATGGATGACAGATGACTTGAGAAAATAATATCCGGTAATATATAAACAGAAGAACAAGTGTTTGTGAAATGGTTCTGGTTTGGAAACCAGTGCAGGTTTTAAAACAGGAAACTTAGGCAGCAAGGTGGAAATGGCAAACCTGAGCAGAGGCAGGAGTCTGACTTCACAGTGCAGGTGATGAGGCACTGGCAGCAGCGAGCTGCATCACAGGTGGAGGAATGAAACACACCTGGAGTCAGTCTTCAACTGCAGGCTGAAGCACACAAGGTGGTGATGAGTGTGAAGCCTTGTTTGCAGGTTGCAGGTATTGCTGGGCCTTGAAGTTCCACGGAGCTGTGCAGAGTAACCAGGAGTACAAGTTCTTAACCAGAGAACCAGGAACACAGGAGGAACAGGAACAGATCCTTTCACATGGGTCGCTGGAGTGACACAAAGTCCAGGATGCCTGCAGACTGATCCTGCAGTCTCTTATGTACCCCATGGTGCACAGGGATTGGATGAGTGAAGGAAAGTGGGTGCGGCCAAGCACCGGATTGGCCGCAGTATACTGGCTGTTTACAGACTGTCATGGCGGCGCCCACGCTGCGGCCTAGCAGGGACGCGGCGCGCTACATGCCCGCTGTCTCAGGAGTGTTCCCAGGCCCTTGATGATGTCCCATGGCAGGGGCATAGGTGACAGGTGACCGCAGGGAGCCAGGACGGAGTCCGCAGCGGCGGACGGATGTCAGCCTGGTAAGTCGATTCCTGACAGTACCCCCTCCTTTAGGGGTGGACACCGAACACCCACGTGGTTTGGAGGGATGAGTGCTGTGGAAGACACGGACCAACCTAGGAGCATGGACGTCGGACGAATTCACCCAACTTCTCTCCTCTGGGCCATAACCGGACCAATCGACCAGGTACTGGAGACGTCCATACCGACAACGGGAGTCCAGAATTTTGTTGATCTCGAATTCCACGCCCCGCTGAGTTCGAACCTTGGGACCTACTGGAAGAGTATTCTGAAAGCGGTTTAGGACTAGAGGTCTGAGGAGAGAAATATGAAAAGCGTTAGGTATACGAAGGGAAGATGGTAACTTTAATTTATAGGCCACTGGGTTGATGACTCTTTCGACAGGGTAAGGACCAATGAAGCGTGGTGCAAACTTCATGGATGGGACCCTGAGACGGAGGTTACGGGTTGATAGCCAAACCTTGTCCCCAGGTTTCAAATGGGGAACCGCACGTCTCTTGCGGTCGGCAAAGACCTTGTACCGACTGGAGGCCTTTTTGAGGGAAACGTGAATTTTTCTCCAAATAGATGAAAACTGAGTCAGAGCAGTAGTGGCAGCAGGAACATCCATATGAGGGAGTTCTTGGAAATCAGGTACACGGGGATGTTGCCCATATACTGCAAAGAATGGTGTCGTTTCAGTGGCAGTATGGTATCGAAAGTTGTGGGCAAACTCGGCCCATGGGAGCAGATCGAACCAGTCATCCTGGGAAGATGAAACATATAATCTTAAAAAAGTCTCAAGTTCTTGATTGACCCTCTCTGTCTGCCCATTCGTCTGAGGATGGTATGAAGATGAAAACTTCAGTTTGACCTGCATGGCAGAACAGAGGGCCCTCCAAAACCTCGCTACAAACTGTACCCCCCGGTCAGATATTATTTCAGAGGGTAAACCATGTAAGCGGAAAATCTCCCGTAGGAAGATTTGGGCAAGTTTTGGGGCAGAAGGGAGACCCTGGAGAGGAACAAAATGAGCCATCTTGGTGAATCTGTCCACTACAACCCAAATGGTATTATGTCCTTGAGAAGGAGGAAGGTCGGTGATAAAATCCATGGACAGGTGT
Organism: Pseudophryne corroboree; assembly: GCF_028390025.1. Classification (NCBI taxonomy): domain Eukaryota; kingdom Metazoa; phylum Chordata; class Amphibia; order Anura; family Myobatrachidae; genus Pseudophryne; species Pseudophryne corroboree. The sequence goes on from NC_086448.1 coordinate 717,951,283, forward strand.
GACCAGGGACGACTAGGGATAGACAGTTGTTGTAACTGACCTGCTGGAGACTGACGAGGAGTCTTGTGCTGCACACATTTAGGACAGGATGCCACGAAATCCTGGATGTCCATTTTCATCTTTGGCCACCAATATGTAGCAGAAAGGAACTTGAAGGTCTTCAGGACCCCAGGATGACCAGTGAACTTGGATTGATGGGCCCAAGATAGCAACTTGGGACGGAGATCTGGGGAAACAAAAGTCTTACCAGGAGGAGGAGCTGGGGAGACTTGAGATGCAGCGAAAACCACGGGACTCAGGATGGAATGTGGCACTGAGTCAGATGTTCCTTCTTCAGATTCCATGGATCGGGATAACGCGTCGGCTTTCACATTCTGCGAACCTGGGCGGAAATGAAGCTTGAAATTAAAACGTGAGAAAAACATAGCCCACCTGGACTGGCGAGGGTTAAGGCACTGAGCTGCCTTTAAATATAGCAGGTTTTTATGATCCGTGTAGATATTAAACGGATGTTTAGCCCCTTCTAGGAGATATCTCCATTCCTCGAGAGCCAGCTTGATCGCCAGTAGTTCTTGATCTCCCACGGAGTAGTTAGCTTCTGCAGGAAGAAACTTTCGAGAATAAAATCCACAAGGGTGGACTTTCCCATCGGATCCCTTCTGGGAGAGAACAGCTCCAACCCCAACTGTAGAGGCATCTACCTCCAACTCGAATGGTCTGTTGACATCTGGCTGAGACAGCACTGGAGCAGACATAAAGGCTAGCTTGATCTTCTGGAAGGCTGCCAAGGCTTCTTCTGACCAGTTGGAATGGTCTGCCCCTTTCCGAGTCAGGTTGGTAATAGGAGCGATGAGAGTGGAGAATCCTCGAATAAATTTTCTATAGTAGTTGGCGAAACCCAGGAATCGCTGGATAGACTTGAGAGAGTTTGGAATGGACCAATTGGCAATAGCTTCCAATTTTGTCGGGTCCATCTGAAGATCCGATCCGGAAATTATATAACCCAGGAAGGGTATAGAGGGAACTTCAAAGGTGCATTTAGATAGTTTCCCGTAGAGCCGGTTCTCACGAAGACGTCGGAGAACTTCACAAACTTGTAGACGATGAGATGGAAGGTCTTGGGAGAAGATAAGGATATCATCTAAGTAAACAACGAGGTACTTATACAGGACATCACGAAAGATTTCGTTCACAAAGTGTTGGAACACTGCTGGAGCATTACTCAACCCAAATGGCATTACCAGGTATTCATAATGGCCATCTCGAGTGTTGAAAGCTGTCTTCCACTCGTCACCACTCCGGATTCTGATGAGATTATAGGCACCGCGGAGATCTAACTTGGTGAAGATGCGGGCTCCTTTAACTCTGTCAAATAATTCGGTAATGAGTGGTAATGGGTAACTATTCTTGATAGTAATGTCATTGAGACCCCGATAGTCAATGCATGGACGCAGTCCTCCATCCTTCTTTTTAACAAAGAAGAAACCTGCACCAGCGGGAGATGATGACGGACGGATGAATCCCTTCTGAAGATTCTCTCTGATGTAATTACTCATCGCCTCAGTTTCAGGAACAGACAACGGGTAGGTGCGCCCCCTAGGTGGCTTCTTGCCAGGAAGGAGATCGATGGGACAATCCCATTCCCTATGGGGCGGCAGGATATCAGCAGCCTTTTCACAGAAGACGTCTGAGAAGTCTTGATAAGCTGCTGGGAGACTTGACTGTGTCTTTACTTCGGTAGACTTAATGGGACACACTTGGGCTAAGCAGGATTGATGACAATGTGAACCCCATGAGGTAAGCTGCAACGTTGACCAGTCAAACTGTGGATTATGTAGCTGGAGCCAGGGCATGCCCAAGACAATCTCCTGGGTGGCTTGAGGGATGACCAGGAACTTGATCAGTTCAGAATGGAGAAATCCAACTCCCAGAACCACTGGAACAGTTTGATGAGAAATGTTCCCCTTGGAGATTCGACTACCATCCACAGCAGTAATGTAAACTGGACAAGAAAGTTCACAGGTAGATAGGCAAAATTTATTTACCGCAGCTTGGGTGATAAAGTTTCCTGCAGCACCGCAGTCCACTAATGCTGACGCAGACTGGAGCCCAACTGGAGTCTCTAGCATCACTGGAAGGATGAGGTCTTGTTGAGAAGGAGCTTGACTGAAAGATCCTAACTTGACTCCTCCCTTACAAGTCAGGATCTGGCGTTTCCCGAACGCACCGTGCAGGAGTTAATCTGATGGCCCGCAGCAGCACAGTATAGGCAGAGTCTCTCACGTATTCTTCTTGCCCGCTCTTCAGGAGTTAGGCGGGACCTATTTATCTGCATAGGCTCGTCAGAAGAGGGAGACTGGAACTGTACAGAAGGTATGAACCTTGATCTGCGTGGCTCACTCCGAGCGCGTTCATTATTGCGTTCGCGGATGCGAGAGTCCAACTTAATGCACAGGGAGATCAAATCAGACAGTTGAACAGGAATGTCACGGGTCGCCAGTTCATCCTTGATCCGATCCGAGAGTCCGTGCCAGAAAGCTGCTACCAGAGCTTGGTTGTTCCACTGAACCTCTGCAGCCAACGTCTGGAACTGGATGACATATTGTCCCATGCTTCGGGTACCTTGACGAAGTTGGATCAGGTCTGCCGAAGCTGATGTCGCACGACCAGGCTCGTCAAAGATCCGTCTGAAGGTTGACACGAAGTCTGTGTAGTTGTTAATCAGAGGGTCAGCACGTTCCCACAGAGGAGACACCCAACTCAGAGCAGATCCAGAGAGTAAGGAGATGATGTAGGCAACCTTGGATCTTGACGTGGGGAAATTATGTGGCAATAACTCAAACTGTATTTCACATTGATTGAGAAACCCGCGACATAACTTAGGACTGCCATCATACTTGCTCGGCACGGGCAGATGCAGACGTGACACTGGAGCTGATGCAGCCGGCATAGAAGAACTCACAGCACTGGCAGGTGCTGGAGTAACAGGAACAGTAGGAGAGAGTACACTAGGCAGGGATTGCTGTAGTGTATCTAATCGGGAGGACATCCCTTGCAGGAATTGAAGCATCTGCTGCTGCGCAACCTCTTGACCATCCAGACGGGAGACCAGATTTTGCAAGGCCTCTGACCCCACACTCCGTCCACCATCCGAGTCCATCGATCCTGGACTTACTGTCAGATTGTGTTTGGGCTGTGTCCCCGGAGGGGGCGCTAGTGGGTCAGTGGAGGTAGATGGGAGAAAACGAGGAGGCTGGATAACGTTCCTGCGCATGAGCGCAATGGTATTTTATTTGGCAGATGATATAACACAGAATGGTAGCAGAAACAATAATAACAGATGAATAAAGTCAATCACTCAGTATGATAACTGAAAGTCTATGGCAATGGATGACAGATGACTTGAGAAAATAATATCCGGTAATATATAAACAGAAGAACAAGTGTTTGTGAAATGGTTCTGGTTTGGAAACCAGTGCAGGTTTTAAAACAGGAAACTTAGGCAGCAAGGTGGAAATGGCAAACCTGAGCAGAGGCAGGAGTCTGACTTCACAGTGCAGGTGATGAGGCACTGGCAGCAGCGAGCTGTATCACAGGTGGAGGAATGAAACACACCTGGAGTCAGTCTTCAACTGCAGGCTGAAGCACACAAGGTGGTGATGAGTGTGAAGCCTTGTTTGCAGGTTGCAGGTATTGCTGGGCCTTGAAGTTCCACGGAGCTGTGCAGAGTAACCAGGAGTACAAGTTCTTAACCAGAGAACCAGGAACACAGGAGGAACAGGAACAGATCCTTTCACATGGGTCGCTGGAGTGACACAAAGTCCAGGATGCCTGCAGACTGATCCTGCAGTCTCTTATGTACCCCATGGTGCACAGGGATTGGATGAGTGAAGGAAAGTGGGTGCGGCCAAGCACCGGATTGGCCGCAGTATACTGGCTGTTTACAGACTGTCATGGCGGCGCCCACGCTGCGGCCTAGCAGGGACGCGGCGCGCTACATGCCCGCTGTCTCAGGAGTGTTCCTAGGCCCTTGATGATGTCCCATGGCAGGGGCATAGGTGACAGGTGACCGCAGGGAGCCAGGACGGAGTCCGCAGCGGCGGACGGATGTCAGCCTGGTAAGTCGATTCCTGACAGTATGGAAATGTCCTTAACGCGTTTCTCCGTTATATCAGTTGAACGGTTTCATCAGAAGGTATCCATCACTTATTCATATCCTAGTATTTAAGCACTATTTCCACCAATAATAGACTGGCGCTCATTATAACCTGCAGGTGTACTACAGGTGTTGTCTAAATAACCAATTCAATCTAAGGCAATCTTTAGTATAACAGCGCTTTCTGGGAGCTATGTCCTTTATAACTACATAATATAATACACATTATTATTCAAAAAGAGATTCATAATCTCTATATTATTAAACATCGAAAAAACTACAACCCTCAAAATTAAAATATTAAATAAATAAAAAATAGATTATACCTGGCAACACGTAGGCATAGGAGAGCAAACGGATAATGAGAGTAATATAGAAAACAAGTGGAGGTGGGACACTATCTATTATTAAAGGCTGCTATAGCCTAGTGTCCCGGGTTCAAATCCCACCTCCCACCATAATACACCATTTATTTAAATTCATCTAATTTTTATTTCTCTATCGTCCTAGTGGATGCTGGGGTTCCTGAAAGGACCATGGGGAATAGCGGCTCCGCAGGAGACAGGGCACAAAAAGTAAAGCTTTAGGATCAGGTGGTGTGCACTGGCTCCTCCCCCTATGACCCTCCTCCAAGCCTCAGTTAGATTTTTGTGCCCGGCCGAGTAGGGTGCAATCTAGGTGGCTCTCCTAAAGAGCTGCTTAGAAAAGTTTAGCTTAGGTTTTTTATTTTACAGTGAGTCCTGCTGGCAACAGGATCACTGCAACGAGGGACTTAGGGGAGAAGAAGTGAACTCACCTGCGTGCAGGATGGATTGGCTTCTTGGCTACTGGACATTAGCTCCAGAGGGACGATCACAGGTACAGCCTGGATGGTCACCGGAGCCTCGCCGCCGGCCCCCTTGCAGATGCTGAAACGAGAAGAGGTCCAGAATCGGCGGCAGAAGACTCCTCAGTCTTCTTAAGGTAGCGCACAGCACTGCAGCTGTGCGCCATTTTCCTCTCAGCACACTTCACACGGCAGTCACTGAGGGTGCAGGGCGCTTGGAGGGGGGCGCCCTGGGAGGCAAATGAAAACCTTTTTTTGGCTAAAAATACCTCACATATAGCCTCCGGGGGCTATATGGAGATATTTAACCCCTGCCAGAATCCGTTAAGAGCGGGAGACGAGGCCGCCGAAAAAGGGGCGGGGCCTATCTCCTCAGCACACAGCGCCATTTTCCCTCACAGAAAGGCTGGAGGGAAGGCTCCCAGGCTCTCCCCTGCACTGCACTACAAACAGGGTTAAAACAGAGAGGGGGGGCACTAATTTGGCGTTAGAAATATATAAAAAAGATGCTATAAGGGAAAACACTTATATAAGGTTGTCCCTATATAATTATAGCGTTTTTGGTGTGTGCTGGCAAACTCTCCCTCTGTCTCTCCAAAGGGCTAGTAGGTCCTGTCCTCTATCAGAGCATTCCCTGTGTGTGTGCTGTGTGTCGGTACGTGTGTGTCGACATGTATGAGGACGATGTTGGTGAGGAGGCGGAGCAATTGCCTGTAATGGTGATGTCACTCTCTAGGGAGTCGACACCGGAATGGATGGCTTATTTAGGGAATTACGTGATAATGTCAACACGCGCCAAGGTCGGTTGACGACATGTGACGGCCGACAAACAATTAGTACCGGTCCAGACGTCTCAAAAACACCGTCAGAGGTTTTTAAAAAAACGTATTCCTTATTAGGGCCACACGTTAAGGGCAATGAAGGAGGTGTTACATATTTCTGATACTACAAGTACCACAAAAGAGGGTATTATGTGAGATGTGAAAAAACTACCGCAGTTTTTCCTGAATCAGATAAATTAAATGAAGTGTGTGATGATGCGTGGGTTCCCCCCGATAGAAAATATGGGTGGTATACCCTTTCCCGCCAGAAGTTAGGGCGCGTTGGGAAACACCCCTTAGGGTGGATAAGGCGCTCACACGCTTATCAGAACAAGTGGCGGTACCGTCTATAGATAGGGCCGTCCTCAAGGAGCCAGCTGACAGGAGGCTGGAAAAATATCATAAAAAGTATATACACACATACTGGTGTTATACTGCGACCAGCGATCGCCTCAGCCTGGATGTGCAGAGCTGGGGTGGCTTGGTCGGATTCCCTGACTAAAAATATTGATACCCTTGACAGGGACAGTATTTTATTGACTATAGAGCATTTAAAGGATGTATTTCTATATATGCGAGATGCACAGAGGGATATTTGCACTCTGGCATCAAGAGTAAGTGCGATGTCCATATCTGCCAGAAGATGTTTATGGACACGACAGTGGTCAGGTGATGCAGATTCCAAACGGCACAAAGGTGTATTGCCGTATAAAGGAAGAGGAGTTATTTGGGGTCGGTCCATCGGACCTGGTGGCCACGGCAACTGCTGGAAAATCCACCGTTTTTACCCTAAGTCACATCTCTGCAGAAAAAGACACCGTCTTTTCAGCTTCAGTCCTTTCGTCCCTATAAGAGTCATATCTGCCCAGGGATAGAGGAAAGGGAAGAAGACTGCAGCAGGCAGCCCATTCCCAGGAACAGAAGCGTTCCAACCCTTCTGACAAGCTCTCAGCATGACGCTGAGACCGTACAGGACCCCTGGATCCTACAAGTAGTATCCCAGGGGTACAGTTTGGAATGTCGAGACGTTTCCCCTGCGCAGGCTCCTGAAGGCTGCTTTACCAAGGTCTCCCTCCGACAAGGAGGCAGTATGGGAAAAAATTCACGAGCTGTATTCCCAGCAGGTGATAATTAAATTACCCCTCCTACAACAAGAAAAGGGGTATTATTCCACACTATATTGTGGTACTGAAGCCAGAAGGCTAGGTGAGACCTATTCTAAATCTAAAAAAATTTGAACACTTACAAAGGTTCAAATCAAGATGGAGTCACTCAGAGCAGTGATAACGAACCGGGAAGAAGGGGACTATCTGGTGTCCCGAGACATCAGGGATGCTTACCTCCATGTCCCAAATTTGCCCTTATCACTAAGGGTACCTCAGGTTCGTGGTACAGAACTGTCACTATCAGTTTCAGACGCTGCCGTTTGGATTGTCTACGGCACCCCGGGTCTTTACCAAGGTAATGGCCGAAATGATGGTTCTTCTTCGAAGAAAAGGCGTCTTAATTATCCCTTACTTGGACGATCTCCTGATAAGGGCAAAGTCCAGGGAACAGTTGGAGGTCGGAGTAGCACTATCTCGGATACTGTTACAACAGCAGGGGTGGATTCTAAAGATTCCAAAATCGCAGCTGATCCCGACAACAAGTCTCCTGTGCTTAGGGATGATTCTGGACACAGTCCAGAAAAAGGTGTTTCTCCCGGAAGAGAAAGCCAGGGAGTTATCCGAGCTAGTCAGGAACCTCCTAAAATCAGTGCATCATTGCACAAGGGCCATGGTAAAAAAATGGTGACTTCCTTCGAAGCAATTCCAGTCGGCAGATTTCATGCAAGAACTTTTCAGTGGGATCTGCTGGACAAATGGTCCGGATCGCATCTTCAGATGCATCAGCGGATAACCCTATATCCAAGGACAAGGGTGTCTCTCCTGTGGTGGTTACAGAGTGCTCATCTTCTAGAGGGCCGCAGATTCGGCATTCAGTTTTGGATGTTGGTGACCACGGAGGCCAGCCCGAGAGGCTGGGGAGCAGTCACACAAGGAAAAAATTTCCAGGGAGTGTGATCAAGTCTGGAGATTTTTCTCCACATAAATATAGCTAAGGGTAAATTTATAATGCTCTAAGCTTAGCAAGACCTCTGCTTCAAGGTCAGCCGGTATTGATCCAGTGGGATAAAACATCACGGCAGTCGCCCACGTAAATAGACAGGGCGGCACAAGAAGCAGGAGGGCAGTGGCAAAAACTGCAAGGACTTTTCGCTGGGCGGAAAATCATGTGATAGCACTGTCAGCAGTGTTTCATTCCGTGAATGGAAACTGGGAAGCAGACTTCCTCAGTAGGCACGACCTCCACCCGGCAGAGTGGGAACTTCATGGGGAAGTTTTCCACATAATTGTAAACCGTTGGGAATTACCAAAGGTGGACATGATGGCGTCTCGTCTGAACAAAAAACGGGACAGGTATTGCGCCAGGTTAAGAGACCCTCAGGCAATAGCTGTGGACGTTCTGGTAACACCGTGGGTGTACCAGTCGGTGTATGTGTTTCATCCTCTGCTTTTCATACCTAAGGTACTGAGAATTACAAGACGTAGAGGAGTAAGAACTATACTCATGGCTCCGGATTGGCCAAGAAGGACTTGGTACCCGGAACTTCAAGAGATGCTCACAGAGGACTTATGGCCTCTGCCGCTAAGAAGGGACTTGTTTCAGCAAGTACCATGTCTGTTCCAAGACTTACCGCAGCTGCGTTTGACGGCATGGCGGTGGAACGCCGGATCCTAAGGGAAAAGGCATTCAGGAAGAGGTCATTCCTACCCTGGTCAAAGCCAGAAAGGAGGTGACCGCACAACATTATCACCACATGTGGCGAAAATATGTTGCGTGGTGTGAGGCCAGGAAGGCCCCACGAAGAAATTTCAACTCGGTCGATTCCTGCATTTCTTGCAAACAGGAGTGTCTATGAGCCTCAAATTGGGGTCCATTAAGGTTCAAATTTCGGCCCTGTCGATTTTTCTTCCAGAAAGAAGTGGCTTCAGTTCCTGAAGTCCAGAAGTTTGTCAAGGGAGTATTGCATATACAACCCCCTTTTGTGCCTCCAGTGGCACTGTGGAATCTCAACGTAGTTCTGGGATTCCTCAAAACACATTGGTTTAAAACCAGTCAAATCTGTGGATTTGAAGCATCTCACATGAAAAGTGAACATGCTCTTGGACCTGGCCTGGACCAGGCGAGTGTCAAATTGGTGGTTTTTTTCTCAAAAAAGCCCATATCTGTTTGTCCATTCGGACAGGGCAGAGCTGCGGACTCGTCCCCAGTTCTCTCCCTAAGGTGGTGTCAGTGTTTCACCTGAACCAGCTTATTGTGGTGTCTTGCGCCTACTAGGGACTTGGAGGACTCCAAGTTGCTAGATGTGGTCAGGGCCCTGAAAATATAGGTTCCAGGACGGCTGGAGTCAGGAAAACTGACTTGCTGTTATCCTGTATGCACCCAACAAACTGGGTGCTCTTGCTTTTAAGCAGACTTTTGCTAGTTGGATGTGTAATACAATTCAGCTTGCACATTCTGTGGCAGGCCTGCCACAGCCAAAATATGTAAATGCCCATTCCACAAGGAAGGTGGGCTCATCTTGGGCGGCTGCCCGAGGGGTCTCGGCTTTACAACTTTGCCGAGCGGTTATTTAGTCAGGGGCAAACACGTTTGTAAAATCCTACAAATTTGATACCCTGGCTAAGGAGGACCTGGAGTTCTCTCATTCGGTGCTGCAGAGTCATCCGCACTCTCCCGCCCGTTTGGGAGCTTTGGTATAATCCCCATGGTCCTTTCAGGAACCCCAGCATCCACTAGGACGATAGAGAAAATAAGAATTTACTTACCGATAATTCTATTTCTCGGAGTCCGTAGTGGATGCTGGGCGCCCATCCCAAGTGCGGATTATCTGCATTACTTGTACATAGTTACAAAAATCGGGTTATTATTGTTGTGAGCCATCTTTTCAGAGGCTCCGCTGTTATCATACTGTTAACTGGGTTCAGATCACAGGTTGTACAGTGTGATTGGTGTGGCTGGTATGAGTCTTACCCGGGATTCATAAATCCTTCCTTATTGTGTACGCTCGTCCGGGCACAGTACCTAACTGAGGCTTGGAGGAGGGTCATAGGGGGAGGAGCCAGTGCACACCACCTGATCCTAAAGCTTTACTTTTTGTGCCCTGTCTCCTGCGGAGCCGCTATTCCCCATGGTCCTTTCAGGAACCCCAGCATCCACTACGGACTCCGAGAAATAGAATTATCGGTAAGTAAATTCTTATTTTTTTCAAATTTTAAGAAAAACAATAATAATACATTTCTTATATGATTATTCCCTATGAATGACCGCCAATGCATATTGTCTAGTGCCCTCACAGACAACTCTAAACTTGTACACTACGTGTACTATCCACAGGTTTTTAGAGAAGGAGGGAGTGCTCATTTGGCAGTTAGAGTTAATTTATTAACTAATACCTATAACAAAACAAAAAAAAAGGGGGGGGGGGAGAAAGGGGGGAGAAGAGAAGGGAGACTATATGCTTGCTAATATATTAGAGACCAATCCTGTCACTATATAACCCATCCTATAACCTATGAAACCAATGGGTCATGTTAAGCCCAAGGACCTCAGAGATAAGCCGACCACCAGATATTCTTTTACAACTATTTTCTTATTCTTTAGTTCATATGTTGTTTATTTCTATATTGTCATTTAGACCCAGAGGAGAGAGAGACCCCAATGAGAAGATCCAAAATGCTTCTCTTTTGCTTAATCTATTGTATCTATCCCCTCCCCTGGCCGTAATGGGTATGTGTTCAATCCCTTGTAATGCTATACCATCCATCTATAAATGATGATAAATTAGTGGTCGGGGACCCTATACCTGAAATTATGGGACGCCCAGGGGGTGTTGTGAGGGACTTGTGTATTTTGGGCAAATGATAATAAGTGGGTGTTATATGGTGTGTTTCTAATAAATAGTGAAATTCCTGTCTGGACACCGCCCCATTATCAACTGCCTCATCCAACAATCTCCTGTATTCACAACTGAACCCGGAGGTTGGATTAAATGATAATTTTGTATAAAAAATTTTATTTTCAAGCTGCCTACAGTATATGCCTCTTTTTCATAATCAACTTTATCCTGCACAACTGGCTTAGAAACATACCTAGGAGTCAGTATATGAGACATAGACGAAATTGCTCAGATATCATGGAATATGATCGACAGGCATGTGATCTTACCCTTGCACTCCTAGAACAAGATTACCCTGAGGAAATCTTGAAGGAAGCAAGGGAAGAAGTGAGAAAAAAAGATAGAAAGACACTACTTACCAAGAATACTAATCCCATCCTCCCTAAAGGGAATACCCAACTCAGATTTATAACTAAATATAACTCCTGCTCAAGGGAAATTAAGAACTTGTTAAAGAAAAATATGCTAGTTCTGAAGGCAGATAAACTATTGGCACCCCTATTAGAGGTAGATCTTGGTTGAAGGATAGAAAACAGAGAGTTGTGGTAAATGGAGTGCATTCACAGGAGGGAAATGTTACCAGTGGAGTACCCCAGGGATCTGTACTTGGACCAGTGCTTTTTAATATCTTTATTGGTGACATTGCAAATGGCATTAAAGGGAAAGTATGCCTTTTTGCAGATGACACAAAGGTATGCAACAGGGTAGACACACCAGGTGGGGTAAAACAAATGATTGAGGATCTAGGTAGATCTAGGTAGACTAGAGGAATGGTCAAGAGTCTGGCAATTACAGTTTAATGCCAAAAAATGCAAAATCATGCACTTGGGTCTCAAAAATCCTAAAGCTAAATACAGTATTAATGGCACTATACTGGAAACTACTGAGGAGGAAAGGGATCTAGGAGTCACTATTTCAGATGACTTAAAGGCAGGTAAGCAATGTAACAAGGCAATGAGGAAGGCTAGTCAGATGCTTGGCTGCATTGGGAGAGCAATCAGCAGCAGAAAGAAAGAAGTAATAATGCCACTGTATAGGTCATTGGTACGGCCTCATCTAGAATACTGTATTCAGTTCTGGAGGCCATATCTTCAAAAGGATATTAATACATTAGAAACTGTACAAAGGAGGGCAACTAAAATGGTGCATGGCCTACATCACAAAACATACCCAGAAAGACTAAGAAATCTCAATATGTATAGTTTGGAGCAGAGAAGGGAAAGGGGGGACATAATAGAAACTTCCAAATATATCAAGGGTTTTAGCAAAGTCCAGGAGGGAAACATTCTCCAAATGAAGAGAAGCAATAGGACACGAGGACATGCACTGAGACTGGAGGGGGGGAGGTTCAGGGGAAATTTGCGGAAAAATTATTTCACAGAAAGGGTAGTGGACAAGTGGAATAGCCTCCCATCAGAGGTGGTAGAGGCTAAGACAGTAGAGCAATTTAAACATGCATGGGATAGACATAAGGATATCCTTACAAAGAAATAAGGATCAAATAAGGTTAGAGATAAAAATAATATAAAAAAAAAAAAAAGGGGGCAGACTAGATGGGCCAAGTGGTTCTTATCTGCCGACAAATTCTATGTTTCTATGTTTCTATCCACAGATTGTCTTTAAGAAAGCTAGAAGTCTACAAAGCCATCTAACTCCAAGCCATTATGTTAATTCTTCTCTGACTGTAAAAACTGATAAGACATGGCTAGACGTGGTATCTCTTAAAAAGGGTTGCTTTAGGTGCGGCCGCTCAAAATGTATGACATGTAAACACGTCATTCATAATAGTACACATTTTCGTTCTACAACGTATAATACTGAGTTTGAGATAAAGGGTCATATTGATTGTAATTCAACATATATTGTTTATTTGATCACATGCAGCTGTGGGGTACAATATGTGGGAAGAACTACTAGAAAACTTAACACCAGGTTCTTAGAGCATAGGCGCAATATAATGAAGGGGATAAGAACACAGCTTGTCAGCACATATTAAGAATAGACATGATGGTAAATTGGATGGTATAGCATTACAAGGGATTGAACACATACCCATTACGGCCGGGGGGGGGGGGGGGGGGATAGATACAATAGATTAAGCAAAAGAGAAGCATTTTGGATCTTCTCGTTGGGGGTCTCTCTCTCCTCTGGGTCTAAATGACAATAAAGAAATGAACAACATATGAACTAAAGAATAAGAAAATAGTTGTAAAAGAATATGTGGTGGTCGGCTTATCTCTGAGGTCCTTGGGCTGAACATGACCCATTGGTTTCATAGGTTATAGGATGGGTTATATAGTAACAGGATTGGTCTCTAATATATTAGCACGCATATAGTCTCCCTTCTCTTCTCCCCCCTTTCTTCACCCTTTTTTTCTTTCTTTTTTTTTCGTTATAGGTATTAGTTAATAAATTAACTCTAACTGCCAAATGAGCACTCCCTCCTTCTCTAAAAACATGTGGATAGTACACGTAGTGTACAAGTTTAGAGTTGTCTGTGAGGGCACTAGACAATATGCATTGGTGGTCATTCAATAGGGAATAATCATATAAGAAATGTATTATTATTATTTTTCTTAAAATTTGAAAAAATAAAAATTAGATGAATTTAAATAAATGGTGTATTATGGTGGGAGGTGGGATTTGAACTCGGGACATGATGCTGCCAGAGATTGTTGGGCAGCGGCTCTGACCACTAGGCTATAGCTGCCTTTAATAATAGATAGTGTCCCACCTCCACTTGTTTTCTATATTACTCTCATTATCCGTTTGCTCTCCTTTGCCTACGTGTTGCCAGGTATAATCTATTTTTTATTTATTTAATATTTTAATTTTGAGGGTTGTAGTTTTTTCGATGTTTAATAATATAGAGATTATGAATCTCTTTTTTAATTATAATGTGTATTATATTATGTAGTTATAAAGGACATAGCTCCCAGAAAGCGCTGTTATACTAAAGATTGCCTTAGATTGAATTGGTTATTTAGACAACACCTGTAGTACACCTGCAGGTTATAATGAGCGCCCGTCTATGATTGGTGGAAATAGTGCTTAAATACTAGGATATGAATAAGTGATGGATACCTTCTGATGAAACCGTTCAACTGATATAACGGAGAAACGCGTTAAGGACATTTCCATACTCTATTTGGGAACACTTATGTTTGGGACCACGGAACCGATATCTTGGTAAAACATCTCCAACATACATCTTGGTGAGGAGCTCCTTTAAGAGTTCCAACGAGGAGAAGCTGAGCGGCGTGCAGCCACAGCTGGGAGTGGCTTTCTCACTCCCCCAACTGGAAGTACTGAGGTCAGTACGTGAAGCTGCAATCACTCCGGGAATACGCGACTCCGGCAGAGACACATCGAGCGGCGCGCTGCCGCAGCCGGGCACTGCGTTTCCCGGAGCCTATCATCTGAACTCCTGCTGCTGGGGAGGTGAGCACCACCATTTCACGATATCCCTTTATTAAAACTCTGGGACATTGAAATACTGCATGAGCCTATATTGATTGACTCCATTAATCAAAAAATTCAGTGCTTGAATCAGAGCCTGGATCTAATAACGGTACAAAATTACTAACCATGGTTATGTGATACAAAGTAAAATTCGTTATTAGGAGTGGCAATATATGTATCTCATTGGAGTTGGAGACCAAGGACTGTCCCAATAGTTATTTACAGTTACCATCTAGCTTTCTGAGTGTTTCCATTATGTGAATCCGTGATTAAAATAAAAGCTGTGAAAGATTATAATATCTAGCTTTTTATGTGTAATAAATTGTTTATAATATGCAAAAAGTATTTTAGGAACTTCTTTTTTTGCACAAATAATTTATAGACACTGCAGGTGTTTAGCGCTCTCTCTATAATATATCTGTGACTAACATATAGTTTACTTCTAGCTATAAGTGGGAGCAGCTTGTTTTTAATAAGTGGCAATTGGTATAAAAATTTTGGTCCCCTTTTCTGATTAGAATTAGGGCAATATCTATTAAAACCAGTATACTGGTGCACCTGAAATATTGTCTGCCCACAGACGTCCGGGGAGTGACACACAATTGACCTCCCGGGACATCTGTGTGTACACAAGGATTGTTTATATTGTTTTTAAGAACAGGTTCAGGGATTTTAGATTTAGAATGGGTCTGACCGAGCCATCCGGTTTCGGGACCACAAATAGGGTTGAATAGTACCCTTTCCCCTGTTGTGTTAGGGGAACCTTGATAATCACTTGCTGTTGACACAGCTTTTGAATTGCAGCTAAAATTATCTCCCTCTCTGGGGGAGAAGCTGCTAAAGCCGATTTGAAGAATCGACGAGGAGGCACGTCTTCGAATTCCAGCTTGTAGCCCTTGGATACAATTTCCATCACCCAAGGATCCACGTCCGACTGAACCCATACGTGGCTGAAGAGTCGAAGACGTGCCCCCAACGATGCGGCCTCTCTCAGTGGAGCCCCAGCATCATGCGGTGGATTTAGTAGAAGCCGGGGAGGACATCTGTTCCTGGGAACTGGCCGTAGCAGGCATTCTTTTCCCTCTACCCTTACCTCTGGCGAGGAAGGAAGAGCCCCGACTTCTTCTGGACTTATGTGACTGAAAGGACTGCATCTGATACTGTGGAGTTTTCTTTTGCTGTGGGGGAACATAAGGCAAAAAAGTAGATTTACCCGCGGTAGCTGTGGAAACTAGGTCCGCGAGACCTTCCCCAAATAAAACCTCACCCTTGTAAGGTAATACCTCCATATGCCTCTTTGAGTCGGCATCACCCGTCCATTGGCGGGTCCACAGTGCTCGCCTAGCCGAGACCGCCATCGCGTTGGCTCTTGAACCTAGTAGACCGACGTCTCTCTGAGCGTCTCTCATATATAAGACTGCGTCTTTGATGTTACCTAAGGTCAACAAAATGGTATCCCTATCTAGGGTATCAATATCAGCTGACAAGATATCTGTCCAAGCTGCTACCGCGCTACAGACCCAAGCCGATGCTATAGCCGGTCTGAGTAAAGCACCAGTATGTGTATAAATTGATTTTAAAGTTGTTTCCTGCCTGCGATCAGCAGGATCTTTGAGAGCTGCCGTGTCTGGGGACGGTAGCGCCACCTTTTTGGATAAGCGCGTCAAAGCCTTGTCCACCCTGGGCGAGGATTCCCACCGTACCCTGTCCTGTGCCTGTCTTTTGGGAATCTGCAGTTTTTTGTCTGGAGTTTCCCAAGCTTTTTCAAATAACGCGTTCAGCTCATGAGATGGGGGAAAGGTTACCTCAGGTTTCTTTTCCTTAAACATGTGTACCCTCGTGTCAGGGACAGAGGGGTCAACTGTGATATGCAAAACATCTTTTATTGCAATAATCATATAATGAATACTTTTGGCCACCCTTGGGTGTTGCCTTGCATCATCGTAGTCGACACTGGAGTCAGAATCCGTGTCGGTATCAGTGTCTGCTATTTGGGATAGGGGACGTTTTTGAGACCCTGAAGGGCCCTGTGACACCGTCAAAGCCATTGATTGACTCCCCGTATTATCCCTGGACTCTGCTTTGTCCAATCTCTTATGTAACAAGGTCATATTTGCATTTAAAATATTCCACATGTCCAACCAATCAGGTGTCGGCGTTGCCGACGGAGACACCACAATCATCTGCTCCACCTCCTTTCTAGAAGAGCCTTCCGCCTCAGACATGCTGACACAGGCGTACCGACACCCCCACACACACAGGGATTGTATATATATATATATATATACAGACAGAGACATCCGGCACTCTGATAAATGGAAAAAATGCCTGGGTGCCCTCCAAATGATCATATAAACGATTATCCTTCCCAACCTGTGGCTCAGGTATTATGCGGCGAAGGAAAGCAGGCGGCACTCCAAGGACTTGTGTGACAACTTGTATTCAAAGCATAGTGACAAAAATGAAAAACAGTGGTACAGGTATCTTACTACGACGTTTCAAGGCATAGCAGCCTTTTCATCAGGTAAGTGACCCTGGTGCTGTGAAAGAAGCTAGGTGACCGTGCCTAGGGAAACGCGTTAAGTGTGAAGAAGCTGCTCATTATCAGTACTCCACATCATAACAGGATCCAGATATGGACTCATGCTAATTATACCTTGGAACATCTGCCTTGGAATCATTCCCTGTGGGACACACACCTTACAGCACCAATCGGAGAGACCCAGCTTGGACACAAGTGATACAGCTTGCCTGCTGTTTTCTAAAAAGCATTTGGAAGCCTCCGGTACACGGGTAAAACCAGCTGTATTTCAACTTATTTCCCCAGGGAACTTTTGGTTCAGCGTTCCAGTCCGGGATCCTAAGTGGACACTTATCAGCAGCACATTTAAAATCTTTTCAGCTCCTCATATGCCCTAACTTCATATGAATGTGTGAATGTTTATTTTATTCATGTTTTCATTCACTAATTAGTGCTTAGCTAATAAATACAAATGTTTTTTTCATCATCCATAGTTGTTTAATCATTGTAGTATTGGAAAGACAGCCAGCGCCAGCTTCAGTATATTTTGTTGCTCTTCACCACCAATGATGGCGGATGATAATGGGCGCACATCTGCGGGCCGGGAGACCGCCCACCGTTCTATACTATCTTGGAACGTGGGCGGACTTAACACCCCGATCAAGAGAAAAAAAGTACTCATTCACCTTCGTCGGAAAAAACCCTCTATCACCTTCCTCCAGGAAACTCACTGGAGGCTTGGTGATGAATCTACTTTACGAGCCCCCTGGTTAGCGGAATGCATACAGGCTTCTCACTCCTCAAAGTCCAGGGGAGTGGCAATCTTGTTCCATAAACACTTGAGATACAAGATTCTACACACACTGGTGGACCCTGAAGGCCGCTATTTGATTCTTGATGTGGAAATTGATGGTAGAAAATTTACCTTAGTGAATTTATATGCACCCAATGTGGCAACCGGGGAATTTTTACGTCACCTTACGCAGATCTTAGCCGGCAGAACCAATTACTCTTTAATAGTTGGAGGCGACTTCAACGCGGTTGATGACCACACATTGGACAAGTCATCTCCTGTCGCTAGACCGACCTCCCCATGTTGGCAATTTATACAGGAAATGAAGGAACTCTTAGAATTGAGCGACCCATGGCGTTTACTAAATCAAACGGACAGGTCTTATAGTCACCTATCTAGGGTACATGGTACTATGTCCCGGATAGATTATATATTGCTGGCCAATCATCTATTGGACCAGGTGAAAAGTACGGCATTGGACGATATCGTTATCTCGGACCATGCTATTATACGATTAGAGTTATATGTGGATTCCCAGGGGGGCGTGGACCGCCTTTGGCGTTTTCCGGATCACCTCTCAAATTCAGAAGATTTTAAGAAATTCCTATTACATTCCTGGCATAATTTTGTAGATGACAATATAGAACATTGGGATGACACGGTGCTTTTTTGGGAAACGTCGAAGGCGGTGTTACGAGGTCACATAATAGGTTATGTAGCAAAACTGCGGAAGGACAGCTCAAGACAATATCATACTTTACACAACGCTATGTCCCACAGCTTCAACATTTATAAAGCCATTCCCTCAGAGGAACATCTGGAGAGATATGTCAGGGATAAAAAATTACTTGATGCCTTTTTGACGGCTCAAGCTCAACAACGCTTAGACTACACCAAATTTCATTATTATAAGTGGGGCAACAGAACTGGTAAACTCCTAGCTACTATGTCTAAACCGAGAAGGCAACGCTCCTTCATAGCAGCGTTGAGAGACGATTCCCAAAACAAGACCTACACAACGACAGCTGACATTTTAACACATTTAAGTGATTATTACACTGCCCTTTATAGTCCCGTATCTCCACATGAGGAGTTACAGAATGAATTCCTAACTATGGCGAATCTACCTCATCTCAGTACCGACCAACAAGAGGCGCTTGACGGGGACATCAGGGAAGAAGAAATACGGGAGGTTATTGCTTCTTTACAGCCGCACAAATCGCCTGGACCCGATGGATTCACAGGGGCATACTATAAATTGTTACAAAGGGAACTAACACCGACGTTACTAGAACTATTTAATAACACCTACAGAGAGCACCCAAGCTACTCTTCCTTTTCACAAGCATACACGACAATAATCCCCAAACCGGATAGGGATTTAATGTCAGCCGACTCATATAGGCCCATTACTCTTTTAAACTCTGATTTTAAGATCTTTACGAAAATAATGGCCAATAGGTTACAATTGATTCTCCCTGACTTACTGACGGACCATCAATATGGCTTTGTTCGGGATCGCCAATCGGTTAAAGCCATCCGAACAGCCATAGCGGCCACAATTGCGTCAAGGAATTCACCCCTCTCAGAACACATCCTCTTAAGCCTAGACACACACAAAGCTTTCGACACTGTGGCGTGGCATCATTTATTGAAGGTGTTGGAGTGCAGGGGCTTCAGCGACAGGTTTGTGAACCTCATTAAATATCTATATACTGCCCCGAAAACCTCGTTACTGGTTAATGGCAAACGAGGTAATCAAATAACCATGCAAAGGGGCACTAGGCAGGGCTGCCCATTATCCCCTCTTCTTTTTAATTTGTCTATAGATCCCCTATTCCGAGTTCTCCAAGACTCAACCGTTTATAAGGGTATTCCTATTGGAAACATGGAGATAAAATTATCTGCCTTTGCGGATGATGTCCTATTATATATAGGGAACCCTAGAGAGTCATTACGGGATACTTTGAGATTGTTAGACGATTTCGGTAAAATATCGGGCTTTCAAGTTAACCTTACCAAATCAGTGGGTTTATGTTTAAAAACTGGAATAAAAAGTCCAGGATGGGGCCGCCAACTGCCTATCAAATGGGCTCCCACATATATCACATATTTGGGCATCAAACTCCCTAAATACCCATCGGATTTGTATCGGCTAAATGTTAAGGCGGCGATCGACAACATAGCAAAGGAGTTGGAGGCTTGGAAGAGCTTGTTGCTCTCATACCTAGGACGGGCTAATTTAATTAAAATGTGCACATTCCCCAAACTGTTGTACATCCTGCAATCCCTCCCTGTACTGCTTAGTAGATCTGACGAGGCATACATAACTAAACTGTTCAGACAATTCATATGGAAGGGTAAAAGACCGCGTATTGCAATGCACAAATTACAACAACCTAAAGCTAACGGGGGCATTAATTTTCCAAACGTCCAGAAATATAACCATGCTTCTTTATTGAGATTTTTAAAAGACTGGTTACATAATAGTGACACTTATGCTAATACACAGCTGGAGGCACAATTTGTGGGGTCCAGAAACCTAATATCTTTCCTTCACGGGGTGGAAGCGGAATTCGACCAAGAATTGAAGGATAACCCGCTTCTATGGACGATATATAGATTATGGCATACTCTGAGACGCGCTAGGAATTTAGGTGGGCACAAGTCCTTGTTCCTGACGTTCCTGGGCAATCCGGAGTTCCAACATGGGGAGGCGGCCTCTCCATTCACGCTGTTCAATAAAGGGGGCCTGAAAAACATACGTCACATAATTGATGAGGGTAGAAGGAAGCCATTGACATTTACAGAGGCGAGGGAAATTTACCCATTTATCTCTGATTTCCCGTTAGCATTTTTTCAGATGCAACATTATGCCTGCTCAGTGATCAAAACTCTTTCGGGGGCGGATTTCACTAACGATTTAGATACTATGCTATTGACTCTGCCTGCCACGAAACGAGCTATGTCCATACATTATAGAAAACTTACTACTCTACTTGACCATTCTGCATCACAATATGGGATGCAGAAGTGGACATCTGATTTCCCTAGGCTTACATGTGAAATAATTTTAAACAGCCTGCTTCAATCCTGTAAACTATTGCCTTCGGCAGAGTATCAAGAAATGTTCTATAATATCACCCATAGGACCTATTTCTCCCCATATAAGCAATATTTGGCAGGCATGACGGATTCGGATAGATGTCTCAAATGCCATACACCCGAGTCCGATCTCATGCACTGTTTTTGGATATGCCCGATTATCCGCCATTTCTGGCTGCAAGTACGGCAATATGCCATGGAAGAGCTGATTAATTTTATTCC
This sequence comes from Pseudophryne corroboree, assembly GCF_028390025.1. Taxonomy (NCBI): domain Eukaryota; kingdom Metazoa; phylum Chordata; class Amphibia; order Anura; family Myobatrachidae; genus Pseudophryne; species Pseudophryne corroboree. The sequence continues at coordinate 717,972,191 of NC_086448.1, forward strand.
CTTCACGGCGGAATGGGCAATTTTCGGAATTCTTCCGTCGGGGCAGAGAGTTACAAAGGGATGCAAACGGCTACTTTTGGCAATAAGTGCGGCTGCGAGAAAGGCCATTCTACAGGCCTGGATCCTTAAGGATCCTCCTACCTTACTTCTATTCAAAGGGAAGTTGCACCACCTATTTCAAATGCACTGGATAGAAACTACTATACAAAAAGATAAATTGGTGGGGCAATTCTTTGAATCTTGGGAAAGCTACATCGCCACCCTCCCCACTGATTTTCAAATTAGAATAAAAAATTCATTGAAAGAAACACTATGGTATGAGACTAGATCGGCAGTTGGTGACCCTCCCATAGTAATAGCAAATTGACGGCTAGTGGTGTTGCATGGTCCCGGCCCCCTCATAACCCCATGGTATGGAGACTAGCAGGGAGTTGTTCTCTTTTCCCCAAATCTTTCTATTCTTATTTTTATTTTTATTCGGGGGTTCAATCGCTTATAACCTATTTACACTGAAGTGTACTCAATTATGTTATGATGTGTGCATGCCTCAGTTCAAAACTACTTCTGATAATACACCGAAGACCTGGTGTTAATTGACATTGAGGATTTTCTTACTTATTGTATTTGGCTATTTGCATGTACATATTTCTTTATATTACTGAACCTGATGCTTTTGTACTGTGAAGTGATGCATTGACAATAAAATGATTACGTAAAAAAAAAAAAAACCTAACAAAATTCTTTTTCAGAGAAACTCAGGAGAGCTCCCCTGTAATGCACCCAGTCTCCTCTGGGCACAGGATCTAACTGAAGTCTGGAGGAGGGGCATAGAGGGAGGCGCCAGTGCACACCCATTCTAAAGTTCTTTATGGTGCCCATGTCTCCTGCGGAGCCCGTCTATACCCCATAGTCCTTACGGAGTCCCCAGCATCCTCTAGGACATAAGAGAAACAGAAAATTGGTGACGTTGCCCATAGCAACCATTTATATGCTGTCTATCATTTCTCTATTGCCTTTTAGAAAATAATAGACAGCAGTTGATGGGTTGCTGTGGGTAACATCACCAATTCTCTGTTTTAGAAGCTTTAGTAAATGTACCATTTAGTGTTTCTTGTTATCCAAATTACAGAGGAATTAAATAATATTCATGTTATACAGTACTATATTTTCCTGCGAGCTATTTAATCTTTATTAAAAATCACAGTAGTAAGGTGAATTAAGGATGGATACAGTGAATGAATGAAAAAGTCATAAAAAACTGCGCTTATGTCATAAGAAAATAATAGTACGATATATGATATTCTAATACAAGTAAAACATTTTAACATAAACATTTCCATTTACCTTGGAACCTTAGACTTTAATTAACAGCATAGAAAATGTGAGCCAAAATAACAATGCAAAGAAAATGAGCATTACGGAAATCTACTCTGCTCCGTAAAATTCTGAAATGCGTCATCTGTATTTAATACGCCTCTTCTTTTCCTTCTTTACTCCTGACTAATTATAGCTTAATATGTTAGGAAACAGAAGTACTTTTTATGTGCAGGGTTTAACTTGCACCCTTTGGCTGCTAGCCCCACCACAATATAAGTCTATTTGTTTAAGTAGTAAGAGAGGCATATTGGGCAGATAAATGATACACCAATCGCCACTACAACCACACAACCACAGTGGCACAACCACAATACTCGTATTCATTGGACTATATTTGCTTTTCTACTTGTCATGCAGCAAAAATATTGACGAAGGCTTATGTGAAAAAATAAATATAAGAGAGTGACTTAAAACTGCAAGACAAGAAAGTTCTCTGTTGGTATTTACATTCGCCTATTGCTTGTGGTTCTCTCTGATCAAATAATTCATTTTATTCAAAGTTCGCTTTGCAATAAAATTATTTTAAATTCACGAAATTGGATCAACATAAATTATATATGGCATTTTATGTTTATTAATGCAAGAGTGCTCAAACAAAGTTTGTAAAACGTTTATTTGTAAAAAAAAAAAAGGTACTTTTGTATAAAGCTTAATTAATAATTGACCACAGAGCGCACTTTTCCATTGGAGTCTATGGGGGTCATTCCGAGTTGATCGCTCGCTAGCTGTTTTTAGCAGCCGTACAAACGCTATGCCGCCTCCCACTGGGAGTGTATTTTAGCTTAGCAGAAGTGCGAACGAAAGGATCGCACAGCGGCTACAAAATAATTTTGTGCAGTTTCAGAGTAGCTTCATACCTACTCAGCGCTTGTGATGACTTCAGACTGTTCAGTTCCTGTTTTGACGTCACGAACACGCCCTGCGTTCGCCCAGCCACGCCTGCATTTTTCCTGGCACACCTGCATTTTTCCAAACACTCCCTGAAAATGGTCAGTTGACACCCAGAAACGCCCTCTTCCTGTCAAACACTCTGCGGCCAGCAGTGCGACAGAAAAGCTTTGCTAGACCTTGTGTGAAACTACATCGGCCATTGTGAAAGTACGTCACGCATGTGCATTGCGCCGTATACGCATGCGCAGAAGTGCCGTTTTTTTGCATCATCGCTGCGCAGCGAACATTTTCAGCTAGCAATCAACTCGGAATGACCCCCTATAGCTGTTATTTTCGGAAGGAATAGACTGATGAAGATTTACTTTCTCTATGATGACAAACATTGAGAATCTCTCTTAGTAGCCTATTTATCATTCAATATTTGCAGCATATCCCCTAAATACACCCAATTTCGTTGGATACCCGCCAGGGCTGGACTGCCCATCTGGCAAATCCCAGAAGGGCTGATGGACTGATGAGCCGGTCTGGTTCCGCAGAGATACCACAGCTGGCCAAGCAGCTGTTCTTGGCTGCCCAGCTCACAGAAACAGTGGCTGGCTGAGCAGCTTCGCCTCCCAGCACTCTGCTCGACCACCCGACATACAGAGAGAGAAGGATGTGCCGTGTGCCATGACCATTGTCATTTTCAAACACAGCCTGTAACATGGCAGTGAGGAGCTAGTTGGCTGGTACTTTATCTCCGTCCACTGTATCACTCTCCAAGGCTTATTACAGCTCCCCCTTATGATAAGAGCTCTGTTCTGCTGCCAAAGAGTGCAAAAAGAAACTAAAGCTGAAGTACAAATGTTTTAAGTGTCACAAGTTAGGACATAAGCCTCAGAGTGTAGAGCAAGTGAGCCAAGTGGTACTTCATCACATAAGCGTGAAGGAAGGAATTAGAATTAAAAGTAGCAGACAGTCACTGCAAAGATTGCTGGTATATGGACTCAGGAGCTGCAAGGTACTTTAGCAGCAATAAGAGTTGGTTCCAGTTACTAAAGGCTTGTGAACCTGTGAATATTAAGGGAATAAAAGATGCCACAAAAGTCAGGACAATTGCGATACGCTTAAGAATTAAAGGTGAAATAGTTGCCACAGACATAGAAGATGTACCATTTGTGCCTGATCTAGATTGCCATCAGTGAGCTGGAGAACAAGGGATACAAGGTCCAATTGATAGAGGGTCAATGTGTTGTGTACAACAAAAGATGGACTGTAATTGTAACAGCAACCACGTGCCAACAACTGTATATCCTGGACACTGAAGAGTGTTGTGCAATGGCAGCTTCTGACTAAGCCCTTCTATGGAGATATGGCATAGACGACTAGGTCCCATAAGGTATGATAATGAAGCTTCTAGATGGCAGGGCAACAAGGATGTCGGTGAAAAATCATGAAAGACCATAGTATGAAAGCTGCATGAAAGGCAAAAAAAACATGTTTCACCTTTCCCAAGTCAGCATCCAGATCTAAAGCACCATTGGAAATAGTACATACATACGTATGTGGACCAATGGAAGTGGAGTCAATATGAGTGGGAACTGTTACTTCATGACACTAATACTGTAGATGACACATAGGAAGTTACAAGCTAGAGTTCAAGTGTCTCATAAAGAATCAGACGGACCTGAAATAAAAGTATTGAGATCCAATAATGGTGGAGAGCATGAAAATAGGGGGTCATTCCGAGTTGATCGCTAGCTGCCGTTGTTCACAGTGCAGCGTTCAAGCTAAAAATCTGCATTTCAGCGCATGCATATGCATCGCAATGCGCAGGCACGTCGTACGGGTACAATGAGCATCAGGGTTTTGCACAGAGTCTAACGAACATTCCAGTCGCACGGCCGAACTCAGGAAGATTGACATGAAGTGGGCTTTTCTGGGTGTCAACTGACCGGTATCAGGGAGTGCTTAGAAAAACGCAGGCGTGGCAGAAAAAATGCAGGCATGGCTGGGCGTTCGCTGGGCGGGTGTGTGACGTCAAAAGCCGTCCCTCCTTCGTTAGAATCAACGCACACGAAGAGTAACTACAGGACTGGTCTTGTTTTGCACAAAATTATTTTGCAGGCGCTCTGCTGCACAAGCGTTCGCACTTCTGAAAAGCGAAAATACACTCCCCCGTGGGGAGTAGCCCCATGGAGAGTAGCCCTCAAGTTACTCAGAACGGCCATCTCACATTCTTAGTTGATGCCAGTAAATCTGTGTCAGAAGATGCAGACACTGGCTACAGGACTCCAAGAAAATGGGGTCAACACGCCACTATTTTGAGGAGCGCTGCCCGATGCCACCCCCTCACCGCCCCAAAACGGCCTGATTGACAGGCTGCAGCTTAGGGGACACTGCATGCGATGATGCAGAATGGGTCATGCACATATTGTCACGATCCGGGTATCTGGACGCCATTTCTTACCCATCAGATGCCTCCTAAGGCTGGCTCAGCGCTCCAGCACCGGATCCCATCTGTTATCCTAATGTTCACATTCCTGCATCCTCTCCTGTCTCTCTGAGACGCTGTCACAGTAACGCCATAATACATCTGGCATGGCGTCTCCCGCGGCCTCCGCCGCCGTCCCTGAGCTTCTGCATGCAGAGTGTCAGAGTGGATTACGTCAGCCGCGGCCTCCGCTGTGTCCGCGTGGTTGGATGTGCACTTGTCTGCCTGGCGTCTCCTGTCTCCAGTGGCCGGCGCCGCCATTACTGTTTTCATTACCACATGGATTACAAACCAAACTTCCCTCCAAGTGTCTGCATGGGCGCAGCCATCTTGGATTCTGTCAGCTGATCATTTCCTCCAATCTGTTGTCAGTATTGTTAATCTGCATAATTGCCTAGCCAATCCCTTCCTTGCTGCAGGTATAAATACACTGTGCCTGAGCAAGGAAGGCGTCAGTGCTTTGGTTGTCAAACCTAGTTCCTGTTTGTCTCTCTCCTGTGATTGTCTTCCAGGTTCCAGCTCCTGTCTCAAGACTTCCACCATAGAGACCCGCACCAGCATTCCACCTGCGGTGTAGCCTGACTCTCCGATCCATTTTGGATTCATCTGTTTCCAGCCACAACATTACCTGCTTCCAGCCCAGCTTCCAGCAGAGTACAGCTTCTCTTAAAGGGCCGGTGTCCTTTCTACAGTTTACCACTCTCCACCGGTATTATTATTTCTCCGCTCTCAAGCTCTACATTTCCTTCACATTGCATCGCTCTCAAGCTTCATTTATTATTTAACTGGTTCCAGCCAGTATCCACTCCGTGCCAACATCTGTCTGGTTCCAACCAGAACCCACAGCAGCTATTTTATTTACAGCAGTCCAGCTTTCCCTGGAACACCAGCTGGTACGATCCTGGGCTTTCTTCATTGCTACAGTCGGGCCTGGTAAGGACTTTCCAACTCGCAGATAATAAGAACTGTCTCATACTACCAGAGCTCTGTGGCCCCTGCCACCCTGTAGTACCCAGGAACTGTATTATTTCTCTGCTGATTTTATGTTTCTTTTACTGCTACTGTGATGCATGGAGTTTGTCATAAATAAACATCATTGACTTTTATTCAAGTTGTCGTGGTCACGCCTTCGGGCGGTTATTCTTCATGTTACTTACATGTCCAGGGGTCTGATACAACCTCCCAGGTTCCGGTACATCTCAGCCCCTACAACTGAGGCTGCCTCCCGTCAGCTCAGGCCCTCAGTTGTGACAGTAAGCACTGACCTAATGAATCCAGCCGGAGACCAGGATCAAGCGGCCAGGCCGATGCAAGAACTGGCAGCCCGACTAGAACATCAGGAGGCTGCACAGGGCCACATCATCCGCTGTCTCCAGGATCTCTCTACTCGGCTGGATGGGATTCAGACAACTCTCCGTGGATCAGGCGCGTCTGGTGCGTCAACCACAGTGACTCCAGCTATAACCCCACCCACCTTACCCATTTCTGCTCCACGTCTTCATCTTCCAAAGCCAGCAAAATTTGACGGATCTCCAAGATTCTGCAGGGGATTTCTCAACCAGTGTGAGATTCAGTTTGAGCTACAACCTGGCAATTTTCCCAGTGACCGTACAAAAATTGCCTACATTATTTCTCTTCTCAGTGGCTCAGCCCTTGATTGGGCATCACCGTTATGGGAGAGGTCCGACACCCTGCTATCTTCTTACACTGCATTCGTGTCAACATTCAGGCGCATCTTCGACGAGCCAGGCCGGGTAACCTCAGCTTCATCCGAGATTCTCTGTTTACGCCAGGGGTCACGTACTGTAGGACAATATCTGATACAGTTCCAGATCCTGGCATCCGAACTGGTCTGGAACGACGAGGCCCTGTATGCTGCATTCTGGCATGGCTTATCTGAGCGTATTAAAGATGAGTTAGCTACCAGAGACTTACCCTCTAAGTTAGATGAGCTAATCTCACTCTGCACGAAAGTTGATTTACGTTTCAGAGAGAGAGCAACTGAGCGTGGAAGATCATCTGCTCCAAAAACTTCTGCTCCTCCTCCTCGCCAACTGTCACCAACTAAACATGAGCCCATGCAAATTGGCCGTTCCCGTTTAACTCCTGCTGAGCGCCGAAGACGTCTCTCCGAGTCTCTCTGTCTTTATTGTGCGGCTCCGTCTCACACCATTAATGCCTGTCCCAAACGTCCGGGAAACTCCAAATCCTAGCTCGCTAAGGAGAGGGCCGGCTAGGAGTAATGATCTCCTCTCCATCTCCTCAAGATTGTAATCTCCCAGTCTCGCTTCAAGTTGCTCAACGTTATCGGAACGTCATTGCCCTCCTTGATTCCGGAGCAGCTGGGAACTTTATTACCGAAGCCTATGTTAAACGGTGGTCCCTACCCACCGAGAGACTTCCTTCGTCCATTTCTTTAACTGCCGTGGATGGCAGCAAAATTTTTGATGCAGTTATTTCTTTAAGGACTCTACCAGTTCGTCTGAGAGTGGGAGTTCTTCATTCCGAACTTATTTCTTTTTTAGTGATTCCAAGAGCCACACATCCTGTGGTCCTGGGCCTTCCATGGCTCCGTCTTCACAATCCTACAATTGATTGGACGACTACGCAAATCCTGGCATGGGGTTCCTCCTGTGCTGAGACATGTTTGTTTAAAGTATTGCCTGTCTGTTCTTCCTCCCCCAGGTCGTCTGATGTTCCACCTCCTCCATATCAAGATTTCACGGATGTGTTCAGTAAAGCTTCTGCTGATATCCTTCCTCCTCATAGAGAATGGGACTGCCCGATTGATCTCGTTCCAGGGAAGGTTCCACCTCGAGGCCGAACTTATCCGTTGTCTCTGCCTGAGACGCATTCTATGGAGGAATACATTAAAGAGAACCTAGCAAAGGGGTTCATTCGACCTTCTTCTTCTCCAGCCGGCGCAGGCTTCTTTTTTGTAAAGAAGAAAGATGGTGGTCTGCGGCCGTGCATCGACTACAGAGGTTTGAACGACATTACCATCAAGAACCGTTATCCTCTACCCCTGATTACTGAGCTCTTTGACAGAGTTAGCGGAGCTACCATCTTTACAAAGCTGGACTTGAGAGGTGCATACAGTCTCATCCGGATCCGTGAGGGTGACGAGTGGAAGACCGCCTTTAACACCCGTGACGGACATTATGAGTACCTCGTCATGCCCTTCGGATTGAGCAATGCTCCAGCTGTCTTCCAGCATTTTGTCAATGAGATCTTCAGAGACATTCTATACCGTCATGTTGTGGTCTATCTAGACGATATCCTCATTTTTGCCAACGATTTAGAGGAACATCGTTTTTGGGTTAAAGAGGTTCTGTCCCGTCTCCGTGTCAATCATCTCTATTGCAAATTAGAGAAATGCGTCTTTGAAGTCAAGTCCATTCCGTTTCTAGGGTACATTGTGTCCGGTTCCGGACTAGAGATGGATCCTGAGAAACTACAAGCAATCCAAAATTGGCCGGTACCCTTAACCCTCAAAGGGGTCCAGAGGTTCTTAGGGTTCGCCAACTATTACCGAAAGTTTATACGAGACTTTTCCACCATTGTGGCGCCTATTACTGCTTTCACTAAGAAGGGTGCTAACCCGTCCAAGTGGTCTGAAGAAGCCATGCAAGCATTTCATCTGTTAAAACAAAGGTTCATCTCTGCGCCTGTTCTGAAACAGCCTGACATCGACTCTCCTTTCATCTTAGAGGTGGATGCCTCCTCCGTTGGAGTAGGAGCGGTGTTATCTCAGAGGGCTAAAGATGGCCATTTACACCCTTGCAGTTTCTTCTCCCGGAAGTTCTCCCCAGCTGAGCGCAACTATGCCATTGGCGACCAGGAGTTGCTAGCCATCAAGCTCGCTCTAGAAGAGTGGAGGTATCTGTTGGAGGGAGCTTCTCATTCAATCACCATACTTACAGACAACAAGAACCTTTTATATCTGAAAGGTGCACAATGTCTCAACCCTCGTCAGGCCAGATGGGCACTTTTCTTTTCCAGGTTCGACTTTAAACTCCAGTTCTGTCCGGGCTCTCAGAATCGCAAGGCTGATGCCCTTTCCCGCTCATGGGAGCAAGAAAATGAGTCAGAGTCTTCAGACAAGCATCCTATTATAAATCCGTTGGCATTCTCCACGGTAGGGATGGACTCTACGCCCCCATCAGGGAAAAGTTTTGTGAAACCGATGCTAAGGAAGAAGCTCATGCATTGGGCCCATGCTTCCCGTTTTGCCGGACATACAGGTATCCAAAAAACCCTGGAGTTTATCTCTAGGTCCTATTGGTGGCCAACTCTGAAAAAGGACATCTTGGAGTTTATTGCATCTTGCCCAAAGTGTGCTCAACATAAGGTATCCCGCCAGTCACCTGCGGGGCAACTGGTTCCACTATCTGTTCCCCGTCGACCTTGGACCCATTTGTCGATGGATTTTATTACAGATTTACCCATGTGCAACAAGTTCAATACCATCTGGGTGGTAGTTGACCGGTTCACCAAGATGGCACACTTCATTCCTCTCACCGGTCTTCCGTCAGCTTCCAAGTTGGCTCAAGTATTCATACAAGAGATCTTCCGACTCCACGGTCTTCCTGAAGAAATTATCTCAGATCGAGGAGTTCAATTCACAGACAAATTCTGGCGAAGTTTATGTCAAGTCCTCCAAGTCAAGCTAAAGTTTTCCACGGCTTACCATCCTCAGACCAATGGTCAAACCGAGAGGGTGAATCAGGACTTGGAGGCCTTCCTCCGCATCTATGTGTCCTCCTCTCAAGATGACTGGGTTCAATTACTTCCCTGGGCCGAGTTCTGTCATAACAACCAGTATCATTCTTCATCTGCTTCAACACCATTCTTCACTAACTTTGGATTCCACCCTAAAGTCCCTGAGTTCCAACCGCTTCCAGCAACTTCTGTTCCCGCAGTGGATATCACCTTGCATCAGTTTGCCAATATCTGGAAGAGCGTACGATCAGCTCTGCTCAAGGCATCGTTCAGGTACAAGAAGTTTGCGGATAGGAAGCGTCGAGCAGTTCCTGCTCTCAAGGTGGGTGATCGGGTATGGTTATCCACGAAGAATTTGAGGTTAAGAGTTCCCAGTATGAAGTTTGCACCTCGCTATATCGGTCCTTTCAAGATTGAACAAGTCATCAATCCTGTTGCTTACAGACTCCAGTTGCCTCCCTTCTTAAAAATACCCAGGACATTCCATGTTTCCCTGTTGAAACCGCTGATCTTAAATCGGTGTCATTCCTCACTTCCTCCAACTCCGAAAGTCCAAACTCAACGAGGCGTTGAGTATAAAGTGGCTAAGATCCTGGACTCACGTCACCGTTACGGTCAACTACAATATCTTATTGACTGGAAGGGTTACGGCCCTGAGGAACGTTCATGGACCAATGCTTCTGATGTCCATGCTCCTGCCTTGGTCCGGAGATTCCATTCCAAGTTTCCTCAAAAGCCAAAGAAGTGTCCTGGGGCCACTCCTAAAGGGGGGGGTGCTGTCACGATCCGGGTATCTGGACGCCATTTCTTACCCATCAGATGCCTCCTAAGGCTGGCTCAGCGCTCCAGCACCGGATCCCATCTGTTATCCTAATGTTCACATTCCTGCATCCTCTCCTGTCTCTCTGAGACGCTGTCACAGTAACGCCATAATACATCTGGTATGGCGTCTCCCGCGGCCTCCGCCGCCGTCCCTGAGCTTCTGCATGCAGAGTGTCAGAGTGGATTACGTCAGCCGCGGCCTCCGCTGTGTCCGCGTGGTTGGATGTGCACTTGTCTGCCTGGCGTCTCCTGTCTCCAGTGGCCAGCGCCGCCATTACTGTTTTCATTACCACATGGATTACAAACCAAACTTCCCTCCAAGTGTCTGCATGGGCGCAGCCATCTTGGATTCTGTCAGCTGATCATTTCCTCCAATCTGTTGTCAGTATTGTTAATCTGCATAATTGCCTAGCCAATCCCTTCCTTGCTGCAGGTATAAATACACTGTGCCTGAGCAAGGAAGGCGTCAGTGCTTTGGTTGTCAAACCTAGTTCCTGTTTGTCTCTCTCCTGTGATTGTCTTCCAGGTTCCAGCTCCTGTCTCAAGACTTCCACCATAGAGACCCGCACCAGCATTCCACCTGCGGTGTAGCCTGACTCTCCGATCCATTTTGGATTCATCTGTTTCCAGCCACAACATTACCTGCTTCCAGCCCAGCTTCCAGCAGAGTACAGCCTCTCTTAAAGGGCCGGTGTCCTTTCTACAGTTTACCACTCTCCACCGGTATTATTATTTCTCCGCTCTCAAGCTCTACATTTCCTTCATATTGCATCGCTCTCAAGCTTCATTTATTATTTAACTGGTTCCAGCCAGTATCCACTCCGTGCCAACATCTGTCTGGTTCCAACCAGAACCCACAGCAGCTATTTTATTTACAGCAGTCCAGCTTTCCCTGGAACACCAGCTGGTACGATCCTGGGCTTTCTTCATTGCTACAGTCGGGCCTGGTAAGGACTTTCCAACTCGCAGATAATAAGAACTGTCTCATACTACCAGAGCTCTGTGGCCCCTGCCACCCTGTAGTACCCAGGAACTGTATTATTTCTCTGCTGATTTTATGTTTCTTTTACTGCTACTGTGATGCATGGAGTTTGTCATAAATAAACATCATTGACTTTTATTCAAGTTGTCGTGGTCACGCCTTCGGGCGGTTATTCTTCATGTTACTTACATGTCCAGGGGTCTGATACAACCTCCCAGGTTCCGGTACATCTCAGCCCCTACAACTGAGGCTGCCTCCCGTCAGCTCAGGCCCTCAGTTGTGACACATATGCAGTGCCCTCAACATCGGAGTTGTACGCCAACCGCTGGGTTTGCGTACGGGGTCGGTATGATTTACAGACCTCAGCATCCCGAGCGGTGGAATGCAGGCAGAGGGGCGAATGTAACTAAGGCCCTTGCGGGCTTGAGGGTGAGCTTGGCTTGCCACAGGTTCTATTCTCCTTCTATGGATGTCATGTACACCCATAGAGGGGGAATCACCTACCTCGCCGATTTACCAGCGCAGCACGGTGCCCCCGTTGGGATCCTGGCATCTGTTTTGTGACTGCCAGGATCCCGACGATCGGTATGCTAACCACATACCTTACATACAACTTTGAATCAGGCCCTTTGTCTGCTGTGAACATGAAACCCTCCAAAGAAGCAAAGGCAAACAGCGACTGGCAAGAGAGGAAGTCTGCCATAGATTCAAAAGATGACAATGGATGCCCTGCAAGTGGCGGACAGAAAAGTCAGATAGCCAAAGTCAAGCTGTTACAGATTCATGCTAAAATACCTTGGGCCTGGGCACCAGTTGCTAAGTCTAAGGATCATACAAAAAAACCTAAGGACTGGGACTGTTACCAAAGATCAACAGGGCTACATTGAAGCAGCAGACTTGTAAAACACCGCTAATGACTCAACAGCTGTCCATAGCAGTAGTGCCCCTTACACAATGCCCACACAGTGGTTTTGCCACTTACACAATGCCCAATAGTAGTAGTGCCTCTTACACAATACCCACAGTGGTTTTGCCACTTACACAATGCTCAATAATAGTAGTACCCCTTACACAATGCCCAGTAGTAGTAGTGCCCCTTACACAATGCCCAGTAGTAGTAGTGCCCCTTACACAATGCCCATTTGTAGTAGTGCCCCTTACACAATGCCCATTTGTAGTAGTGCCCCTTACACAATGCCCATTTGTAGTAGTGCCCCTTACACAATGCCCAATAGTAGTAGTGCCCCTTACACAAAGCCCAATAGTAGTAGTGCCACTTACACAATGCCCAAAAGTAGTAGTGCCCCCTACACATTTCTCAATTTGTAGTAGTGCCCCTTACACATGCCCATTTGTAGTAGTGTCCATTACACAATGCCCATTTGTAGGAGTGCTCTTTACACAATGCTCAATAGTAGTAGTGCCCCTTACACAATGCCCAATAGTAGTAATGCCCCTTACACAATGCCCAATAGTAGTAGTGTCCCTTACACAATGCCCAATAGTAGTAATGCCCCTTACACAATGCCCAATAGTAGTAGTGTCCCTTACATATGCCCATTTGTAGTAGTGCCTGTAGTATCTATGAAGATAGTCTATGTGCATTAGCTAGATGAGGTAGTGTACCTTTAAGAATCTGGCTGCACAGATGAACATGTGATCAGGAAGTAGAAGGAGCGAGAAGGAGAAGGAGGGCAGCATGTGCATTTGATGTCTATCTATAACCATGCAAGTATTACTTACCAATAAGAAATAAAATACATAATGTTCATACTGCATGATTCATTGAAATAAAGAGATGTACATCAGGATATAACAGTGCCCCTTCCACATTCCCACAGTCCCTCATACACCGCACAGTACCTACTTGAGCCCCGCTCCAGTGCCGGCTGCCATCCAAAGCTCCTAACGTCTCTCGATCACACACTGTGGGAGGTGGAAGGCAAAGTTCAGGAGTAAGCGCCAGCCTTCGGTTGCAGTGCACAGGTTGGGGGGAGAAGGACAGGAACCAGTGAGCAGTGCATCACTGAAGCTGCAGCTGTAGGTGTGCAATGTATGTGAGGGGCTGTTGTACATTAGGGGATGTCTGTATGCACCAGGCACCCCCCGTGCGCATTCCTATGGCTCTTGCACCAATATCAAGTCAAGGAAAATTGGAGCATTTGTTTGATACTGTAACTCCTGCTAACCCCATCAGCTGCCTCTAGGTGAGAGTCTTCCCAAACAAGATCTAAACTACAAATTCCAACAGTGGGGTAAATTTACTAAGATGGGTGTTCTATTTAAGATGGGATGTTGCCCATAGCAACCAATCCAATTCCAGGTATTATCTTCTAGAAGGTGTTAGATAAATGAGAAGTAGAATATGATTGGGTGCTATGTGCAACATCCCATCTTAAATAGAACTCCCATCTAAGTACATGTACCCCAGTTTTTGCTGTCTAGAATTATTTCACGAATCCCGTTATCGCCATTTTGGAATAGGATATGTGCGATAAACTGTAGCGGACATGCTGTTATAAGCAGGAGATAGGTGTGATAACATTAGCCGCTATCGCGGATAGTGTTGTTGCTGCTAATTGGATACCCACCCATACAATCATACTAGAATCAGAATATTGTTTGTATATGTATATGATAAATTGCAAAGCAAAAAAAAACATGAAATGACAAAATAAGTGAAAGTTTGTGATGTTTTGTGATAGTAATGAAAATTCACAGGATAATGGGAAAGTGAGTTATGCATCATGATAGTAACTTCCTAATGTTTTAATCATACCTTCTAAATTACCTCTGTAGGGGGGAGAGGTGTCAAATCTTGGAGAGAGATAAAGTGGAGAGAGATAACGTACCGATCAATCAGCTTTCTATCTGTCATATTACGGTCTGTGTTTATCTCCATGCTTTGATATATTTCCCCATATATTTGATTCAAAAAGCACGTAAAATGTATTAGGCTAAATTAACATTTCCAGAATTAAAAAGAGTTTAGGGGGAAATCTAGTAAGCAGCGTTTTCTCATACGTCCTAGAGGATGCTGGGGACTCCGTAAGGACCATGGGGTATAGACGGGATCCGCAGGAGACATGGGCACACTATAAGACTTTGAATGGGTGTGAACTGGCTCCTCCCTCTATGCCCCTCATCCAGACCTCAGTTAGATTCTGTGCCCAGGAGTGACTGGACACACACTAGGGGAGCTCTACTGAGTTTCTTTAAAATACTTTATTGTTAGGTTTTTTATTTTCAGAGAGACCTGCTGGCTACAGGCTCCCTGCATTGTGGGACTGAGGGGAGAGAAGTCAGACCTACTTCTGTGAGTTAAAGGCTCTGCTTCTTAGGCTACTGGACACCATTAGCTCCAGAGGGTTCAATCACTTGGTGCGTCTAGCTGCTCGTTCCCGGAGCCGCGCCGTCACCCCCCTCACAGAAGCCAGAAGAAAGAAGCCGGGTGAGTATGTGAAGATCAGAAGACTTCAGTGACGGCAGAAGACTTCAGTAACGGAGGTACAGCGCAGCGGTCGCGCTGCGCTCCATGCTCCCACACACCAACGGCACTCACAGGGTGCAGGGCGCTGGGGGGGAGCGCCCTGGGTAGCAAGTTACTGATGGTCTATCCACTGGCATAAGATGCATATTCGGTGCCCGGACACCGTGTACGATACCCCCGCCAGTATATAGCAGCGGTCGCGCACAGCCATTGTTCCCACACACCAACGGGGGGGGTGCCCTGGGTGGCAATATATACCTCAAATAAGGCTGGTAAAGCATGTATACAGTGCATAGGCACTGTATACGGACACCTGCCAGCATAAAAAGCTATTTTATTAGCGGGGCTGAAGCGCGCTGAAAAGGGGCGGGGCTTAGCCATCACAACAGGATTCAGCGCCATTTTCTCAATGTCCCCGCCAAAAGCAATGTATACAGTGCAAACGAGGGGGCGGGGGCACAGTTTTTAGTGCTATATAGAGGAAATATAGCACTATTTTAGAAATGGTCATGTATTCATTGTGTTGTGCATATATCTCAGTGTTTTCCCTGTCTGATATACCCACTATAGCATTTTAGTACACATATGTCGACACAACCAGCTGTGGGGATCACTGTCGGCATCGTCGACGCCTGTTGGTACTTGATTCAGTAGATGCAGTATCAGCAGGTCGGTAGTTGTATGCTTGTCAAAGTAAATACTGTATGGGAAACACAGTAGTATGTGGGTGACCCTGTCGGCACCAACTGTTATTACTGGGTGTAAATTAACATGTTGTAACTACCTTATACCTGTATATATATTTATATGTATATGTATGGTACAGTTCCATGGGCCTGTAGCTCGAGCACACATAGTATATGTGGGGGAGTGTTATTAAACTTATTTATTTATACTTCCCTCGGACCCCTCGGGGTTGCAAGAATGTTATTTTCCCTGGTTACTACTCCCTGCTGTCGACGAATACTAGGTTTTCTGTCGACCATAATGTTTCCTGGTAGATCCACAACTGGGGCATTCAGTACATGGTCATACACATTCAGAACACATTAATGTCACTAGGGACCCGAAGGTTCCGGACAATCCGCTTATATGTATGTTATAGATAGATAGATAGATAGATAGATAGATATATATATATATATATATATATATATATATATATATATATATATATATATCTATCTATCTATTTAGGATATGTGTGTAATTGTGTATTACATTATGTATATTCATATTATGATTTATAATGAATGCTGAAGTAATAGTATTCCTTCTCATGTGCTGGTCGCTCTGTTGATAAAGCTCTAGGTCGGCCGTGACGAGTTGGTCTCAGATCCTCTCAAGGAGTCTGAATGTTTATTCTTTTCCCGCTGCGGATAGAATACTGCGAAAGTCAACTCCTGCTCGACATGGGGCCCTGTCACAAAGGATCGTATACAGGAAGCTAAGTGATATTTTTTGTCTATGCTTTGGGCTTATTTGCATTACATGCACATGAGGGAGTGTTTATAATCGGAAATGCATCCGTTAGAATTACCCTAAAGAGAGAGGGGATGTTCCTTATGTTGGTTCTTCTCTATAACATTGCGGCGGGCTGCCGTGCGTACACAGGAGGTGTGGCCGGGCGTATGCTGAGGCTGACTCCGAGAGATACCAGAGTTTTTCCCTGGGATGGTGTACCGCTGTTTGGGGATGCCTCAGTTCAGTCAATCTCGGCGGATACTGCTGGTAAATCTAACTTCGTGAGTTAGTCTCCTTCACAACGGTTGGTGACGCATTCTTTTGTGGGATGCAGTAGTTTTAACCGGTTCGATACCGTTCTTTTTTTCCTTTTCTGTGCAGACAGTGGAAGATGAAAAGGTAAGAGTTCTGCAGCCTTGTTAGGTTCGCAGAAGCGGATGTCGTTTTCTGTTTCTACCACATCCACCACATGTCGCTGAGTCTATCTGGCTGGAGCCCACTCCGGTGGGAACTCGTCTACTACTTTTCAGTCAGTCCGGGAATAGATTAGGACCTGTGAGTTAATTATAGAATCCAAAGGGGGACATTCTGGCGTTACAGATGTTTCCCCTCACTGATTTTTCTAATAAGATCTTGCCGTTTCCCCTCTGGAAGGGGAGGTAGTACGCGACGCCATACCAGAGGTGCGTCAGGTTCAGGGCATTGTCCTGCTGTCCCTGTTTAAAAAAAAAAAAAAAAGACTAGAGGTGTAAATGCATTGTTCTCCGCATTCAGATTACCTGGGTGGATATCCAGGATTGTCTTTGCCATTTCACCGGAGTGATGGATGGTATTCTTTCAATAGTAAGAGCCATTGTTGTTCTGTAATGGGACACTCTCCTGATTAAGGCGAGGTCAAGACACAAGTGGTGCAAATCGTTGTTTCTCTCTGACTGTTCTTCAACACAGGGGAAGGCTGTTATTCCCAACGACGCAAGCGTCGGAGGTGGGTATCAGAGTAGATACGGAACGGTTGAATGTACTGTGTGTTCCTGTGGAAAGAGGTCTGAGGATCTGGAGTCGGATCAGATGTGCAGTGATAATCTATCAATATGTTCCGTTGATTAAGAAGATCGGTGTGGCCTAAGAGGCCTTTTCGGTGAGCAGGCCAAATGCCAGAGTGGTTTTCACGGGGCCAGTTGGAAATGTGGTCCGGGTCTCACCTGCGCATGCGCCGGAATATAATCCTAATGGCCAGGTTTTCGCTCCTGTGGTGTCGGCTCAGTTCTCACCTCCTAGAGGGACGAAGGTTCGGAATCCAGGATGAGATCCTGGTGTCCATGCATGCAGATCTCCGAGACTGGGGAGCAGTCCGTGCAAGGGAAGTATTTCCAGAGGAAAAGGTCGAGCTGGGAAGCTTGTCTGCAATAAGATTTCTTGAATTAAGAGCTATTTTCAATGAACATATGCTTTGTGATCTGCCCGTGTTAATTCTGTCGGATGACTTGACAGCAGTGGTGTAAGTAAGCCGCTAGGGCAGAACAAGGAACAAAGCGGCAATGGCAGATGCCGAAAAAGTTTTCCGCTGGATGGAATGACTGGTAAACGCTATATTAGCAGTCTTCGTTCCAGATGGGAACGTCGGAGAAATAGATTCCTCTGCAGACGCGATCTCCATCCGGGAGAAATACGATCGTCATTGAGAAGTTTTCACTGAAGCGACAAGTCGTTGAGGAGTGCCTCAATTGGACATGTTGACGTCTCACCTCAATGAGAGATCTCAGAGATATTGTTCCAGGTCAGAGGACACTCAAGCTATAGCAGTGGACGTCCTCGGGACACCTTGGGTGTTTTCAGTTGGTCTATGTGTCCCCTCCGTTTTCACTCTTCTGAAGGTGATAAACGTAAGAAGAACAAAGGTTCAGGTGATCCTCATTGTTCCGGTCTAAACGAGGAGGGCTTGGTATCCAGTTCTTCAGGATTTACTCATAGAAGATCCCTGGCCTCTTCCTCTACGTAGGGAACTGTTACAACAAGATCCGGGCGTGTATAAAAACTTACCGCGGCTGCGTTTGACGGCGTGGCGGTTGAACGCCATATCCTAACCAGAAAGGATATTCCCAGTGAAGTCGTTTCCACGCTTCTTCGGGCTAGAGAAGAAGTAACGGCAAAGCCTTAGCACCATGTTTGGAGAAAATATGTGTCATGGTGTGAATCCAAGAAGGATACTATGGAAGTTTTCAGCTGGGTCGTTCTTCTCCATTCTTTGCAGGCAGGTGTGGGTGCAGGCCTAAAGTTGGGCTCCATTTCAGTGCGGTTTTGGCCTTGTAAATTTTCTTTCGAGAAAGAATTGGCAACCTTTCCGGAAGTTCGGACCTTCGTGGAAGGAGTACTGCACATCCAACCTCCATTTGTGCCCCCATTGGCACCGTGGGACCTTAACGTGGTGTTAGGTTTTCTTGTGTCAAAATGTTTGGAACCTTTATAAAAGGTTGTGTTAAAGTTTCTCTCTTGGAGAGTGGTCATGCTTTTGGCTTTGGCGTCTGCAGGGCGGATGTCGGAAGTAGCGGCTGGGTCTCACAAGAGCCCCTGTTTGATCTTCCAGGTGGATAGAGCGGAATTGAGAACTCGGATAATAGTTCTGCAAAAAGTGGTTTCGGTGTTTCACAGAAACCTGCCTATTTGATGCCTGTGGTTGCTTAAGCATTGGCTGATTCAAGGTCTCTCGACATATTCAGGGCTTTGAATATTTATGTTGCCAATTTGGCTCAGATTGGGGAAACAGAGGCTCTGTTTGTCCGGTATGCCCCAGCGTGCTTGGGGCGCCTGCGTATCTGCAGTCTGTTACACGCTAGATCTGTGATACGATTCGGCGTGCTCGTTCTATGGCTGAATTGCCGTTACCGAAGTCGGTGGTGACCCATTCTACTAGGTAGATGGGCTCTTTTTGGGCGGATGCCCGAGGAGTCTCGCCGGTTCAACTTTGCCGAGCGGATACTTGGTCGGGTTCAAACACTTTGGCTGAGCTATACAAGTTTGATACCCTGGCTGATGGGGACCTCATGTTTGCTCAATCGGTACTGCAGAGTCGTCCGCACTCTCCTGCCCGGTCTGGAGCTTTGGTATGAACCCCATGGTCCTTACGGAGTCCCCAGCATCCTCTAGGACGTATGAGAAAATAGGATTTTAATACCTACCGGTAAATCCTTTTCTCTTAGTCCGTAGAGGATGCTGGGCGCCCGTCCCAGTGCGTACTGTGTCTGCAGTTATTGGTTATGGTTACACTCCTGTGGTGTTTCTTTTCTGTCAGGCTGTTGCTGACGTTGTGCATGCCATGGCATGTGGTGTCTTATTATTGGTTGTGTTGACACACTGGTTGAGTTACATATTCTCTCAGCATGTGGCTGTGTATTGTTCATGTCGTGGGCTGGTATTCTTTTGAATGCCAAGTTCTGCGGTATGTTCGTGGTGTGAGCTGGTATGACACTCACCGTGTTTACACAATAAATTCTTTCCTCGAAATGTCCGTCTCCCTGGACACAGTTTTCTAACTGAGGTCTGGAGGAGGGGCATAGAGGGAGGAGCAGGTTCACACCCATTCAAAGTCTTATAGTGTGCCCATGTCTCCTGCGGATCCCGTCTATACCCCATGGTCCTTACGGAGTCCCCAGCATCCTCTACGGACTAAGAGAAAAGGATTTACCGGTAGGTATTAAAATCCTATTTTTTGTATGTAAAAAGAACGTCCCATGGTTATCAAAGCCAAATCACCAGGTTTATTAGCCAGCTCTTTAGTAGTCAAAAACTCTCACCTTAGACGAAGCTTGGTGATTTTGAGCTAGGAACAAATAAAAGCAAGTAACTTTTACTCTTTAGCAAAACCATGCTGCAAATCAGGTGGGGCAATTATAAAATGCAGAGAGATTTAAGCTAGGTACACATGGCAGATTTGTTTTTGGTCTGCCCGACAATCTCACGATTTTTCAGGAAATTGTAGGCATCAATATCTGAGCTACTGTACACACTTAAAGATTTTTTTTTAAGTTACCAATTTTCTGCCACATCACACTGCATTTGCATATGTCCGCCCACAAGAAGGATGATGTAGCGAGTGGAAAACATAGGAAATATGGGCAGATTATCGAGAACTCACACACTGCTCAATATCTGGAGATTGTGGCAGATATTTTTGGTCTGGGCCGATAGATTTACAGAAATATTGCCAAAATGCCAAAACGATCGTTCATACACACTATGCGATAAATCAGGCCAATGTCCCTATTATTGGCAAATCGGCCCAATAATTGTATAGTGTGTACCTATCTTAAGACTTGAGAGGGGGATGCAGTCAATTTGCCGGCTATCAGGATCCCGGCGGTCAGGATACTGACGCCGGAATCCTGACAGCCGGTAATGCCAGCAATCGGAATTCCAGCTCACAGGGGCTATTCTCACTCGTGGGTGTCCATGACACCCATAGAGCGCGAATAGATCCTTTGGTGAGCGTAGCGAGCCACCGAGCCCGCAGCATGATGAGCGCAGCAAGTCCACAAAGACTTAAACGCTTGACACTTAAACATCAGATATCAGCCACAATCTAATCCTCATTCTTTCACCTGAGGAACATAGCCAAAATCAAGCACTTAATTCCCTCAGATGATCTGCCAAAAGTCATCCACGGATTTGTATCATCTCGATTAGACTACTGTAATGCCCTCTACCTTGGTCTCCCAGCAAAAGAATTGCAACGCTTACAGCTGGTGCAAAACACAGCTGCCAGGCTGTTAACCAACCAGCCCCGTTCTAGCCACATAACACCCATACTCTACTCCCTCCACTGGCTGCTAGAGATGAGCGGGTTCGGTTCCTCGGAATCCGAACCCGCCCGAACTTCAGTTTTTTTTACACGGGTCCGAGCGACTCGGATCTTCCCGCCTTGCTCGGTTAACCCGAGCGCGCCCGAACATCATCATCACGCTGTCGGATTCTCGCGAGGCTCGGATTCTATCGCGAGACTCGGATTCTATATAAGGAGCCGCGCGTCGCCGCCATTTTTCACACGTGCATTGAGATTCATAGGGAGAGGACGTGGCTGGCGTCCTCTCCGTTTATAGAGATTCGAGAAGAGAGTGAGACAGAGAGAGACACAGTAGTAATTTGGGGAGCATTAGGAGGAGTACTACTACTACTAGTACTTGCTGAAGTGATAGAGAGAGATAGTGTGACTGTATTATCTGACTTGTGGGGGAGACACTGACAGTGGGGAGCAGTTAGAGTCTGAGAGCAGGACTCAGGACTCAGGAGTACATATAACGTACAGTGCACACTTTTGCTGCCAGAGTGCCAGCCACACTGCCATTGTTTGTGACCACACTGACCACCAGTATAATATATATTGTGATTGTCTGCTTAGGACTCAGGAGTACTACTTGCAAGTTGCTGATAGTGTGACCAGTGACCTGACCACCAGTTTAATAATCACCACCAGTTTATGAGTTTAATATATATTATATATATATATATATAATTGTATATAATATATATATAATATTGTATACCACCTAGCACCTACCCGTGTTTTTTTTTTTCTTCTTTATACATACTACTATAGTAGCTTACTGTAGCAGTCTGCGGTGCTGCTGAGCTGACAGTGTCCAGCAGGTCCGTCATCAGTCATTACATAATAAATATATAATATATACCTATCCGGCTGCAGTACTAGTGATATTATATATACATATATATTGATTTCATCTCATTATCATCCAGTCTATATTATCAGCAGACACAGTACGTTAGTCCACGGCTGTAGCTACCTCTGTGTCGGCACTCGGCAGTCCATCCATAATTGTATACCACCTACCCGTGGTTGTTGTTTTTTTCTTTCTTCTTTATACATACTACTATAGTAGCTTACTGTAGCAGTCTGCGGTGCTGCTGATCTGACAGTGTCCAGCAGGTCCGTCATCAGTCATTACATAATAAATATATAATATATACCTGTCCGGCTGCAGTACTAGTGATATTATATATACATATATATTGATTTCATCTCATTATCATCCAGTCTATATTATCAGCAGACACAGTACGTTAGTCCACGGCTGTAGCTACCTCTGTGTCGGCACTCGGCAGTCCATCCATAATTGTATACCACCTACCCGTGGTTGTTTTTTTTTCTTTCTTCTTTATACATACTACTATAGTAGCTTACTGTAGCAGTCTGCGGTGCTGCTGAGCTGACAGTGTCCAGCAGGTCCGTCATCAGTCATTACATAATAAATATATAATATATACCTGTCCGGCTGCAGTACTAGTGATATTATATATACATATATATTGATTTCATCTCATTATCATCCAGTCTATATTAGCAGCAGACACAGTACGTTAGTCCACGGCTGTAGCTACCTCTGTGTCGGCACTCGGCAGTCCATCCATAATTGTATACCACCTACCCGTGGTTGTTTTTTTTTTCTTTCTTCTTTATACATACTACTATAGTAGCTTACTGTAGCAGTCTGCGGTGCTGCTGAGCTGACAGTGTCCAGCAGGTCCGTCATCAGTCATTACATAATAAATATATAATATATACCTGTCCGGCTGCAGTACTAGTGATATTATATATACATATATATTGATTTCATCTCATTATCATCCAGTCTATATTAGCAGCAGACACAGTACGGTAGTCCACGGCTGTAGCTACCTCTGTGTCGGCACTCGGCAGTCCATCCATAATTGTATACCACCTACCCGTGGTTGTTTTTTTCTTTCTTTCTTCTTTATACATACTACTATAGTAGCTTACTGTAGCAGTCTGCGGTGCTGCTGAGCTGACAGTGTCCAGCAGGTCCGTCATCAGTCATTACATAATAAATATATAATATATACCTGTCCGGCTGCAGTACTAGTGATGTTATATATACATATATATTGATTTCATCTCATTATCATCCAGTCTATATTAGCAGCAGACACAGTACGGTAGTCCACGGCTGTAGCTACCTCTGTGTCGGCACTCGGCAGTCCATCCATAAGTATACTAGTATCCATCCATCTCCATTGTTTACCTGAGGTGCCTTTTAGTTGTGCCTATTAAAATATGGAGAACAAAAATGTTGAGGTTCCAAAATTAGGGAAAGATCAAGATCCACTTCCACCTCGTGCTGAAGCTGCTGCCACTAGTCATGGCCGAGACGATGAAATGCCAGCAACGTCGTCTGCCAAGGCCGATGCCCAATGTCATAGTACAGAGCATGTAAAATCCAAAACACCAAATATCAGTAAAAAAAGGACTCCAAAACCTAAAAAAAAATTGTCGGAGGAGAAGTGTAAACTTGCCAATATGCCATTTACCACACGGAGTGGCAAGGAACGGCTGAGGCCCTGGCCTATGTTCATGGCTAGTGGTTCAGCTTCACATGAGGATGGAAGCACTCAGCCTCTCGCTAGAAAAATGAAAAGACTCAAGCTGGCAAAAGCACCGCAAAGAACAGTGCGTTCTTCGAAATCCCAAATCCACAAGGAGAGTCCAATTGTGTCGGTTGCGATGCCTGACCTTCCCAACACTGGACGTGAAGAGCATGCGCCTTCCACCATTTGCACGCCCCCTGCAAGTGCTGGAAGGAGCACCCGCAGTCCAGTTCCTGATAGTCAGATTGAAGATGTCAGTGTTGAAGTACACCAGGATGAGGAGGATATGGGTGTTGCTGGCGCTGGGGAGGAAATTGACCAGGAGGATTCTGATGGTGAGGTGGTTTGTTTAAGTCAGGCACCCGGGGAGACACCTGTTGTCCGTGGGAGGAATATGGCCATTGACATGCCTGGTGAAAATACCAAAAATATCAGCTCTTCGGTGTGGAAGTATTTCAACAGAAATGCGGACAACAGGTGTCAAGCCGTGTGTTGCCTTTGTCAAGCTGTAATAAGTAGGGGTAAGGACGTTAACCACCTCGGAACATCCTCCCT
This sequence comes from Pseudophryne corroboree, assembly GCF_028390025.1. Classification (NCBI taxonomy): domain Eukaryota; kingdom Metazoa; phylum Chordata; class Amphibia; order Anura; family Myobatrachidae; genus Pseudophryne; species Pseudophryne corroboree. The sequence goes on from NC_086448.1 coordinate 717,996,362, forward strand.
TATACGTCACCTGCAGCGCATTCATAATAAGTCAGTGACAAGTTCAAAAACTTTGGGTGACAGCGGAAGCAGTCCACTGACCAGTAAATCCCTTCCTCTTGTAACCAAGCTCACGCAAACCACCCCACCAACTCCCTCAGTGTCAATTTCCTCCTTACCCAGGAATGCCAATAGTCCTGCAGGCCATGTCACTGGCAATTCTGACGAGTCCTCTCCTGCCTGGGATTCCTCCGATGCATCCTTGAGTGTAATGCCTACTGCTGCTGGCGCTGCTGTTGTTGCTGCTGGGAGTCGATCGTCATCCCAGAGGGGAAGTCGTAAGCCCACTTGTACTACTTCCAGTAAGCAATTGACTGTCCAACAGTCCTTTGCGAGGAAGGTGAAATATCACAGCAGTCATCCTGCTGCAAAGCGGATAACTGAGGCCTTGACAACTATGTTGGTGTTAGACGTGCGTCCGGTATCCGCCGTTAGTTCACAGGGAACTAGACAATTTATTGAGGCAGTGTGCCCCCGTTACCAAATACCATCTAGGTTCCACTTCTCTAGGCAGGCGATACCGAGAATGTACACGGACGTCAGAAAAAGACTCACCAGTGTCCTAAAAAATGCAGTTGTATCCAATGTCCACTTAACCACGGACATGTGGACAAGTGGAGCAGGGCAGGGTCAGGACTATATGACTGTGACAGCCCACTGGGTAGATGTATGGACTCCCGCCGCAAGAACAGCAGCGGCGGCACCAGTAGCAGCATCTCGCAAATGCCAACTCTTTCCTAGGCAGGCTACACTTTGTATCACCGCTTTCCAGAATACGCACACAGCTGAAAACCTCTTACGGCAACTGAGGAAGATCATCGCGGAATGGCTTACCCCAATTGGACTCTCCTGTGGATTTGTGGCATCGGACAACGCCAGCAATATTGTGTGTGCATTAAATATGGGCAAATTCCAGCACGTCCCATGTTTTGCACATACCTTGAATTTGGTGGTGCAGAATTTTTAAAAAAACGACAGGGGTGTGCAAGAGATGCTGTCGGTGGCCAGAAGAATTGCGGGACACTTTCGGCGTACAGGCACCACGTACAGAAGACTGGAGCACCACCAAAAACAACTGAACCTGCCCTGCCATCATCTGAAGCAAGAAGTGGTAACGAGGTGGAATTCAACCCTCTATATGCTTCAGAGGTTGGAGGAGCAGCAAAAGGCCATTCAAGCCTATACAATTCAGCACGATATAGGAGGTGGAATGCACCTGTCTCAAGCGCAGTGGAGAATGATTTCAACGTTGTGCAAGGTTCTGATGCCCTTTGAACTTGCCACACGTGAAGTCAGTTCAGACACTGCCAGCCTGAGTCAGGTCATTCCCCTCATCAGGCTTTTGCAGAAGAAGCTGGAGACATTGAAGGAGGAGCTAACACAGAGCGATTCCGCTAGGCATGTGGGACTTGTGGATGGAGCCCTTAATTCGCTTAACAAGGATTCACGGGTGGTCAATCTGTTGAAATCAGAGCACTACATTTTGGCCACCATGCTCGATCCTAGATTTAAAGCCTACCTTGGATCTCTCTTTCCGGCAGACACAAGTCTGCTGGGGTTCAAAGACCTGCTGGTGACAAAATTGTCAAGTCAAGCGGAACGCGACCTGTCAACATCTCCTCCTTCACATTCTCCCGCAACTGGGGGTGCGAGGAAAAGGCTCAGAATTCCGAGCCCACCCGCTGGCGGTGATGCAGGGCAGTCTGGAGCGACTGCTGATGCTGACATCTGGTCCGGACTGAAGGACCTGACAACGATTACGGACATGTCGTCTACTGTCACTGCATATGATTCTCTCACCATTGAAAGAATGGTGGAGGATTATATGAGTGACCGCATCCAAGTAGGCACGTCACACAGTCCGTACTTATACTGGCAGGAAAAAGAGGCAATTTGGAGGCCCTTGCACAAACTGGCTTTATTCTACCTAAGTTGCCCTCCCACAAGTGTGTACTCTGAAAGAGTGTTTAGTGCCGCCGCTCACCTTGTCAGCAATCGGCGTACGAGGTTACATCCAGAAAATGTGGAGAAGATGATGTTCATTAAAATGAATTATAATCAATTCCTCCGTGGAGACATTGACCAGCAGCAATTGCCTCCACAAAGTACACAGGGAGCTGAGATGGTGGATTCCAGTGGGGACGAATTGATAATCTGTGAGGAGGGGGATGTACACGTGATATATCGGAGGATGATGATGAGGTGGACATCTTGCCTCTGTAGAGCCAGTTTGTGCAAGGAGAGATTAATTGCTTCTTTTTAGGTGGGGGTCCAAACCAACCCGTCATTTCAGTCACAGTCGTGTGGCAGACCCTGTCACTGAAATGATGGGTTGGTTAAAGTGTGCATGTCCTGTTTATACAACATAAGGGTGGGTGGGAGGGCCCAAGGACAATTCCATCTTGCACCTCTTTTTTCTTTAATTTTTCTTTGCGTCATGTGCTGTTTGGGGAGGGTTTTTTGGAAGGGCCATCCTGCGTGACACTGCAGTGCCACTCCTAGATGGGCCAGGTGTTTGTGTCGGCCACTAGGGTCGCTTATCTTACTCACACAGCTACCTCATTGCGCCTCTTTTTTTCTTTGCGTCATGTGCTGTTTGGGGAGGGTTTTTTGGAAGGGACATCCTGCGTGACACTGCAGTGCCACTCCTAGATGGGCCCGGTGTTTGTGTCGGCCACTAGGGTCGCTTATCTTACTCACACAGCTACCTCATTGCGCCTCTTTTTTTCTTTGCGTCATGTGCTGTTTGGGGAGGGTTTTTTGGAAGGGACATCCTGCGTGACACTGCAGTGCCACTCCTAGATGGGCCCGGTGTTTGTGTCGGCCACTAGGGTCGCTTATCTTACTCACACAGCTACCTCATTGCGCCTCTTTTTTTCTTTGCGTCATGTGCTGTTTGGGGAGGGTTTTTTGGAAGGGACATCCTGCGTGACACTGCAGTGCCACTCCTAGATGGGCCCGGTGTTTGTGTCGGCCACTAGGGTCGCTTATCTTACTCACACAGCTACCTCATTGCGCCTCTTTTTTTCTTTGCGTCATGTGCTGTTTGGGGAGTGTTTTTTGGAAGGGCCATCCTGCGTGACACTGCAGTGCCACTCCTAGATGGGCCCGGTGTTTGTGTCGGCCACTAGGGTCGCTTATCTTACTCACACAGCTACCTAATTGCGCCTCTTTTTTTCTTTGCGTCATGTGCTGTTTGGGGAGGGTTTTTTGGAAGGGCCATCCTGCGTGACACTGCAGTGCCACTCCTAGATGGGCCAGGTGTTTGTGTCGGCCACTAGGGTCGCTTATCTTACTCACACAGCTACCTCATTGCGCCTCTTTTTTTCTTTGCGTCATGTGCTGTTTGGGGAGGGTTTTTTGGAAGGGACATCCTGCGTGACACTGCAGTGCCACTCCTAGATGGGCCAGGTGTTTGTGTCGGCCACTAGGGTCGCTTATCTTACTCACACAGCTACCTCATTGCGCCTCTTTTTTTCTTTGCGTCATGTGCTGTTTGGGGAGGGTTTTTTGGAAGGGACATCCTGCGTGACACTGCAGTGCCACTCCTAGATGGGCCCGGTGTTTGTGTCGGCCACTAGGGTCGCTTATCTTACTCACACAGCTACCTCATTGCGCCTCTTTTTTTCTTTGCGTCATGTGCTGTTTGGGGAGGGTTTTTTGGAAGGGACATCCTGCGTGACACTGTAGTGCCACTCCTAGATGGGCCCGGTGTTTGTGTCGGCCACTAGGGTCGCTTATCTTACTCACACAGCTACCTCATTGCGCCTCTTTTTTTCTTTGCATCATGTGCTGTTTGGGGAGGGTTTTTTGGAAGGGCCATCCTGCGTGACACTGCAGTGCCACTCCTAGATGGGCCAGGTGTTTGTGTCGGCCACTAGGGTCGCTTATCTTACTCACACAGCTACCTCATTGCGCCTCTTTTTTTCTTTGCGTCATGTGCTGTTTGGGGAGGGTTTTTTGGAAGGGACATCCTGCGTGACACTGCAGTGCCACTCCTAGATGGGCCAGGTGTTTGTGTCGGCCACTAGGGTCGCTTAGCTTACTCACACAGCTACCTCATTGCGCCTCTTTTTTTCTTTGCGTCATGTGCTGTTTGGGGAGGGTTTTTTGGAAGGGACATCCTGCGTGACACTGCAGTGCCACTCCTAGATGGGCCAGGTGTTTGTGTCGGCCACTAGGGTCGCTTAGCTTAGTCATCCAGCGACCTCGGTGCAAATTTTAGGACTAAAAATAATATTGTGAGGTGTGAGGTGTTCAGAATAGACTGAAAATGAGTGGAAATTATGGTTTTTGAGGTTAATAATACTTTGGGATCAAAATGACCCCCAAATTCTATGATTTAAGCTGTTTTTTAGTGTTTTTTGAAAAAAACACCCGAATCCAAAACACACCCGAATCCGACAAAAAAAATTCGGTGAGGTTTTGCCAAAACGCGGTCGAACCCAAAACACGGCCGCGGAACCGAACCCAAAACCAAAACACAAAACCCGAAAAATTTCAAGTGCACATCTCTACTGGCTGCCTGTAAGATGGCGAATCATCTTCAAGATTGGTTTACTGAGTTTCAAAGCACTACATGGCCAGGGCCCAAGGTACCTGAAGCAGCTACTGACCCCATACTGCCCCACTGGATTACTGCGATCTGTAGATGAAGGACTTTTAGCAGTACCTAGAATCTCCCGTAATTCATCTGGAGGTCGAGCTTTTAGTCATGCGGCTCAGACTCTATGGAACTCACTTCCCCGCACAGTGCGAGAGGCCCCAACTATAGAATCCTACAAAAGTAGACTCAAGACTTTCCTTTTTACTCAAGCATTTCCATAATGTCCCTTTAGTATCTACATGCTTCTGTATTTTATGAAAATCTGTTCTGTACTTCATTATGCTATGTATCTGTTAAGCACATTGAGTCCTATTGGAGAAAGAGCGCTATATAAATAAAATTATTATTGTTATTATTATTATCTCACCACGCTGCCGGCATTCTGGCTGGCAGGATGCCACTGTTGGGATATGGACAGGCACCATCCCATCTGCTGGTAAGTCATACTGATCCCGTGAGAGAGGCCTGTCCAAACGGAAATTTCAATTGCAGTTTTAAAAAATAACGCTGTCCAGCATTTGTGGGCTACATGCAGAGGCAGACAGATTTAATCTGCATGCAAAAAATATAAATCAATGTATTAGCACTCCTTGTATTGGAACATAGCTTTTCAATTTTCTCGCTTTGTAAGTGCTGATATTAGCAAGTGAAGCTACCGCCCAGAAATGAAAAGAGACGCCAACTGGAGCCATTGCAAACTCATTTGCAATTGTGTACACATACACAGCCTATACACAAAAATCGGGAACATCGGGTCTATCTGACGGCAAATACACGACCCGAAAACTGTAATGAAACGCCTACGATTTTGCAACCACTTCCCGTTAATTAACACCTCCAAATAGTTACTTCTTGTTAATCACTTTCCCATGAAATCCTCATTGTGAGCGGGATCACAGCGGCACCTTGACGTATGCACAGTGCAATCACAGCACACATGTAGACTGCCAATAATCGCTCACTTGCGTGACCATCAGCCATTGTGTACAAACATTAATTAGGCCCATGGTTTGTTCCAGATAGAAAGTTATTTGCGTTTTATTGCTGTACTCCCAACTCGGAATCAGCCCTTTCTTTCTTATTTATTCGTTTTTCACCTTGATTCAGGCCTATTATTCGCTACTGTACTGTAGTTTGACACTCCATTCAGCAATTTTCTTCAATTTTCACCTCAGAGCCCCTGGTTACAGTCTCTGGCTGTCTGCTACCACTTCTCAGACTCCTCATCTCTCCCCCTCACCAAATATAAAGGGTAATTGGTGGCCAAGTACACCAGGGCTGCCACCATTCTAGCTGTGCCTGTTCACCAGCTGAGCCTTAAACCTTCTGGTTCACCCCATCTCCATGGCAACCTTTCTCACTGTGGGGTAAATGTATGAATGGACGCTATGGGGGAGAAGCGGTATCAGCGCACGTTATGTGCGCTATACTGCTTCTCCCCCATGTATGATGGACGTGGTGTGGGCACAGTGACAGGGGCACTATGCGCCCCTGTCCATATCGGCGCTGATATCTTAAAGATAGCAGGCCGATATGCGCGGACAATGTATGATTTTCAAATCAAATGTGATGTTGGTCGATTTTGGTAAGGGATTTTGAGTTAAATTTATGAAATCCCTTACTAAATCAAACCTTAAATCCCCATTAAAATCCCCAGCAAAATGCAAAATTGTACAGAGCTTCCTCATGGCTTCCCACTGGTCCAAAATTATCACATGCACACTAATTAAAGAGGAAGCACTCTCTTTACACTGTTTTATACACAAAAACCTAAGTGATGATTTTTTAAAAAATACTTACAGCTGAAATAGTTGACAATAAATTTAGCCCTAATCTGTCTCCCTGCCTGCCTTCCATTTTCTGTGCACTTTCTGTCAGTTGTTAAAAATAACCTCTGCCTGCTCCCTGTTTATTTCATTATCTGTGGGGGAGTGGTTTATTTAATGCGCAATTATGCAATAGATGGCAACAGAGCACAATATCAAACATTTTTGCAAATGATATAATAATATGCCTTCCGAATAAATAGATTAAAAAAAACAGATGCATTCTGTCTTGAATTGGGTGACTATACTGTATGTGCCTCTTTGTACTTATGCTCAGCAGGAGTTTCTGGATTTAGCAATGGAGTCAGAAGCCAAGAACAACAGCCATAGCCTCAATAACCTTTTTTAGTGGAAGGGGAACAAATCAGAACAATATAGTAACATTTACTATTAGATGCTTTATTAGCACTTACTGGTATCTTACACAACAACCAACCCTCTAGCATTTGTCCCATAAAAATTTTTGCAGACAGGGATGAATTGCTGAGGATGTAGGCATCATGGGTTGAATCAGGATAGCCAGTTACAACACTCATAATTGTAATTTTCTATATATTTTCCAGCCAAAATGCCGAATATTCTGCTCTGGTGCTAACTATTGCACATTAATGGAATACGTATGATGTGTTTAAGTATAAATATGTGCACTATTCAACTCATGAAGCTGCTTGATTGATCCTCCAGGGTTATCTCACTCAGGTGGTGATTTGTATTGTACAGGTAAGTGCACAACATACCATAACCTTGGGCATCCATTTCCACACTGCCCTACATGCTTTTGGGTACTTAAAAAGTCATCACTATTAATTTCCTACCGTTAGAATGAGTGTAGAAGCCAAAATCGAATGTCTAACATAATTCTAAGCATTTGGGGATTTGAGGTTCAATTTGGATTTCAATTTAGAGTTCGATTTCAAATCGAATTTTAGTAAATGAGGGGATTTTATGTTGGGTTATGGGAAAACATTGATTGCAGAAATTCTATTGGAATGTGAGTTTAGAATCAATTTGACATTCGATTTGGTCTTTAGTAAATCTGTTTAATCAAAATCGAATGGAAATCAAATGGCAAATCCCTTGAATCACCAAAATCGAACTTTAGTAAATCTTGTCCCTGACGGTTGACATACATATGGTTGACATGGTCAGTAGGTCAACGGGTTCAAATGGTCGACATGACAATGGTCGACGCAGCATATGGTCAACTTGAATTTTTTGGATTGAAAATAATAATAACATTTTTTAGGACTTTTTCATACTTTTGCATCCACGTGGACTACAATTCACAACAGTAACCTGCGCCAAGTGAAGCAGAGCGAGTCATCTTGTCCAGAGCATGGCAAGTGAAGCAAGCCATGCAAGAGGACGTGGTGCACTAATTGGGGGTCCAGGTGCTGGAAAGAAAATTTTGACCCCCCCAAAAAAAATCAAAAACTCATGCTGATATGTTCATGTGTCAACCATTTCCACGTCGACCTTTTGACCATGATGAACCTGTGCATGTCACCCATTTGGGGTCAACCTAGACATTGTTGATCTTCTGTATGTCGACCTTTTGATCTATAGCCGTTACAGAGGTATCCTGATTACTAATTGTCTCCTGGTTGCACTGAAAATCTTTTTTATTTCTACTACTGGTGAGCAGTGGTGGCTCCTTCCTTTTTACTTTACTGCCCTGGCCACAGTTTAGCACCTCAATGGTCTGGTCCCTTTTCATTCTTAACAGGGGAGAAAAAAATGAAAACTCACGCATGTACAGAAAAAAGATCTTCACTGGACTGCTTTAGCTGCAGTACCCAAAAGCCAGGTATGGCTGATGAAGTAAAACATAATTGGCTTCACATTGGTAGCACTTTCTGCTAATCCCAGACTGGGCTGTCATTTCCAGGGGAAGAAATCTTCTCACTGATGGAGATCTCTGCTAATGCTGTACACAGGTGGTAGGCCAGTCAGGGAAGAGGCTGGTTTTATTGGCATGTTAAGGGACAGGGCTATGTTCCATGCCTTCTGCATCAACCATAAAAATCCATTGCTGCACCTCTACCATTGATTGTGGAGAACCATGAGATCTCAATCTTTGGTAAAACCATCAAACATCCTTGATGATCATCCTGATTTGAAGCTGTAGGATGAGGAAAAAGGAGTCAAGGGGGAAAATGGGTGGGAGAAAGAGGGGAGGAACTTAGGAAGGGAAGGGATGGATATGTAGCTTATTTAAGAAGGAGGCTTTGCCTTGAAAAGGGACAAGTCAAAGAAAGCAAGTAGTCTGTCAGGAGCAGTTTGTGCTCCTCCGCAATTCACCTCCTGACAGGGTTGAAGCAGAAAGTAGAACAATGCCTGGATGTTCCAAGCAGCTCTACATACTACATATTGCGTGCCCAGAGTGTCCCTTGAATGCTCCAGGCGATTCTGTTGCAGTGTTACTGGCTGCAGGGTGCAATACCAGGTTCTTAATACTCCATTAATTCCTTCCCAAGATATCTCCATCACAAAATAATAATGTTTAGCATCTCTCTTTTTGAATGGACTTTTTGAATGAATTAGAACGATTAAGCCTTCAGATCATTTCATTTACTATACGGATTTGTTGGCTGCCAAATGTGTTATTACAAGAACATGAATGAAATATGGCTTTTCTACTGCTATGTTATGTAACAAAATTGACAAAATGGTAACTTTGTTACAGATGAGCGGGTTCTTACAAACAACCCCTACCCCCCGAACTTCCGCATTACCAATAAATATCAGTCCTAGCTCGGGTCTTCCCGCCAGACTCAGATCTGCAAACAATGAAAAACATCAAGGGGGTAATTCTGAGTTGATCGCAGCAGGAACTTTGTTAGCACTTGGGAAAAACCATGTGCACTGCAGGGGAGGCAAATATAACATGTGCAGAGAGAGTTAGACTTGGGTGGGTTATATTGTTTCTGTGCAGGGTAAATACTGGCTGCTTTATTTTAACACTGCAATTTAGATTGCAGATTGAACACACCACACCCAAATCTAACTCTCTCTGCACATGTTATATCTGCCCCCCCCCCCCCCCCCCCCTGCAGTGCACATGGTTTTGCCAAACTGCTAACAAAGTTCCTGGTGCGATCAACTCGGAATGACCCCCCATCTTCCCAGCATTTGATCTCAAGTATTTTGAATTGCATAAAGTCTCTCCCTCATGATTCGAGCACCATTTCATACAATTTGCTGGAGGGAGAGGGAATGGGATCATGGGCTCTGTGTGGAACTGTGGGCTCTGAGGGACTGAAACACACCACAAATGTCACACACCAGTGACCAGACGGAGAGGATGTGGGACTGTGTGCTCTGTGTGAGACTGTGCGCACTGTGTATAAAAATAAAAATGTGTGTTAATGCACTGTGTTAAAAAAATAACTTCATAAGGGTATCAATATTAAAGGCACTGTGAGGCACTGTGTTACATCTTCAGGCACTGTGATGAAAAATAACCTCTTTAGGGTGCCATTACTAAGAGTGCTGTGAGGCACTGTGTTGTGTGTTCAAGCACTGTGTAAAAAATAACCTCATTAGGGTGCCATTACTAGGAGCACTGTGAAGTGATATGTATCATTTAATAAAAGAGCAGGAGCAGCAACCCAGTACTAGTGCTGTGGCTGCTGTCAGTCATGATAATACTTCAACATCTACTAAAGGTAGTCCAGGGGACACAAAGTTTAAGAAAAGGCATCTGAAATCTTAATAATATTTCACAATGTTAAAGAAAACATCACCTCCAAATTGAAAGTTTACTGCAAAAAAATTTAAACTTGCCAAAATGCCATACACCCCAAGCAGTGGTAAAGAAAGGCTCAGGCCAAGTCCTTTCTTTGTGAGTGGTGGTCCTGCTACTGCTGTTTCTTGCAATAAAAGGCTTATTGCAGAATTTGCAACTGCATGGGCCAAACACAGTAATGCATGGTCTGTGACCAACAATTCAACACCTAGATGTGTCACCTTTAAAACAGACAAATCAGTGGGCAAAACCTACAAACTGTGTGGTCAGAAACATCACAAATCCCTGAGTAAAGTCTACAAGTGTCCACGTTAGCTATGTCTGAGTCTGACATGTTCCAAATGTCATGATAAATAACACTTTAAGCCCATTAGTAGCTTGTTTTGTGGGTGCTCAAACAAACCAGCACTTCAGCCACAAAAGCAGCAGTCCCTGTCGCTGAAGTGCTTGGTTTGTTAAACTGTGCACGTCCTTTTTAATATACAACATACGGGTGAGTGGGAGGGCCCAAGGACAATTCCATCTTGCACTACTTGTGGATTATACATGGTATTATCCCTCATACCGAGACTCTCTGGTGCACACCATAAATGTACTACAGGGCAGTTATTACCCAAATAGGAAGGGGGAGGGTAGTATGGCCAGCAGCTGGACATCCTAATATTTATTAGGGTGTAAAATAGACTGATTTGGAGTCTGCAGCTCTGCATTGCAACTTTTCATTTTCTTGGCTTTTCTTTCAACCCTTGTCAGGAATCCTTGGCTATTAACATCATATTCTTTTATATACTTTTCTAATTTTTGCTTTCAAACCTTGTCAGGAATCCTTGGCTATTAACATCATATTCTTTTATATACTTTTCTCATTTTTATTAGTAAATAGTCTTATTTTTTTTTTATAATTCTTCACAGATTTTGAAAGTGTTACAGGCAAAGCACAAAGTAGATAACACCAATACAGGAGACAACAGTTGTAATGTCACAAACACTGAAGAAATGAGAGAGAGGAAGAGAGAGAACGCAAAATAAAGTGTTATTTAGGAAAAATGGGTGTGAAAGGTAATGAGAGGAGGAATGGAAAACCCAGGACCCATTGGGACAGATGAACCCATTATGTATTTAGCCAGGTCAATTGTTTTATTCCAGAAAGGTACTATAAGACAGTCCCACCAGATGTGGAAAAACATACCATTCACCACCTCAAATTTCCAGCAGAGAGGGGACAATGAGGGAGAATACTTATTTGTTATGTCTGGAAATCTGTACCATCTCGTTAAAACTTTATAATGCTTCTCGAGAACCTCAAGTCTGGAGGAACAAACATTATTTATTCTACATACCTTAAATTATATTACTTTGTCTCATTGAAAACTAAATCACTATACCATGCATGTGTGAAAGAAGATTCATTTCAATCAAATCTCAATATGTAAAGTTTGGAGCAGTGAAGGGAAAAGGGGTACATGATAGAAACTTTCAAATATATCAATGGTTTTAACAAAGTCAGGAGGGGAACATTCTCCAAATGATGAGAAGCAATAGGACACAAGGACATGCACTGACTCTGGAGGGGGGGAGGTTCAGGGGAAATTTCAGGAAAAATTACTTCACAGAAAGGGTAGTGAACAAGTGGAATAGCCTCCCATCAGAGGTGGTAGAGGCTAAGACAGTAAACATGCATGGGATAGACATAAGGATATCCTTACAAAGAAATGAGGATCAAATAAGGTGTGAGATAAAAAAATATGGTAAAAAAAAGGCAGACTAGAAGGGGCAAGTGGTTCTTATCTGCCATCAAATTCTATGTTTCTATGTTCCTATCTCTTAAAAAGGCCTGCATAAATATTTTATTAACACCGGAAATGTTGTGTGTCGGGGGATTTCTGAGTGCACATTATCTCGAAAAGGACTTAGGTTCCTCCCAAGCACCTCCGCACCACCTAAGGAGAACATAAAAGGGTGGATCTGAAGGAAACGCAAATATTCGGATTCTCTGAGAAAAAATTACTTTGGAGACCCTAGAAAGACTTAAGTGTACCATTTGCTTTTAGCTGTCCTTCCCTAGACAGCCCTGCATCAGCCCAGGAGCAAAACTACTCTCTCTGGGTGCAAGACTGGAAAAGAGGATTGCAGTAAAAGAGAGTAAGTGGAGCGAAGGAGGAGGAGATTCCATCTTTATTACTACGTTTTCTCCACAGAACAAGTGTAGGAACTATTGTATTCTGGATCTCATTTTAAGTTGCGCACAATCCCAATGAGGGTGGCTCTTGTGATATTTTGCAAACTATGCATGCTTCGTAGCCTGCATACGCAATTCTGAGGCAGCCAATTACTTACATACAGAAGGGCCGAATGGGCATTGCTTGGTGGCAATGGGACATTTGTACAATTGTATCTATCCTCTGCTCTGGGTACTGAGAACCCAATAACAACACTAAATGGCTGTATAACTGAGCTCCAGGAGTGGATGAGTGCCAGTTGTCTGCGTCTGAATCCTGATAAAACAGAGTTTCTCCTGACTGGACCTCACAATCAATAGACCAAACTGTAGAATATCCAACCAACTGGCCATACATGTCAGGGTTCAGAATTATAAAACAATGGTCATGTGCGGAAACCTTGGCGTTGTCCTGGATGGTGGCTTGGCACTTAAACATCAGGTATCAGCCACAATCAAATCCTCATTCTTTCATCTAAGGGGCATAGCCAGAATCAAGCATTTAATTCCTTCTGAAGATCTACCAAGTCCTACATGCATTTCACCACTGGCTGCCTGTAAGATGACAAATCTATTTTAAAACTGGCTTACTGACTTTCTAGTCCTACATAACAGGGCCCAAGGTACCTGAAGCAGTTTCTGATATCTTACGGCCTCACTCGATTACTGCGATCTGTAGATTAAGGACTTTTAGCAATACCTAGAATCTCCTGGAATTCATCTGTGGGTCAAGCTTTTAGCTATGCAGCTCCGATTCGATGTAACCAGTGCGACAGGCCTTCACTCTGGAATCCTTCAAAAAAAGACTCAAGACTTTCCTGTATACTCAGCATTACCTTAATGTCCTTTTAGCATCTCCAAGCTCTCTTATTTTATGAAAATCTTTTCTGTATTTCATTGTTTCTGTGCTGTATTATGTTCATTCTATGTATTAAGTGCATTGAGTCCTATTGGAGAAAATACAATTATTATTATTATTATTATTATTAATAAGAAGGTGTGCAGACAGAGCTGTAGGCTATTTAGAAGTGCGCATATGCCGAGATTTGTGCTATTTCAGTCTGATCTCCTGCACCAGGGATGGGGTTGTCACATATTCTGATGACAGAGATGACAGATGCTCTTGCAAGCGGAGGGCTAGGAGAGGTGAAATCGCTTAGAGAGGCATCAGATTCAATATAGGTTGATGTTCACATTTGATGTAGCTGTGAAAGTGCACACATTACCCCAGTGGAATTGTACACCCCCAAGAGTGTAATAACTCATCATCTCATTCATTACTCGAGATTTAATTATACAAATATTGGGGGTCATTCTGAGTTGATCGCACGCTGCAATTTTTTGCAGCCCGTGCAATCAGTCGCTGCCTATGGGGGAGTGTATTTTAGCTTAGCAAGTATGCGATCGCATGTGCAGGGGAGCTGTGCCAAAAAGTTTTGTGCAGTTTCTGAGTAGCTCTGAACTTACTCAGCCGCTGCGATCACTTCAGCCTGTCAGGTCCCGGAATTGACGTCAGACACCTGCACTGCAAACGCCTGGACACGCCTGCGTTTTCCTCGACACTCCCAGAAAATAGTCAGTTGCCACCCAGGAACGCCTTCCTGTTGTCAATCACCTTGCATTTGGCGCTGCGATCCCGATCTTTGTTATTTTCATCGCTGCCCGGTGTCCCCCGTCGCCAGGCAGCGACGCACATGCGCATTGCGGCTGCAGTGCATGCACAGTTTGAACCCGATCGCACAGCTGCGAAAAACTGCAGCGTGCGATCGGGTCGGAATGACCCCTATTGGACCTTATTCAGTAAGGATTGCAAAATTTGCAAATCGCAATCCGGCCAATTATCGAATGACTGGGCATGCACAGCGATTGCATTGCGCACATGCGATTAAAAATAGCGACAGAAAACACATACACATTGTGATTGCAAAGCAGCCGCTGTTTGACTGACAGGAAGCTGGGGTTTCTGGGTGGAAACCTGTCGTTTTCTGGGTGTATCTAAAAAAACGCATGCGTTCCCAGGCGTTTTTAAGGAGGGCCTCTGACATCAGCGATGATCACTTCCAGTCTCTTGTGTCGCAAGAATTGTGGATGACCTTGCCTGGGGCAGATGAGAAAAATCTTAGATGTTTTGGTAATTGCATATGGTTTTGCAATCAGCCCGCATATTGCAATGCAATTTCTGCAATGGGCGTTTTTTCACAATTTCTGGCCAGCAGCTATTTGATCGCAGAATCTGTTTTTAGCAGAAACTGCAATCCTTACTGAATGAGGTCCATAGTACAGAATGGCGGGAGGTCATCTAATATGGTTGGCAATAGAAATGTCATCAAAATGGTTGGCATACTGCCGTGTGGTATAACATAAATAAGAGGCTGTGTGGTGTAATGTGAATTAGGGACACTACTGTGGGATGTAATGTGAATAAGGGACACTAATGTGTGATTAATGTGAATAAGAGACACCGCTGTGTGCTGTAATGTGAAAAAGGTTGCACTACTGTAAACACCGCCATGTGGTCCACGTAACCACCTGAGGGGGAAGGCCCAAAGCATAGTGAGCACAGCGAGCTCCCGAGGGGACATGCTGCGCTCGACGCCGGGATCCTGGCTGTTGAGCTCCCGGTGTCGGTCTCCTGATCGCAGGGATCTCTTACTGATCCCCATAATTCCTGTATATCACCGAATGCAATGGCAAAAGCAGTGACATAAAACAGCTAACAAAATTAACATTATACCTTTATATCCTTGGTTTCCCAAGGAAGGGGCATGGCCACACAATAGTACCCCCAATTCAAATTACAGTACGTGGTAGCACAATCTTATTCACATTACACTGCACATGGTGTCACTTATACACGTTACATCACACAGTAGTACCGCTTATACATGTTATGCTGCACAATAGTGGCAGGTGGTGACTGAGGAGTCAATAGGTGACAAAGAGGTAGAGGGTGACAGGGAGAAGGTGACAGAGTCAGTGGATGATGGGAGTTGCAGACAGGCAGAGGCAGTGGGTGACTGGATTGTCAGTGGGTGAGAGGAAGAGGAAGATGGGAGGCAGAGGGTAACAGCGAGAGAGTCTGTGTGTGATGAAGAGGCAGGTAGTGACAGGTAGAGATGAAAGGAAGAGGCAGTGGGTGACAAGGGAAAAGCAGTGGGTGACATCTGGAAGCAGAGGGTGACAGGGAGTGGCATAGGGTGACAGTGGTAGACAGCGAGAGGCATAGGGTGACAGGGGAAGGCAGACAGTGACAGCGGAGGGGTGACAGTGAGGAGCAAAGGATGATAGGGAGAGGCAGCGGGCGACTGGGGAAAGGTAGTGGGTGACTGGGGAGAGACTGGGTGACGATGACAGTGTTCTCACCAGAATATGTTTGAATCTAGCGGCATTATGAAGTACAGTAGGTGGGAAGGGGAGCAGGGTGAGGAGGGGTGGACCTGATGTCTGTGGTGGCATCAGGTCTCAGGGGTCCCTGGGGCCATGTTTGCCTTCACAAATATTATTGGGATCTCAGGGGGCAGCAGGATGTGTGTGTGAGTGTGAGCAGGAACACAATCTGCTGCTGTGGCTGGGGACAGAGCGGGACTCCCTCCAGCGGCTACACTGGTAGAGCAGATGCAGTAGAGGATATGATTTACAATACTAGTGATGCTTACTTCTGCGTCGTCTCAGTGTGCTGGATTAATTTGTGCTGGCAGGGACGGCTGTTCTACACTTAGCACCCGGGTGTCACCGTTCAATGGGGTGACACCAAAATGAGCCGCACACCTGCACCTAGTGGTGGAGCTTGCGCTGGTCAATGACAATCAGATTCATTACGCTGCAGCTGCCGCTCTGTCAGCCGCCTGTGATAGGAGTGGACCCTGGGTTAGGAGGACGGAGCCATGGAGGTCAGGAGGAGAGGCAATGGGGACCTCCCCTGATACCACTCCCCAGCTCCTCCTCTCTGCCTCTTGAGTGCCACTGCCAGCCGGGGACTAGATGTGCGCTGAGGGGGAGGCGGTAATACGATCGCGGCTAAGTGATGAACATCCCTGCCTGCCTGCACAAATTAATCCAGCACACTGAGACGACGCAGAAGTAAGCATCACTAGTATTGTAAATCATCTCCTCTCCTGCATCTGCTCTACCAGTGTAGCCGCTGGAGGGAGTTCCGCTCTGTCCCCAGCCACAGCAGCAGATTGTGTTCCTGCTCACACTCACACACGCATCCTGCTGCCCCCTGAGACCCCAATAATATTTGTGAAGGCAAACATGGCCCCAGGGACCCCTGAGACCTGATGCCACCACAGACATCAGGTCCACCCCTCCCCACCCTGCTCCCCTTCCCACCTACTGTACTTCATAATGCCGCCAGATTCAAACATATTCTGGTGAGAACACTGTCATTGTCACCCACAGTCTCTCCCCAGTCACCCACTACCTTTCCCCAGTCGCCCGCTGCCTCTCCCTATCATCCTTTGCTACTCACTGTCACCCCTACGCTGTCACCGTCTGCCTTCCCCTGTCACCCTATGCCTCTCCCTGTCTACCACTGTCACCCTATGCCACTCCCTGTCACCCTCTGCTTCCCGATGTCACCCACAGCCTTTCCATTGTCACCCACTGCATCTTCCTTTCATCTCTACCTGTCACTACCTGCCTCTTCATCACACACAGACTCTCTCGCTGTTACCCTCTGCCTCCCATCTTCCTCTTCCTCTCACCCACTGACTACCCAGTCACCCACTGCCTCTGCCTGTCTGCAACTCCCATCATCCACTGACTCTCTGTCACCTTCTCTCTGTCACCCTCTACCTCTTTGTCACCTATTGACTCCTCAGTCACCACCTGCCACTATTGTGCAGCATAACATGTATAAGCGGTACTACTGTGTGATGTAACGTGTATAAGTGACACCATGTGCAGTGTAATGTGAATAAGATTGTGCTACCACGTACTGTAATTTGAATTGGGGGTACTATTGTGTGGCCATGCCCCTTCCTTGGGAAACCAAGGATATAAAGGTATAATGTTAATTTTGTTAGCTATTTTATGTCACTGCTATTGCCATTGCATTCGGTGATATACAGGAATTATGGGGATCAGTAAGAGATCCCCGCGATCAGGAGACCGACGCCGGGAGCTCAACAGCCGGGATCCCGGTGTCGAGCACAGCATGTCCCCTCGCGCTCGCTGTGCTCACCGTGCTTCAGGCCTTCTCCCTCAGGTGGTTACGTGGACCACCACCCAAGTGGGGAAACCAGCCGGTATTGCAGCGGGTGACGGGATTCCGCCATCGGTATATTGACCGCTGGGATCCTGTCCGACGGTCAATTGACTGCCTCCTGAATTATGACATTAATAAGGATTCCATGTGGTATGATACGGGAGGAGGTCCATGGGGGGTGACACCATGAGTTACCACACCGGGTGACACCAACGCCTCTGCTGCCAGGGCATCTGCTGGCACTTGTAATCCATCTGTATTTAAAAAAATGACAAGGTACATATACTGAATCTTTTAACAAATAAACACACCCCTCGGTCACCTATTTATTATTTATAAAACCTTGGAGCAGGTCCTCTGTGATCCATGTAGCATTCACAGGTCTTGGTAAAACAACAAATCAATGAGATTGCTCCCTCTGGATACGGGATGCAGTCAATATACCACCTGTCAGGGTCCCGGCGTTCAGGAGACCAATGCCAGAATCCCGACAGCTGGTGAAATACAGATGCCCCAAATCCTTACAAATTCTCGGTATTCCCACTCGTGTGGTGGGTCCACACCACCAACCAAGTGTCAGTAGAACCTGGCCAGATGCGTGATGAGTGCAGCAAGCCCGCAAGGGGACGGAATGCCACTGTTGGTATCAGGGGTTAAAGTGAGGGGGAACGAGGTGGAACTGAGTTCCACCACCTCTAATGGTAGAGGGAACTAGTTCCACCACCTCCATTTCCCTGCACAGTAATTCCAACAGAAAAACCTGCCCCATCACCTACATCAATAGATGTGTTACTGATGAGCTGCAGCCACCTCCCCCTTCCTCAGGTCCTGGTGGCTCCATGTTCCTCCTCCATCTACAGCCCACCCCTCCTGGTACTCACACATGCTGTGTCTGTTGGACAGCATTCATCCCTTCCTCACGGCCCAGTAGCTTCCTTTTCCGTCATGGCGTATATGAGGTCATGCTGTCACCACTGCTAAAGTGAAGAGGAGCCATGAAGAGGAGCAGGCTCTGTGCATCTTGAAGACAAGATGAGAGGGCGGCTGAAGCAACAATAGAGGTGGGGAAGCTGCTGGAGGAATGCAGGGCATGGAGCTGTTGGAGGGACACAGGCAGTGAGCTGCTGGAGTGACAGAGGCAGAGATGTGTATAAGGGGCACTACTATTGTAGGCATTATGTGTAAGAGGCACTACTACTGTGGGAATTCTGCATATAAGCTACATTACTTCTGTGGGCATTATGTGTAAGCGGCACTACTACTGTGGGAATTCTGCATATAAGCTACACTACTTCTGTGGGCATTATGTGTAAGCGGCACTACTACTGTGGGCATTCTGTATATAAGTGGCCCAACTACTGTGGGCATTTTGTGTATAAGCGGGACTTCTGTGGCCTTTATGTGTATAAGTGGCACTACTGTGGTCATTATGTGTAAGAGGCACTACTACTGTGGGAATTGTGTATAAGGGGCACTACTGTGGATACTGTATATAAGGGGCACTACTGTGTGGCATAAAATGTATAGAGGGTACCACTGTGTAGTGCAATGTGCATAAAGGGCACTACTGAGTGATGTAAACTGAATAAGGGGCATTACTATGCAGTGTAATGTGAATAAAATTGTGCTACTACTGTGTGCAATTTGAATTGAAAGTACTATTATGTGACCAAGTTGCTTCTTTGTGAGATCAATGTCCCTTTATAAAGTATGGGAAGTAGGACACTAATTTAAAGTTTGCAGATGGGTGCCAAAAACCCTAGCAATGGCCCTGGCTCCGCTTAATGTGAGGAGGGGGGGTGGCGTGGGTGCTGGGTAAACGAGTTTCACAACCTCTCCAGGACCATTTTAAGCCCTGGTCGGTATCCTGTCTGCCAGGATATCATATGTATCCCCAGGATACCCCAGGGTAACTGAGAAGTCACTTGCAGGCACTCTCATTGAAAAGCATAGGTCCACAAATTTCAGGATCTTGCAGCTGATGAATAGTTTTATAGATTCTAAACTTATGGAATTATAACCCCATTGCTGATTTGTTTTTGTTTTTTTTGTTTGTTTTTTTTAGCATACTGTAATTGTCTTTTAAGGTTTTATAATTTAACCAAGAAGAACCTTATTCAGGGTTGGAAGCCATTTGCATCTAAGCGCAAAGGTAAAACACAGCCAGCACTTTGCATCGTTCACTACACAGAGATGTGACTCCATTGTGAGTACAAAAACACAGAGTTACTGCACTGAAAAGTGTAAATAATAAGTTCCCATGTTGCATGGAGGAGTACAGTATGTTAAAATCAAAGAGAGCAAAACTTTAATACACAAAACACTTCTAAGCGTGCACCTGTGTATTAGGCATTGTGAGTATGATCCAGATGCGTCACAATGATGACGCAGCAGTGATCCTTCTTAGCAACGGAACTGCGAGACAACGCAAGTTTAGCAGCTGCTTACAGGTGAACAGAGACCACCCTCCCCAAAGGCATCGCAACATTTTCAGCAACTGCCTACTCCGAATGGCAGCGGGAGTTGTGCCACTAGCGCCATGTGTTATGCATAGGAGATCACAGTTGCATGCCGAGGCACGCCACTAAAACAGTTTTTGCAGACACTCCCCATTACCTCCCCCCAGTCTCTTCCTGTCAAACACTCTGCAACTGATTCTTCACTGCGAGCAGCATCACAAAGGTACCATGGCACTTGCACACTGCAACCACAGTGCATGCACAGTCCATCGTAATCACTCATTTGCGACACCATTGAAGCAGTGATGTGAGGTGAGGTGAGGTGAGGCAGTCTTTCCTGTCAAACTAACGTATAAGCCAGAGTTTGACAATTAAAATTATATAAAAATACAAAAAATATATTAAAAATACAAAAATACAAAAAATATATTTAAAAATATGTTTGTATTATTCTAATAATTTTTATAGTCAAAACTCTGGAGTAAAAAGTCTATGACAGGTGAGGCAGTGTCTGCCCTGCCTACCTTTTCTGCACATCTCTGATCAAAACTCACCAAATTTCCAGCAGTATATGCTGCTGCACCTGTGTATAATGCACATGAACCCTCAGGTTCATATATGTGTGTGTGTAAATCAAGCTCTGATACTAGCCAGTGCCTCCCCAGCCATTTACCTCACCGCACGTCACTGCATTGAAGTTGCTTCTGCATCTGAATCAGGCGCAATGGCCCTCATTCCGAGTTGTTCGCTCGCAAGCTGCTTTTAGCAGCATTGCACATGCTAAGCCGCCGCCTACTGGGAGTGAATCTTAGCTTAGCAAAATTGCGAACGAAAGATTCTCAAATTTGCGAATAGAAATTTCTAAGCAGTTTCTGAGTAGCTCGACACTTACTCTGCCATTGCGATCAGTTCAGTCAGTTTCGTTCCTGGTTTGACGTCACAAACACACCCAGCGTTCGCTCAGACACTCCCCCGTTTCTCCAGCCACTCCCACGTTTTTCCTAGAAACGGCAGCATTTTTTCGCACACACCCATAAAACGGCCAGTTTCCGCCCAGAAACACCCACTTCCTGTCAATCACACTCCGATCACCAGAACAAAGAAAAAACCTCGTAGTGCCGTGAGTAAAATACCAAACTTCTTAGCAAATTTACTTGGCGCAGTCGCAGTGCGAACATTGCGCATGCGCAATTAGCGGAAAATCGCAGCGATGTGAAGAAAATTACCGAGCGAACAACTCGGAATGAGGGCCAATGTTAGTAAATACATTTTATGCAGAAAAAAGTAACATTACCTTGTTCTCCCAACAGGTGGCAGCACAGGACTGATGTTTAAAACAGATGAGGCACTTAAAATTGAAAGACCTGAATGTCCAACTACAGTATAATAAACATTTGAACACCAGGGGAAGGACTTTTACTAGCATTAGCTTACATTTGCAGAGGTGACTACGACAAAAGTCACTAAGCGGTCGCAGCAGTGTGTGACTGAATTTACTCCTGTAAAAGAGGATTTAAATTTGATCATAACTGCTTGTGTTGAGATTTGAACAGGAAGGTGCAATGGGTTGGCCACGCGTTGCTGGCTGCCGCGTTCCGGCGTTCAGCATACTGAACCCGGGATCCCAGCAGCAGAATGCCAGCCGGGAGGGTGAAAGGGGGGGGGGGGGGGAGCATAACAAAGCACATTGCGGGCTCGCTGCACTCGCCACACAGCTGGTATGGTGGCTGGCTGCGCTCGCCACAGGTTTAATTCCCACCCGAGTGCGAATAAACCCTGTGGGTAGGCATTCTGACTGCTGGCATTTTGGGCGCTCAGGATTCCGGCGTCGGCATGGTGACTGCCGGGATCCCGAGCGCCGGTCACATGACCGCATCCTGGTACAATGACCAGAAAAATCAAGCTCCTTTAACTGTTTTATTGGCAGAAGTTTGGAAAAGTGCTCTCATTAGCAGGGCCAAGCTGACAGACAATATTATCAAATGTATCAGTTCGAGGTAACATACTAATGGCTCAATTTAGTAAGAGCTGCAGCAATAGCTTGAACCATACCGCGCGTTATCATGGCATATTTCAGACCTATTACCGCACCATTTAACTCCGGATAGACCTTGCGCTAAAGGCTTGAGAAGTGCACCAAGATGTTTATCGCATTACTGAAGTGAGACACATCTCCAACGTATGTTATACTGTTCTCCACCTTCATATATATATATGTATATATATATCGCGTGTGGCCCGGCACTCTCAGCATAATAGGATTACTCCGTCTGTTGCCTTGCGTTATTAGGAGAGCATAGCAACACCCCAAATGTACCAATCTATGAACGGCGGCACTCAGAACAAACGAGACATGAAACTGCAAGTTGTTGCCAACGTTTCAAAGCAGACAGCTTTTTCATGTCTCGTTTGTTCTGAGTGCCGCCGTTCATAGATTGGTATATATATATATATATATATATATATATATATATATACACAGGGTCGTTGTCAAAACTTTGTGGGCCCCAACATTGTTAGGGGGCCCTGTCAATGATCAGAGGGAAGTTGTTAGTATTATGCCCCATAATAGTGCCCTTGTTCATTTTTTTTAACTATAGCAGTGTCTTAGTTAATGTCATGCCTCATATTAATGCCCAAGTTCACATTGTGTCACATTGTAGGGCCGTCGGTGCACATCATGCAACACAGTATCACCAGTTCACATTATCACATACAGTGTTCCCAGATCACATTATACTATATTACAGTGCCCCAGTTCATATTATGTAATATTTAATGCCCTCAGTCCAGTTTTTTTTATACCATATTATAATGAGCATGCCCAGGGGCAAAACTAGACATATTGTAGGTCCTAAGGCAAACCTTTTTATCACCCAATGGTGATAAATGTATAACACATGTAACTTTGACAGAGAATGTGGGCCCCTCAGCTCTGGCTGGGCCCCATGGCAGCTGCACTTCCTGCACCTATGGTAAGTGTGTGTGTGTGTGTGTGTGTGTGTGTGTGTGTGTGTAACACACACAGAACTCAGCACTCACCATAGTTAACTCACTCACCATAATACATGGGCACATGCGATTAAAAATAGCGACAGAAAATACATACACATTGGCCCTCATTCCGAGTCGTTCGCTCGGTATTTTTCATCGCATCGCAGTGAAATTCCGCTTAGTACGCATGCGCAATATTCGCACTGCGACTGCGCCAAGTAATTTTACAATGGAGATAGTATTTTTACTCACGGCTTTTTCATCGCTCCGGCGATCGTAATGTGATTGACAGGAAATGGGTGTTACTGGGCGGAAACAGGCCGTTTTTTGGGCGTGCGGGAAAAAACGCTACCGTTTCCGGAAAAAACGCAGGAGTGGCCGGGGAAACGGGGGAGTGTCTGGGCGAATGCTGGGTGTGTTTGTGACGTCAAAACAGGAACAACAAGCACTGAACTGATCGCAGATGCCGAGTAAGTCTGAAGCTACTCTGAAACTGCTAAGTAGTTTGTAATCGCAATATTGCGAATACATCGGTCGCAATTTTAAGAAGCTAAGATACACTCCCAGTAGGCGTAGGCTTAGCGTGAGCAACTCTGCTAAAATCGCATTGCGACCGATCAACTCGGAATGAGGGCCATTGTGATTGCAAAGCAGCCTCTGTTTGACTGACAGGAAGATGGGGTTTCTGGCTGATCATTTAAACCCAGCGGGTGCAAGGTCTGCAATTTGTGTATCCTCAGCAATGGAGGGGGGGATAGGGGACGTCTTTTGCTTCAAAAGGAGGCTATGTGGATCCACAAATTGCAGACCTTGCACCCGCTGGGTTTAAATGATCAATGTTCATTAAACTGTTTTTCATAAGTAATGGAGCTAGAATATATTATACATTATTAGCTAGTAATTTGCTTCAGCTCTCTTAATCTATTAAACTATGTTCTAGGTCTCTTTGATTGTTCTGCAGCCGATGGACACTGTTGCTGTTTTGTATACATGTTTCTATGGTGATGGGAGCACTGTAGCTGCACGCCTCCATTGCCAGGGGCGGGTACATCAGCGCTAGTCGCATGTGAATGACGTAATCGCGCCTCAGCACGGAGCGGGACGGCAACGAGCGCACATGTCTGGGTGAGTGTCTATAAAGTTAGTTATACATGTTTGTCTAGTTTATCCTTGATAAAATGTTATAAATAGACATGAAACGTTGGAAATTCATCCTGGCTGTCTGACTCTTTGTCTTCGCCGGGGATTTATTTACTTTACAAGTCTGTGAGTGCGGCTCAACTTCTTGGTGTATATATATATATATATATAATACTAGAGATGAGCGGGTTCGGTTCTCCGAGATCCGACCCCCCCGAACTTCATCTATTTTACACGGGTCCGAGGAAGCCTTGGATCTTCCTGCCTTGCTTGGTTAACCCGAACGCGCCCAAACGTCATCATCCCGCTGTTGGATTCTTGCGAGATTCGTATTCTATATAAAGAGCCTCGCGTCGCCGCCATTTTCACTCGTGCATTGGAGATTGAACGGAGAGGACGTGGCTGCGTTCTCTCCCTGAAAAGCTCCGTATCTGTGCTCAGTGTGCTGCAAATATCTGTGCTCAGTGTGCTGCAAATATCTGTGCTCAGTGTGCTGAAAATATCTACGTTCTCTGCCTGAAAACGCTCCATATCTGTGCTCAGTGTGCTGCAAATATCTGTGCTCAGTGTGCTGCATTGTGGGGACCACCAGTATATAATTATAGTAGTACAGTACAGTAGGCCATTGCTGTATCTTGCAGCTCTGTGTCAAGTATGCTATCCATATCTGTGCTGCATTATTGTGAGCTATATGTAGTAGGACAGTGCAGCATTTTGGTGACCAGCAGTATACATATAGTACAGTACAGTAGGCCATTGCTGTATCTTGCAGCTCTGTGTCAAGTATACTATCCATATCTGTGCTGCATTATTGTGAGCAGTATATAGTAGGACAGTGCAGCATTTTGGTGACCAGCAGTATACATATAGTACAGTACAGTAGGCCATTGCTGTATCTTGCAGCTCTGTGTCAAGTATACTATCCATATCTGTGCTGCATTATTGGGAGCAGTATATAGTAGGACAGTGCAGCATTTTGGTGACCAGCAGTATACATATAGTACAGTACGGAAGGCCATTGCTGTATCTTGCAGCTCTGTGTCAAGTATGCTATCCATATCTGTGCTGCATTATTGTGAGCTTTATGTAGTAGGACAGTGCAGCATTTTGGTGACCAGCAGTATACATATAGTACAGTACAGAAGGCCATTGCTGCATCTTGCAGTTCTGTGTCAAGTATACTATCCATATCTGTGCTGAATTATTGTGAGCAGTATATAGTAGGACAGTGCATCATTTTGGTGACCAGCAGTATACATATAGTACAGTACAGTAGGCCATTGCTATTGATATATTACTGCCATATAATTCCACACATAACAAAATGGAGAACAAAAATGTGGAGGGTAAAATAGGGAAAGATCAAGATCCACTTCCACCTCGTGCTGAAGCTGCTGCCACTAGTCATGGCCGAGACGATGAAATGCCATCAACATCGTCTGCCAAGGCCGATGCCCAATGTCATAGTAGAGAGCATGTAAAATCCAATAAACTAAAGTTCAGTAAAATGACCCAAAAATCAAAATTAAAAGCGTCTGAGGAGAAGCGTAAACTTACCAATATGCCATTTACGACACGGAGTGGCAAGGAACGGCTGAGGCCCTGGCCTATGTTCATGGCTAGTGGTTCAGCTTCACATGAGGATGGAAGCACTCATCCTCCCGCTAGAAAAATGAAAAGACTTAAGCTGGCAAAAGCACAGCAAAGAACTGTGCGTTCTTCTAAATCACAAATCCCCAAGGAGAGTCCAATTGTGTCGGTTGCGATGCCTGACCTTCCCAACACTGGACGGGAAGAGGCGGCGCCTTCCACCATTTGCATGCCCCCTGCAAGTGCTGGAAGGAGCACCCACAGTCCAGTTCCTGATAGTCAAATTGAAGATGTCACTGTTGAAGTACACCAGGATGAGGATATGGGTGTTGCTGGCGCTGAGGAGGAAATTGACAAGGAGGATTCTGATGGTGAGGTGGTTTGTTTAAGTCAGGCACCCGGGGAGACACCTGTTGTCCGTGGGATGAATATGGCCATTGACATGCCTGGTCAAATTACAAAAAAAATCACCTCTTCGGTGTGGAATTATTTTAACAGAAATGCGGACAACAGGTGTCAAGCCGTGTGTTGCCTTTGTCAAGCTGTAATAAGTAGGGGTAAGGACATTAGCCACCTAGGAACATCCTCCCTTATACGTCACCTGGAGCGCATTCAGCAGAAGTCATTGACAAGTTCAAAAACTTTGGGTGACAGCGGAAGCAGTCCACTGACAACTAAATCCCTTCCTCTTGTACCCAAGCTCCTGCAAACCACACCACCAACTACCTCAGTGTCAATTTCCTCCTCAGACAGGAATGCCAATAGTCCTGCAGGCCATGTCACTGGCAAGTCTGACGAGTCCTCTCCTGACTGGGATTCCTCCGATGCATCCTTGAGTGTAACGCCTACTGCTGCTGGTGCTGCTGTTGTTGCTGCTGGGAGTCGATCGTCATCCCAGAGGGGAAGTTGGAATACCACTTGTACTACTTCCAGTAAGCAATTGACTGTCCAACAGTCCTTTGCGAAGAAGATGAAATATCACAGCAGTCATCCTGCTGCAAAGCAGATAACTCAGGCCTTGGCAGCTGTGTTGGTGTTAAACGTGTATCCGGTATTCTCCGTTAGTTCACAGGGACTTAGAGAATTGCTTGAGGTATTGTGTCCCCTGTACCAAATACCATCTAGGTTCCACTTCTCTAGTTAGGCGATACCGAGAATGTACACAGACATCAGAAAAATACTCACCAGTGTCCTAAAAAATGCAGTTGTACCCAGTGTCCACTTAACCACGGACATGTGGACAAGTGGAGTAGGGCAGACTCGGGACTATATGACTGTGACAGCCCACTGGGTAGATGTATTGCCTCTCGCAGCAAGAACAGCAGCAGCGGCACCAGTAGCATCATCTCGCAAACGCCAACTCATTCCTAGGCAGGCTACGCTTTGTATCACCGCTTTCCATAAGAAGCACACAGCTGACAACCTCTTACGGAAACTGAGGAACATCATCGCAGAATGGCTGACCCCAATTGGACTCTCCTGGGGATTTGTGACATCGGACAACGCCACCATTATTGTGCGTGCATTACATGTGGGCAAATTTCAGCACGTTCCATGTTTTGCACATACATTGAATTTGGTGGTGCAGATTTTTTTTTTAAATGACAGGGGCGTGCAAGAGATGCTGTCGGTCTCCCGAATAATTGCGGGCCACTTTCGGCATTCAGCCACTGCGTGCCGAAGACTGGAGCACCAGCAAACACTCCTGAATCTGCCCCGCCATCATCTGAAGCAAGAGGTGGTAACGAGGTGGAATTCAACCCTCTATATGCTTCAGAGGATGGAGGAGCAGCAAAAGGCCATTCAAGCCTATACATCTGCCTACGATATAGGCAAAGGAGGGGGAATGCACCTGACTCAAGCGCAGTGTAGAATGATTTCAACGTTGTGCAAGGTTCTGCAACCCTTTGAACTTGCCACATGTGAAGTCAGTTCAGACACTGCCAGCCTGAGTCAGGTCATTCCCCTCATCAGGCTTTTGCAGAAGCAGCTGGAGAGATTGAAGGAGGAGCTAAAACGGAGTGATTCCGGTAGGCATGTGGGATTTGTGGATGGAGCCCTTAATTCGCTTAACCAGGATTCACGGGTGGTCAATCTGTTGAAATCAGAGCACTACATTTTGGCCACCGTGCTCGATCCTAGGTTTAAAGCCTACGTTGTATCTCTCTTTCCGACAGACACAAGTCTGCACATGTTCAAAGACCTGCTGGTGAGACACTTGTCAACTCAAGCGGAACGTGACCCGTCAACATCTCCTCCTTCACATTCTCCCGCAACTGGGGCTGAGAGGAAAAGGCTAAGACTTCCGAGCCCACCCGCTGGCGGTGATGCAGGGCAGTCTGGAGCAAGTGCTGACATCTGCTCTGGACTGAAGGACCTGCCAACGATTACTGACAAGTCGTTTACTGTCACTGCATATGATTCTGTCACCATTGAAAGAATGGTGAAGGGTTATATGAGTGACCGCATCCAAGTAGTCACGTCAGACAGTCCGTACGTATACTGGCAGGAAAAAGAGGCAATTTGGAGGCTCTTGCACAAACTGGCTTTATTTTACCTAAGTTGCCCCCCCTCAGTGTGTACTCCGAAAGAGTGTTTAGTGCAGCCGGTCACCTTGTCAGCGATCGGCGCACAAGGTTACTTCCACAAAATGTGGAGAAGATGATGTTCATCAAAATTAATTATAATCAATTTCTCCATGGAGACATTCACCGTCAATTGCCTCCAGAAAGTACACAGGGACCTGAGATGGTGGATTCCATTGCGGACGAATTAATACTCTGTGAGGAGGGGGATGTACACAGTGAAAGGGGTGAGGAATCGGAGGACGATGATGAGGTGGACCAGGGCCGTAACTACATGTGTGCGAAGTGTGCTTTGTACACAGCGCTCTTTAGCTGAGAACGCATCCTGCGCTCTGACCCCCGAATGGCCGCCCTACACCTGCAGCAGCGCTGTCAGCTGTAAGCAACGCAAGTGGTGGATTTTTTTATTTTTTATAATAAATCAAAGCCGCCCCCTCGTACCCGTCACCAAGACAGCCTCCTACTGTTGTGTGGCACCTTGAGCTCCGCCTCCCACAAAGATCCCTGGCCAATGACGGTGGGGGTGAGTGGGCAAATGACTGATCCATGTCAGGTTGCGGCATGGACTTGACGTGTGACCAGGAATCGGGACAGAGGAGGAGGACAGAAGAGGCTTCAGCAAAGAGTAGGTAGCGGTCTCTTCATGCCCACATCCTCCCCCTGCGATCAACCCCCTCCAGAGCAGCCGCATCTAGCCATCTACAGTATCATACATAATGTACGGTAATGTATGTAGCAGTGCGCTCAGCTCCGTCCCTGCTCAGCACACCAATACATACATTACCATACAGTCTCCGCTCCCTCCCGGCTCAGTCATCCACCTCCGGCCGCCGGCAGCGCTGCGGCTGTGTGCCCGCGTTCTCCGCCCCTTCCCGCCTCACTCATCCACTTCCGGCCGCATCCATTACAACGGGTAGCACTGCGGTTGTATGTCTCCGGCTGCAAGTTGAGATCTGCAGCACTCTCTCTTTCCCAGGCAGCTTGGCCCGGCCACCTCCTCTTCCACAGCTGGATGACTGGGTTCTGTGGTCCCTCACTGACAAGCAGGGCTCCCTGTAAGGTAAAAACAAACATGCACATACACTCTGTTTGTCTCTCCCCCTCTCTCTGTCTCCTTCCCACTACTTACTTTCTGTCTCCCAACCATATCACTCTCTCGCGCGACTCTACCTGCCGTAATGTGTAAAAAGTCTGCCGTACTGTGTAAAAAGGGGACGCTGTCTGCCGTACTGTGTGAAAAGGGTACGCTGTCTGCCGTAAAGTGTAAAAAGGGGACGCTGTCTACCGTAATGTGTAGAAAGGCGGACGCTGTCTGCCGTAATGTGTAAAAAAGGGGACGCTGTCTGCCGTTATGTGTAAAAAGGGGACGCTGTCCGCCGTAATGTGTAACAAGGAGGCACTGTCTGCCGTAATGTGTAAAAAAGGGGACGCTGTCTACGGTAATGTGTAAAAAGGGGACGCTGTCTACCGTATTGTGTAAAAAGGGGACGCTGTCTACCGTAATGTGTAAAAAAGGGGACGCTGTCTGCCATAATGTGTAAAAAAGGGGATGCTGTCCGCCGTAATGTGTAACAAGGAGGCCCTGTCTGCCGTAATGTGTAAAAAGGGGACGCTGTCTGCCGTAATGTGTATAAAGGGGACGCTGTCTGCCGTAATGTGTAAAAAGGAAACGCTGTCTGCCGTAATGTGTAAAAAAGGGGACGCTGTCTGCTGTAATGTGTAAAAAGGGGACGCTGTCTGCCGTAATGTGTAAAAAGGGGACGCTGTCTGCCGTAATGTGTAAAAAGAGGACGCTGTCTGCCGTAATGTGTAAAAAGGGGACGCTGTCTGCCGTAATGTGTAAAAAGGGGCTCTACCTGGTGTAGTGGCGCTACTGCCGGCATAATTTGAATAATGGAGACTACTGTGCACCATTATATGAATTGGTATTATTTTGTGGCCACACCCCTTTCTGTGAAGCCACACCCATTTAAGGGGGGGGCGCCGATGCCGTTTCTTGCACACAGCGCTAAAATGTCTAGTTATGGCACTGAGGTGGACATCTTGCCTCTATAGAGCCAGTTTGAGCAAGGAGAGATTGATTGCTTCTTTTTTTGGTGGGGGCCCAAACCAACCAGTCATTTCAGCCACAGTCGTGTGGCAGACCCTGTGGCTGAAATGATGGGTTTGTTAAAGTGTGCATGTCCTGTTTATACAACATAAGGGTGAGTGTGAGGGCCCAAGGACAATTCCATCTTGCACCTCTTTTTTTTTTTTTTATCTTTGCATCATGTGATGTTTGGGGCCAATTTTTTTAAGTGCCATCCTGTCTAACACTGCAGTGCCACTCCTAGATGGGCCAGGTGTTTGTGCTGCCCACTCGGGTCGCTTAGCTTAGTCACACAGCGACCTCGGTGCAAGTTTTAGGACTAAAAATAATATTGTGAGGTGTGAGGTGTTCAGAATAGACTGGAAATGAGTGGAAATTATGGTTATTGAGGTTAATAATACTATAGGATAAAAATTACCCCCAAATTCTATGATTTAAGCTGTTTTTGAGGGGTTTTTGAAAAAAAACACCCGAATCCAAAACACACCCGAATCCGACAAAAAATTATCAGTGAGGTTTTGCCAAAACGCATCCGAATCCAAAACACGGCCGCGGAACTGAATCCAAAACCAAAACACAAAACCCGAAAAATTTCCGGTGCACATCTCTATACAATACATATGTTATTTAGCAAATGATGGGGGTAAGACAATGGGCAGCAAATTGTGGTCCAGGAGTTGGTAGTAGGCAAGGCCGGATTAAGGCTATGGAGGGCCCAGGGAGCACTCAGTCAGGGGGGCCCCTAATAAAGAGGCAGGCAGACGAATACACACACACATATACCCACACGGTGCAGCACTCAAGGCGTCTGAATTAAATACTATAAAAGCGGCATATATTTGGTAATGTTTCAGTGCCGTTTATAGGTGGCACTTTCGTCAGGCACTGAAAAGTTGCCAAATATATGCCGCTTTTGTAGTGTTTATTTCAGCCGCCTTGAGTGCTGCACTATGGCCCTCATTCCGAGTTGATCGCTCGCTCTGGGAGTGTATCTTAGCTTAGCAGAAGTGCGAACGAAAGGATTGCAGCGCTGCTACAATAAAGAATGTGCAGTTTCTGAGCAGCTCGAGACCTACTCCTAGCTAGCGATCATTTCATTCTGTTTAGTTCCTGTTTTGATGTCACAAACACGCCCTGCGTTCGGCCAGCCACGCCTACGTTTCCCCAGCCACGCCTGCGTTTTTACACATACTCCCTGAAAACGGTCAGTTACCACCCAGAAACACCCACTTCCTGTCAATCACTCTGCGGCCAGCAGTGCGACTGAAAAGCGTCGCTAGACCTTGTGTAAAACTGCATCGGCTTTTGTGAAAGTACATCGCGTGTGCGCAGTGCGCACCATACGCATGCACAGAAGTGCCGATTTTTAGCCTGATCGCTGCGCTGCGAACAACGGCAGCTAGCGATCAACTCGGAATGAGGGCCTATGTGGGGATATATGTGATTCAGATTGGGCTGATGGCTTTTTTCTACAGGGAGAGCCAGACACCTTGCTGTGGTTGGTGTGTGTGTGTGTGTGTGTGTGTGTGTGTGTGTGTGTGTGTGTGTGTGTGTGTATTATTTATAATGTGTGGGTGGGTGCATGTCACAGCTACTTACTGAGGGCATCGGCTCCAATCCACTGCCTCCTCTTCTAGATACTTGGTTTTCGCTGTCCGAACTTTTGAATCTGCAGGCATGTAAAAGTACAGAATCCTATGAATGTATGAACCCTAGCACTATGTAAAGTCGGGCCAATATAATATGCCCCAGTCGTTACCACCAGGAGACACATATCTGCATTGCATGGAGAGCAATACAATTTCAATAGGCGTTCCTGGGAAGCAATTGGAGAGTGGCTAATGGCGGTAGACGTGTCAATGTCAGGGACTTTGTCAAAAGACGCAGTTCCATTGGCACTGGCAGCCACGATCCAATGGACAGTCGGAGCACCAAAGGGATTCTATGGCCCTTCTTCATGCGCACATTACAGCTGGTGGACGTCACATAAGGGTGCCCACTGACTGCGGCATTAGCATAAAGACGTAGTAGCAACTGCTGCAGCTACTGCAGATCCACCCACCTCCAAATCAGGCTCAGTATTAATACAACCCAACCACCCAGATAGCAGTAATATACCCCCATAATATTAATACACACACCCCCAGCACACCACCCAGATAACAATAATATATACTCCCATAATATTAATACACCCCCCCCCCAGCCCACCACCCAGATAACAATAATATACCCCCATTATATTAATACACCCCCACCCCAATAACAGTAATATAGACCCCCATAATGTTAATACACCCCCACCCCAATAACAGTAATATAGACCCCCATAATGTTAATACACCCCCACCCCAATAACAGTAATATAGACCCCCATAATGTTTTTTTTTAATCAAGTGATTTTTATTGAGTTTTGCATCACATAAACATAACAAAACAAAAACAGTAAAATTAACTGTAACAATTGACATCAATAAACAGACATTTTCAGTTCACGTTTCGGTGTGCGTGTTGATTCTTTTCACACATATATCCACGACAAAGAATATCAATATCATCAAGAATGTCGCTCAAGTGCTCAATACCGACCCGCCCTGCCACGTGCTACACCAGCGATCCCACCTCTCCGTAAATCGAGAGGTGGAACCCCGTATCTTATACATATGTCTCTCATGATGAATTACCTCGTTCACCAACGCCCTCCACTGCTCCACCCTAGGTACATCAGCTGAGAACCAGACCCTAGCGATAATAACCTCTGCCAGCGTAGTGAGACACAGGACATATTTGTACAGTAAAACAGAGTGCGTTTCCTCGAGATCTAATCCAAATAGGCATATACCAGGATCTAAGGTAGGGAGGGACGGAGCAGTCATGGTCACATCACACCACACTTTACGCCAGAAAAGGGAAATCTCAGGGCAATCCCAAAGCAGGTGCCAGAATCCGGCATCGGCAGCCCGGCACCTGGGGCAGTTAGAATCTTCCCTAAGACCAGCCCTCTGCATAGTGACTGGGGTACGATACACCCTGTGCAGAATATAGAAAAAAACTGGCTTATATCTTATACATGGCACAGTGTATTTAAGGGAACCCAAAATCTGGAGCCACTGCTCATTGGACAAAGGTCCCAAATCAGTCTCCCATTTAGTACGAAGATTATTTAATAGATCGGGGTAGCTTCTATTATTCAGAGCAGCATATATGGTAGATATTTTCCCCCTGTGGCTCAGAGAAGTAAGCATCATCCTAACAGGTGAGTCAACAATCAGTGGTGGGCCGTGGGGGAACTGGGTCTGCACAGCATGCCTAAGCCGAAAATATCGGAACAAAGCAGTGTTAGGTACGTCAAATTCGATCCTCAATTGCTGAAATTATTTTAGCACTCCATTATGGTATAGTTGATTCAATACTATGACTCCTCTAGTAATCCATATATTATCTAATGACATCTCATATAGCTCAGGGTATGCACTATTGAACCACAATGGAGTACAGGTATCGTGTCCCCCCCAGTCATATAAAGTATGCGCATAGCGTCAGATAAGCAAGGCTTGACGTAACAGGGGAGGCAAACCAGAAGCTGAGAGACCAGAGAGAAGAAGCTGAAGAGGAGAAAGGGAGAAAGCAGGAGAGCACCCCGCCCGCTCAGCCAGAAACCCCCCCATTGTTGTGCCCAGAGAATCCTCAATCCATTCACTCAGATGGGACAGCTGTGCCGCCACATAGTATAGTCTGAGATCAGGAAGACTTGCCCCACCGGAAAGCTGAGATCTGCATAGTGTCCTGATAGAGACTCGCGCCGGCCTGCCACCCCATATAAATGAGGACAGAACGCCCTCAATAACAGTAAAGATCTTCTTGGGGAGGTAGACGGGAGAGTTGTGTAGGGCATAAAGGAATTTTGGCTGCATCACCATTTTCAATAAATTAACCCGACCCAGGACAGACAGCGGTAATTTTCTCCAGCTATGTGCCTTCTCTTTAAATGTTGCTAAAATGGGGTCTATGTTTTGGGCCACATAGCTACGTGCCATAGGAGTAATCCAGATGCCTAAATACTTGAACCGCAATGTCCATTGCAAAGGATGTGCCCCCCGTGTATTTTCAGGGAGAAGACCAGAGATGGGAAAAATGTGGGACTTATCCCAATTAATTAGCAGACCGGAAAAGATACCAAAATTCTCCACACAGCTTGAAAGGAGTCTTCAGAGTCCTGCAAAAAAAAGAAGCATGTCATCTGCGTACAGCGCCACTACATCCACGTGACCCCCAACCTGAACACCCCTAACCCTGCCATTAGCGCGTAGCAGGCCGGCCAATGGTTCCACGGTAATTGCAAACAACGCAGGAGATAGAGGGCAACCCTGCCGAGTGCCCCTCCCCAACGCAAAAATCTCAGACGTGAAACCATTGGCCGTCACACGGGCCACAGGCAAGGAATACAACAACTGGATAAACCTAATAAATCGAGGGCCAAAAGCAAATTTCTCCAGCACCCCCCACAGATACTTCCATTCCACGGAGTCGAACGCTTTGGCCGCGTCAAGAGACACCACCACCGCGTCCGACCCCACCAAATCACTTCTCTGCAGATGACAGAACAATCTATGTATATTCTGGGCAGTGGACTTACCCGGCATAAAGCCAGTCTGGTCCGGGTGAATTATTGTTGTGATTACCAAATTCAATCGAGATGCCAAGATTTTTGCCAGTATCTTGACATCTGTATTGAGGAGGGAAATGGGCCGGTAAGACTCGGGGAGCATTGGGTCTTTCCCTGGTTTCAACAGGACAATTATATTGGCCTCGGCCATAGAGCGCGGGAGAGTCCCGCCTTCTAAAAGTAAATCAAACAATTTTAAGAGATAGGGGGCAAAGAATTTACTGTATTTTTTATAGACTTCACCCGGAAGTCCATCGGATCCTGGTGCCTTAGACGCCGGGAGAGACAGGATCGCAGCCTCCACCTCCTCCAGCGTAACAGGTGCATCCAGGGCCCCAGAGTCCTCCCGGGACAGACACGGCAAGGTCAGCTGAGCCAAAAAATCCCTAAGCTGATCCCCAGAGTAACTGGCTCGGGAGGTATAAAGCGAGGAATAATAACTACGGAACGTCTCCGTCACCGTTGAGCCAGAATAACACATTTGGCCAGCAGAATTTTTCACACATTGAATTACAGTTCTAGGGGATTCGGACCGGGCCAGAAAGGCCAAGTAACTGCCATTCATCTCTGCCCGAAAATACTGCTCATTTCCTGCAAAAAGGAGTCTACGCCTGGACTTCTCAAATAAACAATCCGACCACTTGCTCTGCGCGCTCCTCCACAACAGCTCATCAGATCGCAAATGGGTAATAAGATATTGAGATTCCAGCTGCCGGCACAGAGACTCTAACCGCACCTCCTCCCTCTTACTAAACGCTTTAACTTCAGAGATCCGTTTAATAAAGGAGCCTCGCAGAAACGCTTTAAAAGCATCATGTTTCAGCGGCAGATCACTGTATAGTAAATTGTCTACCTGGAACCCTTCCCAAGCGGCAATCAGATCCGCACCCTCCCCCAGTAAAGTTAGCCAAAAGGGATTAAGTTTCCACATTTTCGCACCCCGCTCCCAACCAACATTGACTGTAACTGAAACAGGAGAGTGAACACATCAGGGGACAAATTAGGAGAAACTAAAACCAAGTTGATACGAGAGAAAGCATGATGGGTAGCGGAATGACAGGAGAATTGATTAGCTGTAGGATTACGACATCTCCATACATCCACCAGCCCCAGCTCCCCCACCAGTCTCGCGAACGGAGTAGGGGACGCCAAGGGAGGGGGTGAAGTAACTGATTCCCTCCATCTGTCCAAGACACTATCCATAACATTGTTAAAATCCCCTAAACATATTACAGGGGTAGCAGGGGACCGGGCCAGAAAACGGGCAGCGTGACGGATAGAGATGAGCGGGTTCGGTTCCTCGTAAACCGAACCCGCCCGAACTTCAGGTTTTTTTACACGGGTCCGAGCGACTCGGATCTTCCCGCCTTGCTCGGTTAACCCGAGCGCGTCCGAACGTCATCATCCCGCTGTCGGATTCTCGCGAGGCTCGGATTCTATCGCGAGACTCGGATTCTATATAAGGAGCCGCGCGTCGCCGCCATTTTCACACGTGCATTGAGATTGATAGGGAGAGGACGTGGCTGGCGTCCTCTCCGTTTATAGAGAGTGAGACTAGAGTAGAGAGAGACACAGTATTATTTTACTTTAGTAATTTTGGGGAGCATTAGGAGGAGTACTACTACTTGCTGAAGTGATAGTGTGACTGTATATCTGACTTGTGGGGGAGACAGTGGGGAGCAGTTAGAGTCTGAGAGCAGGAGTACATATTTTAACGTACAGTGCACACTTTTGCTGGCACTCTGCTGCCAGAGTGCCACACTGCCATTGTGACCACACTGACCACCAGTATATATTGTGATTGTCTGCTTAGGAGTACTACTTGCAAGTTGCAGATAGTGTGACCAGTGACCTGACCACCAGTTTAATTAATCACCACCAGTTTAATATATATATATATATATATATATATATATATATATAATTGTATATAATATATATATAATTGTATATGTATACCGCACCTACCCGTGTTTTTTTTTTTTTCTTTCTTCTTGATACATACTACTATAGTAGCTTACTGTAGCAGTCTGCGGTGCTGCTGAGCTGACAGTGTCCAGCAGGTCCGTCATCAGTCATTACATAATAAATATATATACCTGTCCGGCTGCAGTACTAGTGATATTATATATATATATATATATATTAATTTCATCTCATTATCATCCAGTCTATATTAGCAGCAGACACAGTACGGTAGTCCACGGCTGTAGCTACCTCTGTGTCGGCAGTCGCTGGTCCATCCATAATTGTATACCACCTACCCGTGGTTTTTTTTTTCTCTTTCTTCTTGATACATACTACTATAGTAGCTTACTGTAGCAGTCTGCGGTGCTGCTGAGCTGACAGTGTCCAGCAGGTCCGTCATCAGTCATTACATAATAAATATATATACCTGTCCGGCTGCAGTACTAGTGATATTATATATATATATATATATATATATATATATTAATTTCATCTCATTATCATCCAGTCTATATTAGCAGCAGACACAGTACGGTAGTCCACGGCTGTAGCTACCTCTGTGTCGGCAGTCGCTGGTCCATCCATAATTGTATACCACCTACCCGTGGTTTTTTTTTTTCTCTTTCTTCTTGATACATACTACTATAGTAGCTTACTGTAGCAGTCTGCGGTGCTGCTGAGCTGACAGTGTCCAGCAGGTCCGTCATCAGTCATTACATAATAAATATGTATACCTGTCCGGCTGCAGTACTAGTGATATTATATATATATATATATATATAAATTTCATCTCATTATCATCCAGTCTATATTAGCAGCAGACACAGTACGGTAGTCCACGGCTGTAGCTACCTCTGTGTCGGCAGTCGCTGGTCCATCCATAATTGTATACCACCTACCCGTGGTTTTTTTTTTCCTCTTTCTTCTTGATACATACTACTATAGTAGCTTACTGTAGCAGTCTGCGGTGCTGCTGAGCTGACAGTGTCCAGCAGGTCCGTCATCAGTCATTACATAATAAATATATATACCTGTCCGGCTGCAGTACTAGTGATATTATATATATATATATATATTAATTTCATCTCATTATCATCCAGTCTATATTAGCAGCAGACACAGTACGGTAGTCCATGGCTGTAGCTACCTCTGTGTCGGCAGTCGCTGGTCCATCCATAATTGTATAATACCTACCCGTGTTTTTTTTTTTCTCTTTCTTCTTGATACATACTACTATAGTAGCTTACTGTAGCAGTCTGCGGTGCTGCTGAGCTGACAGTGTCCAGCAGGTCCGTCATCAGTCATTACATAATAAATATATATACCTGTCCGGCTGCAGTACTAGTGATATTATATATATATATTAATTTCATCTCATTATCATCCAGTCTATATTAGCAGCAGACACAGTACGGTAGTCCACGGCTGTAGCTACCTCTGTGTCGGCAGTCGCTGGTCCATCCATAATTGTATACCACCTACCCGTGGTTTTTTTTTTCTCTTTCTTCTTGATACATACTACTATAGTAGCTTACTGTAGCAGTCTGCGGTGCTGCTGAGCTGACAGTGTCCAGCAGGTCCGTCATCAGTCATTACATAATAAATATATATACCTGTCCGGCTGCAGTACTAGTGATATTATATATATATATATATATATATATATATATATTAATTTCATCTCATTATCATCCAGTCTATATTAGCAGCAGACACAGTACGGTAGTCCACGGCTGTAGCTACCTCTGTGTCGGCAGTCGCTGGTCCATCCATAAGTATACTAGTATCCATCCATCTCCATTGTTTACCTGAGGTGCCTTTTAGTTGTGCCTATTAAAATATGGAGAACAAAAATGTTGAGGTTCCAAAATTAGGGAAAGATCAAGATCCACTTCCACCTCGTGCTGAAGCTGCTGCCACTAGTCATGGCCGAGACGATGAAATGCCAGCAACGTCGTCTGCCAAGGCCGATGCCCAATGTCATAGTACAGAGCATGTAAAATCCAAAACACCAAATATCAGTAAAAAAAGGACTCCAAAATCTAAAATAAAATTGTCGGAGGAGAAGCGTAAACTTGCCAATATGCCATTTACCACACGGAGTGGCAAGGAACGGCTGAGGCCCTGGCCTATGTTCATGGCTAGTGGTTCAGCTTCACATGAGGATGGAAGCACTCAGCCTCTCGCTAGAAAAATGAAAAGACTCAAGCTGGCAAAAGCACCGCAAAGAACTGTGCGTTCTTCCAAATCCCAAATCCACAAGGAGAGTCCAATTGTGTCGGTTGCGATGCCTGACCTTCCCAACACTGGACGTGAAGAGCATGCGCCTTCCACCATTTGCACGCCCTCTGCAAGTGCTGGAAGGAGCACCCGCAGTCCAGTTCCTGATAGTCAGATTGAAGATGTCAGTGTTGAAGTACACCAGGATGAGGAGGATATGGGTGTTGCTGGCGCTGGGGAGGAAATTGACAAGGAGGATTCTGATGGTGAGGTGGTTTTTTTAAGTCAGGCACCCGGGGAGACACCTGTTGTCCGTGGGAGGAATAGGGCCGTTGACATGCCTGGTGAAAATACCAAAAAAATCAGCTCTTCGGTGTGGAAGTATTTCACCAGAAATGCGGACAACATTTGTCAAGCCGTGTGTTGCCTTTGTCAAGCTGTAATAAGTAGGGGTAAGGACGTTAACCACCTCGGAACATCCTCCCTTATACGTCACCTGCAGTGCATTCATAATAAGTCAGTGACAAGTTCAAAAACTTTGGGCGACAGCGGAAGCAGTCCACTGACCAGTAAATCCCTTCCTCTTGTAACCAAGCTCACGCAAACCACCCCACCAACTCCCTCAGTGTCAATTTCCTCCTTCCCCTGGAATGCCAATAGTCCTGCAGGCCATGTCACTGGCAATTCTGACGAGTCCTCTCCTGCCTGGAATTCCTCCGATGCATCCTTGCGTGTAACGCCTACTGCTGCTGGCGCTGCTGTTATTGCTGCTGGGAGTCGATGGTCATCCCAGAGGGGAAGTCGTAAGCCCACTTTTACTACTTCCACCAAGCAATTGACTGTCCAACAGTCCTTTGCGAGGAAGATGAAATATCACAGCAGTCATCCTGTTGCAAAGCGGATAACTGAGGCCTTGACAACTATGTTGGTGTTAGACGTGCGTCCGGTATCCGCCGTTAGTTCACAGGGAACTAGACAATTTCTTGAGGTAGTGTGCCCCCGTTACCAAATACCATCTAGGTTCCACTTCTCTAGGCAGGCGATACCGAGAATGTACACGGACGTCAGAAAAAGACTCACCAGTGTCCTAAAAAATGCAGTTGTACCCAATGTCCACTTAACCACGGACATGTGGACAAGTGGAGCAGGGCAGGGTCAGGACTATATGACTGTGACAGCCCACTGGGTAGATGTATGGACTCCCGCCGCAAGAACAGCAGCGGCGGCACCAGTAGCAGCATCTCGCAAACGCCAACTCTTTCCTAGGCAGGCTACGCTTTGTATCACCGGTTTCCAGAATACGCACACAGCTGAAAACCTCTTACGGCAACTGAGGAAGATCATTGCGGAATGGCTTACCCCAATTGGACTCTCCTGTGGATTTGTGGCATCGGACAACGCCAGCAATATTGTGTGTGCATTAAATATGGGCAAATTCCAGCACGTCCCATGTTTTGCACATACCTTGAATTTGGTGGTGCAGAATTTTTTAAAAAACGACAGGGGCGTGCAAGAGATGCTGTCGGTGGCCAGAAGAATTGCGGGACACTTTCGGCGTACAGGCACCACGTACAGAAGACTGGAGCACCACCAAAAACGCCTGAACCTGCCCTGCCATCATCTGAAGCAAGAAGTGGTAACGAGGTGGAATTCAACCCTATATATGCTTCAGAGGTTGGAGGAGCAGCAAAAGGCCATTCAAGCCTATACAATTGAGCACGATATAGGAGGTGGAATGTACCTGTCTCAAGCGCAGTGGAGAATGATTTCAACGTTGTGCAAGGTTCTGCAACCTTTTGAACTTGCCACACGTGAAGTCAGTTCAGACACTGCCAGCCTGAGTCAGGTCATTCCCCTCATCAGGCTTTTGCAGGAGAAGCTTTAGGCATTGAAGGAGGAGCTAAAAGGGAGCGATTCCGCTAGGCATGTGGGACTTGTGGATGGAGCCCTTAATTCGCTTAACAAGGATTCACGGGTGGTCAATCTGTTGAAATCAGAGCACTACATTTTGGCCACCGTGCTCGATCCTAGATTTAAAACCTACCTTGGATCTCTCTTTCCGGCAGACACAAGTCTGCTGGGGTTCAAAGACCTGCTGGTGACAAAATTGTCAAGTCAAGCGGAACGCGACCTGTCAACATCTCCTCCTTCACATTCTCCCGCAACTGGGGGTGCGAGGAAAAGGCTCAGAATTCCGAGCCCACCCGCTGGCGGTGATGCAGGGCAGTCTGGAGCGACTGCTGATGCTGACATCTGGTCCGGACTGAAGGACCTGACAACGATTACGGACATGTCGTCTACTGTCACTGCATATGATTCTCTCCCAATTGAAAGAATGGTGGAGGATTATATGAGTGACCGCATCCAAGTAGGCACGTCAGACAGTCCGTACTTATACTGGCAGGAAAAAGAGGCAATTTGGAGGCCCTTGCACAAACTGGCTTTATTCTACCTAAGTTGCCCTCCCACAAGTG
Organism: Pseudophryne corroboree; assembly: GCF_028390025.1. Lineage (NCBI taxonomy): Eukaryota > Metazoa > Chordata > Amphibia > Anura > Myobatrachidae > Pseudophryne > Pseudophryne corroboree. The sequence continues at coordinate 718,038,193 of NC_086448.1, forward strand.
TGTACTCCGAAAGAGTGTTTAGTGCCGCCGCTCACCTTGTCAGCAATCGGCGTACGAGGTTACTTCCAGAAAATGTGGAGAAGATGATGTTCATTAAAATGAATTATAATCAATTCCTCCGTGGAGACATTGACCAGCAGCAATTGCCTCCACAAAGTAGTACACAGGGAGCTGAGATGGTGGATTGCAGTGGGGACGAATTGATAATCTGTGAGGAGCGGGATGTACACGGTGATATATCGGAGGATGATGATGAGGTGGACATCTTGCCTCTGTAGAGCCAGTTTGTGCAAGGAGAGATTAATTGCTTCTTTTTCGGTGGGGGTCCAAACCAACCCGTCATTTCAGTCACAGTCGTGTGGCAGACCCTGTCACTGAAATGATGGGTTGGTTAAAGTGTGCATGTCCTGTTTATACAACATAAGGGTGGGTGGGAGGGCCCAAGGACAATTCCATCTTGCACCTCTTTTTTCTTTCATTTTTCTTTGCGTCATGTGCTGTTTGGGGAGTGTTTTTTGGAAGGGCCATCCTGCGTGACACTGCAGTGCCACTCCTAGATGGGCCAGGTGTTTGTGTCGGCCACTAGGGTCGCTTATCTTACTCACACAGCTACCTCATTGCGCCTCTTTTTTTCTTCTTTGCGTCATGTGCTGTTTGGGGAGTGTTTTTTGGAAGGGCCATCCTGCGTGACACTGCAGTGCCACTCCTAGATGGGCCAGGTGTTTGTGTCGGCCACTAGGGTCGCTTAGCTTAGTCATCCAGCGACCTCGGTGCAAATTTTAGGACTAAAAATAATATTGTGAGGTGTGAGGTGTTCAGAATAGACTGAAAATGAGTGGAAATTATGGTTTTTGAGGTTAATAATACTTTGGGATCAAAATGACCCCCAAATTCTATGATTTAAGCTGTTTTTTAGTGTTTTTTGAAAAAAACACCCGAATCCAAAACACACCCGAATCCGACAAAAAAAATTTGGTGAGGTTTTGCCAAAACGCGGTCGAACCCAAAACACGGCCGCGGAACCGAACCCAAAACCAAAACACAAAACCCGAAAAATTTCAAGTGCACATCTCTAGTGACGGAGAACCTCATTGTTATATGGCGGGGGGACATAGACGGACAAAATATGAAACAATCTGCTATTAATATGGGCTCGTAAGAAGACGTATCTGCCATATTGGTCAGTTTCACACTCATCCAAGTGAAATTGTACGGATCTTCTAATCAATACAGAAACGCCCCTGGCATTACCAGAGAAGGTGGAATGATACACGTGACTAACCCATGGTTTCTTAAGCGCCAACACCCTACCTCCATGCAAATGAGTTTCAGATAGACAAATTATGTCCGCCTGGTATTTTTTAACCTGAGTCGGGACTAGTGATCTTTTAATTTTTTCGTTCAGTCCCCGAACATTCCAGCTGAGCAGACGGAGCCCCTCAGAGACAGCAGACATAGAAATCATAGAGGAAAGGGGCGACAGGATAGAACAGAGAGACATACATCAAAACCTGGCAACGCAGCATAGCAAGGCTGAGCAAGCGGTAAATAGGGACAGGAGCAACCAGTCCACCTACGTCCCAGGAGACACAAGAAAACAGAGCAATATCATACATAAATAACGTATCACAGCAAAGTACGCACAGAACTAAAAAATTATGGCTTAGAAAAAAAAAAACTAACCCCCCCCACACCCACCCTTTATCACCTCGCGAACTTAAGGCATACCTGGATCCCATAACTCCCACTAAGTAACCAAACTAAGGGATAGGGGCCTAACCAAAAAAGCCCAAGGAAAAGCCCCTACACTATCTTCGGCAAGAGCTCTCCACATCGTGTAGAGAGAAATAGTACCCCAACCCTGAAAAAAAAAAAAAAAAAAACACATAGCTAGGCACATGCCCCATTACAAAACAACAGATAGCAATAGAGTAATGTGAGGCTGACCAGCACTGCTATATCAGAACGATGCACAGCTAACAGTAACATAAGTCTGCCCCGCTCCTCTACACCCCACACTGCACATATCCCCACATTACATTTAGACTAACAGGAATATGCATCTGATAGGTGGAAACAGCAGTAGAAGAAGAATTAAATCAACATCTGAGCAATAACATATCATCGAGGAGAACGAGGTTGTCGTTCCAGCCATGCCCCAGCATCCTGAGGAGATGTAAAAAAACGAGTGGTGTTGTTAAACACCACCCGCAACTTGGCTGGAAACATCATAGAATACTGTATATTGCGGTCCCGGAGCTGACGCTTGACCTGAAGAAATTGAGATCGGTTCTTTTGCACCTCCAGGGCAAAATCAGGAAATACGGATATATTATGTCCATCTAGTTGGATAGGGCCAGACGGAGCACAGCGTCACGGTCTTTAAAGTGCAGGAAACGTGCAATAAATGTTCTAGCCGGGGCCCCCGGCGGCAGCGGCCTAGGCGGGAGCCTGTGCGCCCGCTCCACCGCAAATTGAGAGGTAAATGCTTCCTTGCCAAAGAGATTAATAAGCCAACCTTCAAGAAATGACTCCGGGGAGGTGCCCTCCGCTTTCTCAGGGAGCCCAACAAACCGAACGTTGTTGCGCCGCAGTCTCCCTTCTATATCTGACATTTTAGCTTGCATAGATGCCATTTGGGTAGACACTCCAGGTCCGCCACTTTCAACTGTAAGGGTGGGGCAGCATCCTCCAGAGCCGATATTCGATGCTCAGTTTCACCCACACGTTCTCGTATTTTCTGCATGTCCTGCCGCAACAGAGAAACATCCATTTGTACCTGCCCAATCCGGTCCGTGACCCTCTGTTCGGACGCAGAGATCGCCACCAGTATTTGCTGGGTAGAATGCACCTGCTCATCAGGGTCGGAGGGGTCCACTTCGGCCGCTGGTGAGGATGGGCCGGCATCACCCCGCTTTGCCGAAGTAGATGTCTGCTGCGGTCTGGCAAATTTCTCCAATTTCGCAGCAGCGTTAGCCGCACTCTGTCCCCCCCTCACCATTGTATCACTGGACGGGAAGGCAGAACCTTAGGGATATTACAGCAAAAAAAAAGTTCCCCAACAATATAGGTTCAGCACAGGGGTCAGGGCTGCCCGGGCCGGGCAGAGATGGCACACCAAGATAACAAAACAAGTATGTGGGCACACTGCAAATAGTCAGGAAGCAGGTGTGTGTTGCATAAATTGCTGCGAAAGGAGAGCCGAGTCGTGGGCACAGAGGTTGCCCCTGCGGGGTAACAGGAAGCTAGTATAAGGCAGCAGGCTTCAGTGAAATATAGTCAATCCAAACTTAAAGGGCACTGTCCCTGTATAGCCCTGTAAATAAGTATTAAGCCCAGGAGGGAGAATGGTAACCGCAGCTACAGCACAGCACCACAGGGGGAGAAGGAGCAGCAGGGTTGAAAATGGCGGTTTTTCGCGGGCTTTTTCACCCGCGCCCGGTCTCCAGCGTTACCGCGGGGCTCAGGACATATACCCCACCGGACCCAGCAGATGGTAGGGCCTCCTCCTCTGCAGCCCCCCAGCCAGAGGACCAGCGCACCGACACCGCCGGACGCGCCGTCACGCGCCGCTCCTGGAGCTCCAGCGGCGGCCAGCAGAGAGGCAGGGAGCCGGGCGTCACGCTGGAGGGTCCGTAGCTGCAGAACCGCGCCGCTCACCGGAGTTATGAGAGCAGCAGCAGAGGCAGCACACATTCAGGGGCCAGCTGGTAGGGAGCAGGATCCACGGGCTGGGGCAAAACGGATGGGAATCCAGGATATTCGTGGAGAGCTAGGGCTGCACACAGCTACTCCATGCCGATCCAAGCCACGCCCCCCCTCGACCCCCATAATGTTAATACACCCCCACCCCAATAACAGTAATATAACCCCCATAATGTTAATAAACCCCCATCCTCTTAACATAACCCCCACAAATAACATTAATACAACCTCAGACTGCATTAATATACCCCCCTACACTTCCCCATATACCTACCTCGGTAGGAAGTAGGATGCTTGGTCTCAGCAGACTGCGGAGCTGGAGCTCATGGGGAGAAGAAGATAGTCACAGATAGGGTAGAAGATAGGGTAGAAGAGAGGAGAAGAAGGAAAGGGTGGAGACTAGGGATAAACAATGACATAGGGATAGAGGAGATAAAAGGGGCGGGGCTTCACATAGAATAAGGGGCGTGGTCTCAGCCGGGAGGGGAGTGAGTAGAGGCATCCTCACCGCAGCCCATTGGTGGCAGTGAGAGATGACCAGTTAGGCTGTGACTGGCTGCTGAACCCACTGATTGCTGGCCCCGATGACAGCAGCAATACAGCAGTAAAAGCTGCGTGCTCTTGTGGCCAAAGTGAAAAATTCCTATGGGTCCAGGGGGGCCCTTGAGATTTGGGGTGCCCAGGGTAACGTATCCCCTGGGCCCCCCTCCCCCTAATCCGGCTCTGGTAGTAGGGAGAGGTTGGGGCTGCTTTGGTGGTCTCGAGCAGAGGCGTATCTAGCACGGGGCGAGCGGGCGCCATGGCAGCCCCAACAGAGGGGGGCGCCACCGGCACCTGCACGGCCCACTCGCCCCATGCTTCAGGGATTCCGCCGGCGCTACCCGCGGCGCTTTCCCTGTCTCCCCGGCTGCTGTGCCTGTCACAATAGACAGGCAGCGGCAGCCAGGAGCCTCCCGGCCCCTACTCCCCCCTGCAAAGTGACTGTGTACGCGATCGCGACCGCGGAGGTGCGCGCATGCGCGTGCGCGACCTCGGGGGGGCGTGCGGCCCCTGAACAGCAGTGAGTGCAGGTGAGCGGGAAGGGGGTGCGGGACATTTTGTATGTGTGTGTGTGTTAAGTGTGTGTGTGTTAATTGTGTGTGTGTGTCGGACAGTGTGCGTGTGTGTTGTGTGTGGGACAGTGCGTGTGTGTTAATTGTGTGTGTGTGGGACAGTGTGAGTGTGTTAATTGTGTGTGTGGGACAGTTTGAGTGTGTGTAAATTGTGTGTGTGTGTGACAGTGTGCGTGTGTTAATTGTGTGTGTGTGGGACAGTGTGTGTGTGTTAATTGTGTGTGTGTGTGACAGTGTGAGTGTGTTAATTGTGTGTGTGGGACAGTGCGTGTTTGTTAATTGTGTGTGTGTGTGTGTGTGTGTGTGTGTGACAGTGTGAGTGTGTTAATTGTGTGTGTGGGACAGTTTTGAGTGCGTGTTAATTGTGTGTGTGTGGGACAGTGTGCGTGTGTGTTAATTGTGTATGTGTGGGACAGTGTGAGTGTGTTAATTGTGTGTGTGTGTGTGGGACAGTGTGAGTGTGTTAATTGTGTGTGTGTGTGGGACAGTTTGAGTGTGTGTTAATTGTGTGTGTGTGGGACAGTGTGCGTGTGTTAATTGTGTGTGTGTGGGACAGTGTGCGTGTGTATTAATTGTGTGTGTGTGGGACAGTGTGCGTGTGTGTTAATTGTGTGTGTGTGGGACAGTGTGCGTGTGTTAAGTGTGTGTGTGTGTGGGACAGTGTGAGTGTGTTAATTGTGTGTGTGTGGGACAGTGCGTGTTTGTTAATTGTGTGTGTGGGACAGTGTGCGTGTGTGTTATTTGTGTGTGTGGGACAGTGTGCGTGTGTTATTTGTGTGTGTGGGACAGTGTGCGTGCGTGTGTGTTAATTGTGTGTGGGACAGTGTGCGTGTGTTAATTGTGTGTGTGTGTTAATTGTCCCGGCGGTTATTGGCGTCTGTAGTGTGTGCCCCGTCCTCCTCCGCTGCCGCGAGCGGCGGTGTGCGGCTCTCCCCCTCCTCCGCCGGCTCCGTCCTCCCGTCGTGGCCCTGCAGTGTGTGCCGGTCTCCCCAGCTGCAGCAGCAGGTTAGTCTCCCCCCCCCCCCTCTCTCTCTCTCTCTCTCTCTCTCTCTCTCTCTCTCCTCCTGTGGATTGCAGTTTGTAAGTATCATTTTAATCTTTACAGGTACCCCTATTGAATTCTACTGGACAAGTGGACGTGACCGGCGTGGGATGTAGGTAAGTAATCTGTCTCTTATTTTTACCGGTACCCCTATTGGATTCTACTGGACAAGTGGACGTGACCGGCGTGGGATGTCGGTAAGTAATCTGTCTCTCATTTTTACAGGTACCCCTATTGGATTCTACTGGACAAGTGGACGTAACCGGCGTGGGATGTAGGTAAGTAATCTGTCTCTCATTTTTACAGATTCCCCTACTGGATTCTACTGGACAAGTGGACGTGACCAGCGTGGGATGTAGGTAAGTAATCTGTCTCTCATTTTTACAGGTACCCCTATTGGATTCTACTGGACAAGTGGACGTGACCGGCGTGGGATATAGGTAAGTAATCTGTCTCTCATTTTTACAGGTGCCCCTATTGAATTCTACTGGACAAGTGGACGTGACCGGCGTGGGATGTAGGTAAGTAATCTGTCTCTCATTTTTACAGATTCCCCTACTGGATTCTACTGGACAAGTGGACGTGACCAGCGTGGGATGTAGGTAAGTAATCTGTCTCTCATTTTTACAGGTACCCCTATTGGATTCTACTGGACAAGTGGACGTGATCGGCGTGGGATGTGGGTAAGTAATCTGTCTCTCATTTTTACAGGTACCCCTATTGAATTCTACTGGACAAGTGGACGTGACCAGCGTGGGATGTAGGTAAGTAATCTGTCTCTCATTTTTACAGGTACCCCTATTGGATTCTACTGGACAAGTGGACGTGATCGGCGTGGGATGTAGGTAAGTAATCTCTCTCTCATTTTCACAGGTACCCCTATTGGATTCTACTGGACAAGTGGACGTGACCGGCGTGGGATGTAGGTAAGTAATCTGTCTCTCATTTTTACAGATTCCCCTACTGGATTCTACTGGACAAGTGGACGTGACCGGCGTGGGATGTAGGTAAGTAATGTGTCTCTCATTTTTACAGCTACCCCTATTGGATTCTACTGGACAAGTGGGCGTGACCGGCGTGGGATATAGGTAAGTATGTGTGAGTGTGTCAGTGTGCTTTAATAAATTTTTACTGTCACGGTGTGTGAGTTGTGTTTTTATTTGGGTATTTTTTCTGTTGTAGAACTACAGGTACCGGCGGGCCCGTTATTTCCCTGCATGTTGGTACTTGAGGTTCTCCAAGTACCAGCAAGCGGGGGAGGCTTTCTGGACCTTGTAGTTCCACAACAAAAAACAATATTCTTTTTTTACTTACATGGTTATCAGCCTCCCATCCACAGCCCACGGATGGGGGGGACAGCCTCGGGCTTCACCCCTGGCCCTTGGGTGCCTGGAGGGGGGGTGACCCCTTGATTTAAGGGGTCCCCACTCCTCCAGGGAACCCCGGCCAGTGGTGACTAGTTGGGGGGGTAATGCCACGGCCGCAGGGACCTACATAAATGTGTCCCCCGGCTGTGGCATTATGTCCCTGGCTAGTGGAGCCCGGTGCTGGTTTTAAAAATACGGGGGGACCCCTACATCTTTTGTCCCCCGTATTTTTGGAACCAGGACCGGACTAAGAGCCCGATGCTGGTTGTCTAAATACGGGGAACCACTGTCCAATTTTTTCCCAGTATTTAAACAACCAGGACCGGCTCAAAGAGCCCGAGGCTGGTTATACTTAGGAGGGGGACCTCACGCAGTTTTTTTTTTACATTTTTAACCCATTCAGACCCTTCTCCATTAAGTTAATGGAAACCCTGGACAACAAAATTGCATTCATGTCCTCCTCCCACTCCCTTCCCAGTCCCAAACACTAATTATTAATTTTTTCTATAAAAATGTACAATATATCACAAGTATGATGAGCAGGCATGCAGCGGGCATTGGCGGCTTTGGACTGAGTTGCAAATTAGTGGCGGAGGGCTGGGTCAGTTGATGGTGGGCGAGTTTGTAAGCCATTGGTGGTGGCAGCGGGCATCGGCTCAGAGGCAGTGGCGGGCATTGGCTCGGTGGCGGTAGGGGTCATCGGCAGGATTCGGCGGACATTATGGCTGTAGTGCCTCACCGCACGCCACTGACCTCACCGCATGCCACTGGTGTGTGGGACAGTGTGCGTGTGTGGTAATTGTGTGTGTGTGGAACAGTGTCAGTGTGTGTAAATTTTTGCAGTCCAGTGTGTGTGTGGGGGAGAGGAAAGTATGAGAATGTGTGTGTGTAGTCTGAGTGGGTGTGTGTAGGATTTGGGGGTGGCAAGTCTGTGTGTTTGTAATCAGTGTGTGTGGGATCTACTAATGGCCATTTACCGAAGACAGATATATATTAAACCACGGGCACTGAGATGCCCTTCTCACTCACCATCCAGCTGGGTGGGCGAGCCGGGCGGGTGGAAAGCCAGCAGCAGGGGCAGCATGCCGGATATCAGCAGCCGAGGGTGGGGGCTGTAATGCACGTGCGGAGCCCAAAGCCGGAGATCAGCAGCATGCTGACCGGCAATAAGCAGCTTCTGCTTCCGCGTTCAACATGCTGCTGATCTCCGGCTTTGGGCTACGCAGGGTTCGGGGGATGGGTGTCCTCTGCCGGTGTACTGCAGCTCCGGGGGTGCGGGCTCCGGAGGCTTTCAGCACTGTTGAATATCCAGCTGCCTCAAGTATGTACAGCCCGCACCCTCTGCTGCTGATATCCGGCATGCTGCTGCTGGCTGTCCCCCCGCCCGGCTCGGCCACACAGCTATATGGTGAGAAGGGCATCTCAGTTCCTGAGGTTTAACACATATGCCTCAGAAAATGGCCTCTGCGGTAAACGATACTAATGCTTACCATGACAGTAACAGCGGGGAGGAAGGCGCACATCGGGATCCTGCAGCATGAAACAAGAACCCCTTCGGAGCGCAGCAGACCACACTGAAAAGGGTGCATACCCGGTGCGGTGCTCTGCAGCCCGGGTGGTGCCGAAGATGTGGAGTGTCGGAGGTGGCAGAAGCGCCGCAGCTTGGGGTGAGAAACCGCTGCAGCCCTTCCGCTGCTAAACTCTGCAATTAGTCTATTAAGGGGGTGGGCTCCCCTCATCATAGTGCCCCACAGGCCATGTTAATTCTGGGGGTAGGATCCCCTAACTCTATAATGGGAATTTTGGCTCATATCATGTGCTGTAACGTGAATTTTGGCTCATACCGTGTGCTATAATGTGAATTTCGGCTCATACTATGTGGGGTAATGTGAATTTTGGCTCATTCCGTGTGCTGTAATGTGAATTTCGGCTCATACCGTGTGCTATAATGTGAATTTTGGCTCATACCATGTGGAGTAATGTGAATTTTGGCTCATACCGTGTGCTATAATGGGAATTTCGGCTCATGCCGTGTGGGGCAATGTGAATTTCGGCTCATACTGTGTGCTATAATGTGAATTTCGGCTCATACCGTGTGCTATAATGTCAAAGGGGCACCAGTACTAGATAGTATAAGGGGTCCTACTACACTGAAGGACACGCCCCTTTTGAGTGACCACGCCCCTTTTGCTATCTGCACTCTTTCATTCCACCGTCAAAAATTCAACTTCGACCACTGCACCTACATACACATACATACACATACATACACACCCTGACATCTTTATATGCAGTGACACCGGTGGCGTCTGCACATACTTTCCTTTTGTATTTTTTTTTTATTATCATTTTATTAATTTATTATTTTTATTTAAAAAAAAAAAATTTTGGGGGGGGGCGCCATTATTGATCTTGCCCTGGGCTCCAAAAACCCTAGTTACGCCTCTGGTCTCGAGTCATCTGGTCTGGCACCTGAAATGGAGGGGGCAATGACGTAATGTGCCTAGGGGCAGCCTGACCCCTAAATTCGGCCCTGGATGTTACAAAAATCAAAGGTTCACTTTGCTAGCTATCCACTTGACAGTGGAAACTTAGAGCCTGGACAACCTGCAAATCTCACAGAGTTTCACTACAGCAGTTTACAGACAGACTTTATTATCGGCGCTGTGCTCCCAGTTATCAGTATCAACCTCCGCTTTGCCTCCCAGATGAGGGTATTTGGTGTAGCTTATAGGGGGATGTAGTTTAGTGATGTATGTAGTGTAGTAATGTATTGCAGTATATAGGGGCATGTAGTGAACTGATGTGGTGTAGCATATAAGGAGATGTAGTGTAGTGATGTAGTGTAGTACAGTATATAGGGGATGTAGTGCAGTCTATAGGGGCATGCAGTGTAGGGATGTAGTTCAGCGTGTAGGGGATGTAGTATAGCGATGTAGTGCAGTGGATAGGGGAATGTAGTGCAATGATGAAGTGTTATGATATAGTACAGTGATATAGTGCAATGTATGGGGACACATAGAGTAGCACATAGTTGAACACGCTGCTGGAGGTGCATGTGACGCATAGGGCATTTGAGGCACATAGGGGAATATTGTCCAATAGTATCCCCTAAATAAATAAATAAAACACACAGAACTCAGCACTCACCATAGTGAACTCACTCACCATAATACATGAATAATGGGGATTTGGTTACACTTACCATACTATCCCACTCATAAATTACACAGGTTCTGTGGCTGGCTGACTTCAGGCCTGCATTTAACCTGCTTTCAATCAGCCACAGAACCTGTGTAATTCATACGTGTCCCGGTTTTACTTATTACTTATCTACTATCCAGTTAAATGTTTATTCATTAGAAATATAAAATATTATAATGAAACAGCCTGTATCTGTTTTATGTGTAAGAAATATATATATAGCGCTACAAAGATATATACAGGTATCTAATACAGGTGCTACTATGGTGGTTTTCCTAAGCAGCTGTAAAAAGGAAATCATCAGTCTCCATAAATTCATAATACACATTTAATAGTCATTAAAAAGACATATAATTATACTGAAGAACAATAAAAATTATGCATACTGTAAAATACAAATCTAAATAGACCTTGTCCTTCCCAATGGTCTATTTGCATGGGCTCAGTCACTGGGCTTGTACAAATGGATCCCAGGCCTAAGAATGGGAATAAATTCAACTAGTAGAAAATCTATTTTTTGGGGGAGTGCTTGTCCAGGCTTGTGATAGATAGTTACCGATACTGCTAGAGTTCCCAAATGTCCGTGAATGGCTAGGTGAAGTCTCAGGAGTTAGATTGCAGGGCCCACTGACCAGAGAAAGTTCACATGATGTGTTTCACTGTCTTATGGCAGATTTTATTTCCCCTCCATTTTTTATGTGATTTCAGGTGTAACACACATGCTGTAGGTGTGGTAGTGGGGACAGTTATAAGACCCAAGGTAACATGATACTGTACAAAAGGACAGCAGTATGTAGGCTAACAAACAGTTCGGTATTAAGTTCAGCTTGTCAGACAGGTATAGAGATGATGTGAAAATATATTTATCTTTTAAGTCATGGCCTTCTCTATCACCAGATCAAAATGCAATAAAGCAGTTATTCTCAACCTCAACCCTCAAATATCCCCTGCTGGAAATGAGTGTGTGCAGGTGTTGATATTGCAGAGTTATATAGGCACACACCAGTGGATGACTCATTCTTTGAACAGTCCAGATATTTACTCAGTGGTGTCGGCTTACAGCAGGTTCAGCCAAACTCACTGTTACATTTACTATGGTGTTGGAGCGGAGCTTGAGCGCAGTGAGGTTTTATACAGCAAACCAGCCGGTGAGTGTATGCTGCAAATGGGTAGAGGAGCAGGGATGCAGAACCAGCTTTATACGCAGGTATTAATAAGCTATCTCATATAAGCTAAGCAGGAGAGTTCTGTGTCACATCATTTCACTTTACACAGTCTCAAAATGGCTCCCGCTCATGCTCAGTAGAGATCTCAGTGGCCATCTTGGAATAGGGCATGAAGCCTCCTTATTGAACAGGATGACTGCAGTCTGTGCAGTAGCGTACTCCTCTTTTATCATCTCTTACCCAGCAAAAAAGCTTAACTCATCTGTCCATGATTATAGAAACCCACATAACATGATCTGTTGGTTGTACTAAACCAGAATGGAGAACTGCTACAACAAAGCATTGATGAGGTATTCTGGAGTAACACTTGGCTAAACTGAATGACTTTCTTGAGAACAATGGGCCTAAGTGAGATGAGGTTGGGGGTGCTATCGCTGCTGTTGGCTTGGAAATAGCAGCTATGCACTAGTATGGTAATGGAGCAGGAGCCATCTCATATAAGTAAACACCTCCTGCTTGCATTAGTAATTCATGCAGTGTCCTAGAACGCAGCATCAAATCACCTGCCGCACCATGGCCTGGCTATGTGACTCACCTATAAAATGTGCTAAAGTAAATCAGGTCCGGTGTCGGTCAGTAGACCTACGCCAGAATCCCAACAGGCAAAATCCCACCGGCGAGCTCAGGGAGTCCCCTCACAGGCTCACTGCGCTCGCCAAGCTATGGACTTGGTCCCCCTTGGGTGGTGGCGTGGACCACAACCTGAGTGGGATCTAGGAGCTTTGGTCGGGTGTACGACCGGCGGCATTTCACTGGTTGTCGGGATTCCGGCGTCGGTCTCCTGACTACAGGGGTCCCAACAGCCTGTAAATTAACTGCATCCCACTAAATCTTTGTGTTGTAACACTGAAAACCATATAACAGTCAGCTAAAGTAAAAAGTACCTAAATGTGAGGATCACCTGGTACAACCAACAAAATGGAAATGTTCTGTAGTTGGATTACAAGAGTGGCCAGCACAGGACACACTATTCCTGAACTGTAAATAAAGGCTTACAATTGTTGACTTTGAACATTTTATTTTCATAAATAGTAATTTTCGTGACTCAGTTGCTGTATTCAGTAGACAGCTCCATATGACTTTCACTTGAAATCCAATTTAGAAATTGATAAATGACCACATTGGGCACACGTGAGTGAGTTGGTGTATTACACAAAGTAAATGATCTTGTAATTGCTAATGCTAATCTTTGGTGACACTGTGTAAGGCACGGCATCCAAGACCTATAAACAGAACATTTTGTACAGTTGCTGGATTATTCTGTGAAGCAGCAATAACATAAATCATTGTGATGTGTTTTCTAAACTTGTACGGATTCCCATTTAAAAAATCAATTTATCTTTAAATAGCCCTATTAGCCATATACCTAACAGAACACTACTTCCTACAATGGTAAATGAAAAGCATACTGTATCTGTGGGCACCACACAGCAATAATAACAAGTGACTGTTTTGATCTTCCATAGCTTAACAAGAAGTCTGGACTGTTCAAATTATAATTGCAGCAGGTAAATGTCAGTTATTGCCAGTAGATGGCGATGTAGAAATGTTCCGTCACAGGGTACAGTATCTGTCACCTACACGCACTGGATGCAGCCAATTTGCAGGGTGAACCAATACTCATGGGGAGGCTTCAGTGTAAATTGATGGCATTCTATTTTATTAAGAAGCTATTTTGTAGACTAGACCTAGTTACATAGAAACATAGAATTTCACTGCAGATAAGAAGCAATTGGCCCATCTTGTCTGCCCATCTACATGCAAACATGTACAGGGCCGGCAACAGAAATCACGGGGCCCGGTACACCCATTATTTTAGGGCCCCCCTTCCCCGGGTCCTTGGCAGGTGCAGGCCATTCGGCTTGAGAGTCTGCCTTACCTAGATGTGGTTTCTCTGCGATGGGGAACCTCTTAAAAAATTTTCCTCCTTGGGCAGATGGTGACTTCACTCAGTATTCTCTATTCACGTACGAGATCACATGGTTCGGAGGAGACATTTATTTTCAAAGGAATATAATCAATGTCATCGTCATGCAGCCAAGTTTCTGCCAGATAATACAGTGCAGTCAGTCCCCACTGTGTCCCTGCAACCAGCTCCACAGTGCCTCTGCAGCCAGCTTCCATCGTGCCTCTGCAGCCAGCTTCCATCGTGCCCCTGCAGCCAGCACCCAGTGTCTTGACAGCCAGCACCCAGTGTCCCTCCATCCTCTACAATGTCCCTAAAGCCAGCTCCCAGTGTCCCTCCATCCCCTACACGGTCTCGGCAGCCAGCTCCCAGTGTCTCTCCAGCAGTGTCCAGGCAGCCAGCCCACAGTGTTCCTTCATGCACCCACACTTACCCTCTTGTATTCAGGGTGCCCACTTCGGCTCCTCTGCAGTGCTTCAACTGTGAGGCATGGTGCATTGCAGCACTGCGTGACGTCATGACATCATGTGCCGTGATAAAAAACAACTTTATTGCACTTGCCGCTGCCTTTGCAATACAGCCGATGTAACTTTGGCTCTCTAGACGGACCCCCTAGTTTCCTGCGCTGCGGATTATACTGCAGCACATACAGCAGTCACAGATAGGTTTGTCAGTGGGCTCCGCTGAGGCTCCCAAGAACCATACCTTGTAAATGATTGCCCCTTTAAAAAAAATCCAACAATTCAATTGTTGCTCCGTTTGGGCGCAATGACTGCCAGCGCCGGCATTTCAGCTCACATTCGGTGGGGGTGGTGAACTGAAATGCACTAAAAGTGACCTGTTTGAGTGCTCAAACAGGAATTTTCGCTTGGTTGGGTTTAGCAGCGTAAAGACGGGAGATCGGGATCAATATAACAATTGAATATCCCTATAAGTCTAATATATCCACATGAGCAGCCATTCAGTATTGCCAACTTACTATACAGGTGAAACTCAGAAAATTAGAATATCGTACAAAAGTTCATTTATATCAGTAATTCAACTTAAAAGGTGAAACTAATATATTATATAGACTCATTGCATGCAAAGTGAGATATTTAAAGCCTTTATTTGTTTTAATTTTGATGATTGTGGCTTACAGCTCAAGAAAACCCCAAATCCAAAATTTCAGAAAATTAGAATATTACATAAAATCAATAAAAAAAGGATTTTAAATACAGAAATGTCGGCCCCCTGAAAAGTATAATCATGCATATGTACTCAGTACTTGGTTTGGGACCCTTCTGCATGAATTACTGCCTCAATGCGGCGTGGCATGTAGTCTATCAGCCTGTGGCACTGCTGAGGTGTTATGGAAGACCAGGATGCTTCACTAGCGGCCTTCAGCTCTTCTGCATTGTTCGGTCTCATGTCTCTCATCTTTCTTTTGGCAATACCCCATAGATTCTCTATGGGGTTCAGGTCAGGCGAGTTTGCTGGCCAATCCAGCACAGTGGCCCTCATTCCGAGTTGTTCGCTCGTTGCCGATTTTCTCTATATTGCGATTAGTCGCTTACTGCGCATGCGCAATGTTCGCAGAGCGCATGCGCTTAGTTATTTTACTCAACAGTTAGGTATTTTACTCACAGCATTACGAGGATTTTTCTTCGTTCTGGTGATCGGAGTGTGATTGACAGGAAGTGGGTGTTTCTGGGCGGAAACTGGCCGTTTTATGGGTGTGTGTGAAAAAACGCTGCCGTTTCTGGGAAAAACGCGGGAGTGGCTGGAGAAACGGGGGAGTGCCTGGGCGAACGCTGGGTGTGTTTGTGACGTCAAACCAGGAACGAAACTGACTGAACTGATCGCAGTGGCAGAGTAAGTCTCGAGCTACTCAGAAACTGCTAAGAAATTTCTGGGGGTAATTCCAAGTTGATCGCAGCAGGATTTTTGATAGCAATTGGGCAAAACCATGTGCACTGCAGGGGAGGCAGATATAACATGTGTAGAGAGAGTTAGATTTGGGTTGGTTATTTTGTTTCTGTGCAGGGTAAATACTGGCTGCTTTATTTTTACACTGCAAATTAGATTGCAGATTGAACACACCCCACCCAAATCTAACTCTCTCTGCACATGTTATATCTGCCTCCCCTGCAGTGCACATGGTTTTGCCCAATTGCTAACAAAAATCCTGCTGCGATCAACTTGGAATTACCCCCTCTATTCGCAATTTTGCTAATCTTTCGTTCACAATTCTGCTAAGCTAAGATACACTCCCAGAGGGCGGCTGCTTAGCGTGTGCAATGCTGCTAAAAGCAGCTAGCGAGCGAACAACTCAGAATGAGGGCCAGTAATCCCACAGTCATTGAACCAGGTACTTTTGGCAGTGTGAGCTGGTGCCAAGTCCTGTTGGAAAATGAAGTCAGCATCTCCATAAAGCTTGTCTGCTGAAGGAAGCATGAAGTGCTCTAAAATGTCCTGGTAGACGGCTGCGTTGACTCTGGACATAATAAAGCACAGTGGACCAACACCAGCAGATAAATGGCTACCCAAATCAATACAGACTGTGGAAACTTCACACTGGACTTCAAGCATCTTGGATTGTGTGCCTCTCCATTCTTCCTCCATACTCTGGGACCTTGGTTTCCAAATGAAATGCAAAATTTGCTCTCAGAAAAGAGGACTTTGGACCACTGAGCAACAGACTAGTTATTTTTTTCTGTAGCCCAGGTAAGACGCTTCTGACGTTGTTTGTTGTTCAGGAGCAGCTTGACAAGAGGAATACAATATTTGAAGCCCATGTCCAGGATCCATTTGTGTGTGATGGCTCTTGAAGCACTAACTCCAGCCTGGAATTACTGTGCTGGATTGGCCAGCAAACTCACCTGACCTGAACCCCATAGAGAATCTATGGGGCATTGCCAAGAGAAAGATGAGAGACATGAGACTGAAAAATGCAGAAGAGCTGAAGGCCGCTATTATAGCATCCTGGTCTTCCATAACACCTCAGCAGTGCCACAGGCTGATAGAATCCATGCCACGCCGCATTGAGGCAGTAATTCATGAAAAAGGGGCCCAAACCAAGTACTGAGTACATATGCATGATTATACTTTTCAGAGGGCCGACATTTCTGTATTTAAAATCCTTTTTTTATTGATTTTATGTAATATTCTAATTTTCTGAGATTTTGGATTTGGGGTTTTCTTAAGTTGTAGGCCACAATCATCAAAATTATAACAAATAAAGGCTTGAAATATCTCACTTTGCATGTAATGAGTCTATATAATATATTAGTTTCACCTTTTAAGTTGAATTACTGAAATAGATTAACTTTTGCATGATATTATAATTTTCTGAGTTTCACCTGTAATTGATAAATAATTTTAGTCTAGAAAAAAAACGAATTTCTCACTAATGTGGCCATAAAATATATACATTATAAAATATTGTCCCTAAAAGATAATTACAGTAGTAAGGCTTTCCCACCTTACACAATGATTGCCCACATAATAAATGTATGGTTTGAGCTATCTCGTCTGTCACAGCTACCTCATTTTGTCCTAGTGGTTTTTCTAGCAGTTTTTCAGCAATTTGCAAAGCCGTCACTTCATAAATATTATACTGTAGTTTCTACTCTATACATGTAAAAAATTTGGACAGCTGGGGATCTAAAATATGATGGTACAGGTTGAGTATCCCATATCCAAATATTCCAAAATACGGAATATTCAGAAATACTGAATTTTTCCAGTGAGCGTGAGATAGTGAAACATTTGTTTTCTGATGGCTCAATGTACACAAACTTTGTTTAATACACAAAGTTATTAAAAATATTGTATTAAATGACCTACAGGCTGTGTGTATAAGGTGTCTATGAAACATAAATGAATTGTGTGAATGTACACAGACTTTGTTTAATGCACAAAGTTATTAAAAAATATTGGCTAAAATGACCTTCAGGCTGTATGTATAAGGTGTATATAAACATAAATGCCTTCTGTGCTTAGATTTAGGTCCCACAGCCATGATATCTCATTATGGTACGCATTTATTCCAAAATACGGAAAAATCCGATATCCAAAATACCTCCGGTCCCAAGCATTTTGGATAAGGGATACTCGACCTGTATGTGGTGGATTTGCCTTTGGAAAGAAAAAGACCAATAAATAAACCAGCATACAGTATTTCACACTGCACACTTTACTAAAATTCTGCGTTTGGGTCTTTATTATGTGTACCACTTTTGTATGCTTAAAATGTTTTATATACCGCACCAACATATCACTTGTCATTCTCCCCCTGCCCCGCTTCCCTTCAGTGCAGTGGCGGAACTAGCAAGCGGTTGGCCCAGGTACGACAAAATGCTTTGGGCCCCCCTCATCCCATCCAAGTCCACCCCATCACCCCTGGAGAGGATCTGGTGAGGGGGACCTGCTCAGGGCCAGGGAAATTGATACCTAGCAACAGTGCCGTAACTAGACATTTTTGCACCAACGGCATTGGAGCCCCCGTCATATGTAAAACAGGGGCAGTGTGCGCCGTGGGCGCGCGCAAAAAATATAGGGGTGTGGCTTTATGGGGAAGGAGTGTGGCCACAAAATAATACCAATTCATATAACGGTGCACAGTAGTCTCCATTATTCAAATTACGCCGCACAGTAGCACCACTACACCAGGTAGAGCCCCTTTTACACATTATGGCGGACGGATTCCCCTTTTTACACATTACAGCAGACAGCGTCCTCTTTTTACACATTATGGCAGACAGCGTCCCCTTTTTACACGTTATGGCAGACAGCGTGCCCTTTTTACACATAATGGTAGACAGTGTCCCCTTTTTACACATTACGGCAGACAGCGTCCCCTTTTTACACATAACGGCAGACAGCGTCCCCTTTTTACATATTACAGCAGACAGTCCCCCTTTTTACACATTACGGCAGCATTTGCGTTTCTATAATGGGAGCAGTGTGTGCGGTGCACACGGGCCCCTGGGTCCAGGGGGGCCCACATTGCACACACTGCACCCATACATTATACTTACCCCTCCGGAGTCCCGCGACGGTGTCACTGCTGTGCGGGCACAAATCACTCGGAAAATGGCCGCCGCGGCCATTTCTGAGTGATTTGTGCATGCGCACTGAAGGTGTCCCCGGGAACAAGGCACGGCCGCCATGTTTCCAGAGACCTGCGCATGCGCAGTAGACTCTGGCAGTATGCCAGAGTCTACTGCTGCCGGAGAGGAGAGGGCCTGTGATGGAGGTTGCACACGGGTCCCCTCCTCTCTTAAAGCACCCCTGTACGGTAGACAGCGTCCCCTTTTTTACACATTACGGCAGACAGCGTACCCTTTTTTACACATTATGGCAGACAGCGTCCCCTTTTTACACATTAAGGCAGACAGAATAAATAGATAGATAGATAGATAGATAGATAGATAGACAGAAAGAAAGAAATTATACTTACTGTCTCCGCTGGTAGTCAGGCTCCTCGGGTCAGACAGTCACTGTCAGGCAGCCGCAGATCCCGGGCAGGGGAGAAGAAGGAGGAGGGAGGGGGAGGAGGGATCCGCGGCAGTGCAATGTAATTGGTGGAGGCGCTGCTGTAGCATGGCCCTCTCCTTTCACATAGACTGCCCGCCGCCGGTGTGATGAGGGAAGGCCTTCCCAGCATTGCACTGGTGGTAGTTCCGCCACTGCTTCAGTGCAAGACCATGCTCCTTTCTGGTAATATACAACCATTTTGGTCTGTAAATGTCCTGTAACTGTGAGGTAACATAATTCCCATTGACCTGCTGGGAAGTATGCTACTGAACCTCACATTTCCAAACTTCAAATAACACATATTCTAGCAATTGCGGCTCCAGAGGAGAGTTACAATTTCAAAAAGGGGAGCCACACCTACTGCCACTAACTGTCATCCCACTGGCAGTTGGTGGCAGTCACTGGCAGTTGGTGTGCCTCCTCTATTTGAATTTTGAACTGAGCTGCAGCCCCCACCTCTGGAGCCGCCCCTGTACTTTAGTATCCATTTCTGACAGACCTTACGCACTAAGGGGGACATGTACTAAGCAGTGATAAAATTGGAGAAGTGAGCTAGTGGAGAAGTTGCCCATGGCAACCAATCAGCTGCTCTGTATACTTTTATAATATGCAAAATATAAATGTTACGTCAATGCTGATTGGTTGCCATAGACAACTTCTCCACGGGCTCACTTCTTCACTTTTATCACTGCTTAGAACATCTCCCCCATAGTGTCATTGACTAAGTAGTAAAACACAGTCGCAGATTTCCCACTAGGCACAGAAAGCACATGCCTAGGGGCACTACTAGCTGGGGGTGGCAAAGCAGGCTGCCCACCCCTCCAGCAGCATATGAGCAGCTGGACCTTTTTTGAACTGGAGAGGAGAGGAAGGGTGTCGTGTGAGCAGGGAGCAGAGCTACATGGGACTGAGTAGGGCTGCTGTCATAGAGAGAGGAGGAGTTGCTGCAGATCCCCAAGCAGAGTGACAGAACTACTCTGCTGCTTGTGGGGTGTGTGTGTGCAGTGTGAGCAGTAGGGGGCAGTGTGTGTGGGGTGGAAGATGGGGCAGTGAGCTGTGATCGGAGCAATGTGAGCAGTAGGGGGTCAGTGAGGGGTGGAGGAGCAGTTATGTGGGTAGTGCGGTGCTATGGGTAGTGAGCTGGGGGCTGGGACCAATAAGGTGTGTGGAGGAAAGTGTGAGCTGTGGAGTACAGTGAGATATGGAGGGAACTGGAGAGAGCTATGAAAGAGGTAATGAGAAAGCCATGGGGAGATAATGGAGGGAAGTAACATTAAGAGGCATATCATTTTCTTTTCTTTTTTTTTTGGGGGGGGGGTGTCTGCCAATAATGTTGTGCCTAGGGGCAGCCTGAACCCTAAAGCCGCCTCTGGTGAAACAGACCATGTCTTCTCACCCCACCCTCCCTTTTCCCATAATACTTTCCTCCTTTACCAGCACAGGGATCTCCCCTTCTGGTCTGTCACCTCCCCTTCGAGGCAGTGAGTGTGGAAAAGGGACAGGTGGCAAATCTGGTGGCACGTGGTCCCGCTCCGAATGTGCACGTCCATCCTAGGACATGTCATACTCTATTATTTTCACATAAAGCATTAAAATGGAGTAACCCACTCCACCCAACAGACTTTTGATTTCATGATGCACCTACTGTAGATAGTTCAAAGCTTATTTCCGGCTAATGGTTTATTTGCACTCTTTATTGTATATCACCAAGCAAGCTAATAATATATATATATATATATATATATATATATATATATATATATTATATGGACTCTTATTAAAAATGTTGCATGAATTATGACAATAAGAGCAAGTTAGCTAAAACATATTAGCTATAAAAATAAGTAATATTAGTTTTTTTAATATGAACCATCTGCAAATGTAAAAAAAATTAATTACAAATTAGACACAAAAACATATTTTGTTTGTTAGCATTTTATTTATTCAGCTGTATGAAACTACATTTGCAGAATTGGTAGGTGCTTACACTATACTGATGGGTATAACCCCAGTGTACTGTATTTATTGTATTATTATGACATGACATAAATACATTGTAAATAAATATTTTGATGCATTTTTTTATGTTCTGCTCTAATCTTTAATGAAAGTGGCTGGTTTGTTTATTTTTTATACATAAACTATAGCAAATGTGCATAAAATTCACAATTTTACAGATAGAATATCAATAATGACAAATATACATGTAATATACAAATGTTTACTATAAGTCCCGTTGGATAACATCAATTTAAATTTATAAGTCAAAAGTGTCTAATCCTCATAAATATTTTGCAACATTTATATTTAAAACCACTCAGCTTTCATATAAATATATATCATGATTCATGACATATAAGTGTGAAATGTAATTTAAAGTAGTTTCAATTGAGTTTACACTAATAGGGATACTCACTTAATCAATTTATTTCCACACTAATAGGGATACTCACTTAATCAATTTATTTCCATATCACAGCCCTACAGTATTTCTAGAGAAGCTTAAAATTGAAATGTTAGACAGCTAGAGCTGTCAATGCTGACCGGTAGAGCTGCCAGTGCTGACCGGTAGAGCTGCCAGTGCTGACCGGTAGAGCTGCCAGTGCTGACCGGTAGAGCTGCCAATGCTGACCGGTAGAGCTGCCACTGCTTATTGCTTCTGTATTCTAGTTTAAAAAAAGGTATACTTATATCCTTTCACTGAGTTTTCATGTTCCATCTTCCAACTAGGGGTGTAGTATGCTATTCCGGCGCTTGGGATCCCGGCCCCAGCATACCGGGATCCCAGCATACAGGCAGTGGGGTGAGCGCAAAAGAGCCCCTTGCGGGCTCACTGCACTTGCCACACTGCGGGCACGGTGGCACGCATATTCTCCCTCCAGGGGTGTTGTGGACACCCCAAGAGGAAGAATAGTTGTCGGTATGCCGGCATATCAAATGCCTCCCCCATCTAGAATAGCTCATATTATACACAGGAGATGCTAATAAATCTGTATATAATATGTGTAAACAATACTGTAAAATAATTGTTGAGTTTTGATATAATGACTGCAGTGTTTTTTAGGTAAACTTGTATATAATAAGGAATAACAAACCCACTGCTACTTAAAATTATTATAGATATTAGAAGTCACCAATTAATTATTCATTCTCAGAAACCATGCCTGCATATAGTTATGGAACTCCAATGTGACGTCTAGTTTCCTTATAATTTACGGAATGGGATATATTTTGCCTTGTAAAATTTGCTGTCACAGCATGGCACATAACACATAACTATCAACTTATGTGGCTGTAGAAGAAGGGGAATCTGTTAAATGCCATAACAGTTTACAAGGAAGAACTTTGCAGAACATGCTGTAGTGGAAGTCGGTGTCTTTTGTTAGAATATGCTACTCTAGAAATTTAAAATAACACAAAAAAACCTGTAAAACTAAATAAAAAAACAGATAACTCCTTAAACTCGCACACCCAGACAGTGACGTACTAATGCCCCTCTGGTCCTGTAAATGACAATGTCGCTACGTAATGCATTTAGAAAACATCAGCTGTACTTAAATAAATTGGACCCATATGACTTGGTAGACCGCCATAACAGACGGTACCCTTAAAAGTGCTTAAAGCCTAAGACATTAACAAACTTAACAAATAATACTTCCTAAATCAAACTGATTTCAGAATTTAGTCTACATCTTGCTTTGGGGAACATTGCACAATTCGAGAATGTTGCATACATCTGATGGTCATGTGGTGATCAGATGTACTGTAATTCACACTTCTTGAAATATTGATATATACTCTCATTGCTACTACTGTATGTACACATGGCAAAAAAAATAACATCTTTTAAACCAAATTTTTTTTTATTTTTTTTTTATTTTTTTACTGAAATTGACCTTAACTTAAGAAAATGTAATTGGAATTGGAATATATTTTATATTTATTTATCTTGAATATTTGTTTGAATTTTTATTATTGGCTATGTTTTTTAATAAGAAATTTGTAATTAAGAGTAATTGGAAATATGTATGTCTAAAAATGTTTACTGTTAAAAAACAAATGCTACTAAAAATACCATATGTATTGTATGTTAATTTTAGATATTATAAGAAACATTTATATTGCACAATAGCACTAAAGTTTGGCTTGTTGAAATTCTGCCATTAACCTATATATTCCACGCTATGCTTCTAGTAAACCAATACTTTCATACAATTTTTCCTGCATAAAACACAAAATATTTATTTAAATATGTATCTGTATAAAGAAATCATTGCCTTTTTTTTCTTTAAGAAACATAAAAAAAATAGATAATGCCTCAAATATACAGCATGAGTAACAGAACGGGATTAATACAAAAATTAGACTCAGTATTTCCAGAATATACCTGCCTAAATTCACAGCTGTAAATTCCGGGCAATGTAGACAATGCCCAAACCCAGACTCTATACTCACAAACTATGCTTTGATCCACACAAGGCTAAGGGGGTCATTCCAAGTTGATCGTAGCTGTGCTAAATTTAGCACAGCTACGATCATCTTCCCTGACATGCGGAGGGACGCCCAGCACAGGGCTAGTCCGCCCCGCATGTCAGTCCCCCCCCCACCCGCACAAATGCAAAAGCATTGCACAGCGGCGATGCTTTTGTATTTGTGGAGTAACTCGCGGCCATCGCAGCTCCTGCTGCTGGCCGGGAGTTGATTGTCGCTGCCACTGGCCGCAGCGGCTGCGTGAGACATCACGCAGCCACTGCGGCCCGCCCCCCTTCCCCAACAATCCAGCCAAGCCTGCGTTGGCCGGACCGCGCCCCCTAAACGGCGGCTTAACGCCGCCGTGCAGCCCCCTCCCGCCCAGCAACCGCCTCTGTCTCAGAGGTGATCGCTAGGCAACGACAGCTGCCATGCACCGGCGCACACACGCAGTTCCGACCCGATCGCTGCGCTGTGACAAACTGCAGCAAGCGATCGGGTCGGAATGACCCCCTAAATCATTACAGATTAAGCTACACACTGGGCCTAATTCAGAGTCGATCGCAGCAGCAAATTTGTTAGCAGTTGGGCAAAACCATGTGCACTGCAGGGGGGGCAGATATAACATGTGCAGAGAGAGTTAGATTTGGGTGGGGTGTGTTCAAACTGAGATCTAAATTGCAGTGTAAAAATAAAGAATTCAGTATTTACCCTGCACAGATACAATATAACCCACCCAAATCTAACTCTCTCTGCACATGTCTTATCTGCCCCCAGCAGTGCACATGGTTTTGGCCAACTGCTAACAAATTTGCTGCTGCGATCAACTCTGAATTACCCCCACTCTTTGGCCATTAAAATTTCAAACTGTTCCATGGCAATCAGAACGGCTAGCAGCCAGATATGCCAACAATTTTGGATTGTTTATTAAGCTTTCCTAGTCAATTTTATCTTTTGTCCTCTAGTTTATTAAATGCTACCATACAAAGCTTAATAAGTGTGCTACAGTAGGAAGGTCCAAGCTGGTTTGAGCAATATACAAGTGTTTTATTACTTAACATATAGTTCTTTTTTTTCCTTTGGCAAAAATGTAAGCATATTATTTAACTGAAGAATATTGAGGACATTGTTTCTAGCTATTGCCTTGAAAGGTTTGTCCACACTGGGACAATTCCCCTTAATATAATCTGCTCTCACCCTGTATACAAAATAAGCAAAATTCCTTTTTTCTGGTAACAGACACTTCTAATTACACATGGAAATGCAACTAGCACCAAAAGAAATATTGAGCACCCAATTTAACTGTTTGCACCGTATATGAGCAATTTTAAATAAAAGAGGCACTGTATATAAAAAAACCAAAAAACTTAAATAGTGTAAACAAATAGGCATACTGTAATTTTACCTGTATGTTTAAAATACATTATTAAATAATTTTATTAAGTACCCAAGTTCCTCTAATATCAATTGTCATTGTTATATGACTAGCACCTTCAAATGATGAAACCACATTAAAATTTGAATTTTTCAATAGATTTACAGGAAGTGAATGCACACTTTCCTGCAGCTAATCTATCTCGGAACAAAAAAGACATGAGTGGATTTCTGTCTGTGGCATTAGTGGGAACAAGGGCTGGCTGGCAACTTTCAGCCTGGAGGATAGACTCAAGCATGTGGCCTAGCTTTTCACAGGGAATGCAATGCAACAGTGGCCCTGGAACCCTTAAATTGCACTGGCCCGGGGGGCAGGGTGACCCCCTGCCCAACCTGCCCCTGAGTGGCAATTATACCATTGTGAATTTTGGTGATTAATGAATTTTTTTGGGGTAATTAATGAAAGTGTTAAAGCAGTCTATCCCAACCTCAATCTTCAAGGCAATTTAACTGTCCAGGTTTTAAGGACAGCCATACTTTAACACAAGTGACTAAATTAAAACCTACTGTAGGTTATTTTGATTGAACCATCTTTGCTCAAGCATGGATATCCTTAAAACTTGGACTCTTAGTGTGCCTTGAGGACTGAGGTTGGAAAAGATTGGGTTAAAGGCATCTGAAATTACTTCTCTTAAATTTGATAGCACCATCCTACTTGGAGCATCCATTTGATAAATGGTTCTCACCATTTGGACCTTCCAAGTGTGTGGACAAATTTGGCATAAATAGGATGTTTGGTGATTGGGCTGAACAACCGGATCACCATATAGAGTCGCATGTGTGGCTATTTCATGGCAAAAAATGAATAACAGTTGAAGTCCTAACACTAAATTCAATGTGGAAGGGGTGCGAAACTGCAAATTCAGTTATTACGTTGACATATTTTATGGATATCACCTTAGTAAAGTGCAAATGTGTAGATGGAGAGGTCTTTAGGACTAAGGATTCATTTAAGAGGGTATCAAAGCACTGATGGGAAAGGCTTAAACCCAAAAGGGTGCGTTATCGAGAGACTTTGATCAACCTCTCTTGATATTGCACATACTGTACTACTATTTAAACACAAACTCCACAGGTAGATGCCACAGGAGGAGGGCCATGATTTCTCTCCCTTTATGTATAGTACATTTGATCTTTCTGGTATGATGGGTGCTGAATTGGTGTTTAGCGTTAGTTGCTAGGTTACTGGAAGTGACATCCTGTAAACCGTGCTACAGCTATTACTGTATGCTTTGGTCAAGGGAGGCAGGATGGCAATGACTATTTGGTTCCATTTTACTACAAATGTCCACAACACGTTTTTTCATTCATTATACAACCTTTCAGTTGTGTTAAAAGAAACATAGGTGATTTTTTGTTTTCAGAGAACTTCATTATAGTATAGCTCTTACTGCCTGTGCATTGTTTTCATAAGTAGCATATTACATCATTGTATAATGACAAAGTGAGCAGCTAAATTAATTGATGGGCTTATGCATTAACTGTGTTACAGTCACTGTTAAAATGGGCTTGATAAAGCTCAAATGTATGACTAAACGTGAATGTTGTGATGCTCTTCGTTTAAATACGAAATACGATTTTAATACCAGATGGGTCCTTTTTGACAGCATGCACCTTGAACTATTTATGAATGAGTACTGTAGTTCAGAGTTAAATTTTTCCTGTCTATCACACAAGTGGACATGATAAACAATGGTTTAAAGCATGTCAATTCCACCTGTATTGTGTAGGTAACTCACAAAACTCTTAAGTGTTTTCAAATATACCTACAGTCTATTCTTATAAAACATGAGCTATACAGGTGTTTCTTATTCTCAAAACTGAAGTATTGCTGTCACTACCCAGAGATTATAACTGATTAAACTGTTGTTCACTGACAATATGTTCTACACTTATTTATAACACTAAATTGCTCATGTATTTTATAAAAATTTATGAAAATTCTGGATTCTTAAACTAGAATTTCTTGGATCAGCTCACTTAAACCAGTATAAGTAGTTTGATGTTACTCCGGGAAAACACTGATTATCTGTACAAGAGCCACCATAACTTGGTGGACATGCAGAACATGGGACCCCAACTTTATATGGTGCTTCTCCAATCCAGTTTCCCCTAAAAAACAAATGGAAAATGTTAAGTATAACCGTATACCAATTACAGAGGAGTAAATGGCTGTACATGTGGATAGGAAAGGCACAGTGACCACTGAAATATTACAGTACGTGTTTAGCACATTTCTTGTAATTGTAATGGGTGGTCCTCAGTTTGCCGGTGGCCGGGCTCCCGATGACCAGCATACCAGCGTATTGAAGTATATCAGTGCACTGATTTATTTTAGGTTGATCCACCTCTTATTAGGAATAGTGAAAATTGCCAATTAAGATTGATTATTATTAACAGTTAATATCATGTGGGAAGTTATTTCTGCTGTATAACATATTTCATCTGGTTATGCACATCTATATATGCATTCTGCATTTCTTATTGTGGTTGATATTTTGTGTTTTAAAGTGCATTATATTAAATAAATTATTAATAACATTGCATGTGTTTTTAATCATCCTATGGACCATATGGTATTAAGCGTAGAGTAACTATATATATTTTTTTTGTCTAAGTGTCCTTTCCTGTGGCAACAGGGGTAGGTTACTATTATTTATGCTCACACAGGCATACATTGATACTCCGCAGCTGATTTTTTATTTTTAATTGTAGTCCAAAATACCTTGTTAGTTATTTCCCCTTTGAATTAAGCGCCAAGAGACAGATTTATTTTACTCTAATGGGTAGAACCCTGTGCACTGCAGGGGGGGAGGTAGATATAACATGTGCAGAGAGAGTTAGATTTGGTTCGTTATTTTGTTTCTGTGCAGGGTAAATACTGGCTGCTTTCTTTTTACACTTCAATTTAGATTTCAGTTTAAACACACCCCACCCAAATCCAACTCTCTCTGCACATGTTATAGAGAGATATATGTGCACTGTGTGTTTTAAGAGGTATATGTGCAATGTGTGTCTCTCTGTGGTTTCTTTGTTCAATGTGTGTCTCTCAGAGGGGTCTCTGTGCAATGTGTGTCTCTCAGAGGGGTATCTGTGCAGTGTTTGTCTCAGAGGGGTCTCTGTGCAATGTGTGTCTCTCAGAGAGATCTCTATGCAATGTGTGGATTCTCTGAAAAGTGTGTGTCTCTTAGCGGGGTCTCTGTGCAATGTGGGTCTCTCAGATAAGTCTCTGTGCAATGTGTGTCTC
Source organism: Pseudophryne corroboree (assembly GCF_028390025.1). Lineage (NCBI taxonomy): Eukaryota > Metazoa > Chordata > Amphibia > Anura > Myobatrachidae > Pseudophryne > Pseudophryne corroboree. Next base: position 718,066,426 of record NC_086448.1, read on the forward strand.
TCAGAGGGGTCTCTGTGCAATGTGTGTCTCCCAGATGGGTCTCTGTGCAATGTGTGTCTCAGAGAGTTCTCTGTGCAATGTGTGTCTCTCAGAGGAGTATCTGTGAAATGTGTGTCTCTCAGAGGAGTCTCTGTGCAATGTGTGTCTCTCAGAGGAGTCTCTGTGCAATGTGTGTCTCTCAGAGGAGTCTCTGTGCAATGTGTGTCTCTCAGAGGAGTCTCTGTGCAATGTGTGTCTCTCAGAGGAGTCTCTGTGAAATGTGTGTCTCTCAGAGGAGTCTCTGTGAAATGTGTGTCTCTCAGAGTGGTCTCTGTGCAATGTGTGTCCCTCAGATGTGTAACTACTGGTGGGTTTTCTATGCAATGTACAGCTACTAGTGAGGATGAGGGGGACATGTACTAAGCAGTGATAAAAGTGGAGAAGTGACACAGTGGAGAAGTTGCCCATGGCAACCAATCAACTGCTCTGTATACTTTTATAGTATGCAAATTATAAATGTTACGTCAATGCTGAGTGGTTGCCATGGGCAACTTCTCCACTGGCTCACTGCTTAGTACAGTGCATCGTACATCTACCAGTGGGTTCTCAGTGCAATGTGCAGCTGCAGGCGGGTCCTGTTGGCTGAACAAATGTTAATGAGAATGTTGTTTTATGCCTCGGTGAACTTTTAGACTACAATGTCCTATTGGTTCAGCCTACAAAATGGCTGCTTCTGGCAGTGCATACACACAATCACTTACTTTGGAGAATAGTTGCAGACTAAGTAGACAGCTCTTCTCCACACCGCTCCCCAAACATTCATGTTGTGGCAAGTGTGGATTGCACATCCTACTCTCTTGGTTGTTGCCCAAACCATCTGTAAAATGACAGAATAAATATACAAATAATCAGTATTATTTATGGCATAAAAATAAAATCATACTGATAAAAGATTAATATAATATCTAGAACATATATGACCTGTGTATAATGTGTACACATTGGTCCAAAGCATCTCATAGGACATCTGGGATTGCAGTCTTGAGGGTATGGAAATGCATAGTCCTTCACTTCATCGTACCACGGTTTCACCAGTTGTAATATAGACTGGTACCTAAATAAACATGGCATTACAGTTACCGGAAGTGAAATATACATCATTTGTCAATATACTGTACTTCTATGTTCATGTTCCAAAGTTTTAAATAAATGGCTAATACAATTGTCATAGTGGTAAGCATCACTGTCTCAGAGCCTTGAATTCATGAGTTCAATTCCTGCCCAACGCCCTGTGTGGAGGTTGTATGTTCCCCCTGTGTGCATAGGCTTCCTGTGGGGGCTCCAGTTTTCTCCCACTCTCAGATTGGTAGGTCAACTGGCTTCTGCCAAAAAATCAACCGTCGTCTGCTTGTGTCCATGTGATATAGACTATAGATTGTGAGCTTCACTGGGACAGGGACTGGTGTGAATAACTGAAATCACTGCGCAATGTGTGTGCTAGGTAAATGGCTGCTACCAGAACTACCTCAAGCAAACTTTTGACCTGGCTTTCGAGGCAAAATTGCCCCTTTCCCCACACAGGTAGCTCAATCTTGCCCAAATATAGCGTGGGATACACAGCTAAGGGGATTTGGACACCTTGACCAGCAGGAAGGTAATGGTTTAGTCAACCATCTGTTTGAATGGGACAGTTAATGGGTGAATAGGCACATTCTGTACCTTGTGCTTTTACCCCACTATGGGGGTCATTCTGACCCGATCGCACGCTGCAGTTTATCGCAGCGGTGCTATCGGGTCAGTACTGCGCATGCACCGGCACCGCAGAGCGCCGGCGCATGCCAGACGTCCGCAAGCCGTCGTTGCCTAGCGATCTCCTCTGCCTGATTGACAGGCAGAGGTGGTCGCTGGGCGGGAGGGGGCTGGACGGCGGCGTTAAGCCGCTGTTTAGAGGGCGCGGTCCGGCCAACGCAGGCATGGCTGTACCGTTGGGGTGGCAGGCCGCGGCAGCTGCATGAAGCCACATGCAGCCGCTGCGACCCCGGCACCGAAGAGGTTCTCCCGGCCAGCCGCAGGAGCTGCGCTGGCCGGGAGGTACTCCTGAAATGCAAAAGCATCGCCGCTGTGTGCAGTTTTAGAGTAGCTCAATACCTACTCAGGTATGTTCAGTTCCTGTTTTGACGTCATGAACACGCCCTGCGTTCGCCCAGCCACGCCTGCGTTTTCCCTGGCACGCCTGCATTTTTCCAAACATTCCTGAAAACGGTCAGTTGACACCCTGAAACGCCCCCTTTCTGTCAATCACTCTGCGGCCAGCCCTGCGACTGAAAAGCTTCGCTAGACCTTGTGTGAAACTACATCGTTCTTTGTAATAGTATGACGCGCGTGCACATTGCGCCGCATACGCATGCGCATAACTGCCGTTTTTTGGCCTCATCGCTGCACAGCAAACGAATGCAGCTAGCGATCAACTCGGAATGACCACCATTGTACAGATAAGTGTAAGATCTCAACGAATTGTTAAAAAGAAAAAAAATGGTGCATGTGAGTACACTTATCGTGACATTAAAAGGCTCAAGGTACGGTGCCAATATACTATACAAACATACTGTATACAGTATCAAATAGGAAACCTCTCAATTAGCTGAAACTGGATGCAAGATCATGGCACTGCCAGCGTATAACATAAGCACTGCAATCTGTTCACATCTCTGCAATGCAGCTTGATGGCGTTGCGGGCAGACTCTGGCACCCTGAGCAGTTCTAGGCATCATGGTGAGCTCTTGGGCTACTTGCTATGCGTAGGACATGTCATGGTCAGCCTGACACATAATTAAGCTTTAACAAAAGTATTTACCTTCCTGTTCTCACGGACAGGTTTTGACCAAGGAATCTCATTAAATAAGTTGGTCCATGGTCCCAAATACAGGTGGCTGCCCAGGCTTCTGCTGACTTGGCCAAGTTGTCATCCCAGACCTGCATGTAACCGAAACCATATTAAAAAGTAACTGCATACAGTAGTTGAGCTTGCATTTTACATTGTGTACATGTTTATTATACTATTTACTAGATACTATCAGAATCATAATGAGAAAAACAAAATCACAATACCTTCAATACATAACATCAGTCACCGGACAGCGCACTTTATTTGGCTACTCCAGCCCACTGTCCTGTATAACGGGGGTCATTCCGAGTTGTTCGTAGCTCTGCAAAATTTTGCAGGGCTGCGATCATGACCATAGACATGCGGGGGGGGGACCCAGCACAGGGCTATCCCGCCCTGCATGTCAGTGCCGGCCCCCCCGCAGAAGTGCAAAAGCATCGCACAGCTGCAATGCTTTTGCACTTTAGGAGTAGCTCCCGGCCAGCGCAGCTTTAGCGTGCTGGCCAGGAGCTACTCGTCGATCCCCGGCCCGCAGCGGCTGCGTATGATGTCACGCAGCCGCTGCGGCCTGCCCCCCACACGGTCCGGCCACGCCTGCATTGTCCGGACCGCGACCACGAAATGGCGACCGTTACGCTCCCACCCCCCGCCCAGTGACCGCTCTGCCTGTCAATCAGGCAAAGGCGATCGTAGCTCAGCGACGGCCTTCTGGCCATCTGGCATGCAGTGCGCCGGTGCATGCGCAGTTCTGATCCAATCACTGCGCTGCGATAAACTGCAGCGTGCAATCGGATCAGAATGACCCCCAACATTCTCTGTGCATCTATCGTTTGTCTGGTGACTAAGGAGTCTCCTTTGAGTGATTCTAGGCTGCCGTATAATTTTTCAGTTGAAACACCATTGGGAGCACTTACCTGTGAGCAATAGTCCTACAAGACTGGCAAACTAGACTTTTTCATAAAAATATATATTTTTTTCCTTAAGGGCTACTGTACAGAAAATTAAGGATCCCCTGTTCCCTTGGTGAAAGTCCTCATCATCTGGTATTTACCTGCCAGGGACGTAAGTTTATACCAGGAGCTCAAAGGCAAAATAGTTGCTTCTGCCCCCCTCCCCCACTCGCATTCACTGCCAACACTCAGCGGCACCCACCCAGTACACAATCTCCTCGCACTGCATTCCCTTCCAATACTCCAGGGGGCACAGCACCCCAACACACACTGTCCTCCCCCCACCTTTCACTTTCAACACTACAGCAGCACCTAGACACAATCTCCTCCCACAATGAATTACCATGACCCCAGCACACAAACACTTCCTATTGCTTATCAGGGTCTTCCGTTCTTGCTATTTGCTGATCCCACAGCAACACCAATGGCAGCAAATCCTGCATTTGTGAGGAGCAAGAGCCAACAAACGAGGGAGGGGCCATGCACTCCAGTCTGTTCCCTGACTCTTTTATGTACATTGGTGTAGTTTGCTTGCTGGGCATATGTCCCTAGGCTGGGCACGGACTCCGGGTGAAGGGGGGGAGGAGCCCTGTGAGAGGGAAGACCACGGCACATGCTTATTCATTCTCTGGGGCTCAAAAAGCAGAACCTAGAGCAATAGAGAAAGTCGGGGTGCCCACTTCAGGGCTGGCGCTCCATGGCGGCTTCCTTCCATTGTCTCCTGTATTGTATTGTGTCTCTGTTACCTGCACTGGAGCTGTAAATATTTGCGTGCAGCTACAAATGAACAGACATACTGTTACAGTATGTACATCAAATGCTTGTGGAAGCGAGTAGACGTAGATGTCAATGTAAGGGGTCACTACAAGGGTGTGTTGCCCTTATAGTTATAGTCTATACTCAAAAATGCTACCATTGCATGTTTGGCATGAAAGAATGGTTTGTAAAAAGTTCAGACGGATAAATAAATAAGCTAAGAACAAACCACAATCATCCCTAGAGTGACTTGAGAGGTGTCCAAGATATTAAGAATGTGGAGGCTGTAGGCTTGCACCCAACTGCTTATTATAGTGATACTGAGTATTGGGCCTTATTCTCAGAGAGTCCAAAAGCAACTTACTGTATGCCAGTATAGCTATTCTTTTTGTAGACATGATCATGACGCTTTTGTTTTCTACTGTATGTACAGTACACAGGAGTAAACACGGAGCTGTACCCTGAATAGATCCTTAACTGCATTGCAGAACAACTTGTATTTTGCAGTATCCCACCTCTGCGATATACTTTGTAGAAAAGCTACAATTACTTGTAACCTCAAAATAGCAAGAATTTTCCTGCACCAAAATCTGAAACACATCCAAACACTTTGGACTAAGGACAATTTAGTCTTATAATACTTCTTAATGTTGGAAAAGGCCAAAGAAGGCCACACATACTTTTTCTGTTATATTCATAGACATGGTTATTCTGCTTAACAGTCTTCCCAATAAGATTTTAAACTTTATTTTTTGTTTAGAAATACTAAGGAGTATATTAATAAATTACCAGGTTTTATTCGATATCTTTTGCAGTCACCTGTTTATACACCCCCAGAAAATAGGTGTTTTGGGGGGATATCCCACAAATATCTTTTTATAAATAAGTGCTTTATTTCTCATTTTCCTGTTTGTTTATTCCTCCTTTTTATATACTTGATGGCAATTTGTCACAAGATGGAGGGTGAACATTACATGAACATTGTGGAGCCAAACGACAGTTCCATCATACAGATCTATGCTCTTGCCCAATAAGAGGAGTAAAAGGAAGAGCGACAGGTGTCAGGTGCTAGATCTGATGCTTTCATGCTTCACAAGATTTGTGTTAAACATACAGCTGGATAATGGACCCTTAAGAGGGGTTGTTACTGAGCTAAACATAAGCCTGATTGTGTGTTTTTGCACTTTCCATTCACCAAAGCTGAGCACGCACAAGTATGGCAAAGCAGAGTCATACACATTTTTGTCACATCTACTGTATACTTGCACCAAAAGAGGTGTAATTAGGTGCTGATGGGGAATTCTCACATAGGTAAATATAGAAGAGGGCTACATAAACATTAAAATGCCTGTTTGGAGGCATATATTTTGCACCTAGTATATAGCAGGCCAGGTGACAGTCTCAGTGGGAGAATCTAATATTTTTTTCTGTGTATGTTTCTTAGGAGTTTAATATGCCCTATTTACTGGAAACTCCACATTTGGTCCAGAATATGTGGCTCCTCCTCTCAGCTGTCTATTTCTACTCACTGGGCTAAATTTACTAAGATGGGAGTTCTATTTAAGATGGGATGTTGTCCATAGCAAGCAATCAGATTCTACTTCTCATTTATCTAACACCTTCTAGAAGATAATACCTGATTGGTTGCTATGGGCAACATCCCATCTTAAATAGAACTTCTATCTTAGTAAATTTACCCCATTGTGTCTCACTTTACAATGCTGCTGTACCTTTAAAAAATCATGATTGTAAAATAAAGTCTACGTGTGTGGCACACCAGCTAAAAGGCATATTTACTAGCTTTGCATTCAAGCGAAAAATGTGCAGAAAGCCACAGCAACCAATCCTATTATTTCATTGGATTCAGTTGCCCATACATCTAAAGATTTATTGTCAAATCTGTCTGGTTGGAATGAAAATCTGGTAATGGATGGGAGCAAATGACAATTGACCATTTGCCCTGAAATGCCAGAAAACTGACAAAAATGGTCGTTCAGACAAATTGGTTAAATAAAATGGATTTAACCAATTTGTCTGATTGATCATTTTTGTCTGTTTTTCAGTGTTTGGGAGCAAATGGTCAATTGTCATTTGCTTCCACCCATTACCAGATTTTCGTTCCAACCAACCAGATTGGACAATAAATCTTTAGGTGTATGGGCAGCTTAACTTGCACTAGACAGATGAAAGCTTATTGGTAATTGGTTGCCGTGGCTTGCTGCAATGTTGTACCTAAATGCAATATCTAGTGGCGGAACCCTCAAGCCAGAATTGAACAAGCCGCCATGAGTAACCTGCTCACTTACGTACAGTATTATGGTACAGTGTGTCTCATACAAGTCTGTTTTTCATAGAAAGCTATCGGGAATATTGTTATCATTTTACCTCATCATTCCTAATCTACTGGATGAATTGTACCACTAGTGTCAAAATAGGTATTCTGCATTTTGTACAATTACACAACACATGATTTAGTATGGAAGTAATTGTTAGTCCAGTCTAGGAGCTGTTCAGCTGCTGAAGCTACTGGTATCCAGCTACAGCAACCAACCCTTAATAACAACATCAGCCAACACAGCCAAGGTCACCAATTGTTACAGCGAAACCAGTTTGGAATGTCTAAATCACAACTTTGCGTATCATCTTGCCAATCTACAATAACATATGAAGTAAAGGAACTGTAAATACATTAATATGTATGATAAACTGTGTTAACTATCAAATACATTTTTTTTTTCTTTTATTAGATTTACTTTTGGTTTATTGGCTTGCACTCTATAGTATGTCTCTGTTTATCATGGTCATCATCTGTGTAAACAGCTTGAATTCTAGCTCTCGCTGGTCTATAACACTGGAAAGGACATACTCTAGTACTGTACAGTATATCGGTTTGTTTATTTGTTTTTACCTGACCACACTTGTACGTACATGCACATTTTCATATAAGACAAGTTGCATATTTACAATATACTTGGTCAGTGTAATAGTAGTTAAATGCAAAAATGTGACCACAACACAATCAGTTACTAAAGTTCCGCCAACGCTCATGTGGCAGATGCATATAAACAGTAACATATAGTAATTGAGACAATAGACCTGATCCTGAGTTGGGAATAAAGTACAGTAAGAAAGAGCTAGCAACTGTGCACCTTGGTATTACCATATTTCCAAACATCTAGTGGAGGAGAGTCGGGACACTTCATGCACCGAAGCCTGAAAAGGAGGCATGGCTTTGCAGGAATGGCGTGATTGGGAGTCAGGCTCTGTTTCTGTCACTGTGGGGGCATGTCCAGTGCTTTGTGATCTGCTGGTCCTGCCCCCTGTCCTTCTCTCCCTGTTCACAAATGCTGTGATCATGCACACATCAGATGTTCACCGTTGCTCTGCTAAGCAGAGCGGCAAGTGGGAGAGGTCTCCCAACTGCCCCCCCCCCTACACACACACACCATAGGACACTGTGGCTCACAGTGGGACAGTCCCACAAAAACTGGGACAGTTTGGAGATATGGTAACACTATGCTGCACTGCAGGTGTGGCAGATGTAAAATGTGCAGAGAGATGTAGATGGGAAAAGGGGCGTGGTCGAACTACAATCTAAAAACTGAAAAAGTAAATGAATATTGTAAAAAGAAAGCATTCCAGTATTTGTGGACTATATGCAAAAGCATGAAAGCAGATGGTATACGTTACACAGAGCGCCACATGGGCCAACAAAAAAGATGGATGCAAAGAGTACTCAGTAATACATCCCTTTTGTATGTGTAGAATGATTCTTTCCAAGGGTTTCTTCTACTCCCGTATAATCAGCATATGGGGAGAAAACAGATGATACAGCATGTGTGGTACAGTATTTTTTAATCACACATAAAAACATAAAAACATACAATTTGTGCAAATAACAAAAGGACTTCAAACAGAAACGTCCTGAGTGCTGGGGAAAATATGGACAGGCTGTAAAATTACCAGAAAACCATGAGAACCGGTGGAAAACAGTTCTCAATTAGAGCTCTTTAATATATCACCAGTATGATCCTCCCGGGTAGGCAGTCTGGGATAAGTTCCTGGCAATAGTTAAGTCCTCCACTTCCCTCAAGCAAAACTCCAGGGTGCACTGTTCCAACAAGAGCCAACGCATTTCAACCCCGTACTTAGGGTCTTTATCAAGGCAGTGAATTAAAATGTCTCTCTCCCATCACTCCTTATAAGGGTGATTATGTCCAATCCTGGTATTCCATAAACGGACCTCTACTATTCAACCAATCAGAAGCATTGATCTTGTCTTTAGTCTAATGAACGTCTAGAGAACGTCCCACTTACACATGAAACTCCCACCTATTCTCCGTGAGCGTCTCCGGCATTCCGCAACGTCACTTCCGCTCCTCAGCGGAAGTACGTCATCGGCGCCGTTCACATGGAAACATAAACATTAGAGCGGCTTTCCCGGCCGCGACGTCGTTACTATCGTTCCCCTGTTATAGTAGAACGTATCATCGGCGCCATCACCCGGGAGACCAGGACGCCGTCATTGGTTTCTACCTCCGGCGTTTCCCGTGTCCCCGTAATTAGACTCCTTCGGAAGGTTATCCCTCAAAGATGTAACCATGGTAGCCACTTCATTGAATCATGTTTATTTCTTCCTAAAAAGATATATAAAAAACATAAATATCCAAATCTCTTTGAGGACAATATACTTTATAATCTATAAATGCAGATACATAAAGAAAAAAATATATATGTGTATATGTTAAAAAAGAGGAGTTACACCTAAAAACTATATGAGAGGATAAAATAATATAAAACAAAGGCATCATAAAACATAAAAGGCTCCCGCCTCTTATATATTTATTTATAAAAACCATTTCAACTCGAAGTCATTATTTAGCCCGTGGGGGTGCAATGTATTAAAATCATAGATATATTGCATTTCACACTTGGCTAATAGGGAAGCTATATCCCTCTGTCTTGAATTTCCTTTCACCAAACGTAAACCTGCAAATCTCACAATATCTTTTGTGGAACTGCCATGGCATTTTTTTAAATGATTGGACAACGCATGTGTTTCCAACCCTTTACGGATATTACGGCAATGTTCTCCAATTCTAATTTTCACAAAAGATATTGTGAGATTTGCAGGTTTACGTTTGGTGAAAGGAAATTCAAGACAGAGGGATATAGCTTCCCTATTAGCCAAGTGTGAAATGCAATATATCTATGATTTTAATACATTGCACCCCCACGGGCTAAATAATGACTTCGAGTTGAAATGGTTTTTATAAATAAATATATAAGAGGCGGGAGCCTTTTATGTTTTATGATGCCTTTGTTTTATATTATTTTATCCTCTCATATAGTTTTTAGGTGTAACTCCTCTTTTTTAACATATACACATATATATTTTTTTCTTTATGTATCTGCATTTATAGATTATAAAGTATATTGTCCTCAAAGAGATTTGGATATTTATGTTTTTTATATATCTTTTTAGGAAGAAATAAACATGATTCAATGAAGTGGCTACCATGGTTACATCTTTGAGGGATAACCTTCCGAAGGAGTCTAATTACGGGGACACGGGAAACGCCGGAGGTAGAAACCAATGACAGCGTCCTGGTCTCCCGGGTGATGGCGCCGATGATATGTTCTACTATAACAGGGGAACCATAGTAACGACGTCGCGGCCGGGAAAGCCGCTCTAATGTTTATGTTTCCATGGGAATGGCGCCGATGACGTACTTCCGCTGAGGAGCGGAAGTGACGTCGCGGAATGCCGGAGACGGTCACGGAGAATAGGTGGGAGTTTTATGTGTAAGTGGGACGTTCTCTAGACGTTCATTATACTAAAGACAAGATCAATGCTTCTGATTGGTTGAATAGAAGAGGTCCGTTTATGGAATACCAGGATTGGACATAATCACCCTTATAAGGAGTGATGGGAGAGAGACATTTTAATTCACTGCCTTGATAAAGACCCTAAGTACAGGGTTGAAACGCGTTGGCTCTTGTTGGAACAGTGCACCCTGGAGTTTTGCTTGAGGGAAGTGGAGGACTTAACTATTGCCAGGAACTTATCCCAGACTGCCTACCCGGGAGGATCATACTGGTGATATATTAAAGAGCTCTAATTGAGAACTGTTTTCCACCGGTTCTCATAGTTTTCTGGTAATTTTACAGCCTGTCCATATTTTCCCCAGCACTCAGGACGTTTCTGTTTGAAGTCCTTTTGTTATTTGCACAAATTGTATGTTTTTATGTTTTTATGTGTGATTAAAAAATACTGTACCACACATGCTGTATCATCTGTTTTCTCCCCATATGCTGATTATACGGGAGTAGAAGAAACCCTTGGAAAGAATCATTCTACACATACAAAAGGGACGTATTACTGAATACTCTTTGCATCCATCTTTTTGGTTGGCCCATGTGGCGCTCTGTGTAACATATACCATCTGCTTTCATTCTTTTGTCCATATCAAGTGTATTGGAGAGACACTTACTATTGGTATTTTGTTTATTGAGCAGCCTATTTTGCGCAGATTGTCTGAATATCACTTAGAGTTTTTCTAGATAAGGTATATGCAAAAGCAACCAGGGCCATAGAGAGCAGCGCCGGGCCCAGGCAATGGATAGGGGTGTGGCCTGAACAGGAAGCATGTCCACATCCCCTACCAAAAAATCCATATTACAAACAAAAAAATTGCAAGGCCACTTTGCTTTTACTGTGGGGCTCCATCTTCCTGAAGTTATGTAAAAGCCTGTGAGTTGCAGGCAACCAGAAGATGTAGACCAACTAACAATTAGGTTGGTTTTGCCTTTTAAAAAAATTGCTGCCTTAAATGTACCCATTAAATCACCTACTTATCACGGCTGCCTGAAACTCAGAGCCTATTACAAGTACCCCGAAGGCTTCTTATGCCAATGTAAGTACAAACCAACTGTATTTAAAAACAAACTTGTTTAAAATATAAGCCTTTTATCTTGATCATGAATAGAAATTAGGAGCCTTTTAGAACGTAATTTAGAAGTTTTACAAAGGAATACAGATTACAAAACCAAATCAGGAACGTTTTACGATTTTGTAAACTCTTCCGTAAAATATTCACATTTAGGAGTGAAAACACATTTGGTCATGTAGAATTTGCCCTTAAGTTCTCCCATTTCTGCCACAAAACACCACCGCATAGCCGAATTACTCGACCGATGCCAGTGTCCAAGCTCTATTCAATCTGCTAAATTAAAATTCATAATTGCAGAATCCAAAAGTGGGATATGGCAACTGCATCAGTGGAACTTTGTATCTCTACAAAATGGCCTATCCTACGGAAAGCTCAGTTTGCACTAAAAGCTGCCACAACGTCATTCATTTCAATTCTCTATAATACTTGATTTACATCAAAACTTAAGCAAAATAAATTGTATTTTAAAGCTTTTTATTTGCAAATACATTTTAGCTTAATTAAGCAGGTTCAAGCTCTTGACCCAGTATGACCAGTAATGTCACCTATCAAATACTCTACATTTACAATGGTTGAAGCAGACGGGTTGACACTGATGATGATGATGATGATGATGATGACAAGGTTAAAATATTGACATCATAACTGTTGACACTAAAAAAGTGTCAACATTTGAAATGTCTACAATTTCATAACATTGACATTTCCATTAGGGTTACAGTAGGAATAGAGATACAATTAGACAAAAAGCATAGTGCTGACATTTCAACAATGTCGACATTACAAATGTGAACATGGTTAATGTCGGCATCAAGACCGTGTTGCCATGTTTAATGTTGACATTACAACCATTTTAACATTCTTATGTTGACATAATGAATGGCCATATTGTAAACGTCAGTAAGATATAGCAGATTAGTAATGTGAACAGACGGGTGATATAGCCACAGCGCTTATGATTTATGTATTATTAGATGGAGGGGTTAATACGTACCACTCAGAAGAGACTTGCTAGTACTGCTGCTAGTTATCGTCATCATAGTGTATTGTGGCACTTGTCCTCCATTATATGCAAGAGGTATCTGGGGTGTGTCAACATCTATTTGTGTTGCAACCGCAAGTCAGTGAAATGTAAAACCCAATAGGCTCACTATAGAAATGTATAACTTATGCAAGTAAATGGCGAAAGCTAAATGAGACCCAGTGGGGCTAATTCAGAGGTGGACGAAGACACAGCCATGTCTTTTGGTGGTCACCTGTCTGCTAATACAGCTACAAGCCCTTCCCTGGTGTACATCCACGCATCTGAATGTGCAAGGACGGAGAATCCCACTTCTGTAGATGCTGTAATACCTCCTGGTGCGTCTCTAGTTGTCACCATCGGTTGCACCAGCGAAACCTGCACTAGCCCCATGGCAGGTGCAGATTTTAGGTGTGAGGATGGCCTCCGATGTGAACGATGAAACTTCTGTATATGCAACAACACGCTTGCAACACAGGAACACCCAGCACATTTCTACTACATTTATAATACTGTATGTCTCAATCACAACTGCACCTTTGTGCACAGACACAGTGTAATACATGCACCGTATGAATTTTTAGGGATGTACGTGGATGTACAATAGCAAAAATGTCGCTCAAATCCAGTAACATCGGCATTACGTGCGATACTGAATCAGGCCCAGTGTGTCTTGTGCATTAAAGCGCTCCAAGCTTTCATAAATGATGCCATAATAATTACATGCATCAATATGTAACAGCATTTACTGTGCACTCTCACAGACATGTGGTTGTCCATTGGTCCATGTCAAAGCAACAGATGATCATTCTTGACATTCTACTCCGCAATGCAGAATTCCTACATTTCCAGTGGGAGAAGGATTATGTAACATCTTTGCTTTGCTAGACCTGATAGGCATGGACAGATATGAGCCTTGTTACAAATCATTAGAATTGGGCAACCACTGAACCTCGGAGTATGCGCTTAATCTCACTAAAGGCCAATTTTTTGCTTTACCAGGAGAGCTCGGCACGCTTAAGTGCTAACAGTGACAGGTGACAAATGTTCAATCGGTCCATCTGTATCATTTATGGATATTTCAGCAATATTTAAAAACATATATTATGGAAACAAATGTCTTAGGCTAGGTACACAAATAAGTTACAGCGGCCTTCACTCTCCCATTAAATGCCATTAATTCATGAAATCCTTAATTTCCAGAATTTTGTCGGGAATAAAGAAGCATCATGCTGCCAAAACCGTAACACCAAGTAATAATTTCAATATCTGGAATGCATTATTCCATAGGTTCTCAAACTTGGTCCTCAGGACCCCAAACAGTTCATGTTTTCCAGATCTCATCACAGAATAACAAGTGAAATAATTAGCTCCACCTGTGGTTCTTTTAAGATTTGTCAGTGAATAATGAGCACACCTGATTTCCTGCTAGCTGACCTGGGAAACGTGACCTCTTTGGGGTCCTGAGGACAGAGTTTGAGAACCACTGCATTATTCTATCAGTCTCAGGGCGGGATTAAAATGTTTTATTGCCCCCGATCTCCCATCTAAAGTGATGGGAGATCGCTGGGCGATATTCTAATGACCCCCGTTATCGCGCTGATCGCGCCCATAAGAGACGGGTTTAGCTGCGTAAAGCCGCTAAACCTGACTAAAGACATGGGCGCGATCGTGAAAAGTCTTGTTTGGGCGTCCAACGGGTCACTTTTCACACATTTCCGCTCATCGCACCCATCGGTAGTAACATTTGAATACTGCTGCTGGGCGCGATGGGGGCGGGAGGGAGGGGGGACTGAAGATTTGAATCCCGCCCTCAGTGTCTCATGTGTGTATGCAGTGACATCCCATGTTCAGTTGAACTGGTGCTTTCAACAGTAAACTGCATATACCAAGCAAGTCAGGAATATCAAATCCAAGTATCTTCACATTAAGCAAGTCCAAGTATTTCTACGCAAATCAAGTCCCAAAACGACAACTCTAAGCAAGTCAAGAGTCTCACCTTCTTTGCGCACACCCCCCTGCCGGCATTCTGGCAGCTGGGATCTCGGCGTCAGTATGTCGGCGTGGCCTCGGTAAAAGGGGGTGTGGCTTCACAGGAAAGCCGCGACCGTCGCCACGTCTCCCGTTTTCGTCACTGGGGAGGCTTGCCCAGCACTCTGTGAGCTGCTGGCATGCACCCTCTCCCTCTGTCTCCTGTGAATAGACGCTGTGCGCATACACGTACAGTATCTTAGACCTGTCTTTGACTACCCAGTTAGCTCAAATGCATGCAATTTCAGCTCTCTTGCCTATCATAATACAGAAACATTTAAATAAAGTGCAATAAATAAAACAAAAAATATCCACAACCTCAGTGCAGTTGAACCAGTCCCCGGGATGAGTCTTCAAGACTCCCAAAATAGAGGGCCAGTCTCCAGCATGCTGGCCACTTCCTGTTTGATCATGTGATTTGCACTGTATTGCATCCCTGCAGCTCAGTCCCCGATGTAAAATATGGTTGCCCATTTGAAAACTCTAAATGTGCAAATAGCCGTGCCCCTTTATTGCCTAGAATAAGAGTGCATTGTTTCAAACTGTTTGCAAAGTGCTACAATGTAGTGGCTTTGGTTTTTTTCCTTGCCACGTTCCATTGTGCTATGTATACAGATGCAGTCGCACACGGATATACAAGTGTTGCATATCAAATTAATCAGCACAGTCTCCTAGTGTGTTCTAGCGGCATCACATTGCAACTAAGATGCATTTCGGCTAAACAGATGCAAAGAAGGTGCCTGGCACTATTAGAGTCACACGGAACCTGGCAGCTTACTCATACCAGGCATCTTGTGTCACATGGCTAGTTATATGAGGACACATCTGTAGTAGTGCCCAAGTTCACATTATTGGGGTTGGGATCGGGTGACCGGCGGTCGGAATCTCGGCGATCAGCATACCGACGCCGAGATCCCGGCCGCCAGATTGCCGGCAGAGGGGGGGGGGGGCGAGCGCAACAAAGTCCCTTGTGCTTGCCATGGGTTCTATACTCACTGTACACCCATGAGTGGGAATAGACCCGTGGGTCATCATTCCATCTGGTAGCATTGTTAGCTTTCGGGATTCCGGCAACGGTATGCTGACCGCCGGGAATCTCGAGCGCCGGCATATCAACTGCATCCCCCCTGTGCAGTGCTGCATGATATGATTGACCCTATATAAATAAAATAATAATAATAATGTATCTCTACTGTAAATGACAGTGATTTTAAAGGTCACTGAGTTCCATGACAGGTACTGTATAATGGCTGAGTACTGTTTTACCATTCATGAAGCTGGTGACATTGAATACCCATAATACCCATAATAATTTACTGTATTGAGTATGTTATTTCTTATAATATAGTAGAAAAGTATCTATTTTTCAATCGGTATGTGGTTAATATACCACCTGTCGGGATCCCTTCGTTCAGGATCCCGACGCCGGAATCCTGACAGGCGGCTAAATGCCGGTGGTCAGAATCCCAAACACAGTTTCGTATTCCCACTTGGGTGGTGGGTCCAAGCCACCACCCGAGTGGGATTATAACATGTGGCGAGCTAAGCTCACCACCGGGCCCATTGCGCTGCGAGCGCAGCGAGCCCACGCGGTTTCCAGCGGTCAGGATTCCGGCGTCAGTATACTGACCAGTGGGACCCTGACCACCGGTAACATGATTAAATCCCCACATTACACCCACAGAGCCCCAAATTCATACTATGCCACATTCTAGTGCTGCCTTTTCACAATATGCCACATCATATTGTTGCCAGTACACATTATGCCAAACAGTGTCCCCAGTTCACATTATGCCACAGTGTCCCCAGTACATATTATGGCACATTGAAGTGCCCCCAGTTCACATTATGCCACATCGCTCCTTAAGTCCCCAGCTCACTTTTTAAAGGCTGTAATCAAATAGAAGTCTATTGTCTGACAGTGTGGAGCTTACTGATGCTCAGCTGTGCCTGAGAGAGTGAAACAAGAGCATGAGAGATGGATCATACAGGTGTAGAGCTTTGCTGAGAGAGAGTTAGAGCCCACCACCTATATATGGCACCGATGAAACCCTGTTTCAGGGCAAACAACAGGCAGACACAATTGCTTAGTGGGCAATGAAGGGAACTTGGTTGACAACTATATTTTGCTTGATCCAGGGTCCCCTAAAGTCTCTCTGACCCATAGCAACAGTATGCCCTGCACCCACTACAGCTATGCCAGTGGCACTAACACTGTGTATTAGGGATTGAGGGTCAGCTACTCTATGGAGCAGCTATCCCTAAACCGGAGCAATATTATATTGATCCAGTAGAAATTATCCACCGCAACTCGCAGTGGGATGGATACTTAATTAACATGAAGCCATTAGATCCTGATGATGAATGGCTCCAAAAGTTCCACTGCACAGAGAGGTCTACAATAGTAGTCTCCCCATAGCATTGATGAGTATTTTTGCTTTGCACATGCATTGTTTCTATTACATACCTCTAAATGGAGACATACTTACCCAGACAACATTAATGAGAATATCCCATGAATACAGTAATTATTATATTATGTTATCAATTATATATAATTATGCTAATTTTAGACTAATTTTACAGAATGTATGTCTTATCTGTAGACCTTCAAACCTTCAGAACGAACAGGTCCCATTCATCAGTGCCAGATTACCATATAGGCAGAGTAGGCACAGGTATATGAGCCTGCGCCTTTTAGGGGCCCTGCAGCTTTCTTAAATTGTTTCCAAAAGATAGAAAAAAATAACCCAAAGAAACAAAAACTTTACATTAAAGACTCTATAGAGAAAATACTGTATTCATGTAATGTACCCATTAACAATTTAAAATACACAGGGGGGGTGGGGGGGATTTCAACTGCCTAGGGGCCCTCTTAGGGTTTAATCTGGCACTGCCATTCATTAACCATAGTCAGGGTCAGCTTAATAATTACAACAATATCTGACCTATGGAATACAGGGAACATCAAAGGCCTATCCAGCAATGTGAAGGAAGTAGCAATTCATTAAGTTCCATCTGTATTGTATGGGGCTTGCTGGTGGTCTGCAGTTCCAGTAACCTGTTGGCCAGCTGTTGTCACTAGCCGCTTCTGACACTGCAAACAGCTAAAGATGTCAGGGATGTCATTGTAAGTGTTTGTAGACAGGTAATAATGTAAAGCATCTCAAGACAGCAAGTTTCTTTCTATGGGCTACAAACAGCTCTTCATGCAGGCCAGGAAACGAGTCATGTTTGCGAAGTTTGGGTTCTTTTCCAACAAAAACAATAAGTCATAGTAAACAGGGCTGCCCCAGACAGACCAATTTATAGGTAAAACAAGCCAATAGGAGTACAGTAAGTCACTGAAGTATAGTAAGCCTTTATGTACATATGTATCAGAGCAGCGGGATTGGTGGAATTATGCAGTAATACAGTTATTTAAAGCAAATGTATAACTACAGTATAATTCATATTTTTTTACAGTGTCTGTCTCAAGAAATGGTGAGAAATCCATGTTGGGCTGTGTGTATAGAATGGATGTATGAATAGCACGGAATGGGTTTGTTGGGTCGACCCTATTAAGGTCGACACTCATTAGGTTGACCACTATTGGTCGACAGGCAGTAGGGCGACACATGGAAAATGTCAACACGGTTGGATGCTCAACATGGAAAAGGTCGATATGAGTTTATGGGGTTTTCAGGGTGTCGTTATCTTCGTGAAGTGACCCGGGAACCCCGGTCAGTGCACTGTGTTCTATCGCATGACTCACTTCACTCGCCATGCTTCGGGTAAGGTGCCCCACTGCGCTCGGCAGAGGTTACTATTCCCAATCGTAGTCCACGTGAATCGTAAAGTATAAAAAAGTTCAAAAAATGAATTTAAAAAACAAACGTATGTTGATCTTTTTGTTGTGTCGGCGTTTGCTATGTTGACCTTTTGCAGGTGTCGACCTAATGCCTGTCGACCAATAGTGGCCGACCTATTGTGTGTCAACCTAAGTAAGGTCGACCTAAGGACCATATCCCTAATAGCACATAGATGCGGATAGATGTAATAGACACATTACATGTACAGTAGATGATAGACAGGGAGGACTGGAAATGCAAGTAAAGACAGCACACTGCAATGAGCAGATCTCCTGAAAACACCAAAACAGTTACTTACAGTAGACGCTATGGATGAATGCCTTCGGACACCTGCAGTAATCTCCATATCCTAATTCCTATTGCTAATGTCGTTTACGTAAATCCTATTTCCAGTGTGTCATCTTATTCCCTTAGCATCCTTATTCTGATGTTGCTCTATTCCACAGGTTCTCAAACTCGGTCCTCAGGACCCCACACGGTCCATGTTTTGCAGGTCACCTGTAGATTTTTCAAATGTGACAGTTGGTGATGCACAGTGCACCTGCCGGTGACATGGAAAACGTGAACCGTGTGGGGTCCTGAGGACCGAGTTTGAGAACCACTGCTCTATTCCATACAGCACTCCTACAGGCTGCCTGAGGGTACTGCTGTTAGCATCACAACCACAACAGATGGAGCCCTCCTCATCTATCCTTTTAACAGGATTAACTGAGCCAGGGCAGTCGGACTTAATCTCCTGCTGTAATGACTTAATTTTCTGCTGTATTGTTCTCTCTGTATTGTATTGCAGCTGAGAACAATAGATGAAAGGCTTATGCTAATAAGCCATGGTGCACCTAGGCACAGCAGAGAAGCCTAGATGAGCGAGGCTCCATCTGTAGTTCAAAAACTCAAATATTTAGGATATTCTATAACATGCACCCAGTGTCGGAATGGGGCATGAAGGGCCCACCAGGGGAACGCAGTGGTAAGGGCCCATATAGAGAATGCACCATATTCCTGTGCAGTATAAGGTAACGTGTATAATGTATAATTTCTGAGTCTAGGTTCGGATCCCTAGAGAAGGATGAGGTGGTTCCGACCCCCTCCCCCCCCCCCACCCCGGCAATAGGGCTCACCGGGGGTTTTCCCGATACCCCTGTGGGCCAGTCCAATCCTGCACACACCCTTCATGTTTCTGCCAGTTTTCATATCCCTTACAACAATTCTTGGTAGCTGGATAAAAATCATGTCTTCTAATATTTTATTTTTATTTGTGCCCGTGTATTTTATTATTGTTGTATCATTTGTATTCCCTTTTGTAAGGAAGGATGGGAATCTGAGTAGCGGCACTCTGTCTTGTCTTTTTGTATCTTTTCAAAATGCTGTTCTAGGGGTTTAAGGGCCACCTGCAGTTATATCACAGCACTGCGTGTAATGATTGTGGCAATAAACTAGAACTTTAAAACCTCACTGCAAAAATGCATCCAACAGCAGCACTCAACTGTATCTGACTCTCACCTGTAGCATCGACACGTAGTTGCCTTTTGGTACTGTACCTACAGTATTTTGCTAGATGACTTGCTGAAGACAAGGGCCAAACATACAATACTAAATAGAAGTCATTTGTTTGATAATGGAATTAAGCCAATATTTTAAGATTATTACAGTCTCCGTAACGGGAGGCATTTGAGATGCCGGCTGTCAGGATCCCGGCGCTCACCATACCGATGCCAGAATACCGACAGGCAGCATGCCGACAACTATTCTCCCTCTTGAAGGGTATCCACGACATCCCATGGAGGCAGAATAAATAGTGTGATGCACGTAGCGTGCCACCATGTCCGCAGCGTGGTGAGCGCAGCGTGGCGAGCCCAGCAAACCCACAGGGGCTCTTTGTGCTCACCCCGCAGCCCGCATGCTGGCAGTCAGGATCCTGGGTTAATTTTGTTGGGAGCTAATTAACCTACCAGTATATTTTTGGATTGTGGGAGGAAACCGGAGTACCCGGAGGAAACCCACCCAAGCAAGAGGAGAATATACAAACTGCACACAGTTAGGGGGGGCATGGTGGGAATCGAACTATGACCTCAGTGCTGTAAGGTAGTAATACTAACCATTACACCATCCGTGCTGCCTGTTACATGATGCAATGTATATATGGATCATTATTTTCTGGATTCCATGCCTACTATTATCATTTAAATTGCTCCCACACATTTTACAGCAGTGTATAATTGGGAGTTACTCAAGAATCCACACTAATAAGACTTCTAAAAGTTAATGAACCCTTATTCAGGCAAGTTGTAATATACAGGCGCATTACCAGGCAAATTAATATAATGTAACATAATGCTGTCCATTATCTACAACTGTGGTGAGGTCTCTGGATTGTTGTAGGGTCACCTGTGGGTTATCTAACACATTTGGGATGCCAGAATTATGGTACACTGATAGTCTGGTCCCAGCCTAACAAAGTTGTGTACAGGACCACTGATCTACAGTGTTCCTCTTCAGTAAGTTATGCCATAGAAACGTCGTCCTGCTTTATTATATGCTGAGTCTATAACAGACTCGTATACATAGTTCAACACGGTGATATGTAGTGTAAAGAGTGCTTTTTAGCACTTTACTAAGGAAATATATCCTCTTTATCTTTCTTCTTCCCATAACTATCTGCTGTAACGTGTTTCTTAAACTCTGCCCTCTTGACCCCAAAAAGTTCACCCGGTAAGTGCACAGGTGCGTGAGCAATTGTTACATTTTGAAGATCCACAGGTAACCTGGAAACTGTGTACTGTTTGCGATCCTGGGGATCAAGTCTGAGAACCACTGTGGAAAAGGTGTTCATAATAATATTTTTCAAAAATAAAGAAAATAGCAAATTGACGCTGGCATGCAGTATGACAAAGTGGCAAAGACCCTCATTCCCAAGTAATATTTACCCAAACACAAGCGGCACAGAGACAGAGCAGTGCCATTCAAAATCTTTGTATACACATTTGTACCGTACATTGTGGAATACTGTAAGTCACTCACCATGTACTCCATATTCGCAGCAGGTGGAAAGACTTTGCTTCTGACTTGATTATGGTATTCAAGAATAGCGATCATGTCATTTTGGGATATGTAGCGCTTCCTTCTGGCCTTGGGGATATTTGCAGAGTCCAACTGAGCACTGAGATCTGGGTATATGGTGGTGAAATTGCTGGCTGATGATGATAAGTCTGTGGAATTAGGTAACGCTAAACCACATGTTTCGCAGAAGAGAGAAAATATGAAGGCTGCAGCCACAAGGCAGAGTTCTATCATGTTAGAAGTCTTTGCACAGACTTTGCCTTTAAACAAAAAGGATTTCTTAAGTTGGAACCTGTAAAAAATAAATAAAAAGCAAGCAGTTTAATTTGCGTTACCGAAAAAAGATCACATTCTTTTGATTAATAATAAATAAAAATTATTATAACATATGTTTTGCTGCATAATACCATATATGTATAAAGTTGAGATTACTTGGCACTGGCAGGCATTAAGTTTGTAAGATTGTAAAGAAACATTCACTAAATTTTCAGTCTTGGTTCTCATAAGAAATACTAGATCATACTCTTATATATATAGTATATAATATACAGTATTACCTTATTCTTACCTTTCAACAGTTTGTCAGCCTTGCAACAGTCAAATGACTATGCTGTGTTGTAGTGCGTAGTCTTGTAAGGGAGGATGTATCCTGTCATAAAGTCAGTGAATGCAGATCTCTGCTTGCTAGGAACTTCTGGCTGCAGGATTTTCAGAGTGATAACAGCGTTTTATATGTTACAGCCTGAACTCTCATACCAGACCCTGTTGCAGGCAACGCTTACAGAGGAGGAGTTTACAGTACAGTACAGTGATTGGGTGGCATTATATCATAGGGGTGGTAAAAACAATGGCACTTTCAAATCCTATAACAAATTAGGGAAAATGCAAATTACCTGGCCATGTTTAATTCTCCTTTTGTGGTCCTCCCTAGTGTTGGAATACAGCTCAGCAATCTGACTTTCATTTGGACGCAGGGGTTCCCTGCAATTGTAAATTTATAAGCATAGCTCAGCCAAACGCAATAAACATGTAAAGGCAATCTATCATGGCATTTCTGCTTAAGCATTTTCCATTAATAATTACGTCTCTTCTTCTAAACAGTTGCGTGGCTTTCTTTTACAATTTGGACTTATGCTGTCTTAAATTCTACAAACATGTTTAGCATTGGAAACTGCAATGACTAGGTAGCATAAATAAGAATGTGTTGGGTCATCCTTGCAGAGCAGCGCTGCATTGAGGATTTTTAATACAAAGTTTTTTTTTTAATGTACTATAGATAAAAAAATAAAACAAAAAATATACAGTCATACATTCCCCCCAGGTGACAACTACAAGGAGATCACCCCAGACAATTACTGGTCTTATATTGCACAGAGATTCCCCTAAATGATTGCTGGCTGTATATTGTTGTATAGGGAGCACCCCCTCCCCAATTGATTCTCCAGGTGTTAATGTCAGAGTATGAACAGAGCAGTGACCAGCAAATACTGGAAGTGGTTGAGGTTCTGTTGAGGGACATATGCTGGCCAGCTGCATGTGAATGTGCTGTTCACACTCTTCAGTGAAGTGACATGCAATGTGCATCCTATACGTCATCAGAGACCTAAGTTCCTCAGTCAGAACATGTATAAAATAGAGTCCATCAATGGGATCTGCTTTACAGAGGATGCCGACAAAGAAGCACCATATGCATAAATGCGATAAAACAATATTGATGCAACATACGAAGAATGAAAATAAATTAAAACCCATGCCAACAAATATATAAAACGGTGCATTTTTACAATGTACTAAAACAGAAATAAGTGGTCTTTTTTTCTGGCGCTCACAAAGACTCAATGTCACTTTCATTTTATAAGGGTAATGTTCTCCTGTTCCATATAGAATCCACACTAGAGCAAAAGTTCCAGGATCCAGTCTATTCACAACTGTGCATGTGTAAGAAGAATATATGTTTGTCCACTCTCATTGAATTTCCGGAGTTTTTGGAACTGGTGTTTCGGCAGTTCCATAAGAGCATGATAGATCAAATCATCAGGTGGTCTCCCGAGTCAGCCTCCTGGTCTGCAGCTCTTTTCCGGGAATGTCCGCTCCACAACCTCCGTGTCCCTTGTCCGGGTCAGCCTCCTGGTCTGCAGCTCTTTTCCGGGAATGTCCGCTCCACAACCTCCGTGTCCCTTGTCCTGCCGATGCGTTTCAATCCTGTCTGGGATCTTTCTCAAGCCTCAGGAGCCTTGAGAAGCACCAGTTCCAAAAACTCCGGAAATTGCATGAGAGTGGACAAACGTATATTCTTACACAAGCACAGTTGTGAATAGACTGGATCCTGGAACTTTTGCTCTACTGTGGATTCTATATGGAACAGGAGAACATTACCATTATTAAAGGAAAGTGACATTGAGTCTTTGTGAGCGCCAGAAAAAAAGACCAGTTATTTCTGTTTTAGTGTGTATCTATAGGGGTTTGAGGATCCCCCTCAAGTGAGTGCTTAATTTGGCTGCCACCTAGGTAGCGCATTGTGAATTTCCATATCGTTCTTTGGATTGTGTCATTTTTACAATATAGTAAACAATTAACTAAAATCATAAGAGACAGATGGAAATGTAACAACCTGCAACTTGCAGGTATTGGTGACAAAGCTACCTAGATTTGACTTTTAACTGATTGCACATTGGGCAAACTTACTGGAATCTCTCCAATGCCTACAAGTTCAAATGTATTATATCTCCACTGTCATGACTGTGGTTTTGTGGACCCGGTGTTAGTGAAGTCTGTGCGGGCGACTGGAGGACAATGTGAATACTATTACTGACCTGGTTTGGGAGTGTTGTGGACTCGGGGTTTCTTCCGGTGACCGGGAAGAGGAACAGCAGCTGAGATGACCGAATCTAGGTTTTCCTCATGCAGGATTTGGTCGGCAGACAGGAGGCACGTATGGATGCTGGAGGTCTCCTGAAAGACAGAACTTGAAAAGGTGCTGAGGAATGAATGAAGGAGTACTGGATGCTGGAGACACCAATTACGCTTGTGAGCACTGGGTGTTTGGAGGTGCAGAAGTGCTAGGAGGCACTGAGGTGCTTGGAGGCACTGAAGTGCTTGTAGGTGCAGAAGTGCTTGTAGGTGCAGAAGTGCTTGGAGATACTGAGGTGCTTGGAGACACTGAGGTGCTTGGAGGCACTGAGGAGCTTGGAGGTGCTGGCTTTTAGGCCTAAACTTCAGATTACTGAATTCAGCCTCACACAGGAGATCACCACAGGTGGAGCTAATTAACTATTACCTTTCAGGCAGAGAACTCAGGAAAACTCATAGTGCTGACAAGCTGTTTAACTCAGTGAGTAAAAAGACACAGGATCCGGGACAGATGGCAGGGGTAAGTCACCAAATATGAAACCTACAGTCAGGATTGTGACAGTACCCCCCTCTTCAAGGGTGGACTCCGGACACCCATCTTGAATCTTAGAGGAACTTGAGAAATTCATACAGAAGAACTTAGGACCTTCGTTGATGCCTCTTCTTCTTACGGGAACATTTGGTTTTGACCAAGGAGAGCGGAATCTCCTGTAAAGAAAAACCTTCCTTAGAAAACATGGGTCCTCCCATGAAAGGAGTAGCATCATGAACTGGATCAAATTCAGAGTCTGAGTCCAAGTCTAATGGAAGATATGAATCTCCCTTAGATACACAGGGGTAAATTTACTAAGGTCCCGATTTTGACCGAGATGCCGTTTTTTCATCAAAGTGTCATCTCGGTAATTTACTAAACGCAAATCACGGCAGTGATGAGGGCATTCGTAATATTTGGAAGTCCTAGGAAAAAATCACGAATGAATACACCATCGGTCAAAACGCGGCTGTTTAAGTATGAATCTCGGTCATTTACTAAGAAGTGCAAAGCCAAAAAAAACAAAACACTGCCGTGAAAAATTACAACTCGGAAAAAAGTGCTTTAAAAAAACAGACCTGCTTTTTTTATCCGTGATTGGATAGGCATGCACGGATCCATGAGATCCGTGCATGTATATCAGTGGGAAGGGGTGGGAAAGTGATTATTTTCTAAAAAAAAATTGCGTGGGGTCCCCCCTCCTAAACATAACCAGCCTCGGGCTCTTTGAGCCGATCCTGGTTGCAGAAATATGGGGGAAAAATTGACAGGGGTTCCCCCATATTTAAGCAACCAGCATCGGGCTCTGCGCCTGGTCCTGGTTCCAAAAATACGGGGGACAAAAAGAGTAGGGGTCCCCCGTATTTTTAAAACCAGCACCGGGCTCCACTAGCTGGACAGATAATGCCACAGCCGGGGGTCACTTTTATATAGTGCCCTGCGGCCGTGGCATCAAATATCCAACTAGTCACCCCTGGCCGGGGTACCCTGGGGGAGTGGGGACCCCTTCAATCAAGTGGTCCCCCCCCCAGCCACCCAAGGGCCAGGGGTGAAGCCCGAGGCTGTCCCCCCCATCCAATTGGCTGCGGATGGGGGGCTGATAGCCTTTTTTGAAAATGAAAAGATATTGTTTTTTGTAGCAGTACTACAAGTCCCAGCAAGCCTCCCCCGCATGCTGGTACTTGGAGAACCACAAGTACCAGCATGCGGCGGAAAAACGGGCCCGCTGGTACCTATAGTACTACTACTAAAAAAATACCCAAAAAAAGACAAGACACACACACCGTGAAAGTAAAGATTTATTACATACATCCACACAAACATACATACATACTTACCTTATGTTCACACGCAGGTCGGTCCTCTTCTCCAGTAGAATCCAAGGGGTACCTGTTGAATAAATTCTACTCACCAGATCCAGGGTCCCAGGGTCCTCGGGGCAACCATTTGTAATCCAGGTACTTGAATAAAATAACAAAACGGATACCCGAGCCACGAACTGAAAGGGGCCCCATGTTTTCACATGGGACTCCTTTCCCCGAATGCCAGAAACCCACTCTGACTTCTGTCTAAGTGGGTTTCTTCAGCCAATCAGGGAGCGCCACGTTGTAGCACTCTCCTGATCGGCTGTGTGCTCCTGTACTGAGTGACAGGCGGCACACGGCAGTGTTACAATGTAGCGCCTATGCGCTCCATTGTAACCAATGGTGGGAACTTTCTGCCCTGCGGTTGACCTAAAGTGACGTCACCGCTGAGCAGAAAGTTCCCACCATTGGTTACAATGGAGCGCATAGGCGCTACATTGTAACACTGCCGTGTGCCGCCTGTCACTCAGTACAGGAGCACACAGCCGATCAGGAGAGTGCTACAACGTGGCGCTCCCTGATTGGCTGAAGAAACCCACTTAGACAGAAGTCAGAGTGGGTTGCTGGCATTCGGGGAAAGGAGTCCCATGTGAAAACATGGGGCCCCTTTCAGTTCGTGGCTCGGGTCTCCGTTTTGTTATTTTATTCAAGTACGTGGATTACAAAAGGATGCTACGAGGAGCCTGGGACCCTGGATCTGGTGAGTAGAATTTTTTCAACAGGTACCCCTTGGATTCTACTGGAGAAGAGGACCGACCTGCGTGTGAACATAAGGTAAGTATGTATGTATGTTTGTGTGGATGTATGTAATAAATCTTTACTTTCACGGTGTGTGTGTCTTGTCTTTTTTTGGGTATTTTTTTAGTAGTAGTACTACAGGTACCAGCGGGCCCGTTTTTCCGCCGCATGCTGGTACTTGTGGTTCTCCAAGTACCAGCATGCGGGGGAGGCTTGCTGGGACTTGTAGTACTGCTACTAAAAACAATATATTTTCATTTTCACAAAAGGCTATCAGCCCCCCCATCCGCAGCCAATTGGATGGGGGGGACAGCCTCGGGCTTCACCCCTGGCCCTTGGGTGGCTGGGGGGGGGACCCCTTGATTGAAGGGGTCCCCACTCCCCCAGGGTACCCCGGCCAGGGGTGACTAGTTGGATTTTTTTGATGCCACGGCCGCAGGGCACTATATAAAAGTGACCCCCGGCTGTGGCATTATCTGTCCAGCTAGTGGAGCCCGGTGCTGGTTTTAAAAATACGGGGGACCCCTACTCTTTTTGTCCCTCGTATTTTTGGAACCAGGACCAGGCGCAGAGCCCGATGCTGGTTGCTTAAATATGGGGGAACCCCTGTCATTTCCCCCCCCATATTTCTGCAACCAGGATCGGCTCAAAGAGCCCGAGGCTGGTTATGCTTAGGAGGGGGGACCCCACGCAATTTTTATTTTTATTTTACACTGTTTAATTTAAAAAAAAAAAAAAAATGAACCCCAGCACGGATCACACAGATCCAGCCGAGATTCATTTTTAAAAAGTCGGCAGTGTTTTGCTAATCACTGCCGTAAAAAAAAAAAAAAAAAAAACACGAATGACATCGACATCGGAACAAAAGAAAAACCCGAATACGACAGCTTAGTAAATTAGTCGTAATAAATTCAAAAAGTTGCAGTTTTACACTTTCGATGTCATTCGTGATTGAACTTTGACCTGAAACGGGAAAATACGAATCTTAGTAAATTTACCCCACAGTTTGCAGATGAATAGGAAGTGCACTGGAGTTTTAAATTCTCTGGGCTAGGAGAGACTCCTACATGAGCAATTTTAATGGTCGGATTCTTACCGAAGGAGATTCTTAGATTATCCCTATGGAGGACAGCACAAACTTCCTTCTGCATTCCCTTTAGAGCATGATTCTTTTATCGAGTCAAATTCCAAAGGTTTAGGACTAAATTCTTTAACCACAGCATTACTAAAAGTCTGTAAGTCATGGAACACAGGATCATTACTCTCAAAAAGCATGTTGGCCCACTCCAAAGCTCTTCCCCTGAATGCCAGGAACAGATATCGAGTAACGTTGGAAGGAGTTACTGCACCTGAAGGATCAGACTCCATCAGAGAGAGAAATTGTTCAACCAGAACGGCATATTGCAATAAATCTCCATCAAAGTAAATAGGTGGTAAACCATCAGACGAAAGCTTAGAGACTAAAACCGATGATGCACTCTCAGAAGCTAGATTGGAGTTAGTTTGTAGAACATCAGGCTGATGAGAAACTATCCCTTCTGAAGTAGTCTGGCTGAAGTCCTCAAATAAGACTGAGAAATCACTTGAAATCTTCTGGATGGAGATGCTAGTAATTCTCCCCGAAGCAGCACCACTTGTGTCTGCGACTGAGGTAAACAACTCTGGTGACTGGATTGAGGAAGTAACTTCGGTGTCCTTCTCAGCGAAATTAGCCTGAAGTCCTGTATCCAAATCAGCAGATGGAACATAAAGTTGCTCAGACAAGCTTAGGGACAAAGCTGAGAAAACTGTACTTAGATCAGTATCCAGCTCTGGAGCACGTTCAGACTTTAAATGAGTAGCCTTGGGATTTTTCTTGACTTTGGCGGCTACAGCAGAATTATTCCGACATTGATGAGAAGAGGTATTAGATTTCCCTGCAGACGCTGTGGACTCAATGCTGGAAGACGAGGAAACAGAATCAGAGACAGACTGAAGTCTAATTTTAGAATTAGATGGTGAAAGTCCTTTACTCGGACCAATGCTTGGAATTGGTTTGAGTCCAGATGAGCTTGAACAGACTGAAACTGGAGAAATCTTTGGCTGGACGAGTAGGACTGGATTGGATCTGAGGATACTTGAATTGGCTGGAGCAAAAGGAGACTGACCAGGCTGGTCCTGGAGTATCGCTGGACCGGATGGAACCGGGACGGACTGACCGGGCAGAACCTGGAGTATTGCTGGACCGGCTGGAACCGGGACGGACTGACCAGGCGGAGCCTGGAGTATTGTTGGACTGGCTGGAACCGGAACAGACTGACCAGGTGGAGCCTGGAATATTGCTTGATCGGCAGGAGCCCTTACTTCACGGGGCTGAACTAAGGCAGGAGCCCCCTCTTCACGGGGCTGAGCTGAGGCAAGAGCCCCCACTTCACGGGGCTGGGCTGAGGCAAGAGCCCCCACTTCACGGGGCTGGGCTGAGGCAAGAGCCCCCACTTCACGGGGCTGGGCTGAGGCAAGAGCCCCCACTTCACGGGGCTGGGCTGAGGCAAGAGCCCCCACTTCACGGGGCTGGGCTGAGGCAAGAGCCCCCACTTCACGGGGCTGGGCTGAGGCAAGAGCCCCCACTTCACGAGGCTGGGCAGCACTCTGTAGACTCTCTGGCTGGGCAGCACTCTGAAGACTCTCTGGCTGGGCAGCACTCTGAAGACTCTCTGGCTGGGCAGCACTCTGAAGACTCTCTGGCTGGGCAGCACTCTGAAGACTCTCTGGCTGGGCAGCACTCTGAAGACTCTCTGGCTGGGCAGCACTCTAAAGACTCTCTGGCTGGGCAGCACTCTGAAGACTCTCTGGCTGGGCAGCCCTCTGAAGACTCTCTGGCTGGGCAGCCCTCTGAAGACTCTCTGGCTGGGCAGCCCTCTGAAGACTCTCTGGCTGGGCAGCCCTCTGAAGACTCTCTGGGGCTGGACCCTCTGAACCCCTCACTGGGGCTGGACGCTCTGAACCCCTCCCTGGGGCTGGACACTCTGAAGACGCCCCTCCTGGGGCTGGACACTCTGAAGACACCCCTCCTGGGGCTGGACACTCTGAAGACACCCCTCCTGGGGCTGGACACTCTGAAGACACCCCTCCTGGGGCTGGACACTCTGAAGACGCCCCTCCTTGGGCTGGACACTCTGAAGACGCCCCTCCTGGGGCTGGACACTTTGAAGACGCCCCTCCTGGGGCTGGACACTCCGACTCCTCTGTGACTCTAAATGGCTTGAACATTCTTCTCTGGACACCCAACTTGGTATAAGGTCTTTTAATCACCGGACCCCAGTCATAAATTTGAGTCTCTTTCAGAGTAGCCTTCTTGATACCCCCGTCAGCAGTAGCAGGATCGGCTACTGTGGACGACTTGTAGACATGAGCACCATGATACTGAGATTTGTCACCATTCCCTGGCTTGCAAAGAATGCAGTCTTTAACAAAATGACCGGAATTTCCACAGTAAAGACAGAGGTGTAGCTCCCTACGCCGCTGACATTCAGCTTCAGAGAGCTTGGGCCGTGGATAGCTCTGATGAACAACTTTTCCTTGCACAGAGGAAGAGACTCTATTAACTGGATGGGACAAAACAGGTTCAACAACGTTGGTAGTATTCCTGAAGAGATCAGGCATCACAGAAAGAATACTAGACAAAAGTTCTTGTAACTGTAATAACATCTGGTAGAAAATCTGCAGTTGGTCAGGAGTCTTAGTGCAGAAGGTCAGAGAATCTCTGGAGAACGAATTCCGCTGCAGACACTGTGCCAATTGATGCTGAGTCGACTCCAAACCCTCTAAGCGTCCTGCAATATTGCTTAGGAGGTCCTGCGTCAGACAAACAGTTTCGGCTGGGTCCATGTGGCCAGTTCCTACTGTCATGACTGTGGTTTTGTGGACCCGGTGTTAGTGAAGTCTGTGCGGGCGACTGGAGGACAATGTGAATACTATTACTGACCTGGTTTGGGAGTGTTGCGGACTCGGGGTTTCATCCGGTGACCGGGAAGAGGAACCGCAGCTGAGATGACCGAATCTAGGTTTTCCTCATGCAGGATTTGGTCGGCAGACAGGAGGCACATATGGATGCTGGAGGTCTCCTGAAAGACAGAACTTGAAAAGGTGCTGAGGAATGAATGAAGGAGTACCGGATGCTGGAGACACCAATTACGCTTGTGAGCACTGGGTGTTTGGAGGTGCAGAAGTGCTAGGAGGCACTGAGGTGCTTGGAGGCACTGAAGTGCTTGTAGGTGCAGAAGTGCTTGTAGGTGCAGAAGTGCTTGGAGACACTGAGGTGCTTGGAGGCACAGAGGTGCTTGGAGGCACTGAGGTACTTGAAGGCACTGAGGTGCTTGGAGGTGCAGAAGTGCTTGGAGGCACTGAGGTGCTTGGAGGTGCAGAAGTGCTTGGAGGCACGGAGGTTCTCGGAGGCACGGAGGTGCTCGGAGGCACGGAGGTTCTTGGAGGTACGGAGGTGCCCGGAGGCACGGAGGTTCTTGGAAGCACTGAAGCCACAGGGATACGGGAGCTCTGGAGATCACAACTACAACAGCAGTAAAGATGAAACACGGCAGCTGTGGTTTTCAGTTAAGACTATGGAATACTGTACTGTGCCTTTAAGATGAACCACTGCAGCTGTGCCTTTACGTTGAGACTCGTGGAAATAGTGAATATCAGTGGCAACACAAAAGTAAACCAAACTGGGTAACAAAGGAACAGAGTTTTCACAGGAACTAAAGTACAAAGGTTACCTTAAGGGAGCTCAGCTTCAAAGCTCACACAGAGCTGTGTGTGACACGAGGAACTGGCCCAGTTTCCAACTCAGTCTCCCATCTTATACTTCCTGGTCCTTTGTGATTGGTGAGCAGGATTAGGTGATGCAGAGAGTCTCAGGCTGGCAGAGGATTGGACAACTCTGGGTCAGGTGAACAGTCACTGTCATGTGAGTACTCTAGACTAGGCTGTGATGTAGAATGAGGCCTAGCAGGCCGAGAGAACACTGAAGCCTGAACTTCTGCAAAACATAAGATGCTGGCTTTTAGGCCTAAACTTCAGATTACTGAATTCAGCCTCACACAGGAGATCACCACAGGTGGAGCTAATTAACTATTACCTTTCAGGCAGAGAACTCAGGAAAACTCATAGTGCTGACAAGCTGTTTAACTCAGTGAGTAAAAAGACACAGGATCTGGGACAGATGGCAGGGGTAAGTCACCAAATATGAAACCTACAGTCAGGATTGTGACATCCCCCTATTAACTTTAATGGGGCTCTTAACATTATTGAAAGATGCTGAGTTTCATTGCATTTGCATCCAAGTTCATATATACAAAATGTATTCATTTAAGAAAAACGATTATGGGGGTCATTCCGAGTTGTTCGCTCGCAAGCTGCTTTTAGCAGCTTTGCACACGCTAAGCAGCCGCCTACTGGGAGTGAATCTTAGCATATTAAAATTGCGAACGAAAGATTAGCAGAATTGCGAATAGACACTTCTTAGCAGTTTCTGAGTAGCTCCAGACTTACTCGGCATCTGCGATCAGTTCAGTGCTTGTCGTTCCTGGTTTGACGTCACAAACACACCCAGCGTTCGCCCAGACACTCCTCCGTTTCTCCAGCCACACCCGCGTTTTTCCCAGAAACGGTAGCGTTTTTTCACACACACCCATAAAACGGCCTGTTTCCGCCCAGAAACACCCACTTCCTGTCAATCACATTACGATCACCAGAACGAAGAAAAAACCTCGTAATGCCGTGAGTAAAATACCTAACTGCATAGCAAATTTACTTGGCGCAGTCGCACTACGGACATTGCGCATGCGCATTAGCGACTATTCGCTCCGTTGCGAATAAAAAAATAATGAGCGAACAACTCGGAATGACCCCCTATGTGCATACTGTATGCTGAGCGTCAAAATGATAAGTTGTTGCAAGTTGGCATCAGTGGCATATGGGGTAAATTTACATCCATCATACAGTATATAAAGCTTACCCCCATGTTTTTAAAGGGCTTCCTCTAACACTGTCAGGTTCAATTCTGTCTGGATCCATCGGAATCTGTGTTTGTCTGTGGGCACAAGAACTGGGACCACTGGCTATAGATGAAGTTGAAGTGTTTATGGCTAAGACACTAATGATGCTACTTGCTGGAGTAGACTCTGTGGTAACGGCTAGAATTAGGAATGCTGGACACGGGAGTGATACTGGTGGAACTGAACACCAGACAGGACTGGTGGCATTTGGACTGAACACCGGGCTGGCATCAGTGGAACTGGACACTGGAGTGGAACAAGTATATGACAGCTGGACACTGGGAAGGAACTCGTGGATCTGGATACTAGGCTGGGACCAGTGGATAAGAGCTGTATACTGGTGCGGAACCGGTGGAACTGGGCACTGGGCTGCTACCAGTGGACAAGAACTGGACACCATGCTGGAACCGGTGATGCTTGAGACTGGGCTGGAAGCTGTGATGTTTGAGACTGAGTTAGAACCAGTAATGCTTGAGACTGGACTAGAATTGGTGATGCTTGAGATTGGGATGGAACCTGTGATTCTGGAGACCAGGCTGGAATTGGTAGTACTTGAGACCTGGCTGGGACTGGCTGTGCTGGAAAACAGGCTGGGCTAGGGCCGGTGGATGCTGGAAAATGACAGGACCAAGATAGAGACCCAAGATAGAGGTGATAGGACCAGGACATAGGTGACAGGGCCAGGACAGAGAGGACAGGGACAGGACATGGGCAGAACCAGGACAGAGATACCAGGACAGAACTGAAGGGATAGGAGAGAGGGTTAACAGGGCCAGGACAGAGTTGACAGGGAAAGGGGTGGCAGGGACTGGACAGAGAGGACAGAACGGAAGGGTCAGCAGAGAGAAGACAGGGCCTGCAGCACAGACGTGACAAGGACAGGACAGGGGTGACAGTGACAAGAAAGAGGGGAGACAGGGTCAGCACAGAGGTGGCAGGGATGGGACAGTACAGGGGTAGGAGGGGTGACAGGGCCAGCACAGGTGTGACAGGGTCAGGACAGGGGTGACAGGGACTGTACAGAAGGTTCAGCTGAGAGAGATGACAGTGCCAGTAAGAGGTTAGAAGGACAGGACAAGGGTGACAGGAGAGAGGGGAGACAGGGCCAGCACAGGAGTGACAGGGATAGGACAGGGGTGACAGGGATAGGACAGGACAGGGGTGAGAGGGACAGGAGAGAGGGGAGATAGGGACAGCACAGGAGTGACAGGGATAGGACAGGGGTGACACAGATAGGACAGGACAGGACAGGGGTGACAGGGATAGGACAGGACAGAATAGGGGTAAGAGGGACAGGAGAGAGGGGAGATAGGGACAGCACAGGGGTGACAGGGATAGGACAGGGGTGACAGGGATAGGACAGGGGTGACAGGGACAGGAGAGAGGGGAGACAGGGACAGCAGAGGGGTGACAGGGATAGGACAGGGGTGACAGGGACAGGACAGGGGTGACAGGGACAGCAGAGAGGGGAGACAGGGCCAGCACAGGGGTGACAGGGATAGGACAGGGGTGACAGGGATAGGACAGGACAGGGGTGAGAGGGACAGGAAAGAGGGGAGATAGGGACAGCACAGGGGTGACAGGGATAGGACAGGGGTGACAGGAACAGGAGAGAGGGGAGACAGGGACAGTAGAGGGGTGACAGGGATAGGACAGGGGTGACAGGGATAGGACAGGACAGGGGTGACAGGGACAGGAGAGAGGGGAGACAGGGACAGCACAGGGGCGACAGGGATAGGACAGGACAGGGGTGACAGGGACAAGAGAGAGGGCAGACAGGGACAGCACAGGGGTGACAGGGATAGGACAGGGGTGACAGGGATAGGACAGGACAGGGGTGACAGGGATAGCAGAGAGGGGAGACAGGGCCAGCACAGGGGTGACAGGGATAGGACAGGACAGGGGTGACAGGGACAGGAGAGAGGGGAGACAGGGCCAGCACAGAGGTGGCAGGGATAGGACAGGGGTGACAGGGATAGGACAGGGGTGACAGGGATAGGACAGGACAGGGGTGACAGGGACAGGAGAGAGGGGAGACAGGGCCAGCACAGGGGTGACAAGGATAGGACAGGGGTGACAGGGATAGGACAGGGGTGACAGGGACAGGAAAGAGGGGAGACAGGGCCAGCACAGAGGTGGCAGGGATAGGACAGGGGTGACAGGGATAGGACAGGGGTGACAGGGACAGGACATGGGTTAGAACCAGGACAGAGATACCAGGACAGAACTGAAGGGATAGGAGAGAGGGTTAACAGGGCCAGGACAGAGTTGACAGGGAAAGGGGTGGCAGGGACTGGACAGAGGGGACAGAATGGAAGGGTCAGCAGAGAGATGACAGGGCCAGCAGCACAGAGGTGACAAGGACAGGACAGGGGTGACAGTGACAAGAAAGAGGGGAGACAGGGCCAGCACAGAGGTGGCAGGGATGGGACTGTTCAGGGGTAGGAGAGAGGGGTGACAGGGCCAGCACAGGTGTGACAGGGTCAGGACAATGGTGACAGGGACTGTACAGAAGGTTCAGCTGAGAGAGATGACAGTGCCAGTAAGAGGTTAGAAGGACAGGACAAGGGTGACAGGAGAGAGGGGAGACAGGGCCAGCACAGGAGTGACAGGGATAGGACAGGGGTGAGAGGGACAGGAGAGAGGGGAGATAGGGGCAGCACAGGAGTGACAGGGATAGGACAGGGGTGACAGGGATAGGACAGGGGTGACAGGGACAGGAGAGAGGGGAGACAGGGCCAGCACAGAGGTGGCAGGGATAGGACAGGGGTGACAGGGATAGGACAGGACAGGGGTGACAGGGACAGGACATGGGCAGAACCAGGACAGAGATACCAGGACAGAACTGAAGGGATAGGAGAGAGGGTTAACAGGGCCAGGACAGAGTTGACAGGGAAAGGGGTGGCAGGGACTGGACAGAGGGGACAGAACGGAAGGGTCAGCAGAGAGATGACAGGGCCTGCAGCACAGAGGTGACAAGGACAGGACAGGGGTGACAGTGACAAGAAAGAGGGGAGACAGGGCCAGCACAGAGGTGGCAGGGATGGGACAGTACAGGGGTAGGAGAGAGGGGTGACAGGGCCAGCACAGGTGTGACAGGGTCAGGACAAGGGTGACAGGGACTGTACAGAAGGTTCAGCTGAGAGAGATGACAGTGCCAGTAAGAGGTGAGAAGGACAGGACAAGGGTGACAGGAGAGAGGGGAGACAGGGCCAGCACAGGAGTGACAGGGATAGGACAGGGGTGATAGGGATAGGACAGGGGTGAGAGGGACAGGAGAGAGGGGAGATAGGGACAGCACAGGAGTGACAGGGATAGGACAGGGGTGACAGGGACAGCAGAGAGGGGAGACAGGGATAGGACAGGGGTGACAGGGACAGCAGAGAGGGGAGACAGGGATAGGACAGGGGTGACAGCGATAGGACAGGGGTGACAGGGATAGGACAGGACAGGACAGGGGTGACAGGGATAGGACAGGACAGAACAGGGGTGAGAGGGACAGGAGAGAGGGGAGATAGGGACAGCACAGGGGTGACAGGGATAGGAGAGGGGTGACAGGGACAGGAGAGAGGGGAGACAGGGACAGCAGAGGGGTGACAGGGATAGGACAGGGGTGACAGGGATAGGACAGGACAGGGGTGACAGGGACAGGAGAGAGGGGAGACAGGGACAGCAGAGGGGTGACAGGGATAGGACAGGGGTGACAGGGATAGGACAGGACAGGGGTGACAGGGACAGCAGAGAGGGGAGACAGGGCCAGCACAGAGGTGGCAGGGATAGGACAGGACAGGGGTGACAGGGACAGGAGAGAGGGGAGACAGGGCCAGCACAGGGGTGATAGGGATAAGACAGGGGTGACAGGGATAGGACAGGGGTGACAGAGAGAGGGGAGACATGGCCAGCACAGGGGTGACAGGGATAGGACAGGACAGGGGTGACAGGGACAGCAGAGAGGGGAGACAGGGCCAGCACAGAGGTGGCAGGGATAGGACAGGGGTGACAGGGATAGGACAGGACAGGGGTGACAGGGACAGGAGAGAGGGAAGACAGGGCCAGCACAGGGGTGACAGGGATAGGACAGGGGTGACAGGGACAGGAGAGAGGGGAGACAGGGCCAGCACAGAGGTGACAGGGATAGGACAGGACAGGGGTGACAGGGACAGGAGAGACAGGGCCAGGACAGGGGTGACAGGGATAGGACAGGACAGGGGTGACAGGGACAGGAGAGAGGGGAGACAGGGCCAGCACAGGGGTGACAGGGATAGGACAGGAGTGACAGGGATAGGACAGGATAGGGGTGACAGGGACAGGAGAGAGGGGAG
The DNA here is from genome assembly GCF_028390025.1 of Pseudophryne corroboree. NCBI lineage: Eukaryota > Metazoa > Chordata > Amphibia > Anura > Myobatrachidae > Pseudophryne > Pseudophryne corroboree. The sequence goes on from NC_086448.1 coordinate 718,103,749, forward strand.
ACAGGGACAGCACAGGGGCGACAGGGATAGGACAGGGGTGACAGGGACAGCAGAGAGGGGAGATAGGGACAGCAGAGAGGGGAGACAGGGCCAGCACAGGGGTGACAGGGACAACACAGGGGTGACAGGGACAGCAGAAAGGGGAGACTGGGCCAGCACAGAGGTGACAGGGATAGGACAGAAGTGACAGGGATAGGACAGTACAGGGGTGACAGGGACAGCAGAGAGGGGAGACAGGGCCAGCACAGAGGTGGCAGGGATAGGACAGGGGTGACAGGGATAGGACAGGACAGGGGTGACAGGGACAGGAGAGAGGGGAGACAGGGCCAGCACAGGGGTGACAGGGATAGGACAGGGGTGACAGGGATAGGACAGGGGTGACAGGGACAGGAGAGAGGGGAGACAGGGCCAGCACAGAGGTGACAGGGATAGGACAGGACAGGGGTGACAGGGACAGGAGAGACAGGGCTAGGACAGGGGTGACAGGGATAGGACAGGACAGGGGTGACAGGGACAGGAGAGAGGGGAGACAGGGCCAGCACAGGGGTGACAGGGATAGGACAGGAGTGACAGGGATAGGACAGGACAGGGGTGACAGGGACAGGAGAGAGGGGAGACAGGGACAGCACAGGGGCGACAGGGATAGGACAGGGGTGACAGGGACAGCAGAGAGGGGAGATAGGGACAGCAGAGAGGGGAGACAGGGCCAGCACAGGGGTGACAGGGACAGGACAGGGGTGACAGGGACAGCAGAAAGGGGAGACAGGGCCAGCACAGAGGTGACAGGGATAGGACAGAAGTGACAGGGATAGGACAGGACAGGGGTGACAGGGACAGCAGAGAGGGGAGACAGGGCCAGCACAGAGGTGGCAGGGATAGGACAGGGGTGACAGGGATAGGACAGGACGGGGTGACAGGGACAGGAGAGAGGGGAGACAGGGCCAGCAAAGGGGTGACAGGGATAGGACAGGGGTGACAGGGATAGGACAGGGGTGACAGGGACAGGAGAGAGGGGAGACAGGGCCAGCACAGAGGTGACAGGGATAGGACAGGACAGGGGTGACAGGGACAGGAGAGACAGGGCCAGGACAGGGGTGACAGGGATAGGACAGGACAGGGGTGACAGGGACAGGAGAGAGGGGAGACAGGGCCAGCACAGAGGTGGCAGGGATGGGGTGGGAACAGGGAAGGAGAGAGAGCCAACCTTAGTCAAAAGGACCCTGTAAGCGGTGACAACAGCAGGTGTTCTGTTACATTACCTACTGTACATAAGCAACAGAATAGAGGACACTCAGCCGCTTCCCAGCCACACACCCCATCCCCATACCTTTGCCTCTCGGCTCCCCGCGCTGGTCTTCTCTTGTTTCCGCCGGGATCACTTGGTACAGCAGCAGTAGTGGCCGGGAGGGGGCAGAGCGTGCAGACGGGCAGCTACAGCGCTGGCCACTGCCTGGCTCACTGTATGTGCTGTGGCAGTGTGTGAAGGAGCGGAGGCAGCGTGTACAGCGCAGGGACTAGTAACAGGCTCCGCCGTACTATCATCACCCAGCACGGCTTCCCCGCTGTTCCCCTCCGCTGGCAGTGCTGTATCTACTATAGTTAAAAGGGCACGGAACGACTGGGGAACAGTGGATGAAGTGCCCCTTTCAGGGCTGAAGCCCGGCGGCAAAAGACTCCATTGTCTCCGGCAGTTCCACCCCTGAGCGAAACACAGACACAGGGGACCAGCACAGCGGAATCTGTCCCAGTGGCCAATCTACTGGGACATACATAGCCACCACATTATTACATGTACAGCACTACATTACAGGTATAGCACCGCACTACACGTATAGCACCACATTACACGTATAGCATCTCATTAAACAAATAGTACCACATTACATACATAGCCACCACATTACATATGTAGCCACCGCATTACACACGTAGCCACCACATTACATAAATAGGCTCATCATCATGGACAGACATTGGGCAGCTATAGGGCTGAAGGACTTTGCATTAGAGATTGTCCCAGGGCTGGCTGTGAGTGCAGCCTTATCAGCTGTCATCCTGCTCCTGTCCAGTCCCCAAACCATACACTGTGACCGGGGACGCCCTAACCCTTACACCATCATGATAATGCAAATAATGTAATTAAAAAACCTCTCTGCCGGGTCCCCTTCAGTTGCCGGGTCCCCTTCAGTGCTCAGTCGCCGCTCTGGCCAGTTCAGTGAAAGTGCGGGAGCTGGGGTGGCAGCGGGTGTAGTGAACACGGCTCCGACCATCACTATGCTGCTGCTCCCAGGCCGGCCTCGTTGAAGAGACCTTTAGCCGGGGCCAGAGAGAGGATGTTGCTGGGCTGGTTAACTTTATCCAGGTCCCCCGTTGGTAGAACAGCATCACCACTTTTCACATTTAGCGGCACCTGGATGTGCCCGCTAGCCTAACTTCCGGATTGCATTCCAATGAACCGCAAGTACTGGAAGTAGTGTGAGCCAGCCCAGCCTGAGTGTGAATCAGCCTGGCTGAGGGGGATATGGGTCCAGCCCATTGAAATCTGTCATGGTGTCCTGGTGGGCCAATCCGCCCCTGGTGACGTTCATGCATCAGCTCCACAACTCACGTGCAACAGAAAAACCTGACCTGCGGAACAGGTATGTATTGAATGTTGAAAATCTGATTCATTACAAATACATACCAACAACTGGGGGAGATTGGTTTACATAGAGGTCCACAATATCAAGTCATACGTTTCCTGTGTATTAAATGCCTACAGAATTTAAAAACAAATTATTATGATATAATATCTAAAATTAATTACTGTCATTTAATAAATATCGCCAAAGCCCTATATAGGCTAACTGAGTTGTCATACAGTGTATGGCGGCTAAGTACTCCTTTTCCACCATGGCATATTTTTGTTCCTTGGGCAACGGTTTTCTACTGAGATAAAGAACAGTTTTCTCTTACCTTCTTTCACTTGGGGCAGTACGGCTGCTAACCCCACACTAGAGGCTTCAGTTTGTAGAATGAACCTCTGGTTGAAGTCAGGTGTTTGTAACATAGTGCTGATTGTAAATCAAGCCACGCTGCTTTAGTCACCTCTGTCCATACCAGCTATAAAGACATTTCTTGCATATAATTTCGGTTAACGAAGCCGTCCAAGTGGCAAAATGACTTACGCCTGTATATCCAATTAGCCCCAAGAAGGTTCATAGCTGACTCTTTTTCAGTGGGTTTGGCCAGTACTGTACTGTCTCTACTTTGTTCAGCTGTGGTTTTACCTCGCCTTGATCCACTGTACCCCAAGTATTTGGCTTATTGCATATCAACTGCACCATTTGCCGACCTGTCTTACCGGAAATGCTCTTTGAGCACCTGTTAGAATAAGGGAAAATCTCTACAGAGAATTAGTGGATAAGGAAGTTTGGGAATGAAATCCACCACCAAGGTGACCATCTGCCCCTTGATGGTGACTGGCAGGAGAGTTCCTTTAATACAAAGAACCTTTTTACTCTGGGCAAACCAGTGGCTATATTGGCACAACTGAACTAGAGATCAAGGTCGGCTCACTTCAAGAGTCTATCAGAGCTAGGACTTACTGGTTTTCCATAAGGAAAGTCATCTGAAACAAACATGACTTGCCAGCAGATGGACTCATTGTATAACAGCTCTGGAAGCATGGTCACTCACAAACTAATGAACAGTCCATGGGGTCCTGTAGCATCAAACACTGTCTTCAGCTGTTGATAGTTAGTGGATTGGTCTTCCCTAGGTCCATGTATGTGCGCTGTACCTCCCTGGACCTGCCATACTGCACAAATCTCCTGGTAATCAGGTGGACCGCATAGTGGTCCGCCAGAATGCCATCAGGTATACCTATGCATCATCCTCTATTTGTAAGGCAGACAGCACTTTTGTTCAGCACTAAACAGCAAAACATCCAAAATCTCCTGTGACCGGGTCTTTGTACTAAGGGGGTAATTCAGATCTGATCGCAGCACCAAATTTGTTAGCAGTTGGGCAATACCATGTGCACTGCAGGGGGGGCTGATATAATATGGGCAGAGAGAGTTAGATTTGGGTGGGGTGTGTTCAAGCTCAAATCTAAATTGCAGTGTAAAAATAAAGTAGCCAGTATCTACTCTGCACAGAAACAAAAAAAAAAACACCCAAATCTAACTCTCTCTGAAAAGGGTGTGGTATGCAAAGTCGACAGTAACTAGGTCGACCACTATTGGTTAACAGTAACTAGGTCGACAGGTCAAAAGGTCGACATGATTTTTAAATGTTTTCTCCGTACAGTGACCGGGAACCCCGATTAGTGCACCGTGTCCCCTCACATGGCGAGCGAATTCGGGAGAGGAGCTTAGCTCCGCTACCACTGCGCTCAGCACAGGTTTCTATTCCCAATCGTAGTCCGCGTGGATCGTTAAGTATGAAAAAGGAAAAAAATGGAGAAAAACTCATGTCGACATTTTGATCTGTCGACTTAGAACATGTCGACCTAGAGACCCGGTCGACCTAGAGACCCTGTCGACCTAGTTACTGTCGACCTAGTTACTGTCGACCTAGAGACCGGATCCCCTCTGAAAATGTTATATCTGCCAGACCTGCATTGCACATGGGCCCTCATTCCGAGTCGTTCGCTCGGTAATTTTCTTCGCATCGCAGCGTTTTTCTGCTTAGTACGCATGCGCAATGTTCGCACTGCGACTGCGCCAAGTAATTTTGCTATGAAGATAGTTTTTTTACTCACGGCTTTTTCTTCGCTCCGGCGAACGTAATGTGATTGACAGGAAATGGGTGTTACTGGGCGGAAACACGGCGTTTTATGGGCGTGTGGATGAAAACGCTACCGTTTCCGGAAAAAACGCAGGAGTGGCTGGAGAAACGGAGGAGTGTCTGGGCGAATGCTGGGTGTGTTTGTGACGTCAAACCAGGAACGACAAGCACTGAACTGATCGCAGATGCCGAGTAAGTCTGAAGCTACTCCGAAACTGCTAAGTAGTTTGTAATCGCAATATTGCGAATACATCGTTCGCAATTTTAAGAAGCTAAGATTCACTCCCAGTAGGCGGCGGCTTAGCGTGTGTAACTCTGCTAAAATCGCCTTGCGAGCGAACAACTCGGAATGAGGGCCTTGGTTTTGGCCAACTGCTAACATATTTGCTGCTGCAATCAGATCTGAATTACCACCTAGGTCTTGGAGAGAGATAAAGTGGACGGAGATAAAGTACCAGCGTATCCGCTCCTAACTGCCATGTTACAGGCTGTGTTTTAAAAATGTCCGGAGCTGGTGAGTTAATACTTTATCTCCATTCACTTTATCTCTCTCCAAGACTCAGTACATAATGTAGGCTCCTTGGGGACTTGGACCCTGGCCCGGAACAGGCGGAACTGGGGACTGGGACCTGCCTGGCTTCACATGGGTACATGGGTGAGCATATAAGGTAGGAATTGTCTGTATATGTTTTTATGCTGTTTTTTTTATGGAGAGTGCCACACTTCTGATTGCCAGACCTTTTTCACTAGATAGATAGATAGATAGATAGATAGATAGATAGATAGATAGATAGATAGATAGATAGATAGATAGATAGATAGATAGATAGGGAATAACGTCTGGCAATTAGTAGTCCAAAGGTGCGGCACTCTCCATAAGGTGTATGTGTTGACATGCATATTTTTATTAGAGATGAGCGAACTTCACGCTTTGAACCCGGTTCCGAACCCGGCTCAGGTTTTCCCGCCTGACTTGGAAACCCAAACGAGGCAAAACTTCATCATCCCGCTGTCGGATTCTCGCGGGATTTGGATTCCATATAAGGAGCCGCGCGTCGCGGACATTTTCACTCCAGTCTCGGAGAGTGTAGAGAGAGGACGTGCCTCCGTCCTAAGTGTCTGTGTGGGGGCGGGAAAGTGGGGTGGCGAGTCTTGTGCTGTGTTGTGCTGCTCAGTCCAGTGTAGTCAGTGTATTGCGCTGCATCAGTCCAGCCAGTCACAGTGCTGCTGGCTGCTGTATAAGCACCTTGCATTTTTGCTGTGTTGCCTTACATCAGACCAGGGGTCCTGTGCAGCATCAGTCCAGTGACCAGTCACAGTGGTGGTGTCCTCTGCTGCCATATATCCAGTGTAGCTGTATAAGTCCCTTTTAGTGGTGCTGTGCTGTCTTGCATTAGACCAGGGGTAGTGTCTTGTGCAGCATCAGTCCAGTGACCAGTCACAGTGGTGGTGTCCTCTGCTGCCATATATCCAGTGTAGCTGTATAAGTCCCTTTCAGTGGTACTGTGTTGTCCTGTATCAGACCAGTGGTAGTGTCCTGGCCATCAGTCATTCCAGTGACCAGGCAGTCACAGTGGTATACGCTGCTGCTATATGTACACTGCTGATGTATAATAATAACAACAACAAGTCCCTTACAGTGTTGCTGTGTTGTCCTGCATCAGACCAGTGGTAGTGTCCTGGCCATCAGTCATTCCAGTGACCAGGCAGTCACAGTGGTATACGCTGCTGCTATATGTCCACTGCTACAGTATTATTATAATAATAATAATAACAACCACAAGTCCCTCACAGTGTTGCTGTGTTGTCCTGCATCAGTCCAGTGGTAGTGTCGTGTGGATCAGCCATTCCTGTGCCGCATATTGTGTTATATAACTCCAGAAAAATAATGGAGAACAAAAATTTGGAGTGTAAAAATAAGAATTTACTTACCGATAATTCTATTTCTCATAGTCCGTAGTGGATGCTGGGGACTCCGTAAGGACCATGGGGAATAGCGGCTCCGCAGGAGACTGGGCACATCTAAAGAAAGCTTTAGGACTATCTGGTGTGCACTGGCTCCTCCCCCTATGACCCTCCTCCAAGCCTCAGTTAGGATACTGTGCCCGGACGAGCGTACACAATAAGGAAGGATTTTGAATCCCGGGTAAGACTCATACCAGCCACACCAATCACACTGTACAACCTGTGATCTGAACCCAGTTAACAGCATGATAACAGCGGAGCCTCTGAAAAGATGGCTCACAACAATAATAACCCGATTTTTGTAACAATAACTATGTACAAGTATTGCAGACAATCCGCACTTGGGATGGGCGCCCAGCATCCACTACGGACTATGAGAAATAGAATTATCGGTAAGTAAACAGTGCCAGATTAAGGTCCACATGGGCCTGGAGCTGATATTTATAATGGGCCTATTGTGTGTTGTGAAGTGGGTGTGATTAGCACCACAGAGAATTTCTTCCTGCATGGTCAGGTGGGTGTGGTGGCATAGCACATCACTGCACTTCCTCCCTACACTACATCTTCACTATATAACTACTGTACTACACTACATCTCTGCACTACGGGGCAAATGAGGAAAGGATGTGATAAATTCGACAGCAATAATTGAATACATCGCAAGGATATATCAATTATCGCATACAGGGCCAGATCTTGTGAGAAAGTTCTGTCCCTGCAAATCCAGTTACCACAATTCTCAGGGTATACATTCAGATTGTACAACACGTCTTTGCCCTGGTCTCTAGAGGTAGAAGTTTAGAAATAGGCAGTACAGACAGGATAGGGGAAAAGGAGGGGTTGGCCTGAGAGTGGGGATGGGGAAGATAAAAGTGGGCAGTGGGGTATAGGAACAGGAAGAGTGCAGACTTGGTCTTGGGGATAAAAGGGACTACTTTGAATGTCTACCTACTCACCACAGCGCATCAGTCCAGGGGTGACTGGCTTATTCACATTACACCGCACAATAGTGTCCGTTAGTCACATTATGCACACAGTAGTATCCGTTATTGACATTGCACTGCAAAATAGAGCCCTTTATACACGTTACACCACACAGTAGAACCCCTTATAACGTTACACCACAGAAGAGCCCCAAATACACATTATGCCATGGTAGAGCCCATTACGCATTACTCCGCAGTAGAGCCGCCTATACACAGTTTGTCAGGTAGAGCCAGTGGCGTAACTACTGCCCCCGCAGCCCTCGCGGTGGCTTGGGGGCGAGGGGCTGCGGGGGCGCCACTGATTTAGTGCAGACTGACATGCGGACGAGCGTCCGCATGTCAGTCTGCGGTCTCGTTCCCTCCGCTGCTGTTAGGAGGGACACGGAGGGCACAGCGCGCGCCTCTCCTGTGTCCCTCCTGGGTCTCCGGCGGCCGCGGGTCTAATAAAGGAAGTGCCGTTCGTGAGCACTTCCTTTATTAGACCCGCGGCCGCCGGAGACCCAGGAGGGACACAGGAGAGGCACGCGCTGTGCTCTCCGTGTCCCTCCTTACAGCAGGGGAGCGGCGGCGGAGGAAGCGGGGGGGGGGGGGGACGCACTGAGGGGGCACGCACTGAGGGGGCATATCTGGCACTGGGGGGGAATATCTGGCACTGGGGGCATATTTGGCACGGGGGGGAAGAATATCTGGCACTGGGGACATATATGGCACTGGGGGGGAATATCTGACACTGGGGGCATATATGGCACTGGGGGGGGAATATCTGGCACTGGGGCATATGTGGCACTGGGGGGGAATATCTGGCACTGGGGTGGGGAATATCTGGCACTGGGGCATATGTGGCACTGGGGGGGAATATCTGGCACTGGGGGCATATATGGCACTGGGGGTGAATATCTGGCACTGGGGGCATATATGGCACTGGGGGGGAATATCTGGCACTGGGGCATATGTGGCACTGGGGGGGAATATCTGGCACTGGGGGGGGGATATCTGACACTGGGGCAGATGTGGCACTGGGGGCATATCTGGCACTGGGGGGGGGGGGAATATCTGGCACTGGGGGCATATGTGGCACTGTGGGGGAATATCTGGCACTGGGGGCATATGTGGCACTGGGTGGGGTATATGTGTACCTGGCACATGGGGGGGGCTATATTTGGCACTGGGGGCATGTGAGTACCTGGCACCGTGGGGGAATATCTGGCACTGGGGACATATGTGGCACTGGGAGCACAGCCCTAGCAACAAGGACTACCTCCTAGCAACGAGCATGACACCCAGTGCATGAAACACCTGGCAACGAGCATGCCACCCAGTGCATGAAACCCCTGGCAACGAGCATGACACCCTGAGCATGAAAACCCCTGGCACCGTGCATGGAACCAAGAGCATGAAACCCCTGGCAACGAGCATGACACCCAGTGCATGAAACCCCTGACAACGAGCAGGTAATTGAAAAGTAATTAGAAGCCTTACTGTAGGACTTAATGTGTAATGGGCATTACGGTGTGTGGCATAATGTATCACGGACATTGCGGTGTGTGTCATAATGTGTCACAGACATTACGGTGTTTGGTATACTATATCGCTGGCATTGTGATATGTGGTATAATGTCTCAGGGTCATTGCAGTGTGTGGCATAATGTATCACGGACATTGCGGTGTGTGTCATAATGTGTCAGGCATTACGGTGTGTGGTATACTATATCACGGGCATCGCGATATGTGGTATAATGTCTCAGGGTCATTGCAGTGTGGCATAATATATAACGGGCATTGCGGTGTGTGGCATAGGGTATAACGGGCATTGCGATATGTGTCACAGGCATTACGGTGTATGGTATACTATATCACGGGCATTGCGGTATAATGTCTCAAGGTCATTGCAGTGTGTGGCATAATGTGTCACAGGCATTGTATGTGCTATAATGTATCGGGCATTGCAGTGTGTGGTATAATGTATCACGGACATTGCAGTGTGTGTCATAATGTGTCACAGACATTGTATGTGCTATACTGTATCAGGGGCATTGCAGTGTGTAGCATAATGTATAACGGGCATTGCGATTCCTGTCATAATGTGTCATAGGCATTTTGGTGTGTGGCATAATGTGTCGGGGGCATTATGGTGTGTGCATACTGTGTCATGTGCATTATTGTGTGCTGCATAATGTCTAAGGGCCATTGCAGTATGTGGCATAATGTATACCGGGCATTACTATAAGGAGGAAAAATGACAAATAATGTAAGGGGCATGAAGGTTGCAAAACTGGGGTATAAGGTAGTCTTTTCCTGCAATACCACGCCCATTCCAACTAAGCCACGCCCATTCCAACTAAGCCACGCCCCTTTTCGCTGCGCGCGCCTTCGCCGCGCACCTATTTTGCCCTTTGTTGCTCCCAATTATGGGGGATGGGGGGGGGGGGGGCGCCGAAGAATTTTTTGGCTTGGGGGAGATAAATTTCTAGTTACACCACTGGGTAGAGCCCCTTATATATATACTATGCCAAGTACAGCCCCTAAATCCCCTTACTCCACAGTAAAGCCCTCATTCCTACTTATCATCATGCCCCCCCCCCCCCAATCTCTGTGACTGAAGGCAGGGTGGGGCCAGTCACTGTCAGCTGCATGCACTAAACTGCACCTGTTGCTGCTGGGGGCTGGGCTCACCAACCTACCCTGCTGCTAGACGGTGGGTGGACCTCTGAAAGAAAAACTCGACTCCTACTGCTGCAGCCTGCTGTTCGGTGACTCAGTGCCTGCCAGTAGCTGTGGGTCAGCCTCAGTATCCTCCTCTCCCTCCTGCCCAAACCATGTGGCTCTTTTTGTGGTGCAGGGTACTGTAGGTGCCATCTCTCCCAGAAGACGCTGTGGATATAGAAAGGGAAGCCGGGAGAGGCGGAACTTGACGATGGACAGGAAACTGCAGCACTGCCGGCTACCTACGTGCTGGGCGCTGCAGCTAGGAAGCGGTGGGTAGACGGACAATTCTAGTGGCGTGGCCATGCAGGTGTTCTCAGCGGCTCTGTGCGCACAATGCATATGCGCTGTGTGCTAGGCACTGCTTGCACAGCGCTACTTACAGCCCTGCCCTAACACAGACTACTGACCTGAACTTCTCATCCTGTTCATGGCTCCCCTGCACGACTTATGTCAGGTATTCTGATTTCTACATGATGAAACTGCTACGCTTGCTCCATCATGCACTGCTGCAGAAGTAACCTCTTTTCTTCACAGTTGGTGAGAGGTGCAGGTGGCGAGAGGGGTGGAAGCACAGATGGTGAAGCGAATAGAGCCACAGGTGGGGAGGGAGGCAGAGATACATTTGAAGAGGGAGGCGGATGCGTAGATGGAGGGAAGGCAGTGGCACAGGTGGAGAGGAAGGTAGAGATACAGGTGGGGAGGGAGGCAGAGATGCATTTGGAGAGGGAGGTGAAAGTGCAGATGAAGAGGAGGCAGAAACACAGGTGGGGCCGGGGATAGAGATACAGGTTAGAGGGGGAGAAGCATAGGTGGTGAACGGTGCAGACACAGGTGGGGAAGGGGTAGAGATACAGGTTGGAGGGGGGGGGGGGAAGCACAGGTGGTGAATGGGGCAGACACAGGTGGGGAAGGGGTAGAGATACAGGTTGGAGGGGGGGAGCACAGGTGGTGAAGGGGCAGACACAGGTGGGGAAGGGGTAGAGATACAGGTTGGAGGGGGGGAGCACAGGTGGTGAAGGGGCAGACACAGGTGGGGAAGGGGTAGAGATACAGGTTGGAGGGGGGGGAAGCACAGGTGGTGAAGGGGCAGAGATACAGGTGGGAGGGAATAAGAGATTGGAGAAGGGGGGAGTAAAGCGCAGGTGGCGAAGGGGGCAGACACAGGTGGGGAGGGTGTAGAGATGCAGATTGGAGAAGGGGGGTAAAGTGCAGGTAGTGAAGGGGTCAGACGCAGGTGGGGAAGGGGTAGAGATGCTGGTTGGAGGGGGGGAGCACAGGTGGTGAAGGGGCAGACACAGGTGGGGAAGGGGTAGAGATACAGGTTGGAGGGGGGGAGCACAGGTGGTGAAGGGGCAGACACAGGTGGGGAAGGGGTAGAGATACAGGTTGGAGGGGAGGGGGAGCACAGGTGGTGAAGGGGCAGACACAGGTGGGAGGGAATAAGAGATTGGAGAAGATGGGAGTAAAGCGCAGGTGGCGAAGGGGGCAGACACAGGTGGGGAGGGTGTAGAGATGCAGATTGGAGAAGGGGGGTAAAGTGCAGGTAGTGAAGGGGTCAGACGCAGGTGGGGAGGGGGTAGAGATGCTGGTTGGAGAAGGGGTCAGACACAGGTGGGGAGGAGGTAGAGATGCTGGTTGGAGAAGGGGTCAGACACAGGTGGGGAGGGGGTAGAGATGCTGGTTGGAGAAGGGGTCAGACACAGGTGGGGAGGGGGTAGAGATGCTGGTTGGAGAAGGGGTCAGACACAGGTGGGGAGGGGGTAGAGATGCTGGTTGGAGAAGGGGTCAGACACAGGTGGGGAAGGGGTAGAGATGCAGATTGGAGGAGGAGTAAAGCACAGGGGGAGAGGGGGGCAGAGATACAGGTGGGGAGGGAGGCAGAGATGCATTTGGAGAGGGAGCAGAGGAATAGATTGTAAAAGAAGCACAGATGTAAAGGGGCAGAAACATAGGGGGAAAAGAGCATCAGGGGACAGGAGGAGGAGCAGAAATGGGGTCAGAGGGCGCAGCATGTGCACAGGAAGAGCTGTGACATTGTGGGAACTGTTGCAGTGTGAGTCACCTGTGTTTCATCTTCCCCGGATTCCCCACTGGCCAATCAAGCTGCTCAAAGAGTGGCTTCATAAGCTCTGACAGAAGCTGAGAATATGACGGGTCCGGGAGGCAGAGCTTAGGTCCGTCTTGGAGGCGGAGCTTAGGTCGGTTCCAGGAGGCGGGGCTTCAGGCGGGTCCAGGGTCGGTGCTTCGGCTGGCCCTGAGTCTGATGTAGGATAGTAGGAGGGGCTTCTGTCAGCCAGCTAGGGACAGGAATATTTAGGGCAGGGGATGTTATCAGGTGGCTGGGAGTGGAGTGAGCTGGGCTGGTGACACTGACTACATTGCAGGGGATCCTGTGGGCCTGTTGTCAATGGGGGGCCTGGAGCTGCAGCTCCATCCGCCCCATTGTTAATCCGGCCCTGTAAGTAAATTCTTATTTTCTCTAACGTCCTAAGTGGATGCTGGGGACTCCGTAAGGACTATGGGGATTATACCAAAGCTCCCAAACGGGCGGGAGAGTGCGGATGACTCTGCAGCACCAAATGAGAGAACTCCAGGTCCTCCTCAGCCAGGATATCAATTTTGTAGAATTTTACAAACGTATTTGCTCCTGACCAAGTAGCTGCTCGGCAAAGTTGTAAAGCCGAGACCCCTCGGGCAGCCGCCCAAGATGAGCCCACCTTCCTTGTGGAGTGGGCATTTACAGATTTTTGGCTGTGGCAGGCCTGCCACAGAATGTGCAAGCTGAATTGTACTACAAATCCAACGAGCAATAGTCTGCTTAGAAGCAGGAGCACCCAGCTTGTTGGGTGCATACAGGATAAACAGCGAGTCAGATTTCCTGACTCCAGCCGTCCTGGAAACATATATTTTCAGGGCACTGACAACATCTAGCAACTTGGAGGCCTCCAAGTCCCTAAGAGCCGCAGGCACCACCAATAGGTTGGTTCAGGTGAAACGCTGAAACCACCTTGGGGAGAAACTGAGGACGAGTCCTCAATTCCGCCCTGTCCGAATGGAAAATCAGATAAGGGCTTTTTCAGGATAAAGCCGCCCATTCTGACACGTGCCTGGCCCAGGCCAGGGCCAAAAGCATGACCACTTTTCATGTGAGATATTTTAACTCCACAGATTTAAGTGGTTCAAACCAATGTGACTTTTGGAACCCAAAACTACATTGAGATCCCAAAGTGCCACTGGAGGCACAAAAGGAGGCTGTATATGCAGTACCCCTTTTACAAACGTCTGAACTTCAGGGACTGAAGCTAGTTCTCTTTTGGAAGAAAATTGACAGGGCCGAAATTTGAACCTTAATGGACCCCAATTTCAGGCCCATAGACACTCCTGTTTGCAGGAAATGTAGGAATCGACCCAGTTAAATTTCCTCCGTCGGGCCTTACTGGCCTCGCACCACGCAACATATTTTCGCCAATTGCGGTGATAATGTTTTTGCGGTTACATCCTTCCTGGCTTTGATCAGGATAGGGATGACTTCATCCGGAATGCCTTTTTTCCTTCAGGATCCGGCGTTCAACCGCCATGCCGTCAAACGCAGCCGCGGTAAGTCTTGGAACAGACAGGGTCCTTGCTGGAGCAGGTCCCTTCTTAGAGGTAGAGGCCACGGATCTTCCGTGAGCATCTCTTGAAGTTCCGGTTACCAAGTTCTTCTTGGCCAATCCGGAACCACGAATATAGAGCTTACTCCTCTCCATCTTATCAATCTCAGTACCTTGGGTATGAGAGGCAGAGGAGGGAACACATACCCTGACTGGTACACCCACGGTGTTACCAGAGCGTCTACAGCTTATTGCCTGAGGGTCCCTGGACCTGGCGCAATACCTGTCGAGTTTTTAGTCATGTGGGAGACTTCTGGGTGAAGTCCCCACTCTCCCGGGTGGAGGTCGTGCTGAGGAAGTCTGCTTCCCAGTTGTCCACTCCCGGAATGAATACTGCTGACAGTGCTATCACATGATTTTCCGCCCAGCGAAGAATCCTTGCAGCTTCTGCCATTGCCCTCCTGCTTCTTGTGCCACCCTGTCTGTTTACGTGGGTGACTGCCGTGATGTTGTCCGACTGGATCAACACCGGCTGACCTTGAAGCAGAGGTCTTGCTAAGCTTAGAGCATTGTAAATGTCCCTTAGCTTCAGGATATTTATGTGAAGTGATGTCTCCAGGCTTGACCATAAGCCCTGGATATTCCTTCCCTGAGTGACTGCTCCCCAGCCTCGCAGGCTGGCATCCGTGGTCACCAGGACCCAGTCCTGAATGCCTAATCTGCGGCCCTCTAGAAGATGAGCACTCTGCAACCACCACAGGAGGGACACCCTTGTCCTTGGTGACAGGGTTATCCGCTGATGCATCTGAAGATGCGACCCGGACCATTTGTCCAGCAGGTCCCACTGGTGCGTGGAATCTGTCGAATGGGATTGCTTCGTAGGAAGCCACCATTTTACCCAGAACCCTTGTGCATTGATGCACTGAGACTTGGCTCGGTTTTAGGTGGTTCCTGACTAGCTCGGATAACTCCCTGGCTTTCTCCTCCGGGAGAAACACCTTTTTCTGGACTGTGTCCAGGATCATCCCTAGGAACAGAACACACGTCGTCGGAACCAGGTGCGATTTTGGAATATTGAGAATCCAATCGTGCTGCCGCAACACTACCTGAGATAGTGCTACACCGACCTCCAACTGTTCCCTGGATCTTACCCTTATCAGGGAATTGTCCAAGTAAGGGATAACTAAAATTCACTTCCTTCGAAGGAATATCATCATTTCGGCCATTACCTTGGTAAAGACCCGGGGTGCCGTGGACCATCCATACGGCAGCGTCTGAACTGATAGTGACAGTTCTGTACCATAAACCTGAGGTACCCTTGGTGAGAAGGGTAAATTTTGACATGAAGGTAAGCATCCTTGATGTCCCGAGACATCATGTAGTCCCCTTCTTCCAGGTTCGCAATCACTGCTCTGAGTGACTCAATCTTGAATTTGAACCTCTGTATGTAAGTGTTCAAAGATTTTAGATTTAGAATCGGTCTCACCGAGCCGTCCGGCTTCGGTACCACAACAGTGTGGAATAATACCCCGTTCCCTGTTGCAGGAGGGGTATCTTGATTATCACCTGCTGGGAATACAGCTTGTGAATGGCTTCCAAAACTGTCTCCCTGTCAGAAGGAGACATCGGTAAAGCCGACTTTAGGAAACGGCGAGGGGGAGACGTCTCGAATTCTAATTTGTACCCCTGAGATATCACCTGAAGGATCCAGGGGTCTACTTGCGAGTGAGCCCACTGCGCGCTGAAATTCATTGAGACGGGCCCCCCCACCATGCCTGATTCTGCTTGTAAAGCCCCAGCGTATACTGAGGGCTTGGCAGAGGCGGGAGAGGGTTTCTGTTCCTGGGAACTGGCTGATTTCTGCAGCCTTTTTCCTCTCCCTCTGTCACGGGGCAGAAATGAGGAACCTTGTCCACGAAAAGACTGCGCCTGATAATACGGCGTCTTCTCATGTTGAGAGGCGACCTGGGGTACAAACGTGGAATTCCCAGCTGTTGCCGTGGCCACCAGGTCTGAAAGACCGACCCCAAATAACTCCTCCCCTTAATAAAGCAATACTTCCAAATGCCGTTTGTAATACGCATCACCTGACCACTGACGTGTCCATAACCCTCTACTGGTAGAAATGGACAACGCGCTTAGACTTGATGCCAGTCGGCAAATATTCCGCTGTGCATCACGCATATATAGAAATGCATCTTTTAAATGCTCTATAGGCAAAAATATACTGTCCCTATCTAGGGTATCAATATTTTCAGTCAGGGAATCCGACCACGCCAACCCAGCACTGCACATCCAGGCTGAGGCGATTGCTGGTCGCAGTATAACACCAGTATGTGTGTAAATACCTTTTAGGATACCCTCCTGCTTTCTATCAGCAGGATCCTTAAGGGCGGCCATCTCAGGCGAAGGTAGAGCCCTTACAAGCGTGTGAGCGCTTTATCCACCCTAGGGGGTGTGTCCCAACGCACCCTAACCTCTGGCGGGAAAGGATATAATGCCAATAACATTTTAGAAATTATCAGTTGTTATCGGGGGAAAACCCACGCATCATCACACACCTCATTTAATTTCTCAGATTCAGGAAAACTACAGGTAGTTTTTCCTCACCGAACATAATACCCCTTTTTTTGTGGTACTCGTATTATCAGAAATGTGTAAAACATTTTTCATTGCCTCAATCATGTAACGTGTGGCCCTACTGGAAGTCACATTCGTCTCTTCACCGTCGACACTGGAGTCAGTATCCGTGTCGGCGTCTATATCTGCCATCTGAGGTAACGGGCGCTTTAGAGCCCCTGACGGCCTATGAGACGTCTGGACAGGCACAAGCTGAGTAGCCGGCTGTCTCATGTCAACCACTGTCTTTTATACACGTAATTCCTTCCAACAGTTCATCCACTCAGGTGTCGACCCCCTAGGGGGTGACATCACTATTACAGGCAATCTGCTCCGTCTCCACATCATTTTTCTCCTCATACATGTCGACACAAAAGTACCGACATACAGCATACACACAGGGAATGCTCTGATAGAGGACAGGACCCCACTAGCCCTTTGGGGAGACAGAGGGAGAGTTTGCCAGCACACACCAGAGCGCTATATATATACAGGGATAACCTTATATAAGTGTTTTTCCCCTTATAGCTGCTGTATAGTTAATACTGCGCCTAATTAGTAGAGATGAGCGCCTGAAATTTTTCGGGTTTTGTGTTTTGGTTTTGGGTTCGGTTCCGCGGCCGTGTTTTGGGTTCGAACGCGTTTTGGCAAAACCTCACCGAATTTTTTTTGTCGGATTCGGGTGTGTTTTGGATTCGGGTGTTTTTTTCAAAAAACACTAAAAAACAGCTTAAATCATAGAATTTGGGGGTCATTTTGATCCCAAAGTATTATTAACCTCAAAAACCATAATTTACACTCATTTTCAGTCTATTCTGAATACCTCACACCTCACAATATTATTTTTAGTCCTAAAATTTGCACCGAGGGCGCTGTGTGAGTAAGATAAGCGACCCTAGTGGCCGACACAAACACCGGGCCCATCTAGGAGTGGCACTGCAGTGTCACGCAGGATGTCCCTTCCAAAAAACCCTCCCCAAACAGCACATGACGCAAAGAAAAAAAGAGGCGCAATGAGGTAGCTGTGTGAGTAAGATTAGCGACCCTAGTGGCCGACACAAACACCGGGCCCATCTAGGAGTGGCACTGCAGTGTCACGCAGGATGGCCCTTCCAAAAAACCCTCCCCAAACAGCACATGACGCAAAGAAAAAAAGAGGCGCAATGAGGTAGCTGTGTGAGTAAGATTAGCGACCCTAGTGGCCGACACAAACACCGGGCCCATCTAGGAGTGGCACTGCAGTGTCACGCAGGATGTCCCTTCCAAAAAACCCTCCCCAAACAGCACATGACGCAAAGAAAAAAAGAGGCGCAATGAGGTAGCTGTGTGAGTAAGATTAGCGACCCTAGTGGCCGACACAAACACCGGGCCCATCTAGGAGTGGCACTGCAGTGTCACGCAGGATGTCCCTTCCAAAAAACCCTCCCCAAACAGCACATGACGCAAAGAAAAAAAGAGGCGCAATGAGGTAGCTGACTGTGTGAGTAAGATTAGCGACCCTAGTGGCCGACACAAACACCGGGCCCATCTAGGAGTGGCACTGCAGTGTCACGCAGGATGTCCCTTCCAAAAAACCCTCCCCAATCAGCACATGATGCAAAGAAAAAGAAAAGAAAAAAGAGGTGCAAGATGGAATTGTCCTTGGGCCCTCCCACCCACCCTTATGTTGTATAAACAAAACAGGACATGCACACTTTAACCAACCCATCATTTCAGTGACAGGGTCTGCCACACGACTGTGACTGATATGACGGGTTGGTTTGGACCCCCCCCAAAAAAGAAGCAATTAATCTCTCCTTGCACAAACTGGCTCTACAGAGGCAAGATGTCCACCTCATCTTCACCCTCCGATATATCACCGTGTACATCCCCCTCCTCACAGATTATCAATTCGTCCCCACTGGAATCCACCATCTCAGCTCCCTGTGTACTTTGTGGAGGCAATTGCTGCTGGTCAATGTCTCCGCGGAGGAATTGATTATAATTCATTTTAATGAACATCATCTTCTCCACATTTTCTGGATGTAACCTCGTACGCCGATTGCTGACAAGGTGAGCGGCGGCACTAAACACTCTTTCGGAGTACACACTTGTGGGAGGGCAACTTAGGTAGAATAAAGCCAGTTTGTGCAAGGGCCTCCAAATTGCCTCTTTTTCCTGCCAGTATAAGTACGGACTGTGTGACGTGCCTACTTGGATGCGGTCACTCATATAATCCTCCACCATTCTATCAATGTTGAGAGAATCATATGCAGTGACAGTAGACGACATGTCCGTAATCGTTGTCAGGTCCTTCAGTCCGGACCAGATGTCAGCATCAGCAGTCGCTCCAGACTGCCCTGCATCACCGCCAGCGGGTGGGCTCGGAATTCTGAGCCTTTTCCTCGCACCCCCAGTTGCGGGAGAATGTGAAGGAGGAGATGTTGACAGGTCGCGTTCCGCTTGACTTGACAATTTTGTCACCAGCAGGTCTTTCAACCCCAGCAGACCTGTGTCTGCCGGAAAGAGAGATCCAAGGTAGGCTTTAAATCTAGGATCGAGCACGGTGGCCAAAATGTAGTGCTCTGATTTCAACAGATTGACCACCCGTGAATCCTTGTTAAGCGAATTAAGGGCTGCATCCACAAGTCCCACATGCCTAGCGGAATCGCTCCCTTTTAGCTCCTTCTTCAATGCCTCCAGCTTCTTCTGCAAAAGCCTGATGAGGGGAATGACCTGACTCAGGCTGGCAGTGTCTGAACTGACTTCACGTGTGGCAAGTTCAAAGGGCATCAGAACCTTGCACAACGTTGAAATCATTCTCCACTGCGCCTGAGACAGGTGCATTCCACCTACTATATCGTCCTCAATTGTATAGGCTTGAATGGCCTTTTGCTGCTCCTCCAACCTCTGAAGCATATAGAGGGTTGAATTCCACCTCGTTACCACTTCTTGCTTCAGATGATGGCAGGGCAGGTTCAGTAGTTTTTGGTGGTGCTCCAGTCTTCTGTACGTGGTGCCTGTACGCCGAAAGTGTCCCGCAATTCTTCTGGCCACCGACAGCATCTCTTGCACGCCCCTGTCGTTTTTTAAAAAATTCTGCACCACCAAATTCAAGGTATGTGCAAAACATGGGACGTGCTGGAATTTGCCCATATTTAATGCACACACAATATTGCTGGCGTTGTCCGATGCCACAAATCCACAGGAGAGTCCAATTGGGGTAAGCCATTCCGCGATGATCTTCCTCAGTTGCCGTAAGAGGTTTTCAGCTGTGTGCGTATTCTGGAAAGCGGTGATACAAAGCGTAGCCTGCCTAGGAAAGAGTTGGCGTTTGCGAGATGCTGCTACTGGTGCCGCCGCTGCTGTTCTTGCGGCGGGAGTCCATACATCTACCCAGTGGGCTGTCACAGTCATATAGTCCTGACCCTGCCCTGCTCCACTTGTCCACATGTCCGTGGTTAAGTGGACATTGGGTACAACTGCATTTTTTAGGACACTGGTGAGTCTTTTTCTGACGTCCGTGTACATTCTCGGTATCGCCTGCCTAGAGAAGTGGAACCTAGATGGTATTTGGTAACGGGGGCACACTGCCTCAATAAATTGTCTAGTTCCCTGTGAACTAACGGCGGATACCGGACGCACGTCTAACACCAACATAGTTGTCAAGGACTCAGTTATCCGCTTTGCAGTAGGATGACTGCTGTGATATTTCATCTTCCTCGCAAAGGACTGTTGAACAGTCAATTGCTTACTGGAAGTAGTACAAGTGGGCTTACGACTTCCCCTCTGGGATGACCATCGACTCCCAGCGGCAACAACAGCAGCGCCAGCAGCAGTAGGCGTTACACGCAAGGATGCATCGGAGGAATCCCAGGCAGGAGAGGACTCGTCAGAATTGCCAGTGACATGGCCTGCAGGACTATTGGCATTCCTGGGGAAGGAGGAAATTGACACTGAGGGAGTTGGTGGGGTGGTTTGCGTGAGCTTGGTTACAAGAGGAAGGGATTTACTGGTCAGTGGACTGCTTCCGCTGTCACCCAAAGTTTTTGAACTTGTCACTGACTTATTATGAATGCGCTGCAGGTGACGTATAAGGGAGGATGTTCCGAGGTGGTTAACGTCCTTACCCCTACTTATTACAGCTTGACAAAGGGAACACACGGCTTGACACCTGTTGTCCGCATTTCTGGTGAAATACCTCCACACCGAAGAGCTGATTTTTTTGGTATTTTCACCTGGCATGTCAACGGCCATATTCCTCCCACGGACAACAGGTGTCTCCCCGGGTGCCTGACTTAAACAAACCACCTCACCATCAGAATCCTCCTGGTCAATTTCCTCCCCAGCGCCAGCAACACCCATATCCTCCTCATCCTGGTGTACTTCAACACTGACATCTTCAATCTGACTATCAGGAACTGGACTGCGGGTGCTCCTTCCAGCACTTGCAGGGGGCGTGCAAATGGTGGAAGGCGCATGCTCTTCACGTCCAGTGTTGGGAAGGTCAGGCATCGCAACCGACACAATTGGACTCTCCTTGTGGATTTGGGATTTCGAAGAATGCACAGTTCTTTGCTGTGCTGCTTTTGCCAGCTTGAGTCTTTTCATTTTTCTAGCGAGAGGCTGAGTGCTTCCATCCTCATGTGAAGCTGAACCACTAGCCATGAACATAGGCCAGGGCCTCAGCCGTTCCTTGCCACTCCGTGTGGTAAATGGCATATTGGCAAGTTTACGCTTCTCCTCCGACAATTTTATTTTAGGTTTTGGAGTCCTTTTTTTACTGATATTTGGTGTTTTGGATTTGACATGCTCTGTACTATGACATTGGGCATCGGCCTTGGCAGACGACGTTGCTGGCATTTCATCGTCTCGGCCATGACTAGTGGCAGCAGCTTCAGCACGAGGTGGAAGTGGATCTTGATCTTTCCCTAATTTTGGAACCTCAACATTTTTGTTCTCCATATTTTAATAGGCACAACTAAAAGGCACCTCAGGTAAACAATGGAGATGGATGGATTGGATACTAGTATACAATTATGGACGGGCTGCCGAGTGCCGACACAGAGGTAGCCACAGCCGTGAACTACCGCACTGTACTGTGTCTGCTGCTAATATATAGACTGGTTGATAAAGAGATAGTATACTCGTAACTAGTATGTATGTATAAAGAAAGAAAAAAAAACCACGGTTAGGTGGTATATACAATTATGGACGGGCTGCCGAGTGCCGACACAGAGGTAGCCACAGCCGTGAACTACCGCACTGTACTGTGTCTGCTGCTAATATAGACTGGTTGATAAAGAGATAGTATACTCGTAACTAGTATGTATGTATAAAGAAAGAAAAAAAAACCACGGTTAGGTGGTATATACAATTATGGACGGGCTGCCGAGTGCCGACACAGAGGTAGCCACAGCCGTGAACTACCGCACTGTACTGTGTCTGCTGCTAATATATAGACTGGTTGATAAAGAGATAGTATACTCGTAACTAGTATGTATGTATAAAGAAAGAAAAAAAAACCACGGTTAGGTGGTATATACAATTATGGACGGGCTGCCGAGTGCCGACACAGAGGTAGCCACAGCCGTGAACTACCGCACTGTACTGTGTCTGCTGCTAATATATAGACTGGTTGATAAAGAGATAGTATACTCGTAACTAGTATGTATGTATAAAGAAAGAAAAAAAAACCACGGTTAGGTGGTATATACAATTATGGACGGGCTGCCGAGTGCCGACACAGAGGTAGCCACAGCCGTGAACTACCGCACTGTACTGTGTCTGCTGCTAATATAGACTGGTTGATAAAGAGATAGTATACTCGTAACTAGTATGTATGTATAAAGAAAGAAAAAAAAACCACGGTTAGGTGGTATATACAATTATGGACGGGCTGCCGAGTGCCGACACAGAGGTAGCCACAGCCGTGAACTACCGCACTGTACTGTGTCTGCTGCTAATATAGACTGGTTGATAAAGAGATAGTATACTCGTAACTAGTATGTATGTATAAAGAAAGAAAAAAAAACCACGGTTAGGTGGTATATACAATTATGGACGGGCTGCCGAGTGCCGACACAGAGGTAGCCACAGCCGTGAACTACCGCACTGTACTGTGTCTGCTGCTAATATATAGACTGGTTGATAAAGAGATAGTATACTCGTAACTAGTATGTATGTATAAAGAAAGAAAAAAAAACCACGGTTAGGTGGTATATACAATTATGGACGGGCTGCCGAGTGCCGACACAGAGGTAGCCACAGCCGTGAACTACCGCACTGTACTGTGTCTGCTGCTAATATATAGACTGGTTGATAAAGAGATAGTATACTCGTAACTAGTATGTATGTATAAAGAAAGAAAAAAAAACCACGGTTAGGTGGTATATACAATTATGGACGGGCTGCCGAGTGCCGACACAGAGGTAGCCACAGCCGTGAACTACCGCACTGTACTGTGTCTGCTGCTAATATAGACTGGTTGATAAAGAGATAGTATACTACTAATATTATATATACTGGTGGTCAGGTCACTGGTCACTAGTCACACTGGCAGTGGCACTCCTGCAGCAAAAGTGTGCACTGTTTAATTTTAATATAATATTATGTACTCCTGGCTCCTGCTATAACCTATAACTGGCACTGCAGTAGTGCTCCCCAGTCTCCCCCACAATTATAAGCTGTGTGAGCTGAGCAGTCAGACAGATATATAATATATATATAGATGATGCAGCACACTGGCCTGAGCCTGAGCAGTGCACACAGATATGGTATGTGACTGACTGAGTCACTGTGTGTATCGCTTTTTTCAGGCAGAGAACGGATATATTAAATAAACTGCACTGTGTGTCTGGTGGTCACTCACTATATAATATATTATGTACTCCTGGCTCCTGCTATAACCTATAACTGGCACTGCAGTAGTGCTCCCCAGTCTCCCCCACAATTATAAGCTGTGTGAGCTGAGCAGTCAGACAGATATATATAATATTATTTATATATAGATAATAGATGATGCAGCACACTGGCCTGAGCCTGAGCAGTGCACACAGATATGGTATGTGACTGAGTCACTGTGTGCTGTGTATCGCTTTTTTCAGGCAGAGAACGGATTATAAATAAAACTGGTGGTCACTGGTCACTATCAGCAAAACTCTGCACTGTACTGAGTACTCCTAATGCTCCCCAAAATTAGTAAATCAAGTGTCTCTCTAATCTATTCTAAACGGAGAGGACGCCAGCCACGTCCTCTCCCTATCAATCTCAATGCACGTGTGAAAATGGCGGCGACGCGCGGCTCCTTATATAGAATCCGAGTCTCGCGATAGAATCCGAGCCTCGCGAGAATCCGACAGCGTCATGATGACGTTCGGGCGCGCTCGGGTTAACCGAGCAAGGCGGGAAGATCCGAGTCGCTCGGACCCGTGAAAAAAAACATGAAGTTCTGGCGGGTTCGGATTCAGAGAAACCGAACCCGCTCATCTCTACTAATTAGTGCCCCCCTCTCTTTTTTTAACCCTTTCTGTAGTGTAGTGACTGCAGGGGAGAGACAGGAAGCTTCCCTCCAACGGAGCTGTGAGGGAAAATGGTGCCAGTGTGCTGAGGAGATAGGCTCCGCCCCTTTTTCACGGACTTTTCTCCTGCTTTTTTATGGATTCTGGCAGGGGTTAAATGCATCCATATAGCCCAGGAGCTATATATGATGCATTTTTTTGCCATCCAAGGTGTTTTTATTGCGTCTCAGGGCGCCCCCCCCCCCCAGCGCCCTGCACCCTCAGTGACCGAAGTGTGAAGTGTGCTGAGAGCAATGGCGCACAGCTGCAGTGCTGTGCGCTACCTTGTTGAAGACAGGACGTCTTCTGCCGCCGATTTTCCGGACCTCTTCTGCCTTCTGGCTCTGTAAGGGGGCCGGAGGCGCGGCTCTGGGACCCATCCAAGCTGGGCCTGTGATCGTCCCTCTGGAGCTAATGTCCAGTAGCCTAAGAAGCCCAATCCACTCTGCACGCAGGTGAGTTCGCTTCTTCTCCCCTTAGTCCCTCGATGCAGTGAGCCTGTTGCCAGCAGGTCTCACTGAAAATAAAAAACCTAATCTAAAACTTTCACTAAGAAGCTCAGGAGAGCCCCTAGTGTGCACCCTTCTCGTTCGGGCACAGAGATCTAACTGAGGCTTGGAGGAGGGTCATAGGGGGAGGAGCCAGTGCACACCAAATAGTCCTA
This sequence comes from Pseudophryne corroboree, assembly GCF_028390025.1. NCBI lineage: Eukaryota > Metazoa > Chordata > Amphibia > Anura > Myobatrachidae > Pseudophryne > Pseudophryne corroboree. The sequence continues at coordinate 718,128,590 of NC_086448.1, forward strand.
AAGCTTTCTTTAGATGTGCCCAGTCTCCTGCGGAGCCGCTATTCCCCATGGTCCTTACGGAGTCCCCAGCATCCACTTAGGACGTTAGAGAAATAGGGAAAGATCAAGAACCACTTCCTCCTAGTGCTGAAGCTGCTGCCACTAGCCATGACATAGACGATGAAATGCCATCATCGTCTGCCAAGGCCGATGCCCAATGTGATAGTAGAGGGCATGTAAAATCCAAAAAGCCAAAGTTCAGTTTAAAGACCCAAAAAAAGAAATTTAAATGGTCTGAGGAGAAACGTGAACTTGCCAATATGCCATTTACGATACGGAGTGGCAAGGAACAGCTGAGGCCCTGGCCTATGTTCATAACTAGTTGTTCAGCTTCACATGACGAGCCCTCATCCTCCCGCTAGAAAAATTAAAAGAGTTAAGCTGGAAAGAGCACAGAAAAGAAATGTGCATTCTGAGATGGTATCACAAATCCCCAAGGAGAGTCCAAGTGTGTTGGCGGTTGCGATGCCTGACCTTCCCAACACTGGACGGGAGGAGGTGGCACCATCCACCATTTGCACACCCCCTGCAGTGCTGGAAGGAGCACCCACAGTCCAGTTCCTGATATTGAAATTGAAGATGTCACTGTTGAAGTACACCAGGATGAAGATATGGGTGTTGCTAGCGCTGAGGAGGAAGTTGACGATGAGGATTCTGATGGTGATTTGGTTTTTTTAAGTCAGGCACCGGGGGAGACACCTGTTGTCGGTGGGATGAAGAAGTCCATTGTGATGCCTGGGCAAACTAACAAAAAAGCCACCTTTTCGGTGTAGAATTATTTCTCCACAAATCCAGTCAACAGGTGTCAAGCCATCTGTTGCCTCTGTCTATCTGTAATAAGTAGGGGTAAGGATGTTAACCACCTAGGAACATCCTCCCTTATACGTCACCTGCTGCGCATTCATCAGAAGTCAGTGTCAAGTTGTGAAACTTTGGGTAAGAGCATAAGCAGTCCACTGACACCTAAATCCCTTCTTCCTCTTTTACCCAAGCTCCTGCAAGCCACACCACCAACTCCCTGAACGTCAACTTCCTCCTCAGTCAGGAATGTCAGTAGTACTGCAGGCCATGTCACTGTTTTGACTGAGGAGTCCTCTCCTAACCGGGATTCCTCCAGAGGATCCTTGAGTGGTACGCCTGCTGTTGCTGCCGCTGCTGTTGTTGCTGCTGGGAGTCGATCGTCATCCCAGAGGGGAAGTTGGAAGACCACTTGTGCTACTTCCAGTAAGCAATTGATTGTCCAACAGTCCTTTGTGAGGAAGATGAAATATGACAGCAGTCATCCTGTTGCAAAGCGGATAACTGAGGCATTGACACTTATGTTGGTGTTAAAGGTGCGTCCGGTATCCGCCATTAGTTCAGTGGGACTTAGAGAATTGATGGAGATAGTGTGTCCCCGGTATCAAATCCCATCTAGGTTCCACTTCTCTAGGCAGGCGATACCGAGAATGTACAAAGACGTCCTACAAAATGCTGTTGTATCCAGTGTCCACTTAACCACGGACATGTGGACAAGTGGAACAGGGCAGACTAAGGACTATATGACTGTGACAGCCCACTGGGTAGATGTATGGCCTCCCGCAGCAACAACAGCAGCGGCAACAGTAGCAGCATCTCGCAAACGCCAACTCGTTCCTAGGCAGGCTACACTATGTATCACAGCTTTCCATAAGAGGCACACAGCTGACAACCTCTTACGGAAACTGAGGGACATCATCACAGAATGGCTTACCCAAATTGGACTCTCCTGGGGATTTGTGATATCGGACAACGCCACCAATATTGTGCGTGCATTACATCTGGGTAAATTCCAGCATGTCCCATATTTTGCACATACAATTAATTTGGTGGTGCAGAATTTTTTGAAAAATGACAGGGGCGTACAGGAAATGCTGTCGGTGGCCCGAAATATTGCGGGACACTTTCGACATTCTGCCACCGTGTGCCGAAGACTGGAGTGACAGCAAACACTCCTGAACCTGCCCTGACATCAACTGAAGCAAGAGGTGGTAACGAGGTGGAATTCAACACTCTCTATGCTTCAGAGGATGGAGGAGCAGCAAAAGGCCTTTAAAGCCTATACATCCACCTACGATATAGGCAAATGAGGGGGAATGCACCTGACTCAAGCGCAGTGGAGAATGATTTCTATCTTGTGCAAGGTTCTCCAGCCCTTCGAACTTGCCACACGTGAAGTCAGTTAAAACACTGCCAGCTTGAGTCAGGTCATTCCCCTCATCAGGCTTTTGAAGAAGCAGCTGGATAAATTGAAGGAGGAGCTACGACGGAGCGATTCCGCAAAGTATGTGGGACTTGTGGATGGAGCCCTTCATTCGCTTTGCCAGGATTTAAGGGTGGTCAATCTGTTGAAATCAGAGCACTACATTTTGGCCACCATGCTTGATTCTAGGTTTAAAGTCTACGTTGTATCTCTCTTTCCGGCAGACACAAGTCTGCAGAGGTGCAAAGACCTGCTGGTGAGTAAATTGTCAATTCAAGTAGAACGTGACGTGTCAACTGCTCCTCCTTCAATTTCTCCCGCCACTGGTGCTGCAAGAAAAAGGATAAGATTTCCTAGCCCACCCGCTGGCGGTGATGCAGTGCAGTCAGGAGCGAAAGCTGACATCTGGTCCGGACTGAAGGACCTGCTAATGATTACTGCCATGTCTACTCTCACTGCATATGATTCTGTCACCATTGATCGCCATTGAAAGAATGGTGGAGGATTATACGAGTGACCGCATCCAAGTAGGCACGTCAGACAGTCCGTATGTATACTGGCAGGAAAAAGAGGCAATTTGGATGCCCTTGCACAAACTGGCTTTATTTTACCTAAGTTGCCCCCCCTCCACTGTGTACTCCGAAAGAGTGTTTAGTGCAGCCGGTAACCTTGTCAGCGATCGGCGTAGGAGGTTACTTCCACTAAATGTGGAGAAGATGATGTTCATCAAAATGAATTATAAATTCCTCCGAGAAGACCTTTACCAGCAATTGCCTCCAGACAGTACAGAGGGACGGGTCCTGTATGGTTTGCCGGCGGTCGGGCTCCCGGCGACCAGCATACCGGTGCCGGGAGCCCGACCGCCGGCTTACCGACAGTGTGGCGAGCGCAAATGAGCCCCTTGCGGGCTCGCTGCGCTCGCCATGCTACGGGCACGGTGGCGCGCTACGCACGCCATGCTATTTTATTCTCCCTCCAGGGGGGTCGTGGACCCCCACGAGGGAGAATAAGTGTCGGTATGCCGGCTGTCGGGATTCCGGCGCCGGTATACTGTGCGCCGGGATCCCGTAAGTCGGCATACTGAAGACCACCCCAGAGGGACCTGTGATGGTGGATTCCAGTGGGGACAAATTAATACTTTGTGAGGAGGAGGATGTACACAGTGAAAGGGGTGATGAATTGGAGGATGAGGACGACATCTTGCCTCTGTAGAGCCAGTTTGTGCAAGGAGAGACTGATTGCTTCTTTTTTGGTGGGGGGATTAATTGCATCTTTTTTTGTGGGGGCCCAAATAAACCAATCATCTCAGCCACAGTCGTTTGGCAGACCCTGTCACTGAAATGATTGGTTTGTTAAAGTGTGCATGTCCTGTTTATACAACATAAGGTCGGGTGAGAGGGCCCAAGGACAATTCCTTCTGGCACCTCTTTTTCTTCTTATCATCATGTGCTGTTTGGGGACTATTTTTTTAAAGTGCCATCCTGTCTGACACTTCCGTATATGTCCAGTGGTACTGCCATTTAATTCTAGTGATTTGGACGTATAATTCTAGTGATTTTGCTATTTAATTCCAGTGATTTGGATGTATAATTCCAGTGGTTTGGATGCATAATTCCAGTGATTTGGATGTATAATTCCAGTGATTTGGACGTATAATTCCAGTGGGAATTGTGTGTGTCACTTGGCTTAGTCATACAGCTACCTCACTGAACCTCTTCAACAACTTTGCTGTATTAGTCCTGGGGTACTGCTCCATCCTGTCTGACACTGCCGTATGAGTCCGGGGGTACTGCTGTATTAGTCCTTGGGTACTGCCGTATAAGTCTACCAATTGCAGAATTTTTTTTAAATGACAGGGGCGTGCTGGAGATGCTGTCAGTGGACCGAACAATTGCGGCCCACTCTCGACATTCAGCCATTGCGTGACACTACTAGATGGGCCAGGTGGTTATGTCACTTAGCTTAGTCTTACAGCAACCTCAGTGCACCTTTTTTTCTTCTTTGCATTATGTGCTGTTTGGAGACTAGTTTTTGAATAGTGCCATCCTGTCTGCCACTGCAGTGCCACTCCTAGATGGGCCAGGTGTTTGTGCCGCACACTTGTGTCGCTTAGCTTGGTCATACAGCCACCTCGGTGCAACTTTTAGGCCTAAAAACAATATTGTGAGGTGTTCAGAATAGACTGGAAATGAGTGGAAATGAATGTTATTGAGGTTAATAATACCGTAGGAGCAAAATTACCCCTAAATTCTGTGATTTTAGCTGTTTTTATGTTTGTTTTTTTTAAATCATCCAGATCCAAAACCAAAACACGAAAGGGTGGTTTTGGCAAAACCAAGCCAAAACCAAAACACGAAAGTGGAATTAGAACCAAAACCAAAACACAAAACACGAAAAGTGCCAGCCGTACATCTCTATTTTTATGTCTCTAAATTCTATCATAAAAACTTTATTTTTCAGGTAGCAATTACCAGTTGGGACATAAAGCAATCCTTTTACAGGAAACACCTACCGACATGATCATTTGTATTAATACTGCTTGCAACATTTCTGTGAATGCAGTGTCATCATTTCAGTACTTGCTATAGAATGAAAGGATGAGGAAATAGAAAATGGCTTGCACTGCCTGGCAAATATGGTAAAATAAATAATTAAAAAGAAATAGAATACGTATCAGAACTAAATAGTCAAATAAAGAAAAGCCTATACTGTATGTTTTACCCCTCATATAAATTTATTCTCCCTTTATAGTGAAACCCACACTAAGCCAGAATAGTAATGTATGCATACATTACCCTTGACTTCATTTAACAAGCTTATCTCATAACTCAAAGAAAAACATTGTACGTTCAAACTCCTTGAGACTGAACGTACTCCAAAAGACAGAAGCTGCCAACAGGCTGACGCAACTTAAGGAAAGACCAAAAACAGACCATGGGAACTACAAGTGTATGAGTTCAGTTCAGTGTTGAGGGGTTTTTTTTTTAATGCAAAAATTCACTTGTGGATGGACTTGTGAAAGCAGCAAGGACCATTGTGTTTTTAGGTTGGCCATGTGCTGTAAAGGCAGCTCCTTTATGAGAAATCAGTGTGTGTGTACGGGAACTTGTGCAACCAACTAGGACAAATGTACTAAAACTCTATGGGGCCTATTTATCACCATCTGCATCCAGGATGCGGATAACAGGTGATAAGATCACCCAAACTCGCACTGCAAATATTTATTACATCGCAGGGATGTATCAATTATCACATGCAGGGACAGAGCTTGTGGTCAAGCTCTGTCCCTGCGATGCCTCTTCGCAGCATCATCGGGGTATTTTTCGGAAAAAATACCCCAATGTCCTGCTGCGTATGCGCCAACATCACAGCTTCCGCCGCTGCCCGGTCGACGCGTCCCCCCATCGCAACTACCCCTCGTGCCGCGGACCCCCCCCTAGCTGATCAATATACTTACCAGTCGAGGGAGCTGGTCCGCGCTACACCTGCTGGGCTGCTGGGCGCTGGATCCTGTGTGCTGCGGTGACCCCTGGTGCTGTAAAGTGCACTGCCAATTTGCAACGTCACTTTACTGCACCGGGCTCACATTGCAGCACATGGGGGACCCGGCGCCCGGCAGCGCTCACCGGAGCAGCGGACACCGGCACCCTGGACAGGTGAGTATGTTTTGTTTTGTTTTTTCTACTGTTTTTATTTTTCATTTTACACTTTGATCAGCTTGTGTGTCCATCGGACACACATAGCTGATCACTGGAGCCTGGTCCTGCTCAGCTTTCTCTGCCAGGGGCAGAGAAAGCTGGGCAAATGCCTCCCTATCGCAGTGCTGCCCTGTGATCTCGCCAGCCTGCGCTGGCGAGATTTTCGTAGTGAATTAAAGGGTTTGGAACAGTTGTTCATGAAAACTGCTCCAAATGCCCTTTAACACATTTAGGTGATACTAAAATAATGTGAAACGGGTGTGAAAACACTGTTTCACATTATTTTAGTAAAATGTATAATTAGTATTAGTAATTAGTATAATGTTAATAAATAGAGATGAGCAGGTTCGGTTGTACTCGGATTTACCCGAATTTCCTTTTTGGCTCATGGACGTCACGTGTTTCGGTTAGCCAATAAGAAAAATCCAGAAAAAAAGAACTTGCCCTATTTCTGGCGTTAAGAACCGAGTAAATCCGAACCCGTTCATCTCTATTAATAAATAGATCCTTTAGTGATTTACTGTATGCAAAGTTACTGGAATAAGCATATCTTCAGCTTAATAGCAATGTTTAGTTGTTACAGTGTCAAAAGTTTGGAGAGTGAGTAAAATGGCACTTTTATTTAGTGCATCTTGCTTGAATTTTCTTTCTTATGCTCAGAAAGTGAATGCATGCATAAACGCCTATACAGGTCCACACACATGCTGAATGTATGAAACCTTGCGACCGGTCAGGTGGGATGGCAATGTGGAGAGCAAACTTCAGAAAGGGTATATTCATGCAAATTGAGCTCATGAAGACCAGCAATTATGCGCATAAAGGGTCTTATTCAGACCTGGCCACTGCTGCATCCTGCAGTGCAGTTTGCCTATATCAGCAAACAGTGCACGTACAGTGGCCGCATTGCGCCTGTGCGGCCTTAAACATTACGCCCACATCCTCCTGTGATTGATAGCGGTGAGTGTTCGCGGGGCAGTGATGCAGTGTTGGGGGGCATGGTGGGTCGAACGAGGGTGTGCCAGGAGCTTTTTCGGGGCAGCTGCATGACGTCACATGCAGCCTCTTCGATAATAAAATGGCGGCAAACTGCCTGATAGTGCAGCCAGGCTGCACTTCCGGGGTCAACCTTAGGGCCTAATTCAGACCTGATCGCAGCAGCAAATTTGTTAGCAAATGGGCAAAACCATGGTGGTCATTCCGAGTTGTTCGCTCGCTAGCAGTTTTTAGCAGCCGTGCAAACGCTATGCAGCCTCCCACTGGGAGTGTATTTTAGATTAGCAGAAGTGCGAACGAAAGGATCGCAGAGCGACGGCAAACTTTTTTTGTACAGTTTTAGAGTAGCTCAATACCTACTCATCACTTGCGATCACTTCAGACTGTTCAGTTCCTGTTTTGACGTCACGAACACGTCCTGCGTTCGCCCAGCCACGTCTGCATTTTTCCTGGCACGCCTGCGTTTTTCCGAACACTCCCTGAAAACATTGTTCGGTGCAATTGTACGATGCGCGTGCGCATTGCACCGCATACGCATGCGCAGAAGTGTCGTTTTTTTTGCCTCATCGCTGCACAGCGAACAAAAGCAGCTAGCGATCAACTCGGAATGACCACCCATGTGAACTGCAGGTAGGGCAGATATAACGGGTGTAGTATGGTATGCCGGCCGCCGGGCTCCCGGCGACCAGCATACCAGCGCCGGGAGCCTGACCGCCGGCATACCGACAGCGTGGTGAGCGTAAATGAGCCCCTTGCGGGCTCGCTGTGCTCGCCACGCTGCAGGCACGTATTCTCCCTCCAGGGGGGGCCGAGTACCCCCACAAGGGAGAAAAAGTATCAGTATGTCGGCTGTTGGGATTCCGGCGCCGGTATACTGTGCGCCGGGATCCCGACAGTCGGCATACTGAAGACCACCCGATATAACATGTGCAGAGAGAGTTAGATTTGGGTGGGTTATATTGTTTCTACACAGGCTAAAAACTGGCTGCTTTATTTTTACACTGCAATCTAGATTTCAGTTTGAACACACCCCACCCAAATCTAACTCTCTCTGCACATGTTATATCTGTGTCCCCCCCCCCCCCCCCCCCTTTCCCAGGCCTCCAGCATGTGAGGAGATGGGCACAGATCTACGTCAATCTCTGAGTTGCGAATTCAGACCTATATGCTGCTACAACAGCGGTCGCAGCCCGGTGAGGTGTGCGCACGTGTAGCAGCCGTACTGCGCGTGCACACACAGTGAGATGCGAAGGCATCTCACTTGTGCGATCGCCTCTGCCTGTCAAACAGGGGTGTGTCAGCTGTGTTGCGGCAGCATTTTGGGGGTATGGTGCAGGCCGCGGCGGCTGAGTAATGTCACACACAGCCGCTGCAGCCAAAAATATGGCGGTTAGCCACCTGCCTTCGCAGCTAGGCTGAGTAGGCAGGGAGCTACTCGACAGGTGCGAAGCATCGCCGCTGTGCGATGCTTTCACATGTCTACCGGAAGGGGGGGGGGGCATGACCCGGCATGCGGGGCAGTCTAGCCCTGAGCGGGGCGGACTAGTTCTGTGCGGGGCGTCCCGACGCATGTCAGAGATTGCAAGTACAATAGTTTGATATCTTGTCGCAAACTAAGCTGATAACAGACAAAAATGCGTCTCAAAATATGCATGACTCGATTTGCACTATTTGTAAATACATCTTTTTCATGTCCATTTTGCTAACAATGCATCAGCCCCTAAGTGTAAAATTCAAGCCCAGCCAGGACAGAGACCAGGTAGAGCTCAGACAGCCCACTATAGACCTCAGTGTCATCTAGAGATCTGGAGGAGCCTGGAACTGGAGTGTGTGGGCAAGTGCATTTGGAAGCATGGCCATGCCTCTCTGCAAATACAAGGTCAATCTTTATACACTGCAAGGGGTGTGGCTGGGACCATAAGTGTACGGAGCTCCAGGCCCCCTGGATAGTCCTGGCCCCATACTCAGGTACTTTCCATAAGCCCTGGTAGTGTTGCCATATCCCTTTAATAAGGGACACCTATGAATTACACAGAATCTGTAGCTGATTAACACCAGGTGAAATGTAGATTTGAAGTCAGCCAACCACAGAATCTGCGTAATTCATAGGTGTTGCTTATTAAAGGGATGCGGTGATAACCCTAGATTTTATTTTCATTGGGCAAAGTGTGCCAGAAATGCGTATCACCAGCATAAATACAAGCAGAAGTTGCAAAATGCATCTCCTCAACAGTATATGTTTACACTAAATATGAACCAGCTCAGAGCGACTATGTATAATAATGGCCGTGTGCCTTTCCACATTGCAAGGATGCCCATAAAATCTACGGACTTTCCGCTGCATCGTCTCTATGGGCTCTAAAAATTTAAATCTACCAAATTTTTTGCACTGCTTAGAAAAGTATGCACACTGGTGCCCAGAGCTGGTGGAGATGGGATCTTCCCAGCACTTTGCGCTTGCGCAGTAGGAAGATTACCGGGAAAATGGCCACCGCACCATTTGCCCGGAGACCTGCGTCCACAAGGCACGGCCTCAATTTTGTGTTTGTTGCGAATGAGGCCTTTGATTTAAATGAGAACAGCGCTAGAGTCTACTAGAGCATACTGAAAGCTATCGGCTACAGAGGAGAGGACCTTAATGGAGACTGCACATGGCAGTGAGTGTTTGGCATAATTATTCTTGTATTTGAGATGAACACATGTTACAGTAAGTTTGATTCAGTTTATGTATGTGTTTCTTTTCCTATATATATTCGGGTTGGTATCGGGAGACCTGCAGTTAAGATGCCGACGGACTAAATACCGACTCCAGCATCTCGACAGGATCCTAACTGGAGCTCCGTCCTAACGGAACCCTAATCCTAACCCCCCCAACCTTAATCCACCCTCCCCGCAGCCTAACCCTAACCCTTCCCTCCCGCATCCTAACCCTAACTATCTTCTTCCCGCAGCCTTAAATCTAACCCTCCCTCCGAAGATTAACCCTAACCCTTACCTCCTGCAGCCTAACTCTAACCCTCCCCCCGCAGCCTATCCATAACCCTCCCCCTGCAGCCTAACCCTAACCCTCCCCGGAACACTTACTGTATGTTCAGGATCCTGGTGGTCAGTATTCCGGCACTGGCATTCCAACAGGTGGTGCGATTCCGGCTCCAGAATCTTGACAGTCAGGATCCCAAATGCCGCCATGCTGACCACATCCAATATATTCATAGCACTAATCCACTTTTAAGTGAGCTCCAAGGTTTCCAGCTATGGTCATTACCTTCGTATGCATTATCAAAAACGGTGCAATTTTTATTTCTTGTTGATCACAGTTATTAGAATGTGCCATGTTTTTCCCCCTGTAAATAATGTTATCATTATTTGAACAGAGCACTAGCAGCCATAGTACTTGGAAATAAATCACAGTAATTTTTCTGATGTTTTCCTGGGTACAATTTGATGCATTGCTCATTGCTGATAAAAATTTAAATTGTCATCCAGTCTGGAATCGATACTGAAAGGCAATTAGAAACTTGTCATTGCTTTAGAGATAAATTATTCTCCGGTTTTGCATTATGCTTGCTGTACCTGTTCTGTTTTCTGTTGTACTGTTGGAGAAAATATTGATACAATTACTGTAACAATACCCACATTTGTGTTTTATTCAATTCATCAGAAATTATTTGTAAAATTGTAGCTTTCTTCCTCATACAATGTACAATGTTCGACATGGGAATGAATAGGGATGCAGTGTAACAAGCAGTAAGCAATGTATTTATAGGCTGCTTCATCAATGGCCCAATGAATGGAAGTCAGAGTTTGAGCTAGTGACTAAGGATCATGGTATTTTCACAATATCACTTCTCTCAATCAAAAAGTGTCTGGGTTAAACTGGGAATTTTACTGGTGCACACAGTAAGTTGTCTGAAGCCTAGTAGACATGATGTTAGGCATCGGCCAACCTTACGGAGCCTCCAGGTTAGTAAACAGTTCTGAAAAAGAATTAGCTCCAGGTCAACTACACTGCCTAGGGCAATTTTTTCTGTATTTTTAGTAATTTAGGGGGACATTTACTAAGCAGTGATAAGAGCAGAGACGTGAGCCAGTGGAGAAGTTGCCCATGGCAACCAATCAGCACTATAATTTGCAAACTATTTGCATACTATAAAATGATACAGAGCTGCTGATTGGTTTATGGGGCCACTTCTCCACTGGCTCACTTCTCCGAACTTATTGCTGCTTAGTAAATGTACCCCTTAGGCCCTTGTTACTACCATCATTGTATCAGCCCCACAATGTGTATTAAGACTATTATCAGACTTGCTGCCGGGAAATTGCCTGATCTAAAAGCTGGCAAATTCCTGGGCCTCAACCCCGACCCTGGTGAATCGCGGGGTCGGGGACCCGGGACTTAGTCACAGGTAGTTTGCATTCATACATGCAGAAATCCTGGGATGATGTCTGTGTGGCTGCGCTGTCCGGGGGGGAAGGGGGCGGCTGAGCACCAGGGGGCGCGGTGTGTGTGTGGGGGGGAATTGCTGACCCCCACCGCTTGTCCTGCAGGGTCCTCTCTCCCCTGGCTGACTACATCAGGGAAGGGGGTGGGGGGTGGGGACAGGCCTGGTACCCACTCCTTCCCCCTCTCAGCGACACTGGATGCACGTTCACTTGCAAAAACGCAGGATTTAGCTGCATGTGTGAAAGGCGTATTATATAGCTGTCAGGTTTTTTCCAAAGCCCTGTCCTTTGCCAAATCTGTACTCACCAGGACGTGCGGTGAGGTAAATAGACCATTGGTATTTGCAAACGGGATCGCCATAATTTCAATGTTCCATGAAATTAGCTCCATATTAATAACAATATTTAAAAAAAAATGTACAAGAATATAAAATAACTTTTTTGATACATTGGGAAATCAATTTATCAATGATTGGCACTGGAGGCTGGGGCGATACTGTTTATATGTCCCTGGAGGTTGCTCCTTTCTACAACTGCCAGGTATACTGTTTACCCTGACTGGTGGTAGCACAGGCTGGATTTACGAATTGCTGCAGTAGTGCCCCACCCACGGATAATATGCTGCCATCACAAACTATTACTTTACAGGCAATTCTTGGCCGCTGAGATCCTACTCAAATTAGGGAATTTTGGAAAACGGCATAAAGGCCAGTGCCATTTTAAACAAAGTTTATTTTAGAAAAGCAAAAGAGCAGTTGGAGGAGTGACAGTTGGAGCCGGAGGATGGGTAGTGCTGGGAGACGCCACTGAGCAGCGTGATGCAGATACAGGGATGTCTGATAGCAGGAGTACACACATATCCCCCTTATCCTGTTCCACCCATGCATCCTCAATTTCTATTATGTTCTCATCTAGAGATGAGCGCCGGAAATTTTTCGGGTTTTGTGTTTTGGTTTTGGGTTCGGTTCCGCGGCCGTGTTTTGGGTTCGACCGCGTTTTGGCAAAACCTCACCGAATTTTTTTTGTCGGATTCGGGTGTGTTTTGGATTCGGGTGTTTTTTTCAAAAAACCCTAAAAAACAGCTTAAATCATAGAATTTGGGGGTAATTTTGATCCCAAAGTATTATTAACCTCAAAAAACATAATTTACACTCATTTTCAGCCTATTCTGAACACATCACACCTCACAATATTATTTTTAGTCCTAAAATTTGCACCGAGGTCGCTGTGTGAGTAAGATAAGCGACCCTAGTGGCCGACACAAACACCGGGCCCATCTAGGAGTGGCACTGCAGTGTCACGCAGGATGTCCCTTCCAAAAAACCCTCCCCAAACAGCACATGACGCAAAGAAAAAAAGAGGCGCAATGAGGTAGCTGTGTGAGTAAGATTAGCGACCCTAGTGGCCGACACAAACACCGGGCCCATCTAGGAGTGGCACTGCAGTGTCACGCAGGATGTCCCTTCCAAAAAACCCTCCCCAAACAGCACATGACGCAAAGAAAAAAAGAGGCGCAATGAGGTAGCTGACTGTGTGAGAAAGATAAGCGACCCTAGTGGCCGACACAAACACCGGGCCCATCTAGGAGTGGCACTGCAGTGTCACGCAGGATGTCCCTTCCAAAAAACCCTCCCCAAACAGCACATGACGCAAAGAAAAAAAGAGGCGCAATGAGGTAGCTGACTGTGTGAGAAAGATAAGCGACCCTAGTGGCCGACACAAACACCGGGCCCATCTAGGAGTGGCACTGCAGTGTCACGCAGGATGTCCCTTCCAAAAAACCCTCCCCAAACAGCACATGACGCAAAGAAAAAAAGAGGCGCAATGAGGTAGCTGACTGTGTGAGAAAGATAAGCGACCCTAGTGGCCGACACAAACACCGGGCCCATCTAGGAGTGGCACTGCAGTGTCACGCAGGATGTCCCTTCCAAAAAACCCTCCCCAAACAGCACATGACGCAAAGAAAAAAAGAGGCGCAATGAGGTAGCTGTGTGAGAAAGATAAGCGACCCTAGTGGCCGACACAAACACCGGGCCCATCTAGGAGTGGCACTGCAGTGTCACGCAGGATGTCCCTTCCAAAAAACCCTCCCCAAACAGCACATGACGCAAAGAAAAAAAGAGGCGCAATGAGGTAGCTGTGTGAGTAAGATTAGCGACCCTAGTGGCCGACACAAACACCGGGCCCATCTAGGAGTGGCACTGCAGTGTCACGCAGGATGGCCCTTCCAAAAAACCCTCCCCAAACAGCACATGACGCAAAGAAAAAAAGAGGCGCAATGAGGTAGCTGACTGTGTGAGTAAGATTAGCGACCCTAGTGGCCGACACAAACACCGGGCACATCTAGGAGTGGCACTGCAGTGTCACGCAGGATGTCCCTTCCAAAAAACCCTCCCCAAACAGCACATGACGCAAAGAAAAAAAGAGGCGCAATGAGGTAGCTGTGTGAGTAAGATTAGCGACCCTAGTGGCCGACACAAACACCGGGCCCATCTAGGAGTGGCACTGCAGTGTCACGCAGGATGTCCCTTCCAAAAAACCCTCCCCAATCAGCACATGATGCAAAGAAAAAGAAAAGAAAAAAGAGGTGCAAGATGGAATTATCCTTGGGCCCTCCCACCCACCCTTATGTTGTATAAACAAAACAGGACATGCACACTTTAACCAACCCATCATTTCAGTGACAGGGTCTGCCACACGACTGTGACTGATATGACGGGTTGGTTTGGACCCCCCCCAAAAAAGAAGCAATTAATCTCTCCTTGCACAAACTGGCTCTACAGAGGCAAGATGTCCACCTCATCTTCACCCTCCGATATATCACCGTGTACATCCCCCTCCTCACAGATTATCAATTCGTCCCCACTGGAATCCACCATCTCAGCTCCCTGTGTACTTTGTGGAGGCAATTGCTGCTGGTCAATGTCTCCGCGGAGGAATTGATTATAATTCATTTTAATGAACATCATCTTCTCCACATTTTCTGGATGTAACCTCGTACGCCGATTGCTGACAAGGTGAGCGGCGGCACTAAACACTCTTTCGGAGTACACACTTGTGGGAGGGCAACTTAGGTAGAATAAAGCCAGTTTGTGCAAGGGCCTCCAAATTGCCTCTTTTTCCTGCCAGTATAAGTACGGACTGTGTGACGTGCCTACTTGGATGCGGTCACTCATATAATCCTCCACCATTCTATCAATGTTGAGAGAATCATATGCAGTGACAGTAGACGACATGTCCGTAATCGTTGTCAGGTCCTTCAGTCCGGACCAGATGTCAGCATCAGCAGTCGCTCCAGACTGCCCAGCATCACCGCCAGCGGGTGGGCTCGGAATTCTGAGCCTTTTCCTCGCACCCCCAGTTGCGGGAGAATGTGAAGGAGGAGATGTTGACAGGTCGCGTTCCGCTTGACTTGACAATTTTGTCACCAGCAGGTCTTTCAACCCCAGCAGACCTGTGTCTGCCGGAAAGAGAGATCCAAGGTAGGCTTTAAATCTAGGATCGAGCACGGTGGCCAAAATGTAGTGCTCTGATTTCAACAGATTGACCACCCGTGAATCCTTGTTAAGCGAATTAAGGGCTGCATCCACAAGTCCCACATGCCTAGCGGAATCGCTCCGTGTTAGCTCCTTCTTCAATGCCTCCAGCTTCTTCTGCAAAAGCCTGATGAGGGGAATGACCTGACTCAGGCTGGCAGTGTCTGAACTGACTTCACGTGTGGCAAGTTCAAAGGGCATCAGAACCTTGCACAACGTTGAAATCATTCTCCACTGCACTTGAGACAGGTGCATTCCATCTCCTATATCGTGCTCAATTGTATAGGCTTGAATGGCCTTTTGCTGCTCCTCCAACCTCTGAAGCATATAGAGGGTTGAATTCCACCTCGTTACCACTTCTTGCTTCAGATGATGGCAGGGCAGGTTCAGTAGTTTTTGGTGGTGCTCCAGTCTTCTGTACGTGGTGCCTGTACGCCGAAAGTGTCCCGCAATTTTTCTGGCCACCGACAGCATCTCTTGCACGCCCCTGTCGTTTTTTAAAAAATTCTGCACCACCAAATTCAAGGTATGTGCAAAACATGGGACGTGCTGGAATTTGCCCATATTTAATGCACACACAATATTGCTGGCGTTGTCCGATGCCACAAATCCACAGGAGAGTCCAATTGGGGTAAGCCATTCCGCGATGATCTTCCTCAGTTGCCGTAAGAGGTTTTCAGCTGTGTGCGTATTCTGGAAAGCGGTGATACAAAGCGTAGCCTGCCTAGGAAAGAGTTGGCGTTTGCGAGATGCTGCTACTGGTGCCGCCGCTGCTGTTCTTGCGGCGGGAGTCCATACATCTACCCAGTGGGCTGTCACAGTCATATAGTCCTGACCCTGCCCTGCTCCACTTGTCCACATGTCCGTGGTTAAGTGGACATTGGGTACAACTGCATTTTTTAGGACACTGGTGAGTCTTTTTCTGACGTCCGTGTACATTCTCGGTATCGCCTGCCTAGAGAAGTGGAACCTAGATGGTATTTGGTAACGGGGGCACACTGCCTCAATAAATTGTCTAGTTCCCTGTGAACTAACGGCGGATACCGGACGCACGTCTAACACCAACATAGTTGTCAAGGACTCAGTTATCCGCTTTGCAGTAGGATGACTGCTGTGATATTTCATCTTCCTCGCAAAGGACTGTTGAACAGTCAATTGCTTACTGGAAGTAGTACAAGTGGGCTTACGACTTCCCCTCTGGGATGACCATCGACTCCCAGCGGCAACAACAGCAGCGCCAGCAGCAGTAGGCGTTACACGCAAGGATGCATCGGAGGAATCCCAGGCAGGAGAGGACTCGTCAGACTTGCCAGTGACATGGCCTGCAGGACTATTGGCATTCCTGGGGAAGGAGGAAATTGACACTGAGGGAGTTGGTGGGGTGGTTTGCGTGAGCTTGGTTACAAGAGGAAGGGATTTACTGGTCAGTGGACTGCTTCCGCTGTCACCCAAAGTTTTTGAACTTGTCACTGACTTATTATGAATGCGCTGCAGGTGACGTATAAGGGAGGATGTTCCGAGGTGGTTAACGTCCTTACCCCTACTTATTACAGCTTGACAAAGGGAACACACGGCTTGACACCTGTTGTCCGCATTTCTGGTGAAATACCTCCACACCGAAGAGCTGATTTTTTTGGTATTTTCACCTGGCATGTCAACGGCCATATTCCTCCCACGGACAACAGGTGTCTCCCCGGGTGCCTGACTTAAACAAACCACCTCACCATCAGAATCCTCCTGGTCAATTTCCTCCCCAGCGCCAGCAACACCCATATCCTCCTCATCCTGGTGTACTTCAACACTGACATCTTCAATCTGACTATCAGGAACTGGACTGCGGGTGCTCCTTCCAGCACTTGCAGGGGGCATGCAAATAGTGGAAGGCGCATGCTCTTCACGTCCAGTGTTGGGAAGGTCAGGCATCGCAAACGACACAATTGGACTCTCCTTGTGGATTTGGGATTTCAAAGAACGCACAGTTCTTTGCGGTGCTTTTGCCAGCTTGAGTCTTTTCAGTTTTCTAGCGAGAGGCTGAGTGCTTCCATCCTCATGTGAAGCTGAACCACTAGCCATGAACATAGGCCAGGGCCTCAGCCGTTCCTTGCCACTCCGTGTGGTAAATGGCATATTGGCAAGTTTACGCTTCTCCTCCGACAATTTTATTTTAGGTTTTGGAGTCCTTTTTTTTCTGATATTTGGTGTTTTGGATTTGACATGCTCTGTACTATGACATTGGGCATCGGCCTTGGCAGACGACGTTGCTGGCATTTCATCGTCTCGGCCATGACTAGTGGCAGCAGCTTCAGCACGAGGTGGAAGTGGATCTTGATCTTTCCCTAATTTTGGAACCTCAACTTTTTTGTTCTCCATATTTTATAGGCAGAACTAAAAGGCACCTCAGGTAAACAATGGAGATGGATGGATTGGATACTAGTATACAATTATGGACGGACTGCCACGGTTAGGTGGTATAAAAAAACCACGGTTAGGTGGTATATATTATAATAATAATACAATTATGGATGGACGGACTGCCTGCCGACTGCCGACACAGAGGTAGCCACAGCCGTGAACTACCGCACTGTACACTGGTTGATAAAGAGATAGTAGTATACTCGTAACAACTAGTATGACACTATGACGACGGTATAAAGAATGAAAAAAAAACCACGGTTAGGTGGTATATATTATAATAATAATACAATTATGGATGGACGGACTGCCTGCCGACTGCCGACACAGAGGTAGCTACAGCCGTGAACTACCGCACTGTACACTGGTTGATAAAGAGATAGTAGTATACTCGTAACAACTAGTATGACACTATGACGACGGTATAAAGAAAGAAAAAAAAATACCACAGTTAGGTGGTATATATTATAATAATAATACAATTATGGATGGACGGACTGCCTGCCGACTGCCGACACAGAGGTAGCCACAGCCGTGAACTACCGCACTGTACACTGGTTGATAAAGAGATAGTAGTATACTCGTAACAACTAGTATGACACTATGACGACGGTATAAAGAATGAAAAAAAAACCACGGTTAGGTGGTATATATTATAATAATAATACAATTATGGATGGACGGACTGCCTGCCGACTGCCGACACAGAGGTAGCCACAGCCGTGAACTACCGCACTGTACACTGGTTGATAAAGAGATAGTAGTATACTCGTAACAACTAGTATGACACTATGACGACGGTATAAAGAAAGAAAAAAAAATACCACAGTTAGGTGGTATATATTATAATAATAATACAATTATGGATGGACGGACTGCCTGCCGACTGCCGACACAGAGGTAGCCACAGCCGTGAACTACCGCACTGTACACTGGTTGATAAAGAGATAGTAGTATACTCGTAACAACTAGTATGACACTATGACGACGGTATAAAGAATGAAAAAAAAACCACGGTTAGGTGGTATATATTATAATAATAATACAATTATGGATGGACGGACTGCCTGCCGACTGCCGACACAGAGGTAGCCACAGCCGTGAACTACCGCACTGTACACTGGTTGATAAAGAGATAGTAGTATACTCGTAACAACTAGTATGACACTATGACGACGGTATAAAGAATGAAAAAAAAACCACGGTTAGGTGGTATATATTATAATAATAATACAATTATGGATGGACGGACTGCCTGCCGACTGCCGACACAGAGGTAGCCACAGCCGTGAACTACCGCACTGTACACTGGTTGATAAAGAGATAGTAGTATACTCGTAACAACTAGTATGACACTATGACGACGGTATAAAGAATGAAAAAAAAACCACGGTTAGGTGGTATATATTATAATAATAATACAATTATGGATGGACGGACTGCCTGCCGACTGCCGACACAGAGGTAGCCACAGCCGTGAACTACCGCACTGTACACTGGTTGATAAAGAGATAGTAGTATATTTGTAACAACTAGTATGACACTATGACGACGGTATAAAGAAAGAAAAAAAAATACCACAGTTAGGTGGTATATATTATAATAATAATACAATTATGGATGGACGGACTGCCTGCCGACTGCCGACACAGAGGTAGCCACAGCCGTGAACTACCGCACTGTACACTGGTTGATAAAGAGATAGTAGTATACTCGTAACAACTAGTATGACACTATGACGACGGTATAAAGAATGAAAAAAAAACCACGGTTAGGTGGTATATATTATAATAATAATACAATTATGGATGGACGGACTGCCTGCCGACTGCCGACACAGAGGTAGCCACAGCCGTGAACTACCGCACTGTACACTGGTTGATAAAGAGATAGTAGTATACTCGTAACAACTAGTATGACACTATGACGACGGTATAAAGAATGAAAAAAAAACCACGGTTAGGTGGTATATATTATAATAATAATACAATTATGGATGGACGGACTGCCTGCCGACTGCCGACACAGAGGTAGCCACAGCCGTGAACTACCGCACTGTACACTGGTTGATAAAGAGATAGTAGTATACTCGTAACAACTAGTATGACACTATGACGACGGTATAAAGAATGAAAAAAAAACCACGGTTAGGTGGTATATATTATAATAATAATACAATTATGGATGGACGGACTGCCTGCCGACTGCCGACACAGAGGTAGCCACAGCCGTGAACTACCGCACTGTACACTGGTTGATAAAGAGATAGTAGTATACTCGTAACAACTAGTATGACACTATGACGACGGTATAAAGAAAGAAAAAAAAATACCACGGTTAGGTGGTATATATTGTAATACAATTATGGATGGACGGACTGCCTGCCGAGTTCCGACTGCCGACACAGAGGTAGCCACAGCCGTGAACTACCGCACTGTACTGTGTCTGCTGCTAATATAGACTGGTTGATAAAGAGATAGTATACAATACATACAACAATATACTACTATACTGGTGGTCAGGCACTGGTCACCACTAGTCACACTGGCAGTGGCACTCCTGCAGCAAAAGTGTGCACTGTTTAATTTTAAATTAATATAATATTATGTACTCCTGGGGGCTCCTGCTATAACAACCTGCAGTGCTCCCCAGTCTCCCCCACAATTATTATAAGCTTTGCCTTTTATACATTGATGTGCAGCACACTGGGCTGAGCTGAGTGCACACAGACTGAGTCACACTGTGTGACTGGCTGCTGCTGTGTATCGTTTTTTTTCAGGCAGAGAACGGATATAGCAGAGAACGGATATATTATATTAAAATAAATAAAAGTTAACTAACAACAACTGCACTGGTCACTGTGGTAAACTCTGTCTGACTCTGCACAATCTCTCTCTCTCTTCTAATCTAATTTCTAATGGAGAGGACGCCAGCCACGTCCTCTCCCTATCAATCTCAATGCACGTGTGAAAATGGCGGCGACGCGCGGCTCCTTATATAGAATCCGAGTCTCGCGAGAATCCGACAGCGTCATGATGACGTTCGGGCGCGCTCGGGTTAACCGAGCAAGGCAGGAGGATCCGAGTCTGCTCGGACCCGTGAAAAAAACATGAAGTTCGTGCGGGTTCGGTTTCAGAGAAACCGAACCCGCTCATCTCTATTCTCATCACCATCTTTACTTTCACATGAGCAGATGGTGAAGAAATGGTGAAAGGAGGTGATAGAGGCTTCTCTATTAGGACAGTGCGAGAAATGTCAGACTCACACATGTTAAAAAATATTGTTAGAATTTAAATGTTTTATTCATTATTTTTCAAATTTATTTTTAGCTCTCTGCAAGCGTTGAAGAGTGGCAAGCCGTGGCAGAGGAGTTTGAAAACAGGTGGCAATTCCCTAACTGCGGCAGAGCAATAGATGGCAAGCATGTCCGCATAAACCCTGCTGTCAACAGTGGTTCGATGTACTTCAACTACAAGGGGTACTTCAGTATCGTGCTGATGGCGGTGGTGAATGCCAACTACCAGTATATCTTTGTTGATGTTGGCAAGAATGGACGGGTTTCTCATGGGGGATCTCTTAAAAATATGACTTTCTATGATAGTCTCACTGCTAAGTCCCTAAACTTGCCTACTAGGGAGTCCACAAGGCACGGCCTCAATTTTGTGTTTGTTGCGAATGAGTCCTTCGCTTTAAATGAGAACATTATAAAGCCATTTCTACAAAGGCACCCGACTAAGAAGAAGTGCATATATAACTACACACCATCCAGGTCACGCCATATTGTAGAAAACACCTTTGGAATTATAAGTAATCACTTCCGCATATTCCTTACTGTAATCAATATGCAAATGGAAAAAATTGACTGGGTGGTGACCACTTGTGTCCTTCATAACTTTTTACGCCACACAGCCACATAGAATTAGAACATTCAGCACATCAGCAGCACCAGAGGAACCCGACTTACCGGAGGAGGATTGCCAGATGTCGTCTGTGGAAGCACCTCCGGCAATTGCCAGGGGGAATGCTCAGGCCAAATTGGCAAGGGAGGAATACCTGGCCTATTTTAACGGGGTAGGTGCAGTACCCTGGCAGGAGAAAGCCATTAGATAAACTGGAGTAGGGGAGTGGAGATTGAACAGTTGGCATTGACTGTGAAGCAAACTTTAACGGTCATTTATAAAAGCAATTGTTTGCATTTATTACAAAAAATAATATGTACTCACAGAAGCGGCCTGAGACCCTTCATGCACTTCAGGGTCCACTTCTTGATTTCGAGAGTGGGAGGAGAAGCCAGATCTGGAGGGTTGCTGGAGCTGCTGGAAATACCAGAGAGTGGTCTTGTAAATGTCTGATGTGCCTGCCCTGGACCTCTTCAAATTCTCCACCTTTTTATGCTCCTTCATTCTGTGGTGGCAGGGGCATAGTATGTCCTGCTGATCAGGACCAGCTCCTCCAGTGCGGCATTCCGCTTTATTTTATTACAGTGGTCATGGGATGTGACCCTCCATAGGTATTCGTGACTTCTGTAGAGGTCCAGAAATCCCGTCACAAAATCAATTTCGTTATCGAGTGTCATACCTACAAGATAAATATTTTCAATCCAATAATTGTTGGTAAATGATATACATGTTGAAATTTGTCTAACAAGTTATTTTACCAAACATTAAATGACGTCAGACACCCTCCCTGAAAACGCTTGGGAACACCTGTGTTTTTCTGGACACTCCCAATAAACGCTCAGTTGCCAACCACAAGCAGCCTCTTCTTATCAATAACCTTGCAAATGCCCGTTCGATCGGATTTTTCGCAGCATCCCATCGCTGACCAGCGATGCCGTTTGTTGTTGTCCGACATGCATGCGCATTGCGGTGCATACGCATGCGCATTTAGGACCTCATCGCTCGCTGTGTGAAAATACACAGCATTGATCAGATCTGAATCACCCCCCCAAAGCACACAGCAGAGTGAAATGGTGCCAGTCCCAGCCACAGCGCCGTTATATAGAATCCAAAACCAGTGACATTTTGCCTCGATGCGGAATCCGAGCCTGGCAGGAAACCTCGCTCAGGTAGACTCGGATTCCGGAAGTTTGGAATGATTCAGACTACAGGTAATCTGAACCGCTCATCTCTACTCTATACTAGACCCCTTTTCAAAGAAGATATGAGATTAATATTTGACCTGAAGTGGACTAACTGTTTGGTAGTGGCGAACCTACATTTTTGGGGCCACAAAGCTTGAACTGTTATGGGGGCCCTTTCACAACCAGCAACGAGAGGGCAACATCCAACAAGATCCAAAAAATGTTTGCCATTGCAAGGAACTCGAGGCCCAAATGGTGAAGAATGGCTTGGTGGGGTGGAGTCCTTGAAAATGGGCAATACAGTGAGCCCCTTCCCACCAGTCTGGGTCTGCAGGGACATATCAGGTATTTGGCACAGTGAGATAGTCTGCGGGGCAGATATGATGGGTGGCGGGGTGTGAGAGTCAGCAGGGCAGATGTGGTGGGTGACAGGGCCAGAGTCTGTCGGGGGAGGTCTGGTTACAGTCCCCCCAGCCCCTTTAATGTCTACCTCTTACAGCACTATCCCTCTTCAGTAATCACCTAACAGCACCCCCCTTCAGTAATCACCTCACAGGCACCCACCCCTTTCAGTAATCACCTCACAGCACTCTTTTCCCCCCCTTCTCTTCAATAAACATCTGACAGCACACACCACTCAGCGCCAGCCATATTACCATATTAGATGCCTCCTTGCCCTGGGCTCCTTCTCACCTTTCATTGCTCCCAGCCTCTTTCCTAGGCCCTCTTAGGTTCTGCCATTCCTGGGAATGTCACAAAGAGAAGTTCTGCAGGCTGTCGGGAATTGTAGTTTACAACAGATACATGTTACACGCTATTTATAGAGTGCAAATCACAGGCTAGACTACAACTCCCAGCAGTTCCCGTGGTACTAAGCAAAGTGCATCCAAACTGTACTAGAAGCCTGGTTGTCATAGTGTTATTGGTGACGAGCTATGACCATACACAGTGGTGTCACAATGGGAGTGCAGGGGTTGTGTCCCGCGCCTGTGTGTCACCCGCCAAGGGGTGAAACCAAAGTGCCGACTCCTATTCAGTGACAGGAGTCAGGTGCTGCACGTAATGTCACAGTGCAGTACCCGGCTCCTGTCACTGTGTAGGAGCCAGCACTGCACTTACACTGGTCCCCGGGGCAGGCCGCATCTCAAAGACTAAAGCATAATATAGGATTTCATATGGGTGCTCACAAAGCAGCTTCTATCTAATGTCGTGGTAATGTCGCTTCTCTGCAACCCCGGGAGTGATGAATCAGCGTTTTGGGGCACGAGGCCACACCCCTACCCATGAGGCCACACCCCTTGTCTGCTAGACCATGCCCCATTTTTGACGGCTTTCGGCTATGCTGAGCGTACTATTTACCCTCCTCACTGGGTGTCAGTGACACCTCTGACCATACATACAGTACATAAAAACAAGAGGTGAAAATGGGTCCCTCCGGGATTAGGAGCCCTGCAGCTTAAGTTTCATTAGGTTCATAGTAGATCCGCCATTGCTGTTAAGATATATTGCTACAGTACTGTACTTTATACACCTCCAAAGCACAAAGCCATTAAACTCACTAACGGTGTATCCTGTGCATTGTTCCACCTGTTACTTACATTAACCACATTAATCAAAATATAATCACAATAATAACAGAAGGACACAGACAACAGTGCTGGCAATTTAAACTAATGTCAACTTGTTGTTGGCCAATTATTAATGAAATTGGTGGTGGCATTAAAGAACTGACATGACAAACATAATCCACCACACAAATCAAACATTGGTATCCAACTCAATAAATCAAACAATTGGCCTATTATAGCTCACATCACGAGAAAGAGAGTGTACCCACTAAACTTAAACTAAACATGACAAGCCACTAACCATTCTTTACTGCCAAACACAATTCAATATACAAATAGGGTGGGCCGGAAGGTGAACCGGAAAAGAGTCTGTTAAACTGACTAGCAGCATCTGAAAATCAAAAGCTGCTCCCCCTAAACAACTCTATAGGACAGTAAAATCCACAAGTAGAATACAAAATCTTAAAGGGGAAACGTTGCCAACACATTAAAGGGGGCTATGCACGGAAAACACCTTGTGGATTTTTCTCCTTAATGTTTACTGTAAAATCCTATGTCCCATTTCATTCCATTACAGTTATTATTATTGGCCCTCATTCCGAGTTGTTCGCTCGGTATTTTTCATCGCATCGCAGTGAAAATCCGCTTAGTACGCATGCGCAATGTTCGCACTGCGACTGCGCCAAGTAACTTTACTATGAAGAAAGTATTTTTACTCACGGCTTTTTCTTCGCTCCGGCGATCGTAATGTGATTGACAGGAAATGGGTGTTACTGGGCGGAAACACGGCGTTTCAGGGGCGTGTGGCTGAAAACGCTACCGTTTCCGGAAAAAACGCAGGAGTGGCCGGGGAAACGGTGGGAGTGCCTGGGCGAACGCTGGGTGTGTTTGTGACGTCAACCAGGAACGACAAGCACTGAAATGATCGCACAGGCAGAGTAAGTCTGGAGCTACTCTGAAACTGCTAAGTAGTTAGTAATCGCAATATTGCGAATACATCGGTCGCAATTTTAAGAAGCTAAGATTCACTCCCAGTAGGCGGCGGCTTAGCGTGTGTAACTCTGCTAAATTCGCCTTGCGACCGATCAACTCGGAATGAGGGCCATTATTATTATTATTATTATCCTATATTTATATGGCGCTGCAAGGGATCCGCAGCGCCCATTACACAGTACATAATCAAATGAGCAAACAAGAAAACAGCACTTACAGTTCAAGACAATATAGGACAGGTATAGAAAACCAGGGCTTAGGTGCCATCAAAGGGAGTAAGGAGTATAAGATTGTGTAAGTAAGAAAAGGAAAGGCACATGAGGAAAGAAGTCCTTGCTCTTGCAAGCTTACAATCTAAAAGGTGAGGTGCTAACAGACCAGGGTGACACAGAAGGGGTAGACAGTGAGCATAGACAAGAGGGTTAGGAGGAGAGTTGGCTGGGTTTGGTGAAGAAGTTGGTCTTGAGAGCCCGTTTAAAGTTTCGTAGACAGGTGGAGAGTCGGATGGGGAGAGGTAGAGCATTCCAGAGATAGGGAGCAGCATGTGCAAAATCTTGTAGGTAGGAGTGGGAGGAGGTAATCAGTTGGCAGGAGAGGCGGCGTGCATTAGCAGAGCGAAGAGGACGGGTGGGAATGTAAAGAGAGATAAGGTCAGAGATGTAAGCGGGAGAAGAGTGGGTGAGGGCTTTGTAGGTGAGTGTGAGAAGCTTGAATTGGATTCTGAATGGGGAGAGTAGCCAGTGAAGGTCCTGCAAGAGAGGGGATGTGGATGTAGTACGTTTGGTGAGGAAGATGAGACGGGCAGCAGCATTGGAGTGGAGAGAGGCATCTTTGAGGGAGGCCAGATAGGAGGAGATTGCAGTAGTCCAATCTGGAGATGACCAGTGAGTGGATGAGGGTCTTAGTAGCGTCCTGCGTGAGAAAGGGTCTGATCCTGGAATTATCTCCATAACTCTAGATCAATCCATACTAAAATCAATGGCTGATCCACTTCCATTAATGAAAAATAGATACAATGCTATGATCATTGATATAATCTCTTCATTACATAGAATGTGACGGCAGATAAGATCCACTTGGCCAATCTAGTCTGCCCCTTTTTTTACAATATTTTTACCTCAAACCTTATTTGATCATTATTTATTTGTGCGGATATCCTTATGTCTATCCAATGCATGTTTAAATTGCTCTACCACCTCTGATAGGAGACTATTCTACTTGTCCACTACTCTTTCTATGAAGTAATTTTTCCTCAAATTTCCCTTGAACCTACCTCCATCCAGTTTCAGTGCATGTCTTCGTATTCTAATACTTCTCTTCATTTGAAGAATGTTTCCCTCCTGGACTTTTTTTTTAAAACTCATATTTGAAATATATTTTCTATCATGTCCGCCTTTCCCTTCTCTGCTCCAAACTATACATATTGAGATTTTTTTAATCTTTCTGTGTATGTTTTGTGATGTAGGCCATGCACCATTTTAGTTGCCCCTCTTTGTACAGTCTGTAATGTATTAATATCCTTCTGAAGATATGGCCTCCAGAATTGCACACAGTATTCTAGATGAGGCCGTACCAATGACCTATACAGTGGCATTATTACTTCTTTCTTTCTGCTGCTGATTCCTCTCCCAATGCAGCCAAACATCTGGCTAGCCTTCCTCATTGCTTTGTTGCATTGCTTACCTGCCTTTGTAACAAAGCAATGAGGAAGGCTAGTCAGATTCTTTAGCAATGTCTTTTATCCCCACTGTTATTCAACTTCTCTGTAAATCCTCTGATTAGAATTATCCCGAACTGGCCTACTGTACATTGAAGAATATTCAGATACAAATCTAGGCAGACAACCTCTTACGTTACAATAACTTTACTATTTAGGACCGGAGTTATTATTCCTTAATTATAAAATACCACAAAACTCTTCAGCGCTGCACTGTGGGGGAGTAAAGCATTGAAGCGTAGCATCTGACGCAGATAAGAACCCCTTAGCCCATTTAATCTGCCCATTTACATACACACACTTACACACCAGGGTTAATTTTTGTCAGGAGCCAATTTACCTACCCGTATATTTTGGAGTGTGGGAGGAAACCGGAATACCCAGAGGAAACCCACGCAAGCACGGGGAGAATATACAAACTCTACACAGTTAAGGCCATGGTGGGAATCAAAGCCATGACCTCAGTGCTGTGAGGCAGTAATGCTAACCATTAAGCCATCCATACATGGCTGGTCTCTACCTTTAGGTAGCAGCCTAGGGGCGCCAGCCCCTGGAGGGTGCCACTGAATTCATCTAGCAAAAAACTGAAGGCTGCCTCTGTATGCAACTTATTCCTTCCACACTGCCGCTGCTGTGGGTCTAACCAGGTGCAGCAGCCACTATCAGGCTGTACCACATGGTGTCTCAGCGATTCCTCTGTGCCGACATGTGTAACATCAAGTTATGTAAAGGTACATAGGAGGTAAAGGGTGGTATTCATGTGACAGGCGGTCTGCTGACCGACAGTCACATGACCTCCTCCACCATCCCGCCGGCTCAGTATCCTGATGGTCGGCATGCCGACCAACAAGGACTATTTTCACTCGTGGGTGTCCACGACACCCATAGAGTGGGAATAGAACCTGTGGCGACGCAGGTCGCCACCGAGCCGCAGCGTGGCGAGCGCAGCGAGCCCGCAAGGGGCTTGCTGCACTCGCCCCTCCCCGCCGGGATCCCGGCGTCGGTATGCTGCCGGGATCCCGGCGTCGGTAAGCTGACCGGCGGTCGGGAGACCGCCGGTCAGCCATACTACACCCGGAGGTAAATGTAACTATAACTCCCAAGGGATGCCCCACAGCCGCTCCTCATAGCCCTGATGCACTTTCTCTAGGCTTATGGATTTCGTCTCCAGCAATGCCGCTGCCGCCTGCAAGAGGTATCCTGCCAATGCCGTGGCAAGAGCAAGAAAACAACTAAAGATAAGTAACCCATGGGGGTTCTGTGGGACCACAGACAGTACAGATCTTACAGCCCGATGAGTGGTTTGCACTTGTATACAGCATAATAAGGAAAACATAGGCACTGATGCACAATACAGTTACAAATGGAGGAGGGGGGATCAGTAATGAACTTACAGATGGGGGGGAACACTATAAGGAGCATACAAATATATGTATGTCTGTGCATATTTATGTATGTATACACATACAATTAAAGGAATGTAGTTGGCATCCTGGTGGATGGAATGCCAGCGTTCAGAATACTGGCACCCGAGTCCAAACACCTGTCAGAATGCCGACTACGGAATCCTGACAGCCGGCATTGTGAATGCTAGTATGCCAGGGAGGGATAGGGTTAGGCTTAAGCTGGAGGGATAGAGGAATGGTAAGGGGTAGGGTTCATTCATTTAATTAAAAAAAGTGAAATTGGCCTCCATGTCCTATACGATTCCTAACATGCTGGCTAGCGTGTATACTGTACATAAAGAATAGATGGCACTCAAGTGAAAGTATATTGTGAGCAAAGTCACAATAGGGGGCACTAGGCTGAAGCTTTGCCTAGGGCACAGAGAGATATCTTGCACCGGCCCTGCATTCGTAATGCCCAAAATAAAAACACCATTGAAGAGTTTGGTAGACTCTCAAGAATTCTTAACAGATCAATACTTTAGGTATCGCCATACACAAAACTCAAGTTTAAACATAGGCTACAGTATGTCATTTGTAGCATTTTGGAAGAACTTAAAAATTGGAATCATCTCTTACTTAGGCAGAGCTGATCTTACTACAGTGATTTATAAATGATATAGTAAGTGCTGCCATTACTAATCATAAACAGAGATCTCAACCTTATCAACACAGCATTTCATCATTTCTTTTGAAAAGGCAAGAAGCCAAGAACTAGTTTTGTGTCAACAACTAAAATCTGATGGGGGTATTAACTTCCATAATGTACGTCATTATAACTATGCATCGCTCCTTCGCTACCTGAGGGATTGGTTACATACATACTGAAGAATAAACTTCTTTAGAAAACATTAGTCTTACTGACATACAGTCAGTAAAGTCTGCAACAACTCCAAGAGAACCCTCTCCTGAGGTATACAATAAATGATGGCCCATTTTATGACATAAATACAATTTGAATTGTAACCACACTGCACTCATACTAGAGATGTGCACCGGACATTTTTCGGGTTTTGTGTTTTGGTTTTGGATTCGGTTCCACGGCCGTGTTTTGGATTCGGACGCGTTTTGGCAAAACCCCCTTAAAAACAGCTTAAATCATAGAATTTGGGGGTAATTTTGATCCCATAGTATTATTAACCTCAATAACCATAATTTTCACTCATTTCCAGTCTATTCTGAACACCTCACAATATTATTTTTAGTTCTAAAATTTGCACCGAGGTCGCTGGATGACTAAGCTAAGCGACCCAAGTGGGCGGCACAAACACCTGTCCCATCTAGGAGTGGCAATGCAGTGTCAGACAGGATGGCACTTAAAAAAATAGTCCCCAAACAGCACATGATGCAAAGAAAAAAAAAGGTGCACCAAGGTCGCTGGATGGCTAAGCTAAGTGACCCAAGTGGCTGGCACAAACACCTGGCCCATCTAGGAGTGGCACTGCAGTGTCAGACAGGATGGCACTTAAAAAAAATAGTCCCCAAACAGCACATGATGCAAAGAAAAGAGAAAAAGAGGTGCACTGTGGTCGCTGGACGGCTAAGCTAAGCGACACAAACACCTCAATATCACAGGAATTATTCGTTCTAATCAATGGTACTATTGGTCCAAATCACTGGAAGAAAATGACAAAATCACTGGAATTATTTGTTCTAATCAATGGTATTATTGGTCCAAATCACTGGAAGAAAATTACAACATCACTGGAATTATTCGTTCTAATCAATGGTATTATTGGTCCAAATCACTGGAAGAAAATGACAAAATCACTGGAATTATTAATTCTAATCAATGGTATTATTGGTCCAAATCACTGGAAGAAAATGACAAAATCACTGGAATTATTTGTTCTAATCAATGGTATTATTGGTCCAAATCACTGGAAGAAAATGGAATGGATGGATACTTGCAGTGACACAGAGCTGCAAGATACAGCAATGGCCTACTGTACAACTATATACTGTTAGTCACCAAAATGCTGCACTGTAATACTAGAAGCTATAGAAAAGTATATATATTATTGTATATATCAGTACAGACAGAGTGGTGTAACTGTGACCCATGTGTCCTGACAAGCAGTATAGAAGCTATAAAAAAGTATATATAACATTACTGTATATCAGTACAGAGCAGTGTAACTGTGACACATGTGTCCTGACAAGCAGTATAGAAGCTATAGAAAATGATTTAAAATTATTGTATATATTGTATATATCAGTACAGAGCGGTGTAACTGTGACACATGTGTGTCCTGACAAGCAGTATAGAAGCTATAGAAAATGATTTCAAATTATTGTATATATCAGTATTCAGTACAGAGCGGTGTAACTGTGACACATGTGTGTCCTGACAAGCAGTATAGAAGCTATAGAAAATGATGTAAAATCATTGTATATATCAGTATTCAGTACAGAGCGGTGTAACTGTGACACATGTGTGTCCTGACAAGCAGTATAGAAGCTATAGAAAAGTATATATAATATTACTGTATATCAGTACAGAGCGGTGTAACTGTGACCCATGTGTCCTGACAAGCAGTACAGAAGCTATAGAAAAGTATATATATGACTGTATATCAGTAGTAGTACAGAGCGGTGTAACTGTGACACATGTGTCCTGACAAGCAGTATAGAAGCTATAGAAAATGATTTAAAATTATTGTATATATCAGTACAGAGCGGTGTAACTGTGACACATGTGTGTCCTGACAAGCAGTATAGAATCTATAGAAAAGTATATATATATTACTGTATATCAGTAGTAGTACAGAGCGGTGTAACTGTGACACATGTGTGTCCTTACAAGCAGTATAGAAGCTATAGAAAAGTATATATTACTGTATATATCAGTACAGAGCAGTGTAACTGTGACACATGTGTCCTCACAAGCAATATAGAGGCTATAGAAAAGTATATATATTATTGTATATCAGTACAGAGCGGTGTAACTTTGACATACTGTATGTGTCCTGACAAGCAGTATAGAAGCTATAGAAAAGTATATATATTATTGTAGATATCAGTACAGAGCGGTGTAACTGTGACCATGTGTCCTGACAAGCAGTATAGAAGCTATAGAAAAGTATATATATTATATACTGGTGGTTCCCAGTCCCCACAATGCAGCACACCGATCAGATATTTGCAGCACACTGAGCATAGATATGGAGCGTTTTCAGGCAGAGAACGTAGATATTTTCAGCACACTGAGCACAGATTATTTGCAGCACACTGAGCACAGATATTTTCAGCACACTGAGCACAGATTACGGAGCTTTTCAGGGAGAGAACGCTGCCATGTCCTCCCCGTTCAATCTCCAAAGCACGAGTGAAAATGGCGGCGACGCACGGCTCCTTATATAGAATACGAATCTCGAGAGAATCCGACAGCGGGATGATGACGTTCAGGCGCGTTCTGGTTAACCGAGCAAGGCGGGAAGATTCGAGGCTGCCTCGGAACCGTGTAAAATGGGTGAAGTTCGGGGGGGGGGGGGGTTCGGATCTCGAGGAACCGAACCCGCTCATCTCTAACTCATACCACTTCTAAAACATCCAGAATGTAAAGTTGGTGAGGGTAGCCGCTTTCTATAGAATGGGAAACAGCATGACTTAAATGACCAAAAGGTCATACACTCTGTACTATTTTTCTGGAAAAATAGGTTCAGGAACTACGGGTCTAGGGGTGATGCTATAAAAAAAAGTGATAGATGTTGATATTCTGACCGCCGACATCCCTGCCTGCTGGGATCTCATACCCAACCCATTCAGAAACCCAGTTCCTGATTATGTCATGTTTAATGAAATGTTCAGGAATTGAGTTCCTCCTGAAAAATAGCCCTGCATACACTTGTGCTTAAATATTAGCTGATTATAAAACAGCGTGCTCCTCTATAATTGCACTTTTAAGAAAACAAGATCCTCATTTAAAGTAGTCCGTGACTGTAACATAAATGCAAAACTTTGTCCAAAAATTGTGGCTTTTGTGTCTTTTGTATTTTTGATCTACAGTACTGTACCGTACGTACAGGTCAAAATACACTGTGTGTATGCTCCATCTTGATGTAACCACAATACAAGTATGCCAGTCATCATCATCAACTTACCCTTCCTGTAAATAAGTTGCAACGCTCTGGGTGAGTCTTATACTATACTTTGACAAAAATTCCCACTTATTTTACTTACACCCAACTCTAAATAATACCCCTTTTACACCGCCATCATATAACACGAGTTATTGTACGTGAGTGTGCATAACCTGTGTTGCTGGTTGGTGTAAAAGGGTCAAGTTGGAATAATCTGGGTCGAGTGACCCCGTATTCCAACTCGGCTAGTTTGCAGGGTTGAACACGGGTTCAAACTGTGTGGTGTAAACGGGAGCAGAGTCGCATCGACCCGGCTTCCCATTCACAGTGATGTACAGGCGGCACTTGGAGATCATGTGATCTTCAAGCGCCGATCCTGCCGCGTCACCGGCAATGTCACCAAATGGCAAAATGCCGGGTTGGTGACTGCAGTGGGAAAGGGGGCTGACGCGGGTCGCAGCCGGTTCGCTCTCGTGTCAGGCTCCCGGCTGCGACCCATGCGATTTTAGTGTAAAAGTGGTATCGGAAGGAAAACTGGTGTTTTTGGGTGGCAGCCGCAAAAGTGAAGTGTCTCCGGAATGTATCTACAGGGAACTGCAGTAGATATTGGATATATTAAAATTAGTACATTTTAATCATTTGTATGAGTTTCAACATAGCATGTTACATGTCACTATCTCTTACCATATAATGGGTGGGATGTACTAATCATCGCAGATCAGATTTGCCTACCCTCCCGCATTTTGCGGGTGTTTCCCGTTTTTTACTTTACCCTCCCGCTACCCCGCAAACCCTGCTAGTCTCCCCGTTTTTTTTAGAATCCCCCCATGAGATTTCGAACTGCGCATGTGCGAGCCACCAACTAGCACTTTGATACAGCTTTCAGATCCAGGATGCCTGGCTGTGGCCATATGCTGCAGCTCCACCACGGGATAAACCAGTACAGACTCTTACATCCCCCGCGCAGTAGTAGAACCCCCTTTAGAGAGCCCTGCTAGCAGCGTTGGATGACACCCAGGTACCTGAGGGCGCCTGCAAGGCGCTAGACTAGAGCCAGCCGCTGAGAGTCCCGCAATGATCCAGAGGCGCTAAGGAGGGAGCCATCACCCCCGTAGCCAGAACATGCAGCCATCACTGGGAGCCGCCGGCAGTGTGAAGCCGATGCTTGACTGCCAGAATATGGAAGCAACTGGCAGCAGGAGAAGTATGCGGGGAGAGACCACAGGTTGCCGATGGGGTCCCGAACTGCAGACTCGGGACCCTGTGATGAGGTACTGCAGGACAAACGCAGTACAAGGACAGGGCAGACTCCTCATGGTCAGTGCTGTTTCTAGCCAATTTGGCTCCCAGTGCGAGATTTAAAAATGTGCTCCCCCCCCATTGACATAACAAAAAAATGCGCCCCCCAGATATAAAAAGTAAAAGGTATGCGCACGCTGAATGGCGCACACGCTCCCAACAAATGGGGCGTGGCATCTATAGAATGGGCGTGGTCTTTGTAAAATGGGCGTGGCCTTGTCTGAAAAGACTACCTTACACCCCAGTTTTTGACCTTGCACCGACAGATCACGGCGAGCACAGGAAAAAAATAAAAATATATATATTATGCCATACACCGCAATGCCCTTGATACATTAAATCCCCATTTTCCCCATTACAGCAGGCAAGAGTCCCCATTTTACACATTACGGCAGGCAAGTGTCCCCATTTTACACATTACGGCAGGCAAGTGTCCCCATTTTACACAATACGGCAGGCAAGAGTCCCCATTTTCCACAATACGGCAGGCAAGTGTCCCCATTTTCCACAATACGGCAGGCAAGAGTCCCCATTTTCCACAATACGAGTGTCCCCATTTTCCACAATACGGCAGGCGAGTGTCCCCATTTTCCACAATACGGCAGGCGAGTGTCCCCATTTTCCACAATACGGCAGGCGAGTGTCCCCATTTTACACATTACGGCAGGCACGTGTCCCCATTTAACACATTACGGCAGGCAAGTGTCCCCATTTTCCACATTACGGCAGGCAAGTGTCCCCATTTTACACAATACGAGTGTCCCCATTTTCCACAATACGGCAGGCGAGTGTCCCCATTTTCCACAATACGGCAGGCGAGTGTCCCCATTTTCCACAATACGGCAGGCGAGTGTCCCCATTTTAGACATTACGGCAGGCACGTGTCCCCATTTAACACATTACGGCAGGCAAGTGTCCCCATTTTACACATTACGGCAGGCAAGTGTCCCCATTTTACACATTACGGCAGGCAAGAGTCCCCATTTTACACATTACAACAGGCAAGAGTCCCCATTTTACACATTACGGCAGACAAGAGTCCCCATTTTACACAATACGGCAGACAAGAGTCCCCATTTTACACAATACGGCAGGCAAGTGTCCCCATTTTACACATGATGGCAGGCAAGAGTCTCCATTTTACACATGATGGCAGGCAAGAGTCCCCATTTTACACATTCTGGCAGGTGGCACAGGGGTGGGGGGAAGAGGGAAAGAAAGAGAGAGAGAGAGAGAGAGAGAGAGAGAGGTTGACTTACGTTTGAAGCAGTTCTTCCCGCTCTTCGGCCATCTCTCCCTCGTCTTCGCCGCGCCGGCCCTTACTGCAGCTTGTCTCCCTCTCCTCCCGAGTACCCAGCTCGGGAGGTGGAGTTTTGTGGAATGACGCAATTGCGTCATGACGTCACGACGCACCCGCGTCATTCCGTGAAACTCCGTCCCCCGAGCTGGGTACTCGGGAGGAATCAAAGAGCACAAGAAGTGCCGCGGCTGGAGCCCCGTGCCAAGGTTAGGTTGCAGGGAGAGACTTAGTGTTAGCCCACGAGTGGAGTAGGGGGGGGGGGGGTAGAGGTCATCAGCAGAATCAGTTAGGGTTAGGTTGCGGGGAAGGTTTAGGCTGCGGGGATTGGAGGGTTAGGCTGTTGGGTTATGGGTAAGGGTTAGGCTGGGGGGGTAGGGTTAGGCTGTGGGGATGGGAGGGTTAGGGTTAGGCTGTGGGGATGGTGGGTTAGGTTTAGGCACCCCGGTGGAGGGTTATGGTTAGTCTGTGGGGTTATGGTTAGGCTGCGGGAAAGGGAAGGTAAGGGTTAGGCTGTGAGTTTATAGTTAGGCTGCGGGGAAGGGAGGGTAAGGACTAGGCTGTGGGGTTATGGTTAGGTTGCGGGGATGGGAGGGTAAGGGTTAGGCTGTGAGTTTATGGTTAGGCTGCGGGGAAGGGAGGGTAAGGGATAGGCTGTGGGGTTATGGTTAGGCTGCGGGGCGGGGAGGGTAGGAGTTAGGCTGTGGGGGGAGGGTTTGGCTGCGGGGATGGGAGCGTTAGGGTTAGGCTGTGGGGAGGGGGGTTAGGGCTAAGCACCACCGTGGAGTGTTGGGGTTAGGCTGTGGGGATGGTGGGTTAGGTTTAGGCTCCACTGGGGAAGATTAGGGATAGGCTGTGGGAAGATAGGGTTAGGGGGGTATTGGGGGAGGGTAAGTATAGCCCCTGTAGGGATTTTCTCCATCGAGATGCTGCTGTTGGTCTTCTGAGCCCTGGCATCCTGACCGCCAGTAAAGCATATCATACCCCATAAAGAAATAGAGAGCGCTAAGTGGGAATATAAATTTCAGTTTTAACTTCTATAAGAAATTAGATACTGGCTAATAAAAAGAAGAAGAATTTATTTTTCTCTTACGTCCTAGAGGATGCTGGGGTCCATTTTAGTACCATGGGGTATAGATGGTTCCGCAGGAACCTTCGGCACTTTAAGACTTTTCAACAGTGTGAACTGGCTCCTCCCTCTATGCCCCTCCTCCGGACCTCAGTTTAGAAAATGTGCCCGGGAGACTGGCTGCACATCAGTGAAGCTCTATTGAGTTTGACTGAAAAAGACTTTGTTAGGTTTTTTATTTTACAGGGAACCTGCTAGCAACAGCTTCCCAGCTTCGTGGGACTTAGGGGGGGGCAGTAGGAACCAACTTCTCATTTAGTTTAATCAGGGCCGTCTTAACAGCAGTGTAGGCCCCTAGGCACAGCAATGCACTGGGCCCTCTACCCATCCTCCAGCGGTAGGGGTGGGGGGTGCTATCAGCGCAGCTTTGATGTCCCATGGGCGGTAGAGGGTGTTCTATCTTCCGCTCAGCATGTTGGACCTGGTACAGTAATTTCTGGTAATTACTCCTTTACTACACAGATGGGGCTAAACTGTAGAAGGGGGCATTGGGCTGAATATAAAAGCCCTGGTACATGACTTCCAGAGTGGTAGGGGGTGTTTAATACGTAGGGGAGGGGTGAATAGTGGCGTGGGCTTAATATTTATCATTTTCCGGTGGGAGGGCAGCTTGCTTGACTGCAGATATCTCAAGTTCCTGAATATATACTTCTTAGCTTTGAATGGGATAACAAACTAGAGAGTCCCACCTTTCAGAAGGTACTAGGGACTTGGTGATCAGAGTTCAGGAGCCAAAGCAATTCATCAACGAAAATCTAAAACTGCATATTAGGCGTGTGGAGCTGGAGCAGGGACCAGCTGCTTGAAGGCTGATATCTCTGGTTCTGGGCATAGTAGAGACAAGCTGCTAGTGTCCACCAATAGGGGAGGGTCGCAGCTTTTGGCTTATATCCTCAGAAATACTGTAAGTCAGACAAAACCCAAGATATCAGGCTAGGAAGAGCAATTAACAGGCTTGGTTGGGGACCACTGCTTTCAAGTCAGATATCTCCGGTTCCACATGGCTGATTTTAAAAAATCTGGAAAGAGGGGACCCTCAGCTATCAGCTTATGGCCCTTATACTTCTGGGGCCCTTGAGCAAGAGCCCACTGAGCCCATACGAAAAGACGGCCCTGAGCGTAATGGCTCTGCTTCCGCTGACAGGACACCATTAGCTCCTGAAGGGTACTGAACACAGCCCTTGCCTGGCTGCTGCTCACTCTCACAGCACTGCCGCCACCCCCTAACAGAGCCAGAAGTCAGAAGGCTGGTGAGTATTAACCGGAGACCTGCAGAGAGGGGCCCTCCGGTCATCATAGCGGCATAAAGGTACCAGCGCAGCCCAGGACGCTGCGCAGCAACATGTCTCTCAGCACAGGGGGGGGGGGGGGCGCTCTGAGGGACATGATAAATCCTTACTCTCACTGGCAAAATGTACATACATGTGAGCTGCTGATGTTCACTACCCCCGCCAGTATAAATATTGCTGTGGCTGAACAGCACCTTTACAGGGGGCGGGGCTTCACCTCAGAATTGCTTGTAACACTCATTTGGCGCCATTTTCTCCTCACAGAGACGCCGGCGCGCTGATCCTACAGGCTGCTTCTCCTCACACATCGCTGATACAAGTACCAGGGTGTTATAGAAGGGGAGGGGAGCACATAATTTATTGAAGTCTGCGGGCTTCACATTGGATAAAAAGCGCTGTTTTGGTATATATGTATATTCATTGTATGTAATACATATAGGGCGCGTGGTGTGGACTGGCAATCCCCTCTGGGTCTCTCTGACAGACTTTAGGTAAATCTGTCCCCAATAGCTCCCCTATGTGTGTGTGAGTGGTGTGACTGTACACGTGTGTAACAGGTCTAGAGAAAGGTCTTCCCCAGAGGAAATCATTTTGGAGGCACAAGAGTGTTCTGAGCCTGTGTGTGTGAAAGCTGCAGAGTAATATGTAAATTCTCTGAGTCTGAACAACAAACAAAGCAAGACAGTCTGTGGAGGATGCTCTGTTTGCTGATTCCTCCACGTCACCCACTCGGGACCCCTCCTGTTCCCAGAAAAGGTCTCTGACCCAAATTATGCAAAGGGACACTGACACAGATTCCGACACTGAAGTCGACACTGGATATTTGAGGGAAGGGGGGGGGGGGGTAGATCCCAAACTGGCTAAACTGGCTACGGGCATTCAATGTATGATAGTCACTATAAAAGGGTGTTGGAATTTCCTGACACAACACTTCCACCTTCCACCTGAGGAAAAAGATTATTTTAAATTAAATAAAAAACAGGTGGTGACTTTTCCTCCATCTAAGGATAGTGTACCCTTTCCCTGAAGAGGATAGGCATAAGTGGGAGTCACCCCCAATGATAGACACCTCAGTCTCTAGGTTGTCAAAGAAAATCGTTTTACCTGCCCCAGGGTCAGCTTCATTAAAAGAACCTGCTGACCGCAAATTAGAGAAGACTTTAAAGTTCATCTATGTTGTTATGGGTACTTTACTCAGGCCTGCGATTGCTTCTGCGTGGGTAGGTAACGCAGTGGAAAAGTGGGCAGACAATTTAATTGTTAATATTGACACGGTTAATAAAGATGATATGCTGCAAATTCTAGGTCATATCAAAGATTCTGCAGGTTACTTGGTTGAGGCTATGAAGGACATAGGCTTACTGGGCTCAAGGGCCTCTACTATGGCGATTTCAGCCGCAGGGCGCTCTGGATCTGCCAATGGAATGCTGATGCTGAATCCAAAAGAAATATTGGGTGCTCCCCTACAATGGTGAGGACCTCTTTGGAAACTAGATGCCATGATATCAACTACTACATCTGGCAAGTCAGCATTTCTGCCGTCGGCAGCTACACCGGCTAAAAAAAAAAAGTGTATCATTCTCATACTATGCAGTCCTTTCGGCCCAACAAGTACAAAAAGGCTAAGAGTACCCCTTTTGTCACAGGAAAAGGTAGAAAATCTACAACACCATCAAGCTCCCAGGAGCAGAAGTCTGCAACTACTTCTGCAAAAGCCACAGCATGATGCTGGGGCTCGTCTGCGGGAGTGCGATCGGGTGGGGGCACATCTTTTATATTTCAGCCAGGTCTGGCTTCACTCAGACCTAGATCCTTGGATATTACAGATAGTATCCCAAGGTTACAGGTTAGAATTTCAAGACCTTCCCCAAGCCGATTTTTTCAAATCAGCCTTGCCAGTTCTGCTCAGTACGGCACAAATTTCCTGAACGCAATACACAAATTATGTCAAAACAAAATATTGCCTTGGTTCCTGCCGAACAAAGAAACCAAGGTTTTTATTCAAGCCTGTTTGTGGTGCCGAAGCCGGATGACTCGGTCAGACCGATTTTAAACCTAAAATCTCTGAATCTTTATTCGAAAAGGTTCAAATTCAAGACGGAATCCTTGAGAGCTGTGATTTCCAGTTTGGAAGAAAAGGAATTTCTAGTGTCGGTGGACATCAAGGATGCTTACTTGCATGTCCCCATTTACCCGCCACATCAAGCATACCTGAGGTTTGCGGTTCAGGATTGCCACTACCAATTCCAGACATTACCGTTCGGGCTCTTCATGGCTCCGAGAATATTCACCAAGGTGACGGCGGAGATGATGGTTCTCCTTCGCAAACAAGGAGTTAACATAATTCCATAATTCGACGATCTCCTCATAAAAGCGAGATCCAGGGACAAGCTACTCCAGAACATAGCATTGTCCCCGAAGGTGCTTCAACAGCACGGTTGGATCATCAACTTTCCAAAATCGCAGTTCGAACCGACAATGAGATTATCATTTTTGGGAATGATACTGGACACCGAGATACAGAGAGTATTTCTACCAATGGAAAAGGCTCAGGACATCCAGAGCATGGTCAAACAACGTTTGAGACCAAGAACAGTATCAATTCATCAGTGCATTCACCTGTTGGGGAAAATGGTAGCAGCTTACGATGCACTACAATATGGCCATTTCCATGCCAGGGTCTTCCAGTGGGACCTACTGGACAAGTAGTCAGGGTCGCATCTCCACATGCATCAAAGGATAATCTTGTCAGCGAAAGCCAGAATTTCACTCCTGTGGCGGCTACAAATTTCTCACCTCCTGGAGGGACGCAGGTTCGGGATTCAGGCCTAGATCGTGGTGACCACAGATGCAAGTCTCCGAGGATGGGGAGCAGTCACGCAAGGTGAAAGCTTCCAAGGAAGAGGGTCAAGTTAAGAAACTCGCCTTCACATAAACATTCTGGATTGTGATTCTTCATCAAACAGCACACCTTCTTCAAGGTCGTCCCATACAGATCCAGTCAGACAATGTAACAGCAGTAGCTTACATAAACCGTCGAGGTGGAACAAAAAGCAGAGCAACAATGGCAGAGGTTACAAAGATACTCCTCTGGGCAGAAAGACATGCAAAAGCTCTGTCTGCAATTTTCATTCCGGGAGTGGACAACTGGGAAGCAGACTTCCTCAGCAGACACGATCTCCATCCAGGAGAATGGGGCCTCCACCAAGAAGTCTTTGCAGAGGTGGCAAGTTGTTGGGGTGTTCCTCAAGTGGATATGATGGCATCACTCTGCAACAAGAAATTTCAGAAATATTGTTCCAGGTCAAGAGACCCACAAGCAATAGCCATAGATGAACTCGTGACACAGTGGGTGTTTCGGTCAGTGTATCTGTTCCCTCCACTTCCACTTACTCCAAAAGTTCTCAAGATCATCAGAAGAACAGGAGTTCGAGCAATACTCATTGCTCTGGACTGACCAAGGAGGGCTTGGTATCCAGATCTTCAAGAGTTATTAATGGAAGATCCTCGGCCTCTTCCTCTTTGTGAGGACCTGTTTCAGCAGGGGCCGTTAGTTTATCAGGACTTACCGCGGTTGCATTTGACGGCATGGCTGTTGAGCGCCAGGTCCTAGCCCATAAGGGTATTCCCAATGAAGTCATTCCCACACTTATTCTGGCCAGGAAAGGGATAACGTCCAAACATTACCATCGTATTTGGAGAAAATATGTATCTTGGTGTAAATCCAAGAAGTCTCCTGCGATGGAGTTTAAATTAGGACGTCCTCTCCTATTTCTACAGGCAGGGGTGGATGCTAGATTGAGATTAGGATCTATCAAGGTTCAGATTTTGGCCTTGTTAGTATTCTTTCAGAAACAATTGACTTCTCTTCCTGAGGTCCTGACGTTCGTGAAAGGGGTTCTGCGCATCCAACCTCCCTTTGTGCCTCCTGCGGCGCCATGGGATCTTAATGTGGTATTGCAGTTCCTTAAATCGGACTGTTTTGAGCCTCTGCAAGAGGTGGAGTTAAAGTTATCACTTGAAAAGTGGTCATGCTGTTGGCCTTGGCTTCAGGCAGACAAGTGTCTGAGTTAGGAGCTCTGTCACAGAGTCCTTATTTGATATTTCATGAAGAAAGGGCTGAACTGAGAACACGTCAGCACTTTCTTCCGAAGGTTGTGTCTTCTTTTTATATCAACCAACCAATGGAGGTGCCAGTAGCTTCTGACACCTCAGCCGTCTCATGGTCCTTGGATGTCATCAGAGCGCTGAGGACTTATGTTTCAAGAACGGCTCGGATAAGGAAAACAGAATCTCTGTTTGTCCTCTATGACCCCAACAAGATTGGGGGTCCTGCTTCTAAGCAGACTATTGCGCGCTGGATCAGGGGTACCATTCAGCACGCTCATTCCACGGCAGGATTGCCGTTACCGATTTCAGTAAAAGCCAACTCTACAAGGAAAGTGGGTTCATCCTGGGCGGCTGCCCGGGGGTCTTGGCTTTGCAAATCTGCCGAGCTGCTACTTGGTTGGGTGCAAACACATTTGATAAGTTTTAGAAGTTTGACACCTTGGCTGCTGACGACCTTCAATTTGGTCAGTCAGTTCTGCAGGAACATTAGCACTTTCCCGCCCGTACTGGGAGCTTTGGTATATCCCCATGGTACTAAAATAGACCCCAGCATCCTCTAGGACATAAGAGAAAATAGGATTTTAATTACCTGCCGGTAAAACCTTTTCTCGTAGTCCGTAGAGGATGCTGGGCGCCCGCCCAGTGCTCATTTTTCCTGCTGATTACGTTTATCTTTTTGCACATTGTTTCATGTGTTCAGTTGTTAACAGCTGTTGCTGTTGCGTTATGCATGCTGGTTGGTATGACGTATGTTAAAGGCCATGTTAGCCGACATGTTGTTTATGGATGGTGTGAGCTGGTGTGAATCTCGCCACAAGTTTAATAGTAATTCCTCTCTCGAGAATGTCCGTCTCCTCGGGCACAGTTCCTGTACTGGGGTCTGGAGGAGGGGCATAGAGGGAGGAGCCAGTTCACACTGTTGAAAAGTCTTAAAGTGGCGAAGGCTCCTACGGAACCGTCTATACCCCATGGTACTAAAATGGACCCCAGCATCCTCTACGGACTACGAGAAAAGGATTTACCAGCAGGTAATTAAAATCCTATTTTTATTAGCAAAAAACAGGTAAAATTGTTTGGCCATGTAGAAAAGATAAAATGTAAATTTTCTAGCACACAAGAACTTTGGATATAGTTAAATAAAGATTCAAAGAAACCTGTGCTCATAAAAATAACAGAGGGGGCGGGATGTAATGCCGTCTGAGTTTACCGGAGGTGCGGGCTGCCGTCCGAACTCAAATGTTTTTTTAAAGTGCCAATCATTTACAAGGCATGGTTTTGCCCTATAATAATTGCTGCTTTAAAAAAGAAAATTCAGAGCTCGGCCGGCGACCTGCACCTCCGGCCAATTTGGACGGCATTACATCCAGACCCGGATCCTTAATGGGAAAAAAAAACATAGACAATACAGTTAGTGCTATATCGGCAAGAAAACTTCCAACATCAAGGATTTAAAGTAATTCCTACAGTATGTAGAAATGATATACAAATAATCATTAATAAAAGACACATATATGCAACAATGTATTCTAGACAGTGAGGAGATACATAGGTAACTGTTTCTGTATTCTTTGTAGGTACCTGTATCTTTTGTAAGCACTCCCTGAAAATGGTCAGTTGACACCCAGAAAGAAACGCCCCTTTCCTGTCAATCTTCTGGCGGCCGCCAGTGCAAATGAAAACGTCACTAGAACCTGTGCAAAACCACAAAGCCTTTGTACCCGTACGTCGCGCGTGCGCATTGCAGTGCCTACGCATGCTCGGTTTTTAGCCTGATCGCTGCGCTGCGAACAACGGCAGCTAGCGATCAACTCGGAATGACCCCCATAGACACATGCAGATGAAAGGATTTGTTTGTTGTTTTTTCAGAATCTATTTTTGTGTGATAAACCAAACCAGTTTTAGCCTAGAGATGTGAAAGACCGAATAGGAGGATGCTATATCAAATTAAAAGATTGATAGCCTGTATAGGCTAGAGAGAATATAAGCACAATGGGGCAGATGCCCCAAGCCTGGAGACAGCATAAGGAAGTGATAAACAAGTGATAAGTACAAGGTGATAAACGCATCAGCCAATGAGCTCCTAACTGTTAATTTACATATTGGGGCTGATTGGTTGGTGCGTTTATCACCTTGTACTTATCACTGCTTTATCACTTCTTTATGCCTTAATACGTCTGCCCCACTGTTTGTTATGAATCTAAACTGGTTGGAACTGGTTTATGTGTTGATATTTGCTCATAGGGGGTTAAGGGGTGTCAGTTAGTCAGTTAGCCAATGAGGGGACGTCTGGTAGGCAGGTTATGTTAGGTTATATAAGTAGTGGCTGAGGAATTAAATTTCCTCTTGTCATTTTCTGATCCCTGGGACTGGTAAAGTACTAGTATTACTCTGCAAGTTTTGCAATATTATCCTCTGTTTTTCAATTACATTTTTTCTGAACTGAGTTGCATTCTGTCATATTCTTTAGCTCTCACATTGCATAGTTAGCTGTCTGTTTGGTCTATTAATTTAATTAGTATTACTTATTTATATTCAGTGGCTTCTTTGATTACATTTTTCCTCAACCTGTCAGCATGCCCTGTCCCCGTCGTAATGCCCCCCGCCTCACTGCTTGGTGGAGGCAGCAAGGCCGCTTGCAGCAGTGAGGGGAGCTTTGTGGCGCAGGCGGCCGCTCACACTGTCCCTTGCACGAACTCTGCTTCAGCCGCAGCTTTGGCGAGCGGACCTCCGCCTCCTTCCCCCTCAGTGCTGCGAGCCTGGCAGACGAGCGCAGACGTCATCCTCAGTACAGGGTAGCGATTCAGGGATCTCGGCTCTCACGGTGGTAAAGCCCCGCTCCTGATGCCACGGGAGCCATTTAGATAGGACATCTTCAGAATAGTCATCCCCCACAGCTTCAGGAGCTGGGGGGATGGCTTCACCTACCAGGGACACGCAGACTCCGGGAGAAGTAGCTTGTTAGCCTCTCCCACTGCAGGGGATGGATTCATTGCTAGGCAGCAAGTGGTTGTGTCGCATGGGGGTTATAATCCGCCCAGGTTGGTGTTGCCGGGAGGTGATTCACCATGGGCATTGTACAGAAT
Source organism: Pseudophryne corroboree (assembly GCF_028390025.1). Lineage (NCBI taxonomy): Eukaryota > Metazoa > Chordata > Amphibia > Anura > Myobatrachidae > Pseudophryne > Pseudophryne corroboree. The sequence continues at coordinate 718,173,027 of NC_086448.1, forward strand.
GCCCGCTCCTGCGCAGACGTAATCATTATTGCAAGGCAGTGTGCAGCCCCACAGATAGCTTGCTCGCCGTATTTTAGTCAGGGTGCTCCGCAGCAGTTAGTTCACTTTCCTTTCGCAGGGCAGCAGCAGTTTGTTAACCCTCAATTCCCTCAGCATTTAGGGCATTTGTATCAGCCACATATCTACCCGCAATTTGCCCAATTTACATTGGCTCCAAAGGTATACAATCAAAATGGGCAGTTAGTGCAATCGGTGCAAAGTAATTTTACTGGCTCGCAGCAGGTTGGGCTGTCACCTTTGCCTCAGGCCCCTCCCCCGGTCAGGCATCCGTCTCCACGGCAGCCACCCGCGGTTCCTCCTCCCATGCTCCCTCAGGTGCAGATGCTGTTGGATGAGCCTGAGAGGCTGGATTCTTCTGTTCAGGCAGGAATTATTGCAGATTTGTTAAGTCCGCAGGTTGTAGCTTCTCATACAGATTCCGAGGACGTGTCGGTGGCAGGTGCAGTCCCAGATGATCTGCCATCGATTAGTCAAGATGCAGCGGGTGCGCCGCGCAACGTGGAACAAGCGGTTGCAGGAGATTTGGATGTAGGTCCTTCCACTACAGGAACTGGTGAGAAGAACGTAGAAGTGCAGCTTAGCGCAAATTTGTCTCATTCTGAAGATTCATCGGATACATCTAGTTCACTCGAGAATCCGCGCAAATTATTGCAAACATTCGTTCAACATTTAAGAGGGAAGCGCAAGGTTTCAAAGGGAGTGCGTAGTGTAGCGGGCAGCTCGTTTCCCGATGCAATGGGAGGTACTGTCCATTGTGCTAATTTGGCAATATTGAGGGGAGTAAGGTCTAAGGTTAGGGAGAGAACCTTAGACCTAACTCCCCTCAATATTGCCATATTAAGGCCGTTTTGTGGACATGTTTGCAATTACGCATGATGTAAATAAAGCTTTGGATACAGCAAAGTCTGGGGGCCTGGCCGCGGAGGAAGCAAGGAGGAGTTATCCTAATTGGCTTTCAGGAGTTTATATATTTGCAGCCTGCTATATAGAGTCTCATCCGTCAGAATTGGCAAATGTTCTTAAATACTTGCATTTGTTACATAATATGTATCTGACTGCAAGGCATAACGTTTGGCGTCAGTATGATGAGTTGAAACAAGATGGTCAGAAAATTTTGAGTTTAAGTTTTAAAGATACTGAGGTTTGGCTGGAGGTGACACAAAGTAACATGCCTTCAGCAGAGTTGGTGGGATGTAGGCAGACCTTTCAGGCCGGACCGGGATTTAACACAGCAGGAAGGGTGAAATGCTATGCGTTTAATAACACACAATGTATTAGGGAAACAGTGTGCCGTTATAGGCACGTCTGTATGCTGTGTGGAGGAGGCTACGCAGCAAAGGATTGCAATAGGCCCACAGGTCAGTCAGCTGGTAGAGGGGAGGAGAGAGCCATCCCTAGGTAAGGCGGAGTCACTGGTAAATGTTGAAGTTTTAGAGCGGTGGTTGAGCCGCTATTCTCTTAAGGGCCCCATACACTAGAATGATAGTGCCTGATTTCCATTCGGGCCGATATATCGGATGAAATCGGGCATTTCGGATGTGTTTTACATTCGATCCGATGTGTGGTCCCATAAGCATCGGATCGGATCCCCTAGATTGACTGTGCTTCACTAGCGACGTCAGACCCCGCAGGCATGGCTGGGATCGCACAAGATACATCGTAAGCAAAAGGACCGCATACGATGTATCTTATGCAATCCTGCCGCCTGGGAGGCTGCCGGGGTGATCGCCTGCGACATGAGGTTCCGACATGTCGCATTAGTTATGAGGCCCTTTAGGGAAGAGGCGGCCTTTTGTTGCAAGGCTTTCAGGTAGGTTTTCATTTGCCAGTGATTAAGCCGGTTTTAGTTTCAGCTAGGAGGAATCTTAAATCAGCTAGAGATTTTCCAGAGATTGTGAGGGCTAAGATTGCTGCTGAAGTCCGCCTTTAGCTGAGTTTTGTGGTTTTGTGTTTCACCTTTGGGCGTACTTCCAAAGAAGCACCTTTCTTACCCGGAACGGGGCTCAATAAACGAGGCGCTACACCTGGGTTTTTGTAGTGTGCAGAACCAGTCATTTGATGATGCTCTTAGTTTGGTGCAGGGTTTTGGTTTAGGAGCTTTATTGGCAAAGGTAGATATAGAATCAGCATTTAGGTTACTGCCGCTGCATCTTCACTCATTTAAGTATATGGGTGTTACTGTTTACCTATGGATTGTTCGGTTTCGTGCTCTTATTTTGAGTGTTTTAGTTCATTTCTGCAGTGGTGCATACAAGCAGGCACTAAGCAATATGGAGTTGCTCATTATTTGGACGACTTTTTGTTGATGGGTCCTGCGGACAGTTCATTGTGTCAGGAGTTGCTTTTTTAGGTTCAGGCGCATTTTTCAGTCATGGGCGTCTCTATAGCAAGGGATAAAATGGAAGGGCCTGTGACATGCTTGTTTTACCTGGGTATAGAAATTGATACTGAGGTAGGGCTTTATAGGTTGCCAGGGGAAAAAGTGAATCATTTAAAGAGTTTGTTGGAGAATTTTATTTCGGCAAAATAGAAATTATTGAAGCAGGTGCAGTCGCTGTTGGGTTTATTGAATTTTTCTTGTAGGGTCATGCCGATGGGGAGAGTTTTCTGTCGGAAGTTAGAGAGGGCTGCCTCGGGAGTTAAGAAGGCGCACCCCATTTGATTCGTGTCTCGTCTGGGATGAAGGACGATTGTAGAGTTTGGCTTCTTTTCTTGCAGGACTTTAATGGGGTCCGCATTTGATTGCACGAGACGGTGAATAACTATGAGCTGCAATTTTTCACAGATGCTTCAGGGTCAATAGGTTCTGGAGCATACTATGAAGGTGAATGGTGTGCTGATGCTTGGCCTAAGAAGTGGCATGCGAAAGGACTTACGGGTAGTATGCTTTTGCTTGAGCTTTTTCCAATCATTGCCGCAGTTGAGATCTGGGGTTATAGGCTTAGTAATCATAGAATCGTGTTCTGGTGTGAAAATTTGGTGTATTTCATGCGATTAATAACCAGAAGACGTTGTGTTCGCATGCACTGCGGTTGCTGAGGCATTTAACTTTAAGGTGTCTGCAGAAAAATATTGATTTGATTGCTAAGCATGTGCCCGGGGTTGAGAACGAGATAGCGGGTGCTTTATCTCATTTTCAGTGGGACAGATTTAGAAGATTAGCTCCAGCAGCTAAGGTGGATGGTTTGTCATGTCCTGATTTTGTATGTCAGATCATCAAGCCGGCATGAAAGCTTTAGCGATAAAAGCATTAGCCCATGGAACTTTGTGAACGTATTCTGCGGCTTGGGGTGATTGGCAGGCATACATGGCTTCCAGTGGTAGGGGTAAGAATTTGCAGGATGCTATTCTGGCGTTTGTATGGTTGTGGCATGAGAGAGTTTGTTCTAAGGCAGCTATGTCGGGTGCGTTAGCGGGAAATATCTTACTTTTCACGCTTAGAAGGGTTAGTCGATCCCACAAAATCTTTCATTCTATCAAAGGCATTGAAAGGATGGGTTAGGGAGCAAGCGAATTTAGGCGATGCTCGTAGGCTGATTGATATAGGGCTTTTGAAGGATTTAATAATGGCTGCTTCAGGAATTGCATTGGGAAGTTATGAAATTAGCCTTTTAACTTTGCTTTAGCTTTCTTCTGAGCTTTAAGGGTTAGGGAATCAGTTGCAGGGAGTAAAAGATCAGTTAATATGGGTATTATGGCAAATAATGTAGTGGGTAAGAGAGATACTGTATGGGGGTAATTCCAAGATGATCGCAGCAGGAAATTTTTTAGCAGTTGGCCAAAACCATGTACACTGAAGGTGTGGCAGATATAACATGTGCAGAGAGAGTTAGATTTGGGTGGGTTATTTTATTTCTGTGCAGGGTAAATACTGGCTGCTTTATTTTTACACTGCAAATTAGATTGCAGATTGAACACATCACACCCAAATCTAACTCTCTCTGCACATGTTATATCTAACACAACACAAAATATACTCGGCGCCTGATCCTTCTTTCGTTAGCAGACGTAAATCTGGGACTGGGCTGCAGCTTCCTAATAAGGGCTTATTGCAGAAACCCCTTTAGCAAGCAAAATCACAAAAAATTAAAACCGAGGTTTTAATAGGAAGCGCTGTCCAGTCACATCAAATTAAACATATATATATTTATTATTTAAAAAAGAAGCATATATGGCCATATATTACACATAAATAACCAAAAATTATGATATAATCAATAATATAATAATCAGTATTAAAATAGCATAAAAAGTCTGATTTGTTAATCAATTAGTAAGGGCATGCAATCTTGTTATAGTCATCCATTAGTATTTAACATGTTAGTCCATTTGGTAATTGGATCCAATCTTATTCCATTGTTAGTTTTGCAAAAAATCACTGGTAAGTTTAACTCCTACCTCCCGTATATAGCAATTTTCGGGGGCTGTTGCAAATTAGAGACCAATGTTCAAATTATTGCAAAATGGATCCAATAGGACTTACAAGCCGGGGGAGCGCTCCCTCTCTCTCTTTCCAGCAGTGTGGGTACGCAAGTAGTACACTTGTTTCCAGCGTGAGATACGGCTTCTAAGAGCGGCAGTTCACAGCTCACAGCTCACACAGAGATTGCAGCCCGATCACGTGACGCGTTTCTCCGCCTATCCACTTCCGGGTACTCGGCGGCTTCCTCAGACGTGTTATATCTGCCTCCCCTGCAGTGCACATGGTTATGCCCAATTGCTAACAGAATTCCTGCTGCGATCAACTTGGAATTACCCCCTATGTTGCTTGTCAAAATACACCATTCTAAAATGGAATAGCTAGGGAGAGCTAAATGGATTTCTATTCCTGCACATTCGGAACTGAGCATTTGCCCAGTAAGGTTAGCTGAAAGTCATTGCCACAAGCGTCCAAGTGGGGAGAAGCAATGGCTGGTGCATGTGGATTTTATTCTTTTATCGAGGTTTCAGTTTACCAGCGTGTTCAATAGGTGTCTGATAGTGTTGGATCTTCTATTGGAGCAGTTTGGGATGCATTCTTTTAGAATAGGTGCAGCAACGAGTGCAGCATCGGCAGGTTCTTCCAGCGAAGTGATTAAGCGGCTAGGCCATTGGAAGTCAGATGCTTATAAGGGTTATAATCGGGGCGATACGTTGCATAGCTAGGTGCTTCCAGTGAGTTTATTCTTTTTGAATCCTAGGGCCTTAAGCTACCCACCATTAAAGGGGGTTTGGAGTTCTTTTTGCCTTTTTCCTCATAACATTTTTGAGGTTTGATGTTGTTCACCTCCATTAGAGTTGCCTAAACAACTCAGTTTTTCCCTATCCTGCAAGCAGTTAATTTGGAATAAGTTACTAATGTTAACATTTTTTTTATTGTTTCCTACAGGTTTTTTGACATTGTTAAGCTGGGAGTGGATTGTGGGTCACTCATGTCTATTGGGCTGGTAGGCATCTGGCGACTAAATCGTTCCTTTTTAGGGTTAGGTGGATGGGGGTAAGGGGCATGAGATGGCGTAATTTACTGAACTTGCTCTAGGAATCTGAGGAGAAGTGGGGTGCCCCAGATTGTTTAATTGTGCATTTAGGTGGTAATGATTTAGGTACTTGTACGGGAATTGAACTTATTAATGACACGGAGAGAGATTTTCAGTTAATTATGGAGCATTGGCTGTTGGTTAAGGTGTTGTGGTCAGAGGTTATACAACATAGATTTTGGAGGGGCACACAAGGGGTCGCAGCTTTGGATAGGGTGAGGAGAAAGCGTAATGCTGCGGTCTCTAGATATGTGATTAGTTTGGGGGAACAAGTTGACCACTGTCATTGGCTTCATAAAAGAAAGGGATGAATTGGACAACAGACGGGAAGTAGATCGGGTGGCCCGGTGGTGTAGCTGTAACAACCTAGAGCTCAACCCACTTAAAACTGTCAAGATGGTAGTAGACTTTAGGAAGAACCCAACAGAAGCATCCCCACTAATCATAGCCGATAGTGTGGTGTCGCTTGTGGACTCCTTCAAGTTCCTGGGGACCACGATCTCTAGAGACCTCAAGTGGGGACCAAATGCAGATACCACCATCGGAAAGGCGCAGCAGAGGCTGTTCTTCCTAAGGCAACTTAAGAAGTTTAACATCTCACAGAATCTCCTGCTCCTCTTCTACTCCGCAATTGTAGAATCTGTTCTGTGCTCCTCGTTTATCGTCTGGTATAGCTCCGCCAGTGAGAGAGACAAATGCAGGTTCCAAAGAGTGGTAAGGTCTGCTGAGAAGATCATCGGAGTTGACCTCACGCCTATCCACAACCTGTACCAGTCCAGAGTCAAAAAAAGGGCGACCAGGATAGTCAATGATCCGCCTCACCCGGGCTATGGCAAGCTCAACCTGCTGCCATCAGGAAAAAGATACAGGGCCATTCCCACCAGAACCAATAGAAGCCTAAAAAGCTTCTTTCTTCAAGCTGTACACCTGCTGAACTCCTGAGAAACCACCGGGTTGACTGTCCAGCCTCTCTACTCCGATCTTCTGATTGTAACAAACACTTTGTACTTTTACTTAAGCTTTACTTATAAGATGCTTATAAGGGTTATATTCGGGCGCGATACATTGCATAGCTAGGTGCTTCCAGCGAGTTTATTCTTTGGGAATCCTAGGGCCTTAAGCTACCCACTATTAAAGGGGGTTTGGAGTTCTTTCACCTTTTTCCTCATAAAATTTTTGAGGTTTGATGTTGTTCACCTCCATCAGAGTTGCCTAAACAACTCAGTTTTTCCCTATCCTGCAAGCAGTTAATTTGGAATTAGTTACTAATGTTACCATTTTTTTTTATTGTTTCCTACAGGTTTTTTTTACTTAAGCTGTATACTGCATATATTCCCCCTCCCCCCCCTTTTGGCTATGTGTTCCCCCCTGGCTGCCGCACTGTAAACCGAAATCAAATTCCTAGTATACGCAAGTATACCTGGCCAATAAAGCTGATTCTGATTGTAAAGCACCCTGAGTTACGCTATGAGGAGGTGAAGTTATATAGGCTGGACGGGGTGTATTTGTATGACATTGGTATGGAGTTATTTGTCACAGCCTTGTTGAAGGGTTTAAAGGAGGTTTGAGGTGTTAGTTTGTGGTGGCAGTTTCGTAGTCTAGGGTCTTTGAATTTGGCAGAAACCAGTGCTCCTCGGCGGCTCAATTTAGTGCGGCAGAGCTTGGCTAGCATTTCCCCTTTGAGAAAAGACGAGCTGGTCACTACCTCAGGGAGGACCAGGTCATCATTTTAAGGAGGGACCAGCACTGTGCTAGTTAAGGGGAGATGATTCTACCCAATACGGATTGCGCAAAGGGCAGAAACTCCACCCCATTTGTTTAGTGATTCAAACTTTTTAAGTCATGGCTGAGGTGGCACTGCTTTTTTTGCCACCAGTGATTAATAATCCATTTCTAATTTGAATTTGATAAATTTGTCTGTGACCTCCTTTTTCTAATCTATACAGTGGTCCGTGTCTTTATTTATTATTTAATTGGTTAAGTGTTGTGTAGTGATAAAACATATGGATGACTTAGTGTTTTATGAATGCAAACTAGGGTGTCTTCCCAGTAAGTTTGTGTAAAAACTATTTGATTTAAGATTTCCTGGGCTGCACTATTTAGCATGCCAATTATATTTAAACAACACAGAACTTTGTCTATGCATGACAGGAAGGAGGAAATAATCCAGTTGTTATCTCCTTTTGAAATGTAATGTGTATTTATTTATACATTGTGTAGAGGGTTAAAGAGAACAGGGCGAGCTTACCCCCTGTGGTATTGTGTGGCGGTCTGAGATAAAAAGGGAGGCCTGAGTGCCTCAAAGTACACAATCTCCTGTAACATCAAGGGAGATTGAATTGCTGTAACATCTTTTGTATGCTGTTTTCCCTGGCAATAGGGAAGAGTTATTTTCAGAACTATTGAGCACATAAACAACCTTTGCCTCAAGATGACCACCTTCATCTTGTGACAAGCAGGGATGCACGAAATGCAGCCCCGTTTTCTGCCTGTCATTGTCTGAGAAGCAATCTCCAAGCTCCGCCTACTGCACGCTACCAATGCAGAGGCCTGGTCAGTGGCCTGTTGGGGTCAGCCAACGCCAACTCGGAGGTGTGCCAGCAGCGTGTCGATGCATACACAGCAGCAAGCGTTTTTTCAGGTGTTAGTGGTAGGAGTCTGAGCAAAACCGTGGTTCCAGACGCCACAGAAATAAGGAGTCTGGTGGTAGCATCATACCCACCCACTGTGTAGTGAGTGGAGTCAGTAACAGGCGGTTACTGACGGTAAGCGAGAATCCCCTATTGGCCAGGTCCCATGTGACCCAAACCCATTCTGTGATTGCAGGGCATAGCCAACGAGGGCTGAAGGCATCTGGTCACAGAATGTCAGTACTGGGGATGAGTTTGGGGCATGGCCGGGCAGCTTCAGTGCATCAAAATGTAACACTTAATTTAGCGCTCTTAAACACCATATTCAATTGTTTTTTTTATGAATGTAACACTTTTGACACTTTTATTATTATCTCTCACCTATGTAACACATAGCAGAAGCTTCTTACCTACCTAATACCTTTTAACACTTTACTTGCTGTCTCTCTCCAGTGTGGTGCTGTTTGATCTAACCAATCTATCCAAACAACCATTTTTGTCAGTTTTCTGGATTTTGGGAGCAAATGGTTGATTGTCATATGCTCCCAGACAATACCAGATTTTCGTTCTATCCAGCCAGATTGGACAGATAATCTTAAAGAGTGAATCCAGTTTAAGTCTATACATAATGGGATGGCCAGGCCATATTCCCCTAAGAACTACACTTTGCCAAAAGACCAAGAAGCACATTGTAGACTGGGAATCCAGGAACCAAGCAACTACCATATGAAATGCTATTACTAGTTAATTGATGTTAGGACCTATGGATAACTTTATCTGAGAGAGAGAGAAAGAGCGAAGATCCAATTTATGGGAAATCATAGGAGTGCTTATATACCTAGCATCCTTTAGACATACTGCGCTAGACGTCTGCTTTAACTGTAACCTCTGATACTGGTATGGTTTGCAGTTTTTAAAGTTGCAAATGAGTTAAAACTTTTGAAAAACAGGATGCTTGCTGCAACCAATTTGCAAGAACTTTGAAGAACAAAGAGAGGTGGTTTGGTATGGCTAGAGCAATGGTTTATGGGGAAACACCTGTATGATTGCAAATGGCTGAATCTTTTTTAATAAAAAGATCATATGCAAAATTGCAATCATATACAGGGCCGTAACTAGGGGGGGAGGCTAAGGGGTCACGTGCCCCGGGCGCCGGAAGAAGGGGGCGCTGAGAACTCTGCCCAGCGATTCGGCCAGCCGCTCCTCCATCCTCGCTGTCCCCACCGTCACTGTGTGCTGCCCCTCCCACGTTAATAGGTGGAGTGGGCGGGCAGCGATTGGACGGTGTCTCCCATAGCCCACCTCCTCAAGTCCCCCTCCGACGTTGACCGCGGCGGCGGGAATGACACAACGCAGTGCCATCACCGTCTCGCCTGCACCGTTAAGAGGAGGAACTGCCAGCCAGAGCCCATAGACAGGATAACCCACGGTGAGTTACAAGTAGAAAGATGTAAATGAGGGTGGGTAATGTGCGCTGTGTCAGGGATTAAATGTGTTGGGGAGGGGGAGAGCTGTGTGTGGGATTATTTGTGCTGGGGGGGAGCTATGTCAGGGACTATATGTACTGGGGGAGAGCTGTGTAAAGGATTATATGTGCTGGGGGGGAGATCTGTGTCAGGGATTACATGTGTTGTGGGGGAGATCTGTGTAAAAGATTATATGTGCTGGGCGGGAGATCTGTGTCAGGGATTATATGTGTTGTGGGGGAGATCTGTGTCAGGGATTATATGTGTTGTGGTGGAGATCTGTGTCAGGGATTATATGTGTTGTAGGGGAGATCTGTGTAAAAGATTATATGTGCTGGGGGGGAGAGTTTTGTTGTGGATTATATGTGCTGCTGGGGGGAGAGTTGTGTCATGGATCAAATGTTACAATGTGCTGGGGGAGGGCTGTGTGTGGAATACCCCCCTATACCTGCCTGGCACCACACACCTTGTTGCAGGGTTATGTAGGAGTGCATGCCCCCCTCCCCCCCCCCCCCATTTCTCCCTCACCCCTCTCTCTCTCTCTCGCCTCCGCGGGACTGCGTAATGAGAGGTACTACTGTGCAGTGTTTTTTACTTTCAATTTTTAATTATGTATTTTTTTTTGTTTGTTTATTTTTTTTGTTTGGGGCGGGGGGGTGGGGGTGGGGGGGACCAAATGACTGCCTTGCCCCGGGTGCCGAAAATCCTAGTTTCGGCCCTGTTATGTACAGATCATAAACGTTATGTTGGTATTTTATGGACATTTCATAAATATCTCTCAACACTGTATCACATCAAATGACCAAGCAGGTTAATCAACATGGTAAATTGTACAAGTAAATTCACTTGTAGCTACTTGTTTATACATTAAAGGAGTTTTATCCTATCAAAATGAAAATAATTTCTTATAATGTATGAGCTAATCATTTAATTTTGTTCCTTTTTAATATCATTGAATCTTGTGTGTTTATATAATCACTGAGTTGCTCCTCTGCTTTTTAGGAATACCTTCTCTTTTTCTCTCACAGACAGACTGTGGGGGAGATGTACTAAGCCTTGGGGAGTGATAAAGTGGATAAAGTACCAGCCACTGTTAATTTTCATAAGGATTTTCAATTTAGTTTTAGTATTAATCGCTTATTTAAAATTGTAATTAGTTTATAGTCGCTTTTTAGTCATTTTCTTTTGCTGTTTTAGTCAAGATTTAGTCAATGGTTCTCAGTTTTCATTTTAGTCTAATTTTAGTAAATGTTTTAGTCATAAATTTTGCAAACAGTTTATGCTGTAATGGATTTTACTGAAGAACATTTTTGTAAAATTCCTTTGAGAAGTTAGCATACATTTAACTATGTGTTTAGTAATCTAGGCTCAGTAGGCTGAGAAAGTGTTACATACGACTCTGACTTACCGTAGTGCTCCCATATATCATTAAAATTAATACCTTAAGTTTTTTATAGAACAAGCAAGTGCAATACACAATCCTGTTTCCATCACAGCTGGTCATATTTATTTTCTGCATATATCTAGAGCATATAATTTAAGTTAAAACCCTAATTCCAGTGTTAATTCCAGTGTCCTTTGACAAGGATTTAAAATTTTGTTTTAGTCTTAGTCACTTTTTTCTTTTTCTTGTTTTGCTTTGTTTTAGTTAAGATTTAGTCAATGGATCTAAGCTTTCATTTTAGTCTAATTTTAGTCTAATTTTAGTCCTGAAATGAACTGTAGTCGATGAATACTTTTAGTCCAAATTTTTGCCTACAAAATAAACACTTGTACAGCGATCAGTACATATTACCGCCGGACGGAATCCCAGCGGTCAGAATACCGACACCGGGATCCCGACCGGCACAATCCCGACAGGTGGGCGAGCGCAACGCAGTCCCTTGCGTGCTCGCTGCGCTCGCCACGCTGCGGGCACAATAATTTATTCTCCCTCTATGGGTGTCGTGGACACCCACAGAGGGAGAGTATGTCAGGATTGTGTCGGTCAGGATCCCGGTGTCGGTATTCCGACCGTCGGGATTCCGTCCGGCGGGATCTTGACCGCATACCCTTGTACAAGCCAACCAGAAAATAACAGGTACAGTAGGAGCTGATTGGTTGGTACTTTATCTATCTCCACTCTATCTCTCTCAAAGGCTTAGTATATCTGCCCTTGTATATATCAGTGATCTTGTTAGCTTGTCGACACTCTACAAAACCCTCTATTGGGTTCTATTACATCATCACACATTGGGAGAACACACATTGAAAATAAGGATGCAAAATCACAGTTCACAAGTAGTTTTGAGTACTCTGTGAAGAGGCAGCAGTGACTTGATGCATAAATGACTGCTCTACACATGTTTAGGTAGACTGAAAGAAGATGTGAGCAGCATTACTGGGAGGAGGAGCACAGTATGTGACATTGGCATTTCTATAATGGGTGCAATGTCTGCAGTGCACACAGGCCCCTGGGTCCAGGGCGGGCCCACACCGCACACATTACACCCATATTTTAATACTTAACACTCCGAAGTCCAGCGTCAGGCACTACATGGCTGCCACGCATGCGCAGTCGTGATTTTGGTCTCCGGAACATGGCGCCATGTTTCCAGAGACCTGCGCATGCGCAGTAGACTCCGGCTCAATGCCGGAGACTACTGTATTGTACAGAGGAGGGGGCCCATCTGGAGTCTGCACAGGGGCCTCTTTCTCTGTTAAAACGCCCCTGGTATGTGATATACTGTACAGTACATTATATACACATTATTCAAAGATGTTGAAAAGGCATATATGTAAATAATTTGTTCAAAACATAAAAAAATTTTGAGCTACAACCCCTTTTACAGTATCCATAGCAACCTCCACACACTGAAGGGAAAAGCGCGCACATTCAGAAATGGTTCCTGGTATACTAGAGAATGTAAAAAGTGAGCAGAGGAAAAGAAAGGTTTATTTTTATAGTAACGAGAACAGATAGTTGCTTTACACAACATGTGTTAAGGGTAAGTAAACTCAGCTGACCTCGCCAGACAGCAGCTGGAATAAACACTTCACACTTACAAAGCCTTGGTATATAAAACTTGAATGTTCTTTATGTACACGACCATCATGTACTGTAACTGTTACACAAATTACAAGCAATAAATATTGCTTGAAAATTGGAATGAAAAATAGCAACTTGCAGGTATTTATTCCCCATTAAATGTCCAGTGTTTTCTTCTGTCTTCATAAATCAACAGTCAAGTACCCTGTGAATTTTGCTATGTCATATCCAGGTGTTAAACAATGAACAAGGAACGGTCACTCACTACTTTGAGACCTCTTGGCCTGCTAATAGTCTTAGTACAGCATGAATATATGAAATCACAGATAACTTGACAGCAAGTAGCTTTGACTGATGTACTGCAAGTTATACCCTTTTTACACCGCTGGTAAAAAAAAAAAGGGCTATTGCCGTGATAACCCGGGAGCAGCTTGGTGTAAAAAGGTTTACCCAGTTAGGTTGCAGGGTTGGTCCTGGGATGGGCCCGGGTCACGATGCAGTGTTAATGGTGATCTGATGGATGACCTTCCTCACTCGGCGGCGGTGACTTCATCAACCCAGCATATTGCCTGGTCAAGCCGCCTCTCTGCAAGAGGTCTTACTGAGTGGCACTCGGGAAAGAGCCGTGCACACATCCCGGGTGCAACTAAGATGTTAGGGATAAAAGTAGAGATGAGGGGGTTCGGTTCGTCGAGATCCGTACCCCCCCGAACTTCACCTATTTTACACGGGTCCGAGGCAGCCTCGGATCTTCCCGCCTTGCTCGGTTAACCAGAACGCTGCCGAACGTCATCATCCCGCTGTCGGATTCTCGCGAGATTCGTATTCTATATAAAGAGCCGTACGTCGCCGCCATTTTCACTCGTGCATTGGAGATTGAACGGAGAGGATGTGGCTGCGTTCTCTCCCTGAAAAGCTCTGCATCTGTGCTCAGTGTGCTGCAAATATCTGTGCTCAGTGTGCTGCAAATATCTACGATCTCTGCCTGAAAACGCTCCATATCTGTGCTCAGTGTCCTGCAAATATCTGTGCTCAGTGTGCTGCATTGTGGGGACCACCAGTATATAATTATGGTAGTACAGTACAGTAGGCCATTGCTGTATCTTGCAGCTCTGTGTCAAGTACACTATCTCTGTGCTGCATTATTGTGAGCAGTATATAGTAGGACAGTGCAGCATTTTGGTGACCAGCAGTATACATATATTACAGTACAATAGGCATTGCTATATCTTGCAGCTCTGTGTCAAGTATGCTATCTCTGTGCTGCATTATTGTGAGCAGTATATAGTAGGACAGTGCAGCATTTTGGTGACCAGCAGTATACATATAGTACAGTACAGTAGGCCATTGCTGTATCTTGCAGCTCTGTGTCAAGTATACTATCTCTGTGCTGCATTATTGTGAGCAGTATATAGTAGGACATTGCAGCATTTTGGTGACCAGCAGTATACACATAGAACAGTACAGTAAGCCATTGCTGTATCTTGCAGCTCTGTGTCAAGTTTGTTGTGAGCAGTATGTAGTAAGAAAGTGCAGCATTGTGGTGTACATATACAGTAGTACAGTAGGCCATTGCTATATCTTGCAGCTCCGTATCACTTCAAGTATCCATATCTGTGCTGCATTGTTGTGAGCAGTATATAGTAGGACAGTGCAGCATTTTGGTGACCAGCAGTAGTAGTACAGACAGTACAGTAGGCCATTGCTATTGATATATTACTGGCATATAATTCCACAGATTAAAAAATGGAGAACAAAAATGTGGACGGTAAAATAAGGAAAGATCAAGATCCACTTCCACCTCGTGCTGAAGCTGCTGCCACTAGTCATAGGCGAGACGATGAAATGCCATCAACGTCGTCTGCCAAGGCCGATCGATGCCCAATGTCATAGTAGAGAGCATGTAAAATCCAAAAAACTAAAGTTCAGTAAAATGTCCCAAAAATCGAAATTAAAAGCGTCTGAGGAGAAGCGTAAACTTGCCAATATGCCTTTTACGACACGGAGTGGCAAGGAACGGCTAAGGCCCTCTCCTATGTTCCTCATGACTAGTGGTTCAGCTTCACATGACGATGAAAGCACTCATCCTCCCGCTAGAAAAATTAAAAGACTTAAGCTGGCAAAAGCACAGCAAAGAACTGTGCGTTCTTCTAAATCACAAATCCCCAAGGAGAGTCCAATTGTGTCGGATGCGATGCCTGACCTTCCCAACACTGGACGGGAAGAGGTGGCGCCTTCCACCATTTGCACGCCCCCTGCAAGTGCTGGAAGGAGCACCCACAGTCCAGTTCCTGATAGTCAAATTGAAGATGTCACTGTTGAAGTACACCAGGATGAGGATATGGGTGTTGCTGGCGCTGAGGAGATAATTGACATGGAGGATTCTGATGGTGAGGTGGTTTGTTTAAGTCAGGCACCCGGGGAGACACCTGTTGTCTGTGGGATGAATATGGCCATTGACATGCCTGCTCAAATTACAAAAAAAAATCATCTCTTCGGTGTGGAATTATTTGAACAGAAATGCGGACAACAGGTGTCAAGCCGTGTGTTGTCTTTGTCAAGCTGTAATAAGTAGGGATAAGGACGTTAACCACCTAGGAACATCCTCCCTTATACGTCACCTGGAGCACATTCATCAGAAGTCATTGACAAGTTCAAAAACTTTGGGTCACAGCGGAAGCAGTCCACTGACAACTAAATCCCTTCCTCTTGTACCCAAGCTCCTGCAAACCCCACCACCAACTCCCTCAGTGTCAATTTCCTCCTTAGACAGGAACGCCAATAGTCCTGCAGGCCATGTCACTGGCAAGTCTGATGAGTCCTCTCCTGCCTGGGATTCCTCCGATGGGTCCTTGAGTGTAACGCCCACTGCTCCTGGCTCTGCTGCTGTTGCTGCTGGGAGTCGATCATCATCCCACAGGGGAAGTCGGAAGACCACTTGTACTACTTCCAGTAAGCAATTGACTGTCCAACAGTCCTTTGTGAGGAAGATGAAATATCACAGCAGTCATCCTGTTGCAATGCGGATAACTCAGGCCTTGGTAGCTGTGTTGGTGTTAGACGTGCGTCCGGTATCCGCCGTTAGTTCACAGGCAATTAAAGAATTTCTTGAGGTAGTGTGTCCATGGTACCAAATACCACCTAGGTTCCACTTCTCTAGGCAGGCAATACCGAGAATGTACACAGACGTCAGAAAAAGACTCACCAGTGTCCTAAAAAATGCAGTTGTACCCAATATCCACTTAACCACGGACATGTGGACAAGTGGAGCAGGGCAGACTCAGGACTATATGACTGTGACAGCCCACAGGGTAGATGTATTGCCTCCCGCAGCAACAAAAACGCCAACTCGTTCCTAGGCAGGCTACGCTTTGTATCACCGTTTTCCATAAGAGGCACACAGCTGACAACCTCTTACGGAAACTGAGGAACATCATCGCAGAATGGCTTACCCCAATTGGACTCTCCTGGGGATTTGTGACATCAAACAACGCCACCAATATTGTGCATGCATTACATGTGGGCAAATTCCAACACGTCCCATGTTTTGCACATACATTGAATTTGGTGGTGCAGAATTATTAAAAAAATGACAAGGGCGTGCAAGAGAGGCTGTCGGTGACCCGAACAATTGCGGGCCACTTTCGGCATTCAGCCACCGCGTGCCAAAGACTGGAGCACCAGCAAACGCTCCTGAACCTGCCCCGCCATCATCTGAAGCAGGAGGTGGTAACGAGGTGTAATTTAACCCTCTATATTCTTCAGAGGATGGAGGAGCAGCAAAAGGCCATTCAAGCCTATACATCTGCCTACGATATAGGCAAAGGAGGGGGAATGCACCTGACTCAAGAGCAGTGGAGAATAATTTCAACGTTGTGCAAGGTTCTGCAACCCTTTGAACTTGGCACACGTGAAGTCAGTTCAGACACTGCCAGCCTGAGTCAGGTCATTCCCCTCATCAGGCTTTTGCAGAAGCAGCTGGAGAGATTGAAGGAGGAGCTAAAACAAGGCGATTCCGCTAGGCATGTGGGACTTGTGGATGGAGCCCTTAATTCACTTAACCAGGATTCACGGGTGGTCAATCTGTTGAAATCAGAGCACTACATTTTGGCCACCGTGCTCGATCCTAGGTTTAAAGCTTACGTTGTATCTCTCTTTCCGGCAGACACAAGTCTGCAGATGTTCAAAGACCTGCTGGTGAGACACTTGTCAAGTCAAGCGGAACGTGACCCGTCAACAGCTCCTCCTTCACATTCTCACGCAACTGGGGCTGCGAGGAAAAGACTAAGAATTCCGAGCCCACCCGCTGGCGGTGATGCAGGGCAGTCTGGAGCGAGTGCTGACATCTGGTCCAGACTGAAGGACCTGCCAACGATTGCTGACATGTCGTCTACTGTCACTGCATATGATTCTGTCACCATTGAAAGAATGGTGGAGGATTATATGAGTGACAGCATCCAAGTAGGCAAGTCAGACAGTCTGTACGTATACTGGCAGGAAAAAGAGGCAAATTGGAGGCCCTTACACAAACTGGCTTTATTTTACATAAGTTGCCCCCTCCAGTGTGTACTCCGAAAGAGTGTTTAGTGCAGCCGTTTAGTGCAGTTTTTAGTGCAGCCGGTCACCTTGTCAGCGATCGGCGTACGAGGTTACTTCCACAAAATGTGGAGAAGATGATGTTCATCAAAATGATATATAATCAATTCCTCCGTGGAGACATTCACCAGCAATTGCCTCCAGAAAATACACAGGGACCTGAGATGGTGGGGACGAATTAATACTCTGTGAGGAGGGGGATGTACACGGTGAAAGAGGTGATGAATCGGACGATGAGGAGGAGGTGGACATCTTACCTCTGTAGAGCCAGTTAAGGAGAGATGATTGCTTCTTTTTTGGTGGGGGCCCAAACCAACCAGTCATTTCAGCCACAGTCGTGTGGCAGACCCTGTCGCTGAAATGATGGGTTTGTTAAAGTGTGCATGTCCTGTTTATACAACATAAGGGTGGGTGGGAGGGCCCAAGGGCAATTCCATCTTGCACCTCTTTTTTTATTTATTTATCTTTGCATCATGTGATGTTTGGGGCTAATTTTTTTAAGTGCCATCCTGTCTGACACTGCAGTGCCACTCCTAGATGGGCCAGGTGTTTGTGCCGCCCACTTGGGTCGCTTAGCTTAGTCATCCAGCGACCTCGGTGCAAATTTTAGGACTAAAAATAATATTGTGAGGTGTTCAGAATAGACTGGAAATGAGTGGAAATTATGGTTATTGAGGTTAATAATACTATGGGATCAAAATTACCCCCAAATTCTTTAATTTAAGCTGTTTTTGAGGGTTTATTTAAAAAAAAACACCCGAATCCAAAACACACCCGAATCTGACAAAAAAATTTCAGGGAGGTTTTGCCAAATCATGGCCGCGGGACCGAATCCAAAACCAAAACACAAAACCCGAAAAATTTCCGGTGCACATCTCTAGATAAAAGCAGTATTAATTTGATGTATGCAGCCTTTTAATCAATGTATTTAGTCTTCACCTACAGTATCACGAACCATGTGCTCACTGGTACTGTTGTGCCCAGGACTTGTGTGCTATAGTATAGGTTTATAGCAGGGCCGTTTCTACCGGCGGACAAGCCGTGCATTCGCACGGGGAGCCCATCTCGACCCCTGCTGGCAGATGCTGTCCGCAGCTGCCTTCTCTCCCAGAATTTCCCCCCGCCCCTTCGTGTTCCTCCTGTCGCTTGGCGGAGTTCAGCATTATGACGCGGTTGCGTCGTGACATCATAACGCCACATGCCGGGGTGCACCTTTTTAAATGGAGATTCCGAGGAGGAGCGGGCAGGCATTATACCGCATTTCACATACAGAACTGGGAGGAGAAGGAGGCGATTGGAAGGGGCTGCTCAGCTGTGTATTCAGCAAGCAGCGGTGTATTCAGTTCCACCGCTCTCTGCAGCCTGCAGAGTATTTACTTTGTGACAAGTACAAGCCCCCAGTGAAGATTTCTCTCTACTGTATCTCTCTCCTCCTATTGACATATGACATTATTTGTATAATATTTTAGCTGCTTAAGAAAATTGATGTGAGAGTAAAGGGGGATACTCACGGAGCGATCGCTGCTTAAAATCTAAGCAATCTGACTAGATTGCTTAGATTTTAAGCAGTAATCACTCCGTGTGTACCCCTCACAGCGATAGCGATGTGCGACCCCGTGCATCGCTATCGCAGGTGCTAGGCTCAATCTAGCAGGTCGCTCATTTCACCCGCTGGATGAAATGAGCGCCCCCCCCCCCCCGTCTCCCCCGCACGCTCAGCACACATCGCGCTGTGCTGAGCGGGGGAGAGTTGTGTGCTGAGCAGTTCACTCAGCAGACATCTCTCCCCAAATCGGGCCGTGAATACGGCCCTTAACGCCTTTGGAGTTGGTCCTCAATAACACAAATCAACTTTCATGACATATTTAAATGCAAACCGCACACTCTAAGGGCGGTATTCAATTCTTTTTGCCCCCTTCCACACCCGTTCTGTTTCTGCTGATGGGCGTGGTATCATCATTTCAGCTTGCTACCCCCGGGGTACCGAGGAGCCCTAACCCTTTACACAGCTTTACCTGATTACTATGGGCGCAATATGCGCGATAATGGGGACTTTAGAGAGGAGATTGGTCGTGATATATTATTTGGATACCACCCTAATAGCTACTTTAAAGGTTAGTTTTTAATCAATAGAAGGTGCTGAGTCAGGAGTTTTATTTTAGCTGTGCAGCTAAGCACTCGGTTCTCTTGTAACCTTCATGTTGCTGTCCCCCTTCAGCTATTCCCCTCTGTTCTCCTATAACCCCCCTGCTGCTGTCTCCTACCCCCACAGCCATTCCCCTCTGTTCTCCTGTAGCCACCCTATAGCTGCCCCACTTCTCCCACCAGCATTGCAGTGTATGGCATAATATGGTGCAGGGGGCATAATATGGTACAAGGGGCATTACTATGTGGGGCTTAATATGGTGGAATGTTTTTTTTTTTATTCCTGTGGTGGCCGAGGTCTGTTGTTGCAGGATCAAAAACTGGGGTATAAGGTACTTTTTTGCCCATTTTTAGTGAGGCCATGCCCCCCTCGCCAAGTGCACGCGCAAAGTAGTTTTTTATGTCTGGGGGATAAAAATTTTACTGTTCGCACTGGGAGCCAAATTGTCTAGAAATGGCCCTGTAGTAAGACTGATGCCTAAACCCCTTGACAGAAACAGTAATAATACCATATGTGCCACTGCCTACTCTTCCAGTTCCTGTGGGAAACTTTAGATTTTTTAGGTAGTCCCCCCTCCCCGGAAGACTGGGCACCCCCTTGCATTCTGTCCAATTCTTAGTGAAGTGGGTAGAATGCGGAGATACAGTAAATGTAGTAAGTGGGGTGCACCTAATGACGTAATTTTATGGTAATTGCATCATTTTAGCCTCACACCCTATTCAAATAAGCATGAATAGTGGCATTTAACTGCGTACCTAATGATGAGTCTAGTCAGGCCCCGCCCCATCACAGTCTATTTGCTTCCCTTTCTCTGGACTTCTCCCAAAGAGGCAACATAAAAAGTCAGTAAGTTTGAATAATACCAGGTATACTAGCAGCAAGTCAAACAACCTACAATGGAAAGAATAGTCAGATGCAGTTCAAAACTGGACGGGTGTCTAACAGAGTCGTATCAGTCACAAACCTTGGTCATGTTGATATGTCCTATTGGTGTAGAACAATAGGAACTAGCGGAATGTCAAAAGGAAGTTAGAGCAGACAATGAAGCCTTAAACAAACTGGAGGTTTCGGATCTCAGAGAACCGAACCCTACCGAATTTCACTACCCGAGCCCGGATCCGAGTCCGGCTCGGGTTTTCCCGCCTGACTCGGAAACCAGAACGAGGCAAAACATCATCATACCGCTGTCGGATTCTCGCGGGGTTTGGATTCCATATAAGGAGCCGCGCGTCGCCGCCATTTTCACTCCGGCATTGGAGAGTGTACAGAGAGGACGTGTCTCCGTTCTCTCAGTGTCCATGTCTTGTGCTGCATCTCTCCAGTTACAGTGGTTGTGTTCTCTGCTGCCATATGTCCATTGCTGCTGTATAGGGTGCTGTGTTGTGCTGCATCAGTTCAGTGGTGGTGTATTGTGCTGCATCAGTCCAGTCACAGTGGTATCCTCTGCTGCCATATGTCCGGTGCTGCTGTATAATAACAAGTCCCTTACAGTGTTGCTGTGTTGTCCTGCATCAGACCAGTGGTAGTGTCCTGTGCATCAGTCAGTCCAGTGACCAGTCACAGTGGTATCCTCTGCTGCCATATGTCCATTGCTGCTGTATAATAATAATAATAATAATAATAATAATAAAAATACCAAGTCCCTTACAGTGTTGCTGTGTTGTCCTGCATCAGACCAGTGGTAGTGTCCTATGCATCAGTCAGTCCAGTGACCAGTCACAGTGGTATCCTCTGCTGCCATATGTCTTGTGCTGCTGTATAATAATAATATAATAATAATAATAATAATAATAATAAGAAGAAGAAGAAGTCCCTTACAGTGTTGCTGTGTTGTCCTGCATCAGACCAGTGGTAGTGTCCTGTGCATCAGTCAGTCCAGTGACCAGTCACAGTGGAATCCTCTGCTGCCATATGTCCATTGCTGCTTTATAATAATAATAATAATAATAATAATAATAATAAGTCCCTTACAGAGTTGCTGTGTTGTCCTGCATCAGACCAGTGGTAGTGTCCTGTGCATCAGTCAGTCCAGTGACCAGTCACAGTGGTATCCTCTGCTGCAATTTGTCCAGTGCTGCTGTATAATAATAATAATAACAAGTCCCTTACAGTGTTGCTGTGTTGTCCTGCATCAGACCAGTGGAAGTGTCCTGTGCATCAGTCAGTCCAGTGACCAGTCACAGTGGTATCCTCTGCTGCCATATGTCCATTGCTGCTTTATAATAATAATAATAATAATAATAATAATAATAAGTCCCTTACAGAGTTGCTGTGTTGTCCTGCATCAGTTCAGTGGTGGTGTATTGTGCTGCATCAGACCAGTGGTTGTGTCCTGTGCATCAGTCAGTCCAGTGACCAGTCACAGTGGTATCCTCTGCTGCCATATGTCCAGTGCTACTGTATAATAATAACAACAAGTCCCTTACAGTGTTGCTGTGTTGTCCTGCATAAGACCAGTGGTAGTGTCCTGTGCATCAGTCAGTCCAGTGACCAGTCACAGTGGTATCCTCTGCTGCAATTTGTCCAGTGCTGCTGTATAATAATAATAATAATAATAATAATAATAACAAGTCCCTTACAGTGTTGCTGTGTTGTCCTGCATCAGACCAGTGGTAGTGTCCTGTGCATCAGTCAGTCCAGTGACCAGTCACAGTGGAATCCTCTGCTGCCATATGTCCATTGCTGCTTTATAATAATAATAATAATAATAATAATAATAATAAGTCCCTTACAGAGTTGCTGTGTTGTCCTGCATCAGACCAGTGGTAGTGTCCTGTGCATCAGTCAGTCCAGTGACCAGTCACAGTGGTATCCTCTGCTGCCATATGTCCATTGCTGCTTTATAATAATAATAATAATAATAATAATAATAATAAGTCCCTTACAGAGTTGCTGAGTTGTCCTGCATCAGTTCAGTGGTGGTGTATTGTGCTGCATCAGACCAGTGGTTGTGTCCTGTGCATCAGTCAGTCCAGTGACCAGTCACAGTGGTATCCTCTGCTGCCATATGTCCAGTGCTACTGTATAATAATAACAACAAGTCCCTTACAGTGTTGCTGTGTTGTCCTGCATAAGACCAGTGGTAGTGTCCTGTGCATCAGTCAGTCCAGTGACCAGTCACAGTGGTATCCTCTGCTGCCATATGTCCAGTGCTGCTGTATAATAATAATAATAATAATAATAATAATAATAATACCAAGTCCATTACAGTGTTGCTGTGTTGTCCTGCATCAGACCAGTGGTAGTGTCCTGTGCATCAGTCAGTCCAGTGACCAGTTACAGTGGTATCCTCTGCTGCCATATGTCCAGTGCTGCTGTATAATAATAATAATAATAATAATAATAATAATAATAATAACAACAAGTCCCTTACAGTGTTGCTGTGTTGTCCTGCATCAGACCAGTGGTAGTGTCCTGTGCATCAGTCAGTCCAGTGACCAGTCACAGTGAAGTCATCTGCTGCCATATGTCCACTGCTGCTGTGTAGGGTGCTGTGTTGTGCTGAATCAGTTCCGTTGTGGTGTATTGTACTGCATCAGTCCAGTCAGAGTGGTGGTGTCCTCTGCTGCCATATGTCCAGTACTGCTGTATAATAAGTCCCTTACAGTGTTGCTGTGTTGTCCTGCATCAGACTAGTGGTAGTGTCCTGTGCATCAGTCTGTCCAGTGACCAGTCACAGTGGTATCCTCTGCTGCCATATGTTCAGTGCTGCTGTATAAGTCCAGTCCATTGCAGTGGTGCTGTGTTGTCCTGCATCAGTCCAGTGGTGATGTCCCTGTGCTGCCGTATATGTCCAGTGGTACTGCCGTATATGTCCAGTGGTACTGCCGTATATATCTCCAGTGGTACTGCTGTATATATGTCCAGTGATCCTGCCGTATATGTCCAGCGGTACTGCCATATATGTGCAGCGATACTGCCGTATAAATCCAGTGATCCTGCCATATAATTCCAGTGATCCTGCCGTATAATTCCAGTAATCCTGCCGTATAATTCCAGTGATCGTGCCGTATAATTCCAGTGATCCTACCGTAAAATTCCAGTGATCCTGTCGTATAATTCCAGTGATCCTGCCGTATAATTCTCGGGATACTGGCGTATAATTCCTGTGATATTGCCGTATAATTCCTGTGATACTGGCGTATAATTACAGTGATTTTGCCGTATAATTCCAGTGGTACTGGCGTATAAGTCCAGTCCAGTGGTACTGCCATATAAGTCCAGTCCAGTGGTGCTGTCTTGTGCTGCATCAATCCAGTGGTGGTGTCTTGTGCTGCCATAAGTCCAGTGGTGGTGTCCTGTGCTATATATTATTTACTCCAAATAAAAGGGTTATATACATTACATTATTATCCAAATAATTTTTACAGGGTTTGCCCTGTGTGGTGTAGGGGTACGCTCGCCTGTGCTGCATATTATTATAATAGCTTCAAATAAAAAGGTTATTATTATCCAAATTAATTTTACAGGCTTTGCCGTGTGTGTGTTATGTTTAGGGGTATGCTATCCTGTGCCACTATTATTGTGCGTGAATTACATCTGGGCAAATTCCAGCACGTCCCATGTTGTTTGTGCCGCACACTTGTGTTGCTTAGCCTAGTCATACAGCTACCTCATTGCACCTCTTTTACTTCTTTGCATGATGTGCTGTTTGGGGCCTAGTTTTTTAAAGTGCCATCCTGTCTGCAACTGCAGTGCCACTCCTAGATGGGCCAGGTGTTTATGCCGCACACTTGTGTCGCTTAGCTTAGTCATCCAGCTACCTTATTGCACCTCTTTTTCTTCTTTGCATCATGTGCTGTTTGGGGCCTATTTTTTAAATCTGCCGACCTGTCTGCCACTGCAGTGCCACTCCTAGATGGGCCAGGTGTTTGTGCCGCACACTTGTGTCGCTTAGCTTAGTCATACAGCCACCTTGTTGCAACTACTAGGCCTAAAAACAATATTGTGAGGTGTTCAGAATAGACTGAAAATGAGTGGAAATGAATGTTATTGAGGTTAATAATACCGTAGGATCAAAAATTAACCCCAAATTCTGTGATTTTAGCTATTTTTATGTTTTTTTCAAAAATCACCCAGATCCCAAACCAAAACCAAAACACGAAAAGGGTGGTTTTGGCAAAACCAAGCCAAAACCAAAACACGAGCAGGGTATTAGAACCAAAACACAAAACACGAAAAGTGCCCGCCGCACATCTCTAGTAGAGATGAGCGCCTGAAATTTTTCGGGTTTTGTGTTTTGGTTTTGGGTTCGGTTCCGCGGCCGTGTTTTGGGTTCGACCGCGTTTTGGCAAAACCTCACCGAATTTTTTTTGTCGGATTCGGGTGTGTTTTGGATTCGGGTGGTTTTTTCAAAAAACCCTAAAAAACATCTTAAAACATTGAATTTGGGGGTCATTTTGATCCCATAGTATTATTAACCTCAATAACCATAATTAACACTCATTTTCAGTCTATTCTGAACACCTTACACCTCACAATATTATTTTTAGTCCTAAAATTTGCACCGAGGTCGCTGGATGACTAAGCTCAGCGACCCTAGTGGCCGACACAAACACCGGGCCCATCTAGGAGTGGCACTGCAGTGTCACGCAGGATGTCCCTTCCAAAAAACCCTCCCCAAACAGCACATGACGCAAAGAAAAAAAGAGGCGCAATGAGGTAGCTGTGTGAGTAAGATTAGCGACCCTAGTGGCCGACACAAACACCGGGCCCATCTAGGAGTGGCACTGCAGTGTCACGCAGGATGTCCCTTCCAAAAAACCCTCCCCAAACAGCACATGACGCAAAGAAAAAAAGAGGCGCAATGAGGTAGCTGACTGTGTGAGAAAGATAAGCGACCCTAGTGGCCGACACAAACACCGGGCCCATCTAGGAGTGGCACTGCAGTGTCACGCAGGATGTCCCTTCCAAAAAACCCTCCCCAAACAGCACATGACGCAAAGAAAAAAAGAGGCGCAATGAGGTAGCTGTGTGAGTAAGATTAGCGACCCTAGTGGCCGACACAAACACCTGGCCCATCTAGGAGTGGCACTGCAGTGTCACGCAGGATGTCCCTTCCAAAAAACCCTCCCCAAACAGCACATGACGCAAAGAAAAAAAGAGGCGCAATGAGGTAGCTGACTGTGTGAGAAAGATAAGCGACCCTAGTGGCCGACACAAACACCGGGCCCATCTAGGAGTGGCACTGCAGTGTCACGCAGGATGTCCCTTCCAAAAAACCCTCCCCAAACAGCACATGACGCAAAGAAAAAAAGAGGCGCAATGAGGTAGCTGACTGTGTGAGAAAGATAAGCGACCCTAGTGGCCGACACAAACACCGGGCCCATCTAGGAGTGGCACTGCAGTGTCACGCAGGATGTCCCTTCCAAAAAACCCTCCCCAAACAGCACATGACGCAAAGAAAAATAAAAGAAAAAAGAGGTGCAAGATGGAATTGTCCTTGGGCCCTTCCCACCCACCCTTATGTTGTATAAACAAAACAGGACATGCACACTTTAACCAACCCATCATTTCAGTGACAGGGTCTGCCACACGACTGTGACTGAAATGACGGGTTGGTTTGGACCCCCACCAAAAAAGAAGCAATTAATCTCTCCTTGCACAAACTGGCTCTACAGAGGCAAGATGTCCACCTCATCATCATCCTCCGATATATCACCGTGTACATCCCCCTCCTCACAGATTATCAATTCGTCCCCACTGGAATCCACCATGTCAGCTCCCTGTGTACTTTGTGGAGGCAATTGCTGCTGGTCAATGTCTCCGCGGAGGAATTGATTATAATTCATTTTAATGAACATCATCTTCTCCACATTTTCTGGATGTAACCTCGTACGCCGATTGCTGACAAGGTGAGCGGCGGCACTAAACACTCTTTCGGAGTACACACTTGTGGGAGGGCAACTTAGGTAGAATAAAGCCAGTTTGTGCAAGGGCCTCCAAATTGCCTCTTTTTCCTGCCAGTATAAGTACGGACTGTGTGACGTGCCTACTTGGATGCGGTCACTCATATAATCCTCCACCATTCTATCAATGGTGAGAGAATCATATGCAGTGACAGTAGACGACATGTCCGTAATGGTTGTCAGGTCCTTCAGTCCGGACCAGATGTCAGCATCAGCAGTCGCTCCAGACTGCCCTGCATCACCGCCAGCGGGTGGGCTCGGAATTCGGATTTGGGATTTCGAAGAATGCACAGTTCTTTGCTGTGCTGCTTTTGCCAGCTTGAGTCTTTTCATTTTTCTAGCGAGAGGCTGAGTGCTTCCATCCTCATGTGAAGCTGAACCACTAGCCATGAACATAGGCCAGGGCCTCAGCCGTTCCTTGCCACTCCGTGTGGTAAATGGCATATTGGCAAGTTTACGCTTCTCCTCCGACAATTTTATTTTAGGTTTTGGAGTCCTTTTTTTTCTGATATTTGGTGTTTTGGATTTGACATGCTCTGTACTATGACATTGGGCATCGGCCTTGGCAGACGACGTTGCTGGCATTTCATCGTCTCGGCCATGACTAGTGGCAGCAGCTTCAGCACGAGGTGGAAGTGGATCTTGATCTTTCCCTAATTTTGGAACCTCAACTTTTTTGTTCTCCATATTTTATAGGCAGAACTAAAAGGCACCTCAGGTAAACAATGGAGATGGATGGATTGGATACTAGTATACAATTATGGACGGACTGCCACGGTTAGGTGGTATAAAAAAACCACGGTTAGGTGGTATATAATACAATTATGGATGGACGGACTGCCTGCCGAGTTCCGACACAGAGGTAGCCACAGCCGTGAACTACCGCACTGTACACTGGTTGATAAAGAGATAGTAGTATACTCGTAACAACTAGTATGACACTATGACGACGGTATAAAGAATGAAAAAAAAACCACGGTTAGGTGGTATATATTATAATAATAATACAATTATGGATGGACGGACTGCCTGCCGACTGCCGACACAGAGGTAGCCACAGCCGTGAACTACCGCACTGTACACTGGTTGATAAAGAGATAGTAGTATACTCGTAACAACTAGTATGACACTATGACGACGGTATAAAGAATGAAAAAAAAACCACGGTTAGGTGGTATATATTATAATAATAATACAATTATGGATGGACGGACTGCCTGCCGACTGCCGACACAGAGGTAGCCACAGCCGTGAACTACCGCACTGTACACTGGTTGATAAAGAGATAGTAGTATACTCGTAACAACTAGTATGACACTATGACGACGGTATAAAGAATGAAAAAAAAACCACGGTTAGGTGGTATATATTATAATAATAATACAATTATGGATGGACGGACTGCCTGCCGACTGCCGACACAGAGGTAGCCACAGCCGTGAACTACCGCACTGTACACTGGTTGATAAAGAGATAGTAGTATACTCGTAACAACTAGTATGACACTATGACGACGGTATAAAGAAAGAAAAAAAATACCACAGTTAGGTGGTATATATTATAATAATAATACAATTATGGATGGACGGACTGCCTGCCGACTGCCGACACAGAGGTAGCCACAGCCGTGAACTACCGCACTGTACACTGGTTGATAAAGAGATAGTAGTATACTCGTAACAACTAGTATGACACTATGACGGTATAAAGAATGAAAAAAAAACCACGGTTAGGTGGTATATATTATAATAATAATACAATTATGGATGGACGGACTGCCTGCCGACTGCCGACACAGAGGTAGCCACAGCCGTGAACTACCGCACTGTACACTGGTTGATAAAGAGATAGTAGTATACTCGTAACAACTAGTATGACACTATGACGACGGTATAAAGAAAGAAAAAAAAATACCACGGTTAGGTGGTATATATTGTAATACAATTATGGATGGACGGACTGCCTGCCGAGTTCCGACTGCCGACACAGAGGTAGCCACAGCCGTGAACTACCGCACTGTACTGTGTCTGCTGCTAATATAGACTGGTTGATAAAGAGATAGTATACAATACATACAACAATATACTACTATACTGGTGGTCAGGCACTGGTCACCACTAGTCACACTGGCAGTGGCACTCCTGCAGCAAAAGTGTGCACTGTTTAATTTTAAATTAATATAATATTATGTACTCCTGGGGGCTCCTGCTATAACAACCTGCAGTGCTCCCCAGTCTCCCCCACAATTATTATAAGCTTTGCCTTTTATACATTGATGTGCAGCACACTGGGCTGAGCTGAGTGCACACAGACTGAGTCACACTGTGTGACTGGCTGCTGCTGTGTATCGTTTTTTTTCAGGCAGAGAACGGATATAGCAGAGAACGGATATATTATATTAAAATAAATAAAAGTTAACTAACAACAACTGCACTGGTCACTGTGGTAAACTCTGTCTGACTCTGCACAATCTCTCTCTCTCTTCTAATCTAATTTCTAATGGAGAGGACGCCAGCCACGTCCTCTCCCTATCAATCTCAATGCACGTGTGAAAATGGCGGCGACGCGCGGCTCCTTATATAGAATCCGAGTCTCGCGAGAATCCGACAGCGTCATGATGACGTTCGGGCGCGCTCGGGTTAACCGAGCAAGGCGGGAGGATCCGAGTCTGCTCGGACCCGTGAAAAAAACATGAAGTTCGTGCGGGTTCGGTTTCAGAGAAACCGAACCCGCTCATCTCTAATCTCTAGTAGTAACAGAGTATAGAACAGAGTACGTGGAGGAACATGTGCTGCACGCTGCTACAATACATGAAGTCAAACATCCATTATGGTACAGGAATGCGGTGTTGCACATGCTCAGTAGAGGCTGTGGTGGCTATCTTGGAACAGAAGGCTGCCTGGTTTCACAGTAAAGTAGCAGGAGATATCGCTGGAGCACACTTCTAACAGGTGAGCCAGAGAACATTAATGTAAACTGGTAGATACTGTATCAGTACAAGTGGCAGGCAAGGATTATCTGAACAAGTAGAGATCAGGGCAAGTGTAATAAAACATAAGCAGGCTCAATACACAAGCAGATACAGAGCACATACAACTAAAGAAAAAAGACAAGAGAAATGGAGAAGAAAGAAAGAAAGAAAGAAAGAAAGAAAGAAAGAAAGAAAGAAAGAAAGAAAGAAAGAAAGAAAGAAAGAAAGAAAGAAAGAAAGAAAGAAAGAAAGAAAGAAAGAAAGAAAGAAAGAAAGAGTGAACAAAGAAAAAGGGGTATGAAGCCACAATGGGAAAAGAGAAAAGATTCTATCTATCGTATCATCGCATGAGGAAAGCTGGGAAGTAAAAGCCATTTTTTTTAACTACAAAAAAGGATCAAATTCAACTGGAGAAGTGGATGGTATACAGACCCATTATTCCAAATCATCTTTAATTTATGCTTCCATGGCCTGGGTTTTGGGGTTAGATTGTACAAAAATCTTAGAGACATATATTATTATTATTATTATTATCCTTTATTTATATGGCACCACAAGGGATCCGCAGCGCCCATTACACAGTACAACAGGGGTGTCCAAACTTTTTGCAAAGAGGGCCAGATTTGGTGAGGTAAAAATGCGTGGGGGCCGACCATTCAGCCTGACATTCTTTGAACCATTAATTACCTCAGAAGACTAAACAAATACCTTGTCTTGCCTGCTCTAATGTGAAGGGTGATACGGAGCTCTCGACTGCAGTAAATAGGCCAGGTCTAGCTCAAAGACGGCGGTTTTGATGTGCAAGATGTCACGCAGGTGAGAGTCACTTAGTCTTGCCCTCACACGGTTTTTGTTATGGTTCATAACTGAGAATGTCTTCTCGCACAAGTATGTCGAGCCAAACAAGCTCAGCATTTTCTTACCAAATGTTCGAGTCTCTTGGAACCTGCCTTTATCCAGCTGGCGGTAAAAGTTGACAAGAGGGAGCTGTTGGTACTGTCTGCGACACTCGGCGTCAAACTACAGCTCAATGAGCTCCAGCTGCAGGTGGTCTGGAGCGTTATCAGGAACCACAGAGAAAGGTGACAAAGCTGTATTCCTTTATCGTATAAACAACCCTTTATGAGGTCTAAGAACACTGTACGCTGTTTACTTAAGAAGTACCGTAAGGGTACGCTAGTTGCGTAACGATCGCTCAGCCGTAGGCGAGACGCTCAAGCGTCACGTTCGCTCACGGCCCAGAGATCACAGGCAGGCACGCTATTGGCTGTTGACTAACGTAATGATTCGCTATGGCGTAGCAGACGCTCGAGACCACGAGGAGATCACCAGCGGCGCAGACGCTCACAACGCTATACCTTGATATCTATACCTGTAACAATGAGATACACAGTATACCTTTATGTAGAGACAATGTGTAAGTGCAACCTGGTGTAACCTGATTAACTACAAAGCTGCTTGAGCGTCACCGACGCTCTGTGAACACTTAACACTATGAGAAAATACACAGATACTTGTTTAGGGTCCAAAGCCTATTATCTGTATTATGACTATTATACTTGCAAAAAGAATCACAGTACAAATGATACACTACAATATAACAGAGACTTCCTAACCAAATAACTATACAAGAAATACAATACAATACAATACTAATCAAGGGAAAATACGAGAGAAAGTGAGGAGAGAGAGAGAGAGAGAGAGAGAGATATATGAGAGAAATGGCTCACAGAAAGACAATGATTACGGAGAGAAACTTACGCACAAGGGTAACGATCGCAAGCGCTTCTGGACTGCCAGCTTCCCGATTATCAGCAATGAGAACCGTTTGATGAGAAGTGCCAGCTGGATGCCACAGGCCCGTCTTTTATGCTACTCACACAATGCAATCCAATGGTCCCTACAATCTCATTGTCCATTGGACGCAGGAATTCGGCTTCGCATTATAACAAAGGTCATAGGTTGATTCATACAGGTGGGCTGTCTTGTATCAGTGGCCTTGGTTATGCAACACAATGGGTGATGACCAACACATTCCTGTCTTCTGGAGAGCTATTGTTTGACGAATACAAAACAGAATCCTCTCTGGGTTTTGTTCTATATTCATGATGTCCACTTTCAGTTGAGACAATGACATCTCAGCCCTCATTCTCCTGGATACAAACCCTAATCCATTCGAAAACACAGGTGTTGGCCCTCCTCATTGAGTCTCAAAGCTCAGTGTAATTAAAGACTATTGTACACGTCTGCGGGAAAGATACTGATTTGGAGTACAATTGATCTTCAATTACTATTCCGGTGCTTACCTTATGCATGTAAAGATATGAGGCCCTCCCAACATGCAAACTATTGTTTGGGGGATCTCTGAGGTCAAAGAGCCATTTGAGACCCACTGATACCTATCTACAACTGTTCAGGTGCATGACTAAGTAAGAACAAATAATAATAAATGGACATAACTTCTTATGTCCATAACTATTCGCACGAGCGATTAATCCGCTCCAAACCAACACCGGAATATTGCTATTTAAATACTCTTCCGATGGGTACCAAACACCACTGTATGACTCCTGTTAGACCCTTCGCACAATACAAAGAGGGATTCCTCCGTTCAGGGACATTCTATATTAACCAAACTTTCAGAATCTATCAAAGGGACCATGATCTATAAAATACATTATTAATGAAAATATGTAACGATTGAGTCGCACGCTATGATTACATAAACTCTACCGTAAATACGCATACCGTGCGCCTGCGGGTGCCCGCGGCTGTGAGTATGTGCACGTACGGGAGAGCGTACGCATGCGCAGCGTGGACATGAATGAGGTGCAAATATGGCAGTGTGCATAGAGATATTTTTCTGACTTTGACAGTCTACCCTTTGGCAGTCAATAATAACTGCCACCTTCTAAAACATTTCAAAAGGAGAAAAATATAGGTCAGGGGTTAATTCATTTCCATGGTTGGGTAGGGGAGGAGAGAGGAGTAGGTGTGAAGAGGGTATGACCTAGTGAGATAGCAGAAGCATGTGTGTATGAGTCCATGTTTGGGGGGTCATGTATCATCGTGCCGTACGTGTTGTAAATCAAGCTTCGAGGTATTGCGAAGTATACATTTGAATTCCTTCTTATCCCGTGGTACAGGTCTGTGGATGGGCTGTCAAACTTTACCGAGCTCTTTTCGGCTTTTGAACAAAATGGGGAGCACATTTTAGTTGATGATACATGAATGGGGGAATATGTGATTGCTGATATCTGTGCCTGTATTCCCTATACTATGTGTGTTATTACCTGAGGGTTGTAGAGATGAAGATGAAGAACACTTATGGAAAATGCAATGATATTCTATGTCAGGTAAATGTACATCTGTCGTCGAAGTTTTGTTCGGTATCAGTTGAAAGTCGTCTTCTTTGCGCTGTTTTGCTCCTTAGGCGTGAGCAATAAGCTTTGTCAGTGCCATTAGATTTACAAAAAATGTTGGGCTAGCGTGAGTTTAAAAATACTAGGGAAACTGGGGATCCATGGCAAAGTTCATCAAATGTCCATTTCTCAAGTGGTCAAAACTCCGTCTTTGGTCCATCCGTTGTCTGTATACATATCGTCTCGTCAGCTTCCTCGTCCAAGGGGGTCTTTGTATCTTGGAGAAAGGCAGAAAAACAGGTGAAAGAAGCGGACCGTATAATCGCATTTTCATCACATCCTGGTTTCTATCATTGGGTCATAAATCAAATCCAGGTTAATTACAGTTTCCTCGCTCCTCAAGCTCATCACTCTTGTACTTTGTTGGCACCTCATTAAAGCCTGCCCGCATCTAAATATCAATCCAATAAATATAACAACACCTAAGATACATAGTAGAAACTTTCCAACATCCATTATGACTCCTTGAGCCCAGTCTCCCAAACCGGAGAACCAATTTCGCGGGTTCAACCATGACACCCAACCAGTCAGCTCATTACCTACAGCAGCAAGGGTGAGATTGTGTTTTCGACGAAATTCCCACTTTAATTGGAGAATATCGTCCATCTTTTGGTCTATGACCTCTACCGGATCCTCGGTGCTATTTGTGATATACGTGCAACACTTTATACCGTACTGTGTTGCCAATGTAACACAATATCCGCCTGTTACTGCTGTAAGATAATTAAGAACCATCCTATGCTGAACTAGTTCTGTTTTATAAGCTTGAAGTTCTCTTCCAGTGTATCTAAACGTGTCATCATACATTTCAGTGATATTATCTAACAAATTGGCGAGTGCGGAAATGTATCTATAATTCATCACTCCTCGAGCGGTGCGAGTGAAATCTAACGCTACCAGAACCTGAATCCCGGTGGATTCATGGATTAGGTCAGAGGCCGGATGCTCTAACCTTTCTGACAGTTGTCTTTTAACTCGGTGCTCGTAATGAGTGTGAGTATAAGGAGCTTGGGCACCACGGTGTATGTCTTTCATTTTGTCATGTGTTACAGTCATCACTTCTGGCAATACTTTTCCAATATAACACAATCCTTCAGAGTTTGGGGCAAGCCACTTGTACGCCTTTCTCCCGCATATGAAATATGCATCATCGGGGAGAACATATGGGACGGAGAAGGACATTACCATATTACACACCTTCCAGGTGAACTCTCCTGACCCTAATTCTTCCATCTGCTTAATGCACGTATCAGTTTGTACGATATGTGCACAGTATCCTGGTGATACTTCTCCAACTCTAGTAATCCTATTTCCTAAGGTATATCGATACCGGAAAGATTTTCCTCTACTGGCTATGTGGCGTACAAGCTCTGTATCTGTAGGCATTCTATCTGCTCTATGCGAGAAGGTCATGGTTAAGTTGCTCCATGACACTTCCCAATTTCCCGGCTTTCGGGGATTGGAGATGTTGAAACATAAGAGGGACCTATCCACATGGTATTGGTGGAGCTTCAAACTAGGAGGGCTGGAGATATTAAACCTCCTGTCCACCGGTCTCCCACCATTTAGCTCAAGTACCTCCCCTACCGTTAAAGGAAATGGTACTAGCCCTGATTTACTATGACCCTGAGGTACTTGAGAGCATACCCAACAATCTGTTTTATTTAACACACTACCCACTAAGGAGTGATAGTCACTCAATGGATGCCGGTCCATATGGATATTAAAACTGGGTTGGCATTTCTTTATGCATCCATCCTCTACCAGATTGTCACAGAGCCTACAGATACAATTTTCTTTTTGAACTAACAATCCTTCACAATTGTTTACAAATAACATGGTTGTTAGATCGTGCCCGGTACTCGCCTTTGCTTGGTGATTGGGTTGCTATTGGAAATTTACACCTCCGTCTCAGTCATCAGGACCTTTCTGGATCCTTTCTCGACCTCGCTGGTACTTTCACCGAAACAGACTGCTCTGGTCAACATCTTGGTCAACAGGAAAATCCATATCACAGTCTCCTGGGGCAAGTCCATCTTACAGGAGGAGAAAAGAAGAAATTTGTAAAGGGGGTATAAGAAAACAGTTTGAGGGGGAGAGAACTTGTTACGATAATAAGTTCTCTCGTCTTGTTGTTCTTCTTGTTCTGCTGTCCTCTCAAAGGTGCTGTCTCTCAGTCTTCCAAACGAACATTCTGGTGATGCAATATTCCTTCCTAGCCGGCGATCTTTCTGTAAGGAGCAAAAATCTGGCATTACCATTGGTCCAACTGAGGGGTGACATAGCATCTTTAAACCATGAAAACATGAGTGAGAAGAGAGAGAAAAAAAAAAAAAAAAAAAAAGAGATAGAGAACAATTCATATACATATATACATTACATAACTCGACAATAACCATCAATAAGAAAAGAGAAACAAAACATTTTTAAACATTGTCAACATTAAGAAAACATTGTTAGCATTAGAAAAACATTGTCAGACTTATTAGGCTGTCATATCTATGTGTCTAATGGTCTCCTTGAGCAGTCCCTCCCCACCAGCACCTGCATTACTCCACTGTCTGTATCTGGCCAGAAATACATTGTGGCGGAGGTCATGCTGGGGTTTGGTAGACTTCTGCAAGGACCAAGTGGATATGCAATGTGTGAATTCTTACCACTACTCGTCAGAGATGGGGATAGAGAGAGAGAGAAAAAAAAACATTTCAGATACATTTACAACGTTTCACCTGGTCATTCCTGTGTCTTTCAGTGAATGACCTCCCAATTTATTAACCGTTACCTCAGGCTTACCATCAGTCCTAATGATCACCTTTCCTGACTATATATTATGGGTGTGGCCCAAAATCCTTCCTATATGATCCCTGATTATAATTTGGTGTGTCATAACTTTTGCTCATTTTCATGTCTAGGGGGTCTGATTTTATGTGGGCTGTTGCAGTTACTGGCATAATGCCCTTCTCTTTTGCACAGATCACAAATCCTTAAGTTCCTCCATGTGCCAATGGCCTGGGGTTTTGGTTGATTTGATGCCTCCTCAAACGCTTGGATGCTCATCACCCTCAACCGCTTTCCCTGTACCTCCCTGCTTCCTTGGATATCATGGTTATGTCGTTGTCTAGGGGGTTCATATACCTTCTGTGAATCTTTGATCATACAGTTAGATCTTTCCTAGGATCTGGGTAATCAGACATGATTGATCTCAATTCTGTCCGGGACCAGGGATGGCGCATTGCACTGTCCTTGACGGGAATGGTTCCCTGATCGTCAGTCTTCCCATTGGGGACTGTGATCACCCTGACAGGACTAAACTCAATTACATCACCTTGTTTTGGTCTTACAATATGGGGTACATTTGTTTGTGCGTGATATAAAACATTGTACGTACCTGTGGACACGACCTCACCTGACCCTCCGTTAGGGGGTTTGATTATTGCCTTTACCGATTTGATCGTGTCCACCTGGATGTCTTGTAGGATGGCTTCTGGAAGAGGTGCCGACATTGTTCTGGGCTCACTTTCTTGTTTGTATTCCTGAGGGAAGTTTGACATGGGGTGCAACTTGCATAGGTTAATAGTTGTACATTCAACAGTATTACAATAATCATTGTTACATTTATTACACTTATTCTTATGATCTATACTACAGTTGCTAAGAGCGTTTTTATTGTTCAACCTTGTGCTTTTCTCCGCAACCACAATCCTCCCTGATGCCATGTCTCTCTTCTCAAGATAAGAGTCAGAAAAGTCAATTGACTCTCTTTGTAATTCACCTTCCTGTTGCCATAACTGCAAATAATCATAATGTTTACTTCGTCTCTTTGTTGGTTCAATGAGACATATCCTCCTCCTTAAATTTTGTAACACTTTTGGGCTAAAGCTGTCTATATTTGGGAACTTCTCCCCATCATGTACAGTCATTCTTTCCCATTCATCACATAAAACTTCTGTGTGACTTCCATGTTTCTCACACATTATGTACCTGGCCGATCCTACTGGACGGTCTTCTGAATCAACCCGAACCGAGGTTGATCGCCCCCTACCTGAACAACTGGCCCCCATAATCTGCAGGTGTTGCTTACTACTCCTTTGATCTTTATATCACGGTCTTCAGCGAACCCTTACAGCAAACCAAATTATTCAAAATAGGCCGGCGGTGGCGGTTTACCGAGTACCCCACTCACTCGCCCACCTCGACCAATACGACCTGATCACACCGATATGGTGCTGGCGTACTCGATACAGGGCCCTACCAAAAACCTTCTGTTTACTGGAACATACGAGGGTTACCCGAAGGACACTTACTCTTTCCAGTAAAGGTGGGGTTGTTAGATAGTTCCTGAGTGACCAGCGAACTTCCCTTTAAAAATAAAAAATTACACAAATCACGTCAGAATGTACAACTAGCGTTGATGACCTTTGTACGCAAAATGATACTAGTCAGGTTTACTAATGCACACAATGACGTGCGGTACAATCGTTCAGTACATAAGCACTACTTGTTATGTACTGAGAGATCAATGGAATCGAAAATTTCGGCTGCGAATTCCTTCAGCCAGAGCTTATATGGCCTATATGGGTTCTGCACCAACCCCCGGGGTTGTGCCTCTTACCTTTATAGCGGACTTCTTTGTCTCCTTATGACCTCCTGGTCTGTTATGACCTCCTGGTCTTGTTCTGTACGACCTCCTGGTCTGACCTCCTGGTCTTGTTCTATACTGGTCCGCTATACTCTAATGCTCAAATATTTTATTTAACCAAGGATGCCTCCTTAGCCACCGTATATGTCACTTACACGTATGTTCCTGACGAGTACCCGACTTTCCTTTTGGTTCAACCTCTAAGTTATATAAACTTATGTAATAATAAAAACACACTCACTCAACACATGTACACTTTCGTTTCTATATCTATTTCTGCGCAGAAATTTTCTTTAGCCCAGCTGTGTTACCAATTAGGAGCAGGATCTGTTAAACTAAATTTCAGATTTCCAAAAATAGACTTGCGTTATTTACCGCGTCGCGTTATCTACCGCTTTGCGCTAATTATCGCTTATCGTGACTTGAGCTACGTGGGCGTAACCGGACGCTACGTTGCGTAATGAACGCTGCGTGCGTCGGCCTTTGGATTGCGTACGCTAGTCTTTGTTAGAGACACGTGTACGCAAAACAAAGATCCACCGTAACACAATATACTTTTATCAATGTAAATGATCCCTGATCATCTACCGCGTACCCCACTGGCTTTGCCTTATCTCCCTGGCAAACCTGTGTGTTTGTCTACACTTTTAACTATTACCTCTATTCTTAAACTATGAAATAACAGCAAGTCTCTTTTAGCACTTTTCTTTCAACTATAAAACTGGCAAACAGGATAGTGATATACGAAAAATGAAATACACAGATGGAAAAGAAATGCAGATATGTATATGTATGCGTGCGTATATACGCAAGACAGAAGAAAAATAAACAGTTTTTTTTTAAAAACACAAGCGTTTTGTTCTTACCTCCGGTTCCCGGATTCCTTCAGCACTCTTTATCTAAGCAAAGCAGACGCTTATCCCGTCAGCACTGCGAGACAACCTCCCGCCCTTTGCTGAGGGATAATGTCTGCTGATCTACCTAGTGCAGATATGTGAAGGACTGGACGGCCCCCAATTGACAAAGCTGTATTCCTTTATCGTATAAACAACCCTTTATGAGGTCTAAGAACACTGTACGCTGTTTACTTAAGAAGTACCGTAAGGGTACGCTAGTTGCGTAACGATCGCTCAGCCGTAGGCGAGACGCTCAAGCGTCACGTTCGCTCACGGCCCAGAGATCACAGGCAGGCACGCTATTGGCTGTTGACTAACGTAATGATTCGCTATGGCGTAGCAGACGCTCGAGACCACGAGGAGATCACCAGCGGCGCAGACGCTCACAACGCTATACCTTGATATCTATACCTTTAACAATGAGATACACAGTATACCTTTATG
This sequence comes from Pseudophryne corroboree, assembly GCF_028390025.1. Classification (NCBI taxonomy): domain Eukaryota; kingdom Metazoa; phylum Chordata; class Amphibia; order Anura; family Myobatrachidae; genus Pseudophryne; species Pseudophryne corroboree. The sequence continues at coordinate 718,211,749 of NC_086448.1, forward strand.
TAGAGACAATGTGTAAGTGCAACCTGGTGTAACCTGATTAACTACAAAGCTGCTTGAGCGTCACCGACGCTCTGTGAACACTTAACACTATGAGAAAATACACAGATACTTGTTTAGGGTCCAAAGCCTATTATCTGTATTATGACTATTATACTTGCAAAAAGAATCACAGTACAAATGATACACTACAATATAACAGAGACTTCCTAACCAAATAACTATACAAGAAATACAATACAATACAATACTAATCAAGGGAAAATACGAGAGAAAGTGAGGAGAGAGAGAGAGAGAGAGAGAGATATATGAGAGAAATGGCTCACAGAAAGACAATGATTACGGAGAGAAACTTACGCACAAGGGTAACGATCGCAAGCGCTTCTGGACTGCCAGCTTCCCGATTATCAGCAATGAGAACCGTTTGATGAGAAGTGCCAGCTGGATGCCACAGGCCCGTCTTTTATGCTACTCACACAATGCAATCCAATGGTCCCTACAATCTCATTGTCCATTGGACGCAGGAATTCGGCTTCGCATTATAACAAAGGTCATAGGTTGATTCATACAGGTGGGCTGTCTTGTATCAGTGGCCTTGGTTATGCAACACAATGGGTGATGACCAACACATTCCTGTCTTCTGGAGAGCTATTGTTTGACGAATACAAAACAGAATCCTGTCTGGGTTTTGTTCTATATTCATGATGTCCACTTTCAGTTGAGACAATGACATCTCAGCCCTCATTCTCCTGGATACAAACCATAATCCATTCGAAAACACAGGTGTTGGCCCTCCTCATTGAGTCTCAAAGCTCAGTGTAATTAAAGACTATTGTACTCCGTCTGCGGGAAAGATACTGATTTGGAGTACAATTGATCTTCAATTACTATTCCGGTGCTTACCTTATGCATGTAAAGATATGAGGCCCTCCCAACATGCAAACTATTGTTTGGGGGATCTCTGAGGTCAAAGAGCCATTTGAGACCCACTGATACCTGTCTACAACTGTTCAGGTGCATGACTAAGTAAGAACAAATAATAATAAATGGACATAACTTCTTATGTCCATAACTATTCGCACGAGCGATTAATCCGCTCCAAACCAACACCGGAATATTGCTATTTAAATACTCTTCCGATGGGTACCAAACACCACTGTATGACTCCTGTTAGACCCTTCGCACAATACAAAGAGGGATTCCTCCGTTCAGGGACATTCTATATTAACCAAACTTTCAGAATCTATCAAAGGGACCATGATCTATAAAATACATTATTAATGAAAATATGTAACGATTGAGTCGCACGCTATGATTACATAAACTCTACCGTAAATACGCATACCGTGCGCCTGCGGGTGCCCGCGGCTGTGAGTATGTGCACGTACGGGAGAGCGTACGCATGCGCAGCGTGGACATGAATGAGGTGCAAATATGGCAGTGTGCATAGAGATATTTTTCTGACTTTGACAAAGGAGAGGAAAAAAGTGTGATCTCCTTTTCAATAGCTGCAAAATCCTGAAAGTGCTGTTGAAACTCCTCAGCCAGAGATGAGATATCTGCTTCATACCTCCTCATTTGCGTACTGATATTGTTCTCTGGAAAACTGGTCATTATTTCCTGCTGCGATAGGAAATGTGTGTTATTGAGCTGCACTTGTAACAGATGTCCTTAGAAAAGTTGCAGCTTGGTCCCTAAGGCAATAGTGTCAAGACAGAGAAAAACACTAGCCCGCAGGGTATCATCCGGTGCCTGGTTATTATGGTCAGAGTGCCTGGATGGCACCACATATATTTATAACATGTAAATAAGGGCTAGCACTGTTCAGTTATAAAGGATCCAGATATAGCACACACCTATCCAGATATAGAAGAGGGGGGTTCCAGTAATAGTGCACTTTGATATATATAATGTTTAGTTGAAGGAGAGCATAAAATTAGGATCACAGACCTTTTCAAGATAGCCACCGCCGCATGTATGCCATCCCAGTCGCACTGCAGAGTCCCAGGGGAGCACAGTAAACTAGTCGTCCATTCGCCGCCAATCCACGGAAGAATCAGGGGTCCAGCTGAGCGGGAACATCTAGCGGAAGACACCGCTAGCCGCTTCACGTCACCCTGGGTCTCTCCGTGTGGTCTGGGATGACCGCAGATGGGGCACGCTGTGCTGCGGATCCCGTCCTAAGGTGGAGGGGAAGGCCACAGCCTACAGGAGTGAGGTCTCCTCAATATCGGGTGAGCAGTAGAGTGGGCTTAGCAGGGAGAAGATGTCTGCTTTAGCTGTTTATGGGTAGCCCTTGTAGGAGCTTAGCAGAGACATGACTCTCTAGCCTTCAGATGCCAGGCCACGCCCCTAAAATAGCTTTCACAGAGACCACGGGCCTGTGCAAATTTGAGCACGGACCGCAATTGGCCCCCGGGCTGGACTTTGGACATGCCTGCAGTACATAATCAAATGAGCAAACAAGAAAACAGCACTTACAGTACAAGACAATGTAGGACAGGTATAGAAAACTCAGGGTTAGGTGCCATCAAAGGGAGTATGGAGTATAAGATAGTGTAAGTAAGAAAAGGAGTCACATGAGGAAAGAAGTCCCTGCTCTTGCGAGCTATCATATAGAGATAGAGTACTTGCTACTCCCTTGAAAAATGCCCAGGTGTCTCCACCAATGATGCACTGGTAATCCGGTTGTTCCCCCTAATCCATCAACATATTTCAACTTTCCAGTTTCCACACAAATACTTTCTATAATTGTATGTATGTGACCCTCAGTGTGCCCCTCATCTGCCAATGTACATACCTGATTGTTCCCCACTACTCCCTTCCACACATCGAATTCCTGCCTCAGCAGTGTACATAAGGTCACATTCTTGTTGCTTTGCGTCCCTGGCTGCTCTTCTGATAGGATATAGGTGAAGTGTCAACATCACATCCAACTATCGGGCGCTGGGTATAGCAGCAGCTACCAGTGAAGAGGAGAGATCCAGGCGCCTCTACAAAGGTCTTTGGGTAACCAGGCACCTGGAAGAAGTTCTGTCCATGGCTGTAAACATCACAAACCCCAATCTCCCGAGTCCATGTTCCAGGCTAACACTGGTACTTATGTGTCACTGTCATCCGCAAAGGACCCTGAGCCTTATGTTGTGGCCCCACCCTAGTTACATCGCTGTTGCAGTGCACAAAGTTTTTTTTTTCAGAGTAACATAAAAATAATGAGTCTGTGGGACCCCCTGTGAGAGAGGAGCCTGTGGTAAATTCAACCTCTGCACCCTCCCTTTTAATCCAGCTCTGGTCTAGTCCTTAAAATATTTCACAAAGTGAAGTCTCATTTGTGCATTTGGGTGCAATATGAGGTGTCTCTCATTTTATTTAGGAACTGCATGTTCCTCCAAATTCTCCCATCAGTGGCATACCTAACATATTTGCACCCTGAGAGGGTCCTTAGTTTGGCACCCGCTGTATGCCCCAAAGCTCCCTCCCCCTCCCTCCTTGGCTACACAGTGCACCTCTCCAGTGCCCCTGAGCACTCACCTCTCACCTCCGGCTCTGTTTTTTTACATGCACAGTGCATACATTGCAGATCAGCTCCTAAGTTTCCTCATCAACAGAATTTATATATATAAGAAACTGTTAATAAATAAAATAAATAAGTGTCATGGATGGAGGTGATGTGTCATGTAGCGCTGGTGAGAAGACTCGGGATCCACTCTGGGCTGCATGCATGGTGCATACAAAACGAAGAGTCACAGCAGCCCCCCCCCCCCAAACCCCCCCCCCCAAGCCCCAGTTCTCTGCAATTACAAGGTCAGACCTAATCTGCGTGCCACCTTCCACTTAATCGGGCACTGCATGTAACCTGGGGCAGACCACACACACACAAGCACCCCCACCCCACTTAGAACACCACTACCTCCTATAAGCATTATCATCATGATGAACTTCCTGCAGAAATGTCTAATTTGCACAGAAAAGGCTGCATGTCATTTGCATTTCTATAACGGGTGCGATGTGTGCAGTGCACACGGGCCCCTGGGCCAAGGAGTGCCCACACTGCACACACTACACCCATGTTTTAATACTTACCTTTCCAGAGATCGACATCGGCCACTGCAGCCACGGCAATAATCACAGCCAAAATGATCCCCGCACATTCGCATTAGTGATATTAGCCTCCGGAAAATGTTGGGAGCCATGTTTCTGGAGACCTGCGCATGTGCAGTAAACTCCAGCCAATTACGGAGCCAACTGCGCTGTGGAGAGGAGGGGGCCCACACGAAGTCTGCACATGGGTCCACTCCTCTGCAAAAACGCCCCTGGTGCATGTTGTCATAAAATGGCAGCTGTATTTTTGTCAATATCCTTAGTCCTTAGTTTATGCTTGCACTTAGTGACAACTAAAGTCTATTTGTTTGATATCATTACTGTTCATGTGCTGTTTATTTGGAATAATTAGAGATGCTTGAACTGGTCTTCGTTCATTTCTTGAATCAGTTAATCAAATTAGTTCTAAATGAAATTTGTAATACTGTATTGTACCTGGAACATTCAACTGGTAAAATTCAGTCTAGTTTGAGATTTCCACCATCTCCAGTAATAACTTGATGTAGACATAAGTACTTTTGAACAACTGATAAGTGTATCAAGAACTCACTAATACCACTTTCAAACATAAGACCAAGGAAATACATGGGTACAGAATACATATGATATACTGGCTGTCGAGATGCCGGCTGTCAGTATCCCAACAGTAGCATCCCAGCACCCGGTATACCGGCAGCAAGTCCCCTCATGGGCTCACTGCACTCGCCACGCATTGGGCCCACCACCCGAGTGGGAATACGGTGCTGCGTTAGGGATTCCTACCTCCGGCATTTAGCCACCTGTTGGGATTCCGGAATCGGGATCCTGAACACCAGGATCCCCACAGGCGGTATATTAACCGCATACCACGTGTACTACCCAGGTCTATCAACCCAGGAATTTCCAAGGTCTCAATCTGAGTCCCCCATTCACTCTACTTCAATACCTAGGAAATTTCCGGGTCAGATGTGTTCACACTGAACCCGGGTTGCCCTGTAATTTGGTGTATATTTAAAGTAAAGATGTGTGGCGGGCACTTTTCGTGTTTCGGTTTTGGATCTGGATCCCCGCTCGTGTTTTGGATCTGGATAGGTTTTGCCAAAACCACCCTTTCAGGTTTTGGTTTTGGATCTGGATGATTTTTGGAAAAAAAACATAAAAATAGCTAAAATCACAGAATTTGGGGGTAATTTTGATCCTACAGTATTATTAACATCAATAACATTCATTTCACTCATTTCCAGTCTATTCTGAACACCTCACACCCCACAATATTGTTTTTAGGCCTAAAAGTTGCACCAAGGTCGCTGTATGACTAACCTAAGCGACACAAGTGTGCGGCACAAACACCTAGCCCATCTAGGAGTAACACTGCAGTGGCAGACAGGATGGCACTTAAGAAAACTAGTCCCCAAACAGCACATCATGCAAAGAAGTAAAAGAGGTGCAGTGAGGTAGCTGTATGACTAAGCTAAGCAACACAAGTGTGCGGCACAAACACCTGGCCCATCTAGGAGTGGCACTGCAGTGGCAGACAGGATGGCACTTAAAAAAAACTAGGCCCCAAACAGTACCATCATGCAAAGAAGTAAAAGAGGTGCAATGAGGTAGCTGTATGACTAAGCTAAGCGGCACAAGTGTGCGGCACAAACACCTGGCCCACCTAGGATTGGCACTGCAGTCCCACTACACTAATGGCGGATACCGGACACGCACGTCTAACACCAACATAGATGTCAAGGCCTCAGTTATCTGCAATTGCAACAGGATGACTGCTGTCATATTTCATCTTCCTCGCAAAGGACTGCTGGACAGTCATTTGCTTAGTTGAAGTAGTACAAGTGGTCTTCCGACTTCCCCTCTGGGATGACGATCGACTCCCAGCAGCAACAACAGCAGTGGCAGCAGCAGCAGTAGGAGGAAGAGGTTCTTGATCTTTCGCTATTTTATCCTCTAAATTTTTGTTCTCCATTATTTTTCTGGAGTTATATAACAAAATGCAGCAAAGGAGAGCGTACAACGACACCATACAGGGGAAACCCTGTAAAAATTATTTGGATTAAATATTAATAACCCCTTTATTTGGAGTAAATAATATACAGCACAGGACAGCACCACTGATCTTATATGGCAGCACCACTGGACTGGACTTATATGGCGCTACCACTGGACTGGATTTATACGGAAGTATCACTGGACTTATACGGCAGTATTACTGGACTTATACGGCAGTACCACTGGACATATACAGCAGTATCACTGGACATATACGGCAGTATCACTGGACTGGATTTATACGGCAGTACCACTGGATTTATAAGGCAGTACCACTGGACATATAAGGCAGTATCACTGGAATTATATGGCAGTATCACTGGACTTATATGGCAATATTACTGGACTTATATGGCAGTACCACTGGACATATACGGCAGTATCACTGGACTGGATTTATACAGCAGTACCACTGGATTTATACGGCAGTACCACTGGACATATATGGCAGTATCACTGGAATTATATGGCAGTAACACTGGACTTATACGGAAGTACCACTCTACATATACGACAGTATCACAGGAATTATATGGCAGTACCACTGGACTTATACAGCAGTACCACTGGACTTGTACAGCTGCACAGGGACACCACCACTGGACTGATACAGGACAACACAGCACCACTACAAGGGACTGGACTTATACAGCAGCACTGGACATATGGCAGCAGAGGACACCACCACTGTGACTGGAATGATGCAGCACAAGACACCACCACTGGACTGATGCAGCAGAACACAGCACCACTGGACAGGACTTATATAGCAGCACTGGACATATGGCAGCAGAGTACATCACCACTGTGACTGGACTGATGCAGCACAAGACACCACCACTGGTCTGATGCAGCACAACACAGCACTGGAATGACACACATAAGACAGAGCAGGTTGCCACACCACTTTCCCTCACAGACAGACACTGACAAACACTGAGGAGAAAGACACGTCCTTTCGCTACACTCTCCAGGATTGGAGTGATAATGGCGGCGATGCGCGCTCCTTATATGGAATAAAAAATCAGCGAGAATCGAGGGATCCGGGCTCAGGACGTGAAGTTCGGTAGGGTTCGGTTCTCGGGGAACCGAACCTGCTCATTCCTAATTTAAAGGGGACGCTCTCATGTAAATTACTTAGCCTTTAATATTTGCAAATGTCAAATGTGTGGTCTTATTTCCTATTTAAATACATTTTGGTTTAAAGCTGATTGACTTACTTACTAGGTAATTATTTATTATTTTTTATTTCTAAGATGCTCCCACTCACATTCCTCCTCCCACACCCAGGTATCCATATCCAGTATTACCATTCCCCAGTTTCAGATTTGCTGTTCTCATGTGTGAACTTCCTGTAAGTACTATACAGTTACATACCTCCCAACTTTTCAGTATATAGAAGCGGGACCCTCACGTGGTGAGGGGGGGCATGGCCTCGTGCAGGAGGAGGTGTAGCGTCTACCAAGGGGGCATGGCCTGATGACACGGATTCGTTTTTGACATTGTGGGGGCATGCCCAACGCTCCCCGAGCAGCTGGGCAACCCACTGCTCAACTCCGTGTACTATATAGATGCTGTGCGCATGCGCACAGCATCTATTCAGCAATCACTCACTGCTTTGCAGTGCAGAGCAGCGAGTGATCAAAGGAACCCACAACTGCCCCCTCGCCCGCGGGACATTGTTTCCCGCAGGTGGGACAGTTTCCAAATAGCGGGACTGTCCTGCTGGAAATGGGACAGTTGGGAGGTATGCAGATATGTATGCATGTTATAGCCATTAGCCGAACAGCCAATCAGACACTTTTCTTCCAACCTAGGTCTAAAAACCCAGGTTGGATGCGTTCACACCAGAGGCGACCCGGGTCGCACCTGAGAAAAACCTTGGTAGAGAGCAGGGTTTTTAACCCAGGTCGTTTCTATTCACACATAGCAAAACCCCGGGTTGCTGCACGTTCACAGGCAAAAACCCAGGTTTTTGCTGTATCTGTGAAAGGTGTGTAAAACTACTGGATTCCTTTGATATAGTTTTTGTTAATTTTATTGATCAGTGTTAATGCCAATTGTACACAGTTTATACAAAGCAGTAGCATTTTGTATGTTATCATGCCAAGCAATATAATAGGTGTGGTCAGCCAAAGTTGACTTCCGAGGGTAGATTTACTAAAGCTTCCAAAAATAGAGAAATTATACTGTATCTAGGGGGTATAGTTACTGAAGTGTGGGTTTATAGAAGTGGAGAAGTTGCCTATAACAACCAATCAGATTCTACTTATTTCATACCTCCCAACTTTGCGTCTTCATAAAGAGGGACGCACGCGCGGCGAAGCCGCGTGCGCCCCCGAAAGGGGCGTGGCTTTGCGGACGACCCGCGGTCGCGAGCCACGCCCCGTTTTCCGTCACTGAGGGGGCATGCCCAGCGCTCTGTGAGCCGCTGGCATGCCCTCTCCCTCTGACTTTAGTGAATAGACGCATGCGCACAGCGTCTATTCACCGATGCTCTGCTAAGCAGGGCAGCGCATGCAGGAGCCTCCCAACTGCCCCCCCCCACGGTGGGACACTGCGACCCGCGGGTGGGTCAGCGGGACAGTCCCCAAAAAACGGGACTGTCCCGCGAAAATCGGGACAGTTGGGAGGTATGCTTATTTATCCAGCACCTTCTAGAAAATAATAGAGATGAGCGCCTGAAATTTTTCGGGTTTTGGTTTTGGGTTCGGTTCCGCGGCCGTGTTTTGGGTTCGACCGCGTTTTGGCAAAACCTCACCGAATTTTTTTTGTCGGATTCGGGAGTGTTTTGGATTCGGGTGTTTTTTTTAAAAAACACTAAAAAACAGCTTAAATCATAGAATTTGGGGGTCATTTTGATCCCATATTATTATTAACCTCAAAAACCATAATTTCCACTCATTTTCAGTCTATTCTGAATACCTCACACCTCACAATATTATTTTTAGTCCTAAAATTTGCACCAATGTCGCTGGATGACTAAGCTAAGCGACACTAGTGGCCGACACAAACACCTGGCCCATCTAGGAGTGGCACTGCAGTGTCACGCAGGATGTCCCTTCCAAAAAACCCTCCCCAATCAGCACATGACGCAAAGAAAAAAAGAGGCGCAATGAGGTAGCTGACTGTGTGAGTAAGATAAGCGACCCTAGTGGCCGACACAAACACCGGGCCCATTTAGGAGTGGCTCTGCAGTGTCACGCAGGATGTCCCTTCCAAAAAACCCTCCCCAATCAGCACATGATGCAAAGAAAAAAAGAGGCGCAATGAGGTAGCTGACTGTGTGAGTAAGATTAGCGACCCTAGTGGCCGACACAAACACCGGGCCCATTTAGGAGTGGCACTGCAGTGTCACGCAGGATGTCCCTTCCAAAAAACCCTCCCCAATCAGCACATGACGCAAAGAAAAAAAGAGGCGCAATGAGGTAGCTGACTGTGTGAGTAAGATAAGCGACCCTAGTGGCCGACACAAACACCGGGCCCATTTAGGAGTGGCACTGCAGTGTCACGCAGGATGTCCCTTCCAAAAAACCCTCCCCAATCAGCACATGACGCAAAGAAAAAAAGAGGCGCAATGAGGTAGCTGACTGTGTGAGTAAGATTAGCGACCCTAGTGGCCGACACAAACACCGGGCCCATTTAGGAGTGGCACTGCAGTGTCACGCAGGATGTCCCTTCCAAAAAACCCTCCCCAATCAGCACATGACGCAAAGAAAAAAAGAGGCGCAATGAGGTAGCTGACTGTGTGAGTAAGATTAGCGACCCTAGTGGCCGACACAAACACCGGGCCCATTTAGGAGTGGCACTGCAGTGTCACGCAGGATGTCCCTTCCAAAAAACCCTCCCCAATCAGCACATGACGCAAAGAAAAAAAGAGGCGCAATGAGGTAGCTGACTGTGTGAGTAAGATTAGCGACCCTAGTGGCCGACACAAACACCGGGCCCATTTAGGAGTGGCACTGCAGTGTAACGCAGGATGTCCCTTCCAAAAAACCCTCCCCAATCAGCACATGACGCAAAGAAAAAAAGAGGCGCAATGAGGTAGCTGACTGTGTGAGTAAGATTAGCGACCCTAGTGGCCGACACAAACACCGGGCCCATTTAGGAGTGGCACTGCAGTGTCACGCAGGATGTCCCTTCCAAAAAACCCTCCCCAATCAGCACATGACGCAAAGAAAAAAAGAGGCGCAATGAGGTAGCTGACTGTGTGAGTAAGATTAGCGACCCTAGTGGCCGACACAAACACCGGGCCCATTTAGGAGTGGCACTGCAGTGTCACGCAGGATGTCCCTTCCAAAAAACCCTCCCCAAACAGCACATGACGCAAAGAAAAATAAAAGAAAAAAGAGGTGCAAGATGGAATTGTCCTTGGGCCCTCCCACCCACCCTTATGTTGTATAAACAAAACAGGACATGCACACTTTAACCAACCCATCATTTCAGTGACAGGGTCTGCCACACGACTGTGACTGATATGACGGGTTGGTTTGGACCCCCCCCAAAAAAGAAGCAATTAATCTCTCCTTGCACAAACTGGCTCTACAGAGGCAAGATGTCCACCTCATCATCACCCTCCGATATATCACCGTGTACATCCCCCTCCTCACAGATTATCAATTCGTCCCCACTGGAATCCACCATCTCAGCTCCCTGTGTACTTTGTGGAGGCAATTGCTGCTGGTCAATGTCTCCGCGGAGGAATTGATTATAATTCATTTTAATGAACATCATCTTCTCCACATTTTCTGGATGTAACCTCGTACGCCGATTGCTGACAAGGTGAGCGGCGGCACTAAACACTCTTTCGGAGTACACACTTGTGGGAGGGCAACTTAGGTAGAATAAAGCCAGTTTGTGCAATGGCCTCCAAATTGCCTCTTTTTCCTGCCAGTATAAGTATGGACTGTGTGACGTGCCTACTTGGATGCGGTCACTCATATAATCCTCCACCATTCTTTCAATGTGGAGAGAATCATATGCAGTGACAGTAGACGACATGTCCGTAATCGTTGTCAGGTCCTTCAGTCCGGACCAGATGTCAGCATCAGCAGTCGCTCCAGACTGCCCTGCATCACCGCCAGCGGGTGGGCTCGGAATTCTGAGCCTTTTCCTCGCACCCCCAGTTGCGGGAGAATGTGAAGGAGGAGATGTTGACAGGTCGCGTTCCGCTTGACTTGACAATTTTCTCACCAGCAGGTCTTTCAACCCCAGCAGACTTGTGTCTGCCGGAAAGAGAGATCCAAGGTAGGCTTTAAATCTAGGATCGAGCACGGTGGCCAAAATGTAGTGCTCTGATTTCAACAGATTGACCACCCGTGAATCCTTGTTAAGCGAATTAAGGGCTCCATCCACAAGTCCCACATGCCTAGCGGAATCGCTCCGTGTTAGCTCCTCCTTCAATGTCTCCAGCTTCTTCTGCAAAAGCCTGATGAGGGGAATGACCTGACTCAGGCTGGCAGTGTCTGAACTGACTTCACGTGTGGCAAGTTCAAAGGGCATCAAAACCTTGCACAACGTTGAAATCATTCTCCACTGCGCTTGAGACAGGTGCATTCCACCTCCTATATCGTGCTCAATTGTATAGGCTTGAATGGCCTTTTGCTGCTCCTCCAACCTCTGAAGCATATAGAGGGTTGAATTCCACCTCGTTACCACTTCTTGCTTCAGATGATGGCAGGGCAGGTTCAGTAGTTTTTGGTGGTGCTCCAGTCTTCTGTACGTGGTGCCTGTACGCCGAAAGTGTCCCGCAATTTTTCTGGCCACCGACAGCATCTCTTGCACGCCCCTGTCGTTTTTTAAATAATTCTGCACCACCAAATTCAAGGTATGTGCAAAACATGGGACGTGCTGGAATTTGCCCATATTTAATGCACACACAATATTGCTGGCGTTGTCCGATGCCACAAATCCACAGGAGAGTCCAATTGGGGTAAGCCATTCCGCGATGATCTTCCTCAGTTGCCGTAAGAGGTTTTCAGCTGTGTGCGTATTCTGGAAAGCGGTGATACAAAGCGTAGCCTGCCTAGGAAAGAGTTGGCGTTTGCGAGATGCTGCTACTGGTGCCGCCGCTGCTGTTCTTGCGGCGGGAGTCCATACATCTACCCAGTGGGCTGTCACAGTCATATAGTCCTGACCCTGCCCTGCTCCACTTGTCCACATGTCCGTGGTTAAGTGGACATTGGGTACAACTGCATTTTTTAGGACACTGGTGAGTCTTTTTCTGACGTCCGTGTACATTCTCGGTATCGCCTGCCTAGAGAAGTGGAACCTAGATGGTATTTGGTAACGGGGGCACACTGCCTCAATAAATTGTCTAGTTCCCTGTGAACTAACGGCGGATACCGGACGCACGTCTAACACCAACATAGTTGTCAAGGCCTCAGTTATCCGCTTTGCAGCAGGATGACTGCTGTGATATTTCATCTTCCTCGCAAAGGACTGTTGAACAGTCAATTGCTTACTGGAAGTAGTACAAGTGGGCTTACGACTTCCCCTCTGGGATGACCATCGACTCCCAGCAGCAACAACAGCAGCGCCAGCAGCAGTAGGCGTTACACGCAAGGATGCATCGGAGGAATCCCAGGCAGGAGAGGAATCATCAGAATTGCCAGTGACATGGCCTGCAGGACTATTGGCATTCCTGGGGAAGGAGGAAATTGACACTGAGGGAGTTGGTGGGGTGGTTTGCGTGAGCTTGGTTACAAGAGGAAGGGATTTACTGGTCAGTGGACTGCTTCCGCTGTCACCCAAAGTTTTTGAACTTGTCACTGTCTTATTATGAATGCGCTGCAGGTGACGTATAAGGGAGGATGTTCCGAGGTGGTTAACGTCCTTACCCCTACTTATTACAGCTTGACAAAGGGAACACACGGCTTGACACCTGTTGTCCGCATTTCTGTTGAAATACCTCCACACCGAAGAGCTGATTTTTTTGGTATTTTCACCTGGCATGTCAACGGCCATATTCCTCCCACCGACAACAGGTGTCTCCCCGGGTGCCTGACTTAAACAAACCACCTCACCATCAGAATCCTCCTGGTCAATTTCCTCCCCAGCGCCAGCAACACCCATATCCTCCTCATCCTGGTGTACTTCAACACTGACATCTTCAATCTGACTATCAGGAACTGGACTGCGGGTGCTCCTTCCAGCACTTGCAGGGGGCGTGCAAATGGTGGAAGGCGCATGCTCTTCACGTCCAGTGTTGGGAAGGTCAGGCATCGCAACCGACACAATTGGACTCTCCTTGTGGATTTGGGATTTCGAAGAATGCACAGTTCTTTGCTGTGCTTTTGCCAGCTTGAGTCTTTTCATTTTTCTAGCGAGAGGCTGAGTGCTTCCATCCTCATGTGAAGCTGAACCACTAGCCATGAACATAGGCCAGGGCCTCAGCCGTTCCTTGCCACTCCGTGTGGTAAATGGCATATTGGCAAGTTTACGCTTCTCCTCCGACAATTTTATTTTAGGTTTTGGAGTCCTTTTTTTACTGATATTTGGTGTTTTGGATTTGACATGCTCTGTACTATGACATTGGGCATCGGCCTTGGCAGACGACGTTGCTGGCATTTCATCGTCTCGGCCATGACTAGTGGCAGCAGCTTCAGCACGAGGTGGAAGTGGATCTTGATCTTTCCCTAATTTTGGAACCTCAACATTTTTGTTCTCCATATTTTAATAGGCACAACTAAAAGGCACCTCAGGTAAACAATGGAGATGGATGGATACTAGTATACAATTATGGACGGACTGCCGAGTGCCGACACAGAGGTAGCCACAGCCGTGAACTACCGTACTGTACTGTGTCTGCTGCTAATATAGACTGGTTGATAAAGAGATGTCGTAGTATGTATGTATGAAGAAGAAAGAAAAAAAAACCACGATTAGGTGGTATACAATTATGGACGGACTGCCGAGTGCCGACACAGAGGTAGCCACAGCCGTGAACTACCGTACTGTACTGTGTCTGCTGCTAATATAGACTGGTTGATAAAGAGATGTCGTAGTATGTATGTATGAAGAAGAAAGAAAAAAAAACCACGATTAGGTGGTATACAATTATGGACGGACTGCCGAGTGCCGACACAGAGGTAGCCACAGCCGTGAACTACCGTACTGTACTGTGTCTGCTGCTAATATAGACTGGTTGATAAAGAGATGTCGTAGTATGTATGTATGAAGAAGAAAGAAAAAAAAACCACTGGTAGGTGGTATACAATTATGGACGGACTGCCGAGTGCCAACAAAGAGGTAGCCACAGCCGTGAACTACCGTACTGTACTGTGTCTGCTGCTAATATAGACTGGTTGATAAAGAGATGTCGTAGTATGTATGTATAAAGAAGAAAGAAAAAAAAACCACGGTTAGGTGGTATACAATTATGGACGGACTACCGAGTGCCGACACAGAGGTAGCCACAGCCGTGAACTACCGTACTGTACTGTGTCTGCTGCTAATATAGACTGGTTGATAAAGAGATGTAGTAGTATGTATGTATAAAGAAGAAAGAAAAAAAAACCACGGGTAGGTGGTATACAATTATGGACGGACTGCCGAGTGCCGACACAGAGGTAGCCACAGCCGTGAACTACCGTACTGTACTGTGTCTGCTGCTAATATAGACTGGTTGATAAAGAGATGTCGTAGTATGTATGTATAAAGAAGAAAGAAAAAAAACCACGGTTAGGTGGTATACAATTATGGACGGACTGCCGAGTGCCGACACAGAGGTAGCCACAGCCGTGAACTACCGTACTGTACTGTGTCTGCTGCTAATATAGACTGGTTGATAAAGAGATGTCGTAGTATGTATGTATGAAGAAGAAAGAAAAAAAAACCACGGTTAGGTGGTATACAATTATGGACGGACTGCCGAGTGCCGACACAGAGGTAGCCACAGCCGTGAACTACCGTACTGTACTGTGTCTGCTGCTAATATAGACTGGTTGATAAAGAGATGTCGTAGTATGTATGTATGAAGAAGAAAGAAAAAAAAACCACGGGTAGGTGGTATACAATTATGGACAGACTGCCGAGTGCCGACACAGAGGTAGCCACAGCCGTGAACTACCGTACTGTACTGTGTCTGCTGCTAATATAGACTGGTTGATAAAGAGATGTAGTAGTATGTATGTATAAAGAAGAAAGAAAAAAAAACCACGGGTAGGTGGTATACAATTTTGGATGGACTGCCGAGTGCCGACACAGAGGTAGCTACAGCCGTGAACTACCGTACTGTGTCTGCTGCGACTGGATGATAAATAATGATATAAAAAATATATATATATCACTACTGCAGCCGGACAGGTATATATATTATATAATGACGGACCTGCTGGACACTGTCTGTCAGCAGAATGAGTTTTTTATAGAATAAAAAAAAAAAACACCACACAAGTGAAGTCACACGACGAGTGTTTAACTTTTTCAGGCAATCACAATATAGTATACTACTAACTATACTGGTGGTCAGTGTGGTCAGGTCACTGGTCAGTCACACTGGCAGTGGCACTCCTGCAGCAAAAGTGTGCACTGTTTAATTTTAATATAATATGTACTCCTGGCTCCTGCTATAACCTATAACTGGCACTGCAGTGCTCCCCAGTCTCCCCCACAATTATAAGCTGTGTGAGCTGAGCACAGTCAGATATATAATATATACATAGATGATGCAGCACACTGGGCTGAGCAGTGCACACAGATATGGTATGTGACTGTCTTGTACTCCTGGCTCCTGCTATAACCTATAACTGGCACTGCAGTGCTCCCCAGTCTCCCCCACAATTATAAGCTGTGTGAGCTGAGCACAGTCAGATATATAATATATACATAGATGATGCAGGCATGCAGCACACTGGGCTGAGCAGTGCACACAGATATGGTATGTGACTGAGTCACTGTGTGTACCGTTTTTTTCAGGCAGAGAACGGATATATTAAATAAAACAACTGCACTGCTGGTGGTCACTGTGGTCAGTCACTAAACTCTGCACTCTCTTCTACAGTATCAGCCTCAGGTCAATCTCTCTCTCTCTCTCCTAATCTAAATGGAGAGGACGCCAGCCACGTCCTCTCCCTATCAATCTCAATGCACGTGTGAAAATGGCGGCGACGCGCGGCTCGAGTCCTTATATAGAATCCGAGTCTCGCGAGAATCCGACAGCGTCATGATGACGTTCGGGCGCGCTCGGGTTAACCGAGCAAGGCGGGAAGATCCGAGTCGCTCGGACCCGTGAAAAAAAACATGAAGTTCGTGCGGGTTCGGATTCAGAGAAACCGAACCCGCTCATCTCTAGAAAATAATAGCTAGAATTTGATTGGGTGCTATGGGCAACATCTCCACTTTTATAAGCCTGTACTTTAGTAAATATACCCCCTACGATCTGTTTTGTTGCTATGGACAATACACCCAATACTCTGTTTTAGAAGCTTTAGTACAGTAAATCTATCACTCCAACCCATCTCTAATCCTGTTGCATTTACCTTTTTTAGTATTAGTTATTAAACATAGACTCTCACAGCAGCCTTCTCACCCTTGTGACCCATCGGCGTCCTATTCCGTGTGACCTGTTGGCGTACTATTCTGTAGAAAAAGCTTCCCCTCTTAGCTTTTTATTTCCTAAATATGAACTTACATCATTAATTTTGCATCACTAATATTGAAGCTGTTTAAGACATGATGGGGAAAAAAATAGTATTACGCATTCAAGGAATTATTGACGTTCCTTTTTTATTTGACCAGGCACAAGGTTTCCGTCATAGAAACAAGAAAAAAGGCTCCTGTAATTTGATCATTTTAATCTCTTTGATTGAAGTTTACGTACTTGTTGAGGAATGATTAAAAATCTCATTGCTACAGCAAATCTCCCTTCCTGGGGCAGAATCGACCCCAGTGAGAAAGATTTTAATTAGTTTGACCTTGACTGACCAGAGAGAGAGGAGAAACATTTTACTTGCGAAAAGAAAAGTTTGGTGACTTTCTTAAAGCAGCTTTCATGCGTCACACATCTTGAGCCTTTCCAGCTGCCAGTATAAATTATGATCTGTTAAAGTGCATCTTTCTTGGAACAGAAAACATTGGCAAGTGATTTTGGATGATTGTTTCTTGTAATTGGATGAACTGCAGTATTTCGTGGTATAAAGTCATACAAAATGCAACACATTATCCAATTTGCACATTGTCACTGTCCTCATTCTAATAACCAGTTTCCTGGTTACTATTTATTTTTCTGTTATGAGAATGCCGGCTTGACACACACAATAAGTTATGTTTTATTATTGGCATCTATTCCTACTGTAGCTGGCAAAAGATAACTTGACTTTGGGGAAACTATGAAATTAGAATATTAAATTATTTATTAAATATAAAATGTTATTGTACTTTTTCTTTGTATGCATCTCCGATGAGTTCTAAACTTTTGTTTTTGGTGAAAAGGTGCACCAACACATTTGTTATTTTGCCGTGACACTTGTTGTTTTCTCATAAATACATATAATTAAAGGCTTGGTGATTATACAAATATGCACATCTTTAATAATTTGCTGAATAGTCTTCTCTTAATGTGACAATGGCCACAATTAAAGCGACATTGTAAACTATTCACAGCAGAGGCAGACAGGGTCGGACTGGCCCACAGGGGTACCAGGGAAACCACCGGTAGGCCCTACTGCCTGAGGGCCTACTCCTTCCTCTAATGATCAGGTTCCAGACTGTGCACTTGTATTATACATGGTAGATATGTTGCATTACACTGCACTAAACTATTGTGTATTTCAAGCCTCTGTGGGGGCTGGCCACACCCCATTTTGTAGGCTGGCCACACACCTAAGTACAGTGGGGATTGAAAGTTTGGGCACCCCAGGCAAAAATTCATTTTAATGTGCAAATAGAAGCAAAGGAAAGATGGAAAAATCTCCAAAAGGCATCAAATTACAGATTAGACATTCTTATAACATGTCAAAAAAAGTTTGATTTTATTTCCATCATTTACACTTTCAAAAGAACAGAAAACAAAAAATGGCGTCTGCAAAAGTTTGGGCACCCTGCAGAGTTAATACCTTGAACTGCCCCCTTTGGCAAGTATCACAGCTTGTAAACGCTTTTTGTAGCCAGCCAAGAGTCTTTCAATTCTTGTTTGAGGTATCTTCGCCCATTCTTCCTTACAAAAGTCTTCCAGTTCTTTGAGATTCCTGGTCTATCCATAGATTTTCAATTATGTTGAGGTCAGGAGATTGTGAAGGCCATGGCAAAACCTTCAGTTTACGCCTCTTGATGTAATCCACCGTGGATTTTGAGGTGTGTTTAGGATCATTATCCATTTGTAGAAGCCAGCCTCTCTTTAACTTCAGCTTTTTCACAGATGGCATCAAGTTAGCGTCCAAAATTTGCTGGAATCTTATTGAATCCATTTTTCCTTCTACTCGTGAAATGTTCCCTGTGCCACTGGCTGCAATACAACCCCAAAGCATGATTGATCCACCCACCCTCATGCTTAACAGTTGGACAGAGGTTCTTTTCATTTAATTCTGTGCCCTTCCTTCTCCAAATGTACCTTTGCTCATTCCAGCCAAAAAGTTCGATTTTAACCTCATCGGTCCACAGATCTTTATTCCAAAATGCATCAGGCTTGTCTATATGTTCATTTGCAAACTTCAAATGCTGATTTTTGTGGTGAGGACGTAGAAGAGGTTTTCTTCTGATGACTCTTCCATGAAGACCATATTTGTACAAGTATCTCTTTATAGTGGAATAGTGTACCACAACTCCAGTGTCTGCCAGATCTTCCTGGAGGGATCGTGCAGTCAAACGTGGATTTTGACTTGCTTTTCTCACAATCCTGCGAGCTGTTCTGTCTGATATTTTTCTTGGTCCTCCGGATCTTGCTTTAACTTCCACTGTTCCTGATGACTGCCATTTCTTAATTACATTCCGAACAGAGGATATGGGCATCTGATAACGCTTTGCTATCTTCTTATAGCCTTCTCCTGCTTTGTGAGCGTCAACTATTCTCCGTTTCAGTGTTCTACACAACTGCTTAGAGGAACCCATGGTGCTGATTGTTGGAGCAAGGTCAGATGAGTCTGGGCTTTTAAAACCTTTGAGATTGACATCACTTGGTCTTTCCAGACAATGATTGAGAACAATCCATGACACTGCCAGGTCTCTGCTGTCCAAAGGGGGCAGTACAAGGTATTAACTCTGCAGGGTGCCCAAACTTTTGCAGATGCCATTTTTTGTTTTCTGTTCTTTTGAAAGTGTAAATGATGGAAATAAAATCAAACTTTTTTTGACATGTTATAAGAATGTCTAATCTGTAATTTGATGCCTTTTGGAGATTTTTCCATCTTTCCTTGGCTTCTTTTTGCACATTAAAATTAATTTTTGCCTGGGGTGTCCAAACTTTCAATCCCCACTGTATGGGCCCCTATCACTGCATTCCCCCGGTAGGCCCTTTATGCCCCAGTCCTACACTGGAGGCAGCCATGCTGTGGATTGAACCCATATTCCAGAGAATGCAGACTTTCATCTCACTAGGGGAAGATGTACTAAGCAGGGGTAAAAGTGGAGAAGTGAGTCAGTGGAGAAGTTGCTCATGGCACTTCTCCACTTTAATCACTGCTTAGTACATGTCCCCCCTAAGGTATCTATTCATTATGGGGGGCCAGGTGTCCCCTGATAATTAAGTATCCAACTTGCTGCGAGTAGCAGCAATGGATACAAAATCACAGGAACAATTTAACAGAGACAGCTGATTCAAAGGTCAGTGGTCCCCGCTATACCTACTGCTCAGTCTTACTTGGTAGTGCTGGTGCGCATATGTGAACTTGGGTTCACGCATGCACAACTTCTGATGGAGGAAACTGAACAATCATGGGGAGATCCTAAAGGATCCCTCTTCGCGACCCAGGAATCTTGTTTCCCATCGTGAAGGAGCTGGTTGTGGGAATCAGCGCCATCTGAAGATTTCCTGCTATGAAATGTCTTAATATTGCAGGGCAATAATTTATTTTTGAATTATCCATTCTAAAATAATAGCAATAAAAAGTGTCATTTATGTTTACTTTTTCAGATATATAATATACAAGGTGTATATTGTGCATTTCAAATGAAGTTTCAGCCTGGACAGAATATGCTCCTGTACTAGCCCTTGAGCATATTTGCACTAATCCAACGCTAAATTGGTTTGCATATGCCAGGTTTTTGTTTTTTGAGCCAAGTCCTTTTTTTTTTTTTTTTTTTTAGGAACTGCTCCAGAATAAATACTGTGCTAACCATTTTAGGTTGTATTATATTTCACATAGTCAACTTACTGGGCCATGAAAAAAATAGATTTTCCGCTATCACCAGAGGATGTTTCAAAGTGGCCAAAGTTTGAACCTGCACTTTAATTAAAAGAATATATTTTGCATCAGTAACTTTAAAGTTGTTCAAACTTTTATAAAAGTAATACAAATAATAAGCGGCCCTATGTTCCTTTTCCTCTGTAAACTGTAAAATGATTTAAGTTTTCATTTGCATTACTTGGCCAGAAGCTTGAGAAAATAAATCTCAAGCCACAGCTCCTGTTTTGTCATGCTGTAATAATGAATAGCTCAACTTAACCTTTGTAAATATAAAGAGCATTTTAAGCATACATGCCCAATCCAGAATTTGGGAGAAAGACTACCAGCTCCAGAGAGAGTGGGCAGCTCTCCAGCATCCTGCCAGCAGTCATGTGAAGTGGGTGGGACACAGGTGATTATGATACAGTTTGCATCCCTACAGGACCTCTCCCTGTGTGGCAAAGCGAGGAATCGTAGCGAACAATCATAGGGGGTGGGGCCATAATTACACAATTCACGGAACCACCTCATCTGGACCTCTCAAGGCAGCCACTGATTGCACCCACATGCTCTGGGCACACTGCAATATGTGATTACAAAAACATTCCTGTTGGTAAAGAAAAAGAAATGCAATTACAGGTTTGTTGTCATAATTGCTTACTCAAACCAATGTATTTTTCCCCCAAAATCTTAAGGAATGTTGCCTCACTGCCACGGAATCTGGACTATTGGTCGACGACGTCTAGGTCACCTGTCAATAGGTTGACCCCATATGGTCGACATGCATTATGTCGACATTAACAAAAGGTCAACATGGATAAAGGTTGACCTATGAAAGGTCAACACTGGAAAAGGTTGACATGGAGAAGAGGTAGATGGGAGTATCATGTTTTTGGACTTTTTCCATCTTTGACTATCCATGTCACAAATCATAACCTTTAGTAACCTTGTGTCGAGTGAAGTCAAGTGGAGCGAGACACCACCACCGAAGCATGGCAAGAGAAGCAAGCCCGTGACAGGATGCGTTTCTGCAAATGGTGGTCCCAGATGGAAGAATTATCCACACTAACCCCAAAAATAAAAGTGTCAACCATTTTTGTGTTGACCGTCTTTTTAATCCAGTCGTCTTTTTGTCCACGTTGACCTTTTCCAGTGTCGACCTTTCATATGTCAAACTTTTGTCCATGTTGACCTTTTGTCAATGTTGACCATATGGGGTCAACCTAATGATTTTCCACCTAGACATTGTAGATCTCGTATACCATACCCCACAGCCACCACTCCATAGAGACAGCGCTGACTAAGGTAGTGAACGATTAGATCACCGCTAAGTCTAAAGGCCATTACTCACTACTTATTCTTCCAAATCTCTCTGCTGCATTTGACACTGTTGACCACTCTCTTCTCATACAAACACTACAATCCCTAGGTCTTCAGGACACAGCCCTATTAGGGTTCTCATCCTACTTATCAAAACGATAATTCAATTTTTGTTTCTATGGATCCACATCCTTTTTGCTATCAGTTGGAGTACCGCAAGGCTCAGTCTTATGTTCTCTGCTTTTCACAGAAATTGAGAACATTTTGGAAAAGGGGATATGACTCTATGGTCCCTCCCTTACCTCCCGTTTGGGTATGGTGAGCCAGGAAGGAGGTACAGATCTTCTGTACTGATCTTCCCCAAAACAGGCTTTTGCCTCTACAATGCATTCAGAATGAAGCTGTGAGACTGATCTTCCTTGCTAAATGTTCATCGTCTACTGCTCCACTCTGTCAGTCTCTCCATTCCTACCTGTATTTTACAGAATTCAATATTAAACACTGCTAATTAAATACGCTTACAAAATGCCCTCCAATAACTTACCTATGTTACTGTTTTTTTGTGTTGTTTTTATAAATGTTGTCAGAGATGAGGGGAGGAGGTTTAAGTTCCTCAATCTCCCCAACCCTGGCACCTAGAGAGATGGGTACGAGAGACGTCCCTAGGCATATGCATTATAGCCAAATGCCTAAGGGCATCTGGAATTAGGGGCATCTCACGTCTAGGCCTTGTCAGACGCCATAGGCGGCGTTCACCGCGCTTACCCCTGCGTGCCTGCTGGTCTGTGTTGCGGCCTCCGCCTTCGGTGGTCCACGGGCTCCGGCGTCTGGCTGGCGCGGCTCCCGGCGGTTCCCCGGGGCAGGGGCGCCGCCATGACACCCGGCATCACGTGGGCGGGGAGCAGGTGACGTCATCAGACTGTTCCGCCAATCCAGCGGAGGCGGGAGATTCAAAGGCAGACGCCGGGCAGAGCCTCGGCGCCTGAGTATTGTCTTTTCCCCTGAAGTGGATGCCAGGGCTCTTGTTCCCGGCGAATCTCTCTGCAGTCGTACCCCAGTGTCTCCGGCACTTCCAGGTGCCAGTTGCTGCACAGTTCCAGCGTATACAGCAGCTGGTGTGTTCCTCTGCAATCCAGTCACCAGTGCTTCTTGGAGTCAGCGTGGGCTGTGGGCTAAACGCCGCTCTCAATTTCTACAAGTCATCAGTGTCTTTAAACACCGCTCTCAAGTTCTACAAGTCATCAGTGTCTTTAAACACCGCTCTCAAGTTCTACAAGTCATCAGTGTCTTTAAACACCGTTCTCAAATTCTACAAGTCATCAGTGTCTTTAACCACCACTCCCAAGTTTTGCAAGTTACCAGTGTCTTTAACCACCGCTCCCAAGTTTTGCAAGTTACCAGTGTCTTTAAACACCGCTCTCAAGTCATACAAATTATCAGTGTCTTTAACCACCGTTCTCAAGTTCTACAGTGTCTTTAATCACCGCTCTCAAGTCATACAAATCATCAGTGTCTTTAACCACCTCTCACAAGTGTTTCAAATCATCAGAGTCTTTAACCACCGTTCACCAGTTCTTCAAATCATCAGTATTTCTAAAAACATCACTCACAAGTTCTTCAGCCACTATTATCTTGTACCAACACTCACAAGTACTTCTTTTACCGGAATCTTTAACATTGCTTACAAGTTCTCCTATAGGCCTGGACATTCCCCCCATACGTTCCTTCTCTGCTATGTGACATTGTGTTGCTCCCTTCCTGCAATAAAGTTCTTTAATATTTTCACCAAGCTTTACTGTCAGAGTCCTGTATGAGGAAGACCTATATCAAGCCATCCCTGTTCCGACCCAACTGTGGTTCCTCTCCCCTACCATCGGGAGAACCCCCGAGTTCACAACACCCCCAACCTAGGTCAGTGACAGGCCTGATGTAATGAAGGGGACACAGCATCAAGTGTCTGATCCCAGTACCGGAAGTGCAGTTGCTTGCAGCAGTAGGCAGTTTGAACTGTCATAGGGTAGGGGGCACCAAGGAATGTCTTTTAGGAGATTTTTTTTTATTATTTTATTTAAGCAATGGCTGCTGGCTGTTAGTCAGCCTGTCAGCCCTCCCCTGGGCCAAGAGGAGAACTATTGGCTATTAACCATTTCACTGGCAATGTCGCAAGTGATGCAACCGCAGCCAGAAGTGCTTCAGCTGGCGAGGTCACATTCTGGAACATATGTGTCGGGGACCAAAAGTGCAAGGATCAACTGTAGTAGGGGTATATATTTTGGTTAAATGTTTATTCACATGTTAGAATGGGAATAAATATATTTTCTGAAAATACAAAGTCTTCAGGAAAAAAACAAAGTAGAATTTGTGTGGGTACCACATGATATTGATGTTGGAAAGTGAGGAGCACTTCACAAAATGGCCTCAGCAGAACAATGAGAAAACTCTGAGCAACGAAGGGGTTAAGCATAAAGAGATGCAAAATACATGACCCTGAAACCTGTTTCAGTTATTTCTCCAGGATCATCTCTCCTAGGAAGTAATGGTAGCACAGTGGTGTTTCCAGTGATAGGCCATTTCTGGCCATTACTTTGCTGCATTGGAAATGGAGACAAGATTCATTGATTATCCAGATGATTTCACAGTGGAGTTGCACTAGCATTAATAGAACTCCTGCTGAGATGACAAAGTTAAAATAATGCTATATCCTCACAAATAAGTAAAGCTCTATCTCCTGTGCTCATCCCAACTTTAACCAACATCAGTAATCTCTGTAAACTGGTATCTTTCCATCCCTGTTTAAACATGTGGTGATTACTCCCATTCTGGAAAAAAAAAAATTATGACCCTAACTCTCTCTCAAATTACAGTCCCATTTCTCAGCTCCCTTACCCCTCCAAGCTGACTTGCCTACACTCACCTCACACACTTTCTTAACTCACACAACTTATTGGACCCACTTCAGTCAACCTTTCATGCCCAATACTCCACAGAAACAGCAATGACTAAGGTAGTGAATGATCTGGTCACTGCTAAATCTAAAGGCCATTACTTACTTATTATTCTCCTTGATCTCTATGCTGATTTTAACACTGTTGACCACCCTCTGCTCATACAAACACTACAATCCTTAGGTCTCCAGAGCACAGCACTTTCTTGGTTCTCAACTTACCTATCTAATCGCTCTTTCCGTGTTCTTTTCTCTGAATATACCATCCTCTTCACTACCTCTACCAGTTGGAGTACCGCATGGCTCAGTCTTAGGTCCTTTGCTTTTCTCAATCTATACCCCATTTCTTGACAAACTATTCAGTTATTTCGGACTTCAGTATCATCTATATGCGGATGATACTCAAATCTACCTATCCTCCCCAGATTCGTCACCATCTGTATTGGGCCGTGTCACTGAATGCCTTTTTGCCATTTCATCTTGGATGATATCTCGCAACCTCAAACTTAATATTTCCAAAACAGAATTAATTACAGTACATTTCACCGGCCAATAATAGTTACCAACCTGATATCTCTATCACTGTTGATAACTAAACAATCAACCCTACACCACAAGCTCGCTGCCTAGGTGTCATTCTTGACTCTGAACCGTCATTTGTTCCCCATTTTCAATCTGTCTCAAAATCATGTTACATACATCTACGAAACATATGCAAAATACGACAATATCATACACAAGACATTGATTATTGCAATAGTCTTCTGACTAGTCTTCCCTAAAATAGGTTCAACTACAATCCATTTTCAATGCAGCTGCAAGGCTCATTTTCCTTGCTAGACGTTCATCGTCTATGGATCCACTCTATCAGTCCCTTCATTGGTTACCGGTATTCTACCGTATTCAATATAAAATAATTTTACTTACATACAAGGCTATTAACCAAACTGCACCAACATACATCTGTTCACTCATGTCAAGATGTTTCCCTACCTGACCTCTCTGCTTTGCACAAGATTTGCATCTCACACCCATTACTTGCTCCCACTCAAAATTACAGGACTTTATCCGGGTTGCGCCCACTCTGTGGAATGCCCTCCCACTCACCTCTAGTCTCCAAACCTTCGAACGTTCCCGTGAAAACTCACCTCTTCAGGCAAGCTTATCAAATTCTGGACCCACCCACATAAACTTCAATGCCTCCCTATCTAATTAAATATCCTCTGAGCAGTCCACACATAGCCTCACATATTTCATCTTTCGTCACTTTCATACCCTCCTGACCCTTGCCCAACATTGCTGTGTGGCCATATCATGCAGCCCATTAAGATGGTGGACCATTATGCATTAGGTAGCATCTATCCTTGTGTATCTATGCCTATTTCCCTATAGATTGCAAGCTTGCGAGCAGGGCCTTCCTACCTCTATGTCTATCTATTTTTACCCAGATTTATTCTATTACTGTTGTTCCAATTGTAAAGCGCAACAGAATATGCTGCGCTATATAAGAAACTGTTAATAATACATAAATAAAGTGCAACACATCACATGTGAATGAGTACACTGTGAAGCTGCTGATTATTCACATCATTTTTTGGCTCTTTAGTGATTTATGGATATATGTTTCTGTAAATGAAACTCTCCTCAAATTAAGAATTGGCCAAATATATTAATTTATCTCTTTTCATATATGCAAACATTTGGAGTGTGCAAACAATATTTGTGTTGTACCACACAGGTCCATAAGTAGGGGTGGTCAAATAGTGCCATCGCCCTAGGCACAGTACCCTGTAGACGGCACGATGACTGCCCCACAGCCAGAGGTGTAGCCAGGCGCCATGGTGCCCGGAGCAAGGGTATGTTTTGGCACCCTCCTGCCCTGTACTGAATTGGGGGCCTGGGCAACATGTGGTGGCGTGTTGCATTTGAAAAAAAACAATATTTAAAAATCCTAAATTGGTGACAGGGCTGTTTCTAGACGTCAATGAGCTCAAAGCGAAAGTTTTCTTTGGGTTTGCCCCTTATTTAAAATAGGGTTAGTGCATTTCGAAGGCTTGCAAAAACAATATAGAGGCATGGCAGTACTGACGGTATAATGGTTAGCATTACTGCCTCACAGTAGTGAGGTCATGGGTTTGATTCCCACCATGGCCCTAACTGTGTGGAGTTTGTATATTCTTCCTCTGCTTGCGTGGGTTTCCTACGGGTACTGTGGTTTCCTCAGACAATACCAATATATACTGTTAGGGTAATTGGCTCCCAACAAAAATAACCCTGTTAATAGCAAAAAAATCTCTGTAAAGCACTGCAGAATATGTGTGCACTATATAAATAACTGGTAATAATAAATAAATAATGGCTTCATTGGGAATGGCCACAGAATACTACCGCTATTCACATTACACCACACAGTCGCACCCCTTATACACATTATGCCACACAGTAGAGCCCCTTATACACGTTACACTATGATTGAGCCCCTTATACACATTACGTCATGGTAGAGCTGCTATGGAAGTAGCTGTATTTAACTATTTGCTTGTCTAATTAAAATAAATTAAAAATGCTATATACGCTCCAACTGACCTGATCTCACCCCCCCCCAATTTCTCAATGAAAATAAAGCCTCAAATGACCTGATTAACCCCTCCCCCCCAATCTCTGAATTAAAAAAATGCCCCAAAACTGACCCCTCCAGATCTGATAATCTCCCAATGCCTCAATGAAAATAATACCTAACCCCCCCAACCTCTTAATGAAAATAATGCACCAAAACCTCGCCCCCCCTCCCCCCCACTCGATTTGATAATCCCCCAATGCTTCCATGAAAATAATACCCTAGGACTGCCATCCGAGACCTGATAATCCCACTATGCTTGGATAAAAATTATGTCCCGCAATTACCTGAGGGGCAGAGAGAGCTGTGTTTCAGTAGCCTGAGGGGCAGAGAGTGAGCTGCACTGCAGCAGCCTGTGGGGCAGAGAGAGGTGCTGCAGTAGCCTGAGGGGCAGAGAGAGGTGCTGCAGTAGCCTGAGGGGCAGAGAGAGGTGCTGCAGTAGCCTGTGGGGCAGAGAGAGGTGCTGCAGTAGCCTGAGGGGCAGAGAGAAGTGCTGCAGTAGCCTGAGGGGCAGAGAGAGGTGCTGCAGCAGCCAGGGCAGAAAGAGGTGCTGAAGCAACTAGGGCAGAGAGAGCTGCTGCAGTAAGACTGAAGTAGAGACATGTGCTGCAGCTTCCAGGAAAAGAGAGCAGTGCTGCAGCAGCGGGGTCAGAGAGTGGAGCTGCAGGACAGAAGTAGCCCTGCTGCACAGCTACAAGCAGACAGTGAGACATATAAAGAGACCGGGCAGAGCTCCGGCATGTGCCAGTTGTCAG
Source organism: Pseudophryne corroboree (assembly GCF_028390025.1). Taxonomy (NCBI): domain Eukaryota; kingdom Metazoa; phylum Chordata; class Amphibia; order Anura; family Myobatrachidae; genus Pseudophryne; species Pseudophryne corroboree. The sequence goes on from NC_086448.1 coordinate 718,239,838, forward strand.
TGTATCCTGCTGTCACCTCTGGCCTGCCCTGTTCCCTATCTAGTCTCCAAGTCTAAGTGCTCTCTGCATCTTCTCCTCCTGCTCTGCGGGTGCCAGTACACTGACCTGCGGGAAGGTGGGGTGGCAGGCAGCAGTGTGCCCGCTAACTTTTTTGGTGCCCAGAGCTCGTGCTCCACCGGTGCCATCCTCGCTACACCTCTGCCCACAGAACCTGCATTTCTTCTTGGTGGGTGTTTGGAACGGAACCCTGCAGCCAGTAGAGCCGCTTAGTGTGTCCAAAGGACTTCCTGCTGGGGAACTGGTACCACAGGTAAGGAGCCTTATGCTTTTTAGTCTTTTATTAATTTTCATCAAATTAGGGATGGATGATGGATCTTCAATCTTTCTGCCTCTCTGCAAACCTTGACATGTTTCTAGATTAGATAAATAACAGTTGGAATAGTTCATCAGCATTGCATATCGTTGACTATAATACATAGGAAAGTATTATTTCCCTTTCACCAATTGCTTTTAGGATTTAAGTTGTTTTTACATCTTTGACGATTTTTATCAATGATTATTTATTTTGTTTATTGATTGTAAACCTAATCGAAATCCATATCAGAACCAAAACTCTTGAGGGCAGCTTAGCTAAAACAGGATAATGGATTAGAAACAAAACCAAAACAGCGGGGTCCGCGCATATCTCTAATTATAATAATCACAATTGTGAACTTGTCATTAGCATTATGGGCCCAATTCAGACCTGATCGCTGCTGTGCGTTTTTACACAGTGGGCGTTTATTGATAGATTGCATCTCCGTGAGAGAGCAGCCAGGCCGGCTCAGCAGGGTGGCGGGGCAGGGTTATGACGCCTGGAGGAGTGGGGTGGAGGCTGAACAGGGCGTGGTTACCTTGATTGCGGCATTGTATCCCCGCTCCCCGCTCTGTAATACCGATATTACCAGCATTACACTGCATTGGGCATGACTATGATGACGCGATTCAACGAGAATTGCATCATCAACTTCCCGCACGCCCACTTTACTCGCTAAGTGGGTGGCCGGGCAGAGGGGGACCTGCAGAATCTGGAAACTTGCCTGTTTTTCCGGGGAGGGTGGGAAGGCCACCCGATTTTCGGTAGCGTCCTGGCCATTCCGGGAGAGTAGGCAAGTATGCCTCAAAACCTCCCCACACTGCAGGACACTGCGGCGTGCGAGTGGGACAGTCTCCAAAAAACTGAGGACAAACAGCCCACCCTATGCCCAGAATTCACCCACCAACTTCTCTAAGGCTTCATTTTGTTCCTAGAGAATATTTCCATTATGTGCCTGCTACTTGCACCATAGAGGTATTGCCAAGATAGTCTTCGATTTTGGCTTCTTTTTCCTCATTTAGAACTTGACTGCTCTATCCCTACAGCATGTTTTTTGTCAAGATCTGTTTATGAAATTTGCTTATCTTTGCATTTCATTTGGAAATCTCCTCTATGACCTCGCAGCTTTGGTAAAGCCAAATTCGTTTTTTTGCTTATTGTCTCCACTTTCATACTGCTTCAAACATTAGCTGAGTAAGGTGTGGCTAATGTGTACAACACATGACCCATGTTTAATATGAAAATGAGGGGTATGAAAATGCAGATTTGTTTGTAGAAATTACAAAGCATGACAAGATTTAGAGGAAAATTATCATGATTACAGAGCAGATGTGAGAAGGAGATGCAGATAAAAGGACATACAAGAAAATAGAGGTTAAATTGGAAATTATTTGTCATAAAACTGCACTAGCGCCTGGAGGTGATTAGCTATCCCCCATTCCCATCAATGTACTGTCAGGGGCGGATCCAGAAGAAAATGAAAGGGGGGGGCACCATGATAGGGGAACGGTAATAGTTATATTTACATGCACCTAAGGCACGTGTGCTCCCAGATAAGAGGAGTGGTATCACAGTGGGCACGGCCTCACAGAATACACCATCAGATAATGATTGGCTGTAGGAGCGCATCCTGGTTTATTGCCAATGTTTCCCCCTGATGAAAAGGCTGATTGGGCCTTGAAATGTTGGTCACCTGTTCCATTAGTTATGGGAGCCTGGAAGGCACCCCAGCACAATATAATTATTATAGTTTTTAGTTGGTGGTGGCAGGTGCAGCATACCTTGTTTTTGGCACTGCACAGAGACTCAGACTACAGGACACGAACTGCCCATCTTTGATTAGCAGAAGCAGCCAGCTGGATCTCCAACAAGCAGCATAAGACATCTGCAGGACAGCCCTGTCACAATCACAGCCTTCTCAAAACTGAGCTGAGTTTGACTGCACCTAGCATAGTGGTAAAGGAAGTGGAGGAGGAAATGCTGGGAAACTGTGCGGTGCAGTGAGGGCTAATGAAGCCTTCTGCGCCATCATAAGTAACAGTATTACTCGATGCTGGCATTTGAACCCCGTGCCTGGGCTGGACTCTGGCTGGCTGGCAGTGGGGGAGGTAGGTTGCAGTGTGAGCAGGGGGAGGCTAAAGCTGCAGCTCCAGCATCCCCATTAGTTACCACACAGACTTGCTGTTAGAACAGCGGCAGGTCCTAGTGCCTGCTGGTCCTTTATCAAATCTGACTGACGGAAATAGCAGTAGTGCTGCTGCTGTTAGCCTTTTGAAAAAAGAAGAAGTCAGAAACGACAGGGGGGGGGGGGGCACAGGACCGAGTGCCATCCCCCCTGGACCCGCCTATGTGTACTGAAAGTGCTTTCTTGGAGCTCTAGGGTTAGGGGTCTATTCATGCAGTAGTAAAAAGGACTGTTTCACGTAGCACTTCCTCCATACCTCCCAACATCTTTAGAAAGAGGCCCGGAACATCCTTACAAGGTGAAGCCCGACTGACTGAAAAGGAGGCGTTACTTATGGAGAATGGGTGTGGCTTCATGGGAGTACCGCGATCGCATGCCACGCCCCCATATTTTATCACTGTGGGGTCATGCCCAGCGCTCTATTAGCTGCTGGCATGCCCCCAGTATCACTGTCTCTCGTGAATAGACACTGTGCCCATGCCCATATGCACAGCGTCTATTGGAGGGTGTTGCCGGACAGGTATGTTTTCATGAATGGCTAAAAAACATTACTATATATCGCATCAATATTATGTGATATATATAGTGAAATTTTCCAGTAGCCAGTTCATGAAGTAATAATAATAACAATAATACAGGTTGAGTATCCCATATCCAAAATGCTTGGATATGGGATATGTATATCAGTAGTAGTACAGAGTGGTGTAACTGTGACACATGCGTGTCCTGACAAGCAGTATAGAAGCTATAGAAAATGATTTAAAATTATTGTATATATCAGTACAGAGTGGTGTAACTGTGACACATGTGTGTCCTGACAAGCAGTACAGGTTGAGTATCCCATATCCAAATATTCCGAAATACGGAATATTCCGAAATACGGAATTTTTGGACTGAGGCTCAGATAGTGAAAACTTTGTTTTCTGATGACTCAATGTACACAAACTTAATTTAATACACAAAGTATTAAAAATATTGTATTAAATGACCTTCAGGCTGTGTGTACAAGGTGAATATGAAACATAAATGAATTGTGTGTGTATGTACACAAAGTTTGTTTAATGCACAAAGTTATTAAAAATATTGGCTAAAATGACTTTCAGGCTGCGTGTATAAGGTGTATATGAAACATAAATGCATTCTCTGCTTAGACATGGGCCCCATCGCCATGATATCTCATTATGGTATGCAATTATTCCAAAATACGGAAAAATCCGTAATACAATATTTTTAATACTTTGTGTATTAAATTAAGTTTGTGTACATTGAGTCATCAGAAAACAAAGTTTTCACTATCTGAGCCTCAGTCCAAAAATTCCGTATTTCGGAATATTCCGTATTTCGGAATATTTGGATATGGGATACTCAACCTGTACTGCTTGTCAGGACACACATGTGTCACAGTTACACCACTCTGTACTGATATATACAATAATTTTAAATCATTTTCTATAGCTTCTATACTGCTTGTCAGGACACGCATGTGTCACAGTTACACCACTCTGTACTACTACTGATATACAGTAATATATATACTTTTCTATAGCTTCTATACTGCTTATCAGGACACATGGGTCACAGTTACACTGCTCTGTACTGATATACAGTAATATTATATATACTTTTCTATAGCTTCTATACTGCTTGTCAGGACACATGGGTCACAGTTACACCGCTCTGTCTGTACTGATATATACAATAATATATATACTTTTCTATAGCTTCTAGTATTACAGTGCAGCATTTTGGTGACTAACAGTATATAGTTGTACAGAAGGCCATTGCTCTGTGTCACTGCAAGTATCCATCCATTCCATTTTCTTCCAGTGATTTGGACCAATAATACCATTGATTAGAACGAATAATTCCAGTGATTTAGTCATTTTCTTCCAGTGATTTGGATCAATAATACCATTGATTAGAACGAATAATTCCAGTGATTTTGTCATTTTCTTCCAGTGATTTGGACCAATAATACCATTGATTAGAACGAATAATTCCTGTGATATTGAGGTGTTTGTGTGGCTTAGCTTAGCCGTCCAGCGACCACATTGCACCTCTTTTTCTCTTTTCTTTGCATCATGTGCTGTTTGGGGCCAATTTTTTTAAGTGCCATCCTGTCTGACACTGCAGTGCCACTCCTAGATGGGCCAGGTGTTTGTGCCGCCCTCTTGGGTCTCTTTGCTTAGTCATCCAGCGACCTCGGTGCAAATTTTAGGACTAAAAATAGTATTGTGAGGTGTGAGGTGTTCAGAATAGACTGGAAATGAGTGGAAATTGTGGTTATTGAGGTTAATAATACTATAGGATCAAAATTACCCCCAAATGCTATGATTTAAGCTGTTTTTGAGGGGTTTTTGCAAAAATACACCCGAATCCAAAACACACCCGAATCCGACAAAAAAATTTCAGGGAGGTTTTGCCAAAACGCGTCCGAAACCAAAACACGGCCGCGGAACCGAATCCAAAACCAAAACACAAAAACCTGAAAAATGTCCGGTGCATATCTCTAGTTATATTGTTTCTGTGCAGGGTAAATATTGTCTGCTTTATTTTTACACTGCAATTTAGATTTGTTTGAACTCACCCCACCCAAATCTAACTCTCTCTGCACATGTTATATCTGCCCCCCAGCAGTGCACATGGGGGGTCATTCCGAGTTGATCGCTAGCTGCCGTTGTTCGCAGAGTAGCGATCAGGCTAAAAATGGGTATTTCTGCGCATGCGTATGGGCCGCAGTGCGCACGCGCGACGTACTTTCACAAAAAACTATGCAGTTTCACACAAGGTCGAGCAACTCTTTTCGGTCGCTCTGTTGATCGGTGAGGGATTGACAGGAAGTGGGTGCTTCTGGGTGGTAACTGACCGTTTTCCGGGAGTGTGCTAAAAAACACAGGCGTGTCAGGTAAAAACGCAGGCGTTCCTGGGGAAGCGGGGGAGTGGCTGGCCGAACGCAGGGCGTGTTTCTGTCGTCAAAGCAGGAACTAAACAGACTGAAGTGATCGCAAGGAAGGAGTAGGTCTGCAGCTACTCTGAAACTGCTTGAAATAATTTCAGCACTGTTCTGCTAACCTTTTGTTCGCACTTCTCCTAAGCTTAGATACACTCCCAGAGGGCGGCGTCTTAGCGTTTGCACTGCTGCTAAAAGCAGCAAGCGAGCGATCAACTCGGAATGAGGACCATGGTTTTGCCAAACTGCTAACAATTTTGCTGCTGCGATCAGGTCTGAATTAGGCCCGTCCCCTTAACAGGAAAGAGAACTACGTTTTTCATTTTTAGGAACAAAAGGGACATTAGTGAAATACTGAGTAAAAAGGAAAGTCTTGAGTCTGTTTTTGAAGGATTCTGGATTCTCTCGCACTGTGCTGTGTTCTATATATAGTGGGGCAAAAAAGTATTTGGATAGCCACCGATTGTGTAAGTTAACCCACTTAAAAAGATGAGAGAGGTCTGTAATTTCCATCATAGGTACACTTCAACTGTGAGAGACAGAATCTGAAGAAAATAAAAAGGAAATCACATTGTATGGTTTTTAAACAATTTATTTGTATATTCTTGCAGAAAATAAATATTTGAACACCTACCAAGTAGCAAGATTTCTGTATCTCACAGACCTGTTACATCTTCTTTATGAAGTTCTTTTTTTTTTTTTTTTCCCAAATAATTTTATTCATGGGATCACAAATGCAAACAGATACCAACAGATAGTGGTTTCAACAAATTACATTGCAAATATAGCATAACATTTGGTGATTATAAAGATGACTGAAAGAAAAAACAGTGACCCATTTTTGACCCAGAGAGCGGGTGGTATAAAATAGAAAAAAGGACAGTCAGTAGCGCAGCTAACCGACTAACATTAAAGAGTAAGAGTAGAAGAAGGTCGGAAAGAAAAAAAGACAGGGAAGAAGAGAAAAAAGAAGAGAAATGGACAAAATAGAATAGAATAGAATCCCCGGGAGGGTCTCATCAAATATGGTGCAGGGTATCACAAATTAAAGGGTGAAGGGGCATGCCGGGTAGCCAGCCATGGACTCCAAATTTTCTTGAATGACTTAGGGGAGCAGTTTATGATGCTAGTCATGTAGTCCATGCGGTAAATGTACCATATACGGGCAATTATAGATTGCATGGAAGGCGGGATAGGGTTTTTCCAATCCGCAGCTAGTTGACATGTTGTTGCGGATACTATATGACGTAACAATTTATTTTGAAATTTTGTTAGTGTTGGTAGGTTTAAGGGGAGGAGAATGTATTTAGGGTCAGAAGGAATAGAAATCTGCAACAAGCTAGATATAAAGTTAATTACTTCCCTCCACATATGCACTATTTTAGGACATGACCACCATATGTGTAGGAAAGAGCCCTCTGCGCCACATCCTCTCCAGCATCTATCCGACGTATCCGGGTACATTTTGCTCAAGCGAGATGGTACATAATACCATCTATATAATAATTTATAGACATTCTCTTTGATTCTAACGCAGATGGAACTAGACGCCGCGTTACCCCAGGCCTCAGACCATTCCTCATTATCTAAAGCCGAGCCTAGGTCCGTTTCCCATGCTCTCTCATGAGGATCTCGCTGAGAGGGAGTGTCCCCAGTGAGAGTAGTATATAAGAGGGAAATTAGGCCTTTGGTTGAGTGATGTCTGAAACATACAGTCTCAAACGTGGTCAGGGGTCTACTAGAGAGGACGCGGCCCATTGAGGAATGAAAATGTCTGAGTTGTAAAAATTGATAAAAATATCTAGAGGGAATATCAATAGTTTCTTGAATCTGAGAAAACTGTGGAAAACTAGTATCCCTGGTAATATCATTCAGATATAAGATACCTCTATCTTGCCAAGGAGCAAACAGTGATTTACTTGTACCAGGGGGGAATGCAGGGTTGTGTAATATTGGGATGATAGGGGATGGGGCTGGGGCCAAGCCATATTTCCTATTGGCAAAGTCCCAAATCGTTTGTGAGCGGGAGACTATGGGATGGGATGCTATAGTCTTGGGGCGGCCGGATTTCAAAAGCCAGAGAAGAGAAGAGAGAGTAGAGAGACCCACTTCAGCGACTTCTATAGATACCCAGACCCTTCTAGATTCGGGGTTGCACCATTGTACACAGTGTGAGAGCTGTGTGGCTAAATAATATCTTCTAAAATCTGGGATGCCTAGGCCGTCACTAAATGTGGGGCTGTAAAAGTTTCAATCGGACACGGGGACGCTTATTCGCCCATATGAATTGTGACGTATGGAATTGTAAGAACAGATGGAGGAATAAATATCGGGAGGGTCTGGAACAGGTAAAGTATCCGAGGGAGCACATTCATCTTCACTGAGTTTACCCTACCTATCCAGGAGATCAAGAGGCTAGACCAAGAAGACAAGTCTGACTTAATTCGATCTAAAAGCCTAGGGAAATTAGCTTGGTAAAGTTGATGATGGCTATGCGTTAGAAAAAGACCTAGGTATTTAATCTTTTGCTTGTGCCATTGAAATGGAAAGGAGTTTTCCAAAGAGAGCTTAATCGGGCCGGGGATATAAAAGTTCAATACTTCAGTCTTACTCGTATTAAGTTTATAACCTGAATGTTTAGAGTAGAGGTCTATCTCAGAAAGGAGTGGCTGTAACAACTGAGATGGGGATCCCAGAGATATTAGGACATCGTCAGTGTATAACGCAATTTTATGTTCAGTAGGGCCCACCCGCACTCCAGCTATATCTATATTAGCTCGGATCCGTGCTGCCAGCGGTTCCATAACCAGGGCAAATAGCAATGGGGAAAGCGGGCATCCCTGTCTGTTGCCGTTAGTGATATTGAATGCGGAAGAGGTGAGGCGATTAACAGAAACCGTGGCAGTAGGAGATCTGTAAAGCGCCGAGACACCTTCTAGGATTTTGCCAGAAAAACCCATCCTCCGGAGTACTGAGAAAGCAAAGGGCCAGGAAATTCTGTAAAAAACCTTCTCGGCAACTAATGCTAGCAACAACGAGGGTAGTTTATGTTTATGGATAGAGTGGATCAAATCTATGGCTCTCCTGGTATTGTCGGAGGCCTGGCGGCCAGAAATGAAGCCCACTTGGTCCGGGTGTATCAGTTGTGTAAGTAGGGGAGCCAAGCGGTTGGTTAAGATTTTAGCGTATATCTTAAGATCTACGTTCAGCAAAGAAATCGGGCGATAGTTGGAACATTGCGTTGAATCCCTCTCTGGCTTCGGAATCACAATAATGTCAGCTTGTACAGTCGCTGGCGCAAATGATGCTCCCTCTAGAACACTATTAAAGAGCGAGGTAAGGTATGGAGCCAATTCCGTATGGAATGTTTTGTAATACTGAGCGGTAAAGCCATCTGGACTAGGGGCAGCTGACGACCACATAGATTTGATAGCGGCAACCGTTTCTTCCAGCGATATAGCCGCATTAAGAAGAGAATTCTGTTGCTCTGTCAAACCCGGCAAGGGGGCACCCAACAAATATGAACATGCTCCGTTCGGACCATCGGAGGGAAGAGGGGGGCAGGTAGATTATATAAGGAGCTATAATAGTTCCGAAATTCCTCCACCATCAATATAGGATCATAAGTGAGTGCGTCTAACGTAGAAGAATGTAGTTTATCTATCAGTCCCATAGCTCGCTTACTTCTTAACTTATTAGCTAAAAGGCTGTCAATTTTATCCGCTTTATCGTAAACATTTTGACAGAGCTTCTGTACAGTATAGCTGCCGCTCTCCGCGATAAAAGGGTGTTCAACTGACCTCTGAGGTTATTTATCTGGGAGAGTAGGGAGTCGCACGGGGCAATTTTGTGTTGGGCTAAAAGCGCAGAAATTTGAGATTCCAATGAGGAAATTTCCTGTGCTGCTTTCTTACGTATGGCTGAGGCCTTAGACATAAATTGGCCGCGAATAGTGGCTTTATGTGCTTCCCAAACTAGGCTAGGAGAAACTTCTGGGGAGGCGTTTTCCTCAAAAAAAATTTCAGGTTTAATTTAGTGTCTGAAAGAGTGGAGGGGTGCGAAAGAAGAGTATCATCAAGACGCCATTTACGGGACTTATTAGGGGTTCCATAAAGGTCGATCAGGATATACACTCCTGCATGGTCCGTCCAGGAACAGGGAGTGATACCTGAATCAGAGATCAACGTCGAGAGCGAGTGAGATACATGTATCATATCTATTCGAGAGTAATGCTGATGAGGTGCAGAGAAGTGGGTATAGTCTCTAGCGCTGGAGTGTTTAAGATGCCAGGTGTCTCGTAAATCAAGTTGTGTGAGGGAGGATGTCAATGTAAGGGCAGCATCAGACGGAGACGCTTCCTTCTTAGCCTTAGGAGTAGATTTATCTAAGAAGGGATCAAGCACAGTGTTAAAGTCCCCACCTAAAATAATGTGGCCTTGCGCTACTCTATTAAGACGCAAAAAGAGCATGCAAAAAAACCGGGATTGGTCTTGATTAGGGGCGTATACAGACACGAGCATTAGAATATCAGTGCGGAGCGTACCAATCACTATCAGGTATCGGCCGTCAGGATCAGCTATGGTTGTAGTGTGGACAAATGGGATATTGCGGTGGATCAATATAGCTACCCCCCTTTTTTTACAGGCAGCAGAGGCAAAAAAGGTCTGGGTAAATTGCTTACCGTGAAGTTGAGAGTGTGTACCGGTGAAATGGGTCTCTTGGAGGAAAACTATATCAGCCTTCACTCTCTGACAGGCGGATAACATCACTGTACGTTTCTTGGGAGAATTAAGCCCCTTAACATTTATAGAAAACAGTTTAAACGCCATGTGACACCAAAGAACAAAAGAGGAGCAGTGGAAACCCGTCCCGGGGAAGAAGGAAAAGGAAAGAAGAAGAACAGCAAAGAACAAGAATCAGAAATATAGAAGAAAAGAAAGTGATAGAGAACCCATACGGGAGAAAACCCTGAATTATAGGGTCCCAATCAAGGACCGCTACACAAATATAAAACATCATACTTTGAAATAACAAAGAAAGGGAGCACGGGGGTAGTGGGAACAGCAAACTAATGCAGGAGAAGCGGGTCCCTCTGGACCGCAATAGTTGAGTCGGCTGGAGCCGAAGATACAATAATATAACCCAAAATATGTAAAAATAAGAATTTACTTACCGATAATTCTATTTCTCGTAGTCCGTAGTGGATGCTGGGAACTCCGTAAGGACCATGGGGAATAGCGGCTCCGCAGGAGACTGGGCACAAAAAGAAAGCTTTAGGACTACCTGGTGTGCACTGGCTCCTCCCCCTATGACCCTCCTCCAAGCCTCAGTTAGGATACTGTGCCCGGACGAGCGTACACAATAAGGAAGGATTTTGAATCCCGGGTAAGACTCATACCAGCCACACCAATCACACCGTACAACTTGTGATATGAAAAACAGTTAACAGCATGATAACAGAGGAGCCTCTGAATAGATGGCTCACAACCAGAACCCGATTAGTTAACAATAACTATGTACAAGTATTGCAGACAATCCGCACTTGGGATGGACGCCCAGCATCCACTACGGACTACGAGAAATAGAATTATCGGTAAGTAAATTCTTATTTTCTCTGACGTCCTAGTGGATGCTGGGAACTCCGTAAGGACCATGGGGATTATACCAAAGCTCCCAAACGGGCGGGAGAGTGCGGATGACTCTGCAGCACCGAATGAGAGAACTCCAGGTCCTCCTCAGCCAGGGTATCAAATTCATAGAATTTTGCAAACGTGTTTGCCCCTGACCAAGTAGCTGCTCGGCAAAGTTGTAAAGCCGAGACCCCTCGGGCAGCCGCCCAAGATGAGCCCACCTTCCTTGAGGAATGGGCTTTTATTGATTTAGGCTGCGGTCATCCTACCGCAGAATGCGCCAGCTGAATAGTGCTACAAATCCAGCGCGCAATAGACTGCTTAGAAGCAGGAGCACCCAGCTTGTTGGGTGCCATCAGGATAAACAGCGAGTCAGTTTTCCTGACTCCAGCCGTCCTGGAAAAATAAAATTTTCAGGGCCCTGACTACGTCCAGCAACTTGGAATCCTCCAAGTCCCTAGTAGCCGCAGGCACCACAATAGGTTGGTTCAAGTGAAAACCTGAGACCACCTTTGGGAGAAACTGAGGACGAGTCCTCAACTCTGCCCTATCCATATAGAAAATCAGATAAGGGCTTTTACATGACAAAGCCGCCAATTCTGACACACGCCTGGCCAAGGCCAAGGCCAACAGCATGACCACTGTCCACGCGAGATACTTTAGCTCCATGGTTTTAAGTGGCTCAATCAATGCGACTTTAGGAAATCCAACACCACATTGAGATCCAAAAAGTGCCACAGGAGGCACAAAAGGAGGCTGAATATGTAGTACTCCTTTAACCAAAGTCTGAACTTCAGGCAGTGAAGCCAGTTCTTTCTGGAAGAAAATCGACAGAGCCGAAATCTGGACCTTGATGGACCCCAATTTGAGGCCCAAACGTCACCCCTGCTTGCAGGAAGTGCAGGAATCGACATAGTTGAAATTCCTCCGTCGGGGCCTTCATGGCCTCCCACCAAGCAACAAATTTTCGCCAAACGCGGCGATAATGTCTTGCGGTGACATCCTTCCTGGCTATGATCAGGGTAGGGATGACTTCCTTCGGAATACCCTTTTCCTTTAGGATCCGGTGTTCTACCGCCATGCCGTCAAACGCAGCCGCGGTAAGTCTTGGAACAGACAGGGTCCCTGCTGCAGCAGGTCTTGTCTAAGCGGCAGAGGCCAAGGGTCCTCTGCCAGCATCTCTTGAAGTTCCGGGTACCAAGCTCTTCATGGCCAATCCGGAACCCCGAGTATGGTTTTCACTCCTCGCCTTCTTATTATTCTCAGTACCTTGGGTATGAGATGTAGAGGAGGAGACACATAAACCGACTGGTACACCCACGGTGTCACTAGAGCGTCCCCAGCAATCGCCTGAGGGTCCCTTGACCTGGCGCAATATCTTTTCAACTTCTTGTTGAGGCGGGACGCCATCATGTCCACCCGTGGTCATTCCCAACGGTTTACCCGCATTTGGAAAACTTCTGAATGAAGTCCCCATTCTCCTGGGTGTAGGTCGCCCATCGGAGAATCCTTGTGGCTTCTGCCATCGCCATCCTGCTTCTTATGCCGCCCTGTCTGTTTACATGGGCGACCGCCGTGATGTCGTCTGATTGGATCAGTACCGGCTGGTTCTGAAGCAGGGGCCTTGCTTGGCTTAGGGCATTGTAAATGGCCCTTCGCTGCAGAATATTTATGTGAAGCGAAATCTCCTTGGAAATTTCTTCCCTGTGTGACTGCACCCCAGCCCCGAAGGCTGGCATCCGTGGTCACCAGGACCCAGTCCTGTATTCCGAATCTGCGGCCCTCTAGTAGATGAGCCCTCGGCAGCCACCACAGCAGCGACACCCTGTTTCTTGCTGACAGGGTTATCCGCTGTTGTATCTGTAGATGGGACCCGGACCATTAGTCCCACAGGTCCCACTGGAACGTCCTTGCGTGGAGTCTTCCGAATGGAATTATGCTTCGTACGAAGCTACCATTTTTCCCAGGACTCGTGTGCATTGATGTACCGACACCTGTCCTGGTTTTAGGATGTCTCTGACTAGAGATGACAACTCCTCGGCTTTTTCCACTGGAAGAAACACTCTTTTCTGGTCTGCGTTCAGAAACATTCCCAGGAACAGAAGACGTGTCGTCGGGACCAGCTGTGACTTTGGAATATTGAGAATCCAGTCGTGCTGTTGTAGCACTTCCCGAGAGAGTGCTACCCCCACTACCAACTGTTCTTTGGACCTCGCCTTTATCCGGAGATCGTCCAAGTACGGGATAATAAAAACTTCCTTCTTGCGAAGGAGTATCATCACTTCTGCCATTACCTAGGTAAAGACCTTCGGTGCCGTGGACAATTCCACCGGCCGCGTCTGGAACTGATAGTGACAGTCCTGTACCACATATCTGAGGTACTCCTGGTGAGGAGGGTAAATGGGGACATGCATGTACGCATCCTTGATGTCCAGGGAGACCCTGTAATCCCCCTCGTCCAGGCTCGTAATATCCGCCCTGAGCGATTCCATCTTGAACTTGAATCTTCTGATATAAAAGTTCAAGTATTTTAATTTCAAGATGGGTCTCACCGAAACGTTTCGGTACCACAACCACTGTGGAATAGTAACCCCTTCCTTGCTGAAGGAGGGGCACCTTGACAATCACTTGTTGTGATTATAGTGTTGAATATCCACCAACACCGTCTCCCTGGCAGAGGGAGGTGCCGGTAAGGCAGATTTTAGGAAACGGCGGGGGGAAGAACGTCTCGAACTCCAGCCTGTACCCCTGAGATACTACTTGAAGGCCCCAGGGATCCATGTGAGAGAGCCCACTGTCCGCTGAAATTTCTGAGACGGCCCCCACCGTACCCGGGTCCGCCTGAGCAGCCCCCGCACCATGCTGTGGACCTACCGGACGCAGGGAGGACTTCTGCTCTTGGGAACTAGCTGTGTGTTGCAGTTTTTTCCTCTACCTTTGCCTCTCGGCAGAAAGGATGAGCCTCTAGCCCTCTTGCTTTTCTGGGGCCGAAAGGACTGTACTTGATGATACGGTGCTTTCTTTTGTTGTGGGGTAGCCTGTGGCAAAACAATCGATTTCCCAACAGTAGCTGTGGAAACGAGGTCTGAAAAACCATCCCCAAACAGTTTTACCCCCTTATAGGGCAACTTCCATGTGCCGATTCGAGTCGGCATCGCCTGACCATTGCCAAGTCCATAACCCCGTCTGGCGGCAATGGACCTAGCGCTTATTTTTGATGCCAGCCGGCAAGTATCCCTCTGTGCATCACGCATGTATAAGACCACGTCTTTTATATGCTCTATTTTCAGCAAAATATTGTCCCTATCCATAGTTATTTTCCGACAGGGAATCTGACCACGCAGCGGGAGCACTGCACATCCATGCCGAAGCAACGGCTGGTCGCAATATAATGCCCTAGTGTGTGACTATATCTTATAGGGTAACCTCCTGCTTTCTATCAGCAGGTCCCTTCAGGGCGGCCGTATCCGGAGACGGTAGTGCCACCTTTTCTGGTAAGCGTGTAAGCGCTGTATCTACCCTATGGGGTGTTTCCCCGCGTGACCTATCCTCTGGCGGGAAAGGGTACGCTGCCAATAACCGTTTTAGAAATTATCAATTTCTTATCGGGGGAAGACCACTCTTCCTCACACACCTCATTTAATTTCTCAGATGCAGGAAAAACTACTAATAGTTTTCTCTCACCAAACACAATACCCTTTTATGTGGTACCTGGGGTATAATCATAAATGTGTAATACATTTTTCATTGCCTCAATCCTGTAACGGGTGGACCTATTTGGAGGGTACACCAGTCTCATCGACGTCGACACTGGAGTCAGTATCCGTGTCGACATCTGTGTCTGTTATCTGAGGTAGCGGGCGATTTTAGAGCCCCCCATGACATTTGAGACGCTGGAACAGGCACAAGCTGAGTAGCCGGCTGTTCTGTGTCGTCGACCTTTTATGTAAGGAGTTGACACTTTCACGTAATCCTTCCATAAGTTCAACCACACCGGTGTCGACCCCGCAGGGGGTGACAACATATTTACAGGCATTCGCTCCACCTCCACCTCATTATCCTCCACATACCTGTCGACACAGCCGTACCGACACACAGCACACACACAGGGGATGCTCTGATAGAGGACAGGACCCCACAAAGCCCTTTGGGGAGACAGAGGGAGAGTATGCCAGCACACACCAGGGCGCTATATATCACAGGGATAGCACCTATAAAAAGTGTTTTCCCTTATAGCTGCATATATATATGTATACTGCGCCTAAATTGTGCCCCCCCTCTCTTTTTAACCCTTTCTGTAGTGTATTAACTGCAGGGGAGAGCCAGGGAGCTTCCCTCCAACGGAGCTGTGAGGGAAAAATGGCGCCAGTGTGCTGAGGAGATAGGCTCCGCCCCTTTTTCGCGGACTTTTCTCCCGCATTTTTATGGATTCTGGCAGAGGTTAATGTACATCCATATAGCCCTGGGGGTTATATGTGATGTATTTTTGCCAGCCAAGGTGTTAATATTGCTGCTCAGGGCGCCCCCCCCCAGCGCCCTGCACCCATCAGTGACCGCAGTGTGAGGTGTGCATGAGGAGCAATGGCGCACAGCTGCAGTGCTGTGCGCTACCTTGATGAAGACTGATGTCTTCTGCCGCCGATTTTCCGGACCTCTTCTTGCTTCTGGCTCTGTAAGGGGGCCGGCGGCGCGGCTCTGGGACCGGACTCCGAGGCTGGGCCTGTGTTCGATCCCTCTGGAGCTAATGGTGTCCAGTAGCCTAATAAGCCCAAGCTGGCTGCAAGCAGGCAGGTTCGCTTCTTCTCCCCTTAGTCCCTCGATGCAGTGAGCCTGTTGCCAGCAGGTCTCACTGAAAATAAAAAACCTAAAACTAACTTTTTTCTAAGAAGCTCAGGAGAGCCCCCTAGATTGCACCCTGCTCGGTCGGGCACAAAAATCTAACTGAGGCTTGGAGGAGGGTCATAGGGGGAGGAGCCAGTGCACACCAGGTAGTCCTAAAGCTTTCTTTTTGTGCCCAGTCTCCTGCGGAGCCGCTATTCCCCATGGTCCTTACGAAGTTCCCAGCATCCACTAGGACGTCAGAGAAACAATAAACAAAAACGTACTGTGTCATAACCAAATGGGGGGGAACAAGGGGAGACAAGGCAAACGGGATAAGCCCAGCGCAGTATTACCAGGCTAGGCGTAACACATGACAAACTTTAAACCTTGGTGAGCAATATCAGAGCCCATGGCAATCACATTAAAAGATGGAAGATGATAGCAAGAGTCTCCTCTTATCAGGAGACACATTTCTAAAGTGTTGAGAACTATTCAAATGTATTCAGAAAAGAGTTCGCCAAAATCAAGGAGGGTCATTGGTGTCATTGCGGTGACGAGTTACCCTCGTCCATTCAGGTGGAGGGATCTGGGAGCGTCGTGGCCCAGAGGAAGAGGCAGTCCCACCATCGGGTGACGGTACAGGGAGGAGACCAAGTTTAGCCAAAAGATCCTGACCTTGATTTAAGGTTTTGACAGAGTGAGTAGAATTGTTCGCTGTAACTTGTAACATGAAAGGAAATCCCCACCTATATCATATTTGCTGTTGGCGTAGTATACGAGTAACAGGCTGCAAGTCCCGTCTCTTTTGAATGGTGGAGGGGGCCAGATCCTGAAAAACTTGCAGTTGTATATCCCGGAAGTTGATCACTGGAGAGTCTCGTATTGACATCAGAATATGTTCCTTTGAGCGAAAATAATGTAGCCGAACTATAACATCCCTGGGCGGCTGTGTCGGGGTCGGTTTCGCTCGGAACGCTCTGTGGGCTCTATCACAAAGGCAATCAGCATCTGAAAGGTCAGGTAAGACGCGTTGAAAGAAGTCTTTCAGGAAGGATGGTAGTGCAGAGCTAAGGATTGATTCCGCCACATTATGGATGCGCAGATTGTTGCGACGGGAGCGATTCTCTTGATCTTCTTGACGTTCTTTGAGGTCCTCTAGCTCATCATGGAGTCTGGAGAGCTCCGAATTAAGACGTTGCTGAGAGCGGCAAAGGTCGTCTGTTTTCGATTCAAGAGCGTCTGTCCGATTATCAAGTGCTGTGAGATCAGATTTGAACTCGGCGATAGCTGTGGAAAGTTCTTGCTTAAAGGCGGACTGTACCCCTTCAAGTAAACTGGTCATAACGGCTTGGATCTGTGGGTCAATACACGTCTCCGATGAGCAGGGGGAGGAAGGAGAATCTGTGAGCAATGCAGGAGTTGGGGGGCCCTTAGATTTTTGTCCAAAAAATTTGTGGGGGCCTGCATGTTTTTCTTGTTTCTCTGCGCCATTATGGGAAAGTGAAGAGGGTAGGCGGGGTATCACAAATGTAAAAAGAGACACAGACGGTGTTTGTCGGATGTATGTTAAGTAGAAAAGGGAAAGGTATAAAGAAAACTATCACGGTCCAGGTAGGATAAATTGTGTTGCTAGGCCAGCATCTCAGACAGCAAGAGGGGGAGATGAGGGCCAGTGACCCTATCATTATCTTCGTAGGGCGGCTGACAAATGATGAGCGACACTTGTAGCAATGGATAGCAGCGTGACACCAGAATCGGGGAGAGTAAGGACCAGGCAGCATCGGAGGGAGAAACAAGGGTAGGTGGTCCCACAATCGTACTTGGTCGTCCGTACGTGAGTGTCCCCAGGAGCTGTCTATTGCAATGTGGCACCGGAGCTTGTCCTCTGACAGGTTTGTCGGCAGGCAGTGTGCGGCGACGGGAACCGGCGGGTACAGCACGACACCAGAGGCCCTCCTCTCTCAGAGTGGCTGGCAGATGTGTAGTAGTATAATCTGGGGGCTGCACTGTGGCTCCGGGAAGAGCAGGGGCTATGCAGCACCTAAAGAATGGCCATTCAGTATTGAAATGAATCTCGCCTGCCACCCCCAAGATGGCCACCGTCACAGAGCTCCAGCAGGTCTGTAGTGATGAATAAACTAGCCTAGGAGTCCCTTGGGCCGATGCACTCCACGAGCCCCACTGAGTGAGAACTGTAGTAGGAGAGTCCCGGCTAGTACAAGCCGCTCGGGCGCGCACTTCATCCTCGCGGCTCACTCTGCCCCCTCCAAGATGGCCACCAGCACCGGACGCACACAGCCACCTCGCGGCTCCGTTCAGCGCTCAGCTCCCAGCTCCAGGGGCCCGTGCGCGCCTCCTCCAGGTCTCTGTAAGGGTCCACGGGGGGAGGGAGAGTGTGGTCAGCTAGGGCCGCTGTAATCCGCGTCTCCCGTAGGTCCGCGTCGCCCGGCCAGAAGGGGTGCGAAATTTAGGTCCCGGCTTCTACACAGGGGGAAGGCCGCAACCTGCAGGAATAGAAAAACCTGTTCCCCGGCTCTGCAGCTCTTCCACACCGATTGCACTGTCTCAGGGACAATATAACAGGGCTCCAGGAGCAGATTAAATACAGGTGGCTCAGTTATAATGAAATAAATGTGAGGCTTTTTCCAGGAGCTCTCCAGGGACACCTCTGCTCAGTCAGCCTGCAAGTCACACCCCTTCATGAAGCTCTTCTATCCTCCACTCGTTACCTGTATTAATGGCACCTGTTTGAACTGGTTATCTGTATAAAAGACACCTGTCCACACCCTCAAACAGTCACACTGCTACCTCTCCACCATGGCCAAGACCAGAGAGCTGTCTAAGGGCACCAGGGACAAAATTGTAGAACTGCACAAGGCTGGGATGAGCTTCTCGACAATAGGCAAGCAGCTTGATGAGAAGAGATCAACTGTTGGAGCAATTATTAAAAAATGGAAGAAATACAAGATCACTGACAATCTCCCTCGACCTGGGGCTCCATGCAAGATCTCACCTTGTGGGGTATCAATGATCTTGAGAACGCTGAGGAATCAGCCCAGAACTACATGGCGGGGACTTGGTCAATGGAATGGGTAGAGGTGATGCTCTGCATGGCATCAGAGTGTGGGCGGAAATACAAGGCCCAGCAGGGATATAATCCAGGAACATCACACTGCTCAGTTATCCTGATGAAGCTTGGGTTCAGGCGAAACCGGTCGATCGCAGCACAAGTGATTCAGTCTGCCGGCAGACTCTTGGATTTCTTCCCTTTTCAGCACCAGTGACGGAGAACTTTTCATACCAGGGACAATTTTTGCTCACTACGGACACTGTGAGTAAAACTGCTCTCGTATACAACATTGACATTGATTTCTGGACATAAGAAACGGATTTACATCCCAGCAAAGGGTGTTTTATAGAAACATTCAGGCACTTATACTCGTGCCTCATTCTCCAGTTAATCCATTTGGACTTTTATTATGGGGGACGAGTATAACACAATTCTGTGTATCTACCCCACAAAATACCATCCTTTTTTATGTTTTGTGTTTGTCTATATGTTTTGTCCTACCTGTATAGTATACCGGTATTAGGTTATTATAATCTTTTATCTTATTATTAATAAATATTTTTTATATTTACATGCTTCCTCTTGATTTTGTATATATTGGAATACAGTTTTTCACTAAAATTTGCCACTTGTAAAGCTATATGGTAAGCGGTCAATGACCTCAAGAGACCATTAGTAACACTAATTTTCGTGTACAAAGCGGATCGCTGATGAGCGATGGGTTTGTGCGACGGATCCGTTTGCACGGGCGATCACAAGGAGATTGACAGGAAGAAGGCGTTTGCGGGTGTCAATTGACCGTTTTCAGGGAGTGTCTGGAAAAACGCAGGCGTGTCCATGCGTTTGCTTGGAGGGTTCCAGACGTAAATTCTGGCCCCGGACAGGCTGATGTGATCGCAGTGGCTTAGTAAGTCCTGGGCTGCGCAGACTGCACAAAAGCTGTTTGTACAGTTCTGCTACACATGCGTTCACACACTTGCATGGCTAAAATACACTCCCCCTGTAGGCAGCGACTATCTGATCGCAGCAGTCATCGATTGCTAGCGAACAGGTCTGAATTACCCCCCAAGTACCTTAAGCACTGGTTATGTATGACTTTGAAAGTCAGTAAACCAATCTTGAAACAGATTTGCCTTCTTACAGGCAGTCAGTGAAGGAAGTAGGGAATGGGTGTTATGTGGCTGGACTAGGGCTAGTTGGTTAAGAGCCTGGAAGCTGCATTTTGCAGCAGCTCTAAGGGCGTGGCCTCAAAGGGAATGCCGTATCCGTATGACAGGGAAAGGATGATGTCTGGAGAGGAAGAGGGTGATGCCAGGGGATTGGTGACAGAGGAGGCAGTGGGTGATGCCAGGGGGAGGCAGAGGGTGATGTAGACATCCCCCCTACATGTTGCACTACATCACTATGCTACATCCCCCCTACACGCCGCACTACAGCACTATGTAACATCCCTTTACATGCCGCACTACATCACTATGCTACATATCCCTACATGCCTCACTGCATCACTAAGCTACATCCTCCTACACACTGCACTACATCACTATGCTACATCCCCCCTACTCACTGCACTGTGCTAAATTCCCAATACATGCCGCACTACATTGGTACGCTAAATCCTCTACACACCGCACTTCATCACTACGCTACTGTACATCCCACTACACACCACACTACATCACTATGCTACATCCCCCCTAAATGCCTCACTACATCACTATGCTACATCCCCTTACACACAGCACTATATCACTACGCTACATCCCCCTACACAACACTACACTGAATGACATCCTTGCAATAACATTAAAACATCCCAGATCCTCATACCACACGAACTTGCCATGAGGTCCTGTGTCCAACGGCGATCCAGAGTAGAGCAAGCCAGGGCAACAGGGTAGAGTGAAAGGAGGGGGCGAACCTGGTCCTCTTGCTGAGAGAGAGCATAGCAGAGGGGAAGAAATAGGCAGGGTTAGGGAATGAAGAGTATATGAGGAGGCAGGGTAGAGGGAAAAAATGTAGGGCGACAGGGTAGATTGGAATAAAAGGGAGGGACTGGTTCTCTGGCCAGGAGAGAGTAGATTAAAGGGGAAGGGGACATGCTGAGGATGATGAAGGGAACCTACCTTGTCCTCTGCATCTCACCGGCTACTCCTGCATTTTTAATCTTGGTGGCAGGAGCGGAGAGGTGGTGCATGGCAGATGCAGGGGTGAGCCAGGAGGGCTGAGGGCCAGCCTTAGCTCCACTGTGACCAATCCCTTAAATTAATCTCTGATTCTCAGAAATGCGGCAGCAGTCATCTCTCCTGGCTTGCAGCCATACTGCACTCTCTATTGAGTAGAGCCCTAATGCTGCCTCCTCTGCTTGAACAGCCCTCAAGCCGAACCCCGATCTAGGCCAGTCGCGGGCCCTGCTACAATTTACCGGCTGCGCCACCACCAGAGGGCAGTCAGGCTGACTGATGGCCAGCAGCCATTGCTTAAATATAATAATAATAATAATAATAATAATAAAACCTAAACAAAAGGACCTTGGTGACCCCCTACCCGCCCTGAATCCACCACTATGTATGAGTGTAGGCGAATTTGTGCCCATTGGAACAATATTTTTTGCCCTAAATTTCTCTGGTAGCTT
Organism: Pseudophryne corroboree; assembly: GCF_028390025.1. NCBI lineage: Eukaryota > Metazoa > Chordata > Amphibia > Anura > Myobatrachidae > Pseudophryne > Pseudophryne corroboree. The sequence continues at coordinate 718,261,484 of NC_086448.1, forward strand.
TTTTGCACATGGCGGATTGAGACATATCACCTGACATACTTGATTATCCCCTTCTTATGACCACGAGGAAAATTTGGTTGTTGTTACGACATAAATTTAAACTGCACCAGTCCTACTCTATTAATTTGCCTTTTATACAAAATCTGAATTTTCAGAATGGTGAAGCTGCATATGCTTTGTCCATTTGGAAATCGGGAGGGCTTCACACATTGGACCAACTGATTACTGTTGAATCACATAAACCATTAACTCATTCAGAAGCTATTGCTAAATTCCCTATTATTGGTACTTGGAGTTTTTTTTCTTCAGGCCCAATACTATGTGAGTATTCTAAATTAATCCTGACAAGGGATTGGAGCAAACTTCTTCAACCCCTTTATCTAGAGGTGCTAATTCCTGTTACAAATAGGCCTATTAATCACCATCTGCATCCTTGGATGCGGATGTCACGTAGTCCGTAGAGGATGCTGGGGTCCACATTAGTACCATGGGGTATAGACGGGTCCACCAGGAGCCATTGGCACTTTAAGAGATTGAGAGGGTGGGCTGTCTCCTCCCTCTATGCTCCTCCTACCAGACTCAGTCTAGAAACTGTGCCCGAAGAGACGACATACTTCTAGAGAAGGATTATACACAGATAGTGGTGAGATTCATACCAGCTCACACGTACAAGGAAAGTCAAGCCAACTAGCTTCAAACTACTCAGCAACAGCTGAAACATTACTTACCAAGTAACAATGCAGTACTTAACTAAAACGAAGTTGTACTGAACCAAATAACATTTGCAGGAAAACGAAGCACTGCGAGGGTGCCCAGCACCCTCTACGGACTACGAGAAAAGGATTTAACGGTAGGTACCAAAATCCTATTTTCTCTTACATCCTAGAGGATGCTGGGGTCCACATTAGTACCATGGGGATGTACCAAAGCTCCCAGAATGGGAGGGAGAGCGCAGAGGCTCCTGCAGAACTGATTGACTGAACTTCAGATCATCAGAGGCCAAAGTATCGAACTTGTAGAACTTTGCAAACGTGTTTGACCCAGACCAAGTTGCAGCTCTGCAAAGTTGTACTGCCGAGACACCCCGGGCAGCCTCCCAGGAAGACCCCACCTTACGAGTAGAGTGGGCCATAACAGATTTTGGACACGGCAGTCCTGCCGTAGAATAAGCGTGCTGGATAGTGAACCTGATCCAGCGAGAGATCGTCTGCTTAGAAGCATGATACCCAATTTTCTTGGGAACATATAGGACAAACAGAGAGTCAGACTTTCTGTGACGAGAAGTTCTCTTCACATATATCTTCAGAGCCCTTACAACATCCAAGGACTTTTATGTAATTGAGGAGTCAGTAGCCACTGGCACCACAATAGGTTGGTTGATATGAAATGCTGACACAACCTTCGGAAGAAACTGCTGAAGTGTACTGAGGTCAGCTGTATCTTCGTGGAAGATCAAGTAAGGGATTTTACAGGATAAAGCCCCCAGCTCGGACACACGTCTAGCAGAAGCTAAGGCCAACAAAATGACCGTCTTCCATGTAAGAAATTTGACCTCCACCTCCTGTAGAGGCTCAAACCAATCCGACTGGAGGAACTGTAACACCACGTTAAGGTCCCAAGGCGCCGTAGGCGGTACAAAGGGAGGTTGGATATACAGTACTCCCTTCAAAAAGGTCTGAACCTCAGGGAGGGCAGCCAATTGTTTCTGAAAGAAAATAGATAGGGCTGAAAACTGGACCTTCACAGATCCCAACCTCAGACCCATATCCTCTCCTGTTTGCAGGAAGAGGAGGAAACGTCCCAGTTGAAACTCCACTGTAGGAAACTTCCTGGACTCACACCAAGAGACATATTTCTTCCAAATATGATGGTAATGTTTAGATGTTACCCCTTTCCTAGCGTGCATGAGGGTAGGAATAACCTTCTTCGGAATGCCCTTCCGAGCAAGAATCAGGCACTGAACTTCCATGCCGTCAAACGTAGCTGCGGTAAGTCTTGATAGGCGAACGGACAATGCTGCAGCAGGTGCTCTCGAAAAGGAAGAGGCCTCAGCCTTTCTTGCAGTAGATCCAGAAGGACTGCGTACCAAGCCCTTCTTGGCCAGTCTGGAGCAATGAGGATCGCTGGAACCCTTGTTCTCCTTATGTGCTTTAGGATTCTTGGGATGAGTGGGAGTGTTGGAAACACGTACACTGACTGGAACACCCACGGAGACACCAGGGCGTCCACTGCCACAGCCTGTGGGTCCCTCGACCCGGTACAATAATGCCGAAGCTTCTTGTTGAGATGAGAAGCCATCATGTCTGTTTGGGGTAAACCCCAAAGATCTGTTATTTCCTTGAACACCTCTGGATGGAGGCCCCACTCTCCTGGATGGAGATCATGTCTGCTGAGGAAGTCTGCTTCCCAGTTGTCTACTCCCGGAATGAAGATGGCTGACAGCGTCAATGCGTGCTTTTCTGTCCAGAGGAGTATTCTTGTCACCTCTGACATTGCCGCTCTGCACTTCGTTCTGCCTTGTTGGTTTATGTATGCCACTGTTGTTACGTTGTCCGACTGTACTTGAATGGCCCGATTTCTCAGAAAGGGGCCGCCTGAAGAAGACCGTTGTAGACAGCTCTTAGCTCCAGAATCTTAATGGGCAGGCCGGCTTCCAGGCTTGACCACCGTCCTTGGAAGGTTACTCCTTCAGTGACTGCTCCCCAGCCCCTGAGGCTCGCATCCGTTGTTAGAAGGACCCAGTCCTGAATCGCGAACCTGTGGCCTTCCAGGAGGTGAGGCAATTGGAGCCACCAGAGGAGTGAAATTCTGGCCTTCGGCGACAGACGAATTCTCTGGTGCATGTGGAGGTGAGATCCCGAACACTTGTCCAGGAGATCCAGTTGGAAGGTCCAAGCATGGAACCTCCTGTACTGGAGAGCCTCGTAAGAGGCCATCATCTTTCCCAATAGGCGAATGCATTGATGAACCGACACCCGGGGTGGCTTCAGGACATCCCGGACCATGGCTTGTATTACCAACGCCTTTTCCTGTGGAAGAAACACCCGCTGTACTTCCGTATCCAGGATCATTCCCAGAAATTACAATCTCTGGGTTGGTTCCAAATGTGACTTTGGAAGGTTCAGAATCCAACCGTGACTCTGGAGCAGTCGTGTTGTGAGAACAATGGACTGCAGCAGCTTCTCCTTGGACGATGCCTTTATCAGCAGATCGTCCAGATATGGAATGATGTTCACACCCTGCTTGCGGAGGAGCACCATCATTTCCGCCATCACCTTGGTAAACACCCTCGGTGCTGTGGAGAGGCCGAATGGCAGGGCCTGGAACTGAAAATGACAGTCCAGCAATGCGAAGCGGAGATAAGCCTGATGCAGCAGCCAGATCGGAATGCGAAGGTACGCATCCTTGATAACCAGTGATACCAGGAATTCCCCTTCTTCCAGACCAGATATCACCGCCCTGAGAGACTCCATCTTGAACTTGAACTCCTTTAGAAAGGGGTTCAATGATTTTAGGTTCAGAATGGGCCTGACCGAACCATCCGGTTTCAGTACCACGAAAAGGTTCAAATAGTAACCTTTGTTCAGCATGTGAGGTGGTACTGGCACAATGACCTGTGCATCTACCAGCTTTTGGACAGCGTCTTGTAGTACAGTGCTGTCCTCCAACAGAGTTGGTAAGCCTGACTTGAAAAGTGATGAGGAGGGAGACTTTGAAATTCCAACCTGTATCCCTGAGACACAATATCTACTACCCAGGGATCCAGGCCAGATGATACCCAGACATGACTGAAGTGTCTCGCTCCTATGGCCCCACCACCGGGGCGTGCAGTACCCAGTCATGCGGAGGACTTTGGCATACCCGCAGCAGGCTATTATTCCTGGGAACCTGCAGCAGCAGGTTTCTTGGACTTAACCCAACCTCCCCTAAAGAAGGTATTGGATGTTCTGGCCTTTCTATGCTTGTTAGGCCGAAAGGACTGCGGTGCAGCTGAAGAGAAAGATTTCTTCGGAGCAGGTGCTGCTGAGGGAAAAAACGGAGACTTACCCGCTGTAGCGGTGGATATCCACGCGTCTAGAGCTTCCCCAAAGAGAGCCTGACCTGTATAGGGTAGGGACTCCACACTTCTTCTGGATTCCGCGTGAAACCAACATGGAAGAAATTCCTGCAGTTATGGAACCCAGGTCTTTCATGGATTCTACCATAAAACCTGCAGAATCATGTATGTTGCATAAATACAATGCAACGTAATCCCTATCCATCGTATCCAGATCCTCAAGTAAGGTAGCCGACCACTTAACTATTGCTTTTGCAATCCATGCACTAGCAATAGTGGGACGTAATATGGCCCCATAAGCAGTGTACATTGATTTAAGTGTGTTATCAATCTTTCTGCCGGCTCCTTTAAGGCGGTAGATCCCAGAACAGGCAAAACCACCTTCTTTGAGAGTCTGGACACAGATGCGTCAACAATCTGAGGGTTTTCCCACTTTTTCCTATCCTCCTCAGGGAAAGGAAAAGCCACCTGGACCCTTTTAGGGATCTGGAACTTTTTCTCAGGGTTCTCCCATGCTTTTTCAAATATAGCATTCAACTCATTTGACGCAGGGAAGGTTAACGAGGCATTTTTATTTTCAGTGAAAAAAGCCTACTCAACCTGCTCAGGTGTGGTATCATTAACATTTAACACATCACTGATAGCCTCTATCAACAATTGCACCCCCCTTGCAAGAGATGCGGACCCCCGCAACACATCACCATCACCGTCTGTAGTGTCAGAATCGGTATCCGTGTCGTCTTGTGTGACATGCACAAGTGCACGTTTGTGGGGGTATATAGTGGGGTTTCCTGAGGTACCAGACACAGGACATACAGCCATAGAGCTCTGTAATACCTGGGTTGCAGATCCATTAATAGCAACCCTGTCAGAAATCTGAGAAATCCAAGATTTGATAGAGGAAAAACACTCTTGTTCCCTTGCTGGTATCTGTGCTAAACCAGTGCTATCCTGATTACATGGAATGGGATCATCCTGGGAGGATAAATCCTCTGCGGCATATGACACAGTGTCCCTGGACATAGCTAAAGGAGACCACAAACACTACACACACACACAGGTGGGGGCAGACAGAGTTTCCCCCCCAAGAAAGGCAAGAGAGACAGAGATCGGAGCCAACCCACAATACAGCGCTTTCAGTAAAAGGAAACCCTTTACCAGCGCAGACTGTGTCCATTAATAGGAGACACAGTCGTTTTACAGCCTCCCCTCCCTTCTTCAGCTCCCTGGTACCGTGTACAGACAGTTCGAGCTGCTGTGGAGGGACCTGTTCTTCCATCCAGCGCTGTGCAGGCAGGAAAATGGCGCTGGAACGCTGCTGGGTCCGCTCTGAGGAGAAGCTCCGCCCCCTTAATGGTGATGTCTTTCCGCTCTTCAGGTTTTATACTGGCCTGAGGAAAACTTGCTGGCTGAGATCCGCGGACCCCGACAGACTTGCTGACCAGTGTGGGGGTAAGCGCTGGCCCAGGGCGCCCCTCACAGCACCTTCCCAGGAGCGCATTTAGCACTGCGCTCCCTCCCCGTTCCTGCCATCTTCACACCGGCCCCCCGCTTGCTAGGGGGGTCAGTGTCTCACTCACCACACTTCAGCGCCTGTAAGGGGTTGGCGGCATGCTGCTGGTGCGAGCGGTCCACTGTTGCGGAGAACGATCCAACCCCTCTGGAGCTCAGTGTCCAGTCAGCAGAGTCAGTGGCTCAGACCCCGCAGGGCGAACACTGCTCCCTCGCTGCAGGCAGGCTGTTGCCAGCAGCCTCCTGTAAAAACAAACTCTAAAAAACTACTTTTACTAGAAAAACTCAGGAGAGCTTCCCTAGCTGTGACCGGCTCCTCCGGGCACATTTTGTAAACGGAGTTTGGACGGGCATAGAGGGAGGAGCCAGCCCACACTCTCAAACTCTTAAAAGTGCCAATGGCTACTGGTGGACCCGTCTATGGGGGTCATTCCGAGTTGTTCGCTCGCAAGCTGCTTTTAGCAGCTTTGCACACGCTAAGCCGCCGCCTACTGGAAGTGAATCTTAGCTTATCAAAATTGCGAACGAAAGATTAGCAGAATTGCGAATAGACACTTCTTAGCAGTTTCTGAGTAGCTCCAGACTTACTCGGCATCTGCGATCAGTTCAGTCAGTTTCGTTCCTGGTTTGACGTCACAAACACACCCAGCGTTCGCCCAGACACTCCTCCGTTTCTCAAGCCACTCCCGCGTTTTTCCCAGAAACGGTAGCGTTTTTTCGCACACACCCATAAAACGGCCAGTTTCCGCCCAGAAACACCCACTTCCTGTCAATCACATTACGATCACCAGAACGAAGAAAAAACCTTGTAATGCCGTGAGTAAAATACCTAACTGCATAGCAAATTTACTTGGCGCAGTCGCACTGCGGACATTGCGCATGCGCATTAGCGACTAATCGCTCCGTTGCGATAAAAAAATAACGAGCGAACAACTCGGAATGACCCCCTATACCCCATGGTACTAATGTGGACCCCAGCATCCTCTAGGACGTAAGAGAAATCGCCCAAACTCGCACTACGATAAGTGATTACATTGCAGGGATGTATCAATTATCGCATGCAGGGAAAGAGCTTGCGGTCAAGCTCTGTGCCTGCGATGCCTCTTTGCAGCATCATCGGGGTATCTTTCGTAAAAAATACCCTGATATTCTGCTGCGCATGCCCACCGCCTCCCCGTAAGAACTACCCCCACACACCATGGACCTGCCCCAGAAGGTCAATATACTTCCAAGTTCTGGTAGCCGGTCCGCGCTGCTTCTGCTCGGCTTCCGGGCGTCGAATCCTGTGTGTTGCGGTGACCCCCAGTGCTGTAAAGTGTGCTGCCGCTTTGCAGCGTCACTTTACTGCACTGGGCTCATAGCTCAGCATATGGGGGACCCAGCGCCCGGCAGCACTCACTGGAGCAGCGGACACCAGCTCCCTCGACAGGTGAGTATGGTTTGTTTTGCTGATCACTGGAGCCGGGTCCAGCTCAGCTTTCTCTGCCAAGGGTAGAGAAAGCTGTGCAAAATGATGCAGATCGCAGTGCTGTCCTGTGATCTCGCCAGCCTGAGTTGGCGAGATTATCACAGAGCGGTATTTTTTCACATTTTTTGTGTGTAAATTTGTCCACATCGCATTTCCCATCATAAGTTTGGGGAATGCGATGTGGCTTACTAAAAAAAATAGTCCGTAGGGGATACTGGGAATCCATTTAGTACCATGGAGGTATAGATGGGTCCATTAGGAGCTATGGGCACTTTAAGAAATTTATAGAGTGTGCAGGCTCCTCCATCTATGCCCCTCCCACCTGAATCAGTCTAGGAAACTGTGCCCAGAGGAGATGGACATACTTTGGGGGAAATTTACTAAGCTCCCGATTTTGACCGAGATGCCGTTTTTTCATCAAAGTGTCATCTCGGTAATTTACTAAACACTAATCACGGCAGAGATGAGGGCATTCGTAATTTTTTGCAAGTCCAAGTAAAAAATTACGAATGAATACACCATCGGTCAAAACGCGGCTGTTTAAGTATGAATCTCGGTCATTTACTAAGAAGTGCACAGCAAAAAACAAACAAACACTGCCGTGAAAAATTACAACTCGTAAAAAAGTGCTAAAAAAAAACAGACCTACTTTTTTTTTCCGTGATTGGATAGGCATGCAGGGATCCATGAGATCCGTGCATGTATATCAGTGGGAAGGGGTGGGAAAGTTGTTATTTTATTAAAAAAAATTGCGTGGGGTCCCCCCTCCTAAGCATAACCAGCCTCGGGCTCTTTGAGCCGATCCTGGTTGCAGAAATATGGGGAAAAAATTGACAGGGGTTCCCCCATATTTAAGCAACCAGCATCGGGCTCTGCGCCTGGTCCTGGTTCCAAAAATACGGGGGACAAAAAGAGTAGGGGTCCCCCGTATTTTTAAAACCAGCACCGGGCTCCACTAGCTGGACAGATAATGCCACAGCCGGGGGTCACTTTGATATAGTGCCCTGCGGCCGTGGCATCAAAAATCCAACTAGTCACCCCTGGCCGGGGTACCCTGGGGGAGTGGGGACCCCTTCAATCAAGGGGTCCCCCCCCCCCAGCCACCCAAGGGCCAGGGGTGAAGCCCGAGGCTGTCCCCCCCCATCCAATGGGCTGCGGATGGGGAGGCTGATAGCCTTTTGTGATAATGAAAAGATATTGTTTTTAGTAGCAGTACTACAAGTCCCAGCAAGCCTCCCCCGCATTCTGGTACTTGGAGAACCACAAGTACCAGCATGCGGCGGAAAAACGGGCCCGCTGGTACCTGTAGTACTACTACTAAAAAAATACCCAAAAAAACACAAGACACACACACCGTGAAAGTATAATTTTATTACATACATACACACATACATACATACTTACCTTATGTTCCCACGCAGGTCGGTCCTCTTCTCCAGTAGAATCCAAGGGGTACCTGTTGAAGAAATTATACTCACGAGATCCAGGGGCCCAGGGTCCTCGGAGAAATCCTTTGTAATCCACGTACTTGAAAAAAAAAAAAAAACGCTTACCCGAGCCACGCACTAAAAGGGGACCCATGTTTGCACATGGATACCCTTTTCCCGACTGCCAGAAAACCCACTCTGACTGATGTCTAAGTGGGTTTCCTCAGCCAATCAGGGAGCGCCACGTTGTAGCACTCTCCTGATCGGCTGTGTGCTCCTGTCCTGACTGACAGGCAGCACACGGCAGTGTTACAATGTAGCGCCTATGCGCTCCATTGTAACCAATGGTGGGAACTTTCTGCCCTGCGGTTGACCTAAAGTGACGTCACCGCTGAGCAGAAAGTTCCCAGCATTGGTTACAATGTAGCGCATAGGCGCTACATTGTAACACTGCCGTGTGCCGCCTGTCAGTTAGGACAGGAGCACACAGCCGATCAGGAGAGTGCTACAACGTGGCGCTCCCTGATTGGCTGAGGAAACCCACTTAGACATCAGTCAGAGTGGGTTTTCTGGCAGTCGGGAAAAGGGGATCCATGTGCAAACATGGGTCCCCTTTTAGTGCGTGGCTCGGGTAAGCGTTTTTTTTTTTTTTTTCAAGTACGTGGATTACAAAGGATTTCTCCGAGGACCCTGGGCCCCTGGATCTCGTGAGTATAATTTCTTCAACAGGTACCCCTTGGATTCTACTGGAGAAGAGGACCGACCTGCGTGGGAACATAAGGAAAGTATGTATGTATGTGTGTATGTATGTAATAAAATTATACTTTCACGGTGTGTGTGTCTTGTGTTTTTTTGGGTATTTTTTTAGTAGTAGTACTACAGGTACCAGCGGGCCCGTTTTTCCGCCGCATGCTGGTACTTGTGGTTCTCCAAGTACCAGCATGCGGGGGAGGCTTGCTGGGACTTGTAGTACTGCTACTAAAAACAATATCTTTTCATTATCACAAAAGGCTATCAGCCTCCCCATCCGCAGCCCATTGGATGGGGGGGGACAGCCTCTGGCTTCACCCCTGGCCCTTGGGTGGCTGGGGGGGGGACCCCTTGATTGAAGGGGTCCCCACTCCCCCAGGGTACCCCGGCCAGGGGTGACTAGTTGGATTTTTGATGCCACGGCCGCAGGGCACTATATCAAAGTGACCCCCGGCTGTGGCATTATCTGTCCAGCTAGTGGAGCCCGGTGCTGGTTTTAAAAATACGGGGGACCCCTACTCTTTTTGACCCCCGTATTTTTGGAACCAGGACCAGGCGCAGAGCCCGATGCTGGTTGCTTAAATATGGGGGAACCCCTGTCAATTTTTTTCCCATATTTCGGCAACCAGGATCGGCTCAAAGAGCCCGAGGCTGGTTATGCTTAGGAGGGGGGACCCCACGCAATTTTTTTTTTAAATTTTACAGTGTTTAATTAAAAAAAAAAAAAAAAATAGAACCCCAGCACGGATCACACAGATCCGGCCGAGATTAATTGTAAAAAAGTCGGCAGTGTTTTGCTAATCACTGCCGTAAAAAACACAAAAAAAACACGAATGACATCGACATCGGAAGAAAAGAAAAACCCGAATACGACAGCTTAGTAAATCCATCGTAACAAATTCAAAAAGTTGCAGTTTTACACTTTCGATGTCATTCGTGATTGAACTTTGACCTTTTTTCGGAAATTACGAATGTTAGTAAATGTACCCCTTTGAGAGAAGGAAACAGATAAGAACAGTGGAGAGATTTGTAACCAGCACACCCATAACAAGAGGATAGCCATGCTAACCAGAACGTGAAAACAAGAACAGCAACAGCTGAACCAAACAACAGTTAACAAGTAACCTAGCAGGAAGAATGAAGCACCGGGCGGGCACCCAATATCCCCTACGGATTACGAGAAAAGGATTTACCAGTACCAGTAGGTAATTAAAATCCTATTTTCTCTTACGTCCTAGGGGATATTGGGAATCAATTTAGTACCATGGGAAAGTACCAAAGCTCCCAAACCAGGTGGGAGAGTGCTGAGGTTCCTGCAGAACTGACTGACCAAACTGAAGGTCCTCAGAGGCCAAGGTATCGAACTTGTAAAACTTTGCAAACGTGTTCAAATCAGACCAAGTAGCTGCTCAGCATAGCTGTAATCCTGAGACCCCCTGGGCATCCGCCCAGGAGGAAACCACTGACCTAGTAGAGGGGGCCTGAATAGATTTTGGAATCAGCAATCCTGCTGTAGAATAAGCATGTTGGATAGTAAGACTGATCCTTCTTGCAATTGACTGCTTTGAAGTAGAACACCCAATCTTGTTGGCATCATAGAGAACGAACAGTGAATCCGATTTCCTCATACGAGCCGTTTTCTTCACATATATCTTCAAAGCCCTCACCACATCAAAGGATTTTGAAACAGTAGAGGTGTCAGTAACAACCGGAACCACAATTGGCTGATTGATGTGAAACGCCGACACCACCTTAGGAAGGAATAGCTGACGAGTCCTGAGTTCAGCTCTGTCTTCGTGGAAAATCAAGAAGGGATTCTTGTGCAACAACGCCCCCATTTCCAAGACGCGCATTGCCGAGGCCAAGGCCAACAGCGTGACGGTTTTCCACGTAAGATATTTTTCTTCCACCTCCAGTAGCGGTTTGAACCAGTTTGATTGGAGGAACTGTAGAACCAACTGGAGATCCCAAGGTGCCGTGGGAGGCACAAAGGGAAGTTGGATATGAAGGACGCCCTTCAAGAACGTATTTCCGGTAGGGAAGCAATTGTTTCTGAAAGAAAATCGACAAGGCCGTAATCTGAACTTTTAAGGAGCCTAGGCATAGGCCCATATCCACACCTGACTGCAGGAACAGCAGGAAACATCCTAGATGAAATTCCACCGTAGAATATTGTCTACTTTCACACCAAGAGACATTTCTTCTAGATACGATGGTAATGTTTCAATGTTACCCCCTTCCTGGCTTGGATCATAGTTGGGATGACCTTGTCGGGAATCCCTTTCTGGGCTAGAATCAGCCTCTCAACTTCCATGCTGTCAAACGTAGCCGTGGTAAGTCTTGATAGATGAATGGGCCCTGCTGCAGAAGATCCTCTCAAAGAGGCAGAGGCCACGGATCTTCGCTTAGCATCTCTAGAAGGTCTGCATATCAGGCACTTCTCGGACAGTCCGGAGCAATCAGGATTGCATGAACTCTTTTCCTTCTTTTTCTTTTGAGTACCTTGGTATCAGAGGAATCAGAGGAAACAAGTATACCAGTTGGTATACCCACGGAGTTGTCAGGGCATCGACCGCTACAGCCTGTGGGTCCCTCGACCTGGAACAATACCGCCTGAGCTTCTTGTTGAGACGAGAGGCCATCAAGTCGATTTGTGGACAACCCCCCCTATATGTTAGGCACTGGAACACCTCCGGGTGAAGGCCCCATTCTCCCGCGTGCAGGTCATTTCTGCTGAGGAAATCTGCTTCCCAGTTGTCTACTCATGGAATGAAGATTGCCAATAACGCCATCGCTTGTTTTTCCGCCCAGAGAATTCTTGACACCTCTGACATTGAGGCTCTGCTTTTTGTTCCGCCTTGTCTGTTTATGTACGTCACCGCCATCACATTGTCTGACTGAACTTGAATGGCCTGATTCTGAAGAAGGTAAAAGGCCTGCAGAAGGGCATTGTAGATTGCCCTGAGCTCCAGGATGTTTATGGGAAGTGTGGCTTCCAGACTTGACCATCTTCCATGGGTGACCCCTGGATGACCACTCCCCAACCTCTGAGGATTGCTTCGGTAGTTAATAGAATCCAATTTTGAATCGAGAACCGTCGGCCCTTCACCAGGTGAGAAGTTTGCGACCAGCACAGGAGGGAAATCCTTGCTTTCGGCGACAGACAAATCATCTGATGCATGTGTAGATGCGATTCAGACCATTTGTCCAACAGATTCAGCTGGAAGGGCCTTTTATGAAACCTTCCATACTGAATTGTGTCGTAAGAGGACACCATCTTCCCCAGAAGACGCATGCAGTGATGTACTGAGATTCGTTTTGGCTTCAAGACATTGCCTTTTCCAAGGGAATGAACACTTTCTGAGACTCTGTATCCAGGATCATTCCCAGGAAATGCAGCTTCTGCGTTGGTTCTAGGTGAGATTTTGGCATGATCCAGGAGCAATGTGGTTGTGAGACCAATGTTCATTAACAACTGTTCCTTGGATGCAGCCTTTATCAGAAGATCGTCCAGGTAAGGAATAATGTTTGCTCGTTTTCGGAGTAACATCATCATCTCTGCCATCACTTTGGTGAACACCCTCGGTGCTGTTGAGAGACCAAAAAGGTAGGGCCTGAAACTGGTAGTGACAGTCCTGCAGTGCAAACCGCAGGTAAGCCTGGTGAGGCGGCCAGATCAGAATGTGAAGGTATGCATCCTTGATATCCAGAGACACAAGGAACTCCCCCTCTTCCAGACCTGAGATCACCGCTCTCAGAGACTCCATTTTGAACTTGAATACCCGTAAGTATGGGTTCAATGACTTGAGATTCAGAATTGGTCTGACTGAACCATTCATTTTTGGTACTACAAACAAGTTGGATTAGTATCCCCTGTTTTGTAGATGAGCTGGAACTGGAACAATGACCTGAGTCAGTAAAAGTTTTTGAATAGCTTCTTGTAAGGCTATTCTTGCTTTCTGTGAAGCTGGTAAGCCTGATTTGAAGACTCTGTGAGGTGGGAGATCCTGGAACTCCAGCCTGTAGGCCTGTGAAATAAGGTCTAGGACCTAAGGGTCCTGGCAAGACCTCTCCCAGGTGTGACTGAAGAATTTTAGCCGGGCTCCCACCTACCTTTCTTCCAGGCATGTGGGCCCCCTGTCATGCGGAAGGCTTTGAGGCAACAGAGCTGGAGCTCTGTTCCTGAGAACCAACAGTGGTTGCTTGCTTGATTTCCCTCTAGCACCTATGACGGCGGTAGAGGAACTTCTGGCTCTGTAAGTTGGGTCCTTAGTTGGTCTTCCTAGCAGGAGGAGCTGTAGAAGGCAGATAGGTGGATTTACCCGCAGTAGCTTTTGAAATCCACTTATCCAGTTCATCGCCAAATAAGGCCTCACCTGAGAATGGCATGCCTTCCACACCTCTCTTGGAGTCTGCGTCGGCAGTCCACTGACGTAACCATAAACCTCTGTGTGCTGACACTGCCATAGCTGTCGTGCGTGCATTTAGCAAACCTATCTACTTTATGGCTTCAACCATAAGGTTTGCAGAATCTTGTATATGTTGCAGAAGTAAAATAATTTCAACTCGAGGTAAGGTGTAAGAACCCTCCATGACTTTATCAGACCACTTTGCAATAGCTTTTGCAATCCATCCACATGCTATAGTGGGTCTCTGAGCCACCGCTGCAGCTGTATACAAAGATTTGAGGGTAGTCTGAATCTTACGATCAGCTGTGTCTTTTAGGAAGGCTGCACCAGGAACACGTAAAACAATTTTACGTGAGAGCCTGGAGACTGATGTATCTACAATCGGTGGATTTTCCCATTTTTTTCCTATCCTCAGGGGGAAAGGGAAAAGTTGACAGTAACTGCTTAGGGATCTGGAACTTTTTTTCTGGATTAACCCACGGTTGTTAAAACAGGGTATTTAGTTCAATTGACACAGGAAAAGTAGCTAAGGATTTTTTCTGTACATTAAAGTAAGATTCCTCACTTTCCTCAGTCACCTTGTCAGGAATATTGAGGACTTCCCTGATAGCGTCTATGAGCGCTTCAACTCCCTACGACAGAGTACCCTCCCCTACTGCCATGTCCACCTTACCTTCCTCCATTTTGTGAACAAACGTCAGAGGACTGAAACGCTGGTCTGAGTACTGAGTCCTTTTGCATAAACTCAGTCATAGACTTTTCTTAAGTATTGCATCTCTTCTCATTTCGAGATAATTTAGTAGAGATGGTGGAGATCATCCCCCTAATGGAGTCCAGCTATGCTGGCTCTGCTTCCTTTGTCTGAGAAGAGACACTACACTGAGTACACACTAGTGAACCCCCAGGAGAGGAGGAACACTGTGTCTTACATGTAACACACTCCTTGCTTTCTGGCAACCTTGCAGCAGAATGGCATACACACAGGAAATAGTTTACAGCACAATTAACCCACAAAGAGCCCTTCAAGAGAGACACAAATGTAGAGAAACCAGCACACGTCACCCTTATTGCTAAAGTAAGATTAGCCGGGTTGCAGACTATGTACCCTAATTGGGGACTCAGCACACTATATAACGGTCCCTCCCTGCTATAACACCCTGGTACCACTGAGGAAAACTAGAGGCTTTCTGGAGGAGCTGCGCGTCCCTGCAGTCAGTGTATGTGATGATGCAGTCTGTAAAATGGCACCTGTGAGCTGCTGGATCCGCTCATAGTGAAGCCCCGCCCCTGTAATGGCACACGATCTTCACGCTCTTTTTTATACTGGCTGAGGTGATTTTTGTGCCTAAAATGGAGTCAGCCCCCTTTTAAGTATGTAATGCCAGTCTGGGTACTGTGTACACATAAAGTGTACTGAGACTCAGTGCGCTCCGTTAGAAGCCGTGCGTCCGCACTGTGTACTAAGCCTGGAGACCCAGCCACCCTATGAAGAAGCCATGCATCTCCGTACCCTCCTGCTGCCATAATGGCCAGTGACCCGCTAGTCGGGGCGCCGGCTTAGTACTCACCACTCTTCTTACTTCTGGCTCTGTTAGAGGTGGCAGCATGCTGCAGGAATAAACGCTCGCCGTGGTGGGGCTTGAGAATAGTTCCCTCAGGAGCTATGTCCTGTCAGCGGGGAATGGGACCATTAACCCTTTGGGAGGTTGGGCCGTGTTCACCCCTAAGTCCCACGAAGCAGGCAGGCTGGTGACATCCATTCCTGCCTGAAAATAACAGAGAAAATAAATGCTGAAAACTCTTCAGGAGCTTCCAGATACATGACCGGCACCTCCGGGCACATTTTCCAAACTGAATCAGGTGGGAGGGGCATAGAGGGAGGAGCCAGTACACACTATAAATTTCTTAAAGTACCCATGGCTCATAGTGGACCCTTCTATACCCCCATGGTACTAAATCGATTTCCAGTATCCCCTACGACGTAAGAGAAGAGGAGCCGGCAACGGCAGCTTGGTGTGTCTAGAGCGTGGGGACCTGCTGCATCTGGAGAGCTGGTGAGTAAGACATACACACCTCTACCACACACAAACCTCCACAACCACATGCACCTCCACCACACACACTAGAGATGTGCACTTGAAATTTTTCGGGTTTTGTGTTTTGGTTTTGGGTTCGGTTCCGCGGCCGTGTTTTGGGTTCGACCGCGTTTTAGCAAAACCTCACCGAATTTTTTTTGTCGGATTCGGGTGTGTTTTGGATTCGGGTGTTTTTTTCAAAAAACACTAAAAAACAGCTTAAATCATAGAATTTGGGGGTCATTTTGATCCCAAAGTATTATTAACGTCAAAAACCATAATTTCCACTCATTTTCAGTCTATTCTGAACACCTCACACATCACAATATTATTTTTAGTTTTAAAATTTGCACCGAGGTCGCTGGATGACTAAGCTAAGCGACCCTAGTGGCCGACACAAACACCTGGCCCATCTAGGAGTGGCACTGCAGTGTCACGCAGGATGGCCCTTCCAAAAAACACTCCCCAAACAGCACATGACGCAAAGAAAAAAAGAGGCGCAATGAGGTAGCTGTGTGAGTAAGCTAAGCGACCCTAGTGGCCGACACAAACACCTGGCCCATCTAGGAGTGGCACTGCAGTGTCACGCAGGATGGCCCTTCCAAAAAACACTCCCCAAACAGCACATGACGCAAAGAAAAAAAGAGGCGCAATGAGGTAGCTGTGTGAGTAAGCTAAGCGACCCTAGTGGCCGACACAAACACCTGGCCCATCTAGGAGTGGCACTGCAGTGTCACGCAGGATGGCCCTTCCAAAAAACACTCCCCAAACAGCACATGACGCAAAGAAAAAAAGAGGCGCAATGAGGTAGCTGTGTGAGTAAGCTAAGCGACCCTAGTGGCCGACAAAAACACCTGGCCCATCTAGGAGTGGCACTGCAGTGTCACGCAGGATGGCCCTTCCAAAAAACAGTCCCCAAACAGCACATGACGCAAAGAAAAAAAGAGGCGCAATGAGGTAGCTGTGTGAGTAAGATAAGCGACCCTAGTGGCCGACACAAACACCTGGCCCATCTAGGAGTGGCACTGCAGTGTCACGCAGGATGGCCCTTCCAAAAAACACTCCCCAAACAGCACATGACGCAAAGAAAAAAAGAGGCGCAATGAGGTAGCTGTGTGAGTAAGCTAAGCGACCCTAGTGGCCGACACAAACACCTGGCCCATCTAGGAGTGGCACTGCAGTGTCACGCAGGATGGCCCTTCCAAAAAACACTCCCCAAACAGCACATGACGCAAAGAAAAAAAGAGGCGCAATGAGGTAGCTGTGTGAGTAAGCTAAGCGACCCTAGTGGCCGACACAAACACCTGGCCCATCTAGGAGTGGCACTGCAGTGTCACGCAGGATGGCCCTTCCAAAAAACACTCCCCAAACAGCACATGACGCAAAGAAAAAAAGAGGCGCAATGAGGTAGCTGTGTGAGTAAGATAAGCGACCCTAGTGGCCGACACAAACACCTGGCCCATCTAGGAGTGGCACTGCAGTGTCACGCAGGATGGCCCTTCCAAAAAACACTCCCCAAACAGCACATGACGCAAAGAAAAAAAGAGGCGCAATGAGGTAGCTGTGTGAGTAAGCTAAGCGACCCTAGTGGCCGACACAAACACCTGGCCCATCTAGGAGTGGCACTGCAGTGTCACGCAGGATGGCCCTTCCAAAAAACACTCCCCAAACAGCACATGACGCAAAGAAAAAAAGAGGCGCAATGAGGTAGCTGTGTGAGTAAGATAAGCGACCCTAGTGGCCGACACAAACACCTGGCCCATCTAGGAGTGGCACTGCAGTGTCACGCAGGATGGCCCTTCCAAAAAACACTCCCCAAACAGCACATGACGCAAAGAAAAAAAGAGGCGCAATGAGGTACCTGTGTGAGTAAGCTAAGCGACCCTAGTGGCCGACACAAACACCTGGCCCATCTAGGAGTGGCACTGCAGTGTCACGCAGGATGGCCCTTCCAAAAAACACTCCCCAAACAGCACATGACGCAAAGAAAAAAAGAGGCGCAATGAGGTAGCTGTGTGAGTAAGCTAAGCGACCCTAGTGGCCGACACAAACACCTGGCCCATCTAGGAGTTGCACTGCAGTGTCACGCAGGATGGCCCTTCCAAAAAACACTCCCCAAACAGCACATGACGCAAAGAAAAAAAGAGGCGCAATGAGGTAGCTGTGTGAGTAAGCTAAGCGACCCTAGTGGCCGACACAAACACCTGGCCCATCTAGGAGTGGCACTGCAGTGTCACGCAGGATGGCCCTTCCAAAAAACAGTCCCCAAACAGCACATGACGCAACGAAAAAAAGAGGCGCAATGAGGTAGCTGTGTGAGTAAGATAAGCGACCCTAGTGGCCGACACAAACACCTGGCCCATCTAGGAGTGGCACTGCAGTGTCACGCAGGATGGCCCTTCCAAAAAACACTCCCCAAACAGCACATGACGCAAAGAAAAAAAGAGGCGCAATGAGGTAGCTGTGTGAGTAAGCTAAGCGACCCTAGTGGCCGACACAAACACCTGGCCCATCTAGGAGTGGCACTGCAGTGTCACGCAGGATGGCCCTTCCAAAAAACACTCCCCAAACAGCACATGACGCAAAGAAAAAAAGAGGCGCAATGAGGTAGCTGTGTGAGTAAGATAAGCGACCCTAGTGGCCGACACAAACACCTGGCCCATCTAGGAGTGGCACTGCAGTGTCACGCAGGATGGCCCTTCCAAAAAACACTCCCCAAACAGCACATGACGCAAAGAAAAAAAGAGGCGCAATGAGGTAGCTGTGTGAGTAAGATAAGCGACCCTAGTGGCCGACACAAACACCTGGCCCATCTAGGAGTGGCACTGCAGTGTCACGCAGGATGGCCCTTCCAAAAAACACTCCCCAAACAGCACATGACGCAAAGAAAAAAAGAGGCGCAATGAGGTAGCTGTGTGAGTAAGCTAAGCGACCCTAGTGGCCGACACAAACACCTGGCCCATCTAGGAGTGGCACTGCAGTGTCACGCAGGATGGCCCTTCCAAAAAACACTCCCCAAACAGCACATGACGCAAAGAAAAAAAGAGGCGCAATGAGGTAGCTGTGTGAGTAAGATAAGCGACCCTAGTGGCCGACACAAACACCTGGCCCATCTAGGAGTGGCACTGCAGTGTCACGCAGGATGGCCCTTCCAAAAAACACTCCCCAAACAGCACATGACGCAAAGAAAAAAAGAGGCGCAATGAGGTACCTGTGTGAGTAAGCTAAGCGACCCTAGTGGCCGACACAAACACCTGGCCCATCTAGGAGTGGCACTGCAGTGTCACGCAGGATGGCCCTTCCAAAAAACACTCCCCAAACAGCACATGACGCAAAGAAAAAAAGAGGCGCAATGAGGTAGCTGTGTGAGTAAGCTAAGCGACCCTAGTGGCCGACACAAACACCTGGCCCATCTAGGAGTGGCACTGCAGTGTCACGCAGGATGGCCCTTCCAAAAAACACTCCCCAAACAGCACATGACGCAAAGAAAAAAAGAGGCGCAATGAGGTAGCTGTGTGAGTAAGCTAAGCGACCCTAGTGGCCGACACAAACACCTGGCCCATCTAGGAGTGTCACTGCAGTGTCACGCAGGATGGCCCTTCCAAAAAACACTCCCCAAACAGCACATGACGCAAAGAAAAAAAGAGGCGCAATGAGGTAGCTGTGTGAGTAAGATAAGCGACCCTAGTGGCCGGCAAAAACACCTGGCCCATCTAGGAGTGGCACTGCAGTGTCACGCAGGATGGCCCTTCCAAAAAACACTCCCCAAACAGCACATGACGCAAAGAAAAAAAGAGGCGCAATGAGGTAGCTGTGTGAGTAAGCTAAGCGACCCTAGTGGCCGACACAAACACCTGGCCCATCTAGGAGTGGCACTGCAGTGTCATGCAGGATGGCCCTTCCAAAAAACACTCCCCAAACAGCACATGACGCAAAGAAAAAAAGAGGCGCAAAGAGGTAGCTGTGTGAGTAAGATAAGCGATCCTAGTGGCCGACACAAACACCTGGCCCATCTAGGAGTGGCACTGCAGTGTCACGCAGGATGGCCCTTCAAAAAAATACTCCCCAAACAGCACATGACGCAAAGAAAAATTAAAGAAAAAAGAGGTGCAAGATGGAATTGTCCTTAGGCCCTCCCACCCACCCTTATGTTGTATAAACAGGACATGCACACTTTAACCAACCCATCATTTCAGTGACAGGGTCTGCCACACGACTGTGACTGAAATGACGGGTTGGTTTGGACCCCCACCAAAAAAGAAGCAATTAATCTCTCCTTGCACAAACTGGCTCTACAGAGGCAAGATGTCCACCTCATCATCATCCTCCGATATATCACCGTGTACATCCCCCTCCTCACAGATTATCAATTCGTCCCCACTGGAATCCACCATCTCAGCTCCCTGTGTACTTTGTGGAGGCAATTGCTGCTGGTCAATGTCTCCACGGAGGAATTGATTATAATTCATTTTAATGAACATCATCTTCTCCACATTTTCTGGAAGTAACCTCGTACGCCGATTGCTGACAAGGTGAGCGGCGGCACTAAACACTCTTTCGGAGTACACACTTGTGGGAGGGCAACTTAGGTAGAATAAAGCCAGTTTGTGCAAGGGCCTCCAAATTGCCTCTTTTTCCTGCCAGTATAAGTACGGACTGTCTGACGTGCCTACTTGGATGCGGTCACTCATATAATCCTCCACCATTCTTTCAATGGGGAGAGAATCATATGCAGTGACAGTAGACGACATGTCCGTAATCGTTGTCAGGTCCTTCAGTCCGGACCAGATGTCAGCATCAGCAGTCGCTCCAGACTGCCCTGCATCACCGCCAGCGGGTGGGCTCGGAATTCTGAGCCTTTTCCTCGCACCCCCAGTTGCAGGAGAATGTGAAGGAGGAGATGTTGACAGGTCGCGTTCCGCTTGACTTGACAATTTTCTCACCAGCAGGTCTTTGAACCCCAGCAGACTTGTGTCTGCCGGAAAGAGAGATCCAAGGTAGGTTTTAAATCTAGGATCGAGCACGGTGGCCAAAATGTAGTGATCTGATTTCAACAGATTGACCACCCGTGAATCCTTGTTAAGCGAATTAAGGGCTCCATCCACAAGTCCCACATGCCTAGCGGAATCGCTCCGTGTTAGCTCCTCCTTCAATGTCTCCAGCTTCTTCTGCAAAAGCCTGATGAGGGGAATGACCTGACTCAGGCTGGCAGTGTCTGAACTGACTTCACGTGTGGCAAGTTCAAAGGGCAGCAGAACCTTGCACAACGTTGAAATCATTCTCCACTGCGCTTGAGACAGGTGCATTCCACCTCCTATATCGTGCTCAATTGTATAGGCTTGAATGGCCTTTTGCTGCTCCTCCAACCTCTGAAGCATATATAGGGTTGAATTCCACCTCGTTACCACTTCTTGCTTCAGATGATGGCAGGGCAGGTTCAGGCGTTTTTGGTGTTGCTCCAGTCTTCTGTACGTGGTGCCTGTACGCCGAAAGTGTCCCGCAATTCTTCTGGCCACGACAGCATCTCTTGCACGCCCCTGTCGTTTTTTAAAAAATTCTGCACCACCAAATTCAAGGTATGTGCAAAACATGGGACGTGCTGGAATTTGCCCATATTTAATGCACACACAATATTGCTGGCGTTGTCTGATGCCACAAATCCACAGGAGAGTCCAATTGGGGTAAGCCATTCCGCGATGATCTTCCTCAGATGCCGTAAGAGGTTTTCAGCTGTGTGCGTATTCTGGAAACCGGTGATACAAAGCGTAGCCTGCCTAGGAAAGAGTTGGCGTTTGCGAGATGCTGCTACTGGTGCCGCCGCTGCTGTTCTTGCGGCGGGAGTCCATACATCTACCCAGTGGGCTGTCACAGTCATATAGTCCTGACCCTGCCCTGCTCCACTTGTCCACATGTCCGTGGTTAAGTGGACATTGGGTACAACTGCATTTTTTAGGACACTGGTGAGTCTTTTTCTGACGTCCGTGTACATTCTCCGTATCGCCTGCCTAGAGAAGTGGAACCTAGATGGTATTTGGTAACGGGGGCACACTACCTCAAGAAATTGTCTAGTTCCCTGTGAACTAACGGCGGATACCGGACGCACGTCTAACACCAACATAGTTGTCAAGGCCTCAGTTATCCGCTTTGCAACAGGATGACTGCTGTGATATTTCATCTTCCTCGCAAAGGACTGTTGGACAGTCAATTGCTTGGTGGAAGTAGTAAAAGTGGGCTTACGACTTCCCCTCTGGGATGACCATCGACTCCCAGCAGCAACAACAGCAGCGCCAGCAGCAGTAGGCGTTACACGCAAGGATGCATCGGAGGAATCCCAGGCAGGAGAGGACTCGTCAGAATTGCCAGTGACATGGCCTGCAGGACTATTGGCATTCCTGGGGAAGGAGGAAATTGACACTGAGGGAGTTGGTGGGGTGGTTTGCGTGAGCTTGGTTACAAGAGGAAGGGATTTACTGGTCAGTGGACTGCTTCCGCTGTCGCCCAAAGTTTTTGAACTTGTCACTGACTTATTATGAATGCGCTGCAGGTGACGTATAAGGGAGGATGTTCCGAGGTGGTTAACATCCTTACCCCTACTTATTACAGCTTGACAAAGGCAACACACGGCTTGACAAATGTTGTCCGCATTTCTGTTGAAATACTTCCACACCGAAGAGCTGATTTTTTTGGTATTTTCACCAGGCATGTCAATGGTCATATTCCTCCCACGGACAACAGGTGTCTCCCCGGGTGCCTGACTTAAACAAACCACCTCACCATCAGAATCCTCCTTGTCAATTTCCTCCCCAGCGCCAGCAACACCCATATCCTCCTCATCCT
This sequence comes from Pseudophryne corroboree, assembly GCF_028390025.1. Classification (NCBI taxonomy): domain Eukaryota; kingdom Metazoa; phylum Chordata; class Amphibia; order Anura; family Myobatrachidae; genus Pseudophryne; species Pseudophryne corroboree. The sequence continues at coordinate 718,284,019 of NC_086448.1, forward strand.
GGTGTACTTCAACACTGACATCTTCAATCTGACTATCAGGAACTGGACTGCGGGTGCTCCTTCCAGCACTTGCAGGGGGCGTGCAAATGGTGGAAGGCGCATGCTCTTCACGTCCAGTGTTCGGAAGGTCAGGCATCGCAACCGACACAATTGGACTCTCCGTGTGGATTTGGGATTTCAAAGAACGCACAGTTCTTTGCGGTGCTTTTGCCAGCTTGAGTCTTTTCATTTTTCTAGCGAGAGGCTGAGTGCTTCCATCCTCATGTGAAGCTGAACCACTAGCCATGAACATAGGCCAGGGCCTCAGCCGTTCCTTGCCACTCCGTGTGGTAAATGGCATATTGGCAAGTTTACGCTTCTCCTCCGACAATTTTATTTTAGATTTTTGAGTCCTTTTTTTACTGATATTTGGTGTTTTGGATTTTACATGCTCTGTACTATGACATTGGGCATCGGCCTTGGCAGACGACGTTGCTGGCATTTCATCGTCTCGGCCATGACTAGTGGCAGCAGCTTCAGCACGAGGTGGAAGTCGATCTTGATCTTTCCCTAATTTTGGAACCTCAACATTTTTGTTCTCCATATTTTAATAGGCACAACTAAAAGGCACCTCAGGTAAACAATGGAGATGGATGGATACTAGTATACTTATGGATGGACGAGCGACTGCCGACACAGAGGTAGCTACAGCCGTGGACTACCGTACTGTGTCTGCTGCTAATATAGACTGGATGATAATGAGATAAAATTAAAATATATATATATATCACACTAGTACTGCAGCCGGACAGGTATATATTATGTAATGACGGACCTGCTGGACACTGTCTGTCAGACTCAGCACTGCAGACTCCTAAAGTAAGCTACTAGTATCAAGAAGATAGAAAAAAAAAACCACGGGTAGGTGGTATACAATTATGGATGGACGAGCGACTGCCGACACAGAGGTAGCTACAGCCGTGGACTACCGTACTGTGTCTGCTGCTAATATAGACTGGATGATAATGAGATAAAATTAAAATATATATATATATCACACTAGTACTGCAGCCGGACAGGTATATATTATGTAATGACGGACCTGCTGGACACTGTCTGCAGAATGCGTTTATAAAAACACCACACGACGAGTGTTTAACTTTTTCAGGCAGACAATCACAATATACTGGTGGTCAGCAGACAATCACAATACTGGTGGTCAGTGGTCACTGGTCAGTCACACTGGCAGTGGCACTCTGGCAGCAAAAGTGTGCACTGTACTTAAAATATGTACTCCTGCTATAACTGCTCCCCAGTCTCCCCCACAATTAAGCTGTGTGAGCAGTGAGCACTCAGCAGTCAGATAATGATATACAGTATATGATGCAGCACACTGGGCTGAGCACAGATATGGTATGTGTGACTGTGTCACACTGTGTATCGTTTTTTTTCAGGCAGAGAACGGATTAATTAAACTGGTGGCACTGGTCACTGGTCACACTATCAGCAGCAAGTAGTACTCCTCCTATATGCTCCCCAAAATTTGTGTCTCTCTCTAGTACTCTAGTCACTCTAAACGGAGAGGACGCCAGCCACGTCCTCTCCCTATCAATCTCAATGCACGTGTGAAAATGGCGGCGACGCGCGGCTCCATATATAGAATCCGAGTCTCACAATAGAATCCGAGCCTCGCGAGAATCCGACAGCGGGATGATGACGTTCGGGCGCGCTCGGGTTAACCGAGCAAGGCGGGAAGATCCGAGTCGCTCGGCCCCGTGTAAAAAAAACTGAAGTTCGGGCGGGTTCGGATTCCGAGGAACCGAACCCGCTCATCTCTAACACACACACCTCCACAACACACACCTCCACCACACACACACCTCCACCACCACACACACACCTCCACCACATACACGCACACACCACTCCCCTACCCCATCCACTCTCTCCTAAGAGGTTCTACCTTCACGTGTGTATAAGGGTCTACCTGGTGCAATGTGTGTAAGGGGCTACCTGTCACAATATGTATAAGGATCTATGTAGTGCAATGTGTATAAGGGGCTACCTGTCACAGTGTGTATAAAGGTCTACCTGTCGCAGTGTGTATAAGGGTCTACCTGGTGAAATGTGTATAAGAGTCTGCCTGGTGTAATTTGTATAAGGGGCTACCTGTCACAGTGTGTATAAGGGGCTACCTGTCACAGTGTATATAAGGGGCTACCTGTCGCAGTGTGTATAAAGGTCTACCTGGTGCAATGTGTGTAGGGGGCTACCTGTCACAATGTGTATAAGGGTCTACCTGGTGCAATGTGTGTAAGGGGCTACCTGTCACAATGTGGATAAGGGTCTACGTGATGCAATGTGTATAAGGGGCTACCTGTCACAGTGTGTATAAAGGTCTACCTGTCGCAGTGTGTATAAGAGTCTTCCTGGTGCAATGTGTATAAGGGTCTACGTGGTGTAATGTGTATAAGGGGCTACCTGTCACAGTGTGTATAAGGGGCTACCTGTCACAGTGTGAATAAGAGACTACCTGTCGCAATGTGTATAAAGGTCTACCTGGTGCAATGTGTGTAAGCGTCTACCTGGTGCAATGTGTATAAGGGTCTACCTGGTGCAATGTGTGTAAGGGGCTACCTGTCACAATGTGTATAAGGGGCTACCTGTTGCAGTGTGTATAAGGGTCTACCTGTCGCAGTGTGTATAAAGGTCTACCTGGTGCAATGTGTGTAAGTGGCTACCTGTTGCAATGTGTATAAGGGTCTACTTGCTGCAATGTGTATAAGGGCTACCTCTTGCAGTGTGTATAAAGGGCTAGCTGTCGCAGTGTGTATAAGGGTCTACCTGGTGCAATGTGTATAAAGGGCTACCTGTGGCAGTGTGTATAAGGGTCTACCTGGTACAATGTGTATAAGGGGCTACCTGCTACAGTGTGTATAAAGGGCTACCTGTCGCAGTGTGTATAAGGGTCTACCTGGTGCAATGTGTATAAGGGTCTACCTGGTGCAATGTGTATAAGGGGCTACCTGTCACAATGTGTATAAGGGTCTACCTGATGCAATGTGTACAAGTGGCTACCTGTCGCAGTGTGTATAAGGGGCTACCTGTCGCAGTGTCTATAAGGGTCTACCTGGTGCAATGTGTATAAGGGTGTACCTGGTGTAATATGTATAAGGGGCTACCTATCGCAATGTGTATAAGGGTCTACCTGGTGCAATGTGTATAATTGGCTACCTGTCACCATGTATATAAGGGGCTACCTGTCACAGTGTGTATAAGGGGCTACCTGTTGCAGTGTGTATAAAGGTCTACCTGGTGCAATGTGTATAAGGGTCTACCTGGTGCAATGTGTATAAGAAGCTACCTGTCACAGTGTGTAAAAGGGGCTACCTGTCGCAGTGTGTATAAGGGGCTACCTGTCGCAGTGTGTATAAAGGTCTACCCGATGCAATGTGTGTAAGGGGCTACCTGTCGCAATGTGTATAAAGTCTACTTGCTGCAATGTGTATAAGGGGATACCTCCTGCAGTGTGTATGAAGAGCTACCCGTCGCAGTGTGTATAAGGGTCTACCTAGTGCAATGTGTATAAGGGTCTACCTGGTGCAATGTGGGTAAGGGGCTACCTGTCACAATGTGTATAAGTCTCTATGTGGTGCAATATGTATAAGGGACTACCTGTCACAGTGTGTATAAAGGTCTACCTGTCGCAGTGTGTATAAGGGGCTACCTGTCACAGTGTGTATAAGGGGCTACCTGTCACAGTGTGTATAAGGGGCTACCTGTCACAGTGTGTATAAGGGGCTACCTGTCACAGTGTGTATAAGGGGCTACCTGTCACAGTGTGTATAAGGGGCTACCTGTCGCAGTGTGTATGAAGGTCTACCTGGTGCAATGTACGGGTCTACCTGATGCAATGTATATAAGGGTCTACCTGGTGCAATGTGTGTAAGGGGCTACCTATCACAATGTGTATAAGGGGCTACCTGTCACAGTATGTTTAAGGGTCTACCTGTCGCAGTGTGTATAAAGGTCTACCTGTTGCAATCTGTGTAAGTGGATACCTGTTGCAATGTGTATAAGGGTCTACTTGCTGCAATGTGTATAAGGGGCTACCTCTTTCAGTGTGTATAAAGGGCTACTTGTCACAGTGTGTATAAGGGTCTACCTGATGCAATGTGTATAAGGGGCTACCTGCTACAGTTTGTATAAGGGGCTACCTGTCGCAGTGTGTATAAGGGTCTACCTGGTGCAATGTGTATAAGGGTCTACCTGGTGCAATGTGTGTATGGGGCTACCTGTCGCAATGTGTATAAGGGTCTACCTGATGCAATGTGTATAAGTGGCTACCTGTCGCAGTGTGTATAAGGGTCTACCTGGTGCAATGTGTATAATTGGCTACCTCTCACCATGTATATAAGGGGTTACCTGTCACAGTATGTATAAGGGGCTACCTGTCGCAGTGTGTATAAAGGTCTACCTGGTGCAATGTGTGTAAGTGGCTACCTGTTGCAATGTGTATAAGAGTCCACTTGCTGCAATGTGTATAAGGGGCTACCTCTTGCAGTCTGTATAAAGGGCTACCTGTCACAGTGTGTATAAGGGCCTAACTGGTAAAATGTGTATAAGGGGCTACCCGTGGCAGTGTGTATAAAGGGCTAGCTGTCGCAGTGTGTATAAGGGTCTACCTGGTACAATGTGTATAAGGGACTACCTGCTACAGTGTGTATAAGGGGCTACTTGTCGCAGTGTGTATAAGGATCTATGTAGTGCAATGTGTATAAGTGGCTACCTGTCGCAGTGTGTATAAGGGGCTACCTGTCGCAGTGTGTATAAGGGTCTACCTGGTGCAGTGTGTATAAGGGTGTACCTGGTGCAATGTGTATAAGGGTGTACCGGGTGCAATGTGTATAAGGGGCTACCTATCGCAATGTGTATAAGGGTCTATCTGGTGCAATGTGTATAATTGGCTACCTGTCACCATGTATATAAGGGGCTACCTGTCACAGTATGTATAAGGGGCTACCTGTCACATTGTGTATAAAGGTCTACCTGGTGCAATGTGTGTAAGGGTCTACCTAGTGCAATGTGTGTAAGGGGCTACCTGTTGCAATATGTATAAGGGTCTACCTGCTGCAATGTGTGTAAGGGGCTACCTCTTGCAGTATGTATAAGGGGCTACCTGTCGTAGTGTGTTTAAGGGTCTACCTGGTGCAATGTGTATAAGGGTCTACCTGTCGCAATGTGTATAAAGGTCTACCTGGTGAAATGTGTATAAGGGGCTACCTGTCACAGTGTGTATAAGGGGCTACCTGTGGCAGTGTGCATAAGGGTCTGCCTGGTGCAATGTGTATAAGTGGCTACCTGTCACAGAGTGTATAAGAGGCTACCTGTGGCAGTTTGTATAAGGGTCTACCTGGTGCAATGTGTATAAGTGGCTACCTGTTGCAGTGTGTATAAGGGGCTACCTGTCGCAGTGTGTATAAAGGTCTACCTGGTGCAATGTGTGTAAGGTCTACCTGGTGCAATGTGTATAAGGGTCTACCTTGTGCAATGTGTGTAAGGGGCTACCAGTCACAGTATGTATAAGGGGCTACCTGTCACAGTGTTTATAAGGGGCTACCTGTTGCAGTGTGTATAAAGGTCTACCTGATGCAATATGTGTAAGGGGATACCTGTCGCAATGTGTATAAGGTCTACTTGCTGCAATGTGTATAAGGGGATGCCTCCTGCAGTGTGTATAAAGGGCTACCTGTCGCAGTGTGTATAAGGGTCTACCAAGTGCAATGTGTATAAGGGTCTACCTGGTGCAATGTGTGTAAGGGGCTCTAGCTGGCATAATGTGTTTAAGGGCCACTATCTGGCATAACGTGTATAAGGGGCTCTGCTCTACTATGGTGTAATGTGTGTAAGGGGCTCTAACATGGTATAAGGGGTACTACTGTGTGGTGTAATGTGACTGACGGACACTACTGTGTGATGTAATGTGACTGACGGACACTACTGTGCCGTGTAATGTGAATTGGTACTATTATGTGACCACGCCCCTTCCCCATGAAGCCACGCCCCTATTTTCACTGGCAGGGAGGGGGAGCCAATGGAAACTTTCACCGTGGGTGCAATAAGGTCTAGAAGCGGCCCTATGTACAGAGACACAGATTCAGTCACATAGGAGGCCATATTCATATGGATAATCTGTACATACCATAGGCTAATGATGATTCCATGATGCGACCTGTGGTGCAACTGAAGACACAGCAAGCAGTATTTAAAACACTGACAGTGGGCGTCTCAGTCCTTGCCCATTTAGATGCACGGCTGTACACCCAGGAAGGGCTTTGTTGTGTCATTAGCATAAAGTCGCAGACGTGACTGGGGCAGAAGACGGAGGGACAGCTGTGACTGTGTCTGACTCAGAATCAGGCCCATAATATGGAACACGTAGCAAAAAGAGCAACGTTTCAGTGTATTAAAACACTTTTTGTCAGGGTGCAGGGTGTGTGTTTATTTCAAGGGCACCTTTAAATCCATTGAATGCGCCAGTAGAAAAGCCGGGCCACTTAATTGTGTCTGCCCCTCCAGGCTGAAAGTTGCCAACCAGCCCCTGCTGATACTGTACCTGTGGCATCAGTTCTTTTCTTGACTGTTTAGAACAAAATTATGTGCACAATACTGATTCAATCGCATGTTGGGGGCATGGAATTAGGGTTGATCCCGTGCATACACAGCTGGGCCGCCAATTTTTGGGTTGCAGCGGCCGCATGTGATGTCACACAGTCGCCCTGAATATAGGGGCTAATTCAGACTTGATCACATTTTGTGAAGTGCGCACGCGCAGCGGCCACACTGCGCGTGCGTACCTCAGGAGCCCAGTGAGATGCTAAAACCATCTCAGGGCTGCGATCGCCTCTGCCTGATTGACAAGCAGAGGTGGTCGCAGAGCAGGTGGGGGCGTGCCAACAGCATTAGAACGCAGTTGGCGGGGCGAGGTCTGGACATTGGAGGCGTGTCTGGACAGTAGGGGGGGGCGGCAAGCCGCGGTGGCTGCATGACATCACACACAGCCGTTGCGACCCAAGACGCTGTGTTGGCAGGGAGCTACTCGTCAGGTGCAAAGGCATAGCCGCCATGCAATGCTTTTGCACCTGTGCGGAGGGGGGTAGGGCCTGACATGCGGGATGGACTAGCCCTGTGCTGGGCGTCCACCCACATGTCAGAGTAACTGATCATAGATGTGCTAAATTTAGCACATCTACGATCAAATCTGAATTGCCCCTATAGTCCGGACACTCCTCCTTTGTCCGGACCACGCTCCCCCAACACTGTGTCGACGCCCCCTCCCCCCCCCAACGGCCGCCTCTGTCAATCACAGCACAATCGCAACCTTCAGGGATGCGAGCGCACTGTGAAGGTCCGAGTACACATGTTGCACGTTTGCAATTTTCGGATATTTGCAATCCAACCTGAATGAGGGCTCTGAAATGATAGAAGAGGGAAGGTGTTAAAGTAATTTAATCTGCAGCAACAATTTACCAATTATTGTCTGTACTTAACGTATTACTTTAACATGTATCATGCAATTTATTAAACAACTGTATTTTTTATTTGTTATATTATTATGTGTTTTTAATGTATTCATTCTCTTTAGTTTTTGGGGGGTTTTGGGTGGGGGGATTTTTTTTGGTGGTGGGGAATGAATTGAAAGCGAAAAAAATTAAATCAAATGTAACCACTGGTTCAAGACATCTACTTTTAAATTATGTTTTATGTGTATTTGTATTGCTGATACCTCCAGATAGAATTCTTAGAAGTAACCCTATTTGAATTTGGTATTGTTTCATCATTTCAGCTTGTTACATTCCAGCCAAACATCTGCTTTGTGTGAATAAAATTAAAGCCAAAACACTATCCAGGCACTGTGGTGCCGGTGTCCAAAATTCCCAGTTAAAACCACAGCATACAACCTGTTTGTTTTTTCAGATACAAGTCTTCTATTCACTTATCTAATACGGCTATTGCCCTGTCTTTGCAAAGTTTAGGAGAAAGTAGAATTTTTCTTATAGCCATGGCGAGAAAAAAAAAAACAATTACTCTAATTTCTATTATATTCATTTCCAAAAATAACCTAAATTACCTACCATGCAATTTTATGTAATTGTTGTATTTTATTTTTAATTTTTTTGTTTGTTATTGTTTATATTTCTGATGAATTGCTTTATTTACATGTATTTATTTTTATTTTCATATGAATCCAAAAATATAAAATAGGGGATATCCAATTACCTCCGATGCCGTTTCGGCAGATGAAAATGGCCGGATAACGTGATTAATGGCTGATGATCATTTTTGAGGTATCCAATTAGAGGACTATTAAATTGGACGAGCGATCGTGCGAAAACACATGGAATCGGGGATAAGATCCACTATTGTGGCTCTGGTCTGAGCCTGAGGCACCTGAAGTATAATCCCCAATAAGTGCCGGCGTCAGAAGGAGTAGCGCACCACATCAGGGCTAATAGGATATCCCCGGCGACACACTTACCCGCTGTCATTGACCGTGAGTAATTAGATACCCCCAATACCTCCTCCCAGAATTCTCCAGCCAGATAGGATACATCTCGTTGTAAAATATTGTGATTAGACTAGAACATCAGTGTGTATTGTACTGTACTCCCATAATGTTCCTCCCTGGGTATTTGCTCAGCATATTTAAAAAGCAATTTTCCTGATGTGTTGGTGCTACTCCGTATTTACATCATGTTCAGTTCAGATTGTTTAGGTATCACACGCTAAATTGCAATCCTGTAAGCAGAGGCAGATTTAGACCTCATGGAGCCCTAAGCAAGGCACTGATTTTGGGCCCCCCTTCCTCAAACAATCCCCTATCCCAGTCAGTAAGTGTATGCCAAGTCCCTTACACTACACAGTAGTACCCCTTATGCACATTACACCATACAGTAGTTCCCCTTATACAGTACATAATTGGCAGCAAGCTGTCCAATCAGTGTGTGCTGACAGCCTGCTGGGGCCTGGCTGGCTCAGACTGCAGCACTGCTCCATCACCAGCAGCGGCGACCGTGCCCCCTGACATGCGCCGGGCCCTAAGCGCTTGTCTGGGTTGCCTGGCGGTAAATCCGCCCCTACCTGTAAGTATGGGGTGAGGTCTGCTACATAGGTGAATTCTGCCAAACACAGAACAGAAATGCTACATCATGTTGTACATTTCAAAGACTTTTAATGATGTATACAGTATGGGATGTAGTCAGGATCCCCAGCGGTCGGGATACTGGCGATCAGAATACCGACGCCGGGATACCGACCGCCAGAATTCAGCAGCGCCGCCACAGCTTTTCCATTCCTGGGTGTCCACAACACCCATGGGGTGGGAATAGAACCTGTGGCGAGCACAGCGAGTCACAGAGCCCGCAGCTCACCCGCAAGGGGCTTCGTGGCGCTCACCCTCCTGCTGGCATTCTGGTGGTCGGGATTCTGCCGTCAATATTCTGACCGCTGGGCTCCTTACCGTCGGAATACCGTACACAACCCTACAGTACATATGCTAACATAAACATACCCCTTGTTCAGAGGTCTCTCCTTTTCTGTTACGTACCAATCTGACCTGTATTGCACTAGTAGTTACAGTGCATCTTTACACTTTTTAAAGCACAGGAATGCTTCTCAGTCTGGGACCTCAATGCACTCATTCCCCTTACACACCAAACAACCCGGGTCCAACCTTGGTTACTGAACACAGTTTCAAGCCATGTCATAGTGACTTGAAACCCCGTTCACACCTCAGACCCGAATTATTGCTGGGGCTTTCCTTTGCCTGTGCTTGGCGATGACATAGGGCCCGATTCAGACCTGGTCACTGCAACAGCAGCGATCGTAACCTGAAGCCCACTGTCTTATGCTCATATGCAGCGGCCACACTGCGCGTGCGCACACAGATGCAGAGGCGAATGCAGGCCGGGAGGCAGCATTTGAATGGCGTTGGGGGCACAGCATGGATAACGCATGCATGTCTGGACCGCCTGCTGGAGCAGGCCATGGCAGTTGCGTGATGTCACATGCAGCCGCTGTGAACCAAAACAAGGCTGGTATCCGTAGCTGCGTAGGCAGGGTGCTACTCGCCCAGTGCGATGCCAGTTGTGGGAAGGGGGGTAGGGCTTGACATGCGGGGCAGACTAGCCCTGTGTTGGGCGTCCTCCCGCATGTCAGAGATTGTGATCGTAGATGTTCTATTTTTAGCACATCTACGATCAGCTCTGAATCACCCCCATAGTCCCCAAGCACAGGTGATCCAGCTCTCTGTATACATTTAGTGCGACATGGATCATCCGGCCCTGGTAGCTACAAGCATGGCTGCCATCAGAAATTATCGGGCCCGGGACTGACCCTCACAAGGCGGGCCCCCTCACCACCACACACACTGTCCCATCACCCCCTCCCCCTGCATTCCCAAAACTTAACTAAGAATATGTCCGCTGCTCTGTCCCTCCATGCTATGGCTCCCTGCGAGTGTGCATGCAGGCAGCTGACCTGGCCCCCTGATCCTGACTGCAATCCACCCTTGATGGTTGGCCTGGCTACAAGGGTCAGTTTCCCAGGTAAAACAACTCAGGTAGACCGTTCACACCAAACCTGGACCCAGGATGCCAAGAATATGCATGCTTGAGCATAGGCCACTTAATTAGCACTTCGGTCATTTAGACCTATTTGTGCTCAGAATACTGTAGCTGTCCTTACAACGTACTGTAGTCTGTTCATTTTTTTCTGAGGAAACCTTGAGAAATACTTTTTAAAGAGGGTATCACATCCACAAGGAATATATTCTGACTGTTGTAAATGAGATGAGTAGAATGCTGGGAAATGTAACTAACAGAATCTGTTTATGCATCTTATTCATATAGTGATGCAAATAAAATGCATTTTCAGGTAAAATACGCCTGCTGCAGCAACAATAAGAGAGGACACATCTGTACATATAATAAATTATATGGTGGTATTCATGTGACCATCTGTCAGCAGACCGACGGTCACATGACCTCCCCCAAAATCCCGCCACCTCACTATCCCGACGGTCGGCATGCCGACCAACAGGGACTATTTCCACTGGGTGTGTGGAAACAGGGACTATTTCCACACACCCATAGAGTGGGAATAGGACCCGAGGCAACTACAGGTCACCACCGAGCCCGCAAGGGGCTTGCTGCACTCTCCCCTCCCCGCCAGGATCCCGGCGTCGGTATGCTGCCCAGATCCCTGCGTGAGTATGCTGACCGGCGGTCAGGAGACCATCGGTCAGCCATACCACACCCTAAATTATGTACAATACACACAGTGTATGATGGGAATATATACATAATAAGGCAACACACATATAATATGTACAATACACACACAGTACGTGAGGGGAAGATAGAACACATAATAAGGGGTGTAATATGAGAGGCCGGCGGTCGGGATCCCGGGGCCAGCATACTGGCACCGGAATCCCGACCGCCGGCATACTGACAGATGGGCGAGCGCTAATGAGCCCCTTGCGGGCACGCTATTTATTCTCCCTCCAGGGGGGTCGTGGACCCCCAAGAGGGAGAATATGTGTCAGCATGCCGGCGGTCGGGATCCCGGCGCCGGTATGCTGATCGCCGGGGATCCCGGCCGTCTGCATACTGACGACCACCCCATAATAAGGTAACACACATATAAAATGTACAATACACACATAGTACGTGAGGAGAATACACACATAAGGTGGCATACATATTATATGTACAATATACATAGTACAGCATATAAGGGAAATACATAAATAATAAGGTGGCATACATGCTGTATTATATATACAATACACAGAGTATATGGGGGGGAATACATACATAATAAAGTGGTACATTGTACAATACATACAGTACAGTATAAGAGGTAGTTACATACAAAGGTGACATACATATAATATGTACAACAGTATATTAGGGGAACACATACTTAATAAGGTGACGTACAGTTACAGTGCCGTAACTAGGCATTTTAGCGCTGTGTGCAAGAAACGACATTGGCGCCCCCCCAATGCAAGATAGGGGCAGTGCGCGCCGTAAGCGCGCGGTAAATATATAGGGGCGTGGCCCCAAAATAATAGCAATTCATACTACAGTGCACAGTAGTCTCCATTATTCAAATGACGCTGCACAGTAACGCCACTACACCAGGTAGAGCCCCTTTTATACATTACAGCAGACAGTGTCCCCCTTTTTACACATTACAGCAGACAGTCCCCCTTTTTACACATTACAGCACACAGTCCCCCTTTTTACACATTACGGCAGAAAGCGTCCACTTTTTTACACACTACGGCAGACAGCGTCCCCTTTTTTACACATTACGGCAGACAGCGTCCCCTTTTTTAACATTACGGCAGACAGCGTCCCCTTTTTACACATTACAGCAGACAGCGTCCCCACATTACGGCAGACGGTGTCCCCGTTTTTACACATTGCGGCAGCCAGTCCCCCTTTTTACACATTACAGCACAGTCCCCCTTTTTACACATTACAGCAGACAGTCCCCCTTTTTACACATTACGGCAGAAAGTGTCCCCTTTTTTACACACTACGGCAGACAGCGTCCCCTTTTTTACACATTACGGCAGACAGCGTCCCCCTTTTTTACACATTACAGCAGACAGTGTCCCCTTTTTTAACATTACGGCAGACAGCGTCCCCTTTTTACACATTACAGCAGACAGCGTCCCCACATTACGGCAGACGGTGTCCCTGTTTTTACACATTGCGGCAGCCAGTCTCCCTTTTTACATATTACGGCAGACGTGTCCCCCTTTTTACACATTGCGGCAGCCAGTCCCCCTTTTTCCACATTACGGCAGCCAGTCCCCATTTTACACATTACGGCAGCAAAGGCCCCCTTTTTACACATTGCGGCAGGCAGTCCCCCTTTTTACACATTGCGGCAGGCAGTCCCCCTTTTTACACATTGCGGCAGGCAGTCCCCCTTTTTAAACATTGCGGCAGCCAGTCCCCCTTTTTACACATTACGGCAGCCAGTCCCCCTTTTTATACATTGCGGCAGCCAGGCCCCCTTTTTACACATTGCTGCAGCCAGGCCCCCTTTTTACACATTACGGCAGCCAGTCCCCCTTTTTACACATTGCGGCAGGCAGTCCCCCTTTTTACACATTACGGCAGCCAGTCCCCCTTTTTACACATTGCGGCAGGCAGTCCCCATTTTTACACATTGCGGCAGCCAGTCCCCATTTTTACACATTACGGCAGCAAGTCCCCCTTTTTACACATTACGGCAGCAAAGGCCCCCTTTTTACACATTGCGGCAGGCAGTCCCCCTTTTTACACATTGCGGCAGCCAGTCCCCCTTTTTACACATTACGGCAGCCAGTCCCCCTTTTTACACATTGCGGCAGGCAGTCCCCCTTTTTACACATTGCGGCAGGCAGTCCCCCTTTTTACACATTGCGGCAGGCAGTCCCCATTTTTACACATTACGGCAGCCAGTCCCCCTTTTTACACATTACGGCAGCCAGTCCCCCTTTTTACACATTGCGGCAGTCAGTCCCCTTTTTTACACATTGCGGCAGCCAGTCCCCCTTTTTACACATTACGGCAGCCAGTCCCCCTTTTTACACATTGCGGCAGCCAGACCCCCTTTTTACACATTGCGGCAGCCAGGCCCCCTGAGAGAGAGAGAGAGAGAGTGTGAGAGAGAAAGATACTTACCATCTCCCCGCTGGCATTCAGGCTCCTCGTGCAGCTCCCTCGGTGCAGGCAGTGGAGAAGGAGGAGGAGGAGGGAGGGGGACTGGAGCCGCAGCAGCGCTATTTCATTGGTAGTAAGCGCCGCTGCAGCAGTCCCCTCTCCTTCCGTATTGGCTGCCCGGCGCTGCTGTGGATGCTGGGATGGAGGAACCGAATCCCAGCATCCACAGTAGCGCTGTGTGCCAGGCCCACTTGGCACACACGTAGTTACGGCCCTGTACAGTTATAATATATACAGGAGGCGATAGATACAGTATGATTAGTAAATAAGGAGCAGGGATTGTGTATTACCTAGCACATGTGCTGATCTGAGCCAGAAGTTGATTTCTTGTTGCTAGGAGACGGAGGACTCACTGCTGTCAGTTGCTGTGTGAGCACATGAAGAGGCGGGTGTGATCGTGATGTGAGATTGCTTGTCACATGGTAGGGTCTGAAAGAAGCTATTGGGCTGAGGTTGGTTGCAATGGTGACAGCGTATCTTCTGAGTGGCAGTGTTGTCAATGTGTTACACTAACTACATCCACAGTTACATACAGTATATGTAGTATGGAGGAGGTCAGTATGATATACCGGCTGCTAGGATGGTGGCCATCAGTATATTGACAACGGCATCCTGGGAGCCAGTATACCGGCAGCATGGCGAGCGCCAAGAGTCCCTTTACGGGCTCTATGAGTGTCGTGGACACCCATAAGTGGGAATAGCCCCTGTTAGCTGGGATTCCGGCTGGCGGCATTGTCAGCTGTCAGGATCCCGACTGCTGGCAACCTAACTGCATCCTGTATGTAGTCAGTGGTGCAAGTAGCAAAAACATCTTAGTGGCACTGTGTGTGCGGGCCGCAGGCGCGCCCCCCAAAAAACTGGGCGCGTCCATGTGCCACAAGGGATGTGGCCAATGAAAATGGGGGCATGTCAACATGACACGTCCCCATTTCTCGTCACTCTGAGAACATTAATTTACATTCCATATGCACCTTATCTTTATGATAGTTTCTCACAATGGGGAACCTCTGAAGAAATGTATCCTCCCTGGTCAGACAGCATTTTCAGTAGAGATGAGCGGGTTCGGTTCTCAGAGAACCAAACCCTATCGAACTTCACCATTCAAGTCTGGTTCCGAGCCAGGCTCGGCTTTTCCCGCCTGACTCGAAAACCAGAACGAGGCAAAACTTCATCATCCCGCTGTCGGATTCTTGCGGGGTTTGGATTTTATATATTCCGGCATTGGAGAGTAAAGAGAGAGGACGTGTGTCCGTCCTCAGTGTCCCCTGTGGTAGTGTCTTGTGCTGTATTTGTCCAGTCACAGTGTTTGTGTCCTCTTGCTGCCATATGTCCATTGCTGCCGTGTTGTGCTGCATCAGTTCAGTGGTGGTGTATTGTGCTGCATCAGTCCAGTGGTAGTGTAATGTGCATCAGCCATCAGTCATTCCAGTGACCAGACAGTCACAGTGTTTGTGTCCTCTTGCTGCCATATGTCCATTGCTGCTGTGTTGTGCTGCATCAGTTCAGTGTTGCTGTGTTGTGCTGCATCAGACCAGTGGTAGTGTCCTGGCCATCAGTCATTCCAGTGACCAGGCAGTCACACTGCTATACGCTGCTGCTATATGTCCACTGCTGCCGTATTATAGTACTAATAATAATAAACAACAACAAGCCCCTTACAGTGTTGCTGTGTTGTGCTGCATCAGACCAGTGGTAGTGTCCTGGCCATCAGTCATTCCTGTGACCAGGCAGTCACAGTGGTATGCTCTGCTGCTATATGTCCCCTGCTGCCGTATTATAATAATAATAACAACAACAACAAGTCCCTTACAGTGTTGCTGTGTTGTGCTGCATCAGACCAGTGGTAGTGTCCTGGCCATCAGTCATTCCAGTGACCAGGCAGTCACACTGATATACGCTGCTGCTATATGTCCACTGCTGCCGTATTATAATAATAACAACAAGTCCCTTACAGTGTTTCTGTGTTGTGCTGCATCAGACCAGTGGTAGTGTCCTGGCCATCAGTCATTCCTGTGACCAGGCAGTCACAGTGGTATATGTTGCTGCTATATGTCCACTGCTGCCATATTATAATAATAATAATAATAATAATAATAATAATAATAATAACAATAACAAGTCCCTTACAGTGTTGCTGTGTTTTGCTGCATCAGACCAGTGGTAGTGTCCTGGCCATCAGTCTTTCCAGTGACGAGGCAGTCACAGTGGTATACGCTGCTGCTATATGTCCACTGCTGCCATATTATAATAATAATAATAATAATAACAACAACATGTCCCTTACAGTGTTGCTGTATTGTGCTGCATCAGACCAGTGGTAGTGTCCTGGCCATCAGTCATTCCAGTGACCAGGAAGTCACAGTGGTATACGCTGCTGCTATATTTCCACTGCTAACGTATTATAATAATATTAATAATAACAACAACAAGTCCCTTACAGTGTTGCTGTGTTGTGCTGTATCCGACCAGTGGTAGTGTCCTGGCCATCAGTCATTCCAGTGACCAGGAAGTCACAGTGGTATACGCTGCTGCTATATGTCCACTGCTGCCGTATAATAATAATAATAATAACAATAACAAGTCCCTTACAGTGTTGCTGTGTTGTGCTGCATCAGACCAGTGGTAGTGTCCTGGCCATCAGTCATTCCAGTGACCAGGCAGTCACAGTGGTATACGCTGCTGCTATATGTCCACTGCTAACGTATTATAATAAAAATAACAACCACAAGTTCCTTACAGTGTTGCTGTGTTTTGCTGCATCAGACCAGTGGTAGTGTCCTGGCCATCAGTCATTCCAGTGACTAGGCAGTCACAGTGGTATACGCTGCTGCTATATGTCCACTGCTGCCGTATTATAATAATAATAACAACAAGTCCCTCACAGTGTTGCTGTGTTGTGCTGCATCAGACCAGTGGTAGTGTCCTGGCCATCAGTCATTCCAGTGACCAGGCAGTCACAGTGGTATACACTGCTGCTATATGTCCACTGCTGCCGTATTATAATAATATTAATAATAACAACAACAAGTCCCTTACAGTGTTGCTGTGTTGTGCTGTATCCGACCAGTGGTAGTGTCCTGGCCATCAGTCATTCCAGTGACCAGGCAGTCACAGTGGTATACGCTGCTGCTATATGTCCACTGCTGCCGTATAATAATAATAATAATAACAATAACAACAAGTCCCTCATCTGCAATCCTGACGAAGCCTTGTTGGTAAGGTGAAACGCGTAGATCTCAGATCGAATCGATCCTGCACACTGCCGCTCAGTGCTGAGAACGGCGTGGACAGGATATCCGCCGGCGGACTCCGGACTCACCCGTTGTGGGAGTACAGGACATCAGTGCACTCAGTTGAAAGACCTTTAGCACGGAGCACTTTTGAGGTATTTACCCATCTAAGTACCTACAGTATTTATACCTACATGGGACATTATCACCTTGGGAGACCACTTGCTGTATAGATGGACTCAGACTGAACAGTGATTGACTTTTCCTGTTCAAACGTGAACTGAATCAAGTTCAGCAGCCATCTATTTATATATTTGATTAGCAGTCAGTTTTTAAACAGAGGGAGTAAGCCGCAAATTTGTGCACCCCCTGTGTATACAAGCACCTTATCATCCCGTATAGGTGCAATATCTCCTATTTGGATAAATAATTTTAGGAACGTTTTTTTGACCATCTACCTTCTATTAAATACCAATCCAGGACATTATCAACTTGCATGTTATTTATGTTTTATGTTGTGTGTTAGCCTGTCTGTATGTTTACCGGTAATAGGCAAGACATTTTTCTCATATACTTCTTTATGAGAATTTATTCGAAGCAGATTACTTTAAAGACATAAATCGTTTTTGGAATAAATCAGATTTGAAATACATTTAATTTTCACTAAAAAATATTTTTATTATACATACAGTGTTGTTAACCTTATATTCGTCCTAGCTTGCGCTGGGGATATCCATTTGTAAGTCCCTTACAGTGTTGCTGTGTTGTGCTGCATCAGACCAGTGGTAGTGTCCTGCAGCGCCGTAACTAGGCATTTTAGCGCTGTGTGCAAGAAAAGACATTGGCGCCCCGCCATGCAAGATAGGGGCAGTGCGCGCCGTAGGCACGTGCAAAACATATAGGGGCGTGGCTTCATGGGCAAGGGGCGTGGCCACGAAATAATAGCAATTCATACTACGGTGCACAGTAGTCTACATTATTCAAGTTACGCTGCACAGTAGTGCCACTACACCAGGTAGAGCCCCTTTTATACATTACCGCAGACAGCGTCCCCCTTTTTACACATTACAGCAGACAGTCTCCCTTTTAACACATTGCGGCAGCAGGTCCCCCTTTTTACACATTGCGGCAGACAGCGTCCCCTTTTTTACACATTACAGCAGACAGCGTCCCCTTTTTTACACATTACGGCAGACAGCGTCCCATTTTTACACATTACAACAGACAGCGTCCCCGTTTTTACACATTACGGCAGACGGTATCCCCCTTTATACACATTGCGGCAGCCAGTCCCCCTTTTTACACATTACGGCAGCCAGTCCCCCTTTTTACACATTGCGGCAGCCAGTCCCCCTTTTTACACATTGCGGCAGCCAGTCCCCATTTTTACACATTGCGGCAGCCAGTCCCCCTTTTTACACATTGCGACAGCCAGGCCCCCTTTTTACACATTGCAGCAGCCAGTCCCCCTTTTTACACATTGCGGCAGCCAGTCCCCCTTTTTACACATTGCGGCAGCCAGGCCCCCTTTTTACACATTATGGCAGACGGTGTCCCCCTGAGAGAGAGAGAGAGAGAGAGAGAGAGAGAGAAAGATACATACTTACCATCTCCCCGCTGACAGGCTCCTCATGCAGCTTCCTCGGTGCAGGCAGGTGAGAAGGAGGAGGAGGAGGAGGAAGGGGGACTGGAGCCGCAGCAGCGCTATTTCATTGGTAGTAAGCGCCGCTGCAGCATCCCCCTCTCCTTCCGTAGTGGCTGCCCGGCGCTGCTGTGGATGCTGGGATGGAGGAACCGCATCCCAGCATCCACAGCAGCGCCGGGCAGCCAATACGGAAGGAGAGGGGGATGCTGCAGCGGCGCTTACCACCAATGAAATAGCGCTGCTGCGGCTCCAGTCCCCCTCCCTCCTCCTCCTTCTCACCTGCCCGGCGCTGTAGCTCTCCTCCACAGCGCGGCGGCGGCGCACGGCGCAGACTTCAGAGGCATGTAATGAGTCAATTTGACTCATTACATGCCGCTGGCCGTGCGCCCTCAGGGCAACTGCGCTGTGTGCCAAGCCCACTTGGCACACACGTAGTTACGGCCCTGGTGTCCTGGCCATCAGCCATCAGTCATTCTTGTGCCGAATATTGTGTTATATAACTCCCAAAAAATAATGGAGAACAAAAATTTGGAGGATAAAATAGGGAAAGATCAAGAACTACTTCCTCCTAGTGCTGAAGCTGCTGCCACTAGCCATGACATAGATGATGAATGAAATGCCATCAACGTCGTCTGCCAAGGCCGATGCCCAATGTAATAGTAGAGGGCATGTAAAATCCAAAAAGCCAAAGTTCAGTAAAAAGACCCCAAAAAATGCCAATATGCCATTTATGACATGGTGTGGCAAGGAACAGCTGATGCCCTGGCCTATGTTCAGAACTAATGGTTCAGCTTCACATGACGATGGAAGCCCTCATAACTGAGGCCTTGACACTTATGTTGGTGTAAGACGTGCGTCCGGTATCCGCCATTAGTGCCATGAAATTTAGACAATTGATGGAGGTATTGTGTCCCCGGTACCAAATCTCATCTAGATTCCACTTCACTAGGCAGGCGATAGCAAGATTTTGCCATTTAATTCCAGTGATTTGGACATATAATTCCAGTGATTTTGCCATTTAATTCCAGTGATTTTGCCATTTAACTCCAGTGATTTGGACGTATAATTCCAGTGATTTGGAAGGATAATTACAGTGATTTTGCAGTATTATTACTAGTGATGAGCGGGTTCAGTTCCTCGGAATCCGAACACCACCGAACTTCACCCTTTTTACACGGGTCCGAGGCATACTCGGATTCTCCCGTATGGCTCGGTTAACCCGAGCGCGCCCGAACATCATCATCCCGCTGTCGGATTCTCGCGAGATTCGGATTCTATATAAGGAGCCGCGCGTCGCCGACATTTTTCACTCGTGCATTGGAAATGATAGTGAGAGAACGTGGCTGGCGTCCTCTCACTTTGTTTCAGGGGGCTGCAGTGCAAATATCTTTATTCTGGGGACCAGCAGTATTATAGGAGGAGTACAGTGCAGAATTTTGCTGACCAGTGACCACCAGTATTATACGTTGTCTGCCTGAAAAACGCTCCATATCTGTGTTCAGTGTGCTGTATATATCTGTGCTCACACTGCTTTATTGTGGGGACTGGGGACCAGCAGTATTATATAGGAGGAGTACAGTGCAGAGTTTTGCTGACCAGTGACCACCAGTATACGTTGTCTGCCTGAAAAACGCTCCATATCTGTGCTCAGTGTGCTGCATATATCTGTGCTCACACTGCTTTATTGTGGGGACTGGGGACCAGCAGTATTATATAGGAGGAGTACAGTGCAGAGTTTTGCTGACCAGTGACCACCAGTATTATACGTTCTCTGCCTGAAAAACGCTCCATATCTGTGCTCAGTGTGCTGCATATATCTGTGCTCACACTGCTTTATTGTGGGGACTGGGGACCAGCAGTATTATATAGGAGGAGTACAGTGCAGAGTTTTGCTGACCAGTGACCACCAGTATTATACGTTCTCTGCCTGCAAAACGCTCCATATCTGTGCTCAGTGTGCTGCATATATCTGTGCTCACACTGCTTTATTTTGAGGACTGGGGACCAGCAGTATTATATAGGAGGAGTACAGTGCAGAGTTTTGCTGACCAGTAACCACCAGTATTATACGTTCTCTGCCTGAAAAACGCTCCATATCTGTGCTCAGTGTGCTGCATATATCTGTGCTCACACTGCTTTATTGTGGGGACTGGGGACCAGCAGTATTATATAGGAGGAGTACAGTGCAGAGTTTTGCTGACCAGTGACCACCAGTATTATACGTTCTCTGCCTGAAAAAAGCTCCATATCTGTGCTGCATTGTAGTATATAGTAGGAGTACAGTGCATAATTTTGCTGACCACCAGTATATAATATATAGGAGTACGGTACAGAAGGCCACTGCTCTACCTACCTCTGTGTCGTCAAGTATACTATCCATCCATACCTGTGGTGCATTTCAGTTTTGCACAGTTTGCTGACCACCAGTATAGCAGGCAGAGATCCGCATAGGCTCGAAGCCACATAAACACCCTGAATTTTTCTGACATGTGTTGAGGATAGGCAGGGCTAGCCTTAGTGATTGACAGTTGTGGTCAGGTGACAGATGGGTGCCTATTAGGGATATGTAGGAGGAGTATACACAGGGGTATATAGTACTGGGTTTTGGCAGCCATCTTCCTCTTGCCCGTTTTTTCTTGGATGAGGGTAAGGACATACTGTCAGCATTTTGTCAAGTTATTCCCCCTCCTTTGGATACTGCATTTATTACTGCTCCCTCTCTTTATACTACTGTCAGTGTGCGCTTTAGGTGTCATTGCATTTTTCTGCAGCAGCATGCCCCGTCCCAAGCGATCAGCGCCCCCCCCCCCCCCCCCCCGCCCCCGCCGCCTGGCTGAGGCCTTCCGACCGCTCGCAGCAGCGGGCTATCGCCGGCCGCGGGTGCGCGCGGTCCCCCCCTCCGCTTCGCCGCCCGTCGGAGACAGTGTCCTGCTCTCCTCGGGCGGCGGTGTCTCTCCCGCGACGGCCGCTCTGGGAGCCCGGCACAGCGGTAGAGCCGCGCGCGCCCCGGCCTCCATGGGAAGTCGCGTTCTCTTCCCCACGGCCCCAGTTGGCGGGTCAGGTGACCCATCGGACGGGTCCTGCGGCGGCACACAGGGGAATGGGGTGATGGGTCTATCACCAGCCAGCTCCCCTGCGGGTGCCATCTCTCGCAGGGTCAGTTCGGGGGGCGGGGCCTTCAGTGGCACAGTCGCAATCCATGTTTGCCCCCGCGGTTCCCATAGTGTCCAATCCGGTTGGGGGCAGTGGGGTGTCGGGTGTCGGCGGGCAGGCATCTGGGATTTACCCGGGGGCGCTCCCGGTATCCCAGATCCTTCTGCCGCCGGTGAGTGGCCCGTGGCCAAGTGGACCGACGCCGTCTGCTGGCCAGCTCCTGGTGCAGTGGATGGGGCCGGGACACACTTCCGTGGCCGCGTCATTAGCGTACCAAGGCGGCACATATCAAGGTCCGCCCGCGGGTTTCCTACCGGCGGCTTCCGTGTCGGTGGCCTGGTCGGGGGCACTGCAAATCCCGGTCATGACTTCCGGGGCGGCACCCGATTTGCGAGGGGGTCAGGCCCCCTTTTCGTCCCCTTATTTGCCAGCAGCATTTACGCAAGCGCAGGGATCAGTGACCTCATGGCCCACGCCGATTGGTCCGGGGTTTGCTCCATGGGGGGGTTCCTACGCCGGCGGCTTTACCCCCGGGGCCCTCGCGCAGATGCCTTATTGGGCGGCGCCATTTTCTCAGGCTCTGCCCAATTGGCACGCCGGTTTTAGCTCCCCGGCCACATGGCCTCCAGCGTCCGGCGCGGCCGTCGAACTGGCTGGCGCTTCGTCAGTGGGCATGCCCGCCCTCGGTTCACGGCCCCCTCTTGCTGTTTCCCCCCCTCCGCTACCTCCGGTTCCCCCGCCGGAGGCGGACGCTTTTGTGCCTCCCCCCCCCCCCCCCCTTCTGTTTCCCCATCAGGTGCAGGTGTGTTGAGGTGGGTCTCTCCCCCGGGTGGATCGTCGGGAGCCACGGCAGCAGCAACATCCGGCGAAGCACAGCCAGGAGCCGAGAAGCAGGCGGAGCAAGTGGGAGCGGGGGGACCTCAGGTCCCTGAAGAGGTTCCATCCGGCCCCGCCACCGCGGCAGAAGAAGCGGGCGGTCCTTCTGGAACGGGTGAGACGGTTAATCCTTCTTCTGATAGTTCTTCTTCCAGCTCCTCTTCAGATACTAGGTCTTCCGGGTCCCCCAGGCGCCCGCGTAAATTAGCCAGGCTCATTG
The DNA here is from genome assembly GCF_028390025.1 of Pseudophryne corroboree. NCBI lineage: Eukaryota > Metazoa > Chordata > Amphibia > Anura > Myobatrachidae > Pseudophryne > Pseudophryne corroboree. Next base: position 718,306,909 of record NC_086448.1, read on the forward strand.
CGCATCGTTTGCACAAGAAAGATAGGAAGGCCAAAGGCGCAGTTACGGCAATCACACAGGACCCTCCGCGTTTTACGGAAATGGTGCACTACGCAAACACTGCGGTCACCAGGGGGTTACGTAAACGGATGAGGGAAAAGATCAACAAGGGTAAATACGTCGACATGTTCACCCTTACGGATGACATGCGCAAGGCGTTCGATAAGGCCAAGAAGGTCGGGGGCATTGGCGAGAATGCATTTCGCAATTTCCACCAGTGGCTCCGGGGGTTTTTAGTGTTCACAGCGTGCTACGCTGAGACGAGGCCTACGGAATATCACAACACGGTCAAGTATTTGTACCTGGTACACGAAATGTACTTGACCTCCAAGAGTTACGCGTGGCGGGATTACGATGAGAAATTCCGTCGTAACCAAGAAGGTAACCCGACACTACCCTTGGGGTTCAAGGACGTGGAAGTTTGGTTAGAGGTCACTCATCAGAATAAGCCCCTTTATGAAGCCCAGGGCGGCAAGCCGGGTTTAAGTGTCCGGCCGAGCCCGCCTATGGGGAATAAAGGGAAATGCTTTGCTTTCAACGAGGGCAAGTGTTCCCGGGGGGCTAACTGCCGTTTTCGCCACTCCTGCAAGGTGTGCGGCGGGGGTCACCCGTCCAAAGATTGCCAGTCCTCTTCCGGGTCCAGGCCCTCTGATGCTGCCGAGGTGCCCGGAAGTGGAAAGTAAGGCGTTTTCCCCCATCAACGTCCCCGAATTGGCTAAATGGTTGGGCAGTTACCCCGACGTCACTTCGGGGTTGTTTTTGTTGGAAGGTTTTCGTAGCGGTTTCCGGCTTCCCATCCCGGATTCGGTCCTCGTGGTCTCCAGGCGCAATTTAAAATCCGCACGCGATTTCCCCTCCGTGGTCGCCCGTAAGGTCTAGGCGGAAATCGATTTGGGGCGCATGTGCGGCCCTTTCCCGTCCCCACCACTGCCCCGGCTGTGCGTTTCACCGTTAGGGGTGGTCCCCAAGAAAACCCAGGGTCAATTCCGCCTCATTCAGCATTTGTCACACCCCCGTGGCGGCTCGGTCAACGACGCCATCCCGGAGGAAGCTTGCAGCGTGCGATATCAATCGTTTGATGAGGCCATGCGGTTAGTCCAAAGGGCGGGTCCCAGCGCCCTCATGGCCAAGATGGACATTGAGTCCGCTTTCCGCCTCCTGCCCATCCACCCCGACTCCCTGCGTTTCCTTGATTTCAGGTTAGGGGGTGGGTATTATGTAGACAGGTGCTTGCCTATGGGGTGTTCCATTTCTTGTGCCTACTTTGAGAAATTCAGTTCGTTTTTACATTGGTGCGTAGTGTCAGCCTCCGGCCACCCGGGGGTTGCCCACTACCTAGACGATTTTCTCTTTGTGGGTCCAAGGGAGGGGTCTGTTTGCCGGGATGTACTGGGTTTAGCCCAGAGTTTGTTCGGTCGCCTGGGCGTGCCCGTGGCCTCGGATAAGACCGAGGGGCCCACGACGTGCCTCAGTTATTTGGGCATTGAAATCGATTCGGAAGCCGGTTGCTGCCGGCTTCCGGCCGATAAGGTGCTCAAGTTGCTGGGTCTCATAGAGCAGTGCCTCCTCACGCGCAGGGTCAGACTACAACGGGTTCAGTCGTTGCTCGGGTCTTTTAATTTTGCGTGCAGGATCATACCCATGGGCCGGGTTTTCTGCCGTAAGCTTGAGAGATCCATGGCGGGGGTGCGAAAACCTCACCATACGGTTTACATTTCGAGCGAGGTCAGGGAGGACTTGAGAACCTGGTCCACTTTTTTGGTTTCTTTTAACCGGGAGGTGTTGTGGCCAGCGAAGCGCTGCTCCAACGCCGCGTTACAACTTATTACCGACGCCGCTGGGGGTTCGGGCTTTGGGGCTTTTTTCAGAACAGAACATGCGCCGCGCCTTGGCCCGCAGCATGGGTGACCCGAGGTTTTACAAGGAACTTGCTCCTTCTAGAGTTATTCCCCTTGATAGTGGCGGTCGAGTTATGGGCACCCAGCTTGTCGGATCGGAGTATTGTATTTCGCTGCGACAATCTGGGCGTCGTGCACGCCGTTAATAACCAGCGCTCGTCCTCTCCTGAGGCTCTGCGCTTGTTGCGTTATCTTGTGCTCAAGTGCTTGAGGCATAACATTCATTTCACGGCTGCGCATGTCCCAGGGGTTGACAATAGAATTGCTGACGCACTGTCGCGTTTTGAGTTTGATAAGTTTAGGGAGCTGGTGCCTGATGCGGCGATTGGGGGTCTATTGGTGCCGCCCTTCCTGTGGAGAATCGTTGACTAAGGCCATCCCCGGTGAGTGGGACTTGCCTCTGCGGGCAGGATACCGTTTGGGGTATGGCGACCCGGTATCAGTTGGCTAGGCTTGCGCCTTGTCTAAGGAATATGTTAAGTATTGTTGTTATTGCGCCTGTTGCGCGAACCCGGAAACGTGTTTTACTCGTCGGTTTGTGAACGGCTAGCGTTCAGAAATGGAGGGTGTGAAGTGAATTTTTAAATTTTCCTCCGATGGGGACCGAATTACAATTGGCATCACACACGGTTCACGGGAGGTTTTTTGAGTTTTCTCCTTCACTCGGGTTCTTAATTGCATGTTTAAGTTATTTGTTTCTATTTGTATAGTGTCTGACGGTAAGGAATTTTCTTTTGCAGCTACTTTGGACATCTCGGATCAGATTTGGCTCATTGGCCATTCCTTTATTTTTTGGGCGGAGAGGCATCCAATGGCAGGACGAACGGGCGAATTATTTGGGGACAAGGTAGTTAGATGGTTAGGAGTTAGAGGTTTGCGTTGGATGGGTTTACTTCGCTTGCTGTTTCGCCATGAACGGAGGTGGGGGCGGCCCGGCTGGGTTGTCATTCACCTCGGGGGGAATGATATGGGGCGGGTCAAAGGCATTGACCTCATCTTGAGTATCAAAGCGGATTTAGTGGCATTGCGGGCATCCTGGCCCCGGGTGATAGTTGTGTGGTCTGACATGGTGCCCCGTTTCCATTGGCAGGGTGCCATTCGCTTTTCTGCTATCGAGAAAGCGAGGAAGAAAGTTAATTCCGCTGTGTCAGTATACGTGCGGGCGATAGGAGGTTTAGTGGTTAGGCATCCGCTTTTGGTGCTGCACAATGTGCAGTTTTATAGGGAAGACGGTGTTCACCTTTCCCCTGCGGGTATTGGTGTGTTCTTGGAAAGTATTTTTAGAGTGCTATCTGGTTGAATCTCTTCTCCTGTTGTTGGTTGGATGGCGGTCTGCGGTTTTTTGTTAAAATCCTTGTTGTGGCGGAAAGTCGCTACCAGCCAGCGGTCAAATAGTTACATAAGTGGTCACTGTGGGGCACCCCCTTTTGATTGAACAGCGAGTATGCCCTCCCCTTGCGGGTGGACTACGGATGTTCCCGTGCGGGTTCGTCCACGGCTCTGCTAAAGTAAGGGGGGTGAGCCTGCGCAGTGCGGGTTATGTTAAGGAGGCGGTTGTGAGGCCCTTCCTATTTTATGGTTTATTATAGTTGACTGGTGCTGGTGAGTTGGTAGCGCCTTTTTCTTGCCATCCTCCAATATTCTTAGTTTAAACGACAGGTCACCAAACAATAAATATCTGTTTGACCTTTTAAATCTAGCAGTTGGTGTCCGTGTCTTTATTTCTTAGTGATAAGCTAGCTAGTTATAAATGTTAAATTCGTCGGAATAAAGTCATGGGTGGTTTAAGCAGGCAGAGATCCGCATAGGCTCGAAGCCACATAAACACCCTGAATTTTTCTGACATGTGTTGAGGATAGGCAGGGCTAGCCTTAGTGATTGACAGTTGTGGTCAGGTGACAGATGGGTGCCTATTAGGGATATGTAGGAGGAGTATACACAGGGGTATATAGTACTGGGTTTTGGCAGCCATCTTCCTCTTGCCAGTTTTTTCTTGGATGCCCTCCCACCCTCCCTGTAAGGTTGCTCGAGGCTCGCTTTTCGGGCCTCTATTTCCATTTCATAGCAGGCTTTGATAGCCAGATGGGCGGAAAGTCGCTACCAGCCAGCGGTCAAATAGTTACATAAGTGGTCACTGTGGGGCACCCCCTTTTGATTGAACAGCGAGTATGCCCTCCCCTTGCGGGTGGACTACGGATGTTCCCGTGCGGGTTCGTCCACGGCTCTGCTAAAGTAAGGGGGGTGAGCCTGCGCAGTGCGGGTTATGTTAAGGAGGCGGTTGTGAGGCCCCTCCTATTTTATGGTTTATTATAGTTGACTGTTGCTGGTGAGTTGGTAGCGCCTTTTTCTTGCCATCCTCCAATATTCTTGGTTTAAACGACAGGTCACCAAACAATAAATATCTGTTTGACCTTTTAAATCTAGCAGTTGGTGTCCGTGTCTTTATTTATTAGTGATAAGCTAGCTAGTTATAAATGTTAAGTTCGTCGGAATAAAGTCATGGGTGGTTTAATAATATATAGCAGTATGGTACAGTAGGCCACTACTCTACCTACCTCTGTGTCGTCAAGTATACTATCCATCCATACCTGTGGTGCATTTCAGTTTTGCACAGTTTGCTGACCACCAGTATATAATATATAGCAGTACGGTACAGTAGGCCACTGCTCTACCTACCTCTGTGTCGTCAAGTATACTATCCATCCATAACTGTGGTGCATTTAAGTTTTGCACAGTTTGCTGACCACCAGTATATAATATATAGCAGTACGGTACAGTACGCCACTGCTCTACCTACCTCTGTGCCGTCAAGTATACTATCCATCCATACCTGTGGTGCATTTCAGTTTTGCACAGTTTGCTGACCACCAGTATATAATATATAGCAGTACGGTACAGTAGGCCACTGCTCTACCTACCTCTGTGTCGTCAAGTATACTATCCATCCATACCTGTGGCGCATTTCAGTTTTGCACAGTTTGCTGACCACCAGTATATAATATATAGCAGTACGGTACAGTAGGCCACTGCTCTACCTACCTCTGTGTCGTCAAGTATACTATCCATCCATACCTGTGGTGCATTTCATTTTTGCACAGTTTGCTGACCACCAGTATATAATATATAGCAGTACGGTACAGTAGGCCACTGCTCTACCTACCTCTGTGTCGTCAAGTATACTATCCATCCATACCTGTGGTGCATTTCAGTTTTGCACAGTTTGCTGACCACCAGTATATAATATATAGCAGTACGGTACAGTAGGCCACTGCTCTACCTACCTCTGTGTCGTCAAGTATACTATCCATCCATACCTGTGGTGCATTTCAGTTGTGCGCAGCATATATAGTAGTAGGCCATTGCTATTGATACTGGCATATAATTCCACACATTAAAAAATGGAGAACAAAAATGTGGAGGGTAAAATAGGGAAAGATCAAGATCCACTTCCACCTCGTGCTGAAGCTGCTGCCACTAGTCATGGCCGAGACGATGAAATGCCATCAACGTCGTCTGCCAAGGCCGATGCCCAATGTCATAGTAGAGAGCATGTAAAATCCAAAAAACAAAAGTTCAGTAAAATGACCCAAAAATCAAAATTAAAAGCGTCTGAGGAGAAGCGTAAACTTGCCAATATGCCATTTACGACACGGAGTGGCAAGGAACGGCTGAGGCCCTGGCCTATGTTCATGGCTAGTGGTTCAGCTTCACAGGAGGATGGAAGCACTCATCCTCTCGCTAGAAAAATGAAAAGACTTAAGCTGGCAAAAGCACAGCAAAGAACTGTGCGTTCTTCTAAATCACAAATCCCCAAGGAGAGTCCAATTGTGTCGGCTGCGATGCCTGACCTTCCCAACACTGGACGGGAAGAGGTGGCGCCTTCCACCATTTGCACGCCCCCTGCAAGTGCTGGAAGGAGCACCCGCAGTCCAGTTCCTGATAGTCAAATTGAAGATGTCACTGTTGAAGTACACCAGAATGAGGATATGGGTGTTGCTGGCGCTGAGGAGGAAATTGACAAGGAGGATTCTGATGGTGAGGTGGTTTGTTTAAGTCAGGCACCCGGGGAGACACCTGTTGTCCGTGGGACGAATATGGCCATTGACATGCCTGGTCAAATTACAAAAAAAATCACCTCTTCGGTGTGGAATTATTTTAACACAAATGTGGACAACAGGTGTCAAGCCATGTGTTGCCTTTGTCAAGCTGTAATAAGTAGGGGTAAGGACGTTAACCACCTCGGAACATCCTCCCTTATACGTCACCTGCAGCGCATTCATCATAAGTCAGTGACAAGTTCAAAGACTTTGGATGACAGCGGAAGCAGTTCACTGACCACTAAATCCCTTCCTCTTGTAACCAAGGTCCTGCAAACCACACCCCCAACTCCCTCAGTGTCAATTTCCTCCTTACACAGGAAAGCCAATAGTCCTGCAGGCCATGTCACTGTCAAGTCTGACGAGTCCTCTCCTGCCTGGGATTCCTCCGATGCATCCTTGAGTGTAACGCCTACTGCTGCTGGCACTGCTGTTGTTGCTGCTGGGAGTCGATTGTCATCCCAGAGGGGAAGTCGGAAGACCACTTGTACTACTTCCAGTAAGCAATTAACTGTCCAACAGTCCATTGCGAGGAAGATGAAATATCACAGCAGTCATCCTGCTGCAAAGCGGATAACTCAGGCCTTGGCAGCCTGGGCGGTGAGAAACGTGTTTCCGTTATCCACCGTTAATTCACAGGCAACTACAGACTTGATTGAGGTACTGTGTCCCCAGTACCAAATACCATCTAAGTTCCATTTCTCTAGGCAGGCGATACCAAAAATGTACACAGACCTCAGAAAAAGAGTCACCAGTGTCCTAAAATATGCAGTTGTACCCAATGTCCACTTAACCACGGACATGTGGACAAGTGGAGCAGGGCAGACTCAGGACTATATGACTGTGACAGCCAACTGGGTAGATGTATTGTCTCCCGCAGCAAGAACAGCGGCGGCGGCACCAGTAGCAGCATCTCGCAAACACCAACTCGTTCCTAGGCAGGCTACGCTTTGTATCACCGCTTTCCAGAAGAGGCACACAGCTGACAACCTCTTACGGAAACTGAGGAACATCATCGCAGAATGGCTTACCCCAAATGGACTCTCCTGGGGATTTGTGACATCGGACAACGCCAGCAATATTGTGCGTGCATTACATCTGGGCAAATTCCAGCACGTCCCATGTTTTGCACATACATTGAATTTGGTGGTGCAGAATTATTTAAAAAATGACAGGGACGTGCAAGAGATGCTGTCGGTGGCCCGAAGAATTGCGGGCCACTTTCGGCATTCAGCCACCGCCTGCCGAAGACTGGAGCACCAGCAAACAGTCCTGAACCTGCCCTGTCATCATCTCAAGCAAGACGTAGTAACGAGGTGGAATTCAACCCTCTATATGCTTCAGAGGATGGAGGAGCAGCAAAAGGCCATTCAAACCTATACATCTGCCTACGATATAGGCAAAGGAGGGGGAATGCACCTGACTCAAGCGCAGTGGAGAATGATTTCAACGTTGTGCAAGGTTCTACAACCCTTTGAACTTGCCACACGTGAAGTCAGTTCAGACACTGCCAGCCAGAGTCAGGTCATTCCCCTCATCAGGCTTTTGCAGAAGAAGCTGGAGACATTGAAGGAGGAGCTAAAACAGAGCGATTCCGCTAGGCATGTGGGACTTGTGGATGGAGCCCTTAATTCGCTTAACCAGGATTCACGGGTGGTCAATCTGTTGAAATCAGAGCACTACATTTTGGCCACCGTGCTCGATCCTAGATTTAAAACCTACGTTGGATCTCTCTTTCCAGCAGACACAAGTCTGCAGAGGTTCAAAGACCTGCTGGTGAGAAAATTGTCAAGTCAAGCAGAACGTGACCCGTCAACAGCTCCTCCTTCACATTCTCCCGCAACTGGGGGTGCGAGGAAAAGGCTAAGAATTCCGAGCCCACCCGCTGGCGGTGATGCAGGGCAGTCTGGAGCGAGTGCTGACATCTGGTCCGGACTGAAGGACCTGCCAACGATTACTGACATGTCGTCTACTGTCACTGCATATGATTCTCTCACCATTGAAAGAATGGTGGAGGATTATATGAGTGACCGCATCCAAGAGGCACGTCAGACAGTCCGTACGTATACTGGCAGGAAAAAGAGGCAATTTGGAGGCCCTTGCACAAACTGGCTTTATTTTACTTAAGTTGCCCCCCCTCCAGTGTGTACTCCGAAAGAGTGTTTAGTGCAGCCGCTTACCTTGTCAGCAATCGGCGTACGAGGTTACTTCCAGAAAATGTGGAGAAGATGATGTTCATCAAAATTAATTATAATCAATTCCTCCGTGGAGACATTCACCAGCAATTGCCTCCAGAAAGTACACAGGGACCTGAGATGGTGGATTCCAGTGGGGACGAATTAATAATCTGTGAGGAGGGGGATGTACACAGTGAAAGGGGTGAGGAATCGGACGATGAGGAGGAGGTGGACATCTTGCCTCTGTAGAGCCAGTTTGTGCAAGGAGCGATTGATTGCTTCTTTTTTGGTGTGGGCCCAAACCAACCAGTCATTTCAGTCACAGTTGTGTGGCAGACCCTGTCGCTGAAATGATGGGTTTGTTAAAGTGTGCATGTCCTGTTTATACAACATAAGGGTGGGTGGGAGGGCCCAAGGACAATTCCATCTTGCACCTCTTTTTTCTTTAATTTTTCTTTGCATCATGTGCTGTTTGGGGACTATTTTTTTTGAAGTGCCATCCTGCCTGACACTGCAGTGCCACTCCTAGATGGGCCAGGTGTTTGTGTCGGCCACTTGTGTCGCTTAGCTTAGCCATCCAGCGACCACAGTGCACCTCTTTTTTTCTTTGCATCATGTGCTGTTTGGGGACTATTTTTTAAATCGACCATCCTGTCTGACACTGCAGTGCCACTCCTAGATGGGCCAGGTGTTTGTGTCGGCCACTTGGGTCACTTAGCTTAGTCATCCAACGACCTCGGTGCAAATTTTAGGACTAAAAATAATATTGTGAGGTGTGAGATGTTCAGAATAGACTGGAAATGAGTGGAAATTATGGTTATTGAGGTTAATAATACTATGGGACCAAAATGACCCCCAAATTCTATGATTTAAGCTATTTTTGAGGGTTTTTTGTAAAAAAAACCCGAATCCAAAACACACCCGAATCCGACAAAAAAATTTCAGGGAGGTTTTGCCAAAACGCGTCCAAATCCAAAACACGGCCGCGGAACCGAATCCAAAACCAAAACACAAAACCCGAAAAATGTCCGGTGCACATCACTAAATTTATTACAGTGATTTTGCAGTATAATGCCAGGGATTTTGCCATTTAATTCCAGTGATTTTGCCATTTAATTCCAGTGATTTTGCCATTTAATTCCAGTGATTTGGACGTATAATTCCAGTGATTTTGCCATTTAATTCCAGCGATTTTGCTACTTAATTCCAGTGATTTGGACATGTAATTCCAGTGATTTGGAAGTATAATTCCAGTGGTAATTGTTTGTGTCGCTTGGCTTAGTCATATAGCTACCTCATTGCACCTCTTCGACATCTTTGCATGAGGTGCTGTTTGAGGCCTACATTTTGAAAAGTGCCATCCTGTCTGACACTGCCGTATGAGTCCAGGCCGTATGAGTCCTGGGGTACTGCTGTATTAGTCCTGGGGTACTGCCAATTGCAGAATTTAAAAAAAAAATGACAGGGGCGTGCTGGAGATGCTGTCAGTGGACCGAACAATTGCGGCCCACTCTCGACATTCAGCCACTGCGCGAGACTACTAGATGGACCAGGCAGTTGTGTCGCTTAGCTTAGTCATACAGCAACCTCGTGCACCTTTCTTTCTTCTTAGCATCATGTGCTGCTTGGGGACTATTTTTTTAAAATGTCATCCTGTCTGACACTTCTGTATATGTCCAGTGATTTTGCCATTTAATTCTAGTGATTTGGACGTATAATTCCAGTGATTTAGACGTATAATTCCAGTGATTTTGCCATTTCATTCCAGTGATTTGGACATATAATTCCAGTGATATTGCCATTTAATTCCAGTGATTCTGCCGTATAATTCCAGTAATCCTGCCGTATAATTACAGTGGTACTGGCGTATAATTACAGTGATCCTGCCGTATAAATCCAGTGATCCTGCCGTATAAGTCCAGTGATTCTGCCGTATAATAGTGGTACTGCCGTATAAATCCAGTCCAGTGATACTGCCGTATATATATATATACATATATATACCCTGTTGAAAAGTTTACCTGATTACTGAAGCCATAACAACTATGCTGGTGTTAGACGTGCGTCCGGTATCCACTATTAGTGCAGTGGGACTGCAGTGCCAACCCTAGATGGGCCAGGTGTTTGTGCCGCACACTTGTGTCGCATGGCTTAGTCATACAGCAGCCTCTTTTTCTTCTTTGCATCATGTGCTGTTTGGGGACTAGCTTTTGAATAGTGCCATCTTGTCTGCAACTGCAGTGCCACTCCTAGATGGGCCAGGTGTTTGTGCCGCACAATTGTGTCGCTTAGCTTGGTCGTACAACCACCTCGGTGCAACTTTTAGGCCTAAAAACAATATTGTGAGGTGTGAAGTGTTCTTAATAGACTGGGAATGAGTGGAAATGAATGTTATTGAGGTTAATAATACCGTAGGAGCAAAATTACCCCCAAATTCTGTGATTTTAGTTGTTTTTATGTTTTTATCAAAAATCATCCAGATCCAAACCAAAACCAAAACACGAAAGGGTGGTTTTGGCAAAATAAAGCCAAAACCAAAACACAAAAACATACCTCCCAACTGTCCCGATTTTCGCGGGACAGTCCCGTTTTTTGGGGACTGTCCCGCTGTCCCACCCGCGGGCAACAGTGTCCCGCGGTGGGGGGGTCAGTTGGGAGGCTCTGTCAATCGCTGCTCTGCTTAGCAGAGCAGCGGTGAATAGACGCTGTGCGCATGCGCACAGCGTCTATTCAGTGGAGTCAGAGGGAGAGGGAGCATGCCAGCGGCTCACAGAGCGCTGGGCATGCCCCCTCAGTGACGAAAACGGGGCGTGGCTCGCGATCGCGGGTCCTCCGTGAAGCCACGGCCATTTTTATAGACCACACCCCCTTTTCGGGAGCGCACGCGGCTTCGCCGCGCGAGTGTCCCGCTCCACAAGATAAGAAAGTTGGGAGGTATGCAAAAGTGGAATTAGTTCCAAAACCAAAACACAAAACACGAAAAGTGCCAGACGCACATCTCTAATCTTTAATCGGTATTCACTATTTATGTAGGAAATCACATGGTCCGGAAGATCCCTGGTTGTGTAGGAATATAACCAAAGTCATCATCATACAACAGATGTTTAACCAGATTCATGGTGGCTATGTCATCTTCCCCCTGCATCTCTCAGCCTGCCCCCTTTAATTCTGTGTCTCTTGGCCTGTGCTCCTCTTCCTTCACTCTGTGTCTTTCAGCCTGCAGCCCCCCTCTTTCACTCTGTGTCTCTCAGCCTGCCCCCCATTTACTCAGCGTCTCTCAGCTTGACCCCCCATCACTGTGTCTCAGCCTGCCCCCTTTTAAACTGCGTTCCCCCCTCCTTCATTCTGTCTCTCAGCTTGCATTCCCCCTTCATTCTGTCTCTCAGCCTGTATTCACCCCTCCTTCATTCTGTGCCTCTCAGCCTGTGTTCCCCCCTCCTTAAATCTATGTCTCACAGGCTGCGTTCCCCCCTCCTTCATTCTGTGTCTCCCAGCCTGTGTCCCCCCCCTCCTTTAATCTATGTCTCACAGGCTGCGTTCCCCCCTCCTTCATTCTGTGTCTCCCAGCCTGTGTTTCCTCCCTCCTTTAGCCTGTGTTTCCTCCCTCCTTTAGCCTCCCTCCTTTAGCCCCCTCCTTTAGTCTGTGTCTCCCAGCCTGTGTTTCCTCCCTCCTTTAGCCTGTGTTTCCTCCCTCCTTTAGCCTCCCTCCTTTAGCCCCCTCCTTTAGTCTGTGTCTCCCAGCCTGTGTTTCCTCCCTCCTTTAGCCTGTGTTCCTCCCCACCTTCATTCTGTCCTCCCCTACTTCATTCTGTGTCTCTCAGCTTGCATTCCCCCCTTCATTCTGTGCCTCTTAGCCTGTGTTCCCCCACCCAGTGCCGTAACTTGGCATTTTAGCGCTGTGTGCTAGAAACGTCATTGGCGGACCCCCCCCCCCCATCCCATGCAAGATAGGGGCAGTGCGCGCCGCAGGCACGCAAAAAAAATATAGGGGCGTGGCCCTTCATGGGCCTTTACGGGGAAGGGGCGTGGCCACAAAATAATACCAATTCATACTACGGTGCACAGTAGTCTCCATTATTCAAATTACGCTGCACAGTAGCGCCACTACACCAGGTAGATCCCCTTTTACACATTACGGCAGACAACGTCCCCCTTTTTACACATTACGGCAGACAGTGTCCCCCTTATTACACATTCATCTGCACATTTGGGAGAAATTCCCTTGCATTGACAGTATTACACTATTGTGTGTTTTTTGTCTTCTGTTTTATGCCGATTTGAATATTCTCCCATTCGTCTGTGAGGACATGTTTGGATCTTTTGGACATTGGAGCGCAAAGTGAGATTGTGCCTTTTTTATTGCATTCCATTGTATTATAGGTTGGTGGCCTATTTTGCACCTTCTGTTTGCAGCTCCATACTGCAGCGCCATTAGAGGATTTTTTTTCTTTATACGGCAGACAGTGTCCCCCTTATTACACATTACGGCAGACAGCGTCCCCTTTTTACACAATACGGCAGACAGCGTGCCCTTTTTACACATTACGGCAGACAGCGTCCCCCTTTTTACACATTACGGCAGACAGTCCCACTTTTACACATTACAGCAGTCAGCGTCCCCCTTATCACACATTACGGCAGACAGCATCCCCCTTTTTACACATTACCGCAGACAGTCCCCCTTATTACACATTACGGCAGACAGCGTCCCCCTTTTTACACATTACGGCAGACAGTGTCCCCCTTATTACACATTACAGAAGACAGCGTCCCCCTTATTACACATTACGGCAGACAGTGTCCCCTTTTTACACATTACGGCAGGCAGCGTTCCCTTTTTACACATTACGGCAGGCAGTCCCCCTTTTTACACATTATAGCAGGCAGTGTCCCCCTTATTACACATTACGGCAGACAGCGACCCCCCTTTTTACACATTACGGCAGACAGTGTCCCCCTTTTTACACATTACAGCAGGCAGCGTTCCCTTTTTACACATTACGGCAGACAGTCCCACTTTTTACACATTACAGCAGTCAGCGTCCCCCTTATCACACATTACGGCAGACAGCATCCCCCTTTTTACACATTGCCGCAGACAGTCCCCCTTATTCCACATTACAGCAGGCAGTGTCCCCCTTATTACACATTACGGCAGACAGCGTCCCCCTTTTTACACATTACGGCAGACAGTGTCCCCCTTATTACACATTACAGAAGACAGCGTCCCCCTTATTACACATTACGGCAGACAGTGTCCCCTTTTTACACATTATGGCAGACAGCATCCCCCTTTTTTCACATTACAGCAGGTAGCGTCCCATTTTTACACATTACGGCAGACAGTCCCCCTTTTTACACATTACAGCAGGCAGCGTTCCCTTTTTACACATTACGGCAGACAGTCCCACTTTTTACACATTACAGCAGTCAGCGTCCCCCTTATTCCACATTACGGCAGACAGCATCCCCCTTTTTACACATTACCGCAGACAGTCCCCCTTATTACACATTACAGCAGGCAGTGTCCCCCTTATTACACATTAAGGCAGACAGCGTCCCCCTTTTTACACATTACGGCAGACAGTGTCCCCCTTTTTTCACATTACAGAAGACAGCGTCCCCTTTATTACGCATTACGGCAGACAGTGTCCCCTTTTTACACATTACGGCAGACAGCGTCCCCCTTTTTTCACATTACAGCAGGTAGGCATCCCATTTTTACACATTACGGCAGACAGTCCCTTTTTACACATTACAGCAGGCAGCGTCCCCTTTTTACACATTACGGCAGACAGTCCCACTCTTTACACATTACAGCAGGCAGCGTCCCCCTTTTTACACATTACGGCAGATAGCGTCCCCCACATTACGGCAGACAGCATCCCCCTTATTACACATTACGGCAGATATCGTCCCCCTTATTACACATTAAGGCAGACAGCATCCCCCTTATTACACATTACAAAAGACAGCATACCCATTATTACACATTACGGCAGACAGAGTCCCCCTCTTTACACATTATGGCAGACAGAGTCCCCCTTATTACACATTACGGCAGACAGCATCCCCCTTATTCCTTATTACACATTACGGCAGACAGCACTGCCAGTGCTGCTACTCACAAGTCAAAGGGGATGGAAAACTGCAGCCTGCCCCAGTATGTCCTCCTCCTCTCAAAGATACTATAGCAGGCCAGCTCTCGCAGCGCTGGGCAGGGTGCAGGGAGACCAAGTAAGCCGGGACAGGGAGAGACGTCACCACGTCTCTCACGAGTTGCAGGGGGAGCGATCCGGCAACCAGGACAGAGAGAAGCGGTTGAGTGTGAAGGGAGAGACCCGGGAGCTGGCGGCTGCGCTCCCGAGTCCCCTGCAGAGGCGGCGGCGCAGGCGGGAGACAGGCGCCAGCAGTAATCGGAGACCTGACAGCACGTCGTGCGGGGGGGGGGGGGGAGGAGGAGAGGGAGGTGTGGAGCTCAGGGTCCGTTCAGAGAGGCAGAGCTGGACTCGATTGAATGCTGCCAGTGTGGCTGCGGCCGTGCGGGGGTGGGGGCGGAGGGGGGTGTGCTGTCGATGGTGCGCCTTCAGTGCTTGTGCGCTGTGGGCAAGGCACCATCGGCACACACCTAGTTGCGGCACTGGCCCCACCTCCTTCATTCTGTGTCTCTCAGCCTGTGTCCCCCCCCCTTTATTCTATGTCTTTCAGGCTGCGTTTCTCCCTCCTTCATTCTGTGTCTCCCAGCCTGTGTCCCCCCTCCTTTATTCTGAGTCTCCAGCCTGTGTCCCCCCTCCTTTATTCTGTGTCTCTCAGCCTGTGTTCATCCCCTCCTTCATTCTGTGTTTCGCAGCCTGCGTTCCCCCCTCCTTCACTGTGTCTTTCAGCCTGCATTTCCTCCCTCCTTCATTCTGTGTCTCTCAGCCTGCGCCCCCCCCCCCCTCTTTATTCTATGTATCTCAGGCTGCGTTTCCCCCTCCTTTATTCTGTGTCTCCCAGCCTGTGTGTCCCCCCTCCTTTATTCTGTGTCTCTCAGCCTGTGTTCATCCCCTCCTTCATTCTGTGCTTCTCAGCCTGCATTCCCCCTCCTTCACTGTGTCTATCAGCCTGCATTTCCCCTTTTCTTCATTCTGTGTCTCCCAGCCTGTGTTCCCCACCTCCTTCATTCTGTCTCTCAGCCTGTGTTCCCCCCTTCATTCTGTGTCTCTCAGCCTGCCCCCCCCCCTTATTCTGTGTCTCTCAGCCAGCATTACCCCCCTCCTTCATTCTGTGTCTCTCAGCCTGCGCCCTCCCCCCCTCCTTCATTCTGTGTCTGAGCGAGGGGGGGGGGGGGCGCGGTGGGGATGCGCATTGCTATCACTATGGGGCATACACACGGAGAGATCCGTGCTTAATTACTAAGTAATCTAGTCAGCGCTTTCCGTTGGGGGGGGGGGGGGGGGTCATGCTCCGCCAAAGGGTGTGTCTAGATCCACCTATAAGGGGACTTATTTCCACTCAGGGGTGTGTCCTGATGAAAACTATAGTACTAAAACCAGCCAAAAACAAAAAGAGTAATAATATAGGTACACTAGAGTAATAATAGGTGCACTAAATATTACGGTAGTGTGTACTGTACACTGGTGAGAGAGACGGACGAACAGAAAACCTAAAGTATATACTCTGGTGTGTGATTTTATATATATATATATATATATATATATATATAGCACCATAATGCATTACATTATATACACAGCCAGAGCGTAAGTAGACATTTTGGTGCCCTGTACCAGAAATAGAAATGGTGCCCCCCGCCCAAACGTAAAATATGGCCTGCGCGCCCCAAAAAATAAGGGCATGGTTTCATGGGAAAGTGGTATGACCACATAATTCACATTACATACCTGTACAGTAGTGTACATTTGTCACATTACATCACACAGCAGTACCCCTTATACACATTACGCGTGACAGCCCCTTATATACACCATACGCCAGGTAGCCTCTTACGCACATCACGCCAGGTAGCCTCTTACACACATTACCCCAGGTAGTGTCCCTTATACACACTACGCCAGGTGGAGCCTCTATGCCTGAGAGAGAGTGTGTGTGTGTGTGTGTCACACCATGATAGACAGCAGCGCTTTAGCAAGACCCACAGCTCCATGTCTCACCCGCCTCTGCAAGCAGCTCTGGGACCCGCTGCTCCATGTCCCCCCATATTACCACAGTAACACATTACATTACATTTTACACAGCCCCCCACCCCCCATATTACACACACATTACATTACACCACCCCATATTACACACACGTTACATTACACACACACCCATATTACACTTAGTGGCACATTACACTACACCCCCCCATATTACACGCAGTAGCACATTACATTACATTACACCCCTCCATATTACACACAGTGGCACATTACACTACACCCCCACCCCATATTACACACAGCAGCACATTACACTACCCCCCCCCCCCGCCCATATTACACTCAGTGGCACATTACACTACCCCCCCATATTACACGCAGTAGCACATTACATTACACCCCTCCATATTACACACAGTGGCACATTACACTACACCCCCCCATATTATACACAGCAGCACAGTACACTACCCCTCCCCCCATATTACATTCAGTGGCACATTACACTACCCCCCCATAATACACTCAGTGGCACATTACACCCCCCCATATTACACACAGCAGCACATTACACTACCCCCCCCCTCATATTACACACAGCAGCACATTACACTACACCCCATATTACACTTAGTGGCACATTACACTACCCCCCATATTACACGCAGTAGCACATTACATTACACCCCCCCATATTACACACAGCAGCACATTACACTACCCCCCCCATATTACACACAGCAGCACATTACACTACCCCCCCATATTACACTCAGTGGCACATTACACTACCCCCCCCCCCATATTACACGCAGTAGCACATTACATTACATTACACCCCTCCATATTACACACAGTGGCACATTACACTACAGCCCCCCCCCCCATATTACACACAGCAGCACATTACACTACCCCCCCAAACCCCCATATTACACTCAGTGCACATTACACTACCCCCCCATATTACACTCAGTGGCACATTACATTACCCCCCCCATATTACACACATCAGCACATTATACTACCCCTCCTCCCCATATTACACACAGCAGCACATTACACTACCCCCCCCTCCATATTACACTCAGTGGCACATTACATTACACCCCCCCCCACATTACAGCAGTAGCACATTACATTACACCCCCCCCCCCCATATTACACACAGCAGCACATTACACTACCCCCCCATATTACACTCAGTGGCACATTACACTACCCCACCTCCCATATTACACTCAGTGGCACATTACATTACACCCCCCCATATTACACACAGCAGCACATTATACTACCCCTCCCCCCCATATTACACACAGCAGGCACATTACACTACCCCCCCTCCATATTACACTCAGTGGCACATTACATTACACCCCCCCCCCCCATATTACACACAGCAGCACATTACACTACCCCCCCATATTACACTCAGTGGCACATTACACTACCCCCCCTCCCATATTACACTCAGTGGCACATTACATTACACCCCCCATATTACACACAGCAGCACATTACACTACCCCCCCATATTACACACAGCAGCACATTACACTACCCCCCCCTCCATATTACACTCAGTGGCACATTACACTCCCCCCCCCATATTACACACAGTAGCACATTACATTACATTACGCCCCTCCATATTACACACAGTGGCACATTACACTACACCCCCCCATATTACACACAGCAGCACATTACACTACCCCCACCCCCCATATTACACTCAGTGACACATTACACTCCCCCCCCCATATTACACTCAGTGGCACATTACATTACACCCCCCCATATTACACACAGCAGCACATTACACTACCCCCACCCCCCATATTACACTCAGTGACACATTACACTTCCCCCCCATATTACACTCAGTGACACATTACATTACACCCCCCCCCATATTACAGCAGTAGCACATTACATTACACCCCCCCATATTACAGCAGTAGCACATTACATTACACCCCCCCCCATATTACAGCAGTAGCACATTACATTACCCCCCCCCCCCATATTACACACAGCAGCACATTACACTACCCCCCCCATATTACACTCAGTGGCACATTACACTACCCCCCCTCCCATATTACACTCAGTGGCACATTACATTACACCCCCCCATATTACACACAGCAGCACATTATACTACCCCTCCCCCCCATATTACACACAGCAGGCACATTACACTACCCCCCCTCCATATTACACTCAGTGGCACATTACATTACACCCCCCCCCCCATATTACACACAGCAGCACATTACACTACCCCCCCATATTACACTCAGTGGCACATTACACTACCCCCCCCCTCCCATATTACACTCAGTGGCACATTACATTACACCCCCCATATTACACACAGCAGCACATTACACTACCCCCCCATATTACACACAGCAGCACATTACACTACCCCCCCTCCATATTACACTCAGTGGCACATTACACTCCCCCCCCATATTACACACAGTAGCACATTACATTACATTACACCCCTCCATATTACACACAGTGGCACATTACACTACACCCCCACCCCATATTACACACAGTCATTACATTACACCCCCCATATTACACACAGCAGCACATTACACTACCCCCCCCTCATATTACACACAGCAGTACATTACACTACCCCCCCCATATTACACTTAGTGGCACATTACACTACCCCCCCATATTACACGCAGTAGCACATTACATTACACCCCCCCATATTACACACAGCAGTACATTACACTACCCCCCCCATATTACACACAGCAGCACATTACACTACCCCCCCCCCCATATTACACACAGCAGCACATTACACTACCTCCCCCCCATATTACACTCAGTGGCACATTACACTACCCCCCCCCCCCATATTACACTCAGTAGCACATTACATTACATTACACCCCTCCATATTACACACAGTGGCACATTACACTACAGCCCCCCCCCCCCATATTACACACAGCAG
The DNA here is from genome assembly GCF_028390025.1 of Pseudophryne corroboree. Classification (NCBI taxonomy): domain Eukaryota; kingdom Metazoa; phylum Chordata; class Amphibia; order Anura; family Myobatrachidae; genus Pseudophryne; species Pseudophryne corroboree. The sequence continues at coordinate 718,326,259 of NC_086448.1, forward strand.
CACATTACACTACCCCCCCAACCCCCATATTACACTCAGTGCACATTACACTACCCCCCCCATATTACACTCAGTGGCACATTACATTACACCCCCACATATTACACACATCAGCACATTATACTACCCCTCCCCCCCATATTACACACAGCAGCACATTACACTACCCCCCCCCTCCATATTACACTCAGTGCACATTACATTACACCCCCCCATACTACAGCAGTAGCACATTACATTACACCCCCCCATATTACAGCAGTGGCACATTACATTACACCCCCCCCATATTACACACAGCAGCACATTACACTGCCCCCCCATATTACACTCAGTGGCACATTACACTACCCCCCCTCCCATATTACACTCAGTGGCACATTACATTACACCCCCCCATATTACACACAGCAGCACATTATACTACCCCTCCCCCCATATTACACACAGCAGCACATTACACTACCCCCCTCCATATTACACTCAGTGGCACATTACATTACACCCCCCCCCCCCCATATTGCACACAGCAGCACATTATACTACCCCTCCCCCCCATATTACACACAGCAGGCACATTACACTACCCCCCCCCTCCATATTACACTCAGTGGCACATTACACTACCCCCCCCCTCCCATATTACACTCAGTGGCACATTACATTACACCCCCCATATTACACACAGCAGCACATTACACTACCCCCCCATATTACACACAGCAGCACATTACACTACCCCCCCCTCCATATTACACTCAGTGGCACATTACACTCCCCCCCCATATTACACACAGTAGCACATTACATTACATTACACCCCTCCATATTACACACAGTGGCACATTACACTACACCCCCCCATATTACACACAGCAGCACATTACACTACCCCCACCCCCCATATTACACTCAGTGACACATTACACTTCCCCCCCATATTACACTCAGTGGTACATTACATTACACCCCCCATATTACACACAGCAGCACATTACACTACCCCCCCCCCTCATATTACACACAGCAGTACATTACACTACCCCCCATATTACACGCAGTAGCACATTACATTACACCCCCCCATATTACACACAGCAGCACATTACACTACCCCCCCCATATTACACACAGCAGCACATTACACTACCCCCCCCATATTACACACAGCAGCTCATTACACTACCTCCCCCCCCCCATATTACACTCAGTGGCACATTACACTACCCCCCCCCCATATTACACGCAGTAGCACATTACATTACATTACACCCCTCCATATTACACACAGTGGCACATTACACTACAGCCCCCCCCCCCCCCATATTACACACAGCAGCACATTACACTACCCCCCCCAACCCCCATATTACACTCAGTGCACATTACACTACCCCCCCCATATTACACTCAGTGGCACATTACATTACACCCCCACATATTACACACATCAGCACATTATACTACCCCTCCCCCCCATATTACACACAGCAGCACATTACACTACCCCCCCCCTCCATATTACACTCAGTGGCACATTACATTACACCCCCCCATACTACAGCAGTAGCACATTACATTACACCCCCCCATATTACAGCAGTGGCACATTACATTACACCCCCCCCCCCCATATTACACACAGCAGCACATTACACTGCCCCCCCATATTACACTCAGTGGCACATTACACTACCCCCCCCTCCCATATTACACTCAGTGGCACATTACATTACACCCCCCCATATTACACACAGCAGCACATTATACTACCCCTCCCCCCATATTACACACAGCAGCACATTACACTACCCCCCTCCATATTACACTCAGTGGCACATTACATTACACCCCCCCCCATATTACACACAGCAGCACACTACACTACCCCCCCATATTACACTCAGTGGCACATTACACTACCCCCCTCCCATATTACACTCAGTGGCACATTACATTACACCCCCCATATTACACACAGCAGCACATTACACTACCCCCCCCCATATTACACACAGCAGCACATTACACTACCCCCCCCTCCATATTACACTCAGTGGCACATTACACTCCCCCCCATATTACACGCAGTAGCACATTACATTACATTACACCCCTCCATATTACACACAGTGGCACATTACACTACACCCCCCCATATTACACACAGCAGCACATTACACTACCCCCACCCCCCATATTACACTCAGTGACACATTACACTACCCCCCCCCCCCCCCATATTACACTCAGTGGCACATTACATTACACCCCCCCCATATTACACACAGCAGCACATTACACTACCCCCCCCCTCATATTACACACAGCAGTACATTACACTACCCCCCCATATTACACTTAGTGGCACATTACACTACCCCCCATATTACACGCAGTAGCACATTACATTACACCCCCCCATATTACACACAGCAGCACATTACACTACCCCCCATATTACACACAGCAGCACATTACACTACCCCCCCCCCCATATTACACTCAGTGGCACATTACACTACCCCTCCCCCATATTACACGCAGTAGCACATTACATTACATTACACCCCTCCATATTACACACAGTGGCACATTACACTACAGCCCCCCCCCATATTACACACAGCAGCACATTACACTACCCCCCCAACCCCCATATTACACTCAGTGGCACATTACACTACCCCCCCATATTACACTCAGTGGCACATTACATTACACCCCCACATATTACACACATCAGCACATTATACTACCCCTCCCCCCCATATTACACACAGCAGCACATTACACTACCCCCCCCCCCTCCATATTACACTCAGTGGCACATTACATTACACCCCCCCCCCATACTACAGCAGTAGCACATTACATATTACACCCCCCCATATTACAGCAGTGGCACATTACATTACACCCCCCCCCCATATTACACACAGCAGCACATTACACTGCCCCCCCATATTACACTCAGTGGCACATTACACTACCCCCCCTCCCATATTACACTCAGTGGCACATTACATTACACCCCCCCCATATTACACACAGCAGCACATTATACTACCCCTCCCCCCCATATTACACACAGCAGCACATTACACTACCCCCCCTCCATATTACACTCAGTGGCACATTACATTACACCCCCCCCCATATTGCACACAGCAGCACATTACACTACCCCCCCATATTACACTCAGTGGCACATTACACTACCCCCCTCCCATATTACACTCAGTGGCACATTACATTACACCCCCCATATTACACACAGCAGCACATTACACTACCCCCCCATATTACACACAGCAGCACATTACACTACCCCCCCTCCATATTACACTCAGTGGCACATTACACCCCCCCCCCATATTACACGCAGTAGCACATTACATTACATTACACCCCTCCATATTACACACAGTGGCACATTACACTACACCCCCCCATATTACACACAGCAGCACATTACACTACCCCCACCCCCCATATTACACTCAGTGACACATTACACTACCCCCCCCCATATTACACTCAGTGGCACATTACATTACACCCCACCATATGACACACAGCAGCACATTACACTACCCCCCCCCATATTACACGCAGTAGCACATTACATTACATTGCACCCCACCATATTACACACAGTGGCACATTACACTACACCCCCCATATTACACACAGCAGCACATTACACTACCCCCCCCCCACCCATATTACACTCAGTGGCACATTACATTACACCCCCCCATATTACACACAGTAGCACATTACATTACACCCCCCCCATATTACAGCAGTAGCACATTACATTACACCCCCCCCCCATATTACAGCAGTAGCACATTACACTACACCCCCCCCCCCCCCCATGTTACACACAGCAGCACATTACATTACTACCCCCCAAATAACCCCCAGCAGACACAGTACACACCCGGTTTGTTGCTCCCTGAGTTCCTCCTGTGAAGAGCAGGGAGTGTGTGTGTGGGGAGGTAGCACAGGGCAGACACAACCAGGAGCAGGAAGGCTGGGCTGTGTCGCTCACGCTGCCTACTGTACTGTTAGTGTGGTGGGCGGGGCCAGCCACCGGGGTGCAGAGCCCTGGCCGCCGGGTCATGTGCTCCCCTGTACACTACAGGTGGCTGCTGTGGTCAGTTTTCACATCCTGCTGCAGACTCTAACAGTCTGCAGTGCACAGAGCTCTCACAGAACAGTCTGCCTCTCCCCTGCTGGCCCTGCCCCCCGCATTTCCGGACTTGCGCATGCGCAGTCTGAATTTACGGGGATGGAGACTTTGAAAACCGGGAGGGCAGACAAGGTATGCTGGGCAGCAAAAATTGGGAGCCTCCCGCTGAATGCGGGAGGGTAGGCAAGCCTGGAATAATAGCTCAGCATATGTAACTCCTAGAGTAGGAGTAAGTTGCTTAATTTTACTTTAAAAGTGAACACCTGAACAATTCACAGTGATACATTTGTCTGTCTGTCTCAGATGTTTTCACTGAAGATACATTACATAGGTTCTGACTCCTTAACAAAATAAGCAGAGAAGACTCTTTCAGAACATTTGAATGACTCATTACTGTTAACTGTGTTATGTCCTTACTGGAAATGGCGAATAGTAGCTGCATAGCATGCAGTCAATGGTGCAGAAATATACATAAGCAGAACTCTTGTGCAAACAAAAAAGAGTATAGGAATCAAAGAAATTGTAACAACATGGCTGTTTGTTTACGTAGGGAGAACCTACGTCACATTTATAAACACATTAGGACTATAGTAAAGTGAGGTCATAGCCCCTAGCAAGCTTTTGCTGTTTGAGGTGAACACAATTCTTTGCAAAATCCCCAAATTATGCTTCACATAATTAAGTATACAGATAAAATATCATACATCTGCAGCTACTGAGTAACTCGAGAAATGGCAGCTATTCAGAAGACTGAAGCGTATTGCAAAAGAAAGCAATGTATAAAAATAAAGTAGTTTTTCGCTTTGAATTCCTGAACTTAAACCTTCAAACCATGCCAAGTTTTGCCAAGTTAAACATATTTTCTTTTAATCTTAGCAGATATATTACAGTAGCTGGAAGACATGCATATTGGTTTATTGTATGATGACCAATGAAGATTAAATTGTCAAAAATTGTCAAAAAAATATTAAAATTAGTGGACTTGTAACTTCAGTTTTACATTTGAATGTTTCTTAGTTTTGGTAATTTCATTTTTGGCAGAGGTACATGAAAATAATTGAATGTGTTTGTCAAAACTTTATTTAAACTTGCATTCCTGATAATTTGTTCCATTTTCACTGACCTGCCTCTTCCCCTTAGTGGTGCTCTGAGAACTGCAAGCTAAGCAGCTTTAACAGCATGCTGTCATAAGTAGACTGAATGTAGACACTGACATAATGGGCCTAATTCAGACCTGATCGCTAGCAAGCAATTTTTGCACAGCTGCGATCAAATAGTCAGCGCCTACAGGGGGAGTGTATTTTAGCTTGTGCAAGTGTGCGAACGCATGTGTAGCAGAGCTGTACAAACAGACCTTGTGCAATCTCTGCGTAACCCAGGACTTACTCAGCCGCTGCGATCACATCAGCCTGTCTGGGACCGGAATTGACGTCAGGAACCCTCCCTGCAAACGCATGGACACGCCTGCGTTTTTCTAGACACTCCCTGAAAACGGTCAGTTGACACCCACAAAGCCTTCTTCCTGTCACTCTCCTTGCGACCGCCCGTGCGAATGGTTCCATTTCACAAACCCATCGCTGAGCGGCGCTCCGCTTTGTACCCGTGCGATGCACATGCGCATTGCGGTGCATACGCATGCGCAGTTTGGACCTGATCGCTTGCTGTGCGAAAACGCAGCCTAGTGATCAGGTCTGAATTACCCCAATTTCCAAAGTGTCAGAATGTCATTGTGAATGCCAAAAGCCATATGTTGACAGTCAATTTTATGGTTAGTATTAGATTAGAGGGGTGTGGTATGACTTGCCAACAGCTATCATTTGGTGAGAGTATGTCGGCAAACCCAGCATGTCAACAGTGGCCATGTCAACATGCATCATGTCTATCCAGATTATATGTCGACATGATAATCTGGCGACAAACCGTCCCTGATGGTCTAGTGGTCTCTTACCTTCACCCGGTGGCAGCAGCGGCTCCTGCGTCCTATCCCGTGTCCTGACTGTGCTATGATAGTTACTACCAGGGTGGACCTGTGATGCTCTTGCTTTCTGGTGAGTATTTTACTCCCTAATCCATATCCCTAACCCTCCCCCTAGTGCCTAACCTTCACCTCCCCGCTTAGACGTTGACAGGCTCACAATATTGACAATTCACATGGCGACATTTCAGATGTCAACATTGTGACCCTGGCGACAGTTTGAGGATGTCGACCTGGTGCCTGTCAACAGTTTGAACTATATTAACATTCTAATGTTGACAATGTGGTGTTGACATTATGCTGAACACAGGGAAATAGAGCAAAATATTTGTTCTATGTGGTGCACAAAATAAAGAGTCAATAAAATATAACTTTTATTATTTACTATTAATAACAAATATTGTTAAAACCTGTAATATAAAATAAAGAAAAAGAAAGTGTGTATCATAGGAAATAAATGTGATATAAAATAACTGCGTACTGGATGTCCGTACAGTCAGGGCCGGTGCAAGGTTTCCCAGCACCCTAGGTAAACCATCTGTCTACTGACCTCCCCCTTCACTGCACCTTCCCCTCCACACACACACACCAATACCAACTTTCCAGTCCCCCAGGTGTAAAGTCTAAATGGCTTAAAAAGTAAATGGCTTCCTAGAAGTTCCACAGCCATTGTCATCCTCCTAGGTTAGGGAGGGGAGAGTGGGTCCGCCCCCTCAGGGCCCGCTGCCTAATTGAAGTGCAGGATCTGTGATTATATATACAGTATATATATATATATATATATATATATAATCTACACACACCATAGGTGCGGCACTCAACATAATAAACACAGTAGACAGATTACAAGGTAACCTGAGGATAGTGGTAAAGCGCTGAAACGTTGTTGTACTCTGTCTATTGTGTTTATTACCCTGAGTGCCATACTGTTGAAGTATATGTAATTGTGACTGTGTGGGCACCAGGGGCTATTCTTTCTATTATTGAAGTGCCGGACCTTTGGAACTAATATATAAATATATATAAATATATAACAATGCAAATAGAGCTGCGCATTCCAGTCCACCTTAAACTTAGTATCAATCCATAATTAGCAGTCTGTGTCCGTTTATTATGGGGTATTCAAAGATGTTTGCTGCCGCTTCCTCCGCCTTAGGACCAGAACCACTGAATCCAATGTACATGCAAGTAAAAGAAGAATGGAGGGCGCAGGTGTGAGTAAAATATTACAATTCCATTTATTGAACAATAAAGCTCACATACATCTTAGCTTCCGAAGATCAGCATAATCAACCGTTTGGCAGCAAAAGCCTCAGGGTCACTCCATCCCGTGTTGATCCAAAACGGCACACCGCAAGAGCCGCCAGGCACAGCCCGTCAATCGCACCGGGACCAGACTTGGTGACGTTCACACGTCTATCGCTCCACAAACCACGCCCGGGCGTCTATAGCACGACATCAACTTAGTGTCTGCAAGTTTCAGTTCTGGGTCACTTTGGACGATATGCCAAAGATTTTTTGATATCTGATTGATTCCCTTACTAGCAGCATTGTACTGACCAACCCAGGGGATAATAGGGCATGCTTGAGTTGTTACAGACTGTTTCTCTAATAGGTCTGCTCTATCCAAATTGAGAGCCCTACTCTTTGCTTGTTCCAATGAATCAATGTGATACCTTCTCTCAATAAATTTTATCATCATCTGATTCATTTGGGTCTCAGCCAAAATGGGGTCAGACGTAATACGTCTGACACGTACAAACTGTGAATACAACAAACCTTGTTTGAGAGGTACTGGATGAAAGCTAGCATAATGTAAAAGGTTATTCCGATCAGTCAACTTTGAGAATATAGATGTTTGAATATATCCTGCCTCCAAGGTGATTTTGACATCAAGATAGTTGATACAAATATCCTCTATGATGTATGTCAATTTCACCGGATGGGTTTGCCTATTATGTTGGTCAAGTATACCCATCAACTCCTGTCGGGATCCTTTCCAAAAAAGGAGCAAATCGTCGATATAGCGACAATAAAATATGATTTTATCGGCTATATCAGGATTGTCAAAAAAAAATTGTTGCTCTACTTCAAACATAAAAATATTCTGCACACAGAATTGGACATTCGGACCCTTAAACTCAGCATGTCCTTGTAAATATTGTTCTACAGAGGCTAAACCCATTTGATGTGGGATAATTGTATATAAACTTTGCACATCGATGCTACAAAGTAATACATCCTTGTCTAATTTTGGCAGCTGTTGTAATTTCTTAAGTAATGAAGTTGTGTCCAGAAGAAATCTATCATGTGTCTGAATACATGGTTGAAAAAGGGAGTCCAGAAAAAGTGCTGTAGGTTGGAACAAAGATTGTCTGGCTGAAATTATGGGGCGTCCAGGGGGGTTAACCATGGATTTATGAATCTACACTATACCGAAGAATCATATTTTATTGTCGCTATATCGCTATATCGACGATTTGCTCCTATTTTGGAAAGGATCTCGACAGGAGTTGATGGGTATACTTGACCAACATAATAGGCAAACCCATCCGGTGAAATTGACATACATCATAGAGGATACTTGTATCAACTATCTTATGTCAAAATCACCTTGGAGGCAGGATATATTCAAACATCTATATTCTCAAAGCCGACTGATCGGAATAACCTTTTACATTATGCTAGCTTTCATCCAGTACCTCTCAAACAAGGTTTGCTGTTTTCACAGTTTGTATGTGTCAGACGTATTACGTCTGACCCCATTTTGGCTGAGACCCAAATGAATCAGATGATGATAAAATTTATTGAGAGAGGGTATCACATTGATTCATTGGAACAAGCAAAGAGTAGGGCTCTCAATTTGGATAGAGCAGACCTATTAGAGAAACAGTCTGTAACAACTCAAGCATGCCCTATTTATCCCCTGGGTTGGTCAGTACAATGCTGCTAGTAAGGGAATCAATCAGATATCAAAAAATCTTTGGCATATCGTCCAAAGTGACCCAGAACTGAAACTTGCAGACACTAAGTTGATGTCGTGCTATAGACGAGGTAAGAACCTTAGAGACATCTTGGTTCGTACCGATATAACGACTCGTTCCCCTAGATTTGAAGAAAGACAGGGCCTAAAGAAGGGTTGTTTTAGGTGCACCTGCACCACGTCAGTTCCTGATCGCTGGAGAGACATTCCAGCACCCACACTCTGGCCGCACATTTTATATTAAACATCGATTTACTTGTTCATCGAAATTTGTGGTATACCAACTTATATGCCCCTGTGGGCTGTCATACGTTGGTAAGACCGAACGTATGTTCAAGGAACGTATGGCAGCCCACAGGTCAGCAATCAAGGCCGCGATCAGTAAGGGGGATAGTGAACAGCCGGTGGCTAGACATTTTAGCCAGGCCCGTCACCCCCTGGTGTCATTACGTTACCGAATGATCGATCAGGTTCAACCTCTGCCCAGAGGGGGAGATCGTGGCAGACCACTGTTGCAACTAGAATCACAATGGATTCATAGACTGGATACAGTACATCCAAGAGGCTTGAATGATCATATTGGCCTTGGTTGCTTTTTTTAATGTTACAGCTATTATTTAACCCTTGTGTAATAGTGTGGCAATCTATGTTGTATTGCTATTGTAGAGGAGTGTCTGTTAGCAATTTCTGGGTAGAGTAGAATATGTATATATCCTCTGTATATGCCTATCGATGTTTGCATTTCCATCGCATATATGGCATCAAGCCTTATAACATTGTATAGTATAGGGTTAGTAGCCATTGTTTTTTTAATTTAAATACTGGGCGATATGCTATAATGATGGAGGATTACATTACTATGTTTCAACAGCGTGTATTCCGTTGTCTTGGTGATGGGGAGCACAGTGATGACGGAGCCTTTTTGCACGTCATCGCTTGAGCGCCAGCCGGAGCGAGCGGGTGATCCGCCTTCCGGAAGACGCCAGTCACTGGGGGATCTATGGCTGCTATAAAGGTATGTTTGTTCACTTGTCTGTATGCTGACCTGACGAAAGTGCTACAATAAAAGCACTGAAACGTTGTCGTTCCCTATGCTGATTTAAGATTGATTTATTCAGACGCTCGGAGTGCCGTACCATCCACTTGCTGCTGCTATATATATATATATATATATATATATATATATATACATATACATATATATATAGTGCTTCTTCGCGCCCTACGGGCACTCTTCAGCTGATAGCCAGCCGCCAGCTGTAACTGGCTGGAGCTCCGTCACTGCCGTCGCTGTCAGCGTGTATAATTAGGGGCAAACACAGGATTTTCATGGTCGGGGGGGGGGGGGGGGATCCGTACACACGCACACAGCAAGGAAGGGCGTAGGGGGGTGTATATGTATGCGTGCGTATATGTGCTACAGTATGTGTTAGAAGACAGGATGTAATGCGATATATCATTAACACGTCGTTGGAGTGCCGGCCACTATCTTTGCTGAAAATAAATAAATAGGTAAATATATATATATATATATATATTTCTCTGACGTCCTAGTGGATGCTGGGGACTCCGCCCAGCATCCACTACGGACTACGAGAAATAGATTTATCGGTAAGTAAAATCTTATTTTCTCGTAGTCCGTAGTGGATGCTGGGCGGAGTCCCCAGCATCCACTACGGACTACGAGAAATAGATTTATCGGTAAGTAAAATCTTATTATATATACTTATTTATTTTCAGCAAAGGTAGTGGCCGGCACTCCAAGGAAGTGTTAATGATAGTTCGCATTACATCCTGTCTTCTAACACATACTGTAGCACATATACGCATACATACATACATACATACATACATACATACATACATACATATACTAGAGATGAGCGGGTTCGGTTTCTCTGAATCCGAACCCGCCAGAACTTCATGTTTTTTTTCACGGGTCCGAGCGACTCGGATCTTCCCGCCTTGCTCGGTTAACCCGAGCGCGCCCGAACGTCATCATGACGCTGTCGGATTCTCGCGAGGCTCGGATTCTATCGCGAGACTCGGATTCTATATAAGGAGCCGCGCGTCGCCGCCATTTTCACACGTGCATTGAGATTGATAGGGAGAGGACGTGGCTGGCGTCCTCTCCGTTTAGAATAGATTAGAGAGACACTTGATTTACTAATTTTGGGGAGCATTAGGAGTACTCAGTACAGTGCAGAGTTTTGCTGATAGTGACCACCAGTTTTATTTATAATCCGTTCTCTGCCTGAAAAAAGCGATACACAGCACACAGTGACTCAGTCACATACCATATCTGTGTGCACTGCTCAGGCTCAGGCCAGTGTGCTGCATCATCTATTATCTATATATAATATTATATATATCTGTCTGACTGCTCAGCTCACACAGCTTATAATTGTGGGGGAGACTGGGGAGCACTACTGCAGTGCCAGTTATAGGTTATAGCAGGAGCCAGGAGTACATAATATATTATATAGTGAGTGACCACCAGACACACAGTGCAGTTTATTTAATATATCCGTTCTCTGCCTGAAAAAAGCGATACACACAGTGACTCAGTCAGTCACATACCATATCTGTGTGCACTGCTCAGGCTCAGGCCAGTGTGCTGCATCATCTATATATATTATATATCTGTCTGACTGCTCAGCTCACACAGCTTATAATTGTGGGGGAGACTGGGGAGCACTACTGCAGTGCCAGTTATAGGTTATAGCAGGAGCCAGGAGTACATAATATTATATTAAAACAGTGCACACTTTTGCTGCAGGAGTGCCACTGCCAGTGTGACTAGTGACCAGTGACCTGACCACCAGTATATATAATATTAGTAGTAGTATACTATCTCTTTATCAACCAGTCTATATTAGCAGCAGACACAGTACAGTGCGGTAGTTCACGGCTGTGGCTACCTCTGTGTCGGCACTCGGCAGCCCGTCCATAATTGTATATACCACCTAACCGTGTTTTTTTTTTCTTTCTTTATACATACATACTAGTTACGAGTATACTATCTCTTTATCAACCAGTCTATATTAGCAGCAGACACAGTACAGTGCGGTAGTTCACGGCTGTGGCTACCTCTGTGTCGGCACTCGGCAGCCCGTCCATAATTGTATATACCACCTAACCGTGGTTTTTTTTTCTTTCTTTATACATACATACTAGTTACGAGTATACTATCTCTTTATCAACCAGTCTATATATTAGCAGCAGACACAGTACAGTGCGGTAGTTCACGGCTGTGGCTACCTCTGTGTCGGCACTCGGCAGCCCGTCCATAATTGTATATACCACCTAACCGTGGTTTTTTTTTTCTTTCTTTATACATACATACTAGTTACGAGTATACTATCTCTTTATCAACCAGTCTATATATTAGCAGCAGACACAGTACAGTGCGGTAGTTCACGGCTGTGGCTACCTCTGTGTCGGCACTCGGCAGCCCGTCCATAATTGTATATACCACCTAACCGTGGTTTTTTTTTCTTTCTTTATACATACATACTAGTTACGAGTATACTATCTCTTTATCAACCAGTCTATATATTAGCAGCAGACACAGTACAGTGCGGTAGTTCACGGCTGTGGCTACCTCTGTGTCGGCACTCGGCAGCCCGTCCATAATTGTATATACCACCTAACCGTGGTTTTTTTTTCTTTCTTTATACATACATACTAGTTACGAGTATACTATCTCTTTATCAACCAGTCTATATATTAGCAGCAGACACAGTACAGTGCGGTAGTTCACGGCTGTGGCTACCTCTGTGTCGGCACTCGGCAGCCCGTCCATAATTGTATATACCACCTAACCGTGGTTTTTTTTTCTTTCTTTATACATACATACTAGTTACGAGTATACTATCTCTTTATCAACCAGTCTATATATTAGCAGCAGACACAGTACAGTGCGGTAGTTCACGGCTGTGGCTACCTCTGTGTCGGCACTCGGCAGCCCTTCCATAATTGTATATACCACCTAACCGTGGTTTTTTTTTCTTTCTTTATACATACATACTAGTTACGAGTATACTATCTCTTTATCAACCAGTCTATATATTAGCAGCAGACACAGTACAGTGCGGTAGTTCACGGCTGTGGCTACCTCTGTGTCGGCACTTGGCAGCCCGTCCATAATTGTATATACCACCTAACCGTGGTTTTTTTTTTCTTTCTTTATACATACATACTAGTTACGAGTATACTATCTCTTTATCAACCAGTCTATATATTAGCAGCAGACACAGTACAGTGCGGTAGTTCACGGCTGTGGCTACCTCTGTGTCGGCACTCGGCAGCCCGTCCATAATTGTATATACCACCTAACCGTGGTTTTTTTTTTCTTTCTTTATACATACATACTAGTTACGAGTATACTATCTCTTTATCAACCAGTCTATATATTAGCAGCAGACACAGTACAGTGCGGTAGTTCACGGCTGTGGCTACCTCTGTGTCGGCACTCGGCAGCCCGTCCATAATTGTATACTAGTATCCAATCCATCTCCATTGTTTACCTGAGGTGCCTTTTAGTTGTGCCTATTAAAATATGGAGAACAAAAATGTTGAGGTTCCAAAATTAGGGAAAGATCAAGATCCACTTCCACCTCGTGCTGAAGCTGCTGCCACTAGTCATGGCCGAGACGATGAAATGCCAGCAACGTCGTCTGCCAAGGCCGATGCCCAATGGCATAGTACAGAGCATGTCAAAACCAAAACACCAAATATCAGTAAAAAAAGGACTCCAAAACCTAAAATAAAATTGTCGGAGGAGAAGCGTAAACTTGCCAATATGCCATTTACCACACGGAGTGGCAAGGAACGGCTGAGGCCCTGGCCTATGTTCATGGCTAGTGGTTCAGCTTCACATGAGGATGGAAGCACTCAGCCTCTCGCTAGAAAACTGAAAAGACTCAAGCTGGCAAAAGCACCGCAAAGAACTGTGTGTTCTTTGAAATCCCAAATCCACAAGGAGAGTCCAATTGTGTCGGTTGCGATGCCTGACCTTCCCAACACTGGACGTGAAGAGCATGCGCCTTCCACCATTTGCACGCCCCCTGCAAGTGCTGGAAGGAGCACCCGCAGTCCAGTTCCTGATAGTCAGATTGAAGATGTCAGTGTTGAAGTACACCAGGATGAGGAGGATATGGGTGTTGCTGGCGCTGGGGAGGAAATTGACCAGGAGGATTCTGATGGTGAGGTGGTTTGTTTAAGTCAGGCACCCGGGGAGACACCTGTTGTCCGTGGGAGGAATATGGCCGTTGACATGCCAGGTGAAAATACCAAAAAAATCAGCTCTTCGGTGTGGAGGTATTTCACCAGAAATGCGGACAACAGGTGTCAAGCCGTGTGTTCCCTTTGTCAAGCTGTAATAAGTAGGGGTAAGGACGTTAACCACCTCGGAACATCCTCCCTTATACGTCACCTGCAGCGCATTCATAATAAGTCAGTGACAAGTTCAAAAACTTTGGGTGACAGCGGAAGCAGTCCACTGACCAGTAAATCCCTTCCTCTTGTAACCAAGCTCACGCAAACCACCCCACCAACTCCCTCAGTGTCAATTTCCTCCTTCCCCAGGAATGCCAATAGTCCTGCAGGCCATGTCACTGGCAATTCTGACGAGTCCTCTCCTGCCTGGGATTCCTCCGATGCATCCTTGCGTGTAACGCCTACTGCTGCTGGCGCTGCTGTTGTTGCCGCTGGGAGTCGATGGTCATCCCAGAGGGGAAGTCGTAAGCCCACTTGTACTACTTCCAGTAAGCAATTGACTGTTCAACAGTCCTTTGCGAGGAAGATGAAATATCACAGCAGTCATCCTACTGCAAAGCGGATAACTGAGTCCTTGACAACTATGTTGGTGTTAGACGTGCGTCCGGTATCCGCCGTTAGTTCACAGGGAACTAGACAATTTATTGAGGCAGTGTGCCCCCGTTACCAAATACCATCTAGGTTCCACTTCTCTAGGCAGGCGATACCGAGAATGTACACGGACGTCAGAAAAAGACTCACCAGTGTCCTAAAAAATGCAGTTGTACCCAATGTCCACTTAACCACGGACATGTGGACAAGTGGAGCAGGGCAGGGTCAGGACTATATGACTGTGACAGCCCACTGGGTAGATGTATGGACTCCCGCCGCAAGAACAGCAGCGGCGGCACCAGTAGCAGCATCTCGCAAACGCCAACTCTTTCCTAGGCAGGCTACGCTTTGTATCACCGCTTTCCAGAATACGCACACAGCTGAAATCCTCTTACGGCAACTGAGGAAGATCATCGCGGAATGGCTTACCCCAATTGGACTCTCCTGTGGATTTGTGGCATCGGACAACGCCAGCAATATTGTGTGTACATTAAATATGGGCAAATTCCAGCACGTCCCATGTTTTGCACATACCTTGAATTTGGTGGTGCAGAATTTTTAAAAAAACGACAGGGGCGTGCAAGAGATGCTGTCGGTGGCCAGAAAAATTGCGGGACACTTTCGGCGTACAGGCACCACGTACAGAAGACTGGAGCACCACCAAAAACTACTGAACCTGCCCTGCCATCATCTGAAGCAAGAAGTGGTAACGAGGTGGAATTCAACCCTCTATATGCTTCAGAGGTTGGAGGAGCAGCAAAAGGCCTTTCAAGCCTATACAATTGAGCACGATATAGTAGGTGGAATGCACCTGTCTCAAGTGCAGTGGAGAATGATTTCAACGTTGTGCAAGGTTCTGATGCCCTTTGAACTTGCCACACGTGAAGTCAGTTCAGACACTGCCAGCCTGAGTCAGGTCATTCCCCTCATCAGGCTTTTGCAGAAGAAGCTGGAGGCATTGAAGAAGGAGCTAAAAGGGAGCGATTCCGCTAGGCATGTGGGACTTGTGGATGCAGCCCTTAATTCGCTTAACAAGGATTCACGGGTGGTCAATCTGTTGAAATCAGAGCACTACATTTTGGCCACCGTGCTCGATCCTAGATTTAAAGCCTACCTTGGATCTCTCTTTCCGGCAGACACAGGTCTGCTGGGGTTGAAAGACCTGCTGGTGACAAAATTGTCAAGTCAAGCGGAACGCGACCTGTCAACATCTCCTCCTTCACATTCTCCCGCAACTGGGGGTGCGAGGAAAAGGCTCAGAATTCCGAGCCCACCCGCTGGCGGTGATGCAGGGCAGTCTGGAGCGACTGCTGATGCTGACATCTGGTCCGGACTGAAGGACCTGACAACGATTACGGACATGTCGTCTACTGTCACTGCATATGATTCTCTCAACATTGATAGAATGGTGGAGGATTATATGAGTGACCGCATCCAAGTAGGCACGTCACACAGTCCGTACTTATACTGGCAGGAAAAAGAGGCAATTTGGAGGCCCTTGCACAAACTGGCTTTATTCTACCTAAGTTGCCCTCCCACAAGTGTGTACTCCGAAAGAGTGTTTAGTGCCGCCGCTCACCTTGTCAGCAATCGGCGTACGAGGTTACATCCAGAAAATGTGGAGAAGATGATGTTCATTAAAATGAATTATAATCAATTCCTCCGCGGAGACATTGACCAGCAGCAATTGCCTCCACAAAGTACACAGGGAGCTGAGATGGTGGATTCCAGTGGGGACGAATTGATAATCTGTGAGGAGGGGGATGTACACGGTGATATATCGGAGGGTGAAGATGAGGTGGACATCTTGCCTCTGTAGAGCCAGTTTGTGCAAGGAGAGATTAATTGCTTCTTTTTTGGGGGGGGTCCAAACCAACCCGTCATATCAGTCACAGTCGTGTGGCAGACCCTGTCACTGAAATGATGGGTTGGTTAAAGTGTGCATGTCCTGTTTTGTTTATACAACATAAGGGTGGGTGGGAGGGCCCAAGGACAATTCCATCTTGCACCTCTTTTTTCTTTTCTTTCTCTTTGCATCATGTGCTGATTGGGGAGGGTTTTTTGGAAGGGACATCCTGCGTGACACTGCAGTGCCACTCCTAGATGGGCCCGGTGTTTGTGTCGGCCACTAGGGTCGCTAATCTTACTCACACAGTCAGCTACCTCATTGCGCCTCTTTTTTTCTTTGCGTCATGTGCTGTTTGGGGAGGGTTTTTTGGAAGGGACATCCTGCGTGACACTGCAGTGCCACTCCTAGATGGGCCCGGTGTTTGTGTCGGCCACTAGGGTCGCTAATCTTACTCACACAGCTACCTCATTGCGCCTCTTTTTTTCTTTGCGTCATGTGCTGTTTGGGGAGGGTTTTTTGGAAGGGACATCCTGCGTGACACTGCAGTGCCACTCCTAGATGGGCCCGGTGTTTGTGTCGGCCACTAGGGTCGCTTATCTTACTCACACAGCGACCTCGGTGCAAATTTTAGGACTAAAAATAATATTGTGAGGTGTGAGGTATTCAGAATAGACTGAAAATGAGTGTAAATTATTTTTTGAGGTTAATAATACTTTGGGATCAAAATGACCCCCAAATTCTATGATTTAAGCTGTTTTTTAGTGTTTTTTGAAAAAAACACCCGAATCCAAAACACACCCGAATCCGACAAAAAAAATTCGGTGAGGTTTTGCCAAAACGCGTTCGAACCCAAAACACGGCCGCGGAACCGAACCCAAAACCAAAACACAAAACCCGAAAAATTTCAGGCGCTCATCTCTAACATATACACCCCCCCCCCTTCCTTGCTGTGTGCGTGTGTACGGATTCCACCCCCCCCCCCCCCGACCAATAAAATCCTGAGTTTGCCCCTAATTATACACACTGACAGCGACTGCAGTGGCGCCGGAGATCCAGCCAGGTACAGCTGGCTGCCGGCTGTCAGCTGCAGTCATCGGTAACTGCGGCGGCTGGCAAACTGTGCACTAATGGGATGGTGCACTGTTCGCCTGCTCCTATTGAACCTCCTAGCACTCTCCTGACCCCAGGGGTGTAAGTTAATACCAGACGGCCGGAGGCAAAAAAAATTATATTGCCCCCCCCTTGGCCCAGTTATGGTATACGCACACACAGCCACAAATTCACACTCATATATATATATACAAATACACTCCCAACCACATATACACACAGCCATATACACACACACACACACACACACACACACACACACACACACACATTATACCACTTATACACAAATAGCCACATATACACACGCAGCCACATACTCACAGCCACATACACACACATACAGAGGCGTAACTAGGGTCGGGCGAGTGGGGCACGTGCCCTGGACGCCTTGGCAGGCCCAGGAGAGGGGGGCGCCGGCGGCGGCAAGGGCATCATGACCCACTCGCCCCCGTTCGCCAAAATGTGAGGGGAGGAGAGCGCAGCGTCTCTCCCTCCCCTCACCGCCGCTGCCAGCACTAGCAGCGCTGTGTGTGTCCGGTCTCCGGCGGCGTTAGCCAATCAGAGCTTGCGGACCGGCTCCTGATTGGCTGCCAGTCCACGAGCTGATTGGCTAGCGAACCGGCGCCACACAGCCTCCGGAGACCTGGAGCTGTGAGGGGAAGGAGAAGCGCTGCGCTCTCCTCCCATCACATATTAGAGGCAAGCCAGTGGAGCCACAAGCAGTGAGTGATGGGGGGGGGGGGGGGGGGGGGGGAGAGCACAGTGGGGCATGTATCTGGCACAGTGGGGCATGTATCTGACACAGTGGGGCATGTAACTGGCACAGTGGGGCATGTATCTGGCACTGTGGGGCATGTAACTGGCACTGTGGGGCAATGTAACTGGCACAGTGGGGCATGTATCTGACACTGTGGGGCAATGTAACTGGCACTGTGGGGCATTGTATCTGGCACTGTGGGGCATGTAACTGGCACTGTGGGGCATGTATCTGACACTGTGGGGCAATGTAACTGGCACTGTGGGGCATGTAACTGGCACTGTGGGGCATGTATCTGGCACTGTGGGGCATGTATCTGGCACTGTGGGGCATGTATCCGGCACTGTGGGGCATTGTAACTGGCACTGTGGGGCATGTATCTGGCACTGTGGGGCATGTATCTGGCACTGTGGAGCATGTATCTGGCACTGTGGGGCATGTAACTGGCACTGTGGGGCATGTATCTGACACTGTGGGGCAATGTATCTGGCACTGTGGGGCAATGTATCTGGCACTGTGGGGCATGTAACTGGCACTGTGGGGCATGTACCCGGCACTGTGGGGCATTGTATCTGGCACTGTGGGGCAATGTAACTGGCACTGTGGGGCAATGTATCTGGCACTGTGGGGCATGTAACTGGCACTGTGGGGCATGTACCCGGCACTGTGGGGCATTGTATCTGGCACTGTGGGGCATGTATCTGGCACTGTGGGGCATGTATCTGGCACTGTGGAGCATGTATCTGGCACTGTGGGGCATGTAACTGGCACTGTGGGACATGTATCTGACACTGTGGGGCAATGTATCTGGCACTGTGGGGCAATGTATCTGGCACTGTGGGGCATGTAACTGGCACTGTGGGGCATGTACCCGGCACTGTGGGGCATTGTATCTGGCACTGTGGGGCAATGTAACTGGCACTGTGGGCCATTTTCAGTGGCCACACCCCTTCTGGTGCATGGCCACACCCCTTCTGGTGTGTGACCACGCCCATTTTTCTGCATGGTTTTGCCCAACTGCTAACAAATTTGATGCTGCGATCAACTCAGAATTAGGCCCATGGAGTCATATTGAAATAACAGGGTATTGTATCAATAGTACTTTGCATGAATGATTCAGCCACAATATTTTTTCTCAATCACTCCTATTATATCTAGAGATGAACGGGTCCAGTTCTCCGAGAACCGTACCCACCCAAATGTCCCGATCCAAGTCCGGATCCCAATCCAGCTCGTGGTTTCTCGCCAGGCTCAGATCTCAAAACAAGGCAAAACATCATCATCCCGCTGTCAAATTCTCGCTGGGTTTGGATCCAATAAAGCTCCCGGTGATCGGTACCATTTTCGCTCCGGCTGTGGAGAGTGCACTGAACGGAATTGTCCGTCTCAGAGCTGGATTGTGGGGGGTGAGCGTGGGACTGGTGA
The DNA here is from genome assembly GCF_028390025.1 of Pseudophryne corroboree. Classification (NCBI taxonomy): domain Eukaryota; kingdom Metazoa; phylum Chordata; class Amphibia; order Anura; family Myobatrachidae; genus Pseudophryne; species Pseudophryne corroboree. The sequence goes on from NC_086448.1 coordinate 718,346,433, forward strand.
CTGCTGTATTGCTGGTGTATCAGTCCAGGGATGCTCTGTCTTTCATCTTGTGTATCTGACAAGGGGTGATCTGTCCATATACATCCTAGGGCTCTGCCCCAGTGTTAAAATCCAGTATACTGTGTGTACATCCAGTGGCTGGTGCGTCCTATCAGTATCATTCTAGGGGTGCTCTATCTGTCACCTGGTGTATCTGACAAGGGGTGCTCTGTTCACCTACAGTAGGGGTGATCTGTCCATCCATCCAGGGGCTCCACTTCAGTGTAAAATTAAAAGAATAAAAGCTAAAAAGCCTAAAATATAATTTTAAAAAATAATATTTTTTTGTTTGTTTGTGCTGTATCCCAGTGTATTACACAATTTTGATTTATTTTCATAAGTACTGTGACATAGCTGGTCAGACCGCAGTATATTATTATTTCATACTCATACACATTCACTGTTGGTGAAATTAAACCGCAATGTTTGATTACTATTTCTGACTCATACACATATTCTGCGACACTGTGGGTGAATGTGGTACCACAGTAATATATTTTTATACTCATTCATGTATTGTGCGTCACTGTGGGTGAAGGTGGCACCACAGTAATATATGTTTGTACTCATACACGTATTGTGCGACACTGTTGGTGAAATTAAACCGCATGTTTTATTACTATTTCTGACTCATACACGTATTGTACGATACTGTGGGTGAAGGTGGTACCACAGTGTTACATTTTCATACTCATACATATATTGTGTGACACTGTTGGTGAAATTAAACCACAGTGTTTGATTACTATTTCTGAATCAAATATGTATTGTGCAACACTGTGGGTGAAGGTGGTACCACAGTAATATATTTTCATACTCATACACGTATTGTGTGACACTGTTGGTGAAATTATACCGCAGTGTTTGATTACTATTTATGACTCATACATGTATTGCAACACTGTTTGTGGTACATTTTTGTACAAATTGTTGTGTGTGCTGTACCCAACTTTGTTCGTGTTTGTGGATAAATAGAGAGGACGAACAATTGAGAGGAGATAAGGAAGCACATACTAGTGCATTCCTCCTGAAGAAACCGCTGTTGGAGTTAGCGGAGAAATGCGTAGAGGCCGTCGTTGCTGCAGGTCCGTGCCGGTAACTTTCTGGGGCACAGCTGATGTGAGCTTTCTCTCCCCCCACCAGCACTGCTTCATCGATCGTGGCTGTGCTAAATTAGCCCCGTCAGCAGACGTGGTGCTGTGGATGCGGTTTGTGCCTTATCCCCCTCGGCACTGTAAAAACTGTGAAACTCTCACCGCAGCCTGGAGCACCTTCCCTGCTTTTCCATCGATGGGAACAAGCTCTAACAATAAAGATCATTCAAGGACTGGCTATACAAATATAAGGGGTGAGCATAATATACCCACTACTTTAATATTCCATCAGTTGGGAACTATCTGTGCATAATATACCAGTTTGCCAAAAATCTTGGACAAAATCCTAATTTATAAAAACGGACTGCAGCATCGGATTTTTTTACCAGCTAGTTATATTTTAAACATTGCATTATTCACTGTGTTTTTTTTTTTTTAACAAATGTATGTTAATAATATTAATATGTGAATTAAATGTAATTATTTTATAAAGCGATCCCTAAGTGTTTGGTATCACAAACATTTTTTATCTATTCTTGTTGCTAGGCATCCAGATTGCCGTTGGGAGCTGCTTAATTAAATGTTATGTTATAACAATTACTTATCTTATGATTGGGAATATATAGGTTCTTAGTAATACAATATAACTTTAAACACACACTCTAGGTGAGTGTTGAGCACCCAATTATATCAGGATACACTATCTCCTGATTTTTTTAGTGCTGCAGGTGCTGCCACCAGTCATGACAAAAGTCTGTCAGTGTCATCTACCAAGGCCGATGTCTAAGGGCATAGAGGGCTTAAGTCAGGGCATGTTCTTGCCCATGATAAAAAGAAAGTCATTATGATGCCTGGGCATAAGACCAAAAAAACACCTCTTGGGTGTGGAATTATTTTTCTACAAATCCTGACAATGATTGTGAAAGCATGTGCTCCATTTGTGAGGCCAAAGTTAGTAGAGGTAGGGACGTTAGCCATCTAGGCATCTCCTCTATGTTACATCATTTGCGGCAAATTCATGAAATTTATTTTACAAGATTTAAATGTGATTAAAACCCTCATCATCAACCTCCTCATTACTGATCGGCAGTAGTCCTTCCAAAAAAATTGTTTTGAGGGGCCCCAAACAATGCAAGCACTTCAGCCACAAGCAAAAGTGTCAGTCCCTATCACTGAAGTATTTGGTTTGTTACACTGTGCATGTCCTTTTTAAATATCCAACATAAGGGTGCGAGGGAGGGCCCAAGGACAAATCCATCTTGGACCACTAGGAAGGGCCCAAGGACAATTCCATCTTGCACCACTTTTCATTTCAGCAGTGCTGTGTGGCAATGTTATATAGATGTGCTATAAACTTCTGTATGTTTGTGCCACTGCTCTGTCGGTTAGTTACCAGCCATCTCGCTGCAGCCTTTGGCCTAAAATGGATTAAAAACAATATTGTGAGCTGTGAGGCAGTCAAAATTGACTGGGAATGAGTGGAAATTAATGACATTGAGGTTAATAATACTGTAGGAATAAAAAATAGACCAAAATTCAGTGATTATACTGTAGCTGTTTTTATGATTTAAAAAAAAAAAAATACAGATCCAAAACCAAAACCCACAAGGGTGGTTGGGGTAAAATCAATACAGATCCAAAACACAAAGGAGATACATATCCAAAACCAAAACACAATATTTAGTCCGGCGCACATCTCTAATTATATCATGGGTTCATAATATATACCCTAAATCTGCTGTGTAACACTGTGGTAAAGGGCCAACACATACAGTATGAAGTCTATTCTTTTGTTATCACTTTATAGTATGTATGGTTCCCATCTCATATAGCAAACATGCATGGGCGTAACTAAAGCTTTATGGGCCACATAGCAAAAATTTTAAGGGGGCCCATAACTCAGATCTAAACCAGAGTGGGTATGGCTAGTGCCGCACAAGAGGCCTCATCGAAGTGTCAGGTGGTAGGGAAATTTTATGGTGCAGGCCGCCTAAGAAATTAAGCGAAGGTAGAACACGTGTGTGTGTGTGTGTGTGTGTGTGTGTGTGTGTGTATGTGTGTGTTTGTGTGTGTGTATAAAATGAGTATATGACATGTGTACGATATCTCACATGTTTACCAAATTATAGCCTCCAAAGAAATTTTAAAATGTTGTCTGCTAAGGTGCATATTGCAATGGTGGGCTGTTCCAATGTGCAGGAAGGAAAGGTGCAGGGTGCAGAGGTAGAAGGGGTGGGCAGATACTGGGTGCAGGGATGGAACATGCAGGGGTGTCATTTGCAGGGAAGGCAGTTTCAAGGTGCAGGTGTCGCTGATGCAGTGGTCAGTTTCAGGGTGCAGGTGTAAGGGGCAGGAGATGGGTAGACAATAAGTTAGTAAGGAACAAATGGTTAGTACTGGGTTAAACATTACCTTAGTGAATGTATAGCACCAGGGATAAGGGCCCATCTGCAGCAACAAGAGGGTAGAAACATCCCACAGCAGCAGCAATAAGCCATTAGAAATGACCAAATAGGGGTTCCAATGCAGGGCCCAGAAGTCAGAGATGTCCATGCAGGCCCGTCTTTTCATATGGGTTCAATGGGCATTTGCCCAAGGGCCCCAGAAGTATAAGGGCCCTAGGCTGATAGTTGAGGATCCAATCTTTCCAGGGGTACCAGATTTGTGAAAATCGACTCTGGGGAACTGGAGAAATCCGACTTCAAAGCAGTGGTCTCCATCCAAGCCTTTTCATTGCGCTTTCCAGCCAGATATCTTGGGCTCTGTCTGACTTTGAGTTTTTCTGATAATATACTCCAAAGGCTAGAACTCTCCTCTTTCAGTGGACACTGGCAGCTTGTCTCTACTATACCCAGAACCAGAGATATCAGCCCTCAAGCAGCTCCACACGCCTAATATACAATTTATATTTTCGTTAGTGGATTGCTCTGGCTCCTGAACTATGATCCTCAATTCCCCAGTACCTCCTGAAAGGTGGGACTCTCTTGTTTTTTTACCATTCAAAGCTAAGAAATCTATTTCCAGGAACTTGAGATATCTGCAGTCAAGCAAGCTGTCCTCCCTCAAGAAAATTATGAAGATTAAGCCTACTCCACTATCCACCTCTCCCCTAAATACTAAACACCCCTTACCACCCTGGAAGTCATGTACCAGGAACCCTTTATTCAGCCGAATGCCCCTTTCTATAGTTTAGTGTTTTCCCATCTGTGCAGTAAAGGAGTAAGTAGCAGAAATTACTGCTGCAGATCCTACATGCTGAGCAGAAGATAGAACACCCCCTACCGCCCCCGGGACATCAAAGCTGACGCTGATAGCACTCCCCACCTCTATCACTGGAGGATGGGTAGGGGCCCCAGTGCATTGCTGTGCCCAGGGACCTACACTGCTGTTAAGACGGCCCTGCATCCATGCACATCAGCAGGATACCAAATGGGAGATCAGCACCATACAGAGACTGGGTCAGCAGCTACAATGCACAGAGGCAGTGATGCCTGAAAGCAGCCAGGATCCACACAGGTCAACTCAGCAGCAGGCATTGTTCAGACACACAGGCAGAGACCACTGTGGCCCGGAGCCCACTGTGGTAGCGGCAGTCTACATAGCAGCAGGAAGCTGCATGTGTCAGACAGCAGAAGTGTAAAAACCTTCTTCTTCTTACTAGGACACGGACGGTCAGGAAGATCAGGCATTGATAGAGGCAGGGTCATAGTCCGGCAGGCAGATCCAAAGTGGTGTAGGAAAGACCTGGAGAAGGCGCATTTATGCTCCACGTTTGTGCCATCCACCATATGTGGTGATGTCGCCACAGAGCAAAGCTGACCAGAGAAAGGCATTTGCAGTGAGCGTAGGAGGCTGAGAGAGCTGTTATCCAGGATTCCGGGAAATTCAAATGCATTATGGACAGTAGTGCTGAGTCCAGACCAATGTTCCCATACACAAGCTTAACAGCCGACATACGCTTTGCAGTCTCACTTCATCAGGGCCCATAAGCAGTGGCGGATCCAGGGGGGGGGGCACTCGGGCCCGTGCCCCCCCTGTCATTTGTGGCAGCATCCGCATCCACACTGATTAGCTGCCACCAGCTGCTGCGCTGCACGCTGTAGTGTACAGTATATTAGTAGCGCTGCGCTCGGCGCCTTCCCCGCCCGGAGGCAGCGCTGCTAATATAGATCACAGGCACAGCAGGCAGCGCTGGGCAATCTGTGTCTATGAGTCTCTCCTCCGTGTACTGCTGGGCTCTGCTCCGCCCCCCCTCCTCCTGCTCTGTACACTGACTTCCGGGTACAGGAGAGACGGCTGTTGCTGCTGCTGCTGCTTAACACAGCAAGTGAAGTCCTCTTCCTTCGTCCCTCCCACCCCCTCGTGCAAGTGCTGCTTATATTGTAGGTACAGTATGTGCTGCTAAATTACTACTTATTTCAGTAAAACAACATTAAAGAAATACTTTTCTTGTGTTTGGAAAATTCTGGACTTTCTCTCTGTGACTTTTTAGATAAACTACTAGTGCAGAGATTTTGTAAAAAAACAAACCCCAAAACTGCATATACATTTATGTAATGTCCCCTGTAAATTGAATACATAAGATTGTGTGTAAATATTCTTCTGCTATGGTATAAAACTATATGTATATTTGGAGTATTACTGTCTGGTGTAATGTGACTAATGAACGCTACCATGCGGTGTAATGTAACTAATGGACGCTAATGTGCGGTGTAATGTGACTGCAGACGCTACCATGCGGTGTAATGTAACTGGCGGACGTTACCCGTGCAGTGTAATGTAACTGGCGGATGCTACGTGCGGTGTAATGTAACTGGCGGACGCTACCGTGCTGTGTAATGTAACTGGCGGATGCTACCGTGCGGTGTAATGTAACTGGTGGACGCTACCGTGCGGTGTAATGTGACTGGTGGACGCTACCGTGCGGTGTAATGTGACTGGTGGACGCTACCGGTGCGGTGTAATGTGACTGGAGGACGCTACCGTGCGGTGTAAATGTAACTGGCGGATGCTACCGTGCGGTGTAATGTAACCGGCGGACGCTACCATGCGGTGTAATGTAACTGGCGGACGTTACCGTGCAGTGTAATGTAACTGGCGGACGCTACCGTGCGGTGTAATGTAACTGGCGGACGCTACCGGTGCTGTGTAATGTAACTGGCGGATGCTACCGTGCGGTGTAATGTAACTGGTGGACGCTACCGTGCGGTGTAATGTGACTGGTGGACGCTACCGTGCGGTGTAATGTGACTGGCTGATGCTACCGTGCGGTGTAATGTAACTGGCGGATGCTACCGTGGGGGTGTAATGTAACTGGCGGATGCTACCATGCGGTGTAATGTAACTGGTGGAAGCTACCGTGGCTGTGTAATGTAACTGGCGGACGCTACCGTGCGGTGTAATGTGACTGGTGGACGCTACCGTGCGGTGTAATGTGACTGGTGGACGCTACCGTGCGGTGTAATGTGACTGGTGGACGCTACCGTGCTGTGTAATGTGACTGTGCAGTGTAATGTGGCTAACGGAGGGGGGGCAATTCTTTTTCTGGCAGAGGGCACCAAAATGTCTAGTTGCCGCTCTGGCAGTGGCGTAACTAGCAGTATGTGAATTATGGGAGGGGGAGGGGGGAGAGGCAGCATTCATTTCAAAACATGACAAGGGGGGGGGGGGGGGGGCGCCGTTGCGGTTACTTGCACACAGCGCTAAAAAGTCTAGTTACGCACTGATTTGTGGCCCCCCCGTCCCCCCCCGCTTGTGTCACTGAGACACGCTGCCGCTCAGTCCGGCGGCAGCGTGTCTCAGCTGTCAGGAGGAGAGCGCGGCTATCTGGCGGCGTGTTGCGGACTTCAAACAGTCGCCGGTTCGTGAGCCAATCAGGAGCCGCCGGTCCGCGAGCTCTGATTGGCTCACGAACCGGCGGCTAGTTTGAAGGTCCTACACGCCGCCGCCACCGGCGTCAGACATAGCCGCGCTCTCCCTCCTGACACCCTCAGAGCCGGGGCAGATAAGCAGCAGCAGCAGCGGTAAGCAGCTGCAGCACTGCTGTGAGGGCATTTGTATACCTGCTGTGGGGGCATTTGTATACCTGGCACTGTGAGGGCAATTGTATACCTGGCACTGTGGGGGCAATTGTTTACCTGGCACTGTGGGGGCAATTGTTTACCTGGCACTGTGGGGGCAATTGTTTACCTGACACTGTGGGGGCATTTTTGGATCTGGCACTGTAGGGGCATTTTTGGATCTGGCACTGTAGGGGCATTTTTGGATCTGGCACTGTGGGGGCATTTTTGGATCTGGCACTGTGGGGGCAATTGTGGATCTGGCACTGTGGGTGCAATTGTGGATCTTGCACTGTGGGGGGCAATTGTGATCAGGCACTGTGGGTGCAATTGTGGATTTGGCACTGCACTATTGGGGGCATATGTCTGTGTATCACGTCTCATTTTAATTGGCCACACTCACTAAATGACTGCTGGCATTACTACAGGCAACATTACTACTGGGGGCAATACGGGCATTGCATAAGGGGCACCACTACTATGGGGTCTATATAAGGGGGCACTACCAGTACAGTGGACATTGCATAATGAGCGCTACAACTGTGGGCATTGTATAAGGAGCGCCACCTCACATGCACCGAAGCCGCACGCAAATGTACTTCCCCTTCCATGGTGCCCCCCCTATCATTTTCTTCTGGATCCGCCCCTGCCCATAAGTATTTATTGTAACAATATAGGTCATGTAATATTTATTGTACTTTTCTTACTATAATGTGGTTTGTATTGTAAAACACAAGAAGTCTGTCCCTGAGGCCCTAAAACACTCAAACTTCTCCACGTGTGTCATAATTAATTGTGTGAAGTATATTAGTGATATGAATGTATCCCACAAAATGTCAGATTTTTGGAAGTGATTCAGTTAACAGTTTGTGAGTGAATTACAGTTGGGTGTAAATTCAGCAACTAGGTTGATTATTTCCAGATTGAAAATTCAATCTGCACTTCTGATGAAGAAAATGTCAAATGCCTGATAATACTGGAAACATCGTACAGATGCATTGTCAGGCTGGCATGCAATGTGTGATATATGTGAATAACATGATATAGTATGAATTGTAGCAGTAACATTGGTAAAATACAATTGCAATACATTAAATTAAGCAATAAAAAATAAGAATTAAACTGGCTGCTAATTGCAACAATATTTCAGCTCTTTTCAGAATAAGTGGGTGCTTCTATGAAGCTGGGTGGTGCTGGAAATATAACCAACAGACTGAAGAGCCTCCTTACCCTATACTGTTCCTGCTACTTCTCCGGTTCTCTCCGTATTGCTGTTTGTGTCCTCTTCACGCTGATGCCCCTGATCTCTATGTTCTCCGATGTGCTAAAACCGGAAGATGCTAGGTATAGTCAGCATGTGGAGGTGGGTCCCCTGTGGCTTCCGTCATGCATGTACTGTTTGTTCCTTACTGGTATCTTCAGTGTTTGTTCCTTACTGATTCCTCCAGTCTCTCTGCTCTCCTATGGTCAAGAGCCAGGAGAGGCTGAATTTCAGTCCACAGTACTGGTTAGCACTTAGCAGCAACGTGTTTCATATGATTAGTACTTTTTCAAGGATGCTAATGGTTGCAGTGGGAGGCCTGCAGTCAGGACTTGGCCTGCACGCATCTGTGTAGGATGTACAGTATTTTAAGGATGAAGTTAGAACCGGAACTGAAAACCATCTCTCCTTTCTTCACAGGTAAAAACACCATCCTCATACTTGTATATCTGAGTCTATTATCCCTCTCTGGCTACACTTTTCACACCCCAAGAAAGTTTGTCTGCAAATGTCTGTGATCTGTCTTCAATGTAAAATCCCCTCTGTTAATTAGCTGAATTTCTGATTGCACACCTCCCTCTTTGCCAACTGATATAGGGGCTAATTCATAGTTGATCGCAGCAGCAAATTTGTTAGCAGTTGGGCAAAACCATGTGCACTACAGGGGGGCAGATATAACATGTAAAGAGAGCATTAGATTTGAGTGGGTTATATTGTTTCTGTGCAGGGTAAATACGGGCTGCTTTATTTACACTGTAATTTAGATTTCAGTTTGAACACACCCCACCCAAATCTAACTCTCTCTGTACATGTTATATCTGCCCCCCCCCCCCCCCCGCAGTGCGCATGGTTTTGCCCAACTGCTAACAAATTTGCTACTGCGATCAGCTCTGAATTACCCTTATAGTGTGTAGCATTTAAGAGCAATATCATCAAGGCCTGCAGTCAGGACTTGGCCTGCACGCATCTGTGAAGTATGCATTTATTAAGGATGCATTTTAAGGATGAAGTTAGAACCAGAACTAAAAACCATCTCTCCTCTCTTCACAGGCAAAAACACCATCCTCATGCTTGTATATCTGAGTCTATCATCCCTCTCTGGCTACACTTTTCACACCCCAAGAAAGTTTGTCTGCAAATGTCTGTGATCTGTCTTCAATGCAAAAGCCCCTCTGTTAATTAGCTGAACTCCTAATTGCACACCTCCCCCTTTGCCGACTGATATAGTGTGTAGCATTTAAGAGCAATATCATCAAGGCCTGCAGTCAGGACTTGACCTGCACACATCTGTGAAGTATGCATTTGTTAAGGATGTATTTTAAGGATGAAGTTAGAACTGGAGTTTGAACTGGATTTGTACTTTGGACTATGCTAGAATATCTAATTAAACTACAAATACTGCAACTCAAGACCATGAGAACACCAGGACCAATGCCTACTACTCCTTTGTACAAGAAAATAATGACTGCCCCCGGGACTACCCCTTAAGCTGAGCAGGGAACTGAGGGGCATGCGCACCAGGACCAAACTTTGCTGGGTCAATTCCATTGGACATTAGTGTGCTCCCCACATTTTCACACCCACCCGCACTGCTCTCATGAGACCAGGACATTTATAATTTTCGCAAAATAACAGATTCCCTGCAAATGTGTTTTTCTCTCCTCTTTCTTCTTACAGCGTACTTCCACCCCACTGTGTGCTATTCCTATAATGTTTACCTCCATTGATTGCACACCCTTCCAGCAGCAACCTATGTAGTGCACCCCACATGGCTGCCTCGGATGGTTCCTCCGTGGGCAGGGTGTGCTTCATTTGGATCTTTCCATGCAGGGTATAGCATACTCCTACACATGTGTTAGTTTTCTGATACATGCATTTGGCCCTTGTATGGCTCATCTCCCACTGTGTAGTGCGCCCAACATGGCTGCCTTTTCTGGTGCGCTTGTGGATGGGATGAAAAATACATGGACCTGATGGTTTTGTTGGATACCTACTCTGAACTTTAGGACTCTGCAATCTACTCATTTTGTGTTCTCTCTTCTAGGCGTGGACTGTTCCACCCTGGATAAACCTACGCGGTGCGCCCAAGATGGCTGCCGTACCTGGTACCTTGTGAGGGTGGAATACACAACCCTTGGAGGTTATTACCCAAAATACCTACACCAATCATACATTATGCTTTCTGTGTGCTCAAGGTTTTCTTTTATGTTAGTGTGGTTTATCTTTTGATGTATTACTTAAATCTCTGTATTATGGGGTAATTCTGAGTTGATCGCAGCAGGATTTTTGTTAGCAGTTGGGCAAAACCATGTGCACTGCACACTGCAGGGGAGGCAGATATAACATGCAGAGAGAGTTAGATTTGGGTGGGTTATTTTGTTTCTGTGCAGGGTAAATACTGTCTGCTTTATTTTTACACTGCAATTTAGATTGCAGATTGAACACACCACACCCAAATCTAACTCTCTCTGCACATGTTATATCTGCCTCCCCTGCAGTGCACACGGTTTTGCCCAACTGCTAACAAAAATCCTGCTGCGATCAACTTAGAATTACCCCCTATGTGCATTGTTTGAGTTCAAGCTGGTGCCGCAGATGGCTGCCTCGGTGCTGCTCTGCCAAGCAGCCTTCATTTTTACATGTATAATATGTCTAATACGTTGAGTCTGTCGTACAGTTGCAATGTGCAGTATGAACTCATACGTGTAATGTTTGTAATGTATGCTACGTTCTTCCCACTTCTTATTCTATGTATTCCCCCTTCATGTTGCTGCTTGGCAATGCATTGTACCACAAAAAATTCCTAGTGTACGTGAGTACACCTGGCCAATAAAGCTGATACTGATATTGATGGTTGCAGTGGGAGATCCTTTTATTTAAAAGGTATCCATTTAAAACATGAAATCATTTATTAGTGCCTGACATCGTGTGAGTTTCTTAGGCTCTTAGGGTCCTATCAATTAGAAGCAAAATTTTCATTGTGGTGAGAAAAAAAAATGGCATCAAATTACTCCAAAATCAACTTTTTTGTGTTTTTATTTTATGCATCCCAAATTTATAGTATTTTTCTTAAATTAAAAATAATTCCTTTTTATCACTTTTTTACCTTTAAATTTGAAATGGTCTCAAATTATCACAAAATGTTAACTTTTTTATTTTATTCACTTTTATTTAAATGAAAAGCTTGCTTTTTAGCAAGTTTTTTTTAAATCTTTCTTTTATTTTTGAAATGCACAAATCAGCCATTTAAAGCATTTCAAAAGCACTAAATATTTTATGGGGGGAAATTAATAGATATTCATACAGTACTGTTACCCAAAATTTTGTTCATTTTACATTTTACTAGGCTGTCACCTAATTTTTATTATAGTGATTTCATGCGGGTGTTTGCCGACAAAACTTTTACCACAGATTTTTTTCCGATTGGTTAGCAAATTGGTCATGATAGCCTCAGTAATTTTTGACAAGAAAATCGCACAACTAATTGGATATGCCCTAAAACCAATTAATCTTTGGTTAAAAATATTAAAACCAAACTGTTTCAAAACTTTCAATGTCAAAATTAAATTAAATGTATTCCTAGAATAAGATATCAAGACGAAGCTGAACAAACAATACATGCAAACCATTATTATGGTCACCGCAAACATGGATCACACATTGGGGTCATTCCGAGTTGATCGCTAGCTGAAATTTTTAGCTGCGCTGCAATTAAGGAAAAATCTGGCACTTCTGCGCATGCGTATGCGGCGCAGTGCGCACGCGCAACGTACTTTCACAACGGGCAATGTATTTTCACACAAGGTCTAGCAAAGCTTTTCAGTCTCACTGCTGACCGCAGAGTGATTGACATGAAGTGGGCGTTTCTGGGTGTCAACTGACCGTTTTCAGGGAGTGTTCGAAAAAACGCGGGCGTGCCAGGAAAAACGCAGGCGTGGCTGGCCAAACGTGTTTGTGACGTCAAATACAAAACTGAATGGTCTGAAGTGATCGCAAGCGCTGGGTAGGTCTGAAGCTACTCAGAAACTGCACAATATTTTTTGTAGCCGCTCTGCGATCCTTTCGTTCGCACTTCTGCTAAGCTAAGATACACTCCCAGAGGGCGGCGGCTTAGTGTTTGCACGGCTGCTAAAAACTGCTATCTAGCGATCAACTCGGAATGACACCCTTTTTTAGCATTTTAAATTCTTAACACATAATCATACAACTGCAGCTATAACATAACATCTATGTCATGGACATAGTGTAACAGCATCATTCAGTTTTTAACTTATTTTTAGTTATTTTTTTAGAACCAAAGCTTCAGAAGTTTTAGAATCTGGCACATTTTCAGTTTTAACTGCATTAATAAAGTTATTTAAGTTTATATGGATCCCTTTTAATTTTTACATGGACCTCCCACTGCAACAATTAGTATCCTTTAAAAAGTATGAATTTGGATGCAATGTGCTGATACTAACTAGCGCTGGATGTCCCCACAGGGAGGGGGAGCCATGTGGGAGGTCTTGAGGGCATGGTGCAGTCAGTGGGTGGTGTGTGGGATGTACATTATGACGATGTCATTATCATGGTCAACCTCCACTATGCAAAGCTGATGACGCATATGCTGATGCGTTTCAGCTCAGGAGAGGGCAGCAGTGTTCTCTGGGAAACTTGCCTACTGTGCATGCATCAAGGAGAGCCATCTGAGATTTATCAGTCACTCGGATGTTCCTGGGAAGAAGGCAAGTACTGTATGGGGTGCTACACATGAGCACCTGGGTCCAGAGGGGTCCACACAGCTCACCTTGCACCCATAGCCTTTACTTACCTCGCCACTGCTGAAATCACTCAGGAAGTGTAGCATGATACCAGAACTATGTGCATGTGCAATAGAGAGATCACAGAGAAAGTGGCTCTGGTGGCATGATCCCAGAGATATGAGCATGTGTTGCAGAGAGATCACAGAGAAAGTGGCTCTGGTGGCATGATGCCAGAGATATGAGCATGCACAGTAGAGATATCACAGAGAAAGTGGCATTGGTGGCATGTTCCTAAAGATATGAGCATGCACAGCAGTGGCATAACTACTGCCCCCGCAGCCCTCGCGGTGGCTTGGGGGCGAGGGGCTGCGGGGGCGCCACTGATTTAGCACAGATTGACATGCGGACGAGCGTCCGCATGTCAATCTGCTCCTACGAACCCTCCCTGCCATGTTGGAGGGACACGGAGGGCACAGCGTGCGCCTCTCCTGTGTCCCTCCTGCATCATCTCCGGCGGCCGCGGGTCTAATAGAAGAAGTGCCGGTTCGTGAGCCAATCAGAGCTCACGAACGGCACTTTGTTTATTAGACCCGCGGCCGCCGGAGATGATGCAGGAGGGACACAGGAGAGGCGCGCGCTGTGCCCTCCGTGTCCCTCCAACACAAACCAGCGGGGGAGCAGCAGCGGCGGCGGGGGAGGGGGCATATATGGCACTGGGGGGGAATATCTGGCACTGGGGGCATATGTGGCACTGGGGGGGTGGGAGAATCTGGCACTGGGAGCATATCTGGCACTGGGGGGGGTAATATCTGGCACTGGGGGCATATGTGGCACTGGGGGTAATATCTGGCACTAGGGGCATATGTGGCACTGGGGGGGGGAATCTGGCACTGGGAGCATAGCTGGCACTGGGGGGGAATATCTGGCACTGGGGGCATATGTGGCACTGGGGGGGGGATATCTGGCACTGGGGGCATATGTGGCACTGAGGGGGAATATCTGGCACTGGGGGCATATGTGGTACTGGGGGGGTATATGTGTACCTGGCACATAGGGGGGGGGGGGCTATATTGTGCACTGGGGTCATGTGAGTACCTGGCACCGTGGGGTAATATCTGGCACCGGGGACATATGTGGCACTGGGAGCACAGCCATAGCAACAAGCACTACCCCCTAGCAACGAGCATGACACCCAGTGCATGAGACCCCTGGCAACGAGCATGACACCCAGTGCATGAAACACCTGGCAACGAGCATGACACCCAGTGCATGAAACCCCTGGCAACGAGCATGACACCCTGAGCATGAAAACCCCTGGCAACGAGCAGGTAATTTAAAAGTAATTAGAAGCCTTACTGTAGGACTTAATGTGTAATGGGCATTACGGTGTGTGACATAATGTATCACGGACATTGCGGTGTGTGTCATAATGTGTCACAGGCATTACGGTGTGTGGCATACTGTATCACGGGCATTGTGGTATGTGGTATAATGTCTCAGGGTCATTGCAGTGTGGCATAATGTATAACGGGCATTGCGGTGTGTAGCATAGGGTATAACGGGCATTGCGGTATGTGTCAGGCATTACGGTGTGTTGTATACTATATCACGGGCATTGTGGTATGTGGTATAATGTATCAGGGGCATTGCAGTGTGTAGCATAATGTATAACGGGCATTGCGATTCCTGTCATAATGTGTCAGGCATTACGGTGTGTTGTATACTATATCACGGGCATTGTGGTATGTGGTATAATGTATCAGGGGCATTGCAGTGTGTAGCATAATGTATACCGGGCATTGCGATTCCTGTCATAATGTGTCAGGGGCATTACGGTGTGTGGCATAATGTGTCGGGGGCATTACGGTGTGTGCATATTGTGTAATGGGCTTTATTGTGTGTGGCATAATGTCTAAGGGCCATTGCAGTATGTGGCATAATGTATACTGGGCATTACTATAAGGAGGAAAAATTACAAATAATGTAAGGGGCATGAATCAGGATTATTTTTCTTTCCAGTGGTGGCTAACGTCTGGGCGTGCAGGTTGGAAAACTGGGGTATAACGTAGTCTTTTCCTGCAATGCCACGCCCCTTTATGTGAAGCCACGCCCATCCCAATGAAGCCACACACCCTATTTTGCAGCGCGCGCCTTAGGCGCGCGCACATTTATCCCTTTAATAGTGCCAATTATGGGGGAGGGGGGGGCGCCGAATAATTTTTTGGCTTGGGGGAGAAAAATTTCTAGTTACGCCACTGATGCACAGTAGAGAGATCACAGAGAATGTGGCTCTGGTGGCATGTTCCCAGAAATATACACATGCGCAGTAGAGAGATCACAGAGAAAGAAAGTTGCACTGGTGACCTGTTCCCAGAGAGATGCACCTGCGCGGTAGAGAGATACAGAGAAAGTAACACTGGTGTCATTTTCCCGGAGATATAGTCATGCACAATAGAGAGATCATAGAGAATGTGGCTCTGGTGGCATGTTCTCAGAGATATGCGCAGTAGAGAGATCACAGAGAAAGTGGCATTGGTGGCATGTTCCCAGAGCTATGTGTCAGTGTCTACTCAGCTCATGATTGCCACAGAAGTGGGGAGCTCATGCAGTAACTGCACCAAGTCACCTCCCTCTCTTAAAATACCACATGGAATGCAGTTTAGGTCATTAAAGAAGGCTGGCTATAGTACAGGGGTCATTGGAAGGCCATGGGTTCACATTTAGACTGCCCAATAATAGCATTTCCTCCTCTGTTGAACATCCATGCCTATTACTGTGTATCGCACAATCTGACAAAAAAGGGAGGCACATTAATAGGATTGGCAATAGAAAACGAGAGAAGAGTAGATGTGCTCAGGAGCTAAACCCATGTGGCCATAATGTACACCCCAAGGTCCAGAACAGGTGAGGTCAAGAAGCTGCTCTACCTGTTTTAACTAAACATTATTTTAGGTGTTTCTATCTGAAAATTCTGCTGGCTTTGGATAGGAGAATACTGACATTGCAGAACTTTTAACTTCACTATTATCTTCACATGTTCCCCTCACCACATATCCAAGTTTCATGATCTTGATGGGAACTGAGCCAGGTTGTAACTATTATCATGTTGTTTCAAGATTACACTGATAGATTTAAATTATGTGATTGGAAAGCAATGCCAGTGAACACAGACATAAATGTTATGTTTTTAATAATAATTTCTTAGGCCTCATGCCTCATGGATCTTCTTAGATGTGCAGCATGCTGGGTTCATTTTAAAAATACGGTTCTCTCAGTCAGAGGTTACGCAGACATTGACATGTTCAGAAAAAATAAGTCACAATTATGTCTGAAACTCAGCCATGGATTACATCAGCTTGAACCATCGACTAATGTAAAATTTATTTCTCAAAAATAGGCAATACAATTTGACATTATATGATATTTGGTACAATTATTTTTGAAGTGGCTCATTAATTTACAATCTTTGATGAAATAGGAGTGAATGTTGGAGATTATGAAAATGGCAGCAGAGGGCAAGTTGCAGAGCCTGGATCTGCACAAAACAAAATCCGGATAATGGCTTGTAGGATGGGTGGATCGGGTGAAACAGGGCTATTTGTCACTGCTTTGGTTTTGGGTACAATAGTGCACTGGTCTATGAATGCGATTAAGAGATAGCATTTTGCAGGTGGGCTTTGTGAATAGTGGTAGCTGTTTGTAGCTGTGAAAATTGACCGAGTACAGTCTGAGAAGGCAACTGACTAGGGGTTTCTGATTGCTTGGGGCATGAAAAAACTGAGCACTCGAAAAATGTATGTGGATTAGATGGCATACTCCTTAGCTGGTTCAAATCATTTCTCACCAGCAGGTCATAGAGAGTATTGTAACCAGAGCTGCTGCCATATTTCACAAGTTTCTATACTATATCCCGCTGAACATGTGTGGAATCTTGGCATTGCAATGGATGGGGACTTGACACTAAACATCAGGTTTCAGCCACAATCAAATCCTCATTCTTTCATCTGAGGAACGTAGCCGGGATCAAGCACTTAATTCCCTCAGAAGATTTGCCTAAAGTCACACATGCATTTGTATCATCACACCTAGATTATTGAAACGCCATCTGCCTGGGTCTCCCAGCAAAAGAAAGGCACAGCTTGCAGATGGTACAAAATGCAACTTTAGACTATTAACTAACCAGCCCCACTTGAGCCACATAACACCCATTCTCTGCCTTCTTCACTGGCTGCCTGTAAGATTGCAAATCTATTTCAAGATTGATTTACTGACTTTCAAAGCCCTAAATAACCAGGCCTAAAGGTACCTGAAGCATCTTCTGATTCCGTATCGCCGCTCTCGATTACTGCAATCTGTAGATTAAGGACTATTAGCAGTACATAGATTCTCCCTGAATTCATCTGGGGGTCGAGCTGTTCTACCCGTTCTTCGCACGGGAGTTTCTGATTTTCACGGTTGTAAATATAAATGAGTGTTACTAATTTGGTAAATCCATAGAGCTGTAAATTTGAGATGTCTTAATGTAAGTACTGTAAATATTAATCCATGATTCTTGGCGTTACCCGAAGAGCATCCATAGCAGATACGGTAAAAAGTGATATTATTGAAGTTTACTAAATTCTACACACTGGAGGTGCAATCCAAATTCTTTTGCGATTGTCCGTTTGGGCGTTATTGTTTGCGCAATGCAAGCCATGCACCGGTAATTACATAAATATGTCAACCCCCTGTTCATCTCCTTAGGGAAGGTTTATTAAAATTCTAATGATGTTGTTTTCCTACGTCCCACCTGAAGAATACCTACAGTATGTTAATTTTCAGCTTCCTAACATATCAGGAAGTAAGAGAATTAGTGATGAGTCTGTCAGCGAGTGAGGGCTTTCGCATATATATATATACATATATATATATATATATATATATATATATATATACACAGCGGATAGAGGCGGCACTCAGAGACTTTGAATAGATGAACTTCGTGAAAATGTAATGCAATAAATTTTCATCAAATTCATCTATTCAAAGTCTCTGAGTGCCGATTCTATCTGCTTTGTATATTGGGGCTGTCTGTCTCAGAGGAGGGCACCGTGAGCAAGCAGTTTACAGCCGAGGGTCTGTGTGAGTGCTGGATCTATTTGTTTATATATATATATATATATATATATATATTAGAGATGAGCGGGTTCAGTTCTCTGAGAACCGAACCGTATCGAGCTTCACCATCCGAGTCCGGATCCGAGCCAGTCTCGGGTTTTCCTTCCTGACTCGGAAACCCGAACGAGGCAAAACGTCATCATCCCGCTGTCGGATTCTTGCGGGATTTGGATTCCATATAAGGAGCCGCACGTTGCGGCGAGTCTAGTGCTGTGTTGTGCAGTCCAGTGTAGTCAGTGTCTTATGCTGCATCAGTCCAGCCAGTCACAGTGTTGGTGTCCTCTGCTGCTATATGTCCCCAGTGCTGCTGGCTGCTGTATAAGTCCCTTGCATTTTTGCTGTGTTGTCTTACATCAGACCAGGGGTAGTGTCTTGTGCAGCATCAGTCCAGTGACCAGTCACAGTGGTGGTGTCCTCTGCTGCCATATATCCAGTGTAGCTGTATAAGTCCCTTTCAGTGGTGCTGTGTTGTCCTGCATCAGACCATGGGTAGTGTCTTGTGCAGCATCAGTCCAGTGACCAGTCACAGTGGTGGTGTCCTCTGCTGCCATATATCCAGTGTAGCTGTATAAGTCCCTTTCAGTGGTGCTGTGTTGTCCTGCATTAGACCAGGGGAAGTGTCTTGTGCAGCATCAGTTCAGTGACCAGTCACAGTGGTGGTGTCCTCTGCTGCCATATATCCAGTGTTACTGCCGTATAATTCCCGTGATATTGCCGTATAATTCTCAGAATACTGGCATATAATTCCCGTGATACTGGCGTATAATTCCTGTGATACGATCATATAATTCCCGTGATACTGGTGTATAATTCCTGTGATACTGCCATATAATTCTCGGAATACTGGCGTATAATTCCCATGATACTGGCGTAGATTTCCTGTGATATTGCCATATAATTCTCAGAATACTGGCCTATAATCCCTGTGATACTGCCATATAATTACTGTGATACTGCCGTATAGTTCCAGTAATCCTGCCGTCCATATTATTCCGTATAAATCCAGTCCAGTGGTGCTGCCATAGAAGTTTAGTGGTGCTGTCCTGTGCTGTATATTATTTACTCCAAATAAAAGAGTTAATAATATTTAATCCAAATAATTTTTAGTGTTTGCCCTGTCAGGTGTAAGGGTACGCTCTCTTGTGCCGCATATTGTGTTATATAACTCCAGAAAAATAATGGAGAACAAAAATTTGGAGGATAAAATAGGAAAAGATCAAGAACCACTTCCTCCTAGTGCTGAAGCTGCTGCCACTAGCCATGACATAGACAATGAAATGTCATCAACGTCGTCTGCCAAGGCCGATGCCCAATGTGATAGAGGGCATGTAAAATCCAAAAAGCCAAAGTTCAGTAAAAAGACCCAAAAAAAGTAATTTAAATGGTCTGAGGAGAAATGTAAACTTGCCAATATGCCATTTACGACACGGAGTGGCAATGAATGGCTGAGGCCCTGGCCTATGTTCATGACTAGTGGTTCAGCTTCACATGACGATGGAAGCCCTCATAACTAAGGCCTTGACACTTATGTTGGTGTTAGACGTGCGTCCGGTATCCGCCATTAGTGCAGTGGGATTTAAACAATTGATGGAGGTATTGTGTCGATAGTACCAAATCCCATCTAGATTCCACTTCGCTAGGCAGGCAATAGCAAGATTTTGCCATTTAATTCCATTGATTTGGACGTATAATTATAGTGACTTTGCAAATTAATTCCAGTAATTTGGACGTATAATTATTAATTCTAGTGATTTTGCCAATTAATTCCAGTGATTTGGACATATAATTAGTGATTTTGACAATTAATTCCAGTGATTTGGACGTATAATTATTAATTACAGTGATCTTGCCAATTAATTCCAGTGATTTGGACGTATAATTCCAGTGATTTTGCCAATTAATTCCAGTGATTTGGACGTATAATTATTAATTCCAGTGATTTGGCCAATTAATTCCAGTGATTTGGACGTATAATTCCAGTGATTTGGCCAATTAATTCCAGTGATTTGGACGTATAATTCCAGTGATTTTGCCAATTAATTCCAGTGATTTGGATGTATAATTATTAATTACAGTGATTTTGCCAATTAATTCCAGTGATTGGACGTATAATTATTAATTACAGTGATCTTGCCAATTAATTCCAGTGATTTGGACGTATAATTCCAGTGATTTTGCCAATTAATTCCAGTGATTTGGACGTATAATTATTAATTCCAGTGATCTTGCCAATTAATTCCAGTGATTTGGACGTATAATTCCAGTGATTTGGCCAATTAATTCCAGTGATTTGGACGTATAATTCCAGTGATTTTGCCAATTAATTCCAATGATTTGGATGTATAATTATTAATTACAGTGATTTTGCCAATTAATTCCAGTGATTTGGACGTATAATTATTAATTCCAGTGATTTTGCCAATTAATTCAAATGATT
This sequence comes from Pseudophryne corroboree, assembly GCF_028390025.1. Classification (NCBI taxonomy): domain Eukaryota; kingdom Metazoa; phylum Chordata; class Amphibia; order Anura; family Myobatrachidae; genus Pseudophryne; species Pseudophryne corroboree. The sequence continues at coordinate 718,367,222 of NC_086448.1, forward strand.
TGGAGGTATAATTCCAGTGATCTTGCCAATTAATTCCAGTGATTTGGATGTATAATTCCAGTGATTTGGCCAATTAATTCCAGTGATTTGGACATATAATTCCAGTGATTTGGACGTATAATTCCAGTTGGAATTTTTTGTGTCGCTTGGCTTAGTCATACAGCTACCTCATTGCACCTCTTCGACATCTATGCATGAGGTGCTGTTTGGGGCCTAGTTTTTGAAAAGTTTCATCCTGTCTGACACTGCCGTATGAGTCCAGGGGTACTGCTTTATTAGTCCTGGGGTACTGTTGTATAAGTACACCAATTGCAGAATTTTTTTTAAATGACTGGAGCGTGTTGGAGATGCAGTCAGTGGACCGAACAATTGCGGCTCACTCTTGACATTCAGCCACTGCGTGACACTACTAGATGGGCCATGTGGTTGTGTCGCTTAGCTTAGTCATACAGCAACCTCGGTGCACCTTTTTTTCTTCTTTGCATCATGTGCTGTTAGGGGCCTTTTTTTGATATCTGCCCTCCTGTCTGCCACTGCAGTGCCACTCCTAGATGGGCCAATTGTTTGTGTCACTTGGCTTCGTCATACAGCTACCTAATTGCACCTCTTCTACATCTTTGCATGAGGTGCTGTTTGGGGCCTTTTTTATATCTGCCCTCCTGCCTGCCACTGCAGTGTCACGCCTAGATGGGCCAATTGTTTGTGTCACTTGGCTTAGTCATACAACTACCTCATTGCAATTCTTTTTCTTCTTTGCATGATGTGCTGTTTGGGGCCTTATTTTTATATATCTGCCCTCCTGTCTGCAACTGCAGTGCCACTCCTAGATGGGCCAGGTGTTTGTGTTGTCCACTTGTGTCGCTTAGCTTAGTAATCCAGCAACCTCGGTGCAACCTTTTGGCCTAAAAACAATATTGTGAGGTGTTCAGAATAGACTGGAAATGAGTGGAAATGATTGTTATTGAGGATAATAATACCGTAGGGGCAAAATTACCCCCAAATTCCGTGATTTTAGCTGTTTTTATGTTTTTTTTCAAAAATCATCCAGATCCAAAACCAAAACACGAAAGGATAGTTTTTTTTGGCAAAACCAAGCCAAAACCAAAGTGGAATTAGAACCAAAACCAAAACACAAAACACGAAAAGTGCCAGCCACACATCTCTAATATATATACAGTATATTTATATATATATATATATATATATATATATATATAGATGCTCTAACATTATAATTATTATTATTATTATTATCATCATCATCTTGGTTGCTTTTGTATTTACTTTGTAATGCACTGTCACTAGTGACCCCTTACCCTTGGAAATTATGTTCCTTCTCTGATATGCATATGGTGGGTCATTCCGAGTTGTTTGCTCGTTGCCGATTTTCGCTATACTGCGATTAGTCGCTTACTGTGCATGCGCAAGGTTCGCATAGCGCATGCGCTTAGTTATTTTACACAAAAGTTAGGTATTTTACTCACGGCGTAACAAAGTTTTTTCATCATTCTGGTGATCGGAGTGTGATTGACAGGAAGTGGGTGTTTCTGGGCGGAAACTGACCGTTTTCTGGGAGTGTGCGGAAAAACGCTGCCGTTTCAGGGAAAAACGCGGGAGTGGCTGGAGAAACGGGGGAGTGTCTGGCCGAACGCTGGGTGTGTTTGTGACGTCAAACCAGGAACGAAACTGACTGAACTGATCGCAATGTAGGAGTAAGTCTGGAGCTACTCAGAAACTGCTAAGAATTTTCTATTCGCAAATCTGCTAATCTTTCGTTCGCAATTCTGCTATGCTAAGATACACTCCCAGAGGGCGGCGGCCTAGCGTGTGCAATGCTGCTAAAAGCAGCTAGCGAGCGAACAACTCGGAATGAGGGCCATGGACCATGTGTGTGCAATTTGGTATCCACGTGAAAAAGTGTACATTGTTGCACATGTCTATGCACTGCTCCATCCTATTCATACATGAACCAAGCTTTGATTTTAACAGATTTTTCTTTAGTCTGGCACTTAGTAAGCAGGGTATTCACCCACCCACCATCTTTCCAGGACTGGATTCCTTTTATTTATTTTTTATTTGGTGGGAAAAAAACCCTCTTGCGGGCCGTTTGCGGCACATGCTTTAGTTTGTATTGAGGGGTTTACGGTATGGCTCATTGCACTTGTATGAGCAAGTGAAGGACATTCATGGGCAAGTGCAGGCTGTGCAGGCAGAAGTTAATTATGGTCACCTTTGTGATGTATTCTATTTGGATTACATATATCTCAATTCATCTTTTAGGAAGTGTATCTTCATACATCCATAATCTTAAGTAAAGAACCGGTCTTATTAGGTGTCTGTGATCCTGACATATCTTGATGTGCGTAGGGGCGCTGCTACCTGAGGTGGCAACTGATATGTTGAATGTATCGCCTTCCATATTGTCTCCGTTCATGCAATCTGTGGGGATGTGATGCTCCTCTGCCAGTAAGTATTAACACTCTATCTAGGGCTGCCACCTCATCCCTTTAATTCTGGACACATATTAATTACACAGGTTCTGTGGCTGGCTGATTTCAAGACTCCATTTCACCTGGTTTTAAGCAGCCACAGAACCTGTGTCATTAATGTGTGTCCAGAATTAAAGGGATGAGGTGGCAACCCTCTCTATCGCTAACCCCTACCCATAACCCTCCCTCTAGTATCTAGCCACAAAGCTTAACCTAACTCCCCACAAAGCTTAACCTAAACCTCCCCTGCAGCCTAACCCTTCTGTCCGCAGCCTAACCCTGATGGCTACAGTTTGACATGTTAACATTTCACATGGCAACACTATGAGAATGCTGACATGTTTCCTGTTGACATTTCCACATCATGACTGTCAACATTTTGGTAAAATGTCAACATATTGACTACATCCATTTGCCTATGGCTATGAAACACCACAGTAACTTCTGGTATTATAAATTACAGAAAGTGGAACAAGGTCAGAATATTCCATGGACATTTTTGAAAATAATATATATATATATATATATACACATAAATATATATATATATATACATATACATACAACTGTCAATTGGACCGGCACTCCCACAATGGTAAACAGCTGCCCTGGTGCCCTCTGAGATGAATTCAGTAACATAAACATGGAAAATAATCAGCGGCACTCAGGGTCTCTTCAGTGAACAAAACGATGTATTGAAAGAATTACTGCTTCTCCAACGTTTCGGGACTGGCATGTCCCTTTGTTACTCACCTTGACAAAGGGACGTGCCATTCCCGAAATGTTGGACAATGCAGTAATTCTTTCAATACATTGTTTTGTTCACTGAAGAGACCCTGAGTGCCGCTGATTATTTTCCACGTATATATATATATATATATATATATATATACATATACACTGCTCAAAAAAATAAAGGGAACACTAAAATAACACATCCTAGATCTGAATGAATGAAATATTCTTATTAAATACTTTGTTCTTTACATAGTTGAATGTGTTGACAACAAAATCACACAAAAATTATCAATGGAAATCAAATTTATTAACCCATGGAGGTCTGGATTTGGAGTCCCCCTCAAAATTAAAGTGGAAAAACACACTACAGGCTGATCCAACTTTGATGTAATGTCCTTAAAACAAGTCATAATGAGGCTCAGTAGTGTGTGTGGCCTCCACATGCCTGAATGACCTCCCTACAATGCCTGGGCATGCTCCTGATGAGGTGGCGGATGGTCTCCTGAGGGATCTCCTCCCAGACTTGGACTAAAGCATCCGCTAACTCCTGGACAGTCTGTGGTGCAACGTGACTTTGGTGGATGGAGCAAGACATGATGTTCCAGATGTGCTTAATTGGATTCAGGTCTGGGGAATGGGCGGGCCAGTCCATAGCATCAATGCCTTCGTCTTGCAGGAACTGCTGACACACTCCAGCCACATGAGGTGTAGCATTGTCTTGCATTAGGAGGAACCCAGGGCCAACCGCACCAGCATATGGTCTCACAAGGGGTCTGAGGATCTCATCTCGGTACCTAATGGCAGTCAGGCTACCTCTGGCGAGCACACGGAGGGCTGTGCAGCCCCCCAAAGAAATGCCACCCCACACCATTACTGACCCACTGCCAAATGGTCATGCTGGAGGATGTTGCAGGCAGCAGAACGTTCTCCTTGGCGTCTCCAGACTCTGTCACATCTGTTACATGTGCTTAGTGAGAACCTGCTTTCATCTGTGAAGAGCACAGGGCGCCAGTGGTGAATTTGCCAATCTTGGTGTTCTCTGGCAAATGCCAAACGTCCTGCACGGTGTTTGGCTGTAAGCACAACCCCCACCTGTGGACGTCGTGCTCTCATACCACCCTCATGGAGTCTGTTTCTGATCGTTTGAGTAGACACATGCACATTTGTGGCTTGCTGGAGGTCATTTTGCGGGGCTCTGGCAGTGCTCCTCCTGTTCCTCCTAGCACAAAGGCGGAGGTAGCGGTCCTGCTGCTTGGTTGTTGCCCTCCTACGGCCTCCTCAAAGTCTCCTGATGTACTGGCCTGTCTCCTGGTAGCGCCTCCATGCTATGGACACTACGCTGACAGACACAGCAAACCTTCTTGCCACAGCTCGCATTGATGTGCCATCCTGGATGAGCTGCACTACCTGAGCCACTTCTGTGGGTTGTAGGGAGGTCATACAGGCACGTGGAGGCCACACATACTACTGAGCCTCATTTTGACTTGTTTTAAGGACATTACATCAAAGTTGGATCAGCATGTAGTGTGTTTTTCCACTTTAGTTTTGAGGGTGACTCCAAATCCAGACCTCCATGGGTTAATAAATTTGATTTCCATTGATAATTTTTGTGTGATTTTGTTGTCAGCACATTCAACTATGTAAAGAACAAAGTATTTAATAAGAATATTTCATTCATTCAGATCTAGGATGTGTTATTTTAGTGTTCCCTTTATTTTTTTGAGCAGTGTGTATATATATATATATATATATATATATATATATATATATATATAAAAATTATTATTATTATCACTATTATTATTATTATTATTATTATTGTTGTTATTATTACTATTCATGCTGCATTTTGATACTAGTTTCACTTTAGGCAGCTTGTTTGTTACCAGTTTTAGTATTTTTTTGGTATTTGAGGTTTGCATTGTCTTTTTCATTAGTTTGTTGTATTTATAGTGTAGAAATGCACTGGGGAGATACTGCTTAATCAGGTGTGTTCCCTGCAACCTTTTGGATGCCACTACTTCCATATCTTAGGAAAAGGAATGGTGGGATCACAGACAAGGAGACAACCTACTGATTGCCACATCACTAGTTGCCAACTGTTGAAATCCATAAATAAGAAGATTTAGTTATATCATGTACAAATCATAACACAGTTAATAATTCCATTATCTTCATGTACGTATGGAAAACAAATAATGAAATATTGTAGTTCTGAGAACCTTATACCTTGAAGTACAGTATATTGATATTGCACATTAATGAACAAAGATATGGAACAATACCAAGTAGAGCAAAGAGGTAAAACATGGTTCTGTTTTAGTTGGCAGTGCCTTGTCTATTCCTGATAACCAGGATTTATGTCTAAGGCAGCAAGATTAATCAGTGACCTCACATCCCACAATTTGTTTAGGAATACTAGCCTGCTTTTGTGATCCCATTTAACATTTAAGAAAAGTATGGAACGGTGTTAAGCAGTGTACTTTTATTTTGAATATATTTCTGAAATACTATATTAAATACTTTGACCCATTTGAGAGAAATATATACCAGTAAAATACTGTGGGGTATGTTTACATTTTGGCAGCTTTGTAAATTCTCCAACTGACGCTGGTTCAGGCAGCGGGATTTAAAACTAGAGATGTGCGCAGACTAGAGATGTGCGGCAGTCACTTCTCGTGTTTTGTGTTTTGGTCTTGGTTCTGGTTCCATGCTCGTCTTTTGGATCTTTATTGGTTTTGCCAAAACCACCCTTTCGGGTTTTGGTTTTGGATCTGGATGATTTTTGAAAAAAATATATAAAAACAGCTAAAATCACAGAATTTGGGGGTCATTTTGATCCTACGGTATTATTAACCTCAATAACATTCATTTCCACTCATTCCAGTCTATTCTTAACACCTCACAATATTGTTATTAGACCAAAAGGTTGCACCGAGGTGGCTGTATGACTAAGTTAAGCAACACAAGTGTGCGGCACAAACACCTGGCTCATCTACGCGTGGCACTGCAGTTGCAGACAGGATGGCACTTTAAAAAACTAGGACTCAAACAGCACATCATGTAAAAAAGTAAAAGCGGTGCAATGAGGTAGCTGTATGACTAATGGGCCCTACACACTTTGCAATCCGCCGCCGAGCTGCCCGACGGCGGATACGGCCGACGGGCGACCCGGCGGCGGGGGTGCAGTGATGGGGGGACACTCCGCCCGTCACCCGGCTACATAGCAGTGCAGGCAAATATGGATGAGATCGTCCATATTGGCCTGCATGCACAAGCGACGGGGCACCAGCGATGAACGAGCGCGGGGCCACGCATCGTTCATCGCTGGTGCCTCCACACTGAAAGATATGAACGGTATCTCGTTCATTAATGAACGAGATCGTTCATATCTTTCAGTATTATCGCCTAGTGTGTAGGGCCCATAAGCTAAGTGACACAAGTGTGCGGCACAAACACCTGGCCCATCTAGGAGTGGCACTGCAATTGCAGACAGGATGGCACTTAAAAAAAGTAGGCCCCAAACAATACATCATGCAAAGAAAAAAAAGAGGTGCAATGAGGTAGCTGTATGACTAAGCTAAGCGACACAAGTGTACAGCACAAACAACATGGGACGTGCTGGAATTTGCCCAGATGTAATACATGCACAATATTGGTGGCACAGGAGAGCGTACCCCTAAACCACACACACACACGGCAAAGCCTGTAAAATTAATTTGGATAACAATTACCCTTCTATTTGGAGCTATTATAATAATATGCAGCACAGGCAAGCATACCCTTACACCACACAGGGCAATCCCTGTAAAAATTATTTGGATAATAATATAAGTAATGTATATAAACCTTTTATTTGGAGTAAATAATATACAGCACAAGACACCACCACTGGACTTATGGCAGCACAAGACACCCCCACTGGACTGATGCAGCACAAGACAGCACCACTGGACTGGACTTATATGGCAGTACCACTGGACTTATACGGCAGTACCCCAGGATTTGTACGGCAGTGTCAAACAGGATGGCACTTTAAAAAACTAGTCCCCAAACAGCACATGATGCAATTTATAAAAAGATGGAATTGTCCTTGGGCCCTCCCACCCACCCTTATGTTATATAAACAGGACATGCACACTTTAACAAACCAATAATTTCAGCGATAGGGTCTTCCACACGACTGTGGTTGAAATGACTGGTTTGTTTGGGCCCCCACCAAAAAAGAAGCAATCAATCTCTCCTTGCACAAACTGGCTTTACAGAGGCAAGATGTCGAACTCATCCTCATCCTCCGATTCCTCACCCATTTCAGTGTGTACATCCTCCTCCTCACAGAGTATTAATTCGTCCCCACTGGAATCCACCATCACAGGTCCCTGTGTACTTTCTGTAGGCAATTGCTGGTAAAGGTCTTCTCGGAGGAATTTATAATTCATTTTGATGAACATCATCTTCTCCACATTTTGTGGAAGTAACCTCGTACGCCGATCAGTGACAAGGTTACTGGCTGCACTAAACACTCTTTCGGAGTACACACTGGAGGGGAAGGGGGGGCGCAACCTAGGTAAAATAAAGCCAGTTTGTGCAAGAACACCCAGATTGCCTCTTTTTCCTGCCAATATACATACGGGCTGTCTGACATGCCTACTTGGATGCTGTCACAAATATAATCCTCCACCATTCTTTCAATGGTGACAGAATCATATGCAGTGACAGTAGACATGTCAGCAATCGTTGGCAGGTCCTTCAGTCCGGACCAGTCAGCACTCGCTCCTGACTGTACTGCATCACCACCAGCGGGTGGGCTAGGAAATCTTATCCTTTTCCTCGCAGCCCCAGTTGCGGGAGAAAATGAAGGAGGAGCTGTTGACGGCTCACGTTCCGCTTGAGTTGACAATTTTCTCACCAGCAGATCATTGAACCTCTGCAGACTTGTGTCTGCTGGAAAGATAGATACAACGTAGGCTTTAAACCTAGGATCAAGCAAGGTGGCCAAAATGTAGTGCTCTGATTTCAACAGGTGCATTCCCCCTCCCTTACCTATATCGTAGGTGGATGTAAAGGCTTGAATGGCCTTTTGCTTCTCCTCCATCCACCTGAAGCATATAGAGTGTTGAATTCCACCTCGTTACCACCTCTTGCTTCAGGTGATGGCAGGGCAGGTTCAGGAGTGTTTGCTGGCGCTCCAGTCTTCGGCATGCAGTGGCTGAATGTCAAAAGTGGCCCACACTTTTTCGGCCCACCGACAGCATCTCCTGTGCGCTTCTCTCATTTTTCAAAAAATTCTGCACCACCAAATTAATTGTATGTGCAAAACATGGGACGTACTGGAATTTGCCCACATGTAATGCACACACAATATTGGTGGCATGGGGCCTAATTCTGAGTTGATCGCAGCAGCAAGTTTGTTAGCAATTGGCCAAATCCATGTGCACTGCAGGAGGGGCAGATATAACATGTGTAGAGAGAGTTAGATTTGGGTGGGGTGTTTTCAAACTGAAATCTAAATTGCAGTGTAAAAATAAAGCAGCCAGTATTTACCCTGCACAGAAACAAAATAACCCACCTAAATCTAACTCTCTCTGCAAATGTAATATCTGCCCCCCCTGCAGTGCACATGGTTTTGCCCAATTGCTAACAAACTTGCTGCTGCGATCAACTCAGAATTACCCCCATTGTCCGATATCACAAATCCCCAGGAGAGTCTAAGTGGGGTAAGCCATTGTGCGATGATGTCCCTCAGTTTCCGTAAGAGGTTGTCAGTGGTGTGCATCTTACGGAAAGTGGTGATACATAGCGTAGCATGCCTGGGAATGAGTTGGCGTTTGAAGTGGAACCTAGATGGGATTTGGTACCGGGGACACACTACCTCCATCAATTCTCTAAGTCCCACTGAACTAATGGCAGATACCGGACACACGTCTAACACCAACATAGCTGTCAAGGCCTCAGTTATCCGCTTTGCAACAGGATGACTGCTGTCATATTTCATCTTTCTCACAAAGCACTGTTGGACAGTCAAATTGCTTAGCTGAAGTAGTACAAATGGTCCTCCGACTTCCCCTCTGGGACTAACGACAGCGGCAGCAACAGCAGCAGGCGTACCACTCAAGGATCCTCTGGAGGAATCCCGGTTAGGAGAGGACTCCTCAGTCTTGACAGTGACAATACCTGAAGAACTACTGATGTTCCTGACTGAGGAGGAAGTTGACATTGAGGCAGTTGGTGGTGTGGCTTGCAGGAGCTTGGGTACAAGAGGAAGAAGGGATTTAGGTGTCAGTGGACAGCTTACGCTCTTACCCAAAGTTTCACAACTTGACACTGACTTCTGAAGAATGCGCAGCAAGTGCCGTATAAGGGAAGATGTTCCTAGGTGGTTAACGTCCTTACCCCTACTCATCACGGATTGACAGAGGCAACACACGGCTTGACACCTGTTGTCCGGATTTGTGGAGAAATAATTCTTCACCGAAGAGGTGGCTTTTTTGGTATTTTGCCCAGGCATCACAATGTGCTTCTTCATCCCATGGACAACAGGTGTCTCCCCCGGTGCCTGATTTAAGCAAACCACATCGCCATTAGAATCCTCATCGTCAACTTCCTCCTCAGCGCCAGCAACACCCATATCCTCATCCTGGTGTACTTCATCACAGACATCTTCAATTTGAATATCAGGAACTGGAATGTGGGTGCAACTTCCAGCACTTGCAGAGGGCGTGCAAATGGTGGAAGGTGCCACCTCTTCCCATCCAGTGTTGGGAAGGTCAGGCATCGCAACTGCCGACACACTTGGAATCTCCTTGGGGATTTGTGATAACATCTTAGAATGCACAATTCTTTGCTGTGCTTTTGCCAGCTTAACTCTTATCATTTTACTAGCGGGAGGATGAGGGCTTCCATCGTTATGTGAAGCTGAACCACTAGTCATGAACATAGGCCAGGGCCATAGCCATTCCTTGCCACTCTGTGTCGTAAATGGCATATTGGCAAGTTTACGTTTCTCCTCAGATCTTTTCAATCTATTTTTTGGGGTCTTTTTACTGAACTTTGGCTTTTTGGATTTTACATGCCCTCTACTATCACATGGGGCATCGGCCATGGCAGACGACGTTGATGGCATTTCATCGTCTATGTCATAACTAGAGGAAGCAGCTTCAGCACTAATCGGAAGTGGTTCTTGATCTTTCCCTATTTTATCCTCCAAATTCTTATTCTCCATTATTTTTCTGGAGTTATATAACACAATATGAAGCCCAGGACAGCATATCCCTACATAACACCACACAGTTCAAACCCTGTAAAAAATATTTGGATTAAATATTAATAACCCCTTTATATGGAGTAAATAAAATACAGCACAGGTCAGTACCACTGGATTTTTAAGGCAGTACCACTGAACTGGATTTATACGGCTGTATCACTGGACTTATACCCCAGTACCACTGGAATTATACAGCAGTATCACTGGAATTATACGGCAGTACCACTGGATTTACACGGCAGTACCACTTTACTGGATTTATACGGCAGTATCACTGGATTTATACGCCAGTATCTTTGGAATTATACGGCAGTATTACTGGAATTATACGGCAGTATCACTGGACATATACGGCAGTATCACTGTAATTATATGGCAGTAGCACTGGACATATACAACAGTATCACTGGATTTATACGGCAGTACCACTGGACATATACTGCAGTATCACTGGACATATACGCCAGTACCACTGGAATTATACCGCAGAATCACTGGAATTATATGGCAGGATCACCGGACTTATACGCCAGTACCACTGGAATTATATGGCAATATCACTAGAATTATACGGCAGTACCACTAGGATTATACGGCAGTACCACTGGACATATACGGCAGTATCACTGGACATATACGGCAGTATCACTGGACATATACGGCAGTATCATTGGACTGGATTTATACGCCAGTACCACTGGATTTATATGGCAGTACCACTGGACATATGCAGCAGTATCACTGGATTTATATGGCAGTACCACTGGACAAATACGTCAGTATCACTGGAATTATACTGCAGTATTACTGGAATTATACGACAGTACCACTGGACTGGATTTATACAACAGTATCACTAGACCTATACGCCAGTACCACTGGAATTATATGGCAGTACCACTGGACATATACGGCAGTATCACTGGACATATACGGCAGTATCACTGAAATTATATGGCAGTACCACTGGACATATACGGCAGTATCACTGGATTTATACAGCAGTACCACTGGACATATACTGCAGTATCACTGGACATATACGCCAGTACCACTGGAATTATACCGCTGTATCACTGGAATTATACGGCAGGATCACTGGAATTTTACAGCAGTACTACTGGATTTATACGGCAGTACCACTGGACTGGATTTATATGGCAGTATCACTGGACTTATACGCCAGTACCACTGGAATTATACGGCAGTATCACTGGAATTATACAGCAGTACCACTGGAATTATACGGCAGTACCACTGGACATATACGGCAGTATCACTGGACATATACGGCAGTATCACTGGACTGGATTTATACGCCAGTAATACTGGATTTATACAGCAGTACCACTGGACATATACAGCAGTATCACTGGATTTATACGACAGTACCACTGGACAAATACGGCAGTATCACTGGACTAGATTTATATGCCAGTACCACTGTATTTATATGGCAGTACCACTGGACATATACGGCAGTATCACTGGAATTATATGGCAGTACCACTGGACATATACGGCAGTATCACTGGATTTATACAGCAGTACCGCTGGACATATACGGCAGTATTACTGGACATATATGGCAGTATCACTGAACATATACGGCAGTACCACTGGACATATACAGCAGCACAGGGACACCACCACTGGACTGATGCAGGATAACACAGCACCAGTGCAATGGACTGGACTTATACAGCAGCACTGGACATATGGCAGCAGAGGACTACACCACTGTGACTGGACTGATGCAGCACAAGACAGTAACACTGTAATGATGCAGGACAACAGAGCTCCATTGCCAGGGCCGGTTCTAGACCTTTTGGCGCCGAGGGCGAACGTTTCCTGTGGTGCCCCCCCCCCCCCCCAATCCAGTAAAAATAGGATTTTGGTTACCTACCGGTAAATCATTTTCTCGTAGTCCGTAGAGGATGCTGGGGTCCATATTAGTACCATGGGGTATAGATGGGTCCACCAGGAGCCATTGGCACTTTAAGAGTTTAATAGCGTGGGCTGGCTCCTCCCTTTATGCCCCTCCTACCAGTCTCAATCTAGAAACTGTGCCCGAGGAGACGACATACTTCGAGAGAAGGACTTACACAGATAGTGGAGAGATTCATACCAGCTCACACAACAGGCAAATATGGCTAACATGCTGGAACAACTCAGCAACAGCTGAAACAGCAAATAACGCAGAACTTACCTAGGAACCAGGTAACACTGAACTGTAACCAATGCAGGAAAACGAAGCGCTGGGCGGGCAGCCATCATCCTCTACGGACTACGAGAAAAGGATTTACCGGTAGGTAACCAAAATCCGATTTTCTCTTACGTCCTAGAGGATGCTGGGGTCCATATTAGTACCATGGGGATCTACCAAAGCTCCCAGTACGGGAGGGAGAGCGCGGAGGCTCCTGCAATACTGCTTGACAAAACTGGAGGTCATCAGAGGCCAGAGTATCGAACTTGTAAAACTTGGCAAACGTGTTCAACCCAGACCAAGTAGCTGCTCGGCAGAGTTGCATTGCCGAGTCACCCCGGGCAGCCGCCCAGGAAGAGCCCACTTTATGAGTAGAGTGGGCCTTTACGGATTTTAGACACGGCAATCCTGCCGTGGAATAAGCATGCTGGATAGTGAACCTGATCCAGCGTGAAATCGACTGCTTAGAAGCAGGGCTTCCAATTTTCTTTGGATCATAGAGGACAAACAGGGAGTCACTTTTCCTGTGACGAGCCGTCCTCTTCACGTAAAACTTCAAAGTCCTCACTACATCCAAGACCTTTGAAGTAATTGAGGAGTCAGTAGCCACTGGCACCACAATAAGTTGGTTGATGTGGAAAGCCGACACAACCTTAGGTAGGAACTGTGGATGAGTCCTAAGTTCCGCCCTGTCTTCATGGAAGATCATATAGGGGCTTTTACAAGATAAAGCCCCCAATTCCGACATGCGTCGTGCAGAAAGGCCAACAAGGTGACCACCGTCCACGTTAGAAACTTGAGATCAGCCTCCTGTAAAGGCTCAAACACAGCAGATTGTAGGAACTGCAACACCACATCAAGATCCCATGGAGCCGTAGGCGCTATAAAGGGAGGCTGGATGTGCAGAACCCCTTTCAAAAAGGTCTGAACCTCAGGAAGAACAGCCAATTGTTTTTGGAAGAAGATGGACAAAGCAGAGATCTGGACCTTGATGGAGCCCAGTCTCAGTCCCGTATCCACCCCTGCTTTCAGGAAAAGGAGAAAACGTCCAAGTTGAAACTCCACCGCTGGAAACCTCTTGGCCTCACACCAAGAAACCTATTTCTTCCAAATGCGATGATAATGCTTAGACGCTACCCCCTTCCTGGCCTGTATCAGGGTAGGAATGACCTCACTCGGGATACCCTTCCGAGCTAAGATCTGGCATTCATCCGCCATGCCGTCAAACGAAGCCGCGGAAAGTCTTGATAAGCGAACGGCCCCTGCAGAAGCAGTTCCTCCCGAAGAGGTAAAGGCCGTGGATCTTCCAGTAGAAGATTCAGTAGATCCGCGTACCAAGCCCTCCTTGGCCAGTCCGTAACGGTGAGGATTTCCAGAGCCTTCGTTCTTCTCATGAGTTGTAGAAGCCTTGGTATCAGAGGAAGTGGAGGGAACACATACACTGACTTGAACACCCAAGGTGTTACCAGTGCATCCACCGCCACTGCATGTGGGTCTCTTGACCTGGAACAGTACCTCCGTAGCTTCTTTTTGAGGCGGAAGGCCATCATGTCAATGTGAGAAACCCCCACCAACCGGTTACCTCCTCGAACACCTCCGGATGGAGGCCCCACTCCCCTGGATGGAGATCGTGTCTGCTGAGGAAGTCTGCTGAGGAAGTCTGCTTCCCAGTTGTCCACGCCCGGAATGAAGATTGCTGACATCGCCACCGCGTGCCTTTCTGCCCAGATGAGGATTTTTTACACCTCTGCCATGGCAGCTCTGCTGTTCGTTACGCCTTGTCGGTTTATGTAGGCCACTGTGGTCAAGTTGTCCGACTGCACCTGAGCAGCCCGATCCTGTAGAAGGTGTGCTGCTTGCAGAAAGGCATTGTAAACGGCCCTGAGTTCCAGGATGTTTATTGGGAGAAGTGACTCTTGATCCGACCATTGTCCTTGAAAGGTTTCCCCCCAGAGCGATCACTCCCCAACCTTTTAGACTTGCATCTGTGGTCAAAAGGATTCAGTCTTGAATTCCAAACCTTCGCCCTTCCAGAAGGTGTGGAAGTTGCAGCCACCAGAGGAGTGAAATCCTGGCTTTCGGAGACAGGCGTATCCTCTTGTGCATGTGTAGGTGAGAGCCCGACCACTGGTTCAGGAGGTCTAGTTGGAAAAGTTGAGCATGAAACCTGCCGTACTGCAGAGCTTCGTAGGCGGCAACCATCTTTCCCAGAAGGCGTATGCATTGATGAACCGATACCCGGGTAGGCCTTAGGACATCCCGGACCATTGTTTGAATCACCGGGAGAAATACCCTCTGCACTTCCGTGGATCATTCCCAGGAAAGACAGCCGTCTTGTCGGCTCCAGATGAGACTTAGAAACGTAAAGTTCAGGATCCAACCGTGTTTCCTGAGCAGCTGTGTCGTAAGCGCGATGGACCGCAACAACCTCTCCCTGGATGACGCCTTGATCAGGAGATCGTCCAGATACGGAATTATGTTCACCCCCTGTTTGCAGAGAACCATCATCTCCGCCATCACCTTGGTGAAGATCCTTGGTGCTGTTGAGAGGCCAAACGGCAGCGCCTGGAACTGATAGTGATCGTCCATCAGCGCAAACCTGAGATAAGCATGATGTGGCTCTCAAATGAGAATGTGGAGGTAAGCATCCTTGATGTCCAGGGACACCAGGAACTCCCCCTCCGACAGCCCTGAAATGACAGCCCTCAGAGATTCCATCTTGAATTTGAACTCAATGACATAAGGGTTAAAAGATTTTAAATTTAGAATAGGCCGTACCGAAGCTTCCGATTTCGGTACCACGAAAAAGTTCGGATAATAACCCTTGTTCCGCTGCTGAGGAGGGACCTAAACAATGACCTCTGACACCACCAATTTTCTGATGGCCTCCAGAAGAATTGTCTTGTCCGCCAGCAGCGCTGGCAAGCCTGACTTGAAGAAACGGTGAGGCGGGGGTCTTGAAACTCCAGTCTGTACCCTCTGGACACTATATCCAGAACCCAGGGGTCCAGACCCGACGACATCCAGATGTGGCTGAACTGCCAGAGTCTCGCCCCCACCTGACCTTCCTCCAGGCCTAGCTGTCCACCGTCATGCAGAGGACTTAGGGGTATCAGAAGCGGGCTTCTGGGTCTGGGAACCTGCGGGAGCGGATTTCTTTCCTTTGGCACGACCACCTCTGAAGAAGGTGTTCGAAGGCTTATTCTTTCTAGGCCTCACGGCCCGAAAGGACTGTGACGTGTTAGATGAAAAGGGCTTCTTCGTAGCCGGTGCAGCTGAGGGGAGAAAAGGAGACTTACCCGCGGCAGCCGTGGCAATCCACGCATCCAGCGCCTCCCCAAATAGAGCCTGACCTTTGTATGGAAGGCCTTCCACACACTTCCTGGATTCCGCGTCTGCAGACCAGTTGCGCAGCCAGAGACCTCTGCGAGCCGAGACTAACATGGAGGAGATACCCGCAGCCATGGAACCCAGGTCCTTCATGGAATCCACCAGGAACCCTGCAGTGTGGAAGTCAAAAAAAATATTACATAAAGAGAACATACAAACTACACACATTATTAGTCGCTATACTTGCAAATACGTGCAGCGAGCACAGCAATATATGGTAACACACGCATTTACACGGACATGCCACAGAGATGGATTCAGCACTTATCTCATACAGTACATAATTATAATAATATCAAGCGCCAGACATCATGATGATTTAAAATTATATATAATGAAGTAATGTCATGTATGTGTATTATTTGAATGAAACCAGATAGACCGGTCATGTTTACTATTGAAGCAACCAGATTGATGTGTAGATTCATTTGATGCTTGTTGTGAAGTTGTGGGACATTGCAGCGGATAATTATGATTACATGTATGAAAGCTAAAAATAACTCTTATTAGGACAGTGGACAGGAAGCTCAAGCCAGCCCCTTTGGATGTCTTCAAGGCTGAACCTGATTAGCACATACAAAGAAACTAGTGACTCATCATGAATGAGAGAGAGTCCCCTCCCCCAAACTAGATAACACATTGCTGATCACACAGGAAGACAGTTCCTGTTTTTTGGTCTCAGAGGAAGATGGAGTCCCAGCACTACTTTACAGAGAGAGAGAGTGATATGGAAAGACAAATTTATATAACTTAAGGATAATGGTATTGTATGTTGGCATGTAACTGTATGTAACTGTATGTATTAACTGCTTACTGTGTGAGTTTAACCATGTAACTATAGGTATACTGTACTTTGTAATATATTGAATCCATATCCTTTTAATAACAAATATATACATCAATGAGCTTTGGAACTCAGATAATGTGTGGGTGTATTGTTTTCTCTTATGGGATGCAGTGTTTTGCTATGTATAGTGCACATTCATGGCACATGGTAATAAGATGTGCAGGCGTTTACAATATATATTAGAGCGGGCATTTTAAATATTTGTGAGGAAACAATTTGGCATTCACAGCAGAATCCTGAATATTACGTAAAAATAAATCAACGTCACCTTTGTCCAGCGTAGACGATTCCTCCTGCAGTGATCGACCAGCTGGCAATAGCTTTAGCAATCCAAGCACAGGCTATAGTAGGCCGCAATATAGCCCCTAAAGCCGTGTAAATGGATTTCAGCATAGCATCCACCTTGCGATCTGCCGGTTCCTTTAATGCAGTAGAACCCGGGACCGGTAATACCACCTGCTTGGACAGCCTGGATACAGAGGCGTCGACTATCGGCGGGGACTCCCATCTCTTACTATCTTCCTCTGGAAAGGGAAAAGCAACCAAGACTCTCTTGGGAATCTGGAATTTCTTTTCCGGAGTTTCCCATGCCTTTTCAAAGATAGCATTCAATTCCTTGGATGCCGGGAAGGTGAGGGGGGGCTTCTTATTATCCGTAAAGAAGCCCTCCTCCACCTGTTCCGGAGCTGTGTCCGAAATGTGTAAAACATCCCTAACAGCCTCAATCATCAACTGCACCCCCCTATCAAGTGATGCCGTTCCCCTCAACACATCCCCATCACCGTCTGCAGCGTAAGAGTCAGTGTCCGTGTCATCCTGCATAATTGCAAGCGCACGTTTATGAGAATGTACCGCAGGGGACCCCGAGGAGGCAGAATCAGACCATATGACCATAGAGGACTGGAGGACCTGAGTGGCATGCTCAGTCCTAGCAACCCTATCAGAAATATGAGAAATAGCCCCCCTCAGAGAGACTAACCATTCTGGCTCTCTAACTGGGATCTGCGCTAAAACAGTGCAATCCTGATTACATGGAATGGAGTCTTCCTGGGAAGACAAATCCTCTGCAGCATATGAAACAGTGTCCCTAGACATGTTGACATACACACTCAAACACCCCACAAACACACAGGGTATTATGCAGACAGAGTTTCCCCCCCAAGAATGGCAGAGAGACACAGAGATTGGAGCCAACCCACACACAGCGCTCTTGAGGCAAAGGGAGTCCCTTCCCAGCGCTGACTGTGTCCCTTAATAGGTGACACAGCCTTTAAGCAGCCTCCCCCCCTTCTACAACCCCCTGGTATCATACAGACTGCTGGAGAAAGATCTGGAGGGACCTGGATCCAGTGAACCGTGACTGCAGGCAGGAAAAATGGCGCTGAACGCTGCTGGGTCCGCTCTGAGGTGAAGCTCCGCCCCTTAAATGGCGCTGTCTTCCCTCTCACAAGATGATTATACTGGCCGGAGGAATATGCTGACCTGGGTCCGCAGACCCCGACACGCTGTAGAAAACCAGTGCAGGGTCCGGAGCTGGCTCAGGGCGCTCCCTCCCAAGCGCCGCACCAAGGTACCGCTGAGCCTTCCAGGAGCTCGTGAACAACCGCACTCCTGACCCGTAGCCGTCCTCTTCACACTGTCCCCCCGCTTGTAAGGGGGGACAGTGCCTGACTCGCCACTCTTCAGCTTCTGAGGGGGTGGCGGCCTGCTGCCGGGCGAGCGTTCCCCTGCGGCAGGGCGCAATCAGACCCCTCTGGAGCCACCGTCCAGTCAGCGGGAGCAGTGGCTCAAGACCCCGCGGGGCGGACACTGCTCCCCCCCCCCAGTCCCACGCTGCAGGGAGGCTGTCGCCAACAGCCTTCCTGTAAAATAAAAAAACCTGACAGAAAAAAATTACTCTTTACCAGAAGAACTCTGTAGAGCTCCCCTAGCTGTGACCGGCACATTTTCTAAACTGAGTCTGGTAGGAGGGGCATAGAGGGGGAAGCCAGCCCACACTATTAAACTCTTAAAGTGCCAATGGCTCCTGGTGGACCTGTCTATACCCCATGGTACTAATATGGACCCCAGCATCCTCTAGGACGTAAGAGAAATAGAGCTGGTGTACGCTGAAAAATAGGGGCATGGCCACAGATATCCCCCTGTACTTGTGCCCCACTGTAGCTGTGCCCCAAGTAGTTGTGACCCCAGTAGCTGTGGACCCTGTAGTTGTAACCCCAGTAGTTTTGCCCCAGTAGTTGTGTCCCCATGTAGCTGTGCCCCCAGTAGATTTGCCCCTTGTAGCTGTGCCCCCAGTTGCTGTGCCCCCTGTAGCAGTGCTCCTTAGCTGTGCCCCCAGTAGCTTTGCCCCCAGTAGCTTTGCCCCCAGTAGATGTGCCCCCTGTAGCTGTGTCCCTGTAGCTGTGCCCCCTGTAGTTGTGCCCCCAATAGTAGTGCCCACATTAGTTCTGTCCCCTGTAGTTGTGCCCCTGTAGTTCTGCCCCCAGTAGCTTTGCCCTCAGTAGATGTGCCCCCTGTAGCTGTGCCCCAGTAGTTGTGCCCCTGTAGCTGTGCCCCCTGTAGATGTGCCCCAAATAGTAGTGCCCCCAGTAGTTGTGCCCCCTGTAGTTGTGCCCCCTGTAGTTCTGCACCCAGTAGCTGTGCACCCAGTAGCTATGCCCCCAGTAGTTGTGACCCCTGTAGCTGTGCCCCAGTAGCAGAGTGTGATCCACCGTCTAACAGAGCATAGCGCTGAAACTATCATACATGGAGCCTGGGGTTTATATTTGCTGCACTATTACTGTAGGGATAAGCTACTTATACAGGAGGTGGAGCATAGCTGCGTCACTCTTAATAACACACTGTGCAAATTATTATTTCATTTGAGTATGAGAAAAAAATGACAGACTGTTATAAATGTTAAAAAAGCAGGATCAATTGGTCAACTTTAATAATAATAATAATAATAATAATAATAATAAAAAGAAGAGTTATTTTCTAGTAGACAGATTGGTGGTACGTATTAGCCAGGCACTCAGTATGTATAATGTAACACATCACATCTAATATGATATACGCTGCATTACTTGTTTTAATTTTAAGCAGCAGCAGGAACAATTGGTCAACTTCAATAATAATAATAATAATAATAATAAGAAGAAGAAGGTTACAAGTATCACTCTGTAAGTCTAGTGTATGTATTGATAACAGTCCCCTACTCCTCCTAATAGCACCCTAATGGCGCCCTGATGGAGATGCTGCTAATGGTGTTTTTTTTTAAACACATTTTCTCCAGCCTCCAGTCCCATCCCACACCCTCGCCCTCCGCTCTACAGTGTGATATGGCCCCCAAATCATATGGGAGGGACTTACATAGGATCCAAAAGACGCAAGATCTGACACCGGGAACATGACGTTTTGCCTCATTCTGAGATCTGAGTGTGGTGGGAAGACCCGAGCCAGTACTTGGAAACACTCGGATCCCCTATGTTTAGGGATGTTTAGATTTTGAAAAATCCAAACCATACAGCTCTATTTAAAACAACAATTTAACATTCAAAACACACTGCGTTGCATTTAATATTTCAGGTTTAGTCTTCCATATCTGAAATATTCCAAAATCCAATTTTTTTTGTAGCACAACTGAGAGTGACACCTTTGCTTCCTGATGGCTCAATATACACAAACTTCATGCACAACATTTTAAAAAATATTGCATAAAATGACCTTCTGGCTATGTGTAAAAGGCGAAAAGGTTTTTTCACAGTAAGGACAATACGTGTTTGGAATTCCCTGCCTGAGAGAGTAGTAACAGCGGACTCAGTCAACACCTTTAAGAATGGGTTAGATAAATTCCTATTGGATAAAGATATTCAGGTTATGGTGCGTAGTCACGCATTATAGTTAATATAACTAGTCCTAACATAAAAATAACTAGTCCTATAATAGGACTGCATAGGAGACCACAAATAGGCTGAACTCGATGGACTATTGTCTTTTTTCTACCTTAGTTACTATGTTACTATGTTTACAGTATATGAAACATAAATGCATTTCGTTTTTAGACTTGGGTCCCATCCCATCCCAAGCATTTTGGATATGGGAGACTCAACCTGTATTATTGCCATTTTAAGTCCGACGGCAAGGACTGACGCTTAGTAATTATTCCCCTGTGCGTTTTTATCTTCATTTGATGAACAAAGACTTCCATCTTGCTGGACACAACAGTTAAAGTAAAGAGGGACCAAAGAGGGTTGGATATTACATGTCAAAATCTTTCAGCCAATCATCCATAATAATACAATTCACTTGGGACAGATAATTCAGTAGAAGGATAAATAACATCTAATCTAATTTACAAAATGTAAATGATGTCAATCAACAACAAGGGCGTAACTACTATAGGTGCAGGGAGTGCTGCTGCTAATGGACCCAGAGCTGAGAGGTGCCCAATTGCCCGGTCAAAGTTACATGTATTATATATATATTTTTCACCATTGGGTGATACATACTGTAGGGGCCCTTACAGACATTTGCCTTGGCTCTATGGACCTGTTCATTGTAATATGGTATAAAAAAATTAACTGGAGGGAATTATAATGTTGCATAAAATTAACTGGTTCACTGTAATGCGGCACAATTTGAAGTGGAGACACTGCAGTGTGGCATAATATGAACTGGGGGCACTGCAATGTGACATAATATGAACTGGGGACCCTATGTCATAATAACTACAATGGGGCATAACATTAGCTAGGGCACTACTATGGTTCAGAAAATTAACTTGGGCATAATTATAGTGCATAAAATGACAACTGCTGTGGAGAAGTGTCTCTCTAGAAGCATTAGGACAGGGGCCCCTTAAAAATGTTGCTATGGGGCCCACCAAGTTCTGGTTACGCCCCTGATCAACAAGTAATGTTGGTATTCATGGGGGATTCTTAGGTTGTGCAATGTTATAGCTTATGAAACACCTGATATGCTGCAGGTTTCTCCACGAGCATACTGATTTAAACTTTTAAATTGTGCCGATTACAATTGATGTTTTGTTATCTTGCCAAAGTAGAAATACATTAAACATGATATTGAATTTCTCAGCAAACAATGGCATCAGTACAAATGTATTATTCTTGGAAGTACAGTTGTGCTCTGACAAGAGTCTTTTTTCCAAATTGTACTTTCACCAAATGTAATAGTGGTTACCAACAGCATTTCTTGTTAAGTTGTTCTGCTCTTAACTCATGTCAAGTCTGCGAAAGCTACAGGTCACCTGGCTGTGGTTAAGATGGGGCTATAACTTTGTATTGTACTCTGTTTTCCTGGAAGAACCTACAGTATGTTGATAAGTGTTGGCGGTTAGTGATGGGCAGTAGTGTAACTACCAAGCTTGCAGGGGGATGCGGCTGCTATGGGGCCCGGGAAACTTTGAGGTCCCGCTGCTCCGCCTGCACCCATTCACTGGCTGTCCCCAAGGCCCGTAGCTCCAATGACCCCCCCCCCCTGATATCCTAAACCATTCAGCCGCCGCTGATATCATAAAACCCCCATTCCCGCAAGGCACGGAGGATGCAGCAAGGGGGGGGGGGCTACCTGGCTGTCTCCGAGTGCTATATTTATGAGGTGGGGCCTAATGTCAGGAAGTGCCCGCCCCCATCAGAGACCTCTACTGGAGTCAGGTAGTACTCGCCCCCCCTCCCTCTCTCTCCCTGACACTCCCCCCTCTCTCTTGCTCCTCTCTCTCTTTCTCTCTCTATGACACTGTCTCTCTCCCTCCCTCTCCCTCCTCTGATAATGCCTCTTTCTCCCTGACTCTCCCTCTCTCTCTCTCTCTCTCTCTGACAGATTCTCTCTCTCTCTGACACTCTCTCTTTCTCATTGACACCCTCGCTCTCATTCTCTTTTCTCCCTCTCTCTCCCCCCACACTCTTTCTTACTCTCTCTTGCGCCTCTCTCTTTCGCTCTCCCTCCCTGAGACTCTATTTCTCACTCCCTCTTGCTCCCCTCCCTTTCTTGCTCCTCCACCTTCTCTCTCTCTGAGACACTTTCTCTCTCCAACACCCTCTCTCTCCCCTCTCGTCCCTTTCTCTTTCTTCCTGACACCCTCGCGCTCTTGCTCATCTCTTTTTCTCTCATTCCCTTTCCCTTCCCTCTTTTTCCATTAAACTCTCTCTCTCTCTCTCTCTCTCCCTGACCACCCCTCTCTCTCTCTCTCTCTTCCTGCTCCACTCTTTCTCTCTTTCTCTCTCCTCTTACTCCCTTTTTATCCTTCACAACTGCTCCCCTTTGGGGCATTGTAGTGGCAACGGGAGGGGGGGGGGGGGGGGGGACCCTTTCAAGATTTTGCTATGGGGCCCATGAACTTCTAGTTACACCCTTGATGATGGGGGTCAGTCAACACAATGAATAACTTAACCAGGGATTGGTTTATTAACCAGGTAGAACAGCAGAGTTAATGCAGCACTATGCAGGAGTCCAGATGTGTACTCTAACAATGTTGTGGGCAAATAAGAGGGAACGCTTTGCATTGCAGCAACAATGGAACATGCTGCTATACTCCATGCAATCCCCCAGCATGATAAAAACGGAGGCATAGATCTCCGGCTCGGAATTGTCCCTTTGCCTCCAGTTCACAATCCCTAATTTGTCCCGAGTGGGACTGCTGAATAGTTCGGAGGTATGCAGATGGGCACTGCCAATAGACGCTGCCTGCATGTGACTCAGAATCAGCCCCAGTCACTGGCCTGGAATGCCCAATACATTCCAGAGTCAGTGAAATCAATCGGTCCAGTGACTCATGGAAGATAGGCGTATGAGCCATGTGACTTATTAGCAATTTAAATGCATGTACAGTCAAGAAAAAAAAAATTAATTTAAGTGAATATTGGCATTGTGTGTGACTCAGAATCAACCTTTATATATAATTATCAGGACCAAATCCAATAATTACTATACCCCTTAGTCTAGGCATTCCAAACCTTGGGCCCCAAGGCACACTAAGGGGTAAGTTTATTAAGCTCCCATGTCAATTTGAGTTTGCATTCACAGCTGCAAAATGCCTCTCAGTAATTTATTAAACATGGCACACTTTGTTCAATTTGTATTGAGATACATGGCCGTCCACACATGTATGAACATATAGGCCATCGGCCAAGCACGGATGGATTTTCACATAGAACACAGGAATTTACCAAGAATTCGTATTCTCAATCATTGCCGACAATACACAAACAATGCCGCAAAAGGATGGAATTCATACAGAAATAGAACTTTAGTTTAAAAAGGTACACCTTTTGGCTGGCATGTGAGATCCACGCATGCTTCTCTGTGTAAAAGTGTGTTAAAGAGTTAAAAATATAGGAGGTCCCCCCTCCTAACCATAACAAGCCCCAAGCTCTTTGAGCCGGTCCTGGTTCTAAAAATACCAGAGGAAAACAGCGTGAGGTGCACCAGTATTTTAAGAATCAGCACCAGGCTCTTGGACCAGTCCTGATTCCAAAAATATGAGGGAAAAAGGACGTAGCGGTGCCCCGTATTTTTTAGACCAGCACTGGACACCACTAGTTAAGGAGATAATTCCACAGCCAGGGGACACATTTATACAGGTCCCTGCGGCCATAGCATTAAAAACCCAACTAGTCAGCCCTGGCCGGGGTTCCCTTGGGGATCCCTAATAAAGGGATCCTTCCCTCCACCAGTGCCCCCAAGGGCCAGGGCTGAAGCACGGAGCTATCCCCGCTATCCACAGACTGTGAATGGAGGGTTGATAGTCCATCAGTTGTGTAAAATAAAGAACTAATATTGTCTTTTACAGTGGAATTACAGGTCCCAGCAAGCCTCCCCACCAGAGGCGTATCAAGGGGTTTTGGAGCCCAGGGCAAGATTATGAATGGCGACCCCCCCCCAGATTAATAAATGAAGCCGTAAGCACGGGCATGGTCACACACCAGAAGGGGCGTAGCCACTGGAAATGGGGCGTGCCGACATGACAAGCCACCTGTTTCATGTCAAAATGGAAACATTCTTTTCAATTCAACAGGCACCTTACCTGTATGATGGTTTCTCACAATGTGGAACCTCTGGAGAAATGTATCCTCTAAGGCAGACGACGTCTTCAGTCGGTAATCACTATTCATGTAGGAGATCATATCCATATCATCCAGAAGATGCCTGGTTGTGTAGGAATATTAACAAGGTCAGCATTGTACAACAGCGGTTCAACCAGACTCACAATCTGCCCCCTGCGTCTCTCATCCACACCATCACCTACCACTTGTCGTCACTCAGCACACCATCAAATACCCCCTGTGTCGTCTCTCAATCACCATCACCTACCCCCTGTCATCTCTCAGCACACCTTCACCTACCCCCTGTGTTGTCTCTCAGCACACCATCACCTACCCCCTGTGTCATCAGGGCACTGGGAGACGCTGTGCAGGAGGAGGCGGAGAGGCTGTGCAGGACGCAAGACAGACGTGAACCGGAAGTGACACAGAGCGGGGGTCAGGCGCGAGTGAGAGCGGGCGTGTGAGTGGAGCTGCCGTGAGAGGGGGTGCCGGATCGGGCAAGAGGTTTTGGGAGCCGGTGAGAGCGGAGACAGAGAGGGGGGTCAGAGCGAAGCGGAGCGCAGCAAGTGTAACAGCTGCTGCTGCCACTCTCAGTGTAAAGGAGTAAAAAAAAAAGTGTATTAAAGGCTTTAATCTTGAGTGAGTGAGGGACAGAGAGTAGTGTGTGACTGAGGGGCTGATAATTGTGTGTGAGATAGGGGCTGAGATTAGTGTGTGAGTGAGGGGCTGAGATTACTGTGTGTGTGTGGGGTTGGGACTAGTGTGTGAGCAAGGGGCTGAGTTTTGAGTGTGTGTGAGGAGCAGAGTTTTTGGGTGTGTAGGGTGCCTGTTTTGTTTTGTTTTTGTATGTGTACTTTTTGCGTTTTTGTGTGTGTACTAGGAACCTCCAGGGATGCTGCTGCATATTGTTTTCACCACAACCAGCCTGTGAGATCAGAACCCTCTACTGAGCTGCACAAGGGGACGAGGAATTCGGTTGCTGCAGTCATCAGAGGAGAGGACAGAAGGGGACGGAGACTGCTGCCATTACAGCTGCTGCCACTGGAGGTATCGGGGACTACAGCTGCATAAAAGCGAAGGATCAAGGACCGCACAAAGACTGATAAGTATAAGCCCAACTTAATTATAGTATAAGTGAGTGTTTTTGCCCAGATTGTTTTGCTTCTACCTTTTCTTTTTTGCTTCTTCTTTTTCTTTTGAGAGTAACAGGGAGTTAGACCTTACAAACAATATGGGGGCTGTGATTGGGGACCTCACTCAGTGTATGTCGTGCAAGATGTACGCGCACCTGGAGCTACCGGCCCAGTGTGATTACATCTACACGAGGTGTGTGCGAATGGTTGCCCTGGAAGACCAGGTAACTGATCTAGAGCAAACCGTTACGCGACTGACGGAGATTCACAATCTCGAGCGAAGTTTAGATAGAACGGTGGAGGAGTTGCGGGAGGGATCACTGGTAGAAGAGGATGATCAGGTAGCCAGCTGGGCCACAGTTAGAAGGAAGAAAAAGAGGGGGAGGCTCGACATCTCCGAAATATCAAACCCAAACAAATTTGCACGACTGGACGAGGATTCGGAGGATGATAGTGAGGAAATGATGGTGCCGGAGGGGACTGCTCCCTCTAGCATCCAGAGGAGCGATCCCTCTGGAGCAGTTGGGATAAAAGATAGTGAGGTACCTAGTCAGATTGTGGTGGTAGAGGATTCTATCATCAGGAAGGCAGATAGGGCAATCTGCTACCAGGACCATGATTGCCGTACAGTCTGTTGTCTCCCGGGTGCTCGGGTACGGCACATCACGGACCGGGTAGATAGATTGTTGGGAGGGGCTGGGAAAGACCCGGCGGTCTTGGTGCATGTTGGCACCATTGACAAAGTTAGCGGAAGGTGGGATGTCCTTAAGAAAGACTATAGGGACTTAGGCAAGAAACTTTAGGCAAGAACATCTAAGGTAATATTCTCCAAAATATTACCCATACCACGCGCTAGTCCAGGGAGGCAGATGGAGATTAGGGAGGTAAATGTGTGGCTTAGGGATTGGTGCAGGAAAGAGGGGTTTGTGTTCCTGGAACACTGGGCGTACTTCTCATTCAGGCGCCATCTCTTTTGTCGTGATGGATTGCACCTGAATGAGGAGGGGGCCGCGGTGCTGGGGGGAAGGATGGTTAGAAGGTTGGAGAAGATTTTAAACTAGGAGTCTGGGCGGAGGGTTTAGCTAGAAATTACAGGTCATGCAGTGAGAATAGTGGGGATGGCGGTAGTAAAAGAAATGGGGGAGAAGTTGGGGGGAGGGTAAGAGCAGCCGGTAAGGGTACTAACATGGGTACTAAAAGAGGTTTTACCAAAGCACTAACTAATAACGATTACGGGTCATCGTTGCTACATAAGGTGAAAGATGTCCCTAACGCAAGAGGAAATACTTATCTTAGTTGTATGTATGTGAACGCTAGAAGCCTTACTGGTAAAAAGCGCAAACTAGAAATACTTGCAGCAAGCAAACAGTATGATATTATAGGCATTACTGAACTTGGTGGGACGAATCTCATGACTGGACAGTCAATATAGAGGGCTAAACGCTGTTTAGGAGAGACAGACTAAATAAAAGGGGTGGAGGGGTGTGTCTTTACGTAAAGCCGTTTTTAAAACCTTATATACAGGAAGATATTCAGGAAGCGACTGTAGACACTGTCAAGACGTTATGGGTAGAAATTGCATGCGGGAATAAAGGAATAAAAAGTTAGTATTGGGTGTATGCTACAGGCCGACTGGTATTAATTAGAGATGAGCGGGTTCGGTTCTCAGTGAACCGAACCCTACCAAACTTTGCCTTCCGAGCCCGGATCCGAGTCTGGCTCGGGTTTTCCCGCCTGACTCGGAAACCTGAAAGTGGCAAAACGTCATCATCCCGCTGTCGGATTCTCGCAGGATTTGGATTCCATATAAGGAGCCGCGCGTCACGGCCATTTTCACTCCAGTCTCGGAGAGTGTATAGAGAGGACGTGTCCTCAGTGTTCAGTGTCTGTGTTGGGGCGGGAAAGTGGGGTGGCAAGTGTTGTGCTGCTCAGTCCAGTCCAGTGTAGTCACTCAGTGTATTGTGCTGCATCAGTCCAGGCAGTCACAGTGTTGGTGTTCTCTGCTGCCATATATCCAGTGTAGCTGTATAAGTGGTGCTGTGTTGTGCAGACCAGTCCAGTGTAGTCAGTGTATTGTGCTGCATCAGTCCAGCCAGTCACAGTGTTGGTGGTCTCTGCTGCCATATATCCAGTGTAGCTGTATAAAGTGGTGCTGTGTTGTGCAGACCAATCCAGTGTAGTCAGTGTATTGTGCTGCATCAGTCCAGCCATTCACAGTGTTGGTGTTCTCTGCTGCCATATATCCAGTGTAGCTGTATAAAGTGGTGCTGTGTTGTGCAGACCAGTGGTAGTGTCCTGTGTCATCAGTAATTCCAGTGACGATATACGCTGCGGCTATATGTCCACTGCTGCCGTATAATAATTATAACATCAACCTGTTGTCATGCATCAGACCAGTGGTAGTGTCCTGTGTCATCAGTAATTCCAGTGACGATATATGCTGCTGCTATTTGTCCACTGCTGCAGTATAATAATAATTATAACAACAACAACCTGTTGTGCTGCATCAGACCAGTGGTAGTGTCCTGTGTCATCAGTAATTCCAGTGACGATATACGCTGCTGCTATATGTCCACTGCTGCAGTATAATAATTATAACAACAACAACCTGTTGTGCTGCATCAGACCAGTGGTAGTGTCCTGTCCATCAGTCATTCCAGTCATTCCTGTGCCGCATATTGTCTCATATAACTCCCAAAAAATAATGGAGAACAAAAACTTTGAGGATAAAATAGGGAAAGATCAAGAAGAACCACTTCCTCCTAGTGCTGAAGCTGCTGCCACTAGCCATGACATAGACAATGAAATGCCATCAACGTTGTCTGCCAAGGCCGATGCCCAATGTGATAGAAGAGGGCATGTAAAATCCAAAAAGCCAATGTTCAGTAAAAAGACCCAAAAAAAGAAATTGCAATGGTCTGAGGAGAAATGTAAACTTGCCAATATGCCATTTACGACACGGAGTGGCAAGGAACGGCTGAGACTCTGGCCTATGTTCATGACTAGTGGTTCAGCTTCACATGACGATGGAAGCCCTCATAACTGAGGCCTTGACATTTATGTTGGTGTTAGACGTGCGCCCGGTATCTGCCATTAGTGCAGTGGTATTTAGACAATTGATGGAGGTATTGAGTCCCCAGTACCAAATCCTATCTAGATTCCACTTCACTAGGCAAGCGATAGCGAGATTTTGCCATTTAATTCCAGTGATTTGGACGTATAATTACAGTGATTTTGCCAATTGATGTCAGTGATTTATAATTATTAAGTACAGTGATCTTGCCATTTAATTTCAGTGATTTGGACGTATAATTACAGTGATTTTGTCAATTAATTTCAGTGATTTACAATTATTAATTACAGTGATCTTGCCAATTAATTCCAGTGATTTGGACGTATAATTCCAGTTGGAATTGTTTGTGTTGCTTGGCTTAGTCATACAGCTACCTCATTGCACCTCTTCGACATCTTTGCATGAGGTGCTGTTTGGGGCATAGTTTTTGAAAAGTGCCATCCGTATGAGTCCAGGGGTACTGCTGTATTAGTCCTGGGGTACTGCCATATAAGTCCAGCAACCTCGGTGCGACCTTTTGGCCTAAAAAGAATATTGTGAGGTGTGAGGTGTTCAGAATAGACTGGGAATGAGTGGAAATGATTGTTATTGAGGTTAATAATACCGTAGGAGCAAAATTACCCCCAAATTATGTGATTTTAGCTGTTTTTATGGGGGGGTTTCTCAAAAATCATCCAAAACCAAAACACGAAAATAAGAATTTACTTACCGATAATTCTATTTCTCGGAGTCCGTAGTGGATGCTGGGGTTCCTGAAAGGACCATGGGGAATAGCGGCTCCGCAGGAGACAGGGCACAAAAGTAAAGCTTTCCGATCAGGTGGTGTGCACTGGCTCCTCCCCCTATGACCCTCCTCCAAGCCAGTTAGGTACTGTGCCCGGACGAGCGTACACAATAAGGGAGGAATTTTGAATCCCGGGTAAGACTCATACCAGCCACACCAATCACACCGTACAACTTGTGATCAAAACCAGTTAACAGTATGATAACAGAGGAGCCTCTGAAAGATGGCTTCCTAACAATAACCCGAATTAGTTAACAATAACTATGTACAATTATTGCAGATAATCCGCACTTGGGATGGGCGCCCAGCATCCACTACGGACTCCGAGAAATAGAATTATCGGTAAGTAAATTCTTATTTTCTCTATCGTCCTAGTGGATGCTGGGGTTCCTGAAAGGACCATGGGGATTATACCAAAGCTCCCAAACGGGCGGGAGAGTGCGGATGACTCTGCAGCACCGAATGAGAGAACTCCAGGTCCTCCTTAGCCAGAGTATCAAATTTGTAAAATTTTACAAACGTGTTCTCCCCTGACCACGTAGCTGCTCGGCAAAGTTGTAATGCCGAGACCCCTCAGGCAGCCGCCCAAGATGAGCCCACCTTCCTTGTGGAGTGGGCCTTTACAGATTTAGGCTGTGGCAGGCCTGCCACAGAATGTGCAAGTTGGATTGTGCTACAGATCCAACGAGCAATCGTCTGCTTAGACGCAGGAGCACCCATCTTGTTGGGTGCATACAATATAAACAACGAGTCAGATTTTCTGACTCCAGCTGTCCTTGCAATATATATTTTTAATGCTCTGACAACGTCCAGTAACTTGGAGTCCTCCAAGTCACTTGTAGCCGCAGGCACTACAATAGGCTGGTTCAGATGAAATGCTGACACCACCTTAGGGAGAAAATGCGGACGAGTCCGCAGTTCTGCCCTGTCCGAATGGAAAATCAGATATGGGCTTTTGTAAGATAAAGCTGCCAGTTCTGACACTCTCCTGGCCGAAGCCAGGGCTAGTAACATGGTCACTTTCCATGTGAGATATTTTAAATCCACCTTTTTTAGTGGTTCAAACCAATGAGATTTTAGAAATTCCAAAACCACATTGAGATCCCACGGTGCCACTGGAGGCACCACAGGAGGCTGTATATGCAGCACTCCCTTAACAAAAGTCTGGACTTCAGGAACTGAAGCCAATTCTTTTTGAAAGAAAATCGACAGGGCCGAAATTTGAACCTTAATAGATCCCAATTTGAGACCCATAGACAATCCTGATTGCAGGAAATGTAGGAATCGACCCAGTTGAAATTCCTCCGTCGGAGCACTCCGATCCTCGCACCACGCAACATATCTTCGCCAAATGCGGTGATAGTGTTGCACGGTTACTTCCTTCCTTGCTTTAATCAAAGTAGGAATGACTTCTTCCGGCATGCCTTTTTCCTTTAGGATCCGGCGTTCAACCGCCATGCCGTCAAACGCAGCCGCGGTAAGTCTTGAAACAGACAGGGACCCTGCTGAAGCAAGTCCCTCCTTAGAGGTAGAGGCCACGGATCTTCCGTGATCATCTCTTGAAGTTCCGGGTACCAAGTCCTTCTTGGCCAATCCGGAACCACTAGTATCGTTCTTACGCCTCTTTGCCGTATAATTCTCAATACTTTTGGTATGAGAGGCAGAGGAGGAAACACATACACCGACTGGTACACCCAAGGCGTTACCAGCGCGTCCACAGCTATTGCCTGCGGATCTCTTGACCTGGCGCAATACCTGTCCAGTTTTTTGTTGAGGCGAGACGCCATCATGTCCACCATTGGTCTTTCCCAACGGGTTACCAGCATGTGGAAGACTTCCGGATGAAGTCCCCACTCTCCCGGGTGAAGGTCGTGTCTGCTGAGGAAGTCTGCTTCCCAGTTGTCCACTCCCGGGATGAACACTGCTGACAGTGCTATCACATGATTCTCTGCCCAGCGAAGAATCCTTGCAGCTTCTGCCATTGCACTCCTGCTTCTTGTGCCGCCCTGTCTGTTCACATGGGCGACTGCCGTGATGTTGTCCGACTGGATCAACACCGGTTTTCCTTGAAGCAGAGGTTCTGCCTGGCTTAGAGCATTGTAGATTGCTCTTAGTTCCAGAATGTTTATGTGAAGAGACGTTTCCAGGCTCGTCCACACTCCCTGGAAGTTTCTTCCTTGTGTGACTGCTCCCCAGCCTCTCAGGCTGGCGTCCGTGGTCACCAGGATCCAATCCTGTATGCCGAATCTGCGGCCCTCCAATAGATGAGCACTCTGCAACCACCACAGAAGAGATACCCTTGTCCTTGGAGACAGGGTTATCCGCTGGTGCATCTGAAGATGCGACCCTGACCATTTGTCTAACAGATCCCTCTGGAAAATTCGTGCATGGAATCTGCCGAATGGAATTGCTTCGTAAGAAGCCACCATTTTTCCCAGGACTCTTGTGCATTGATGTACAGACACCTTTCCTGGTTTTAGGAGGTTCCTGACAAGCTCGGACAACTCCTTGGCTTTTTCCTCCGGGAGAAAAACCTTTTTCTGAACCGTGTCCAGAATCATCCCTAGGAACAGCAGACGAGTTGTCGGCATTAACTGGGATTTTGGAATATTCAGAATCCAGCCGTGCTGTTTTAGCACTTCTTGAGACAGTGCTAATCCCCTCTCTAGCTGTTCTCTGGACCTTGCCCTTATTAGGAGATCGTCCAAGTATGGGATAATTAATACGCCTTTTCTTCGAAGAAGAATCATCATCTCGGCCATTACCTTTGTAAAGACCCGAGGTGCCGTGGACAATCCGAACGGCAGCGTCTGAAACTGATAGTGACAGTTTTGTACAACGAACCTGAGGTACCCCTGGTGTGAGGGGTAAATTGGAACGTGGAGGTACGCATCCTTGATGTCCAAGGACACCATAAAGTCCCCTTCTTCCAGGTTCGCTATCACTGCTCTGAGTGACTCCATTTTGAACTTGAACTTCTTTATGTACAGGTTCAAGGACTTCAGATTTAGAATAGGTCTTACCGAGCCGTCCGGCTTCGGTACCACAAATAGAGTGGAATAATACCCCTTTCCCTGTTGTAGAAGAGGTACCTTGACTATCACCTGCTGAGAGTACAGCTTGTGAATGGCTTCCAAAACCGTCTCCCTTTCGGAGGGGGACGTTGGTAAAGCAGACTTCAGGAAACGGCGAGGCGGATCTGTCTCTAGTTCCAACCTGTACCCCTGAGATATTATCTGCAGGATCCAGGGATCTACCTGCGAGTGAGCCCACTGCGCGCTGAAATGCTTGAGACGACCGCCCACCGCCCCCGAGTCCGCTTGAGAAGCCCCAGCGTCATGCTGAGGCTTTTGTAGAAGCGGGGGAGGGCTTCTGTTCCTGGGAAGGAGCTGCCTGTTGGTGTCTCTTCCCCCTTCCTCTGCCTCGTGGCAGATATGAATATCCCTTTGCTCTCTTGTTTTTAAAGGAACGAAAGGACTGCGGTTGAAAAGTCGGTGTCTTTTTCTGTTGGGGAGTAGCTTGAGGTAAAAAGGTGGATTTCCCGGCTGTAGCCGTGGCCACCAAATCTGATAGACCGACTCCAAATAACTCCTCCCCTTTATACGGCAAAACTTCCATATGCCGTTTTGAGTCCGCATCGCCTGACCACTGTCGCGTCCATAAACTTCTTCTGGCCGAAATGGACATAGCACTTACCCGTGATGCCAGTGTGCAGATATCCCTCTGTGCATCACGCATATAAAGAAATGCATCCTTTATTTGCTCTAAAGACAGTAAAACATTGTCCCTATCCAGGGTATCAATATTTTCAATCAGGGACTCTGACCAAACTACTCCAGCACTGCACATCCAGGCTGACGCTATAGCTGGTCGTAGTATAACACCTGTATGTGTGTATATACTTTTTTGGATATTTTCCATCCTCCTATCTGTTGGATCTTTAAGTGCGGCCGTCTCAGGAGAGGGTAACGCCACTTGTTTAGATAAGCGTGTGAGCGCCTTATCCACCCTAGGAGGTGTTTCCCAGCGCGCCCTAACCTCTGACGGGAAAGGGTATAAAGCTAATAACTTCTTTGAAATTAGCATCTTTTTATCGGGGGCAACCCACGCTTCATCACATACATCATTTAGTTCTTCTGATTCAGGAAAAACTATAGGTAGTTTTTTCACACCCCACATAATACCCTGTTTAGTGGTACCAGTAGTATCAGCTAAATGTAACGCCTCCTTCATTGCCAAAATCATATAACGTGTGGCCCTACTGGAAAATACGGTTGATTCGTCACCGTCGCCACTGGAATCAGTGCCTGTGTCTGGGTCTGTGTCGACCGACTGAGGCAAAGGGCGTTTTACAGCCCCTGACGGTGTTTGAGGCGCCTGGACAGGCACTAACTGATTGTCCGGCCGTCTCATGTCGACAAACGACTGCTTTAGCGTGTTGACACTATCCCGTAATTCCATAAATAAAGGCATCCATTCTGGTGTCGACCCCCTAGGAGGTGACATCCCCATATTTGGCAATTGCTCCGCCTCCACACCAATATCGTCCTCATACATGTCGACACACACGTACCGACACACAGCAGACACACAGGGAATGCTCTTAACGAAGACAGGACCCCACTAGCCCTTTGGGGAGACAGAGGGAGAGTTTGCCAGCACACACCAAAAGCGCTATATATGACAGGGATAGCCTTATAATAAGTGCTCCCTGTATAGCTGCTTTTATAATATAATTTTTGCCACTATTTTGCCCCCCCTCTCTTGTTTTACCCTGTTTCTGTAGTGCAGTGCAGGGGAGAGACCTGGGAGCCGTCCTGACCAGCGGAGCTGTGTAAGGAAAATGGCGCTGTGTGCTGAGGAGATAGGCCCCGCCCCTTTTCCGGCGGGCTCGTCTCCCGCTCTTTAGTGTATTCTGGCAGGGGTTAAATATCTCCATATAGCCCCGGAGGCTATATGTGAGGTATTTTTTAGCCAAATAGGTTTTCATTTGCCTCCCAGGGCGCTCCCCTCCCAGCGCCCTGCACCCTCAGTGACTGCCGTGTGAAGTGTGCTGAGAGGAAAATGGCGCACAGCTGCAGTGCTGTGCGCTACCTTTAGAAGACTGAGGAGTCTTCTGCCGCCGATTCTGGACCTCTTCATGTTTCAGCATCTGCAAGGGGGCCGGCGGCGAGGCTCCGGTGACCATCCAGGCTGTACCTGTGATCGTCCCTCTGGAGCTGATGTCCAGTAGCCAAGAAGCCAATCCATCCTGCACGCAGGTGAGTTCACTTCTTCTCCCCTAAGTCCCTCGTTGCAGTGATCCTGTTGCCAGCAGGACTCACTGTAAAATAAAAAACCTAAGCTAAACTTTCTCTAAGCAGCTCTTTAGGAGAGCCACCTAGATTGCACCCTTCTCGGCCGGGCACAAAAATCTAACTGGCTTGGAGGAGGGTCATAGGGGGAGGAGCCAGTGCACACCACCTGATCGGAAAGCTTTACTTTTGTGCCCTGTCTCCTGCGGAGCCGCTATTCCCCATGGTCCTTTCAGGAACCCCAGCATCCACTAGGACGATAGAGAAAGGGTGGTTTTGGCAAAAACCAAGCCAAAACCAAAACACAAAAGTGGAATTAGAACCAAAACCAAAACACAAAACACGAAAAGTGCACGCCGCACATCTCTATGTATCTGATGAGGAATTGTTACTGAAGCAAATTGAAAGAGCAGCAGGAGTTGGTGCCATAGTAGTGATGGGTCATTTTAACTATCCAGAGATAAACTGGAAAAATGATTCATGTGACACTGCTAGGGGTAATATGTTTTTAAACACACTAAATGATAACTACTTAGTTCAACTAATTGAGGAACCTAACAGGTACAATGCAATCTTAGAACTGGTATTAACAAACAATGGAGAATTGGTATCAGGTATTATAGTAGGGGAACCCATAGGAAACAGCGACCACTATATGGTCACATTCAAAGTTTTTATAAACAGTCCTGTACTGGCTCAACTAGGACTCTAAACTTTAGCAAAGCCAACTTTGAAATGATGAGGGTATTTTTCAGGGATATTGAATGGGAAGGTTTGTTTCTAGGAAAAAATACTGTGGAGAAATGGGATGTACTAAAATCCCTGCTAGCTAAAAATACTCTCAAATTTATTCCTACGAGCAGCAAAAAAAGGAATAAAAATCATAAACCGATGTAGCTTAACAAAAAGATAAAGGAACTTATGGGCAAGAAAAGGCGAGCATTTAAAACATACAAATCTGACGGGAAAGCGGAGTCATTTCAGCACTATAAGGACTGTAACAAAATATGCAAAAAAGAAATAAGAGCGGCTAAAGTAGAAACTGAAAAACTAGTAGCAAAGGAAAGCAAAGCGAATCCCCAAAAATTCTTTAAATACATTAATAGCAATAGATTAAAGAAGGAGAGTATAGGCCCTTTAAAAGAAAAGTTGGGAGTCTTAAGCAAAAATAATAATGACATAGTGGACACACTAAATAAGTTTTTTTTCAACAGTATTTACTAGAGAGGACCCAATTCAGGGACTAACACACAATCTCAATTATGAGAATATCCCACTGATGGGTACTTATTTAAGCGAGGAGGTAGTCTGTGACCGATTAAAACATTTAAAGATTAATAAGTCACCGGGTCCCAATGGAATTCACCTAAGGGTTCTAATGGAGCTTCACTCTGAACTTGCAAAACCGCTATTTTTGATCTTTAAGGATTCAGCAATATCAGGTATGGTTCCCAAAGACTGGCGTATAGCGGAAGTAGTGCCTATATTCAAACAGGGAAGTAAAGCTGAACCAGGTAATTATAGACCAGTTAGTCTTACATCTATAGTGGGGAATGTATTGGAAGGTATTCTAAGGGATAGTATTCAGAAGTTCCTTGAAGCCAATAAGGTCATTAAAAGGAATCAACATGGATTTGTGAAGGACAGATCCTGTCAAACCAACTTACAGTACTTGGCTTTTATGAAATAGTAAGTACAAACCTCGATCAGGGTAAAGAGGTGGATGTAATCTTTTTAGACTTTGCCAAAGTTTTCGACACTGTACCACACAAGCGACTTATTTACAAGCTACAAGAAATAGGGCTAGGAAACACAATATGCACTTGGGTCAAAAATTGGTTAAATAATAGGGAGCAGCGCATTGTGGTTAATGGATCTTTTTCAAATTGGACTGAAGTGCTAAGTGGTGTGCCACAAGGCTCGGTATTAGGACCGCTATTGTTCAACATTTTCATTAACTACCTAACAGAAGGTCTAGAGAGCATGGTGTAAATTTTTGCAGATGATACCAAATTGTGTAAGGCTAGGAATACGGAGGAGGATGCTGAGTCGCTTCAGAACGACTTAGTTAAATTAGAAGCATGGGCAGCCAAATGGAGAATGCACTTCAATACAGACAAGTGTAAGGTAATGCACTGTGGTAACAAGAACAAAAATAACACCTATATACTAAATGGGGTAAAATTAGGGGATTCTGTACCTGAAAAGGACTTAGGTGTTCTCATAGATAGCAAACTAAGCAGCAGTAGCTAAAGTAGGATTGCAGCAAAGAAGGCTAATAAGATATTAGCATGCATAAAATGGGGAATTGATGCAAGGGACGAGAGTGATATACTCCCGTTATATAAATCACTAGTGAGGCCACACCTTGAATACTGTGTACAATTCTGGGCACCATACTACAAAAAGGATATCCTGAAGCTAGAAAAGGTTCAGAGGCGGGCGACTAAACTAATTAAGGGCATGGAGATGCTGGAATACGAGGAAAGGCTTGCAAGACTAGGCATGTTTACACTGGAAAAGAGGAGACTAAGAGGGGACATGATCAACATCTACAAATATATAAGGGGACAATACACAGAGCTTGCGCGGGACCTGTTTTTGGTTAGATCAACACAGAGGAGTCGTGGTCACTCGCTCAGGTTAGAGGAGAGGAGATTCCGCACAATACGGCGTAAAGGCTTTTTCACGGTAAGGACAATACGTGTTTGGAATTCCCTGCCTGAGGGAGTTGTAATGGCAGACTCAGTCAACACCTTTAAAAATGGGTTAGATAAATTCCTAATGGATAAGAATATCCAGGGTTATGGTGCATAGTCACGCACTATAGTTACTATAAAAAGAGGGATAAAACGCAATGGCTGACATAAGCATCGGTTAAAATTTTAGACCAAATAATCCTGCATAGGAGACCACAAATACTTTGAACTCGATGGACAATTGTCTTTTTTCAACCTTAGATACTATGTTACTATGTTACTATGTCTCTCAGCACACCATCACCTACCCCCTGTGTCATCTCTCAATCACCATTACCTATCCCCTGTGCCATCTCTCAGAACACCATCACCTACCCCCTGTGTCATCTCTCAGCTCGCCATCACCTACCCCTGTCGTGGTCACTCAGAACACGATCACCTACCCCGTGTCATCACTCAGCACACCATCACCTACCCCGTGTGTCTTCTCTCAATCACATCACCTACCCCATGTCGTCTCTCAGCACACCATCATCTACCCCCTGTGTCGTCTCTCAGCACACCATCACCTACCCCCTGTGTCGTCTCTCAGCTCACCATCACCTAACCCCTGTCGTCGTCACTCAGCAAACCATCACTTACCCCATGTCGTCACTCAGCACACCATCACCTACCCCCTGTGTCATCACTCAGCACACCATCACCTATCCCGTATCGTCACTCAGCACACCATCACCTATCCCGTGCCGTCACTCAGCACACCATCAGCTATCCCATGTCGTCACTCAGCACACCATCACCTATCCCGTGCCGTCACTCAGCACACCATCAGCTATCCCGTGTCGTCACTCAGCACACCATCACCTACCCTGTGTCGTCACTCAGCACAGCATCACCTATCCCCTGTGTCATCTCTCAGCACACCATCACCTACCACTGTATTGTCACTCAGCACACCATCACCTATCCTGTGTCGTCTCTCAGCACACCATCACATATCCCCGAAAAAAGTCTTGGTGGTACTGTGTGCGCACGTTGAAGGCGCACATCACAAAAATGCGCATGGCCACGTGCCATAAGTGGCATGACCACAGAAAATGGGGGTGTAAACATGAGGGGGTAGAGTAGGGGCCACAGTGGGTAGAGTAGGGGCCACAGTGGGGAGAGTGGGGACACAGGGAGCAGAGTGGGGGACACAGAGGGGGGGATGGAGACAGGGGGGAGAGTGGGGCCACAGGGGGGATAGTGGGGTCCTCAGGGGGGAGAATGGGGCCACGGGGGGGAGAATGAGGCCACAAGGGGGGAGAGTGAGGCCACAGAGGGGAGAGTGGGGCCACTGGGAGCAGAGTGGGGCTGCAGAGGGGAGAGTGAGGCCACTGGGGGTAGAGAAGGGGCCACAGTGGGGAGAGTAGGGCCACGGGGGGAGAGTGAGGCTACGGGGGGAGAGTGGGGCCACAGAGGGGAGAGTGGGGCCACAGGGGAGAGCGTAACGGGCACAGGGAGCAGAATGGGGCCACAGTGGGGAGAGTAACGGACACAGGGAGCAGAGCGGGGCCAGGCTCAGGCACTCACCATGAACACTGGCCATGCACCATGGGGAGCAGCAGCAACATCCCTGCAGACAGGTCTCCAGCGCTCCAGTGCCGGAAGGATCACACAAGGGACCCAGCGTCCTGAGCAGCGCCATCACCTCGGAAGCACTAGCAGGGGAAGGAGATGGCACGCCGAGCGCGGAGGACAGGAAGAGCCAGGGACAGCTCCCCACCTCGTCAGAGACAGCAATTTTCAGCCAACCAGCGTCCGCCATACTGTCACCTCTGCTCACCCCCTCCCCTTACCTAGTGGGAGTCAGCAGGCTGAGGCGACAGGCAGACAGGGAAGCGTGACACATCGCGGTCATGCTCCCAGCAGCTGAGGAAGGACTGCTCGGTGGCGGCGCGACTGTGGAGGGCGGAGCTCTGGCGGCGGTAGGCACATGGGGCGAGCGGGCCATGCAGGGGCCTGGTGGCACCCCCCTCTGCTGGGCCTACCACAGCGCCCAGGGCATGCATCTTGCTCGCCCCGTGCTAGTTACGCCTCTGCTCCCCACATGCTGGTACTTGGTGAACCACAAATACCAGCGTGCGGGTATTAAAGGGCCCGCTGGTACCTGTAAGACAACACTCACACACCTTGATAGTACAGCTTTAATAAACATACTTACCCATTCACACCCACATACATACTCATACATACCATCACCCGTAGCACTTCGGTCCCCTTGTCCAAATAGTAATCCAAATAGTAATCCATAAGGTACCTGTTAAAAAAATAAAAAAATACTCACCTAAATCCAGTGTAGTTCGGTCCTCTTCAGTCCAAGTCGGCATCCAGGGGTTAAAAACAAATAAACCGAGTAACTCGATACAAGTGAACATAAAACAAACCATGTCTATATGCATGTATTGTCTTTCCCCAAATGGCGGGCCTCCACATGACATCTGTCACTTGGGGACCCACCAGCCAATCAAGGAGCACCATGTAGTAGCATTCTTC
The DNA here is from genome assembly GCF_028390025.1 of Pseudophryne corroboree. Classification (NCBI taxonomy): domain Eukaryota; kingdom Metazoa; phylum Chordata; class Amphibia; order Anura; family Myobatrachidae; genus Pseudophryne; species Pseudophryne corroboree. The sequence continues at coordinate 718,407,716 of NC_086448.1, forward strand.
TGATTGACTAAGTGCTCATCTGCTGTCAGTCAAGTGGAGCCCATAGACTTCAAAGGGGGAAAATACTCATTGAACCCAGGGATGGTTATGCTTAGTAGGGGGGACCTCAATTAATTTCTATTTGTAACTCTTTAATACACGTTACACAAAAAAGCACTGCACAGATCTTACTGATCCGACAGGGCTTCATGGTTTCATGTTTGGCAGAGATTGAGAGACGCTACCATAAAACACTGCTCTGGATTACAAATGGCTACAACATCAGAAAATACGAATTAGACAAACACGGGAGCTTAGTAAATTACTGTATATGTTTTGTCAAAAATAGACATAAAAATGGCGATGCTAACAGATTTAAGTGATGTCCAGGCTTCAACACAGATGGTTAAATCAAAATAACTGAGGTACTGTACTAATTAACTCACCTGTGCTCAATCATGGATATCACTAAAACCTGCACTGTTATGCTGCATTCAGATCGCAAATGCCGGATCCTACCCAGTAAGAGAAACGTGTACTTACCGGGTGGGATCCGGCATTTGCGCTCCGTTGCTGGCTTTCCGACCCGGCAATATACCGGGTCGGTTGCCATAGCAGCGGAGGGCGCAGCAGCAGCAGGGGCGGGGGTGGAGGTTGCGCCGGGAGATGAGCTCATCTCCTGCGCCGCCTCTGCCTATGCTGTGAATGGGAGCCGTGTCGCATCGGAACGGCTCCCATTCACACTGCGCCTGACCCGGTAATCAACCCGGTAATAACCCTTCTTTTTTACCGGGTTGAATTACCGGGTCAGGCGACCCGCTAATTCACCAAAGGACCTTTCACATCGCACACGGACCCGTTTCGACACGGCAATATGCCGTGTCGATACCGGGTTTTTAGTGCGCTGTGAAAGGGGTATTAGTGTGCCTTGATGACCGAGGTTGGGAATGCCTGCCTTATTCCGTGCTTACCCATTATATTTCTGGTGCATAGGCTGCGGCATAATATCTAGAAATGCATTGCACAAAAGTCTTTGGCTTTGTGTACCAACATTAGCCCACAGGCTATGTCCTGCAATACTCAATCGTTTTCATTATTTTCAGGACTTTGAGAGTTTAATTATGTGTTACTGAGCTGTTTGTAAGATGTGCGTGCTGGTTTTTATATTGTACTGAAGTTGCTATTTAAAACCACGTTCAGATGAAAAGCATTAAAACCTAAACCCTGTAAATTGCCTCATTGGGCGTGATGACAGCTATTTATCTTATGTTTGATAACTTGCTTTCATAGGACCCTATTCAGGTTGGATCGCAAAATTTGAGACATTGCAATCTGGCCAATCATCAGACTGTGCATGCGCAGCATTTGCAGTGTGCGTGTGCACCCGCAATTATCCATTATTTCTGTGAACGCCTTATGCTTCAATGCAATCACATCTTGATTGACAGAAGCCAATGTTTAGGGGAGGAAACATGGCGTTTTGTGGGTGTGTTTGTAAAAATGCAGGTGTGCCCAGGAGTTTTTCAGGTGGGTCTATGATGTCAGCAATGACCACTTACAGCCTCTTGCGTATGCCAAATTGTGGATGACCTTGCCAGACGCAGATCTTCCAGTATTTGCGTATGAGTATGCGATCATATCGTGCATTGTGATGCATTTGCAATTTCTGCAATGGGCATTTTTTCTCTATTTCTGGGTGGCAACTATTTGATCGCAGCAATTGCTTTTTTAGAAAGATTTGTGATCCAAAGTGAATAGGGCCCATTGGGGTAGATGTATTAAGCCTGGCGAAGGCATAAGAAAGTGATAAACCAGTGATATGTGCAAGTTGATAAACGCACCAGCCAATCAGTTCCAATATGTAAATTAACAGTTAGGATCTGATTGGCTGGTGCCTTTATCACCTTGCACATATCACAGGTTTATCACTTCCTTATGCCATCTCCAGGTTAATACATCTGCCCCATTGTGTGGTATGAGGCATCTTTCCCGCAGCAGAGGACAGATGAGAGGGGAGGAGAGCTTTCTTTGGTTGCTCTGGTTTCCTAATGCAATGCAAACACAATCTGATTGGATAATTGGCATTGGACAGAATGTATCCTAGTGTGTGTGTGTGTGTGTGTGTGTGTGTGTGTGTGTGTGTGTGTGTGTGTGTGTGTGTGTGTGTGTGTGTGTGTTACATACTTGCCTACTCTCCCGGAATGGCCGGGAGGCTCCCGAAAATCGGGTGACCCTCCCGGCCCCACGGAAGAGTAGGCAAGTCTCCCGGTTTTTCAAGTTCCCCCTGCCCGGCCACCCACTTTGAGAGTAAAGTGGGCGGTCCGGACAGTAGATGACGCGATTCTTGTTGAATCGCGTCATCATAGTCACGCCCCCTGCTGTAAAATGCCGGTTATCGCGGCATTACAGAGCGGGGGCGTGGTTTAAACGTGTAAATCTATAACCACACCCTCGTTCCGCCTCCTCCCTCCTCCTCCCCGCCCCGTTCCGCCTCCTCCCCGCCCCCTCCTCTCGACATTGCCCAGCCCAGCCCCTCCACTGAGCCGTCCTGGCAGCTCTCTCCCGGAGAGAGCTGCCAGAAGGTAGGTAAGTATGGTGTTGTGGGAATGTGTCCTGTTTTACAGGACACATTCCAGCTGCAGCAGCCAGAGCGCCTGTGTCCCCTGCGGGACAATGTCTCTGACAGCGCGGGGACAGCTTGTCTGTCCCCAGCGCCTGTCAATGTGTGGCGGCGGCGGGTGTCCGGTGCAGGGATTACCCTTTTCCCTGCACCGGACCCCAGGCTGGAGGGTTTGAATGTTGGCGCCCTCCGGGAGCCAATCGCGGCTCCCGGAGCGGCGGCCAATCAGGAAGAGACGCGGCGAGCCAATCAGCGCTCGCCGCGTCATAGGCCCCGCCCCCGGCGTCTGACGTCAGACGCCGGGCGGGAGCCGTTCGGACAGGAGGCCGCGCCGAAGAGCGGCGAAGAGGAGGAGCCCGCGCGCAGGAGGAAGAAGAAGAGGATCGCGTGGCTGAAGAGAAGACACGGCCGGGAGCAGCGGAGGAGGTCGTCGGCGCGCCGGAGCGCAGAAGAGGATCCGGCGCCGAGGAGAAGACGACGACCGCGGGGAGAGGAGGTCCTGAGGCCGCGGAAGAGGCCAGAAGACGTCGGCCTGCAGAAAGAAGATGTCCAGCGGCGGCTGGACGCAGGGAAGAGACGGAGGCGCCGCTGGCCAGGACGGGTCAGCGGCAGAAGACGGTGGAGGCCCCCAGGTTAGGTAAGGCCTCAGTGAGGCTATCCTCCCCCTCCCCTTTTCCTCCCTCGACCACCAGGGACGGGCATTAGGCCCGAGGACACAATTCAGGCGCTAGGCCTGGGCGCAGTTAGGAGTTTGGGCCCCCAATATTTGATGAGGTGGTTTGGGCATTAGGCCCAAGCCACCCCACTCATGCGGCACCAGTTAGGCGGCACTAGGCCCGGGGGACAATCTAGGCACTAGGCCTGTGGCTAATAGAGGGCGTTAGGCCCTAGGGTATTTGTGGCCAAATCAGGGATACGATAAGGTGACCCTGGGCACAAGGCCCAGGTCACCCAACGGGCGGCAAGTAGGTGGGCGCTAGGCCCGTGGGTAAAATCAGGCCTCCGGCCTGTGGGCAGTTAGGGGGCGCTAGGCCCAGCGAAGCAGTGTTTCCCTGAGGTGAGTAAAGGTGGTACTGGGCGCTAGGCTCAGGCCACCCTGAGAGTACGGTAGGTGGGTGAGCTGTGCGGTCCCCACTACTGGGTGTTCTGGGTCGGGTAGATAAAGGGACAGCACCGTTTTATGTTGTAACTCCGATAGTGTGATATATGTTATCGTGCAGGGCAAAGTGTATGTGTTGTGTAAGTTGTGCATAGTTGTGTTGCACCACACCCACAGAGCTAGTTTGAGGGCTCCGCTGTTGTAGATAGTATAGGGTGTGACACTAGGTCAGAGTTAGGCCCTGCACGGCTGTTTCTCTTTGCCTCCTTACAGGGACCTGTAAGTGGAGAAGATCGGAGTGCAAGACTTGTGACGGTGAGTAGCATCCGTGTACGTCTGTCCCTTGTTTGTCCCCGAGCGCCGGAGTTAGGATTGCTCACGGACGTGAGAATCCCTTTCATCACACTACGTGCGAAAGCGCGAGTGTGTGAAAGCTGGGTAGCTGAGGCTTTGTGCCGGTGATGACCATTCACCCAGCCGGTGAAGGTCGCAGCCACCCCTGGGGTATCCCCTGTTCCAGCGGAAGAAGGGTCGATACCCCCTTTAATGTAAACCCTTCTCTCCTCAGCTAGGTCGTCGGTAAGCTCCGAGAGGGAATCGCCGTGTCCGGATTAGAGATGAGCGCCGGAAATTTTTCGGGTTTTGTGTTTTGGTTTTGGGTTCGGTTCCGCGGCCGTGTTTTGGGTTCGACCGCGTTTTGGCAAAACCTCACCGAATTTTTTTTGTCGGATTCGGGTGTGTTTTGGATTCGGGTGTTTTTTTCCAAAAAACCTAAAAAACAGCTTAAATCATAGAATTTGGCGGTCATTTTGATCCCAAAGTATTATTAACCTCAAAAACCATAATTTCCACTCATTTTCAGTCTATTCTGAATACCTCACACCTCACAATATTATTTTTAGTCCTAAAATTTGCACCGAGGTCGCTGTGTGAGTAAGATAAGCGACCCTAGTGGCCGACACAAACACCGGGCCCATCTAGGAGTGGCACTGCAGTGTCACGCAGGATGGCCCTTCCAAAAAACCCTCCCCAAACAGCACATGACGCAAAGAAAAAAAGAGGCGCAATGAGGTAGCTGTGTGAGTAAGATTAGCGACCCTAGTGGCCGACACAAACACCGGGCCCATCTAGGAGTGGCACTGCAGTGTCACGCAGGATGTCCCTTCCAAAAAACCCTCCCCAAACAGCACATGACGCAAAGAAAAAAAGAGGCGCAATGAGGTAGCTGTGTGAGTAAGATAAGCGACCCTAGTGGCCGACACAAACACCGGGCCCATCTAGGAGTGGCACTGCAGTGTCACGCAGGATGTCCCTTCCAAAAAACCCTCCCCAAACAGCACATGACGCAAAGAAAAAGAAAAGAAAAAAGAGGTGCAAGATGGAATTGTCCTTGGGCCCTCCCACCCACCCTTATGTTGTATAAACAAAACAGGACATGCACACTTTAACCAACCCATCATTTCAGTGACAGGGTCTGCCACACGACTGTGACTGATATGACGGGTTGGTTTGGACCCCCCCCAAAAAAGAAGCAATTAATCTCTCCTTGCACAAACTGGCTCTACAGAGGCAAGATGTCCACCTCATCATCACCCTCCGATATATCACCGTGTACATCCCCCTCCTCACAGATTATCAATTCGTCCCCACTGGAATCCACCATCTCAGCTCCCTGTGTACTTTGTGGAGGCAATTGCTGCTGGTCAATGTCTCCGCGGAGGAATTGATTATAATTCATTTTAATGAACATCATCTTCTCCACATTTTCTGGATGTAACCTCGTACGCCGATTGCTGACAAGGTGAGCGGCGGCACTAAACACTCTTTCGGAGTACACACCTGTGGGAGGGCAACTTAGGTAGAATAAAGCCAGTTTGTGCAAGGGCCTCCAAATTGCCTCTTTTTCCTGCCAGTATAAGTACGGACTGTGTGACGTGCCTACTTGGATGCGGTCACTCATATAATCCTCCACCATTCTATCAATGTTGAGAGAATCATATGCAGTGACAGTAGACGACATGTCCGTAATCGTTGTCAGGTCCTTCAGTCCGGACCAGATGTCAGCATCAGCAGTCGCTCCAGACTGCCCTGCATCACCGCCAGCGGGTGGGCTCGGAATTCTGAGCCTTTTCCTCGCACCCCCAGTTGCGGGAGAATGTGAAGGAGGAGATGTTGACAGGTCGCGTTCCGCTTGACTTGACAATTTTGTCACCAGCAGGTCTTTCAACCCCAGCAGACTTGTGTCTGCCGGAAAGAGAGATCCAAGGTAGGCTTTAAATCTAGGATCGAGCACGGTGGCCAAAATGTAGTGCTCTGATTTCAACAGATTGACCACCCGTGAATCCTTGTTAAGCGAATTAAGGGCTCCATCCACAAGTCCCACATGCCTAGCGGAATCGCTCCGTGTTAGCTCCTCCTTCAATGTCTCCAGCTTCTTCTGCAAAAGCCTGATGAGGGGAATGACCTGACTCAGGCTGGCAGTGTCTGAACTGACTTCACGTGTGGCAAGTTCAAAGGGCATCAGAACCTTGCACAACGTTGAAATCATTCTCCACTGCGCTTGAGACAGGTGCATTCCACCTACTATATCGTGCTCAATTGTATAGGCTTGAATGGCCTTTTGCTGCTCCTCCAACCTCTGAAGCATATAGAGGGTTGAATTCCACCTCGTTACCACTTCTTGCTTCAGATGATGGCAGGGCAGGTTCAGTAGTTTTTGGTGGTGCTCCAGTCTTCTGTACGTGGTGCCTGTACGCCGAAAGTGTCCCGCAATTCTTCTGGCCACCGACAGCATCTCTTGCACGCCCCTGTCGTTTTTAAAAAAATTCTGCACCACCAAATTCAAGGTATGTGCAAAACATGGGACGTGCTGGAATTTGCCCATATTTAATGCACACACAATATTGCTGGCGTTGTCCGATGCCACAAATCCACAGGAGAGTCCAATTGGGGTAAGCCATTCCGCGATGATCTTCCTCAGTTGCCGTAAGAGGTTTTCAGCTGTGTGCGTATTCTGGAAAGCGGTGATACAAAGCGTAGCCTGCCTAGGAAAGAGTTGGCGTTTGCGAGATGCTGCTACTGGTGCCGCCGCTGCTGTTCTTGCGGCGGGAGTCCATACATCTACCCAGTGGGCTGTCACAGTCATATAGTCCTGACCCTGCCCTGCTCCACTTGTCCACATGTCCGTGGTTAAGTGGACATTGGGTACAACTGCATTTTTTAGGACACTGGTGAGTCTTTTTCTGACGTCCGTGTACATTCTCGGTATCGCCTGCCTAGAGAAGTGGAACCTAGATGGTATTTGGTAACGGGGGCACACTGCCTCAATAAATTGTCTAGTTCCCTGTGAACTAACGGCGGATACCGGACGCACGTCTAACACCAACATAGTTGTCAAGGCCTCAGTTATCCGCTTTGCAGCAGGATGACTGCTGTGATATTTCATCTTCCTCGCAAAGGACTGTTGAACAGTCAATTGCTTACTGGAAGTAGTACAAGTGGGCTTACGACTTCCCCTCTGGGATGACCATCGACTCCCAGCAGCAACAACAGCAGCGCCAGCAGCAGTAGGCGTTACACGCAAGGATGCATCGGAGGAATCCCAGGCAGGAGAGGACTCGTCAGAATTGCCAGTGACATTGCCTGCAGGACTATTGGCATTCCTGGGGAAGGAGGAAATTGACACTGAGGGAGTTGGTGGGGTGGTTTGCGTGAGCTTGGTTACAAGAGGAAGGGATTTACTGGTCAGTGGACTGCTTCCGCTGTCACCCAAAGTTTTTGAACTTGTCACTGACTTATTATGAATGCGCTGCAGGTGACGTATAAGGGAGGATGTTCCGAGGTGGTTAACGTCCTTACCCCTACTTATTACAGCTTGACAAAGGGAACACACGGCTTGACACCTGTTGTCCGCATTTCTGGTGAAATACTTCCACACCGAAGAGCTGATTTTTTTGGTATTTTCACCAGGCATGTCAACGGCCATATTCCTACCACGGACAACAGGTGTCTCCCCGGGTGCCTGACTTAAACAAACCACCTCACCATCAGAATCCTCCTGGTCAATTTCCTCCCCAGCGCCAGCAACACCCATATCCTCCTCATCCTGGTGTACTTCAACACTGACATCTTCAATCTGACTATCAGGAACTGGACTGCGGGTGCTCCTTCCATCACTTGCAAGGGGCGTGCAAATGGTGGAAGGCGCATGCTCTTCACGTCCAGTGTTGGGAAGGTCAGGCATCGCAACCGACACAATTGGAGTCGGACTCTCCTTGTGGATTTGGGATTTCGAAGAACGCACAGTTCTTTGCGGTGCTACTGCTTTTGCCAGCTTTAGTCTTTTCATTTTTCTAGCGAGAGGCTGAGTGCTTCCATCCTCATGTGAAGCTGAACCACTAGCCATGAACATAGGCCAGGGCCTCAGCCGTTCCTTGGTAAATGGCATATTGGCAAGTTTACGCTTCTCCTCCGACAATTTTATTTTAGGTTTTGGAGTCCTTTTTTTACTGATATTTGGTGTTTTGGATTTGACATGCTCTGTACTATGACATTGGGCATCGGCCTTGGCAGACGACGTTGCTGGCATTTCATCGTCTCGGCCATGACTAGTGGCAGCAGCTTCAGCACGAGGTGGAAGTGGATCTTGATCTTTCCCTAATTTTGGAACCTCAACATTTTTGTTCTCCATATTTTAATAGGCACAACTAAAAGGCACCTCAGGTAAACAATGGAGATGGATGGATTGGATACTAGTATACAATTATGGACGGGCTGCCGAGTGCCGACACAGAGGTAGTCACAGCCGTGAACTACCGCACTGTACTGTGTCTGCTGCTAATATATAGACTGGTTGATAAAGAGATAGTATACTCGTAACTAGTATGTATGTATAAAGAAAGAAAAAAAAACCACGGTTAGGTGGTATATACAATTATGGACGGGCTGCCGAGTGCCGACACAGAGGTAGCCACAGCCGTGAACTACCGCACTGTACTGTGTCTGCTGCTAATATATAGACTGGTTGATAAAGAGATAGTATACTCGTAACTAGTATGTATGTATAAAGAAAGAAAAAAAAACCACGGTTAGGTGGTATATACAATTATGGACGGGCTGCCGAGTGCCGACACAGAGGTAGCCACAGCCGTGAACTACCGCACTGTACTGTGTCTGCTGCTAATATATAGACTGGTTGATAAAGAGATAGTATACTCGTAACTAGTATGTATGTATAAAGAAAGAAAAAAAAAACACGGTTAGGTGGTATATACAATTATGGACGGGCTGCCGAGTGCCGACACAGAGGTAGCCACAGCCGTGAACTACCGCACTGTACTGTGTCTGCTGCTAATATAGACTGGTTGATAAAGAGATAGTATACTCGTAACTAGTATGTATGTATAAAGAAAGAAAAAAAAACCACGGTTAGGTGGTATATACAATTATGGACGGGCTGCCGAGTGCCGACACAGAGGTAGCCACAGCCGTGAACTACCGCACTGTACTGTGTCTGCTGCTAATATATAGACTGGTTGATAAAGAGATAGTATACTCGTAACTAGTATGTATGTATAAAGAAAGAAAAAAAAACCACGGTTAGGTGGTATATACAATTATGGACGGGCTGCCGAGTGCCGACACAGAGGTAGCCACAGCCGTGAACTACCGCACTGTACTGTGTCTGCTGCTAATATATAGACTGGTTGATAAAGAGATAGTATACTCGTAACTAGTATGTATGTATAAAGAAAGAAAAAAAAACCACGGTTAGGTGGTATATACAATTATGGACGGGCTGCCGAGTGCCGACACAGAGGTAGCCACAGCCGTGAACTACCGCACTGTACTGTGTCTGCTGCTAATATATAGACTGGTTGATAAAGAGATAGTATACTCGTAACTAGTATGTATGTATAAAGAAAGAAAAAAAAACCACGGTTAGGTGGTATATACAATTATGGACGGGCTGCCGAGTGCCGACACAGAGGTAGCCACAGCCGTGAACTACCGCACTGTACTGTGTCTGCTGCTAATATAGACTGGTTGATAAAGAGATAGTATACTCGTAACTAGTATGTATGTATAAAGAAAGAAAAAAAAACCACGGTTAGGTGGTATATACAATTATGGACGGGCTGCCGAGTGCCGACACAGAGGTAGCCACAGCCGTGAACTACCGCACTGTACTGTGTCTGCTGCTAATATAGACTGGTTGATAAAGAGATAGTATACTCGTAACTAGTATGACTATAAAGAAAGAAAAAAAAACCACGGTTAGGTGGTATATACAATTATGGACGGGCTGCCGAGTGCCGACACAGAGGTAGCCACAGCCGTGAACTACCGCACTGTACTGTGTCTGCTGCTAATATAGACTGGTTGATAAAGAGATAGTATACTCGTAACTAGTATGACTATAAAGAAAGAAAAAAAAACCACGGTTAGGTGGTATATACAATTATGGACGGGCTGCCGAGTGCCGACACAGAGGTAGCCACAGCCGTGAACTACCGCACTGTACTGTGTCTGCTGCTAATATATAGACTGGTTGATAAAGAGATAGTATACTCGTAACTAGTATGTATGTATAAAGAAAGAAAAAAAAACCACGGTTAGGTGGTATATACAATTATGGATGGGCTGCCGAGTGCCGACACAGAGGTAGCCACAGCCGTGAACTACCGCACTGTACTGTGTCTGCTGCTAATATAGACTGGTTGATAAAGAGATAGTATACTCGTAACTAGTATGACTATAAAGAAAGAAAAAAAAACCACGGTTAGGTGGTATATACAATTATGGACGGGCTGCCGAGTGCCGACACAGAGGTAGCCACAGCCGTGAACTACCGCACTGTACTGTGTCTGCTGCTAATATATAGACTGGTTGATAAAGAGATAGTATACTCGTAACTAGTATGTATGTATAAAGAAAGAAAAAAAAACCACGGTTAGGTGGTATATACAATTATGGACGGGCTGCCGAGTGCCGACACAGAGGTAGCCACAGCCGTGAACTACCGCACTGTACTGTGTCTGCTGCTAATATAGACTGGTTGATAAAGAGATAGTATACTCGTAACTAGTATGTATGTATAAAGAAAGAAAAAAAAACCACGGTTAGGTGGTATATACAATTATGGACGGGCTGCCGAGTGCCGACACAGAGGTAGCCACAGCCGTGAACTACCGCACTGTACTGTGTCTGCTGCTAATATATAGACTGGTTGATAAAGAGATAGTATACTCGTAACTAGTATGTATGTATAAAGAAAGAAAAAAAAACCACGGTTAGGTGGTATATACAATTATGGACGGGCTGCCGAGTGCCGACACAGAGGTAGCCACAGCCGTGAACTACCGCACTGTACTGTGTCTGCTGCTAATATATAGACTGGTTGATAAAGAGATAGTATACTCGTAACTAGTATGTATGTATAAAGAAAGAAAAAAAAACCACGGTTAGGTGGTATATACAATTATGGACGGGCTGCCGAGTGCCGACACAGAGGTAGCCACAGCCGTGAACTACCGCACTGTACTGTGTCTGCTGCTAATATATAGACTGGTTGATAAAGAGATAGTATACTCGTAACTAGTATGTATGTATAAAGAAAGAAAAAAAAACCACGGTTAGGTGGTATATACAATTATGGACGGGCTGCCGAGTGCCGACACAGAGGTAGCCACAGCCGTGAACTACCGCACTGTACTGTGTCTGCTGCTAATATAGACTGGTTGATAAAGAGATAGTATACTCGTAACTAGTATGACTATAAAGAAAGAAAAAAAAACCACGGTTAGGTGGTATATACAATTATGGACGGGCTGCCGAGTGCCGACACAGAGGTAGCCACAGCCGTGAACTACCGCACTGTACTGTGTCTGCTGCTAATATAGACTGGTTGATAAAGAGATAGTATACTACTAATATTATATATACTGGTGGTCAGGTCACTGGTCACTAGTCACACTGGCAGTGGCACTCCTGCAGCAAAAGTGTGCACTGTTTAATTTTAATATAATATTATGTACTCCTGGCTCCTGCTATAACCTATAACTGGCACTGCAGTGCTCCCCAGTCTCCCCCACAATTATAAGCTGTGTGAGCTGAGCACAGTCAGATATATATATACATTGATGCAGCACACTGGGCTGAGCAGTGCACACAGATATGGTATGTGACTGAGTCACTGTGTGTATCGTTTTTTTCAGGCAGAGAACGGATGTATTAAATAAAACAAACAACTGCACTGTCTGGTGGTCACTGTGGTCGTCAGTCACTAAACTCTGCACTCTCTTCTACAGTATCACAGCCTCAGGTCAATCTCTCTCTCTCTCTCTCAACCCTAATCTAAATGGAGAGGACGCCAGCCACGTCCTCTCCCTATCAATCTCAATGCACGTGTGAAAATGGCGGCGACGCGCGGCTCCTTATATAGAATCCGAGTCTCGCGATAGAATCCGAGCCTCGCGAGAATCCGACAGCGTCATGATGACGTTCGGGCGCGCTCGGGTTAACCGAGCAAGGCGGGAAGATCCGAGTCGCTCGGACCCGTGAAAAAAAACATGAAGTTCGGGCGGGTTCGGATTCAGAGAAACCGAACCCGCTCATCTCTAGTCCGGATCCGACTGAAGAATTCCAGGTCCGTTGAAGGTTCCGGTACCTGAAGGTGAGAGAGAGCGGCGCCTGGTGAGTACCGCGTCTACACCTGCACGGCAGCAGGCACCACCACACGCACCGCACCTCTCACACTGTGTTAGTGTGTCAGGGTCGGACTGGCCCACAGGGATACAGGGGAAACCCCCACAGTGGGCCCCACTGCATGAGGGCCCACCCCCTCCTCTAGGAGTCACTTTCCAGACTGCATTACTGTGACATGTTACATTATACAGCACAGTTCATTGCTGTTATTAGTCTTGTACAGCTCCCAATTCTCTAACAGTGTAATGTATTTTACTTTTGCCTGAGTGCCTCTTGTATTTGCTGCCCATTTCCATGCGACTTAGTAGTAAGAAGGATCAATTTGTAGCCAATCAGAGTTTTATAATGTTAGCAGGGCTAGACAGAACTGCAGCCAATAAGATGGTCACAATGGCCACAGCATACGGTAACTGATAGTAGGGCCGATCCAACAAAAACAGCAACAAAATAGAATAGAGTCATTTGCTCAAAAAAACATAAACCCAAAAAAGAAGACTTGGAAAAGATTTGAGCAGACAAATAGAAATGAAAAGGTTAGAATAAAGAAAAACTAGTGGGACATTGTAAGCATTCTCATGCTGCAAATATTCTCTGTACGGAAGGAGTGAAAAGGTCAACGATAGCAATGTTGACACAGTGTTAACATTGTTAAAATGTTGACAGTCAATGTGTCAACATTGTCAGAATATCAACTTTAGGGTTAGGTTGTGGGCAGAAGGGTTAGAATTAGGCTGGGTAGGGTGGGGGAGGCTTTAGGGTTAGGCTGTGCGGGGTGACCGCTAAGACCCAGAAGATGCCGCTACAGCTGCCAGGAGAAAGTAAATTTCAACATACTGACATGTCAACATTCTCGTATCAACATGATGAATGTTGGCATTGTTGACATATCATATGCATCCCCCATGCTCAATGCAGTATAATATAGTGGCGCTATATAAGTACAGTGATAATAATGTGTGCAAAATTATACTACTGTATCTCATTTCTGTTCAGCAATGTGTACTTCGGTTTTACGTACTTACATCTCTGCATTGGGACCACGGAGCATAGAAACAACAGTAATTTAGGGGGTGATTCAGGCCTGATCACTGGGCTGCTAAATTTATAGTGCTGCGTTCAGATAGTCGCCGCCCAAGGGGAGTGTATATTCGCCGTGCAAGTGTGCGATTGCATATGTACGCCAAGCTGCAAAAATCCCTTAGTCAGCAGACAGCTGCAAATCTATTCGCACCTCACTCACTATTGAATGATTTTTGCACTCTGTGCAGTGTGTGCGCAGCTCAGGACTTACTCCTACAGTGCGATGAGAACAGTCTGATCGGAGCTGACATCACACACCCTTCCTGAAAACGCTAGGGAATGCCTGCATTTTCCTAACACTCCCAGAAAACGGTCAGTTACCACCAACAAACGGCCTCTTCCTGTCAATCAGCATGCGTATGGCAGTGCGATTGAAATTTTCGCACCAGCCTGTCGCTGTCCGGCGATGTCTGTTGTTGTTGGCCAACGCACGTGCGCATTGCGGTGCATAAGCATGCGCAGTCTATCGCTGATCACCCGCTGTGCGAAAACGCACAGCAGCGATCAGATCTGAATCACCCCATTAGAAAGGTCCAAATTCTAAAACCTCTGCAATAAAAAGTTGCATTACAAAGTTTCAAAACGAACATTAATACTAGAAAAGTTTAAAGAGAACCTCAAAGCTGCATGTGATTGCAGGGTAACAGATGGCATCAGCAAAATGGATGTGTTTCGTTATGCATTGTTTATGTATACCACAAGGAAAATAAAACTGACTTTTCCCCACTGACTGACATTTCTGTTAGTTTTAGTCATCCTGCGACAACCAATGATGAATCCGTGCCAGCAAATCGGTTAAAAAGCAGTGTTTCTACTTCTTTATAGAAAGTGGAAAATGTCTGGTACAGTACCTTATTGACATCACCAGAACAGTTCAATGCCAGATGCAATCAGAGAGGGCTGTTGTTGCCAGTGCAGCTGTTGGCGAGGAACTGAAGCTCAGGACCATGCAGAAAAAACACTTATAGATCTCTGTCTGAAGTTCCCGTTCTCTCACAGCATTCTGAGAATGCATACACCATGCAAATATATAGAACGCACAGAAGAAGCAAGAAGTGACAGGACAAGTGATATAAATTCCCCCTACACAGTGCAGTGTGATATATGCATTACAATTGTCATACGTTGCTAGAATTCATTCCAATAATAACTCCGTTGTCTGGTGGACAGCAAAGGTAGTGCATGGGTAAGTGTTCTGAGACCTGTAACTATAGACCGGCCGGATTAAAAAGTATAGGAAACAATTTCTTGGTCTCCAAGGCAATCTCAATAATATTAATAGCAGCAGATGTCTGCACGGTTTTCCTGTATGTCCAGAGATATAAGGCGACCCGGTACTAGACGGCATAGGTAAGCATGTATGTATTGGCAGAACCTATGGTGTTGATAGGTGTCAACAGTGTGTGATGAAGGTCAGTCCACATGATGAATAGCTTAACCTGCTATTGGTTTATTAAGCAGCTAGAGCATAGCATGCATGTCAACACAGTGTAAATGCAGCAGGGATGGTGTAACAGGTGCAGCCAAGAACGAGTTAGTCCAGGAAGTGTGTGGTATCTGATGCACACATCTGCACATACACTCAGTGGTGGCAGTGGAATGTATGGAGGGGAAATCAGTGGGCATGGAGGGCCCACCAAGGGAATGCATTGGTTGGGGCCTATATTTAGGTGTTGCAAGATTCCAGAAGGGGTGTGGCCAGCTGCCACAGATGTTTGGCTAACCACTAGAGAGTGCACGGTCTAAGAACTTTGATAATTACATAGTGAATACTGCTAGTGCAGTGGTTC
Organism: Pseudophryne corroboree; assembly: GCF_028390025.1. Lineage (NCBI taxonomy): Eukaryota > Metazoa > Chordata > Amphibia > Anura > Myobatrachidae > Pseudophryne > Pseudophryne corroboree. The sequence goes on from NC_086448.1 coordinate 718,422,990, forward strand.
TCAAATTCGATCCTCAGGACCTCCCACAGTGCCCTGGTTTCCTTGTGGCCTCCTGTACGAAGATAACCTCCTGTTGGCGAAAGGTGCAGCTCTCCCCCCTGTGCTGCAGTGTCCGCGCTGTGGATGGCCCCGCCACCCTCTTCCCGAGGAGACCCTCCTTGCTGGTTGCTGGTCGAAGTGACAGTGGCGTACAGATAGCTGCAGTGGGTGAAGATGGTGGCTGCGGAGTGGGGGGTGAGCTGGCCTGGCGGTGTGCGGGCTTCATGGCTTCCCCGGTGATGGACATGGAGCAGCAGTGGGCAGCCTGGCAGAACATGAAGACGTGCATGGAGCTGCTGCACCTGGAGAGTGGAGACCCAGGCGGAGGTGCGCTGGGTGCTGCATGAGACATACTGTGGACACCTGGCAGTGGGCAGAGGGTAACTGGTGGCACCTCCTTATGCTGGCTCCAAAGAGGTGGAACAACAAGTCCCAGCATGGACTGGCATGATTTATGATCCAGTGATTTGTCTGTTATTCAACAGACAGCATGAGCCGCTTACACTGCAGTAGTGTAGAGTGCTTGGGGAACTCTGCTTGTACAGGTTGAGTATCCCTTATCCAAAATGCTTGGGACCAGAAGTATTTTGGATATCGGATTTTTCCGTATTTTGGAATAATTGCATACCATAATGAGATATCATGGTGATGTGACCTATATCTAAGCACAGAATGCATTTATGTTACATATACACCTTATACACACAGCCTGAAGGTCATTTTAGCCAATATTTTTTATAACTTTGTGCATTAAACAAAGTGTGTGTACATTCACACAATTCATTTATGTTTCATAAACACCTTATACACACAGCCTGAAGGTCATTTAATACAATATATATAATAGCTTTGTGTATTAAACAAAGTTTGTGTACATTAAGCCATCAGAAAACAAAGTTTTCACTATCTCACTCTCACTCAAAAAAGTCCGTATTTTGGAATATTCCGTATTTCGGAATATTTGGATATGGGATACTCAACCTGTATTGTATATCCAGAATATAAAGAATATTAATGTTAGTGACCAGGGCCGCCATCAAGGGGCTGCCCTGTGTACTGTTGTCCCGGGCCCGGCCACTCTGACAGAGTGGAGGGCCCGGGCTGCTCAAATAGACAGCCGTGTCTATTCCCGGCGGCCGCCGGTGGCACTGACCGTGGCTGCTACAGACAGTCATTCCCCTCTGCTGCCCACCCGCTGCCGCTACCCCTGCCTCCGCGCGCCGCCGGTCACAATCACTCAGCAAGCAGCAGCTTGCTGTTTAATAAAGTTTTTTCAATCCGGATGCGGCGCGGCGTGACGTCATGCCGCGTCAGTGAAGAGGAGCCGCGAAGAGCTAGGGACCGGAGGCCAGGAGCAGACAACATGGCAGAGAGGACGCTCACGACGGATTTGGAAAGGTAAGTATCTGTTTGTTGTATGTTTGTGACTCTGAGAAGAGGGTCCGGGGCTGGCTCAGCAATACATGGTGCAATGTGTCTCAGTGCTCTACCTGGTGCAATGTGTCTCAGTGCTCTACCTGGTGCAATGTGTCTCAGTGCTCTACCTGGTGCAATGTGTCTCAGTGCTCTACCTGGTGCAATGTGTCTCAGTGCTTTACATGGTACAATGTGTCTCAGTGCTTTACCTGATGCAATACATGGTGCAATGTGTCTCAGTGCTCTACCTGGTGCAATGTGTCTCAGTGCTCTACCTGGTGCAATGTGTCTCAGTGCTCTACCTGGTGCAATGTGTCTCAGTGCTCTACCTGGTGCAATGTGTCTCAGTGCTCTACCTGGTACACTGTGTCTCAGTGCTCTACCTGGCGCAATGTGTCTCAGTGCTCTACCTGGCGCAGTGTGTATAACGTTCTCTGCTTGGCATAAAGTGTATAACGTGCTCTGCATGGCGCAAAGTGTATAACGTGTGTGTTTGGGGGGGAGGTCCTGCCTATTTTGTCAGTCCCGAGCCCCACAAATTCTGGTGGCAGCCCTGTTAGTGACACAGGGCCTAATTCAGATCTGATCATAGCAGCAAATTTGTTAGCACTTGGGCAAAACCATGGCCCTCATTCAGAGTTGATCGCTCGCTAGCTATTTTTTGCAGAGCAGTGATCAGATAGTCGCCGCCCATGGGGGAGTGTATTTTCGCGTTGCAAGTGTGCGATCGCATGTGCAGTCGAGCGGGACGAAGAATTTTTTTGCAGTTTCTGAGTAGGTCTGAACTTACTCAGCCCTTGCGATCAGACACTTCATAAACGCCTTCTTCCTGTCAAACTCCTTGTGATCGGTTGTGCGAATGAATTCGACGCTAGAAGCATTGCACAGCAACAATGCTGTTTGTACCTGTACGATGCGCGTGCACATTGCGGTGCATGCGCAGTAGTAACCTGATCGCTGCGCTGCGAAAAACGGCAGCGTGCGATCAACTTGGAATGAGGGCCAATGTGCACTGCAGGGGAGGCAGATATAACATTTGCAGAGAGTTAGATTTGGGTGGGTTACTTTGTTTCTGTGCAGGGTAAATTTCTGTCTGCTTTATTTTTACACGGCAATTTAAATTTCAGTTTGAACACACCCCACCCAAATCTAACTCTCTCTGCACAAGTTATATTCGCCCCCCCCAACACACACACACACACACACACACACACACACACACACACACACACACACCCCACCCCACCCCCTGCAGTGCACATGGTTTTTGCCCAACTGCTCACAAGTTTGCTGCTACGATCAGGTCTGAATTACCCCCACTGTTCACAATTCATATTTAAGGTTCATTTGGGTTCATATGAGTGTTTGGGGGTGGCATCAATATAGATTCTTGCCACGGTAGCTAACATTTCTGATTGCAGCTCTGGTTACATGTATACATCTGGTAACCTGTTGATATATGACCATGGGCTCCATTTAATTATGATACAAGTTGCTGGTTGTATATTTTGATTAGTATCACAGCATCTCGCAGTCATGCTTTAGAAGGCCATTTACTTTACCATTACTTACCTGTCCAGCAGTGTCTCTCTCCTCCGCTGTAACCTCAGAGGTGTTGCTGGCAATTTAATGCTGCCTGATCTGAGCTACTTTCAAATGTGCATACGCAATGACTGTCCGCACATACACGCGGTATGTTATCCTGTAGTGTGTGGGGAGGGGACAGTCAACAACTCTGTGGGGTGTTGTATAACATGTCACGAGGTATAATGTCATCATTCATCATGTAGATAGGAAAATGTCCACAGTCACCATGTCGACATTCATCATGTGGACACTGCTAAAAATGTTGACATGCTAGAATGTCGACATTTTGTCTTTAGTGGCCCAGCGATCACTTACCTTCTCCTGCTCTCTGCAGCCGCTCTTCTGGGTCCTGACCGTCACTTCTGGGTTAGACCTCTGATCCTCCAGTGTTCCGATAAGTATTCTTCTTCTATCCTTAACCGTAGCCCCTACCCCTCCATTTCCTAACCCTAACCCTCACTCTTGTACCTAACCCTAACCCTCCCTCTAGTGCCTAACCGTCTCCGTAGTGCCTAACCCCAACCTCCCCCCAACAGTCTAACCCCAATCCTCCCCAACAGCCTAACTGTAACCCTCCCACCCCTAACCTATCCCTCCCTCTAGTGCCTAACAGCTTAACCCTTACAGGATAACTCTACCCCTCCCACTAGTGCCTAACACTAACCCTCTTGCCCGCAGCTTAACCCTAACCTCCCCCTAGTGCTTAGACTTAACCCTCCCTCTAGTACCTAACCCTAACCTCCCTCAACAGCCTAACCCTCTCCCTAGTGCCTAACTCTAACCCTCCCACCACTAATCTATCCCTCCTTTTAGTGCCTAACCCTAACCTACACCCATAAGCCTAAACCTAACCCCCTGCCTAGTGTCTAACCCCTACCCCTAATCTTCCCTCTAGTGCCTAACCCTAACCTCACAGCTTAACCCTAACCTCCCCCCAACAGCCTAACACTAACCTCACCCCACAGCCTAACTCTAACCTCCCACTAGTACATAACCCTAACACTCCCCCTGGTGCCTAATCCTAACCTCTCCCCACAGCCTAACACTAACCCTCCCCCAGTGCCTAACAGTAACTTCACCACACAGCCTAACCCTATCCTCCCCCTAGTGCCTAACCCTTAAACTGGGTACACACTTGCCACTTCGTAACGACAAATCGCCTACATCGCTCAGTGTGCATGGGTGATTGCATGATTCCACAGTCACTAAGTTTGATGTGCTGCACATTAAACCTAGCAATATCGCTAGCGTCCATGTATGTGCTAATGAAGGATGGAACATGATGATTCCGTCCTTCACTAAAGTCGTCCCAGTGTGTACATAGAATCTGGGCTCAAGGGCATTCATTCCAGTGTCAGAATGAATGCCCGTCACTCCAATGTGAACCCAGCTTAAACCTCCCTCCAGTGCCTAACCCTAACCCTCCCCTCCCCCCACAGACTAACCCTAACCTTGCCCTAGTACCTAACCCTCCTTTTAGTGCCTAACCACCGTGTCGGACTGGGACATGAAGGGCCCACAGGGGGAATTCAGTTGTAAGGGCCCATGCTTAGGGCTACGGCCAGCCACCACATATATTTGTCTAATCACTTGAAACTGTATAGTCTGGGCCCCTTGATAAATATACAGTATATAGTAAATACAGCTAGTGCATGCCTGATAATGTACCAGAGTAATAACAGAAATGCACTGTAGAAATTACACCATAGTCCTGTGCAGTATAATGTTACACATGTATAGTGCATAACTCAAGTGCACAGTCTGGAACCTGCTACCTAGAGGAGGATGTGGGCCCACAGGCAGTGGGGCCCACCGGTGGTTTCCCCTGTACCCCTGTGGGCCAGTCCAACCCTGCCTAAGCATAAACCCACAGCCTAACCCTGACTTCCCCTTAGTGCCTAACCCTCCCTCTAGTGCCTAACCCTAACTGTCTCCCCCATCCACAGCCGAACCCTAACATCCCCCTAGTGCCTAACCCTACTGCCTGCAACCTAACCCTAATGTTGAAATTCAGAAAGTGTCGACATTTCACATGTTGGCATTCTGAAAATATTAACGTTGCCTGTCGTCATTTTAGCATAACTGTTATCATTGTGGTGTCGCCATTATGAATGTTGACATTGTAACTGTTGATAATAATTGTGGACTGATCTACTAAGATTTTGAGATATTGGAGAGAGTTGCGGATTTCAATTGTTTAATGTGATAGCAACCTGCCAATCCAGATTTTACATAGCATTTGCATTATCTGTATTTAATAGTAAAGGTCAACGAAACAGCAAATCCCAAATAGAAAGCCGCTTAGCTGTAATTTATATACACAGGGAATATAAATGCGAAACAAAATATGCTTCAAGAAATGTAAAAGTCTTGGCCAATGTTTCCTGTTAAAGCACCTGCAGTGATGTAAAGTGTTTCCCTTAACTTTTCATGCCAGTGCTCCTCTGAGAACATAAATATACAGACGCAAAACAGCAGGATTAGCCAAGAGTGACCTAAAGAGCCCAGGTAAATAGCTATGAGGAATTATATTCACTAAAGTAAACTCCTCATGATGGAAGTCACCCAAAGAAAGTTAAGATAGAATTTTCTTTGCAAACCCAAACAAACTCTGCCCGTCTTTTGTTTATCATTGATTCTTTACATATACAAAGGAGAATTACCAGCTAAATCAAGCTGGCAGAATGGTGAGCTGTCTAAAGCAGTTTTTACAGTATATTGTACCGTTGCAGAAATGGATTTATGGATTAAGCACAAAAAGAAAATATCCAAGGTTAAAAGTTTAGACTGTAATAACATACAGACTGCAATTATCTTCTCTTTACCTGGATACAGAACTAATTTCATGATTTACTGCATCCATGTGAGCAGGTAAGTTTTATACTGTAGCATGGTAATAACTCCCAAAAAATTTAATGAAACAAGCGATGCTACTGGTGGAATTGACCCTGGTATGCATTTATATCCATATGATAGGAAAATAGTTTTCAAATAAAAAAATATATAATAATATTCAGTCTCTAATCACTCCCTAATCAAATGCACTGGACATAATAGATCAAAACAGACTCAGTTAAATCTTTTCTGAGATGGAGTCTAGCTCCCGCATGTAATGGCGTCATAGTTGTCTGGAGGTGCAGGTTGCTGGCCAAACTCTGACCATTTTTTAAAGCGGCAATCAATTAGAAGGCATGATTTTGCCCTATAAATGATTGCCGCTTTAAAAAATGACGCGCACCTCTGGCCAACCCAGGCAGCATTACATCCGGCCCTTGGAGTGGATTTCCCTGACCAAACATCATCGGGCCATGGGAGTTTTGAATTAACCCTTTCATGCATAGAGTCCACTAAAGTGGACAGCTGTTTTAAAGTCATTGTCTCCTATAGAAACTATATTTTGACATCACTGGTGCATGCTGCCCTCTTCTTAGGCACTATACCAAAATTAGAATGTATGCCACCTAGTGGTCATTTTTAATTCCTACAAAAACAATGAGGCCAAAATAAAATGGCTGAGAAATTTTCACCAGCACTGAGTACTTTGGGTGATTACTGTAAAATATTTACTACTCAAAGATAGCCGAGCAGGTGCAAAAAATACATTGAAGGAAAGTATTGTTTAGGGCACAATATGATTGATGTTGTTCTCAAATACTGTATTTTTTTCACAGTTGATGTAAAATCACATGTCCACTTCAATGGATGACATGCAATACAGAGATCCATACTGTGTGCATGGCTTATCCTGGCATATATGCCTAACCTAAATATTTTCCTCATATAATAGCCATATATGCTAATTTTGACAGCTAGTAGCCTCACATGTATCACTGTAAGTTAACAAATTATTATCATTAGTAGCAGCTGTGGTAGTTTTGTTTTTATTTTCTATAGACTTTAATAGCAACTAGCAACAAGGGTAGGTACAAAGTAGTATAACACGCACATGGAGGAAGTGGATATTATGGATCAGTGTATGGAGATGTTCGGGTGTTCTTTCTATTCTAGATGTGACTTGCGTAAATGCATGGCTGCTGCATCAAATGTCTGTAATCAATGACAAGAATCAGTTGGATTTCAAAGTATTCACTGCTCAAGCATTGATCAACGCTGGCTCTATGGAGAAATGTCAGAGAGGAACACCCAGTAAGACACCACCTCTGTTGATGCACAGGGACATGTCAAAGGCATCCCTGAAATCAGGTTCAGTGTGGGAAATCACGGGCCAAAGCTTACGGATGCAAAACATGCTAACAGGTGCCACAATGCAGCTTGTACACATAAAACTAAGTCCATCTGCATGAGGTGTATTGAGCCTTTGTGTCCAAGGTGCCTCTCCAACTTTCACACCAAGCATTATAATCACTCAAATTCAGTTCATGAAAAGGATAACATTCTAGGTATGGTGCAAAATCAGGAGTAAATTAAAATATCTTTGTTTTAAATACTGAGGATATTTTTGTTTCTGGATGAGACTATCCATACATAGGCATAAAACATGTATTGTTTTCAAGTTACAGGATTTTTTGTTTCTATAGAAAGAGAAACAGTAAGCAACATGATAAGAACAAATTGGAACCGTACCAGACGTTTGTTTTTGGTTTTTATTTTACTTTACTTTTTCGCAGAAAAAGATAAAACAACCGTTCACCGTAAAAATACTGTTCCATGATAATAAAGCAATGTTTTATGGTGCAGGTGCTTGTTGTCCACTCATGTGGTCACATGTATAATTTCTTTAGTTTTATAGTTTCCAAAATCTAAAACTTTTTTGTTTTTCTAAGTCCTGAAGACTATTAGTAAACATTTTTTTTTAAATCTGGCATTAGGTTATTACAATTCATGCATGAAAGGACTACGTTCAAACAGAATAAATAGTTCAGGTACCTGCTTTAAGGCAACCACTAAATTACCCTTTTGGTCATGCACACGGGTTGGGTATGGGTGACCGGCGGTCGGGATCCCGGTTGTCAGCATACCGATGCTGGCATCCCGGATGCCAGAATGCCGACAGGGCGCGCGCGCAACGAAGCCCCTTGCTGACTCAATGGCTCGCTACACTCGTGACAGGTTCTATTTCCACTCTATGGGTGTTGGTATGCTGAATTCCGGGATCCTGACCGCCGGGATCATAACTACATCCCATGCACACTGCAGCTGCCTTACTGAATAGAGAGGTGCCAATTTTCTATACAAGAAGCAGACAATATTAAACAGTACAGTAGGCACTGCTGAACTGCATACCAAAAAAAAAACACGATTAGACGTGCTTACAAGTATAAACAAATTATTTAATAAAACTGACAATATAAATAATTTAGTGAGCATGCTGTTAGTGCATATGCATAACTATGCAATCACATAAATAGTAACAGTGTTATTCATATAATAAACAGACAAATAAAACAAATAAAAACTATATCTAAATATCTGGACTTTCAAACTGTGCATACAACTGTGTCATTTGGTGCAGATGGTGCCCTCACCAATGGAGGTGTTTGTTGGTAATAAATAGAGATGTGCGGCTGGCACTTTTCGTGTTTTGGTTTTGGTTCTAATTCCACTTTCGTGTTTTGGTTTTGGCTTGGTTTTGCCAAAACCACCCTTTCGTGTTTTTGTTTTTGTTTTGGATCTGGATGATTTTTGAAAAAAACATCAAAAACAGCTAAAATCACAGAATTTGGGGGTCATTTTGCTCCTATTGTATTATTAACCTCAATAACATTTGTTTCCACTCATTTCCAGTCTATTCTGAACACTGAACAACTCACAATATTGTTTTTAGGCCTAAAAGTTGCCCCAAGGTGGCTGTATGACCAAGCTAAGGGACACAATTGTGCGGCACACACACCTGGCCCATCTAGGAGTGGCACTGCAGTTGCAGACAAGATGGCACTATTGCACTATTCAAAAACTAGCCCCCAAACAGCACATGATGCAAAGAAGAAAAAGAGGTGCACTGAGACTGCACACACACCTGGCCCAACTAGGAGTGGCACTGCAGTGTCAGACAGGATGTCACTTTTCAAAAACTAGGCCCCAAACACCACCTCATGCAAGATGTAGAAGAGGTGCAATGAGGTAGCTGTATGACTAAGCCAAGCGATACAAACAATTCCCACTGGAATTATACATCCAAATCACTGGAATTATACGTCCAAATCACTGGAATTAAATGGCAAAATGACTGGAATTAAATGGCAAAATCACTGGAATTGTACTGCAAAATCAATGTAATTATACGTCCAAATCACTGGAATTAAATGGCAAAATCACTGGAATTAAATGGCAAAATCACTGGAATTGTACATCAAAATCACTGGAATTATACGGCCAAATCACTGGAATCAAATGGCAAAATCACTGGAATTACATGACAAAATCACTGGAATTATACTGCAAAATCACTGTAATTATATGTCCAAATCACTGGAATTATACTTCAAAATCACTGGAATTATACTTCAAAATCACTGGAATTATACAGCCAAATCACTGAAATTATACGCCCAAATCACTGGAATCAAATGGCAAAATCACTGGAATTAAATGACAAAATCACTGGAATTATACTGCAAAATCACTGAAATTATACGTCCAAATCACTGGAATTAAATGGCAGTACCTCTGGACATATACGGAAGTGTCAGACAGGATGGCACTTTAAAAAAATAGTCTCCAAACAGCACATCATGCCAAGAAGTAAAAGAGGGCAATGAGGTAGCTGTATGACTAAGCTAAGCGACACAAGTGTGCGGCACAAACACCTGGCCCATCTAGGGTTGGCTCTGCAGTCCCACTGCACTAATGGTGGATACCGGACGCACGTCTAACACAGCATAGTTGTTATGGCCTTAGTAATCGGCTTTGCAACAGGGTATATATATATATATATATATATATATATATACGGCAGTATCACTGGACCGGATTTATATGCCAGTACCACTGTAATTATACGGCAGGATTACTGGATTTATATGGCAGGATTACAGGATTTATACGGCAGGATCACTGTAATTATATGCCAGTACCACTGTAATTATATGGCAGGATTACTGGAATTATACGGCAGGATCACTGGAATTATACGCCCAAATCACTGGAATTATAAATCCAAATCACTGGAATGAAATGACAAAATCACTGGAATTATACTGCAAAATCACTGTAATAATACTGCAAAATCACTGGAATTATATGTCCAAATCACTGGAATTATATGTCCAAATCACTGGAATTAAATGGCAGTACCACTGGACATATACGGAAGTGTCAGACAGGATGGCACTTAAAAAAAATAGTCCCCAAACAGCACATGATGCAAAGAAGAAAAAAAGGTGCACCGAGGTTGCTGTATGACTAAGATAAGCGACATAACCACCTAGCCCATCTAGTAGTGTCACGCAGTGGCTGAATGTCAAGAGTGGGCCGCAATTGTTCGGTCCACTGACAGCATCTCCAGCACGCCCCTGCCATTTTTAAAAAATTCTGCAATTGGTGGATTTATATGGCAGTTCCCCAGGATTAATACAGCAGTACCCCATGACTCCTACGGCAGTGTCAGACAGGATGGCACTTTTCAAAAACTAGGCCCCAAACAGCACCCCATGCAAATACGTCGAAAGAGGTGCAATGAGGTAGCTGTATTACTAAGTCAAGCCACACAAACAATTACCACTGGAATTATACGTTCAAATCACTGGAATTATATGTCCAAATCACTGGAATAAAATCGCAAAATCACTGGAATTATAATGCAAAATCACTGGAATTATACGTCCAAATCACTGGAATTAAATGGCAAAATCACTGGAATTAAATTGCAAAATCCCTGGAATTATACGTCCAAATCACTGAAATTAAATGGCAAAATCACTGGAATTAAATGGCAAAATCACTGGAATTATATGTCCAAATCACTGGAATTAAATAGCAAAATCACTAGAATTAAAAGGCAAAATCACTGGAATTAAAAGGCAAAATCACTGGAATTATACGTCCAAATCACTGGAATTAAATGGCAAAATCACTGGAATTATACTGCAAAATCACTGTAATAATACTGCAAAATCACTGGAATTATGCGTCCAAATCACTGGAATTATACGTCCAAATCACTGGAATTATATGTCCAAATCACTGGAATAAAATCGTAAAATCACTGGAATTATAATGCAAAATCACTGGGATAATAAATCCAAATCACTGGAATTAAATAACAAAATCACTGGAATTAAATTGCAAAATCCCTGGAATTATACGTCCAAATCACTGAAATTAAATGGCAAAATCACTGGAATTAAATGGCAAAATCACTGGAATTATATGTCCAAATCAGTGGAATTAAATGGCAAAATCTCGGTATAGCCTGCCCAGTGAAGTAGAATCTAGATGGGATTTGGTAACGGGGACACAATACCTCCATCAATTGTCTAAAACCCACTGCACTAATGGCGGATACCGGACGCACGTCTAACACCAACATAAGTGTCAAGGACTCAGTTATGAGGGCTTCCATCCTCATGTGAAGCTGAACCACTAGTCATGAACATAGGCCAGGGCCTCAGCCGTTCCTTGCCACTCTGTGTCGTAAATGGCATATTGGCAAGTTTACATTTCTCCTCAGACCATTTAAATTTCTTTTTTTTTAGTCTTTTTACTAAACTTTGGCTTTCTGGATTTTACATGCCCTCTACTATAACATTGGGCATCGGCCTTGGCAGACGACGTTGATGGCATTTCATCGTCTATGTCATGGCTAGTGGCAGCAGCTTCATCCTCCAAATTTTTGTTCTCCATTATTTTTTTGGAGTTATATAACACAATATGCGGCACAGGAATGACTGATGGCTGATGGCCAGGACACTACCACTGGTCTGATGCAGCACAACACAGCAACACTGTAAGGGACTTCCTTGAAGTATGAAGGATTTGCCTTTTGATTTTGCCTTTTAATTCCAGTGATTTTGCCATTTAATTCCAGTGATTTTGCATTATAACTCCAGTGATTTTGCGATTTTATTCCAGTGATTTGGACATATAATTCCAGTGATTTGGATGTATGAAGGATTACTTTTAGTAGATATGGCGAGATTACAAGGATTCAGAAGGATAGATAAATATTTATTTGGATTTAACAAGTGATAAATGAGTTTTATCTTCATTACTGTGGGGAATTACTGGATGATGTCACTTCCCATGTATTGATTTCCTGTTAGGATACCATTGGCTACCGGCAACATAAATATCTGGCTTCCCACACAGCAGGTCATGTCTTGACAAAGGTCCAAGGACCGAAACACGTCGACAGACTGCTGTGTGAGTAGCCATTTTTCAACAGAAATAATTAATGGACTATTGTTACAAATGATGTGAATTTTTTTAGACTTATTTTAGACTTTTAGAATTTTTTAACGTTTACGAATTGTATGGATCTTTTTGGATGTTTGTGACTGTGTTTATACACATCCATGAGTATCTGGACCCATTTGTATGGTTTTTTTTTGAGGAACAAATAAATTGCTGAACTTTTTGGAGACAAAGAGTTTCCGTTTGAGACCTGGTCGGGGGAATACTTATGAAGCAGGGATCCATTAAAGATACCATGATGGGATTTATTCCACACTTCTACCTGTGAGTTGGGGTACGCCTATGAAACTTGACTGGTTACTTAAAGATACCGCTATAGGAGTCACCCTATAGATCACTGTGTGAGTTAGGGGTACGCATATTTATATCCAAGATCGGTGAAGGATCTATATGTGATTAAGCCACATCACACTTGGTGGAATAAAGGCACGGAAGTTTCTTTCAGAATTTATTTTAATGAATATTAAGTGATAAAAAATTCTACACATTGGATGTGTTCTTCTCTGTTTATTTTTTATGAGACCATCATAAATTATGAACAGATTTTGGGAAGTATATCTGGACAACAGTAAAAAGAAACCTTGATAGGAGTCGACATTTCCATCATTGTGTGAGTTGGGGTACGATAACCAGGCTTGTCTTCAGATACCACTTAGAAAGAAAAAGATACCTTGATGTGTATAGCATACTTCCTAACAGCGTGAGTGGGGGTACGCATAATATCAGAATCCCATCCATTCACCATTTAGGAAAGTAATACAACATCATAGATAATCCCTTCCCCTTTCCCTTGCGCCAGAGGAATTCGTTGACCATACCTTGTATAATTTTGTGTGTAAATTGTTCTGGATCAGGGGTGAGATCCAATTAGGTCAATTTTTTCCATCGGCAGCTTTCCCTTGCGCCTATTTTTGTGGTTTGCAGGAAAAACTATTTTTCTTTCCGACTGTAAGGAACTTGTTGTTGTTGTTGTTATTATTATAATATGGCAGCAGTGGACATATAGCAGCAGCATATACCACTGTGACTGCCTGCTCATTGGAATGACTGATGGCCAGGACAGTACCACTGGTCTGATGCGGCACAACACAGCAACACTGTAAGGGACTTATTGTTGTTGTTGTTGTTATTGTTATTATAATACGGCAGCAGTGGACATATAGCAGCAGCGTATACCACTGTGACTGCCTGGTCACTGGAATGACTGATGGCCAGGACACTACCACTGGTCTGATGCAGCACAACACAGCAACACTGAACTGATGCAGCACAACACAGCAGCAATGGAGATATGGCAGCAAGAGGACACAAACACTGCCACTGCCTGGTCACCGGAATGACTGATGGCTGATGCACAGGACACTACCACTGGACTGATGCAGCACAATACACCACCACTGAACTGATGCAGCACAACACAGCAGGAATGGACATATGGCAGCAAGAGGACACAAACACTGTGACTGGACAAATACAGCACAAGACACTACCACAGAAGAGTGTAGAGAAAGAGAATTTCTGTAGACTCCACAAATTGGCGCAAGGGGAATGCTGCCTTATGGAAACTATTGACTAAAATGGATGTCACCATTTAATCCAAAATGAATTGTACAAATCTAAAACAAGATAGAGTCAAAGGCTTCCTTTGGCGCATGGGAAAAGGGTGAAAATAGGAAGGTAATTGTACTTTCCTAACTAAAATGATTTGATGCTATAGTTCCGCGTATCCCCACTCATGCTGATATGGAGTGAGCTACACGCATCAAGGTATCTTTAACTCTCCCGCATAGGACTCAAGGTCTAAAGATAATCCTGGGTGTCGTACCCCAACTCACACAGAAATGGAAAACTGGACTCCTATCAAAGTTTCTTTCTGTTGTCCTATCAATCTAGTTCCTGAAGTGTGTCCTCAGTATGTGATGGCCTCATTAACATGGAAATGAGAAAAAATATCCAATGTGCAGTATTTTCTTTATCACATAAAGGATTTGTGATAATAAACCACTTTCGTGCCTTAATCGCACCCTTATTAACTCCACAGTGTTCAGTATCCTTATGGTTTCATGTGCACCATCCACATGTGGACCCTTCACCAGATTATTAGTAAAGTATGCGTACCCCTCACTCACACAGTGAATATAGGGGAAACTCCTATAGCGGTATCTTTAAATAACAACAAATACGTCTGGTGGGCGTACCCCAACTCACAAGTATGAATGAAATCTGAAGCCCATCAAGGTATCTTTATTTGGTCCTTGCTCCACAGCTGATCTCAAGCAAAAAGGAAGCCTGTAGAGTACTGAGTGGAAACACTTGACTTCCAAACAAAGATTCACAAAATGTCTTCCTCAAAACCATGCAAGTCCCAAACATGTGCAAAAGAATGTTCCAGAAAAAAAAAATTTTAAACAGATAAATGAAGAAGAGTCTATAAAAATTCATGTAAAAGTCTCTTAAGAAAATCGCATAAAAAACACACGATGTAAATCGTTCACATCAATTGTAAACATAAATCCATAAAAAATTCCGTTAGAAGAATGGCTACTCACACAGTGGTCTGTCGACGCATTTCGGTCCCTTGGACCTATTTCAAGACATCCCAAGACATCGATTTACATCGTGTGTTTTTTGTGTGATTTTCTTAAGAGACTTTTACATGAATTTTTATAGACTTCTTCATTTATCTGTTTTTTTTTTTTTTTTAAATTGTGGAACATTCTTTTGCACATGTTTGGGACTTGCATGGTTTTGAGGAAGAAATTTTGTGAATCTTTGTTTGGAAGTCAAGTGTTTCCACTCAGCACTCTACAGGCTTCCTTTTTGCTTGAGATCAGCTATGGAGCAAGGACCAAATAAAGATACCTTGATGGGCTTCAGATTTCATCCATACTTGTGAGTTGGGGTACGCCCACCAGACGTATTTGTTGTTATTTAAAGATACCGCTATAGGAGTTTCCCCTATATTCACTGTGTGAGTGAGGGGTATGCATACTTTACTAATAATCTGGTGAAGGGTCCACATGTGGATGGTGCACATGAAACCATAAGGATACTGAACACTGTGGAGTTAATAAGGGTGCGATTAAGGCACGAAAGTGGTTTATTATTACAAATCCTTTATGTGATAAAGAAAATACTGCACATTGGATATTTTTTCTCATTTCCATGTTAATGAGGCCATCACATACTGAGGACACACTTCAGGAACTAGATTGATAGGACAACAGAAAGAAACCTTGATAGGAGTCCATTTTTCCATTTCTGTGTGAGTTGGGGTACGACACCCAGGATTACCTTTAGACCTTGAGTCCTATGTGGGAGAGTAAAAGATACCTTGATGCACGTATCTCACTCCATATCAGCGTGAGTGAGGGTACGCAGAACTATAGCATCAAATCATTTTAGTTAGGAAAGTACAATTACCTTCCTATTTTCAACCTTTTACCATGCACCAAAGGAAGCCTTTGACTCTATCTTGTTTTAGACTATCACAGAGGACACTGAGGACGGAGACACGTCCTCTCTCTACACTCTCCAATGCCGGAGTGAAAATGGCGGGGACGCGTGGCTCCTTATATGGAATCCAAACCCCGCGAGAATCCAACAGCGGGATGATGATGTTTTGCCTTATTCTGGTTTCCGAGTCAGGAGGGAAAACCCGAGCCTGGCTCGGAACCGGACTCGGATGGTGAAGTTCGGTATGGTTCGGATCTCTGAGAACCGAACACGCTCATCTCTAGTAATAAATGGTATCTTGCCCAACTGCATAGAGTGAAGTTTTATTTAACAGTCACTAATGACTTATGTCCCAGCACAACCAGTGAATTTACAAGCTTTGATAAGCACAATCCTCACTGGAAATGCAGGTTACCCATATACTCACAACCGTCAGGCAGCGGAGAAGGGTAATAGTGTCCTGCTCAGCTTACACATTGCACAGCCCACCGGGACCCATGCCACTGCTGGTAGACGACCTTTCCTGGTACCTGTTAGGAGCACAGGTGCAATGGTGAGAGGGTGCTAGGAGCTGTAACGATGCTTGTTGCTCGGGTGCAGTGGCTGGTTAATCGCGCAGATGGAAAAGTGTTAGCCCAGCAGAAAACTCACTGTATGTGAGGCAGCAACAGGACACTGGGAAGCTGAGCACCGGTGGCTGATAGTACTATGTGCTGAGGTGGATCCAGAAGAAGATGTTACGGCTCCGGTCCAACAGTGTAGATGAAGTGCTTTTAGCATTTTGCCAGTGAGAGATAAAATTCACCCAGTGGTGTATATAGCAGTTGTAGCAGTTGTAATTAGCAGAGAGTTGTCCAATACCAGGATATTAATTCAACATGTTTCTCTGCTTGTTGCAGCTTTATCAAGAATCAGATATCAATAAAAGGACCACGTAAATATTTTTAATGGCTTCAGGGAAGTGTTTGAACATTCTTCAGTATTGTGAACCTTTGTTTCTTAATTTGCATTTCAGACATACACATACATCGATGAAGGGTAATTATGGTGAGTAGCATCTATGGGTTGGAATGAAACATATATTTAAATACTTGCCAGGGCCGAGCAAACACACCTATGAGCAATTCAGGGCTGTACGCATCTCAGTTGCAGCTAATTTGCTGCTGAATTGACTTAACTGTTTGGCAACAGGTGTTCACAGATAGGTCAAGTTCATTGTTTTTCTGTCCACAACATCATTAGTGTTGGGACTTACACCTATACCATGCTGGGTGTTAAAGATCCAAGTATCACTATGAGGTGCATGGGCTGCATCCGGGTGTCACCCTCAGAGGGGTGACACCAAAATGCCAGTTCCTCCACAGTGACAGGGGGCATGTTCATCCACAGTGACTGGGAGCCGAGTGCTGCACTGTGACATTATATGCCGTGCCCAACTCCTGTTACTGAGAATGAGACGGAACTACAGCCAAAGTCTCTGGGGGAAGCTCAGCAGCTCTGGGAATGCTGAGCACTCCCCCTGGGCTGATGAAAATGGGGTAGTGCAAATATTCGCTTCTGCCTATTATTAGTTGCTGATGCGATTGCATAATGCATTTCCTATGTGGCGCGTACGCATCCAAGGGAACTGTTATCTGCAGTAGGAGGTAAGGGTTAGGCTGTAGTGGGAGGTAAGGGTTAGGCTGTAGTGGGAGGTAAGGGTTAGGCTGCAGTGGAAGGTAAGGGTTAGGCTGCAGTGGAAGGTAAGTGTTAGGCTGCAGTGGGAGGTAAGGGTTAGGCTGTAGTGGGAGGTAAGGGTTAGGCTGCAGTGGAAGGTAAGGGTTAGGCTGCAGGAGAAGGAAAGTGTTAGGCTGCAGTGGGAGGTAAGGGATAGGCTGCGTTTGGAGGTAAAGGTTAGGCTGCAGTGGGATGTAAGGGTTAGGCTGCGAGAGGGGAGGTTAGGGTTAGGCACTAGGGTGAGGGTTAGCAGAAGGTAAGAGACCACTAGACCACCAGGGAAGGTTCATTGACAGTTCATTATGTTGACACATCATCCAGATAGATGTGATGAACGTTGACATGATCACTGTGAACATGCTGTATGTCGCAAAGTTCAACCATGTTAACATGATGACTGTCAACAAGACATACTACACCCATTTTGTTGGCATAATTATTTATTATTGTATAGTAGACATATTTTTTTTTTTAAATTCCATCATATCATTCATAATAGTTATATTATAACTACAATGGGGGTAATTCAGATCTGATTGTAGATGTGCTAAATTTAGCATATCTACGATCAGTTTTTCAGACATGCGGGGGGACAACCAGCACAGGGTTAGTCTGCCCCGCATGTCTGGTCCTACCCCCCCACCCACAAGGGTGCAAAAGCATCACACAGTGGCAATGCTTTTGCACCCGCTGAGTAGCTCCCTGCCAGCGCAGCTCCTGTGCGCTGGCAGGTCGCTATTCGCCACGTCCCGGGTCGCATCGGCAACCTGACCCCACAACCGTCCGGACATGCCTCCATTGTGCGTGTTACAAAAGGATATTAGAATATAGAATTAGCCCCTATGTCCAGTGGCCCTTTGGGAAGTTTAGTGCTTTATATTTGTATATAACATAGGGAGATACTGTATATAAGTGTCCCTGCCTAGCAGTAAAATAGGTGCTGAATACACAGAAAGATCACTGTTTTTAGGAATACCATTTATCAGAACTCTGCGTCACTATTACCACAGCTACTACAATCTGTAACGCACAAACCAATGTACAGTTTAGACTGTTTTTGTAAACTTAATGAGGGTTTGGCTATTCCCCCGGGGTACTAAACAAACTGGGATTACAGAAATATGCATCTGCTCCTTAAGCTTTTCTTTCAATCTCATTTATATTGACTCCAGATTCCCAGAATGGCAGTTTGCAAGTGATGGACAAAGTGTAAAGATAGTAGGTGTTTCCCACATGCATAGTAAAAATGTTATGTCCTAATTCCCTGTTGCCGAGAATTTACTCCATTGATGATATCCTGAAAGGAAAGAAAATAATATATACTTGTCGTTGATAGTAGTTGCAGTGGCAAGAGTTGCAACAGCTGGCTTTTATTGCAATTACTGAAGCAGATAATCAGTAAAATCTCCATGGGCACTGCCTGGAATCAGTCTTTAAAAATAGATTTTAGCCTAAATGCGTCATTTTAAAAGACATTGCTAAGCATTTGTATTTTTGTTTATTCAACGTGTTTTATTTATTTTTCACACTGTTTGATTTATTTTTTATTTTGTAAATTCTGTTTATTGCATTTTCATAAGAAGAAAGAAACAACATTTCACATAGTTCAATAAAGTGAAAATGGCATTACACAAAAAGGAAGGAGAGTCAACTCCGAATGTGTCCCACATTACAAAAGGCATATCACCTCATGAGACATTTCAGCAAACATATGTGGAACATATAGACAAGTAAACCATAAACAAGTAACAACAAGAAACATCAATAGAAGAGAAAAATAAGAAGGGGTCGAAATAAACCAAGACATACACAAGGGAAAGTTGGGAGGGAAAGGAAGAAGAAAGGGAAGTTTAGGTAATTAAGAGAGAGAGTGTTATAAGGCTTCAATTGATATTATGCAAGGTCAAGTGTGGAGTGGAATGACACATGGGAGAAAAAGCAATTCTCCTATAGAGAGGTTGTTCTGCGCGATCAAATAAGGCAAAAATGGATTTCTGAGCAGAATGGTCAAGGGTGATAAAGCTAAATATTTATCTTATAACATTCACTATATGTGGGTAAGAGACTCAGTACGCAATTGGCGTATGGGGTACCGTAAGGGTACGCACTTAGCGTAGCAGACGCTTAGCCGTGGTCGAGACGCACATGCGGCACGCTCGCTCACAGCTTAACGCTTGGTGTCGAGCACGCTATAGGCGGCCAACTACCGTAATGCTACGCTACCAGCGTAGCGGACGCTCGTGACCACGAGGGGAACACGAGCTGCGCAGACGCTCACGGGATGACACTCAGTAAACCTTGTATGCAACACACTGAAAGATTGAGTTTGTACTGTAAACCTTACTACTGAAATACTGTAGCGATATAACGCTGCTTGACCTTGTTAATGTGAAAGCTGTTTGAGCGATTGAGACGCTCCAAATACCCTCAGTAATGTAATAAACACACAATACCTTGCTAAGGTTCCAACACCTTTACTAACAATATTTAGCTATGTAAAAAGGGGAAAACAGTTAACAGTTCATACACTACAGACTAACATCAATATCTAAGCAGAATAACTACACATAAATATACAATAGCGGCACAAACGCAAACAATAACATACAATGAGAGAGAGAGAAAGAGAACGTGGCAAAATACAGTCAGAGAATAAGTTGGTTACAGAGAATAACTTACACACCGGGGAATGATCGCTGCGCAGTCCTGGTACCAGCTCTCTAGTTAGTCAATGATGAAAACCGTTGTGGAGAGAAGACTGAGCTGGCCAGGCTGGCTGTTCTTATATACACTGCGTACAGTACACTACAAAGGGACCTATAATCTCATTGGCCCCAAACATCACATGATGCAGAGATAAATAAATAAAAAAAGAGGTGCAAGATGGTGTCAAAGTGGGAAAAATATCATGCTACACGTTGCCATATATTCACCCCATGCACTTGCCCGCTGCACGTACACATTTTCTCCCGTGCGTGCGCATATTCGCAGTTGCGTGACGATGCCTCCACGAGCGTGTGCTCGGGCACGTGGTATGTGCATTTACGGTAGAGTTTGTGTGCGTCTAGCGGGCGACTCAATCGTTACATAATAAATTCAAATAGTACGTTTTATAGGTAATGTTCCCCTTAATAATAACTGTAAGTTTGTTTATTGTAACTGGTCCCTGGACAGAGGAATTCCTCTTTGCATGATACGAAGGGTCTGAGCAGTGGTGTTTGGTACCTAACTAAAAGAACATTTTATTAGAAACAATCCGGTGCTGGTTAGGTAAAGATTAATCGCTCCTGCGTATAGTTATGTCTATTAATAGTTTCTGGACATTTACTATATTTGCGGTTCATTATCCATGTGGCGGGAATCCTGAGATTCCCTCCCACCTGAGCAGTTCGATATAGTCACAGCCCACCTGTTCAAACTAACCTATGACCTTTTGTTATAATGCGGGGAGACATTCCTGTGTCCAATGAACAATGAGATTATAGGTCCCTTTGTAGTGTACTGTACGCAGTGTATATAAGAACAGCCAGCCTGGCCAGCTCAGTCTTCTCTCCACAACGGTTTTCATCATTGACTAACTAGAGAGCTGGTACCAGGACTGCGCAGCGATCATTCCCCGGTGTGTAAATTATTCTCTGTAACCAACTTATTCTCTGACTGTATTTTGCCACGTTCTCTTTCTCTCTCTCATTCTATGTTATTGTTTGCGATTGTGCCGCTATTGTATATTTATGTGTAGTTATTCTGCTTAGATATTGATGTTAGTCTGTAGTGTATGAACTGTTAACTGTTTTCCCCTTTTTACATAGCTAAATATTGTTAGTAAAGGTGTTGGAACCTTAGCAAGGTATTGTGTGTTTATTACATTACTGAGGGTATTTGGAGCGTCTCAATCGCTCAAACAGCTTTCACATTAACAAGGTCAAGCAGCGTTATATCGCTACAGTATTTCAGTAGTAAGATTTACAGTACAAACTCAATCTTTCAGTGTGTTGCATACAAGGTTTACTGAGTGTCATCCCGTGAGCGTCTGCGCCGCTCGTGTTCCCCTCGTGGTCACGAGCGTCCGCTACGCTGGTAGCGTAGCATTACGGTAGTCGGCCGCCTATAGCGTGCTCGACACCAAGCGTTAAGCTGTGAGCGAGCGTGCCGCATGTGCGTCTCGACCACAGCTAAGCGTCTGCTACGCTAAGTGCGTACCCTTACGGTACTCCATACGCCAATTGCGTACTGAGTCTCTTACCCACATATAGTGAATGTTATAAGATAAATATTTAGCTTTATCAATTGGGGCCTCGTCCGTCCTCCACATATCCGCACTAGCGAACACAGACTTTATCTGTCAGCAAGGGCGGGAAGGCAGTATCCCTTCGTATCCGTATTGGCGGTGAGGGATACAGTAGTGCTGACTAGATAAGCGTCTGTTACGCTACGCTGTAGGAGTGCTGGTGGAATCCGGAACCGGAAGGTAAGAACAGTACGCTATTGTCTTTTAAAACTGTTTTATTTCTGTTTGATACACATTGCGTACGCACACACGCACGCACGCACACACCCGTATTTCTTTTCATTTGTGTATTTTCACATCTCACCTTCCTGTTTGCCATTTATAATTGATAACGTGCTGAGAAAGATTTGTTGCTATTGGTAGTTAAAAGTAAAAATAATACGTTAAGGGGTAATTTGTAAAACACGCACACGGCTTTGCCTAAAGATACAAGGAAAGATCTGTGTGGTGCTCGGTAGATGATTACAGTTAAAGATCATTTACATTGATATAAATGTGTTAGTTGTATTTCTGTGGATATACCTGGCTTGCGTACACGTGTCTCTAACAAAGGGCGGGACTAGCGTACGCGACGCAAGGGCCGACGCACGGAGCGTATATTACGCAATGGAGCGTCTGGGTACGCCCACATAATACAAATCACACGATAGTATTGTTTTAGTAGACGATACGGAGGCAACGCGATAATAGTGCAAAACCAATCTCAGTGTCCAAAATTTTAAGCTAATAGATCCTTCTCTAGTTGCAACTCCTCTGGGATTGGACTACTGCCTGTATGAAAGGAATTTCTGTACAGAAAGATTAGAATGTATATGAATGAACAGGAGTGAGTATGTAAATAAAGGTATTATTTTGTGAACCCAGAAATCGGGATCCCGTCGGAGACCACATCAGGTGAGTGGACACTTGGTGGCGTGGGACTGGCTTGCCCGCGTTAACATTATACAAGGAAAAAGGAGCAAGTAGTATCCGCAGACAAAAGGACTGCGAAGGTTTAAGCGCAGCCCGGGGGGTTTTGCGTAGTACCCATATATATTGAGCTCCGGCTGAAGGTTTCGCAGCCTAAACAACCGATTCCGTTGGTCGTACAGCGTATAAATATTAAGTTACTTATGCGCAGTGCGACTGGACCGCGCGTAATTGTGTGCATTAGTTTGTTACCTTGATACCCATTAAAATTTACTGTGGGATCATAAACGCTATTTGTACATTCTAACGTGATTTGTGTAGGTTTTTGTTATTTTAAGGGAGTTTCGCTGTTCACTCAGGAAATCTCCAACGACCAATACTTACTGGGGAGGGTAGCATACTCCCACACGCCCCAGTAAATAGAGGTTACAAAAAGATCCCGCGAATTGGGTACGACCAGTGGTGGGCACATTGCTGGAACTCGTATTGGCCAATTGGGGCGTAAAGTGAGTGAAGGCACTAGTTGAACTTTCACCGTCGCCTTACAGCGGGCAACCTTGGTTTGTTTTGTAAGAATTCGCTGAGACAGCGATATCTGCAAACGATGGGGGCCAATTGCTCAAAGAAGGGACGTCCAACAAGGGTTCACGTTGGTATTTGTTGGCCCAAAGGGTTAGCACGGTATATAATGTGTGAAAAATCACACACACAGGTCAAAGAATGGGAACGAATGACTGAGGATGATGGGGAACAGTCTCCCCGGGTAGGCAGTTTGAACCCTGAGGTATTGCAAAATCTAAAAAGAAGGATAGGTCTCATTAAATCTGCAAAGAGACGAATCAGACATTATGATTGTTTACAGTTATGGCAACGGGAAGGTGAGAGACAAGGAGGATTAGCTTACACAGCTGACTCTCACTGTGGTAAGAAAAATATGGCAACAAGAGAGAAGGTGGTTACAGAGAGTGGCACACTGGTGTATGATAAAAATGCACTTAGCAACTGAATTATTGTTGATAAGAATAAAAGTAACAAATGCAACAATGATAAAAGTAAAACTGTTAATTGTACAACTGTTAACCCGTGCAAGTTGCACTCCATGTTAAACTTCCCTCAGGATTACCAGCAAGAAAGCGAGCCCAGCACGATGTCGGCATCTTTTCCAGCAGCCATCACGCAAGACATCCAGGTGGATGCGACCAAATCGGTAAAGGCAGTAATCAAACCCCCTAACGGAGGGTCAGGTGAGGTCGTGTCCACAGGTACGTACGGTGTTATATATCACGCACAAACAAATGTACCTCATATTGTAGAACCAACACAAGATGATGTAATTGAATTTAATCCTGTCAGGGTGATCACAGTCCCCAATGGGAAGACTGACGCTCAGGGAATCATTCCCGTCAGGGACAGTGCAATGCGCCGTCCCTGGTCCCGGATGGAATTGAGAGCAATTATGTCTGAATTCCCTGATCCTAAGAAAGATCTAGTTGCATGTCAGAGGTTCATTAAAGAACTAGGAAACTCCACAGAACCCACCAACAAAGGTTGGCGGACAGTGCTGAGGGCATGTTTGCCCTCCAGTGTTGACCCTGCAAAATTTATTACTGATTGCAAATTTGACACAGAAGTACCTCAAACGGAGGAACACATTCAGGAATGTATTAAGCAGATCAACCGACAGTTAGGAAAATATTTCCCAGCCGTTGTCGAGTGGAACATCAAAAGACATCTGGAGTCACAGGGCAGTAAGCAAACGACAATCAGTAGACAAGCCCTGACAACGAAGCCACACCAGCTTAAGACCCAAACCCCTGTGATAAATTCAAATGTGGTAGTTTGTTACCATTGTCACAAAGAGGGACATTTTGCAAGAGATTGTAGATCAAGAAGTAGACAAAAGTCATATCAACCCCCTAGACAACAACATAACCATGGTGTCCAAGGAATCAGGGAAGTACAGGGAAAGCGGTTGATGGTGATGAGCATCCAAGCGTTTGAGGAGGCATCAAATCAACCAAGACCCCAGGTCACTGGCACTTGGAGGAAGCCCAAGGTTTGTTATTTGTGTAAAAGGGAAGGGCACTACGCCAGCAACTGTAACAGCCCACATAAAACCAGACCCCCTAGACAAGAACATGAGGAAAGTCGGGATACACAAAATTGTAATCAGGTACCACATATGTAAAATTTTGATCTACACCCATAAGATGCAGTCAGGAAAGGTGATCATTAGGACTGATAGTAAGCCTGAAGGTACAGTTAATGATGTTAGGAGGTCAGTTCCTTGTAGACACAGGAACGGCCGGGTAAAACGTTGTAATTTGTCTGTAAATGTTTTTTTCCCCCATCTCTAACGTTCATCGGCAGAACTCAAACATCACATAGCTACTTGGTCTTTGCAGAAGTCTACCTAACCCCAGTGTGACCTACCGACAACGGTGTGTCCTGGCCAGGCACAAAAGGGTGGAGTGTGGAAATACTGGTGGGGAGGGGACTGCGCAAAGATACCAATGGATGTGTTGGTGTGACAGCCTGATGGTGAACGGAAGATCTGACAATGTTTTTTTTGTTTGTTGTTTTAGGTAACATATATATGAATTGTTCTCTCTCTCGTTTGTTTTTTTTTCTTCCTCTTCTCTCTCATGTTCTCATGCTTTAAAGATGGTATGTCACACATCAGTTAGACAAATGGTAATGCAAGATTTTTGCTCCTTACAGAAAGATCGCAGATTTGGAAGGAATGTTGTATCGCCAGAATGTTCGTTTGGAAGACTGAGAGACAGCACCTTTGAGATGACAGCAGAGCAAAAAGAACAACAAGACTAGAGGACAAAAGACATTGTAACAATTTTCTTTCCCCTCAATTATTTTTTTGTACCCCCATTACAAATTTCTCCTTTTCCTCCTATAAGATGGACTTGCCCCAAGAGACTGTGATCCGGATTTTCCTGTTGACCATGATGTTGACCAGAGCAGTCTGTTTCGGCGAGAGTACCATGGAGGTCGAGAAAGGATCTGGAATGGGTTCTGATGACAGAGACAGAGGCGTAGTTTTCCAAGAGCAACATAATCTCCGAGTAAAGGCGAGTATCAGAAAACGATCTGGTAGCATTGACAATAGAAGGAATTGTGAAGGATTGTTAGCTGAAGGGAACTGCATCTGTAGGCACTGTGACAATATAGTTGAGGATGGGTGCATCAAGAAATGTCAGTCCAGTTTTAATATCCACATGGACCGGCATCCATTGAGTGACTATCACTCCTTAGTGGGTAAAGTGTTAAACCAGACAGACTGTTGGGTATGCTCTCAAGTACCTCAAGGTCATAGCAAATCAGGACTAGTACCATTCCCTTTAACTGTAGGAGAGGTACTTGAGTTAAGTGGTGGGAGGCCGGTGGACAAGAGGTTTAATATCTCTAGTCCTCCTAGTTTGAAGCTCCACCAGTATCACGTGGATAAGTCCTTAGTATGCTTTAACATTTCCAATCCCCGAAAGCCGGGAAATTGGGAAGTGTCATGAAGTAATCAAACCATGACATTTTCATATAGAGCCGACAGAAGGCTCATAGACACAGAGCTTATACGCCAGATCGCCAACAGTGGAAAATATTCCCGGTATAGGTATACTCTAGGAAGTAGGACCATGCGAGTTGGAGAAGTATCACCAGGATACTGTGCACATATCGTACAAACAGATACGTGTACTAAACAGATGGGAGAATTAGGGTTAGGAGGTTTCACATGGAAAGTTTGTAACATGGTAATGTCATACTCAGTCCCATATGTTCTCCCCGATGATGCATATTTCATATGCGGGAGGAAGGCGTATAAGTGGCTTGCCCCAAACTCAGAGGGATTGTGTTATATTGGAAAAGTACTGCCTGAAGTAATGACTGTAACCCATAACAAAATGAAAGATATTCACCGCAGTGCCCAAGCTCCTTATACTCACACTCATTACGAGCACGTCGTTAAACGGCACCTGATAGAGAGGACAGAGCATCCGGCCTCTGATCTGATCCATGAATCCACCGGGATTCAATTCCTACTCGCGTTAGATATCACTCGTACCGCCAGAGGAGTGATAAATTATAAATATATATCTGCGCTAGTGAATTTGTTAGACAATATCACTGAAATGTATGACGCCACGTACAGGTACACTGGGAAAGAGTTACAAGCCTACAAAACAGAGCTGGTTCAGCATAGGATGATTCTCAATTACCTCACAGCAGTGACAGGCGGGTATTGTGTAACCCTAGCAACTCAGTATGGTGTAAAGTGCTGCACGTATATTACAAACAGCACTGAGGACCCGGCCGAGGTCATAGACCAAAAGATGGATGACATTTTGCAATTGAAGTGGGATTTTCGAAGGAATCACAATCTCACTCTCGCCGCTGTGGGCAATGAGCTGACCGGTTGGGTGTCATGGTTGAACCCACGAAATTGGTTCTCGGGCTTAGGAGAATGGGCCCAAGGTATTATAATGGACGTAGGGAAATTTCTCTTGTGTATTCTGGGAGTCGTCATATTGGTTGGACTGATATTTAGATGCGTTCGGGCTTTAACGAAGTGTAAAGGTAGTACCAGAGTGATGAGTCTGAGGAGCGAGGACACTGTAATAACAACAACTAATTTGATTTATGACCCAACGATAGAGACAATGTTGTGATGAAAATGTGATTCCACGGTCAGTTTCTTTCACCCGTTTCTCCTTTGTTTTCCTCCAAGGTACAAAGACATCCGCTTGGAAGAAGAATTTGACAACCTCTTTTATACAGACCATTGATGGACTAATACCACAGACCCCCAATATCCCTAGTGACTTTAACTTTTACGAAAGCCCAAATATTTTAGTGACTGTAACTTTATGGACAATGGAAAAGCTTTTGCTCGCCATTTATAGCAAAAGCACCGAGAGACATCAGACAACATGTACATCAAGACAAGACATCAGACAAGACCTCAATCGGCGAATGCATATTAAAACTCACATAGTTTTCTGACTGCATTTATAACGTTGTTTCTTACCTTCACCACTACAACCCTCAGGTAATGACACACATAGTCGATAGGGAATATAGACACATATATCAGCATTCACATGTTTCCCCCATTCATGTATCATCAACTAAATGTGCTCCCCCATTTGTTGCAACCAAAAGCCGAAAAGAGCTCGGTAAAGTTTGACAGCCCATCCACAGACCCTTGATACGGGATAAGAAGGATTCAAATGTATACTTCGCAATACCTTGAAGCTTGATTTAAAACACGTACGGCACGATGATACATGACCCCTCAAACATGGATTCATACACACATGCTTCTACTATCTCACTAGGTCATACCTTTTTCCCACCTTCTCCTCTCCTCCCTTTACCCAATCATAAAATGGTATTTACATGATGACATATATTTTTCTGTTTGAACTGTTTTAGGAAGTGGCAGTTATTGATGACTGCCAAAGGGTGGACTGTCAAAGTCAGAAAAATATCATGCTACACGTTGCCATATATTCACCCCATGCGCTTGCCCGCTGCACGTACACATTTTCTCACGTGCGTGCGCATATTCGCAGTTGCGTGACGACGCCTCCACGGGCGTGTGCTCGGGCACGTGGTATGTGCATTTACGGTAGAGTTTGTGTGCGTCTAGCGGGCGACTCAATCGTTACATAATAAATTCAAATAGTACGTTTTATAGGTAATGTTCCCCTTAATAATAACTGTAAGTTTGTTTATTGTAACTGGTCCCTGGACAGAGGAAATCCTCTTTGCATGATACGAAGGGTCAGACAGGGTTTGAGCAGTGGTGTTTGGTACCTAACTAAAGAACATTTTATTAGAAACAATCCGGTGCTGGTTAGGTAAAGATTAATCGCTCCTGCGTATAGTTATGTCTATTAGTAGTTTCTGGACATTTACTATATTTGCGGTTCATTATCCATGCGGCGGGAATCCTGAGATTCCCTCCCACCTGAGCAGTTCGATATAGTCACAGCCCACCTGTTCAAACTAACCTATGACCTTTTGTTATAATGCGGGGAGACATTCCTGTGTCCAATGAACAATGAAATTATAGGTCCCTTTGTAGTGTACTGTACGCAGTGTATATAAGAACAGCCAGCCTGGCCAGCTCAGTCTTCTCTCCACAACGGTTTTCATCATTGACTAACTAGAGAGCTGGTACCAGGACTGCGCAGCGATCATTCCCCGGTGTGTAAATTATTCTCTGTAACCAACTTATTCTCTGACTGTATTTTGCCACGTTCTCTTTCTCTCTCTCATTCTATGTTATTGTTTGCGATTGTGCCGCTATTGTATATTTATGTGTAGTTATTCTGCTTAGATATTGATGTTAGTCTGTAGAGTATGAACTGTTAACTGTTTTCCCCTTTTTACATAGCTAAATATTGTTAGTAAAGGTGTTGGAACCTTAGCAAGGTATTGTGTGTTTATTACATTACTGAGGGTATTTGGAGCGTCTCAATCGCTTAAACAGCTTTCACATTAACAAGGTCAAGCAGCGTTATATCGCTACAGTATTTCAGTAGTAAGGTTTACAGTACAAACTCAATCTTTCAGTGTGTTGCATACAAGGTTTACTGAGTGTCATCCCGTGAGCGTCTGCGCCGCTCGTGTTCCCCTCGTGGTCACGAGCGTCCGCTACGCTGGTAGCGTAGCATTACGGTAGTCGGCCGCCTATAGCATGCTCGACACCAAGCGTTAAGCTGTGAGCGAGCGTGCCGCATGTGCGTCTCGACCACGGCTAAGCGTCTGCTACGCTAAGTGCGTACCATTACGGTACCCCATACGCCAATTGCGTACTGAGTCTCTTACCCACATATAGTGAATGTTATAAGATAAATATTTAGCTTTATCAATGGAATTGTCCTTGGGCCCTCCCACCCACCCTTATGTTGTATAAACAGGACATGCACACTTTAACAAACCCATCATTTCAGTGACAGGGTCTGCCACATGACTGTGGCTGAAATGACTGGTTGGTTTGGTCCCCCACCAAAAAAGAAGCAATCAATCTCTCCTTGCACAAACTGGCTCTACAGAGGCAAGATGTCCACCTCCTCCTCATCGTCCGATTCCTCACCCCTTTCACTGTGTACATTCCCCTCCTCACAGATTATTAATTCGTCCCCACTGGAATCCACCATCTCAGGTCCCTGTGTACTTTCTGGAGGCAATTGCTGGTGAATGTCTCCACGGAGGAATTGATTATAATTCATTTTGATGAACATCATCTTCTCCACATTTTCTGTAAGTAACCTCGTACGCCGATTGCTGACAAGGTGAGCGGCTGCACTAAACACTCTTTCGGAGTACACACTGGAGGGGGGGCAACTTAGGTAAAATAAATCCAGTTTGTGCAAGGGACTCCAAATTGCCTCTTTTTCCTGCCAGTATACGTACGGACTGTCTGACGTGCCTGCTTGGATGCGGTCACTCATATAATCCTCCACCATTCTTTCAATGGTGACAGAATCATATGCAGGGACAGTAGACAACATGTCAGTAATCGTTGGCAGGTCCTTCAGTCTGGACCAGATGTCAGCACTCGCTCCAGACTGCCCTGCATCACCGCCAGCGGGTGGGCTCGGAATTCTTAGCCTTTTCCTCGCAGCCACAGTTGCGGGAGAATGTGAAGGAGGAGCTGTTGACGGTTCACGTTCCGCTTGACTTGACAAGTGTCTCACCAGCAGGTCTTTGCACCTCTGCACACTTGTGTCTGCTGGAAAGAGAGATACAATGTAGGCTTTAAACCTAGGATCGAGCACGGTGGCCAAAATGTAGTGCTCTGATTTCAACAGATTGACCACCCGTGAATCCTGGTTAAGCGAATGAAGGGCTCCATCCACAAGTCCCACATGCCTAGCGGAATCGCTCCATTTTAGCTCCTCCTTCATTCTCTCCAGCTTCTTCTGCAAAAGCCTGATGAGGGGAATGACCTGACTCAGGCTGGCAGTGTCTGAACTGACTTCACGTGTGGCAAGTTCAAAGGGTTGCAGAACCTTGCACAACGTTGAAATTATTCTCCACTGCGCTTGAGTCAGGTGCATTCCCCCTCCTTTGCTTATATCGTAGGCAGATGTATAGGCTTGAATGGCCTTTTGCTTCTCCTACATCCTCTGAAGCATATAGAGGGTTGAATTCCACCTCGTTACCACCTCTTGCTTCAGATGATGGCAGGGCAGGTTCAGGAGTGTTTACTGGTGCTCCAGTCTTCGGCACGCGGTGGCTGAATGCCGTAAGTGGCCCGCAATTCTTCGCACCACCGAAAGAATCTCTTGCACGCCCCTGTCGTTTTTTTAAAAAATTCTGCACCACCAAATTCAATGTATGTGCAAAACATGGGACGTGCTGGAATTTGCCCACATGTGATGCACGCACAATATTGGTGACGTTGTCCGATGTCACAAATCCCCAGGAGAGTCCAATTGGGGTAAGCCATTCTGCGATGATGTTCCTCAGTTTCTGAACGAGGTTGTCAGCTGTGTGCCTCTTATGGAAAGTGGTGATACAAAGCGTAGCCTGCCTAGGAACGAGTTGGCGTTTGCGAGATGCTGCTACTGGTGCCGCCGCTGCTGTTCTTGCTGCGGGAGGCAATACATCTACCCAGTGGGCTGTCACAGTTATATAGTCCTGAGTCTGCCCTGCTCCACTTGTCCACATGTCCGTGGTTAAGTGGACATTGGGTACAACTGAATTTTTTAGGACACTGGTGACTCTTTTTCTGATGTCTGTGTACATTCTCGGTATCGCCTGCCTAGAGAAATGGAACCTAGATGGTATTTGGTACCGGGGACACACTACCTCAATAAATTCTCTAATTCCCTGTGAGTTAACGGTGGATACCGGACACACGTTTAACACCACCGCAGCTGCCAAGACCTGAGTTATCTGCTTTGCAGCAGGATGACTGCTGTGATATTTAATCTTCCTCGCAAAGGACTGTTGGACAGTCAATTGCTTTCTGGAAGTAGTACAAGTGGTCTTCCGACTTCCCCTCTGGGATGACGATCGACTGCCAGCAGCAACAACAGCAGCGCCAGCAGCAGTAGGCATTACACTCAAGGATCCATCGGAGGAATCCCAGTTAGGAGAGGACTCGTCAGACTTGCCAGTAACATGTCCTGCAGGACTATTGGCGTTCCTGTCTAAGGAGGAAATTGACACTGAGGGAGTTGGTGGTGTGGTTTGTGGAGCTTGGGTACAAGAGGAAGAAGGGATTTAGTTGTCAGTGGACTGCTTCCGCTGTCACCCAAAGTTTTTGAACTTGTCAATGACTTCTGATGAATGCGCTCCAGGTGACATATAAGCAGGGGTTAAAGTGAGCCGGAACGGAGCGGAACTGCGTTCCGTCAGTTCCACCAGGAGACGGAACGCAGTTCCGCCTCCCCCGGCTCACCTAACCCGATGTCCCGGGCGGCGCTGCAGGGAGATGCCGGGCGCCCGCTGAGATCGCGTTACCAGCGGGCGCCCGTCTCCCTCTCCGCAGCGGCAGCCGGAGCTCAGTACTGAGCTCCAGTTTCCGGCTCTGTCAGTGCGCGCTATGGGAGAGACGTCATGACGTCTCTCCCATAGTGCCGAGGAGCGGGCGGCGAGAGAGGACTGCGGCGGGAGCGGGGCTTGATAAGTATGGTGCACCCCCCCCCCCTCCCTCCTATATGTGTACCACTAGCGGCGTTTCTACTGGGGGCTAGTTACTGGGGGGCTTTTACTACTGGGGGGCTTTACTACTGGGGCAAACTACAGAGGGGCAAAACTACTGGGGGGCTTTACTACTGGGGCAAACTACAGAGGGGCAAACTACTGGGGGGCTTTACTACTGGGGCAAACTACAGAGGGGCAAACTACTGGGGGGCTTTAGTACTGGGGGCAAACTACTGGGGGGCTTTAGTACTGGGGGCAAACTACTGGGGGGCTTTACTGCTGGGGCAAACTACAAGGGGCAAACTACTGGGGGCATTACTACAAGGGGGCAAGCTACAAAGGGGCAAACTACTGGCAGCATTACTACTGGGGGCTAAACTACAAGGGGGCATAATTACAGGAGCTAAACTACTGGGGGTATAACTACAAGGGGGCAAACTACTGGGGACATTACTAACTTTGGCAAACTACATGGGGGCTAAACTACAGGGGCTAAACATCTGGGGGCACAACTGCAGGGGGCATTACCACTGGGAGATAAACTACATGGGGCAAACTACATGAGGGCAAAACTACTGGGGGCATTACCACTCAGAGGCTAAACTAAAGGGGTGGGGGGGGAGTAAATTGCTGGGGTCATAACTGCAGGGGCATTACCAGTATGGGCATGACTACTGGGGCTAAACTACAGGTGCTAAACGACTAGGGGCAATACTACACAGGGGCATTACCATTAAGGGCATTACTGATGGGGTGCACAGCTAATGAGGGCATTGTAAAGGGGGCACTTCATAAGGGGCACTACTGTTGGGGGCATTGCATAAGGGGCACTACTACTGTGGGCATTGTATAATGGGTGCTACTGCTGGGGGCATTACTGTATGGGCCGACAAAGAAGCTGCGTTCCCGGTCCGCACTCCGTCGCTCCACCCCTGCCATCGCCGCCGCACTGGAAGCCCAGGTTCCAGACTCCCAGCTGCAGCGGATCTGGGACCAGGCCGGCTTTATGATCCCTGCCGCAGCATCGATCTCCTGTGACCGCGGCGCTACTAGTTCAAATCTGTCGCTGATTGGCTGCCGGTCCGCAGCAGTTTTGAAATATTAGCACCGTGGTCACAGGAGCTCGATGCGGCGGCAGGAATAAAGCCAGCCTGGTTCCAGATCCACTGCAGCCGCCCTCAGCCTCTTCTGCCGCCCCGCCCTCGGACCTCTGCGCACCCACAGCTTCCTCCTCCGCACTATCTCCGAGGCCCACAGCCTCCTCCACGTCACGCCTACCACAGCCTACTCATCCACAGCACCGCAGACCACCGCCGCTGCTAAACAGGTAATCTAACCTACTGCCTTTCTCTCTCCCTAGTCCCTACTGTATTCCCTTGCTGTCACTTTCCATGTCCCTGCTGTCACTTTCCATGTCCCTGCTGTCACTCTCCCTGTCACTCTGTCACTCTATAATGTGAATTTCGGCTCATACCGTGTGCTATAATGTGAATTTCGGCTCATACCGTGTGCTATAATGTGAATTTCGGCTTATACTGTGTGGTGTAATGTGAATTTCGGCTCATACCGTGTGCTATAATGTGAATTTCGGCTCATACTGTGTGGTGTAATGTGAATTTCGGCTCATACCGTGTGCTATAATGTGAATTTCGGCTCATACTGTGTGGTGTAATGTGAATTTCGGCTCATACCATGTGCTATAATGTGAATTTCGGCTCATACTGTGTGGTGTAATGTGAATTTTGGCTCATACCGTGTGGTGTAATGTGAATTTGGCTCATACTGTGTGGTGTAATGTGAATTTGGCTCATACTGTGTGGTGTAATATGAATGTGGCTCATACTGTGAGGTATAATGTGAAAGGGGTCCTACTATTGTGGTGCATAATGTGTATAAGGGATATATGGTGTGGTAAACTACACTGAAGGGCACGCCCCCTTTTGCGTGGCCACGCCCCCTTGTCAGGAGTGCCTCCCCACAAGCTGGTTCTTGGAGAACCACAAGTACCAGCATGCAGGGAATAAATGGGTCCGCTGGTACCTGTAGTTCTACTACAAAAAATACCCAAATAAAAACAATACACAGAGACCGTGAAAGTAAAAGTTTAATGAACATACATGCACACTTACATACATACATACATACATACTTACCTATGTTGACACGAAGCACTCGGTCCTCTTGTCCAGTAGGATCCAGGGGTACCTGTAAATAAAATTATACTTACAAAGAATCCTGTGTAGATCGGTCCTCTTCTTAAAAGTTATAATCCACGTACTTGTTAAAAAAAACAACGAAATACCCAATCCACGCACTGAAAGGGGTCCCATGTTTACACATGGAACCCCTTTCCCTGAATGTCGGGACCATCTGTGACTCCTGTCAAAGAGGGTCCCTTCAGACAAACAGGGAGCGCCACGTCATGGCACTCTCCTGATTGGCTGTGCGCTCCTGCACTGTCAGTCAGGCGGCGCACTGTGGATACAATGTAGCGCAGCGGTGCTACAATATTTCCAATGGTGGGAACTTTGCGGTCTGCGGTAGACCGCGAGGTTAAGTGGGGCCAACCACAAGAGTGACCCCACTTAACCTCGCGGTCTACCGCAGACCGCAAAGTTCCCACCATTGGATATAATGTAGCGCCGCTGCGCTACATTGTATCCACAGTGCGCCGCCTGACTGACAGTGCAGGAGCGCACAGCCAATCAGGAGAGTGCCATGACGTGGCGCTCCCTGATTGGCTGAAGGGACCCTCTTTGACAGGAGTCACAGATGGTCCCGACATTCAGGGAAAGGGGTTCCATGTGTAAACACGGGACCCCTTTCAGTACGTGGATCGGGTATTTCGTTGTTTTTTTTAACAAGTACGTGGATTATAACTTTTAAGAAGAGGACCGATCTACACAGGATTCTTTGTAAGTCTAATTTTATTTACAGGTACCCCTGGATCCTACTGGACAAGAGGACCGAGTGCTTCGTGTCAACATAGGTAAGTATGTATGTATGTATGTAAGTGTGCATGTATGTTCATTAAACTTTTACTTTCACTGTGTCTGTGTATTGTTTTTATTTGGGTATTTTTTTGTAGTAGAACTACAGATACCAGCGGGCCCGATTTTTCCCCGCATGCTGGTACTTGTGGTTCTCCAAGTACCAGCTTGTAGGGTAGGCTTGCTGGGACTTGTAGTTCTGCTACAAAAAACAATATTTATTTTTTTTACACAAAAGGCCATCAGCTTCCCATCCACCGCCCACGGATGGGCGGGACAGCCTCGGGCTTCACCCCTGGTCCTTGGGTGGCTGGAGGGGGGGGGATCCCTTGATTTAAGGGGTCCCCACTCCTCCAGGGTACCCTGGTCAGGGGTGACTAGTTGGCTAGTTGGCGATTTCATTCCAGGGCCGCAGGGACCAATATAAAAGTGTCCCCCGGCTGTGGCATTATCTCTCTGACTAGTGGAGCCCGGTGCTGGTGTTAAAAATACGGGGGACCCCTACGTTTTTTGTCCCCCGTATTTTTTGCATCAGGACCAGGCGCAGAGCCCGGTGCTGGTTGTTTAAATATGGGGGGGCCTCAGTCAATTGTTTCCCCCGTATGTTTACAACCAGGACCGGCTCAAAGAACCCGAGGCTGGTTATGCTTAGGAGGGGGAACCCCACGCAAAAAAAAATTCTGATTTTTAGCTCTTTCACACCCCTTCCCACTGATAAACATGCACGGATCTCACTGATCCGTGCATGCCTATCAGAATACGGTAAAAAAAAGCAGGTCTATTTGAAAACTGCTTTTTTTTACGATTTGTACTTTTTCACGGCAGTGTTTGGCTATTGCCGGCAGTGATTATGAATACGAATTTTTAGTAAATTACTGAGTTGTATAAAATATCAGGCGTGTTTGACCGATGGTGTATTCATTCGTATTTTTTTTCTTTGCCTTCAAAGAAAATACGAATGCCCTCATCACTGCCGAGATTTTAGTTTAGTAAATTCCTGAGATGACACTTTGAAGAAAAAACTCAAAATCGGTCAAAATCGGGAGCTTAGTAAATATACCCCTGTGACTGGCGAAGGTGAGTTGTTAATGTGGGTTTTTTGGAGATTTTATAGCAAACATGTTCAGGGTGTTTAAGCCAAGGAAATACTAGTTTTGCATTTTTTTGAGCATTGCTAATCCATGGCAGGGCAAGGAAAATAAAGACTGAAAGTATATTTAATGATTACAGATCAGGTTGTTATCTCATACAACTTTAATCCAAATTGTGTTAATTATACGTTTTATGAGCAGGAGTTCCAGTACATTCAAGAATTATTGATTTTTTTTTTTTTTTTAAAGTCTGCATATTGCTGCAAACATAAGTGCCCTAGTATGCTCCCTGTGCACAAATACCCATAATGCAACAATTTATTTAATTCATAAAAGCTTTAGTACCCATGCCAAAAACCATTACACGCTGTACACAATGGGCTAGATGTTATCATTACCATGCAGAACGCGGAAAGTCTGAGGCAAAAAGCTACACACTTACATACTTTTCAATAGAGATGAGCGGGTTCGGTTTCTCTGAATCCGAACCCGCACGAACTTCATGTTTTTTTTCACGGGTCCGAGCGACTCGGATCTTCCAGCCTTGCTCGGTTAACCCGAGCGCGCCCGAACGTCATCATGACGCTGTCGGATTCTCGCGAGACTCGGATTCTATATAAGGAGCCGCGCGTCGCCGCCATTTTCACACGTGCATTGAGATTGATAGGGAGAGGACGTGGCTGGCGTCCTCTCCATTTAGATTAGGAGAGAGAGAGAGAGATTGACCTGAGGCTGATACTGTAGAAGAGAGTGCAGAGTTTAGTGACTGACCACAGTGACCACCAGCAGTGCAGTTGTTTTATTTAATATATCCGTTCTCTGCCTGAAAAAAACGGTACACACAGTGACTCAGTCACATACCATATCTGTGTGCACTGCTCAGCCCAGTGTGCTGCATGCCTGCATCATCTATGTATATATTATATATCTGACTGTGCTCAGCTCACACAGCTTATAATTGTGGGGGAGACTGGGGAGCACTGCAGTGCCAGTTATAGGTTATAGCAGGAGCCAGGAGTACAAGACAGTCACATACCATATCTGTGTGCACTGCTCAGCCCAGTGTGCTGCATCATCTATGTATATATTATATATCTGACTGTGCTCAGCTCACACAGCTTATAATTGTGGGGGAGACTGGGGAGCACTGCAGTGCCAGTTATAGGTTATAGCAGGAGCCAGGAGTACATATTATATTAAAAT
Source organism: Pseudophryne corroboree (assembly GCF_028390025.1). Taxonomy (NCBI): domain Eukaryota; kingdom Metazoa; phylum Chordata; class Amphibia; order Anura; family Myobatrachidae; genus Pseudophryne; species Pseudophryne corroboree. The sequence goes on from NC_086448.1 coordinate 718,460,732, forward strand.
TAAACAGTGCACACTTTTGCTGCAGGAGTGCCACTGCCAGTGTGACTGACCAGTGACCTGACCACACTGACCACCAGTATAGTTAGTAGTATACTATATTGTGATTGCCTGAAAAAGTTAAACACTCGTCGTGTGACTTCACTTGTGTGGTGTTTTTTTTTTTATTCTATAAAAAACTCATTCTGCTGACAGACAGTGTCCAGCAGGTCCGTCATTATATAATATATATACCTGTCCGGCTGCAGTAGTGATATATATATATTTTTTATATCATTATTTATCATCCAGTCGCAGCAGACACAGTACGGTAGTTCACGGCTGTAGCTACCTCTGTGTCGGCACTCGGCAGTCCATCCATAATTGTATACCACCTACCCGTGGTTTTTTTTTCTTTCTTCTTTATACATACATACTACTACATCTCTTTATCAACCAGTCTATATTAGCAGCAGACACAGTACAGTACGGTAGTTCACGGCTGTGGCTACCTCTGTGTCGGCACTCGGCAGTCCGTCCATAATTGTATACCACCTAACCGTGGTTTTTTTTTCTTTCTTCTTTATACATACATACTACGACATCTCTTTATCAACCAGTCTATATTAGCAGCAGACACAGTACAGTACGGTAGTTCACGGCTGTGGCTACCTCTGTGTCGGCACTCGGCAGTCCGTCCATAATTGTATACCACCTAACCGTGGTTTTTTTTTCTTTCTTCTTCATACATACATACTACGACATCTCTTTATCAACCAGTCTATATTAGCAGCAGACACAGTACAGTACGGTAGTTCACCGCTGTGGCTACCTCTGTGTCGGCACTCGGCAGTCCGTCCATAATTGTATACCACCTAACCGTGGTTTTTTTTTCTTTCTTCTTTATACATACATACTACGACATCTCTTTATCAACCAGTCTATATTAGCAGCAGACACAGTACAGTACGGTAGTTCACGGCTGTGGCTACCTCTGTGTCGGCACTCGGCAGTCCGTCCATAATTGTATACCACCTAACCGTGGTTTTTTTTTCTTTCTTCTTCATACATACATACTACGACATCTCTTTATCAACCAGTCTATATTAGCAGCAGACACAGTACAGTACGGTAGTTCACGGCTGTGGCTACCTCTGTGTCGGCACTCGGCAGTCCGTCCATAATTGTATACCACCTAACCGTGGTTTTTTTTTCTTTCTTCTTTATACATACATACTACGACATCTCTTTATCAACCAGTCTATATTAGCAGCAGACACAGTACAGTATGGTAGTTCACGGCTGTGGCTACCTCTGTGTCGGCACTCGGCAGTCCGTCCATAATTGTATACCACCTAACCGTGGTTTTTTTTTCTTTCTTCTTCATACATACATACTACGACATCTCTTTATCAACCAGTCTATATTAGCAGCAGACACAGTACAGTACGGTAGTTCACGGCTGTGGCTACCTCTGTGTCGGCACTCGGCAGTCCGTCCATAATTGTATACCACCTACCCGTGGTTTTTTTTTCTTTCTTCTTCATACATACATACTACGACATCTCTTTATCAACCAGTCTATATTAGCAGCAGACACAGTACAGTACGGTAGTTCACGGCTGTGGCTACCTCTGTGTCGGCACTCGGCAGTCCGTCCATAATTGTATACCACCTAACCGTGGTTTTTTTTTCTTTCTTCTTCATACATACATACTACGACATCTCTTTATCAACCAGTCTATATTAGCAGCAGACACAGTACGGTAGTTCACGGCTGTAGCTACCTCTGTGTCGGTACTCGGCAGTCCGTCCATAATTGTATACTAGTATCCATCCATCTCCATTGTTTACCTGAGGTGCCTTTTAGTTGTGCCTATTAAAATATGGAGAACAAAAATGTTGAGGTTCCAAAATTAGGGAAAGATCAAGATCCACTTCCACCTCGTGCTGAAGCTGCTGCCACTAGTCATGGCCGAGACGATGAAATGCCAGCAACGTCGTCGGCCAAGGCCGATGCCCAATGTCATAGTACAGAGCATGTCAAATCCAAAACACCAAATATCAGTAAAAAAAGGACTCCAAAACCTAAAATAAAATTGTCGGAGGAGAAGCGTAAACTTGCCAATATGCCATTTACCACACGGAGTGGCAAGGAACGGCTGAGGCCCTGGCCTATGTTCATGGCTAGTGGTTCAGCTTCACATGAGGATGGAGGCACTCAGCCTCTCGCTAGAAAAATGAAAAGACTCAAGCTGGCAAAAGCAGTAGCACCGCAAAGAACTGTGCGTTCTTCGAAATCCCAAATCCACAAGGAGAGTCCAATTGTGTCGGTTGCGATGCCTGACCTTCCCAACACTGGACGTGAAGAGCATGCGCCTTCCACCATTTGCACGCCCCCTGCAAGTGCTGGAAGGAGCACCCGCAGTCCAGTTCCTGATAGTCAGATTGAAGATGTCAGTGTTGAAGTACACCAGGATGAGGAGGATATGGGTGTTGCTGGCGCTGGGGAGGAAATTGACCAGGAGGATTCTGATGGTGAGGTGGTTTGTTTAAGTCAGGCACCCGGGGAGACACCTGTTGTCCGTGGGAGGAATATGGCCGTTGACATGCCTGGTGAAAATACCAAAAAAATCAGCTCTTCGGTGTGGAACTATTTCAACAGAAATGCGGACAACAGGTGTCAAGCCGTGTGTTCCCTTTGTCAAGCTGTAATAAGTAGGGGTAAGGACGTTAACCACCTCGGAACATCCTCCCTTATACGTCACCTGCAGCGCATTCATAATAAGTCAGTGACAAGTTCAAAAACTTTGGGTGACAGCGGAAGCAGTCCACTGACCAGTAAATCCCTTCCTCTTGTAACCAAGCTCACGCAAACCACCCCACCAACTCCCTCAGTGTCAATTTCCTCCTTCCCCAGGAATGCCAATAGTCCTGCAGGCAATGTCACTGGCAATTCTAACGAGTCCTCTCCTGCCTGGGATTCCTCCGATGCATCCTTGCGTGTAACGCCTACTGCTGCTGGCGCTGCTGTTGTTGCTGCTGGGAGTCGATGGTCATCCCAGAGGGGAAGTCGTAAGCCCACTTGTACTACTTCCAGTAAGCAATTGACTGTTCAACAGTCCTTTGCGAGGAAGATGAAATATCACAGCAGTCATCCTGCTGCAAAGCGGATAACTGAGGCCTTGACAACTATGTTGGTGTTAGACGTGCGTCCGGTATCCGCCGTTAGTTCACAGGGAACTAGACAATTTATTGAGGCAGTGTGCCCCCGTTACCAAATACCATCTAGGTTCCACTTCTCTAGGCAGGCGATACCGAGAATGTACACGGACGTCAGAAAAAGACTCACCAGTGTCCTAAAAAATGCAGTTGTACCCAATGTCCACTTAACCACGGACATGTGGACAAGTGGAGCAGGGCAGGGTCAGGACTATATGACTGTGACAGCCCACTGGGTAGATGTATGGACTCCCGCCGCAAGAACAGCAGCGGCGGCACCAGTAGCAGCATCTCGCAAACGCCAACTCTTTCCTAGGCAGGCTACGCTTTGTATCACCGGTTTCCAGAATACGCACACAGCTGAAAACCTCTTACGGCAACTGAGGAAGATCATCGCGGAATGGCTTACCCCAATTGGACTCTCCTGTGGATTTGTGGCATCGGACAACGCCAGCAATATTGTGTGTGCATTAAATATGGGCAAATTCCAGCACGTCCCATGTTTTGCACATACCTTGAATTTGGTGGTGCAGAATTATTTAAAAAACGACAGGGGCGTGCAAGAGATGCTGTCGGTGGCCAGAAAAATTGCGGGACACTTTCGGCGTACAGGCACCACGTACAGAAGACTGGAGCACCACCAAAAACTACTGAACCTGCCCTGCCATCATCTGAAGCAAGAAGTGGTAACGAGGTGGAATTCAACCCTCTATATGCTTCAGAGGTTGGAGGAGCAGCAAAAGGCCATTCAAGCCTATACAATTGAGCACGATATAGGAGGTGGAATGCACCTGTCTCAAGCGCAGTGGAGAATGATTTCAACGTTGTGCAAGGTTCTGATGCCCTTTGAACTTGCCACACGTGAAGTCAGTTCAGACACTGCCAGCCTGAGTCAGGTCATTCCCCTCATCAGGCTTTTGCAGAAGAAGCTGGAGACATTGAAGGAGGAGCTAACACGGAGCGATTCCGCTAGGCATGTGGGACTTGTGGATGGAGCCCTTAATTCGCTTAACAAGGATTCACGGGTGGTCAATCTGTTGAAATCAGAGCACTACATTTTGGCCACCGTGCTCGATCCTAGATTTAAAGCCTACCTTGGATCTCTCTTTCCGGCAGACACAAGTCTGCTGGGGTTGAAAGACCTGCTGGTGAGAAAATTGTCAAGTCAAGCGGAACGCGACCTGTCAACATCTCCTCCTTCACATTCTCCCGCAACTGGGGGTGCGAGGAAAAGGCTCAGAATTCCGAGCCCACCCGCTGGCGGTGATGCAGGGCAGTCTGGAGCGACTGCTGATGCTGACATCTGGTCCGGACTGAAGGACCTGACAACGATTACGGACATGTCGTCTACTGTCACTGCATATGATTCTCTCCCCATTGAAAGAATGGTGGAGGATTATATGAGTGACCGCATCCAAGTAGGCACGTCACACAGTCCATACTTATACTGGCAGGAAAAAGAGGCAATTTGGAGGCCATTGCACAAACTGGCTTTATTCTACCTAAGTTGCCCTCCCACAAGTGTGTACTCCGAAAGAGTGTTTAGTGCCGCCGCTCACCTTGTCAGCAATCGGCGTACGAGGTTACATCCAGAAAATGTGGAGAAGATGATGTTCATTAAAATGAATTATAATCAATTCCTCCGCGGAGACATTGACCAGCAGCAATTGCCTCCACAAAGTACACAGGGAGCTGAGATGGTGGATTCCAGTGGGGACGAATTGATAATCTGTGAGGAGGGGGATGTACACGGTGATATATCGGAGGGTGATGATGAGGTGGACATCTTGCCTCTGTAGAGCCAGTTTGTGCAAGGAGAGATTAATTGCTTCTTTTCAAACCAACCCGTCATATCAGTCACAGTCGTGTGGCAGACCCTGTCACTGAAATGATGGGTTGGTTAAAGTGTGCATGTCCTGTTTTGTTTATACAACATAAGGGTGGGTGGGAGGGCCCAAGGACAATTCCATCTTGCACCTCTTTTTTCTTTTATTTTTCTTTGCGTCATGTGCTGTTTGGGGAGGGTTTTTTGGAAGGGACATCCTGCGTGACACTGCAGTGCCACTCCTAAATGGGCCCGGTGTTTGTGTCGGCCACTAGGGTCGCTAATCTTACTCACACAGTCAGCTACCTCATTGCGCCTCTTTTTTTCTTTGCGTCATGTGCTGATTGGGGAGGGTTTTTTGGAAGGGACATCCTGCGTGACACTGCAGTGCCACTCCTAAATGGGCCCGGTGTTTGTGTCGGCCACTAGGGTCGCTAATCTTACTCACACAGTCAGCTACCTCATTGCGCCTCTTTTTTTCTTTGCGTCATGTGCTGATTGGGGAGGGTTTTTTGGAAGGGACATCCTGCGTGACACTGCAGTGCCACTCCTAAATGGGCCCGGTGTTTGTGTCGGCCACTAGGGTCGCTTATCTTACTCACACAGTCAGCTACCTCATTGCGCCTCTTTTTTTCTTTGCGTCATGTGCTGATTGGGGAGGGTTTTTTGGAAGGGACATCCTGCGTGACACTGCAGTGCCACTCCTAGATGGGCCAGGTGTTTGTGTCGGCCACTAGTGTCGCTTAGCTTAGTCATCCAGCGACCTTGGTGCAAATTTTAGGACTAAAAATAATATTGTGAGGTGTGAGGTATTCAGAATAGACTGAAAATGAGTGGAAATTATGGTTTTTGAGGTTAATAATAATATGGGATCAAAATGACCCCCAAATTCTATGATTTAAGCTGTTTTTTAGTGTTTTTTTAAAAAAACACCCGAATCCAAAACACACCCGAATCCGACAAAAAAAATTCGGTGAGGTTTTGCCAAAACGCGGTCGAACCCAAAACACGGCCGCGGAACCGAACCCAAAACCAAAACACAAAACCCGAAAAATTTCAGGCGCTCATCTCTACTTTTCAATGGAAAGTAATCCAAGACTACATTGCAAATTTCCTGACCAAATAAAGCTTTTAAAATAATTTATCAGTTAATCTACTAATATTATATAATGTTATTTAATTAAAAGAAATATAGCTGGGTATGCATTAAAGGAGTCCAAGGGCCTAATTCAGACCTGATCGCTAGGGTGCGTTTTTTGCATCCCTGCGATCAGGTAGTTGCCGCCTACAGGGGGAAGGGGAAATTGCTGTGCAGGGGTGCGATCGCATGTGCAGGAGAGCTGCACAAACAGAAGTTTGTGCAGTCTCTGCACAGCCCAGGACTTACTCTTCCAGTGCGATGATCTGGGCCGATGCTGACTTCAGAAACACTCCCTTCCAACGCTTGGACACGCCTGCGTTTTTCCGGACACTCCTTGAAAACGGTCGGTTGCCACCCACAAACGCTCTCTTCCTGTCAGTCACCTTGCGATCGTCCCGTGCGATCGCTTTTCTCATACATCCCGTCGCTGCCCGCCGATCCCCGTCGCTGAGGACCGACGTGCCTGTGCATTGGGGTCCATACGCATGGCAGTACAGACCTGATCGCAGGCTGTATGAAAACGCGGCCTAGCGATCAGGTCTGTATTAGGCCCCATGTTCTAAGACTCCACTTTCTGTGGAGTTAATGACACTCCTTCTTCGCCTATTATCGGCATGAGGAGGCTACTGCAAGTTGTATTACGAACAGCCCTAACGATACTTTAAAATAGTATTAAAACGCTACCCATTGTGCATACATGCTGGGCACTAGGACCAAGGGAGGTCTGTCCTAAAATCTGGTGTGCTGCTGCACCATGTATCTCCAGCCATCTTGTACATCCTTTGTACAGAGTGAGTCTGCAATGTGATATAGTGGAGACACAAGTCTCCATGCTTAGCTCCAGAGACCTGCATATGAAACAACTCCAGAAACCCTGCACCATTACCCATTTGCAGTTTACACTCACAGGCCGGTGAGCTGTATGAAACCCATAACCAGTGTGTGTATAGTGCGTAAGGCTATAACTGATTTCAATAAATCAACACCACTGGTTAAGTAACTGGGCTGCTTATAGCTTGTGTAATCCAGTGGTGTATGCCTACAGGTGGTAAAATGCCGCTGCCAGAATACAAGCGCCACACGCTTTTCTCCTTCTGTGGGTGTCCATGACACCCATAGAGGGAGAATAGATCCTGTGGCGAGTGCAGTGGGATTTCTTGCCCCGCTGCCGGCATACTGGTGGCTGGGATCCAGCTATCGGGATCATGACAGCCGGGATCCCGGCAGCCGGTAAAAGGTATGTATTCCACAGCTAGACCCTACAGACAATCTAGACTCTGACATCATGAGACCAGGTGAATCATGGGACATACTATGTTAACCACAATGGCAGGGGGGAAGCAAGGATGGTGGGCTACCAGTTTTACTATCCACGTTAACATCTATTCCCTTTAGTAAACCTGATGAGTGAAGCGAGCCCGCGAGAGCCACCATATTACACTTTGAATGCCATGTTCTAAACCTTTCTCCTCCCTCTGCCGTCTCAGTTCACATGGTATGCCCCATGGTTCACATGGTCTGATCTCATCTGAGGCAACATTCACCAAAAGGCAGATAGACACTAGCGTGGACTCAGCTGTCATTTCCTGAGTCTCCTGCAGCAAAGAGATATTTATTGTATTTATCCGGCCAAAGTGACAGAGAGCTTTCTGCTTCTTCTCATGAAGAGAAGTAGATAACGGCAGTTTCAGGTGGTAGTACCAGCGCTGGGGAAGACACTTGATACTGATTGATCTCTACTCTTGAGTAACACCTGGGACACCGGAGAAGCACCAATATGCTACCCTGCTTGTAGCGCTAGGAGGCTGAAGGCAGATAAATCTCTTTAGTACAGTACATATCAAAGGTTTTCTCTGCCTTTTCCATTCAGCACCCTTAACTCCATTTAACACGTGGACCCCTAAGTTTAGATAGAGATAAATGACATTTTACAGGCTGTGTTTCAAAACTGACAGGAGATGATTGGATTGTACTTTATCTGTCTGCAATGTATCTCACTCCAAGCTTTGATAACTATCCCCCTTATCGTTTAATAATATATATTGAATGAAACCTTCACCAGCTTCACCACTGGACAGCTTGCACAGGTCACCACTGCAAGAAGTCTTCGGGCATAATCGTTGTCTCCAACCCTCTCTCTCAATTGTAGTCAGAAGACAGGATTCCTAAGTAATTGATTACAAAGATGAGGAGGAGGTTTATTGACTTTGGTGATGAGTTTAACTCATAATTAACTAGAAATGTGCATTAACCCTTGTGTTTTGGTTTTGCCAAAACAACCCTCAGTGTTTTGATTCCTATCTGGTTTTGAATTTTTTGTCATTTTTTAAAAACAGCTAAAATCATTTATTTTGGACCTGTTTTTGTTCCTATAGTATTATTACTATAATGCAGATGTTCTAAAACTCGGTCCTCAGGTCCCCACACAGGTTTTCCATGTCACCTAGTAGGTGCACTGTGTAGGACCAACCTTCACATTTTAAAAATCCACAGGTTATCTGGAAAACATGATCTGTGTGGGGTCATGTGCTATAAACAATATGAATGAACATCAACATTTGTTCAGGACAGCTATCCATAGGGTTGCCAGGACTTGATTTGGCTCAGATTACCTAGAGAGCCAAACTGGGACTTGGCTCAACTTGGAGCCCCTAAATTTGGGTGGGTTTGAATTTGTGTTAAAAACAAATCTTTATAATTAACCCATGTATCATAATGACTAGTCTTCCTTATTACCATTAATCCCAATCATTATATTTCTGCCATATCAACATTAATATCGTTAACATTAACCCAGGGGTGGAACAAAGCATCATTACCATAATCACAGCAAAATTTGGAGGAGGAACCAGGATAAAAAATTCAGCCGCTTGGAAAAACAAAGCAGTAGTCTATCCTTAGCATATTGTATGGGTTTGGTGCTTGTGCAGTAAAGCCCTAATAGGCACATCAACTTCCTTGATCACTTTGCTCCCTGGCTCACTCACTTCCTCTCTTCAGTCATTTTCTCCATTTCAAGATCCCAACTGATATCCCCACAGAATCCTCTGTCTCTAAACTCCTTAACCTCACATCATCTCTTGGTCTCTCCCAGTGGGCCTCCTATCTCTCTCATGATAATGGGCTCTCACTTAATCTGGTCTTCAATTTCAGTTTTGATATTTCTGGCTTCTCCAGCACCCCATACCTGCTCTCTGACCATTACCTCCTCTCTCTAAACTTATTCCTCTCTGCTTCTCCACCTTTGCCTTCTAAGGCTACCATCACTAAGCTTAACATCTAGGCCATCAACACCGTTCCCTTATCCTCCCTGCTTGACTCACTTATCTCTCCTATTCTCTCTCCAGTCCTGAACAAGCCACTCCCCTATAAAATGCCTCTCTTACTTCTGCTCTTGACTCTGTTGCTAAGTGGCCACTATTCACCTTCGCAGATCAACATCTCAACACTGGCACTCCAAACTCACCAGATATCTGCAAAAGTGTTCATGTCAATGGTAAAACTATACTAACTTTTTCCAAGAGTACAGTATTTATTAGCAACTCATGAGACAGAACATAGGAGGAGAATTATCAAACCTTCTAAAGAGGATAAGTGGAGGTGTTGTCCATAGCAACCAATCTGGTTCTAGCTATCATTTTATAGAGTGTACTAGATAAATGATAGCTAGAATCAGATTGGCTGATATTGGCAACTTCCCTACTAATTCAGACCTGATCGCTCCTCTGCAAATTTGCAGAGGTTTGCGATCAGATAGTCACCGCTCAGACAGCGTGAACAACCGCCCCGTGCAAGTCTGCGTATGCCTTATGAAAGTCTCTGCGAACACTGGTCAGCTGCAAATCCGTTCGTAACTCACTCACCATCAAATGATTTTACTAGTCTCTGCAGTCTGTGCGCAGCCCAGGACTTACTCCTACAGTGCGACAGAATCAGGCTGATCGGGTCCGGAGCTGACATCACACACCCTCCCTGAAAATGCTTGGGAATGCCTGCGTTATTCCTGACATTCCCAGAAAACGGCCAGTTACCACCCCCAAACACCTGTTTCCTGTCAATCAACTTGTGTACGCCTAGCGATCAAAAAATAGGATTTTGGTTACCTAACGGTAAATCCTTTTCCTCGTAGAATGTAGATGATGCTGGGGTCCACATTATTACCATGGGGTATAGATGGGTCCACCAGGAGCGATTGGCACTTTAAGAGCTTGAGAGTGTCGGCTGGCTCCTCCCTCTATGCCGCTCCCACCAGACTCAGTCTAGAAACTGTGCCCGAGGAGACGGACATCTTCGAGAGAAGGATTTAACACAGATAGTGGCGAGATTCATACCAGCTCACATATACAAGGCACATCAGGCTAACTTAGCCTGAAAACTCAGCAACCGCTGAAAACATTACTTACCAAGTAACAATGCAGTACTTAACTAAAAACAAAGTTGTACTGAACCAAACAACAATTGCAGCAAAACGAACCACTGGGCGGGCGCCCAACATCCTCTACGGACTACGAGAAAAGGATTTACCGGTAGGTAACCAAAATCCTATTTTCTCTTACGTCCTAGAGGATGCTGGGGTCCACATTAGTACCATGGGGATGTACCAAAGGTCCCAGAACAGGAGGGAGAGTGCGGAGGCTCCTGCAAAACTGATCGACTGAACTTCAGATCATCAGAGGCCAAAGTGTCGAACTTGTAGAACTTTGCAAACGCGTTCGACCCAGACCAAGTTGCAGCTCGGCAAAGTTGTAAAGCCGAGACACCTTGGGCAGCCACCCAGGAGGACCCCACCTTACGAGTGGAGTGGGCCTTGACAGACATAGGACACCGCAATCCTGCCGTAGAATACGCATGCTGGATAGTAAACCTGATTCAGCGAGAGATCGTCTGCTTAGAAGCAGGACACACAATTTTCTTGGGATCATGCAGGACAAACAGAGAGTCCGATTTTCTGTGACGAGCAGTCCTCTTCACATAGATTTTCGGAGCCCTTACAACATCCAAGGACTTTGATGAAATTGAGGAGTCAGTAGCCACTGGCACCACAATAGGTTGGTTGATATGAAATGCTGACACAACCTTCGGAAGAAACTGCTGACGTGTCCGGAGCTCAGCTCTATCTTCGTGGAAGATCAAGTATGGGCTTTTACAGGACAAAGCCCCCAACTCCAACACACGTCTAGCAGAAGCTAAAGCCAACAACGTGACAGCCTTCCACGTAAGAAACTTGACCTCAACCTCCTGTAGAGGCTCGAACCAGTCCGATTGGAGGAACTGCAACACCACGTTAAGATCCCAAGGCGCCGTAGGTGGTACAAAGGGAGGTTGGCTGTGCAGAACTCCCTTCAAAAAGGTCTGAACCTCAGGGAGGGCAGCCAATTGTCTTAAGAAGAAAATGGATAGGGACGAAATCTGGACCTTCACAGATACCAACCTCAGGCCCATATCCACATCAGCTTGTAGGAAGAGGAGAAACCGTCCCAGTTGAAACTCCACCGCAGGAAATTTCTTGGACTCACACCAAGATACAAATTTTTTCCAAATTCAATGGTAATGTTTAGACGTTACTTCTTTCCTAGCCTTTATCAGTGTAGGAATAACCTTGTTCGGAATGCCCTTCTGAGCTAGTATCAGGCATTCAACCTCCATGCCGTCAAACGTAGCCACTGTAAGTCTTGATAGGCGAACGGACCCTGCTGCAGCAGGTCCTCCCGAAGAGGAAGAGGCCTCGGCTCTTCTTGCAGTAGATCCAGAAGATCTGCTTACCAAGCCCTTCTTGGCCAGTCCATAGCAATGAGGATCACTTGAACCCTTGTTCTCCTTATGAGCTTTAGAACTCTTGGGATGAGTGGAAGTGGAGGAAACACGTACACTGACTGGAACACCCACGGAGTCACTAGGGCGTCCACCGCCACTGCTTGCGGGTCCCTCGACCTGGAACAATACCGCCGAAGCTTCTTGTTGAGACGAGAGGCCATCATGTCGATCTGGGGTACGCCCCAAAGATCTGGTATTTCCTTGAACACCTCCGGATGGAGGCCCCACTCCCCTGGATGGAGATCGTGTCTGCTTAGGAAGTCCGCTTCCCAGTTGTCTACTCCTGGAATGAAGATTGCTGACAGCGCCAATGCGTGCTTTTCTGCCCAGAGGATGATTCTTGTTACCGCTGCAATTGCAGCTCTGCTCTTCGTTCCGCCATGTCGGTTTATGTAAGCCACCGTTGTAACATTGTCTGATTGCACTTGAATGGCACGATTTCTCAGAAGATGGGCTGCTTGGAGAAGATCATTGTAGACAGCTCTTAGTTCCAGAATGTTTATCGGCAGGCCGGCTTCCAGATTTGACCACCTTCCTTGGAAGGTTTCCCCTTGAGTGACTCTGCCCCAGCCACGGAGACTTGTATCCATGGTTAGAAGGATCCGGTCCTGAATCCCAAACCTGCGGCCCTCCAGAAGGTGAGGTAATTGCAGCCACCAGAGGAGTGAAAATCCTGGCCTTTGGCGACAGACGTATTCTCTGGTGCATGTGTAGATGTAATCCCGACCACTTGTCCAGGAGATCCAGTTGGAAGACCGAGCGTGATACCTCTCGTGCTGCAGAGCCTCATAAGAGGCCACCATCTTCCCCAGAAGGCGAATGCACTGATGAACTGACACCCGGGCTGGCTTCAGGACATCCCTGACCATCGTTTGAATCACCAACGCCTTTTCGTCTGGGAGAAACACCCTCTTCACCTCCGTGTCGAGGATCATTCCCAGAAAGGACAACCTCCTGGTTTGTTCCAATTGTGATTTTGGAAGATTCAGGATCCATGTTCCCTGAGAAGCTGGGTCGTGAGTGTTATGGACCGTAACAGCTTCTCCTTGGACAATGCCTTCATCAGCAGATCGTCCAGATACGGAATTATGTTCACCCCCTGTCTGCGGAGGAGAATCATCATTTCTGCCATCACCTTGGTGAATACCCTCGGTGTTGTGGAGAGCCCAAATGGGAGGGCCTGGAACTGAAAGTGACAGTCCAACAATCCGAATCGAAGATAAGCTTGATGCGGCAGCCAAATCGTAATGTGGAGGTACGTATACTTGATATGCAGGGATACTAGGAATTCCCCTTCCTCCAGGCCTGATATCATTGCCCTTAGAGTCTCCATTTTGAACTTGAACTACCTCAGAAAGGGGTTTAGTGATTTTAAGTTCATAATGGGCCTGGCCGAACCATCCGGTTTCGGCACTACGATAAGATTCGAATAGTAACCTTTGTTTTGCATATGAGAAGGTGCTGGTATAATAACCTGTGCCTCCACCAACTTCTGGCAAGCCTGATCTGAAAAATCAGTGAGGAGGGAGATTTTGAAATTCCAGCTTGTATCCCTGAGACACAATATCTTGCACCCAGGGGTCCAGGTCAGAGGACACCCAGACATGACTGAAATGTCTGAGTCTCGCTCCCACTGGCCCCACCTCCGGGGTGTGCAGTCCACCGTCATGCAGAGTACTTTGGTGTACCTGAAGCAGGTTTCTGTTCCTGGGAACCTGAAGCCGCAGGTTTCTTGATCTTCGGCCGACCTTCCCTGAAAGAATGTGTTGGACGGCTTGGCCTTTCTGGGCTTGTTAGACCGAAAGGGCTGTGATGTAACTGAAGAAAAGGGTTTCTTCAGAGCAGGTGTAGCTGAGGGAAGGAAGGGTGAATTACCAGCCGTAGCCGTGGAGATCCACGCATCTAACGCTTCCCCAAAGAGAGCCTGACCTGTGTAGGGTAGGGCCTCCACACTTCTCCTGGATTCCGCGTTGGCAGACCACTGGCGCAACCACAGTCCTCGAGGAGCTGATACCGACATGTAGGAAATCCCCGCAGCCATGGAACCCAGGTCTTTCATGGATTCTACCAGAAATCCTGCCGAATCCTGAATGTTACGTAAAACAATTCAACATCACATTTCTCCATAGTATCCAAGTCTTCAAGTAATGTGCCTGACCACTTTGCTATAGCTTTGGCAATCCAAGCACTGGCAATAGTGGGACGTAGGATCGCCCCATAAGCCGTGTACGTGGATTTGAGCGTATTATCAATTTTATGATCAGACTTTCAAGGCGGTAGATCCTGGAACAGGTAAAACCACCTTTTTTGAGAGTCTGGATACTGACGCGTCAACAATAGGCGGGTTTTCCCATTTTTTCCTATTCTCTACCAGGAAAGAAAACGCTACCAGAACCCTTTTAGGTATCTAGAATTTTTTATACGGGTTTTCCCAAGCCTCTTCACATATAGCATTTAATTCCTTTGACGCAGGGTAGGTTAGCGAGGCTTTCTTATTTTCAGTGAAGTAAGTTTCCTCAACCTGCTCGAGTGTTGTATCAGCAATATTCAACACATCCCTAATAGCCTCTATCATCAACTGCACCCCTTTTGCAAGAGATGCTGCCGCCGCAACACATCCCCATCACCGTCTGTAGTATCAGAATCGGTATCGGTATCATCCTGCATGATCTATGCAAGAGCACATTTATGTGAATATACAGCGGGAAGCCCTGAGGTACCAGAACTGGGCCAGACTGCCATAGAGTTCTGTAAAGCCTGGAATCTGTGCTAAAGCAGTGCAATCCTGATTACATGGAATGGGATCATCCTGAGAGGACATATCCTCTGCAGCATATGACAGAGTCCCTGGACATTGCTTAATGGAGACCACAGACACACCACACACACAGGGGAGGATAGACAGGGTTTCACCCCCAAGAATGGCAAGAGAGACACAGAGATTGGAGCCAACCCACACACAGCGCTTTTAATATAAAGGGAGACCCCCTATCAGCACTGACTGTGCACCTTAATAGGTTACACAGTCGTTTTGCATCCCCCCCCCTTCTACAATCCCCTGGTGCCATGATAGATAGCTGGAGTTGCTGTGGAGGGACTTGCTCTTCACTGACAGCGCGGTGCAGGCAGGAAAATGGCACTGAACGCTGCTGGGTCCGCTCTGAGGAGAAGCTCTGACCCCAAAATGGTGCTGTCTTCTCGCTCTTCACAGGATTATACTGGTCTGAGGATTGATGCTGGCTGAGATGCGGGGACCCCGACAGACTGTGTGACCAGTGTAGGGTATAGGCGCTGGCTCAGGGCGCCCCTCACAGCACCGCACTATGTACCGCTGAGCCTCTGGAGCGCAGTTAATACTGCGTTCCCACCCTGATGCCGCCATCTTCACACCGGCCCCCCGCTTGCTAGGGGGGTCGGTGACTCACTCGCCACAATCTTCAGCTCTGTAAGGGGGTGGCGGCATGCTGCTGGGGTGAGCGATCCCCTGCGGCGGGGAACGATCTATCCCCTCTGGAGCTCAGTGTCCAGTCAGCGGAGACAGTGGCTCAGACCCCGCAGGGCGGACACTGCTCCCACCCTCAGTCCCTCGATGCAGGGCGGCTGTTGCCAGCAGCCTCCCTGTAAAATAATAATCTCTAAAACTAAACTTTACTAAGGAAACTCTGGAGAGCTCTCCTAGCTGTGACCGGCTCCTCTGGGCACATTTTCTAAACTGAGTCTGGTGGGAGGGGCATAGACGGAGGAGCCAGCCCACACTCTCAAACTCTTAGGGGGAGATTCAAATGTTTGAATAATCAGTTGGGAGTCTGTTTTTTCTTATCTAATAGACAGGAAAAAACAGACACCCAACCAACTTTTCAAACATTTGAATCTCCCCCATAAAGTTCCAATGGCTCCTGGTGGACCCGTCTATACCCCTTATGGTACTAATGTGGACCCCAGCATCCTCTAGGACGTAAGAAAAAAGTTGCTGGATTTTTTTGCAGTTTGGTCTTCAGCATGCACACAACGATCCGTACGCATGCGCAGTCGATCGATAATAGGACGCCTTGCAAATTTGCACAACAGCGATCAGGTCTGAATTAGGCCCATAGTCTCTAGCTGTAATACTCTACCTGGTTCCTGGATCCTCCCTCTCACTGGCCAGCTGGAAAAATCACAAAAAAGCTTTTTTCAAAATAAAAAAATATGCTTATGATGCTTTGCCAGGTTAGCAGTGCCTGTGTGTCTACTACAAATACTGAATGTGGACATACTAAAGACATGATTAAGAACTTATTGGAACCATTCTATTTAAGATACTACTTCAGCATCCTTTTTGTTACTTTACCTTCTTCACCCTTCTTATTGTCTTACACAACAAGGAGGTCTTGAGCAGATCCTTGGAGCAGTCCCGTGTGCACACGATCAGTACCCGATTGATATTTATTTGTCGCTCCATTGTACTTATTGTATTACCACGTCTATTCAACTGTATTCTCCCCAAGGTGTATCAAGTCTCCAAATGTTAGTTTCCGTACCCTACATACTGTTTTTGTGGGTTTTTTTTGCAGTTTAGGTTTTTCTGCTTTTTTCATCCCCTTGCATCTGTCATTGTACCACATACTGTTACATCAGCCTTCTCTCCCTTGACGTTACAACTTACTCCCTTTGAATGTAAGTTCTCATAGGCACTGTACTCCACCTTATGTCTCACATCAGTTCACACTTTGTCTTCTTCATGTGTCCCCAGAGACCCGGCCTTAGGCATAGGCAAACTAGGCAAATGCCTAGGGCATTTGGTATGCTTAGGGGCAGCAGCAGCTTCTGCTGATTAAAATGATATGCGGCATGCCTATATTCTGTGTGTGACTGCGGCTGTATCTGCATACGAAATACTACATTGCAGTGTATTCCTGGAAATCACTGTAATGTAGTATTTCGTATGCAGATACAGCCACAGTCGCACACAGAATATAGGCATGCTGCATATTATTTTAATCAGCAGAAGCTGCTTGTGCATCCTAGCCACATAGTAATGCAAATAAGATGCATTTTCAGAAACAAAAGGCGCCAGACATTAGCAGAGCTGCCAGATGACTCATGCCAGGCATCTCCTGCAGAACTAGCGGTGGTGCTAGGGGGCACCAGCCAAAATCTTGCCTAGGGCATCATATTGGTTAGGGCCGGCTCTGTGTGTCCCTGTATGTCTCATACTGAATTAGTTGCATACTTCATTTTATTGTGTATTACTGTTATGTTTCATGTCTAGCTTCCTTATCTTATGCTGAATTCCTGTCTGCCATGCGATTTGGATTACTGTATGTTTGTATCTCTGCTTTGTACTTTTGCTATGGCTAACTGTAGTGTATTGTGCTTATGCTCTGTTCCATTTTTATGTGTACCCCTTGTATACGGCCCTTAGGAAACTGTGTGGTCCATGATAAATAAAAAGGTAATAATAATATAGTAGGCAGATGTATGAGAATTATGTACATGTACATTATTTTATATTGCTAATAATAACAATAATACTACAGAACATTTCACATTATATTTACTGAAACTTGTTTAAACTGTTTGCGCTTCACGCATTTCTCCAACCGATCTCCCTTTGATTTGAGAAGCAATAAAACATGATTTTGTGAAATATTCTAGAATCAAACGGGACATGTTTGAAAATAAAAATAAACAGAATCTGGCAAAGAAAACAATTTATGACGGAAAAAGATTAGCTCATTAGATGTTGAGTAGAAGTATGGCAGTGTGCCTTTATTTCTTTAAATTTTGCATTTAATGACATTTCCGTAATGTGCTACAATTTGCACATAATGTCAGTTGTATTTTCTAAATAGTACCGTATAAAAAAACAATAAAAAAAGATACAGAGACCCATTCTTCTAAAAAAGTGTTGTTTGGAAACTGGAGACATTTAGTAGATAACGCTGCAAACATCCCAAAAAGAACCTCAGAATAAACAACTCTCTGCAGATGAGTATGTAGAGCCAATAAAAACACGCAAATGTTCCCAAGCTACACAGCTCCATTCTCACAGGTGCATGTTGAAAATGTCAATTACATAACATTACATATTATATAAATGAAGATTATGGTTGTATATTTTTAAGAGTTGCACAGAAATGTTGACTCGGCACATCTGGTTGTATACATTAATGCTAAGATTTTATAGCGTAGGTCATTGGCAGGATGACAACAGCAGATGTATGGAAAATGTTCAAGAAAAGATATGTTTATTCACCATTAATGTGCCTGTAAAAGATTTTCAAGAAAAAAACCCACATTTTGTTCAAGGTTTTTTATCTTTAGAAAACATGTTTACTTTTGTCTTTTTTTAAGAATGTTTCATCTTTGGAGCAAATACCTTTCAATAGATGCCTCCAGTTTATGTCAGACTCGCATTTATCAGGTCCTCATGCACCAGTTCATATCTGATTGCACCGCTTTAGTCATGTTCAGTTTGCTCATAAAATCAAATAGACTATTTTCATAGGACAGACAGTCTGCTGACAGTGCTTCTCCTACAGATCTGATCACCTCCATCCTACTGGCTTCATATACAGCTATTCCAGTGGGATCGGTATGAAAAACCTATCTCAGTTTTTATTTTTGCTTATTCCAGTTCAACTAAGTATTTGTGTTCCTCACAATATCATTAATGCATGATGGAATGTCAGAACTGCTTCCCTCACCTGCTACTAAGTGATCCAGTCTCCAATCCGCAGATACTGCAATCACCCATGCCTCATGAAGTCGTGTCTTCTATTCTGCAGGTTCAGTTGATCCTTCCTGTCCTGAAGGTTCAGTCATTTCCCCCTGTTCTTCTGGACCATTCTCTATGTCCTGTCCAGATTGTTAGGCCTCTTTCTCTTTTCCTGAGGGCCCAGCCACCATTTCCTGTGCTGAAAGTCCAGATTATCACTCCTGTCCTGGAGGTCCAGGTACTGACTCCTCTCACGATGGTTCAATTGCTAACTTTTGTAGTAAGGGTCCAACGGCTGCATTCTGCCTGTATAGTTCATGCTCTGCCTCTTTTCTTGAGGGTCCAGCTGTTTACACCTTTCTTGGTAAAATCAGATTCTGCCTCCTCTCATGAAGGGCATCTGTCTGCTATCCTGGGGGTTTCAGTCATTGCATGCATTCAGGAGGGTACAGACACTATCTCTCCCCTGAGCAGTGGTGCAAGTAGAAAAAAATTCTTAGCTGCAGAAAATGGGTGTGGCCACATGCCACACGGGGTGTGGTCAATGAAAATGGGGCGTGATATACATATGGGGGAGGCAGATACACATATGACCCCAATAGTGCAGTGCCAAATACACATATGCCCCCAATAGTGCCCGATACACATATACCCCCAGTACTACAGTGCCAGATACAAATATGCCTCCACAGTGCCAGATACACATATGCCCCCCCAGTGCCAGATATGCCCCCACAGTGCCAGATACACATATGCCCTAAATAGTGCCAGATAGACATATGCCCCCACAGTGCCAGGTATACACATGTAGCCACAGTGCCAGATACACATATGCCCCCAGTAGTGCAGTGCCAGATAGACATATGTCCCCAGTAGTGCAGTGCCAGATAGACATATGCACCCACAATGTCAGATATGCCCCCACAATTCCAGGTATATACACGTCCCCACAGTGCCAAATACACATATCCCCCCTATGCCAGATATGCCCCAACAGCAGCTACACACATGCCCCCCCCCCCAGTGCCCAGTACACATATCCGCCCCCCACGCGCACTCACCACTGCTGCTATGTGTGAGGAGAACGCAGCGCGTGCCTCTCCTGCCTCTAAGTGCTCAGTCCGGTCTCCACTCTCCGGCGCCAGTGCCGTATTTCTCAAATGAGGTGCTGGTTCGTGAGCCAATCAGAGCTCATGGACTGGCAGCTGCGGCTCCTGATTGGCTGCCGGACCGCGAGTTTTGATTTTCCCATGAACCGGCGCCTCACTTGAGAGACACACTGCCGCCGGAGAGTGGAGACCAGACTGAGAACTGAGGAGCAGGAGAGGCACGCGCTGCGCTCCTCTTCCCTCACACAGAGCAGTGGCTGCAAGCATGGCGGTCAGGCTGGTAGTACTGCATAGCGGCTGGCAATTTCTTACTGGTACGCAATACCGCCCTGTACCGCCATACTTGCAGCACTGCCCCTGAGGGTTCTTCCTCTGCCTGCTGTCTGAAGGTCCAGAAACTGCCTACTGTCCTGCTGGATGGTCAACATGCTGCCTTAGATCTGGATGAATTAGTTGCTGCTCCCTTTCTTATGTGTCCAGCCTTCTATTCCCTTCCTGAGTGGTTCCAGTTGTATACTACTGTCCTGAGGGTCCAGTCACAGCAATAAATAAGGTCTCTAAAGCAACTAATTTGCCCCTTGACAAATCTGCTACCCTGCCCTGTGAGCCATAAAACAGACCTGCCAAATCCAAAAATCTGGCCAGATGAAGCCATTCATGCCTTCAATACTGTCAGTGTCTGTGAATTGTCTGGATTCAGTTCAGAACTCAAGGCAGTTACAGGTATATGGCTGGATGTGGTGTGGTGGAAACTTGGAGGTTTAATAATGTAAGATTTAAGGGGGCAAATGCGATAATTCCGTATGCTATTACCGGCGATAAATTTCCATAGGACTTATCGTGGATTTCTTTTTACCTGCTCAGAGCTGGTGATAAGTAGTGCAAAATCCCTATTTTGAGTAAAAAAATGTCGGGGTTTGGTTCGCAACCCCACTGAACGACTAAATTAGGAACTTGAAATTTTTCATTATTTTGAATGAGCTAATAATGACATTTTGAGGTCAAAAATACAATGTGATGGAAATTGGGGTACAAGGTATGGGACAGGTATATTGGGGTGTGTTATGACTGGAACAAGTGTTTTTAGACTTGCAGGTGGGAGTAATCGGCCTGTTTCCACATTTTATAGAAAAGAGTCCATTAAAAATGCATATAGATTAACAGCCATTTGACCTAATTGAATTATACTGAATTATTTTATTATAACAAATAATAGACTTCTATAATATTTTCCTATAATAGTTTTGATTTTTTTTGAGGGGTACAAGCATATTTCCCTATTTTCAAAGGTGCGCACCAAAAATATGGGCGTGGTTTCATGGGGGAAGAGGCGTGACCACATAAAAGTACCAATTCACATTGAACCGCACAGTAGTGTCCATTATTCACATTACACCACACAGTAGTGTACATTGGGGGTAATTCCAAGTTGATCGCAGCAGGATTATTTTTAGCAGTTGGGCAAAACCATGTGCACTGCAGGGGAGGCAGAATTAACATGTGCTGAGAGAGTTAGATTTGGGTGTGGTGTGTTCAATCTGCAATCTAATTTGCAGTGTAAAAATAAAGCAGCCAGTATTTACCCTGCACAGAAACAATATAACCCACCCAAATCTAACTCTTTCTGCACGTTATATCTGCCTCCCCTGCAGTGCACATGGTTTTGCCCAATTGCTAACAGAATTCCTGCTGCGATCAACTTGGAATTACCCCCATTATTCTTATTATACCACACAGTAGTCCCCCTTATACACGTTTATGCCACACAGTAGGGTAAAATTGGGTACACACCCCTGGCAGATTTGCATATACACTTACCAGTCGTCCACCCAATGTATCATTCCTGACATCACAACTGAGTGAACATTTAAATGTGCTTGCCCAGATGAGATTTTCGTCACAGGCAGTCTTTGTACAACCGCCTGTACACACAGCCAGGTTGGCCAATATATCTGTAGATATATCACCCATCAGCTGTGCTGCAGGGTCGACGCAATATGTCTGTGAACATAAACATATTAGGGGTACACACCCACCACAGACATAATGCGGGTACACACCAGTTGACGAGCTCACGATATAACGGCTGTTTGATTGAACAGCCAATATATCGCTCAGTGTGTACCCAGCTTTATACATGTTACTCCACACAGTAGAGACCCTTATACACTTTATACCACAGTAGAGCAGCTTATACATGTTACACTACAGTAGATCCCTTTATACATGTTGCACCACAGTAGAGCTGCTTATACATGATATGCCATGTAGTGTCCCTTATACAAATTATGCCATGATAGAGCTCGTTATACATGTTACACTACAGTAGAGACCCTTATACATGTCACACCACAGTAGAGCCGTTTATGCACATTTTGCCATGGTATAGCCATTATACACATTACCCCACAGTAGAGACCCTTATACATGTTATGCCACAGTAGAGCCCATTATACATGTTACACCACAGTAGAGCCGCTTATATAAGTTACCCCACAGTAGATCCCTTTATATTCATTATGCCACGGGAGAGTTCCTTATACATGTTACACCACTGTAGAGCCGCTTATACATGTTACGCCACGGTAGAGCCCCTTTTAAACATTATACCACAGTAGAGTACCTTATACATGTTACGCTGCTTATAAACATTATGCCACAGGTAGAGCCCTCCTCCTCCTCGTTCCCTTCCCCTCTGTAAGCAGCTTGTGCCCAGCAGAAGCCATGGAATAGCTCCTGTACCCAGTGGAAGTCCCTCTGGAGAGACATCATGACGTCTCTCCCAGTCCGTGAAGACACTACAGGAGACTGGGAGGGGGCCGAATTCACAGGGCAGGCAGCTGCAGCACTGCCTGCTGTAATGTACATTAGCAGCGGTGGGTCCAGAAGAGAAGGAACCAGGTGCAACGCTACTATTATACATTGAAGCGGACTGTTGATGGACAGTGGCAGTAGCACATACTATACATGTTAATTGGCTACACACACCACACACATATAATCACACACACACACACACGCACACACACACACACGCACGCACACACACACACACACACACACACCATACTTGCCTACTTTTGAAAAAGCATTTCAGGGAGACTGTGAAAGTAACACCTATCAGAGCAAGGGGGTGGACTGCAGAGGCGTGACATAACAATGACTTACATCCAAATGTAAATGAGCCCCAAAGTTAGTAAGAGCTACTTGTTGAAGAAAAGTTTGTGTATTGTGTTTTACAAGAGGTTCCATATACTGTAAGTGACCACGAGAAACCTTATTGAAAATTTATGTAGCCATAGGGATCTTTGTGCCTTATAACCGGGTGTAGTATGGTATGCCGGCGGTCGGGCTCCCGGCGAGCAGCATACTGGCGCCGGGAGCCTGACCGCCGGCATACCAGCAGTGTGGCGAGCGCAAATGAGCCCCTTGCGGGCTCGCTGTGCTCGCCACGCTGCGCGCCACGCTATTTTATTCTCCCTCCAGGGGGGTCGTGGACCCCCACAAGGGCGAATAAGTGTCGGTATGCCGGCTTTCGGGATTCCGGCGCCGGTATACTGTGCCCCGGGATCCCGACAGCCGGCATACTGAAGACCACCCTTATAACCAATGCAGGGGGATGGCACTGATGAGCCCATCTGAATGTATTTATCTCTGATTTCTTTCTTTTTCCCAAGAATGTAATAGCTATATAATGGGGGTAAGGTGTAATCAGGGAGATTGATGGACTATTCAGGGAGTCAGGGAGATTGCTGTTATTTCAGGGAGTCTCCTGCAGACTGCAGGGGGGTAGGCAACTATGAGACACACACACACACACACACACATCTATCTATATTCTGTATGTCCATGATAAACTCGAGAACTACTGAACTGATTATGATCTGGTTTTCACTGAAATGTTTCTTGAGATCCTCGGAGTAACATACAGACGGAGCCACGCTAGTTGTGGCTCCATCTGGGCGGACGTGATGGAGATGCGCGCACCCGTGATAGAGACGCGCCCCATTCACTCGAATGGGAGAGGATCTCCATCGCGACCCCGGATGCAAATGCTCAGAATGGGAGTGTCTCTCTGTGCACTCCCGGCATGGCTAGGCGGACGGATCGCCTAGTCATGCTGGGAGTGCACGCCTACGATGGAGCCGCCTCAGATGAGCGCGGCTCCATCCGTAGGTTATGAATAGTCTCATTATCATGTTAATTGGCTGACTAGCAAACAAAATCATCAACGTATCAAATTGCATCTCTTATCGTGCCACAGAGCAGGTAATGCGGGGCTCAGAGCCAGTGCCATAGCTAGACATTTTAGCGATGTGTGCAACAAACAGCATCGGCGCCCCCGCATATTTAAAATAGGTCCAGTGCACGTTGTAGGCGCGTGGCAAAAATATTGGGAGTGGCATCACAAAATAATACCAATTCATATTATGCTGCACAGTAGCCTCCATTATTCAAATTACGCCGCACAGTAGCACCACTTACACACATTACACCAGGCAGAGCCCCATTTTACACATTACAGCAGGTATATTCCTCTTTTTTACATATTGTGGGAGCAGAGTTCCTCATTTTACACATTACGGCAGCAGAGTCCCCCTTTTTACCAATTAGTCAGGTAGAGCCCCCTTTTTACACATTACGGAAGAGTTCCCTTTTTACACATTATGGCAGCACAGTCCCCATTTTACACATTACAGCAGCAGAGTCCCCCTTTTTACGCATTGCAACAGCCAAAGCCCCCTTTTTACACATTACAGCAGCAGAGTTACCCTTTTTACCCATTATGGCAGACAGAGTCCCCCTTTTACACATTATTGCAGCAGAGTCCCCCATTTTACACATTATGGCAGCAGAGTCCCCTTTTTACACATT
The DNA here is from genome assembly GCF_028390025.1 of Pseudophryne corroboree. Lineage (NCBI taxonomy): Eukaryota > Metazoa > Chordata > Amphibia > Anura > Myobatrachidae > Pseudophryne > Pseudophryne corroboree. The sequence goes on from NC_086448.1 coordinate 718,485,394, forward strand.
ACGGCAGCAGAGTCCCCTTTTTACACATTATGGCAGCAGAGTCCCCTTTTTACACATTAAAGCAGCAGAGTCCCCCTTTTTACACATTAGGCAGGTAGAGCATCCTTTTTACACATTATGGCAGGCAAGGTCCCCTTTTTACACATTATGGCAAGAGTCCCCTTTTTTACACATTACAGCAGAAGAGTCCCCTTTTTACACATTACGACAGATATAAATATTTTTGAAGTAATATCACTTATAAGTGCCTCCAGGCAGTGGACCAGGCAATGGGCTATAGTTATAGGATGGAGCAGTCTCTGGAGTGACTGAGGCAGTCAGAGGTTACAGAAGCACAACAGCACAAGCCACAATTCGCGGGTCTTTGAGGGAGCGGAGTAAAACTCCGGAGGGGTCGGGGCTTAAACAGTGGCCCAGGCTCTGGCTTCTTTACATAAAAAAAGATCAGAAACCCCCCTTGTATGCAGGGCAGCGCTGTCGTGCAGGAGGCAGTGAGAGAGAGCAGGCAACGGTTGTGCAGATGGTGCTGCCAGATGGTGCGCCCAGAGTGCAGTTGCACTGAGTGCAAGGCACCACTGGCACACACCTAGTTACGGCCCTGCTCAGAGCAATACATGGGTAATGGGGGGAGGAGGGGAGTACAGGGGTACACATGGCTAATGGGGCACCCCCTGTCATTTAGGAGATTTTTATTTTTCTGTGCATCAACACAGTGTGCAAAGGCGCACGCTGGTCCACCTCCTGTCAGGACCCTGAGCAGCCAGCCAGGAGCCGCAAGATGGCCACCGCCTGCCTGAGTCAGCAGCGCTGCAGTCAGTGACATGCCGGTGATGGCCAGACAGTATTAGTTCCCACTGCTCACTGCAGCCCATGACACTGACAAGCGCCCCCTTGCCTCCCTCTCCCCCTTACGGGTGCACATCTTTGCACACTTTGATGCTGTACTTGAATAAAGTTAAATTAACATTTTCCTAAACAAAGGGTGGGGAGGAGTGTACATTGGTGTCCCCACCCCCTGAATCTGCCTATTGCCATTTGACTCTAATGGGTAAATGTATTATAGCGGAACGCATCGTGCTGCTATAACACTTCCTGCTTCGCCTCATTACCGAGGTGAAGCAGGAAGGGACATCGACAAGACGTATTAACTTCTTGTCTGCCACAGCACGCTCCCCCCTCCGGCGAAGACCAATGAGCACACAGCGCTTCAGCTCAGTGCTGACGCACTGTGTCTCCCTGCCCGGTCGTCTGCACTGCGCATGTGCGGGATCTTGCTACTCACGCAAGATCCCCAGCGCAGTCCGGAGCCAGCACCCACCACAGCCAGGGACAGCTCTGTCCCTGCTGTGGTGAATGGGCACCGACAACATGCAGCTGTCGAAATCGACAGCTGCAGGTGTCGGAACAGTCAGCATCTATTGCCTGCACATATCGGCCTGCTATCTTTTAGATAGCAGTGCCAATATGGACAGGGGCGCCCCTGTCACTGAGCCAGCACTGCTGCCATCATACATGGGGGGGGGGAGCGGTGTATTGCACGTAACATGCGCTGATACTGCTCCCCCCCCCCCCCCAATATTGACAGTTCATACATTTACCCATAAGCACATAAAATTTCACTAGGCTATGTTTTTGAATGACCATAAACAAAGCGTCGTCGGTGTGGACTTGCGCAGTGAGGTCTTTTCATGTGATCAGTTATACGTGGGTCTCTCTCATATCGGTAATGCCACCAATCATATTCATAACTGATGCCAGCAATAAGATACCTAATGTGGTTTACAACGAGGTATTTACAGACTGAAGGAATTGGTAAACAATAAGAAAATCAAAATGTATTTTTACTACAGAAGATATTAATACAGAAGAGTGATGTAAAAAAAATGTTAAAGAAAAAAATGCATCATTGAATAAAATTAATAATCACTCGGCAACGATGGGTAGGCAGTGCTAGTATAAATATAAAACTTGTTAAATTATTATTCAAAATGACGGGAAAACATAACAGTAATGTCAGCACTGGGAGCTGTGTGTGCCCGAATGGAGCACACTTTTATTGTACCTTTGGCGCGCCATCAGCACAAAAAACACTGGAATTCCCCCCATAAAGGTGAGGAGCAGCGTTAGCCTTTTATTATATAAGATGTCCAGTTATTCTGTTTAGCAGTTTACATGTGAGTGAAAAATAGCTTCATCAATGTTTGCAGGATTTCACAATTTGTTTATTTTATTTATTTTTTTAAATAATTGCTAAATCTGTTGAACAGCTGGACAACGTTACTTGGACCTAATTTTCCAGAGGTCATGACTTTATTTATTCTTCCATGAGATTATTATGAATTTTATTATAGATAATGAAATAATACACTGTTTCACTCTAAAGGAAACTCTATGTTCAAGGAAAAGGATGATATATTCCTGGAAACAGCAATTGTTTGTCCTTCCAATCCTTCTTTGTGGATTTTTGTGAAAAGAAGGCCGTAGGTTTCTATATCCAACACCAGACATTGATGGTGCTGGCTAGTAGGCACGAGCGCCAGATAGTTATGCTTTTTTTTTAGCTTGCTGCATGCTGGTATATTGCAGTCACATAAAATCCTATGAGGCTTGCTGTGCCACGGGACAGCAGCAGCAGATATCAGAGCCATCTGCTTATGTGAATGCGCCCCATTAGAGCCCAGTTACGCCTCTTCAGTGGTAAGTGGAGATGCAACTGAAGCACACATACTCGTGTACTGTTAGTTTTGGAACATGCGCAATGCAGAAACACACAAGATACAGGGCCATCTCAACATATAGCCACACTGGGCAGCTGCACAGGGCCCCACAATTCTATGTGGGGTTGAGTGGTGGTCACACAATGAGAGTGACAAGGCAGCATTCTATACCTGCCTCCCTGCCTGCAGCCAGAAAGTGAATGTCTGTCAGCATGCTGATTGGTGGATGACTAGAGCTATCCACCAATCAGAGTGCGGACAACCATTCACTGTATGGAAACGTGAAGAAACTGCACAGGACTGCAGGAGGGTCATTTTATGATTTTTTTTTTTTATTAGTTCCCATGAATGGGTGGGTAGTAGCCCCAGTACATTGAATGTTTTCATTAATCAAGTACTAGATCAGAGAAGGAAGGTAGGAAGGAAGGATTGATTTGGAAGTTCATTTAATTTAATTCTGAAAATGTTAATCAAGGGGAGCATTAGGGAGGGTATGAATTAATCAAGTGTTATTGCTATTTCTCTCCTCAGTTGCTCTAAAATGCTATAGCTCTCGAAAAAGACCTCACACATGTTACATTTAATTAATAAATGAATCAATTAATCAATCATTCTGGTGTTTTATTATTTATTACCAGTTATTTAGATAGCGCACACATATTCCGAAGCGAAAGAGAATATTTGCCCATTCACATCAGTCCCTGCCCCAGTGGAGCTTACAATTTAGATTCCCTATCACATGTACACACAGACACATTCACTAGGGTTAATTTTTTGTTGGAAGCCAATTAACCTACCAGTATATTCTTGAAGTGAGGGAGGAAACCGGAGTACCTGGAGGAAACCCACGCAAGTACGGGGAGAATATACAAACTCCACACAGTTAGGGCCATGGTGGGAATCGAACCCATAACTTCTGTACTGTGAGGCAGTAATGCTAACCATTACACCATCCGTACTACCCAACAGATGGTGCAATGACCTTGTTATGACCTTTTCTTTCCTCAGTTCCTCAGTTGCTTGCTGCAAAATAGTCTGATAGAAGGAGGCTTCTCTACAACAGTGCCGTTTCTAGCGACGGGCGAGCCGTGCAACCGCACGGGGCGCCCGCCGCAGCACTTTGTGTGTCGGTAATCTCCTCTCCTCCCTCTTCCCGAGCGCTCCTGCTTGGGGGGCGGAGTTTCGCGGAATGACGCGTTTGCGTCGTAACGTCACGATGCAAACGCGTCATTCCGCGAAGCCCCGCCCCCGAGCAGGAGCGCTCAGGGAGAGGGAGGAGAGGAGATTAGCCTGGAAGGAGGAGGCGGCCGGCGCGAGGGACGTGAGGCGGTGGGACCCGAAGAGCGGGAAGATGTAAGTATTATCTCTATCTTTTTCTCTCTCCCCCTTCCTTCCCCCCCCCCACTTGACACCTGCCTGCCGCACTGTGTAAAATGGGGATACCTGCCTGCCGCACTGTGTAAAATGGGGATACCTGCCTGCCGCACTGTGTAAAATGGGGATACCTGCCTGCCGCACTGTGTAAAATGGGGATATCTGCCTGCCGCACTGTGTAAAATGGGGGCACCTGTCTGCGTACTGAGTAAAATGGGGATATCTGCCTGCCGTACTGTGTAAAATGGTGATACCTGCCTGCCGCACTATGTAAAATGGAGATATCTGCCTGCCGCACTGTGTAAAATGGGGACACCTGCCTGCCGTACTGTGTAAAATGGGGGCACGTGCCTGCCGCGCTGTGTAAAATGGGGATACCTGCCTGCCGCACTGTGTAAAATGGGGATACCTACTTGCCGCACTGTGTAAAATGGGGATATCTGCCTGCCGCACTGTGTAAAATGGGGGCACCTGTCTGCGTACTGTGTAAAATGGGGATATCTGCCTGCCGTACTGTGTAAAATGGTGATACCTGCCTGCCGCACTGTGTAAAATGGAGATACAGTATCTGCCTGCCGCACCGTGTAAAATGGGGACACCTGCCTGCCGTACTGTGTAAAATGGGGGCACGTGCCTGCCGCGCTGTATAAAATGGGGATACCTGCCTGCCGCACTGTGTAAAATGGGGATACCTGCCTGTCGCACTTTGTAAAATGGGGGCACCTGCCTGCGTACTGTGTAAAATAGAGATGAGCGGGTTCGGTTTCTCTGAATCCGAACCCGCCAGAACTTCATGTTTTTTTTCACGGGTCCGAGCGACTCGGATCTTCCCGCCTTGCTCGGTTAACCCGAGCGCGCCCGAACGTCATCATGACGCTGTCGGATTCTCGCGAGGCTCGGATTCTATCGCGAGACTCGGATTCTATATAAGGAGCCGCGCGTCGCCGCCATTTTCACACGTGCATTGAGATTGATAGGGAGAGGACGTGGCTGGCGTCCTCTCCGTTTAGAATAGATTAGAGAGACACTTGATTTACTAATTTTGGGGAGCATTAGGAGTACTCAGTAGTGTACAGTGCAGAGTTTTGCTGATAGTGACCAGTGACCACCAGTTTTATTTATAATCCGTTCTCTGCCTGAAAAAAGCGATACACAGCACACAGTGACTCAGTCACATACCATATCTGTGTGCACTGCTCAGGCTCAGGCCAGTGTGCTGCATCATCTATTATCTATATATAATATTATATATATCTGTCTGACTGCTCAGCTCACACAGCTTATAATTGTGGGGGAGACTGGGGAGCACTACTGCAGTGCCAGTTATAGGTTATAGCAGGAGCCAGGAGTACATAATATATTATATAGTGAGTGACCACCAGACACACAGTGCAGTTTATTTAATATATCCGTTCTCTGCCTGAAAAAAGCGATACACACAGTGACTCAGTCAGTCACATACCATATCTGTGTGCACTGCTCAGGCTCAGGCCAGTGTGCTGCATCATCTATATATATTATATATCTGTCTGACTGCTCAGCTCACACAGCTTATAATTGTGGGGGAGACTGGGGAGCACTACTGCAGTGCCAGTTATAGGTTATAGCAGGAGCCAGGAGTACATAATATTATATTAAAACAGTGCACACTTTTGCTGCAGGAGTGCCACTGCCAGTGTGACTAGTGACCAGTGACCTGACCACCAGTATATATAATATTAGTAGTATACTATCTCTTTATCAACCAGTCTATATTAGCAGCAGACACAGTACAGTGCGGTAGTTCACGGCTGTGGCTACCTCTGTGTCGGCACTCGGCAGCCCGTCCATAATTGTATATACCACCTAACCGTGGTTTTTTTTTCTTTCTTTATACATACATACTAGTTACGAGTATACTATCTCTTTATCAACCAGTCTATATATTAGCAGCAGACACAGTACAGTGCGGTAGTTCACGGCTGTGGCTACCTCTGTGTCGGCACTCGGCAGCCCGTCCATAATTGTATATACCACCTAACCGTGGTTTTTTTTTCTTTCTTTATACATACATACTAGTTACGAGTATACTATCTCTTTATCAACCAGTCTATATATTAGCAGCAGACACAGTACAGTGCGGTAGTTCACGGCTGTGGCTACCTCTGTGTCGGCACTCGGCAGCCCGTCCATAATTGTATATACCACCTAACCGTGGTTTTTTTTTCTTTCTTTATACATACATACTAGTTACGAGTATACTATCTCTTTATCAACCAGTCTATATATTAGCAGCAGACACAGTACAGTGCGGTAGTTCACGGCTGTGGCTACCTCTGTGTCGGCACTCGGCAGCCCGTCCATAATTGTATATACCACCTAACCGTGGTTTTTCTTTCTTTCTTTATACATACATACTAGTTACGAGTATACTATCTCTTTATCAACCAGTCTATATATTAGCAGCAGACACAGTACAGTGCGGTAGTTCACGGCTGTGGCTACCTCTGTGTCGGCACTCGGTAGCCCGTCCATAATTGTATATACCACCTAACCGTGGTTTTTTTTTCTTTCTTTATACATACATACTAGTTACGAGTATACTATCTCTTTATCAACCAGTCTATATATTAGCAGCAGACACAGTACAGTGCGGTAGTTCACGGCTGTGGCTACCTCTGTGTCGGCACTCGGCAGCCCGTCCATAATTGTATATACCACCTAACCGTGGTTTTTTTTTCTTTCTTTATACATACATACTAGTTACGAGTATACTATCTCTTTATCAACCAGTCTATATATTAGCAGCAGACACAGTACAGTGCGGTAGTTCACGGCTGTGGCTACCTCTGTGTCGGCACTCGGCAGCCCGTCCATAATTGTATATACCACCTAACCGTGGTTTTTTTTTCTTTCTTTATACATACATACTAGTTACGAGTATACTATCTCTTTATCAACCAGTCTATTTTAGCAGCAGACACAGTACAGTGCGGTAGTTCACGGCTGTGGCTACCTCTGTGTCGGCACTCGGCAGCCCGTCCATAATTGTATATACCACCTAACCGTGGTTTTTTTTTCTTTCTTTATACATACATACTAGTTACGAGTATACTATCTCTTTATCAACCAGTCTATATATTAGCAGCAGACACAGTACAGTGCGGTAGTTCACGGCTGTGGCTACCTCTGTGTCGGCACTCGGCAGCCCGTCCATAATTGTATATACCACCTAACCGTGGTTTTTTTTTCTTTCTTTATACATACATACTAGTTACGAGTATACTATCTCTTTATCAACCAGTCTATATATTAGCAGCAGACACAGTACAGTGCGGTAGTTCACGGCTGTGGCTACCTCTGTGTCGGCACTCGGCAGCCCGTCCATAATTGTATATACCACCTAACCGTGGGTTTTTTTTCTTTCTTTATACATACATACTAGTTACGAGTATACTATCTCTTTATCAACCAGTCTATATATTAGCAGCAGACACAGTACAGTGCGGTAGTTCACGGCTGTGGCTACCTCTGTGTCGGCACTCGGCAGCCCGTCCATAATTGTATATACCACCTAACCGTGGTTTTTTTTTCTTTCTTTATACATACATACTAGTTACGAGTATACTATCTCTTTATCAACCAGTCTATATATTAGCAGCAGACACAGTACAGTGCGGTAGTTCACGGCTGTGGCTACCTCTGTGTCGGCACTCGGCAGCCCGTCCATAATTGTATATACCACCTAACCGTGGTTTTTTTTTCTTTCTTTATACATACATACTAGTTACGAGTATACTATCTCTTTATCAACCAGTCTATATATTAGCAGCAGACACAGTACAGTGCGGTAGTTCACGGCTGTGGCTACCTCTGTGTCGGCACTCGGCAGCCCGTCCATAATTGTATATACCACCTAACCGTGGTTTTTCTTTCTTTCTTTATACATACATACTAGTTACGAGTATACTATCTCTTTATCAACCAGTCTATATATTAGCAGCAGACACAGTACAGTGCGGTAGTTCACGGCTGTGGCTACCTCTGTGTCGGCACTCGGCAGCCCGTCCATAATTGTATATACCACCTAACCGTGGTTTTTTTTTCTTTCTTTATACATACATACTAGTTACGAGTATACTATCTCTTTATCAACCAGTCTATATATTAGCAGCAGACACAGTACAGTGCGGTAGTTCACGGCTGTGGCTACCAATGTGTCGGCACTCGGCAGCCCGTCCATAATTGTATACTAGTATCCAATCCATCCATCTCCATTGTTTACCTGAGGTGCCTTTTAGTTGTGCCTATTAAAATATGGAGAACAAAAATGTTGAGGTTCCAAAATTAGGGAAAGATCAAGATCCACTTCCACCTCGTGCTGAAGCTGCTGCCACTAGTCATGGCCGAGACGATGAAATGCCAGCAACGTCGTCTGCCAAGGCCGATGCCCAATGGCATAGTACAGAGCATGTCAAAACCAAAACACCAAATATCAGTAAAAAAAGGACTCCAAAACCTAAAATAAAATTGTCGGAGGAGAAGCGTAAACTTGCCAATATGCCATTTACCACACGGAGTGGCAAGGAACGGCTGAGGCCCTGGCCTATGTTCATGGCTAGTGGTTCAGCTTCACATGAGGATGGAAGCACTCAGCCTCTCGCTAGAAAACTGAAAAGACTCAAGCTGGCAAAAGCACCGCAAAGAACTGTGCGTTCTTTGAAATCCCAAATCCACAAGGAGAGTCCAATTGTGTCGGTTGCGATGCCTGACCATCCCAACACTGGACGTGAAGAGCATGCGCCTTCCACCATTTGCACGCCCCCTGCAAGTGCTGGAAGGAGCACCCGCAGTCCAGTTCCTGATAGTCAGATTGAAGATGTCAGTGTTGAAGTACACCAGGATGAGGAGGATATGGGTGTTGCTGGCGCTGGGGAGGAAATTGACCAGGAGGATTCTGATGGTGAGGTGGTTTGTTTAAGTCAGGCACCCGGGGAGACACCTGTTGTCCGTGGGAGGAATATGGCCGTTGACATGCCAGGTGAAAATACCAAAAAAATCAGCTCTTCGGTGTGGAGGTATTTCACCAGAAATGCGGACAACAGGTGTCAAGCCGTGTGTTCCCTTTGTCAAGCTGTAATAAGTAGGGGTAAGGACGTTAACCACCTCGGAACATCCTGCCTTATACGTCACCTGCAGCGCATTCATAATAAGTCAGTGACAAGTTCAAAAACTTTGGGTGACAGCGGAAGCAGTCCACTGACCAGTAAATCCCTTCCTCTTGTAACCAAGCTCACGCAAACCACCCCACCAACTCCCTCAGTGTCAATTTCCTCCTTCCCCAGGAATGCCAATAGTCCTGCAGGCCATGTCACTGGCAATTCTGACGAGTCCTCTCCTGCCTGGGATTCCTCCGATGCATCCTTGCGTGTAACGCCTACTGCTGCTGGCGCTGCTGTTGTTGCCGCTGGGAGTCGATGGTCATCCCAGAGGGGAAGTCGTAAGCCCACTTGTACTACTTCCAGTAAGCAATTGACTGTTCAACAGTCCTTTGCGAGGAAGATGAAATATCACAGCAGTCATCCTACTGCAAAGCGGATAACTGAGTCCTTGACAACTATGTTGGTGTTAGACGTGCGTCCGGTATCCGCCGTTAGTTCACAGGGAACTAGACAATTTATTGAGGCAGTGTGCCCCCGTTACCAAATACCATCTAGGTTCCACTTCTCTAGGCAGGCGATACCGAGAATGTACACGGACGTCAGAAAAAGACTCACCAGTGTCCTAAAAAATGCAGTTGTACCCAATGTCCACTTAACCACGGACATGTGGACAAGTGGAGCAGGGCAGGGTCAGGACTATATGACTGTGACAGCCCACTGGGTAGATGTATGGACTCCCGCCGCAAGAACAGCAGCGGCGGCACCAGTAGCAGCATCTCGCAAACGCCAACTCTTTCCTAGGCAGGCTACGCTTTGTATCACCGCTTTCCAGAATACGCACACAGCTGAAAACCTCTTACGGCAACTGAGGAAGATCATCGCGGAATGGCTTACCCCAATTGGACTCTCCTGTGGATTTGTGGCATCGGACAACGCCAGCAATATTGTGTGTGCATTAAATATGGGCAAATTCCAGCACGTCCCATGTTTTGCACATACCTTGAATTTGGTGGTGCAGAATTTTTTAAAAAACGACAGGGGCGTGCAAGAGATGCTGTCGGTGGCCAGAAAAATTGCGGGACACTTTCGGCGTACAGGCACCACGTACAGAAGACTGGAGCACCACCAAAAACTACTGAACCTGCCCTGCCATCATCTGAAGCAAGAAGTGGTAACGAGGTGGAATTCAACCCTCTATATGCTTCAGAGGTTGGAGGAGCAGCAAAAGGCCATTCAAGCCTATACAATTGAGCACGATATAGTAGGTGGAATGCACCTGTCTCAAGTGCAGTGGAGAATGATTTCAACGTTGTGCAAGGTTCTGATGCCCTTTGAACTTGCCACACGTGAAGTCAGTTCAGACACTGCCAGCCTGAGTCAGGTCATTCCCCTCATCAGGCTTTTGCAGAAGAAGCTGGAGGCATTGAAGGAGGAGCTAAAAGGGAGCGATTCCGCTAGGCATGTGGGACTTGTGGATGCAGCCCTTAATTCGCTTAACAAGGATTCACGGGTGGTCAATCTGTTGAAATCAGAGCACTACATTTTGGCCACCGTGCTCGATCCTAGATTTAAAGCCTACCTTGGATCTCTCTTTCCGGCAGACACAGGTCTGCTGGGGTTGAAAGACCTGCTGGTGACAAAATTGTCAAGTCAAGCGGAACGCGACCTGTCAACATCTCCTCCTTCACATTCTCCCGCAACTGGGGGTGCGAGGAAAAGGCTCAGAATTCCGAGCCCACCCGCTGGCGGTGATGCAGGGCAGTCTGGAGCGACTGCTGATGCTGACATCTGGTCCGGACTGAAGGACCTGACAACGATTACGGACATGTCGTCTACTGTCACTGCATATGATTCTCTCAACATTGATAGAATGGTGGAGGATTATATGAGTGACCGCATCCAAGTAGGCACGTCACACAGTCCGTACTTATACTGGCAGGAAAAAGAGGCAATTTGGAGGCCCTTGCACAAACTGGCTTTATTCTACCTAAGTTGCCCTCCCACAAGTGTGTACTCCGAAAGAGTGTTTAGTGCCGCCACTCACCTTGTCAGCAATCGGCGTACGAGGTTACATCCAGAAAATGTGGAGAAGATGATGTTCATTAAAATGAATTATAATCAATTCCTCCGCGGAGACATTGACCAGCAGCAATTGCCTCCACAAAGTACACAGGGAGCTGAGATGGTGGATTCCAGTGGGGACGAATTGATAATCTGTGAGGAGGGGGATGTACACGGTGATATATCGGAGGGTGAAGATGAGGTGGACATCTTGCCTCTGTAGAGCCAGTTTGTGCAAGGAGAGATTAATTGCTTCTTTTTTGGGGGGGGTCCAAACCAACCCGTCATATCAGTCACAGTCGTGTGGCAGACCCTGTCACTGAAATGATGGGTTGGTTAAAGTGTGCATGTCCTGTTTTGTTTACACAACATAAGGGTGGGTGGGAGGGCCCAAGGACAATTCCATCTTGCACCTCTTTTTTCTTTTCTTTTTCTTTGCATCATGTGCTGATTGGGGAGGGTTTTTTGGAAGGGACATCCTGCGTGACACTGCAGTGCCACTCCTAGATGGGCCCGGTGTTTGTGTCGGCCACTAGGGTCGCTAATCTTACTCACACAGTCAGCTACCTCATTGCGCCTCTTTTTTTCTTTGCGTCATGTGCTGTTTGGGGAGGGTTTTTTGGAAGGGACATCCTGCGTGACACTGCAGTGCCACTCCTAGATGGGCCCGGTGTTTGTGTCGGCCACTAGGGTCGCTAATCTTACTCACACAGTCAGCTACCTCATTGCGCCTCTTTTTTTCTTTGCGTCATGTGCTGTTTGGGGAGGGTTTTTTGGAAGGGACATCCTGCGTGACACTGCAGTGCCACTCCTAGATGGGCCCGGTGTTTGTGTCGGCCACTAGGGTCGCTAATCTTACTCACACAGCTACCTCATTGCGCCTCTTTTTTTCTTTGCGTCATGTGCTGTTTGGGGAGGGTTTTTTGGAAGGGACATCCTGCGTGACACTGCAGTGCCACTCCTAGATGGGCCCGGTGTTTGTGTCGGCCACTAGGGTCGCTAATCTTACTCACACAGCTACCTCATTGCGCCTCTTTTTTTCTTTGCGTCATGTGCTGTTTGGGGAGGGTTTTTTGGAAGGGCCATCCTGCGTGACACTGCAGTGCCACTCCTAGATGGGCCCGGTGTTTGTGTCGGCCACTAGGGTCGCTAATCTTACTCACACAGCTACCTCATTGCGCCTCTTTTTTTCTTTGCGTCATGTGCTGTTTGGGGAGGGTTTTTTGGAAGGGCCATCCTGCGTGACACTGCAGTGCCACTCCTAGATGGGCCCGGTGTTTGTGTCGGCCACTAGGGTCGCTAATCTTACTCACACAGCTACCTCATTGCGCCTCTTTTTTTCTTTGCGTCATGTGCTGTTTGGGGAGGGTTTTTTGGAAGGGCCATCCTGCGTGACACTGCAGTGCCACTCCTAGATGGGCCCGGTGTTTGTGTCGGCCACTAGGGTCGCTTATCTTACTCACACAGCGACCTCGGTGCAAATTTTAGGACTAAAAATAATATTGTGAGGTGTGAGGTATTCAGAATAGACTGAAAATGAGTGTAAATTATGGTTTTTGTGGTTAATAATACTTTGGGATCAAAATGACCCCCAAATTCTATTATTTAAGCTGTTTTTTAGTGTTTTTTGAAAAAAACACCCGAATCCAAAACACACCCGAATCCGACAAAAAAAATTCGGTGAGGTTTTGCCAAAACGCGGTCGAACCCAAAACACGGCCGCGGAACCGAACCCAAAACCAAAACACAAAACCCGAAAAATTTCAGGCGCTCATCTCTAGAATGGGGATATCTGCCTGCCGTACTGTGTAAAATGGGGATACCTGCCTGCCGCACTGTGTAAAATGGGGGCACCTGCCTGCGTACTGTGTAAAATGGGGATATCTGCCTGCCGCACTGTGTAAAATGGGGACACCTGCCTGCCGCGCTGTGTAAAATGGGGACACCTGCCTGCCGCACTGTGTAAAATGGGGACACTTGCCTGCTGTAATGTGTAAAATGGGGACTTTTTTTATTTTTATTTTTTTTCCCCTGTGGTGGGCATGCTGATATCAGACGAGGCCACGCCCACTTTAATGAGACCACACCCATTTTAATCGGGCCACACACCCTTGTCGGTAGCGCGCGCGCCTCCGTTTTATTTTTATAGCTATATGGGGGGGGGGGCGCATTTTGAAATCTCGCACTGGGAGCCAAATTGTCTAGAAACGTCCCTGCTCTACAAGTACAGTATCAGCAATGTCAGACTCACACCTTGCTAATGTGGACACCCCTAGAATCCTTTGGGATTTGTGAACACACAGCTTGTTCTTCAGGTTTAGGGGGGAACGTAATAGAGTGTGAGAATCAGAAAGTGAGAGATTAGGGGAGATTTCTCCTGGGTTTTTTTTTAAAGTGGCAAACATTTACATGGCAAAACCAGGTTGATTTTGTCATGTAAATGATTGTCACTTTATAAACACAGTAGAATTCTCCCAAAGGGGTCTATTTATTAACATTATTTTTACTAAAATAATGTGAAAAAGGCTGTTTTCACACCCTTTTCACATTATTTTAGTATCACCTAAATGTATTAAAGGGCATTTGGAGCAGTTTTCATGAAAAACTGCTTTAAACCCTTTAATTCACTTTTTTTTTTTTTTAGTAACCCACATTGCATTCTCTATACTTATAGGGGGTAATTCCAAGTTGATCGCAGCAGGAAATTTTTTAGCAGTTGGGCAAAACCATGTGCACTGCAGGGGGGGCAGATATAACATGTGCAGAGAGAGTTAGATTTGGGTGTGGTGAGTTCAATCTGCAATCTAAATTGCAGTGTAAAAATAAAGCAGCCAGTATTTACCCTGCACAGAAACAAAATAACCCACCCAAATCTAACTGTCTCTGCAAATGTTATATCTGCCTCCCCTGCAGTGCACATGGTTTTGCCCAACTGCTAAAAAATTTCCTGCTGCGATCAACTTGGAATTACCCCCATAATGGGAAATGTGATGTGGCCAAATTTACAAAAAAAAAACCTGTGAAAAAATACCGCAATGTGCCATGTGATAATCTCGTTAGCTCAGGTTGGCGAGTTCACAGGGCAGCACTGCGATAAACACCCTTTTACCCAGCTTTCTCTGCCCCTGGCAGAGAAAGCTGACCGGGGACCCGGCAGAGTGATCAGCTATGTGTGTCCGATGGACACACAAGCTGATCACAATGTAACAAAAAAAAAACATACTCACCTGTCCAGGGTGCCGGTGTCCGCTGCTCCGTGAGCGCTGCCGGGCGCCGGGTCCCCCATATGCTGCAATGTGACCTCGGTGCTGTAAAGTGACGCTGCAAAACGGCAGCGCACTTTACAGCACCAGGGGTCACAGTGCAGGAGAAGGACCCGGCGCCCGGCAGCCTCCTGAAGCAGCACGGACCGGCTCCTTGGACAGGTGAGTATATTATCCTGCTTGGGGGGGTCCGCGGCGCGCAGGGGTAGTCACAATGAGGGGGTCGACCAGGCGGCGGCGGTAGAGGCAATGTCGTAGTAGTATTATTTATTTACTTTTTTTTGTTTTTTTTTAAATGACCACTCACTGCGGAGTCACACTGCTTATATTATTTATGTGTACACAGTGGGCCACAGCACATACAGCACACACCAGTTGTACAAATATATTAACATTGGACTGCAGCAGTACTGTGGGCAGTGACCAAAAAAAACTCAGTGTGACACTTAGGGGGTAATTCAGAGTTGATCGCAGCAGCAAATTTGTTAACAGTTGGGGTAAACCATGTGCACTGCAGGGGGGCAGATATAACATGTGCAGAGAGAGTTAGATTTGGGTGGGGTGTGTTCAAACTGAAATCTAAATTGCAGTGTAAAAATAAAGCAGCCAGTATTTACCCTGCACAGAAACAATTTAACCCACCCAAATCTAACTCTCTCTGCACATGTTATATTTGCCCCACCTGCAGTGCATATGGTTTTGCCCAGTGTCAGGGCTGCCATCAGAAATAGTGGGGCCCAGGACTGACAAAATGGGCAGGGCCCCCCACCCCTTCTCCGGGGAAACGTGGAACATAGAGGTGGGTGGAGCTGTGAATAATGTAGGTGGAGCTACAGCGTGAGTGGGATATCAATTGGTGCGTAAACCAGTTTAAAAATAAATTGCCAAAGTTTGGGCTGTGGGTGTAACATGTTATCCTATAATATATACTATAAAAACACAGAAATATAGAAGAGAAAACTGCTGTAAATTCACACACCCACAGAAAACCAGAATATATACTAAATTTATAGTGAAAGCCAAATCAATTCTACATACACACACCTAAATCTGAGAGGAAGAGGGTGAAACGCAGAGGAAGAGGGTAGCAGGCAGGTGGAGAGGGTGATGGGGAGGAATGACAGGGTGAGGAAGAGGGTCACAGGAAAAGGATGATGGTGACAGGGAGAGGATGACTAGGCGAGGGTGACAGGTAGAGGAAAAGGGTGACATGGACAGGATGACGGTGAGAGGCATATGGTGACGGAGAGGATGATGGGGTGTGACAGAGGGTGATAGGGAGAGGTAGTGGGTGATTAGAGATGAGCGCCTGAAATTTTTCGGGTTTTGTGTTTTGGTTTTGGGTTCGGTTCCGCGGCCGTGTTTTGGGTTCGAACGCGTTTTGGCAAAACCTCACCGAATTTTTTTTGTCGGATTCGGGTGTGTTTTGGATTCGGGTGTTTTTTTCCAAAAACACTAAAAAACAGCTTAAATCATAGAATTTGGGGGTCATTTTGATCCCAAAGTATTATTAACCTCAAAAACCATAATTTACACTCATTTTCAGTCTATTCTGAATACCTCACAATATTATTTTTAGTCCTAAAATTTGCACCGAGGTCGCTGTGTGAGTAAGATAAGCGACCCTAGTGGCCGACACAAACACCGGGCCCATCTAGGAGTGGCACTGCAGTGTCACGCAGGATGTCCCTTCCAAAAAACCCTCCCCAAACAGCACATGACGCAAAGAAAAAAAGAGGCGCAATGAGGTAGCTGTGTGAGTAAGATTAGCGACCCTAGTGGCCGACACAAACACCGGGCCCATCTAGGAGTGGCACTGCAGTGTCACGCAGGATGGCCCTTCCAAAAAACCCTCCCCAAACAGCACATGACGCAAAGAAAAAAAGAGGCGCAATGAGGTAGCTGTGTGAGTAAGATTAGCGACCCTAGTGGCCGACACAAACACCGGGCCCATCTAGGAGTGGCACTGCAGTGTCACGCAGGATGGCCCTTCCAAAAAACCCTCCCCAAACAGCACATGACGCAAAGAAAAAAAGAGGCGCAATGAGGTAGCTGACTGTGTGAGTAAGATTAGCGACCCTAGTGGCCGACACAAACACCGGGCCCATCTAGGAGTGGCACTGCAGTGTCACGCAGGATGTCCCTTCCAAAAAACCCTCCCCAATCAGCACATGATGCAAAGAAAAAGAAAAGAAAAAAGAGGTGCAAGATGGAATTGTCCTTGGGCCCTCCCACCCACCCTTATGTTGTATAAACAAAACAGGACATGCACACTTTAACCAACCCATCATTTCAGTGACAGGGTCTGCCACACGACTGTGACTGATATGACGGGTTGGTTTGGACCCCCCCCCAAAAAAGAAGCAATTAATCTCTCCTTGCACAAACTGGCTCTACAGAGGCAAGATGTCCACCTCATCTTCACCCTCCGATATATCACCGTGTACATCCCCCTCCTCACAGATTATCAATTCGTCCCCACTGGAATCCACCATCTCAGCTCCCTGTGTACTTTGTGGAGGCAATTGCTGCTGGTCAATGTCTCCGCGGAGGAATTGATTATAATTCATTTTAATGAACATCATCTTCTCCACATTTTCTGGATGTAACCTCGTACGCCGATTGCTGACAAGGTGAGCGGCGGCACTAAACACTCTGTCTGCTGCTAATATATAGACTGGTTGATAAAGAGATAGTATACTCGTAACTAGTATGTATGTATAAAGAAAGAAAAAAAAACCACGGTTAGGTGGTATATACAATTATGGACGGGCTGCCGAGTGCCGACACAGAGGTAGCCACAGCCGTGAACTACCGCACTGTACTGTGTCTGCTGCTAATATATAGACTGGTTGATAAAGAGATAGTATACTCGTAACTAGTATGTATGTATAAAGAAAGAAAAAAAAACCACGGTTAGGTGGTATATACAATTATGGACGGGCTGCCGAGTGCCGACACAGAGGTAGCCACAGCCGTGAACTACCGCACTGTACTGTGTCTGCTGCTAATATATAGACTGGTTGATAAAGAGATAGTATACTCGTAACTAGTATGTATGTATAAAGAAAGAAAAAAAAACCACGGTTAGGTGGTATATACAATTATGGACGGGCTGCCGAGTGCCGACACAGAGGTAGCCACAGCCGTGAACTACCGCACTGTACTGTGTCTGCTGCTAATATATAGACTGGTTGATAAAGAGATAGTATACTCGTAACTAGTATGTATGTATAAAGAAAGAAAAAAAAACCACGGTTAGGTGGTATATACAATTATGGACGGGCTGCCGAGTGCCGACACAGAGGTAGCCACAGCCGTGAACTACCGCACTGTACTGTGTCTGCTGCTAATATATAGACTGGTTGATAAAGAGATAGTATACTCGTAACTAGTATGTATGTATAAAGAAAGAAAAAAAAACCACGGTTAGGTGGTATATACAATTATGGACGGGCTGCCGAGTGCCGACACAGAGGTAGCCACAGCCGTGAACTACCGCACTGTACTGTGTCTGCTGCTAATATATAGACTGGTTGATAAAGAGATAGTATACTCGTAACTAGTATGTATGTATAAAGAAAGAAAAAAAAACCACGGTTAGGTGGTATATACAATTATGGACGGGCTGCCGAGTGCCGACACAGAGGTAGCCACAGCCGTGAACTACCGCACTGTACTGTGTCTGCTGCTAATATATAGACTGGTTGATAAAGAGATAGTATACTCGTAACTAGTATGTATGTATAAAGAAAGAAAAAAAAACCACGGTTAGGTGGTATATACAATTATGGACGGGCTGCCGAGTGCCGACACAGAGGTAGCCACAGCCGTGAACTACCGCACTGTACTGTGTCTGCTGCTAATATATAGACTGGTTGATAAAGAGATAGTATACTCGTAACTAGTATGTATGTATAAAGAAAGAAAAAAAAACCACGGTTAGGTGGTATATACAATTATGGACGGGCTGCCGAGTGCCGACACAGAGGTAGCCACAGCCGTGAACTACCGCACTGTACTGTGTCTGCTGCTAATATATAGACTGGTTGATAAAGAGATAGTATACTCGTAACTAGTATGTATGTATAAAGAAAGAAAAAAAAACCACGGTTAGGTCACTGTTATATACAATTATGGACGGGCTGCCGAGTGCCGACACAGAGGTAGCCACAGCCGTGAACTACCGCACTGTACTGTGTCTGCTGCTAATATAGACTGGTTGATAAAGAGATAGTATACTACTAATATTATATACTGGTGGTCAGGTCACTGGTCACTAGTCACACTGGCAGTGGCACTCCTGCAGCAAAAGTGTGCACTGTTTAATTTTAATATAATATTATGTACTCCTGGCTCCTGCTATAACCTATAACTGGCACTGCAGTAGTGCTCCCCAGTCTCCCCCACAATTATAAGCTGTGTGAGCTGAGCAGTCAGACAGATATATAATATATATATAGATGATGCAGCACACTGGCCTGAGCCTGAGCAGTGCACACAGATATGGTATGTGACTGAGTCACTGTGTGCTGTGTATCGCTTTTTTCAGGCAGAGAACGGATTATAAATAAAAGTGGTGGTCACTGGTCACTATCAGCAAAACTCTGCACTGTACACTACTGAGTACTCCTAATGCTCCCCAAAATTAGTAAATCAAGTGTCTCTCTAATCTATTCTAATTCTAAACGGAGAGGACGCCAGCCACGTCCTCTCCCTATCAATCTCAATGCACGTGTGAAAATGGCGGCGACGCGCGGCTCCTTATATAGAATCCGAGTCTCGCGATAGAATCCGAGCCTCGCGAGAATCCGACAGCGTCATGATGACGTTCGGGCGCGCTCGGGTTAACCGAGCAAGGCGGGAAGATCCGAGTCGCTCGGACCCGTGAAAAAAAACATGAAGTTCTGGCGGGTTCGGATTCAGAGAAACCGAACCCGCTCATCTCTAGGGTGACTGGAAGAAATAGAGGGTAAGCGTGACAGGAAAAGGATGATAAATATAGTGATAATTACAATTTACTTACCTGGGTGCACGGCAGAGCTGCAGCATCACCTCAGATCCACATGAATGGTCGCAACGGCAAGTGGAGAACTTCCTCAGAGAGCAGGCAGTCACTGGCAGAGGTAAGAAGCACAGAGGACTCGTGGAGAGATGACAGGAGGGAGGAACTGTGGTGGGCTGGTGTGGTAGGGGGTTTTGAAGGGTGTGGGAGTGGCCTTCCTCCTTTTCTCCAGGCAGACCTCATCCTCTCCTCCCTGGCCTGGATACCAGCTGGCCAGCTTTCCTATATACCTGTACATTAGGCGCTGGGGACAGTCACCAGAACATGACCTCAGATCCCCAGCACCCAAGCTCAGCAGTCACATAGGAGGGAAAGCGAAGGACCAGAGAGGAGAGATGCAGCTCAGTGGCTCCTCCTCCCCCTCTGGCCTACGTTCACAACAGCAGCAGCAGCTGCTTCAGGACCTGAGTGTTAGCACTGCAGTGTGGTATATGTAGTGACAGACCCACCAGTGTTCCAGGGAGCGCGGCAGCGGCAGGCAGTAGCCGTCATATAGAGTCAGGGACAGCGGCATTTTAAATGTGGAATCGGCCGCGGCCCGCGAGCCAATCGGAGCACGCGGACCGGCAGCCAATCAGGAGCCAGCGGCTCCTGATTGGCTGCCGGTCCTCGAGCTCTGATTGGCACGCAACCGATGCCATAGTTACAATGCAGCTCTTCATGTCTCTCTCTATATGCCGGCTACTGCCTGCTGCTGCCACGCTATCTGGAACACTGGTGGGTCTGGCACTACATATATACCACACTGCTGACACCCGGGCCCCCTTTCTGACAGGGCCCGGGACTCAAGTACCCGCAGACCCCCCTTGATGGCGGGCCTGCCCAGTGTTACACACTTAAAGAATAGATGTATGTTCCTGAACTATAGAAAATAATAAACAAGTACTTGCTAAGTGCCTGTACAGTATGTCTAGCTCGGCCAATATTACACTGAGGGAACTCAGTGTAATATAGGCCGAGTTAGATATGGTCACTCAGATAGGCCAGCTCAGCAAAACTACAGTCAGTGTAGACGGACAAATAGTTCAGCACAGCATCACAGGACAGGAGTGGATGGACAGACAATGCAGCTCAGCCTGGAGTGGACATTATAGCAGTCCAGCTCAGCACATCAGACTTCTGACGTCAGCACTTAGCACATACTGTATGTCAGAGGCACAAAGCGCTCTTCGCCGTGTGATGTGAAACGGCACTGAGTCATCGCTGCAGACACTTATATCTGATCCAAAACCTGCTAGATCCGACACCGGGATGATGACATGTTGCCTTGTTTTGGAATCCGAGTATGGTGGGAATACCCGAGCCGTCGCTCGGATTCCCTCGGATACCTGAAAATCGTCTCATCTCTAACTATAAGTATGGCAGCTTCAATTTTAAAAAGCTTTAATTTTGTCAGATGTATACAACAGGTGTGTTGATCATGATCTAACACATCTGATAAATAATTGGTTCTAAGTTTATACTCCTCAAAAATACATGTACACAGAGTTTTGTTTATCAGATGTCACTTGTTTGACTTCTATCCCAATTCCAACCACTGGAGGGAGCTGAAACATGTCATCATCATACAGTCAGACTCATACTTAGCAAAAAATGTGGCATCTCTAAAAACTATACAAAAAAGGGTTTTACAGAAAGCGTAAAAGGAAAGGGGACTACAGTATATGCCTTTTCTGGGGCACACTTACAAATTCATAATTTAGAATAGATTTAAAAATTAACTTTTAATTAGTGATGAGCGGGTTCGGTTCCTCGGGATTCGAACCCCCCCGAACTTCACCCATTTTACACGGTTCCGAGGCAGCCTCGGATCTTCCCGCCTTGCTCGGTTAACCCGAGCGCGCACGAAAGTCATCATCCCGCTGTCGGATACTCGCGAGATTCGTATTCTATATAAGGAGACGTGCGTTTTTCACTCGAGCTTTGGAGATGATAGCGAGAGGACGTGGCTGCGTTCTCTCAGTTTCTGTGTTCAGTGTGCTGTAAATATCTGTGCTCAGTGTGCTGCAAATATCTGTGCTCAGTGTGCTTGCAAATATCTGTGCTCAGTGTGCTGAAAATATCTACGTTCTCTGCCTCCATATCTGTGCTGCATTGTAGTATATAGTAGGAGGACAGTGCAGAATTTTGCTGACCACCAGTATATATATATAGCAGTACGGTACAGTAGTCCACTGCTCTACCTCTGTGTCGTCAAGTATACTATCCATCCATACGTGTGCTGCATTTTAGTTGTGCGCAGTATATAGTGATCAATAAGACGCTGTCAGCGTGTTTATTTCTGAAAGCTTGTGAGTCTCCATGAGTGCCATCCCTGTTTGGACTTCTTTACATATTTAAGGAGGAGGGGCACCGGAGCAAGTTGTGGATACAGACGTATTGAGTGCCTGACTATTTTCTGCTGTATATATATATAGCAGTACGGTACAGTAGTCCACTACTCTACCTCTGTGTCGTCAAGTATACTATGCATCCATACCTGTGCTGCATTTTAGTTGTGCGCAGTATATACTGTAGTAGGAGGACAGTGCAGAATTTTGCTGACCACCAGTATATAAATATATCGCAGTACGGTACAGTAGTCCACTGCTCTACCTCTGTGTCGTCAAGTATACTACAAAAGTTCAGTAAAATGACCCAAAAATCAAAATTAAAAGCGTCTGATGAGAAGCGTAAACTTGCCAATATGCCATTTACGACACGGAGTGGCAAGGAACGGCTGAGGCCCTGGCCTATGTTCATGGTTAGTGGTTCAGATTCACATGAGGATTGAAGCACTCATCCTCTCGCTAGAAAACTGCAGTGCCACTCCTAGATGGGCCAGGTGTTTGTGTCAGCCACTTGGGTCGCTTAGCTTAGCCATCCAGCGACCTTGGTGCACCTCTTTTTTTCTTTGCATCATGTGTTGTTTGGGGACTATTTTTTAAATCTGCTATCCTGTCTGACACTGCAGTGCCACTCCTAGATGGGCCAGGTGTTTGTGTCGGCCACTTGGGTCGCTTAGCTTAGTCACACAGCTACCTCATTGCACCTCTTTTTTTCTTTTCATCATGTGCTGTTTGGGGACTATTTTTTAAATCTGCCATCCTGTCTGACACTGCAGTGCCAAAAGGGTCGCTTAGCTTAGCCATCCAGTGACTTCGGTGCAAATTTTAGGACTAAAAATAATATTGTGAGGTGTGAGGTGTTCAGAATAGACTAGAAATGAGTGGAAATTATGGTTATTGAGGTTAATTATACTCAGGGGCGTTTCTAGACAATTTGGCTCCCAGTGCGAGATTTCAAACTGCGCCCCCCCCCCCATTGCTATAAAAAAATTGCGTACCCCCCCATATAGCTACAAAAAGAAAAAGCATGCGCGCCATAGGCGCGCGCGCTCCCGACAAGGGTGTGTGGCCTGATTAAAAAGGGTGTGGTCTCATTAAAGTGGGTGTGGCCTCGTCTGATATCATCACGCCCACCACAGGGGGGGGGGAATTAAAATAAAAAAGTCCCCATTTTACACATTACAGCAGGCAAGTGTCCCCATTTTACACAGCGCGGCAGGCAGGTGTCCCCATTTTACACAGCGCGGCAGGCAGGTGTCCCCATTTTACACAGTGCGGCAGGCAGGTATCCCCATTTTACACAGTGCGGCAGGCAGGTATCCCCATTTTACACAGTGCGGTAGGCAGATATCCCCATTTTACACAGTACGCAGGCAGGTGCCCCCAGTTTACAAAGTGCGGCAGGCAGGTATCCCCATTTTACACAGTACGGCAGGCAGATATCCCCATTTTACACAGCGCGGCAGGCACGTGCCCCCATTTTACACAGCACGACAGGCAGGTGTCCCCATTTTACAAAGTGCGGCAGGCAGATATCCCCATTTTACACAGTGCGGCAGGCAGGTATCCCCATTTTACACAGTACGGCAGGCAGATATCCCCATTTTACACGGTACGCAGGCAGGTGCCCCCATTTTACACAGTACGGCAGGCAGATATCCCCATTTTACACGGTACGCAGGCAGGTGCCCCCATTTTACAAAGTGCGGTAGGCAGGTATCCCCATTTTACACAGTACGGCAGGCAGATATCCCCATTTTACACAGCGCGGCAGGCACGTGCCCCCATTTTACACAGCACGACAGGCAGGTGTCCCCATTTTACAAAGTGCGGCAGGCAGATATCCCCATTTTACACAGTGCGGCAGGCAGGTATCCCCATTTTACACAGTACGGCAGGCAGATATCCCCATTTTACACGGTACGCAGGCAGGTGCCCCAATTTTACACAGTGCGGCAGGCAGGTATCCCCATTTTATACAGTACGGCAGGCAGATATCCCCATTTTACACGGTACGCAGGCAGGTGCCCCAATTTTACACAGTGCGGCAGGCAGGTATCCCCATTTTACACAGCGCGGCAGGCACGTGCCCCCATTTTACACAGTGCGGCAGGCAGGTGCCCCCATTTTACACAGTGCGGCAGGCAGGTATCCCCATTTTACACAGTACGGCAGGCAGGTATCCCCATTTTACACAGTACACAGGCAGGTGCCCCCATTTTACACAGTGCGGCAGGCAGGTATCCCCATTTTACACAGTACGGCAGGCAGATATCCCCATTTTACACGGTACGCAGGCAGGTGCCCCCATTTTACACAGTGCGGCAGGCAGGTATCCCCATTTTACACAGCGCGGCAGGCACGTGCCCCCATTTTACACAGCGCGACAGGCACATGCCCCCATTTTACACAGTACGCAGGCAGGTGCCCCCATTTTACACAGTGCAGCAAGCAGGTGTCCCCATTTTACACAGTGCGGCAGGCAGGTATCCCCATTTTACACAGTGCAGCAGGCAGGTGTCCCCATTTTACACAGTGCGGCAGGCAGGTATCCCCATTTTACACAGTGCGGCGGGCAGGTATCCCCATTTTACACAGTGCGGCAGGCAGGTATCCCCATTTTACACAGTGCGGCAGGCAGGTGTCAAGTGGGGGGGGGGAAGGAAGGGGGAGAGAGAGATAGAGATAATACTTACATCTTCCCGCTCTTCGGGTCCCGCCGCCTCACGTCCCTCGCGCCGGCCGCCTCCTCCTTCCAGGCTTATCTCCTCTCCTCCCTCTCCCTGAGCGCTCCTGCTCGGGGGGCGGGGCTTCGCGGAATGACGCGTTTGCGTCGTGACGTCACAACGCAAACGTGTCATTCCGCGAAACTCCGCCCCCCGAGCAGGTGAGCTCGGGAAGAGGGAGGAGAGGTGGTAAGGACACACAAAGTGCCGCGGCAGGCGCCCCGTGCGGTTGCACGGCTCGCCCGCTGCTAGAAACGGCACTGATTATACTATGGGATCAAAATGACCCCCAAATTCTATAATTTAAGCTGTTTTTGAGGGTTTTTTTGTAAAAAAACACCCGAATCCAAAAACACATCCGAAACCGACAAAAAATTTTCAGGGAGGTTTTGCCAAAACGCGTCCGAATCCAAAACATGGCCGCGGAACCGAATCCAAAACAAAAACAAAAAACCCGAAAAATTTCCGGTGCACATTACTACTTTTAATTAATAATTTTCAAATGCTAGGCTTTACTGCGACATATCCCAGATGATGCTTACATACATGTTAAATCTACCATAAATTAATTAATAAAGATAACGAAAATATGAAAGATAGGTATCCGGAGACTAATGCCCATGAATTTATCTACCAATAGAATCTACTGGGAGGTCTGATCGTTCTGTTCACCACCACTGAAATACAAATAAAAAAATAAAAAAACAGAGGAAAAATGAAAAAAGTTTTTTGTTGGAGTTTATATGTACTCCCCTTTGTTATTACCTCAAATAAGTGTTATTTCCTAGGATATGAGTAGTACTCCACCAATCAGTCGTGTGGGTAACTACCCTTCCTGTATACAGCAACCAATAACAACCTCTATATAAGCAGCACATCCTTATCGAATCATCTCTAATAAATGTTATGTCAAAGGGGTATATTTACTAAGCTCCCGATTTTGACCGAGATGGTGTTTTTTCTTCAAAGTGTCATCTCGGGAATTTACTAAACTCTAATCACGGCAGTGATGAGGGCATTCATATTTTTTTGGAAGTCCACGAAAAAAAATACGAATGATTACACCATCGGTCAAACGCGGCTGTTTAGGTATGGATCACGGTCATTTACTAACCATTCGTATTTGAAATCTCTACCGTGAAAAAGCATTTGCGGCCGTGAAAAAATACAAATCGTAAAAAAGTCCTAAAATAAAGTAGACCTGCTTTTGATAAGCGTGTTTACATGTATTTTCAATTATACATTAGTCACACCTGAATTTTTGGCCCTTTAAAAGGGACCCAAGCATATTTTGAGCAACTCTCACTCTGAAATGGCTGCTGCCGTGTGTAGTACAGATTTCTTGTTTGCTGGGGGATACCTGAGACTGCTCCATGAGGCTACAATAAACCAAGGCCAGGTAAATGAACATGGTCAGCAGGTTGTACAGGTGCCGCGTTTAAACTTGAACGCATTGGCCGATGATAGGGTCATACAGATGTTTCGGCTAAATAGAAACAACATTTTCCGTCTGTATGACCTTGTCAAACTGGACCTAAACCCTGAGACAGCACACTCTCGCTCTGTCTCTGGCCTGCACAAACTCCTGGCTGTGTTGCACTTTATGGCTACTGGGAGCTTCCAGGCTGTGACTGGCGATGTAATTGGTATCTCCCAGCCCACCTTTTCAAAATATTTAAATCAGGTGAGTTTAAACATACATACACGTCTATGTCTAAGTGTTGCTTCTGTTATGTAATATAACACAGTATTGTATTGCTTACAGATCATGACACTCACCTTATATTTTGTAATGTCCACTCAGGTTTTGGATGTCTTGGAACCCCACATAGATGCCTCTATCTGCTTCCCTACCCAGGAGTCGCAGTGGCATGCAGTCAGGGTAGCTTTCTATGAGCTTGCTGGCATGCCCAATGTGCTGGGTGCCATAGATTGCACACACGTTGAGCTGAGACCACCTAGGGGCAGGCAATATATTTATACAAATAGACATATGGGCCAATCCACTAATGTCCAGGTGGTTTGTGATGCAAATCTCAAAATTATGAGTGTGGTTGCAGGTTACCCTGGCGGCTGCCATGACTCCTTCATCCTCAGTCAGTCATCACTCTTTGATAAGTTTGAGGACGGACAAATGCCTGATGGCTGGCTGCTGGGTATGTTCCAAGTGTGTTGTGTGTATGTGTGGTAACTTCAACCTCCTGATTTTTGTATGTGATTTACCATAATCCACATGTCCTAATGTTGCCTATATCTGTCTTTCAGGTGATGGTGGTTATGGCTGCTACTCTTGGCTCCTTGCTCCATTGTCCTAACCTGATTCTCCTGCTGAACACAATTATAATAATGCACATAAGTCTACGTGGAATGTGATAGAAAGATGTTTTGGGGTGCTGAAATCTAGGTTTCGGTGTCTGGATAAGTCTGCTGGCCTTTTGTTGTATAGTCCCCCTGACTAGGATTGTGTTCTGCTGCTGTTTTCTTCATAACATGTGTTTGCGGCAACATCTACCACATGTTGGTGTTGAAGAAAACAGCCAGCAAGTAGGTGAGTTAGATACATCTGGTGACAGTGTGAGTACAGATGTAGGGAGGCAGGTAAGGCAAGAAGTGATTCTGCGTTATTTTAACGGTAAGTATTATTTAGTTATAAATAACCTTGCCTAACCACTTTTCTAAAATGTATTGTAGGTGTGAATGTTGTTTGTGTTGCGTTAGTGTTTGGTATTTATACTGTTCTTTACAGTTATACTGTAATTTGAATAATTTACACTGTCACTCATTAGCACATTAAACCATACACATATTGCGTGTTTAAAAATGATTTGCTTGAACACAGGCAATTCCCAAAACTTTATTGTTAAACAACGATTTGCTACATCCTTCATTTTTTTTGTGTGTGTGTGCTGGGTGCAGAGGATTGGCCTGGTTCGTTGGTCCGTGTTCTGCTGGAGCGTCTAACAGGGGAGGTAACTGGGGTCTGGCTTGGTGTGGTAGTTCCCGAGCTTGAGCTGATTTGTTGGGATGCCAACACATTAATGCTTTGGCTCAGGTTGTGTATGCTTGCAGTCAGTTGTGAATTTGCGGCAGTGTTGTTGGCAATAATTCGGGAGAGGTTTTCGTTTATCAGTTGGTTGTGTTGGATAATTTGTATGAGGGCTTGTTGCTGCCGCTGTTGTTCATCCATGATTCGGAGTAAATTGGCTTGCATTTGACTGTTGTCTGCCCTCATCTGCTCCATTGAATTGGCAATTCTGCCAACCTGAACTATCAGTCTGCCTGAGTTCCGACTGAGGCGAGGCAGATGATGGGGCAGACTGGCAAGGTATTGGGTGTGGGTGTTCAAACAGGCATAGTGTTGCGCCTGTTGTGTGGCCCAACTGCTCCAAAACTCTGGGGCCATTTGTTGCTGGGGTGGTGTTGGCCTCAATTGGGGGCTATGGGATGTTTGGGGTGATTGTGTTATGTCCTGCGGCGTGGTTGGCTGGGTAGGATCGATGGGCTGCAGGTGTAGTGTGTAGGTAGGCTGCTGGTCACTTTCCTGCTGGGCGTCCTCGTCCATGATGGGTGGTTCTGTATGGGGTTGATAACAGCCACTATTTAGTTTTTATATTATTTCTTTGCTTTACGTCAACATGCCTTACTTAATAATATTCATGTTGTAAATGATACAGAGATTGTGGGCTAAAATTAACTAGGTAGCTCACCTTTTTGTAGACATATGTGGCTTCTAACTTTCCATACTCAGTAGAAAAATGATTTAGGTAATTGTCGGACTCTGAGCCATAATTAATGTGCAAACACGGAAGAACTGTCTCAATTTTAAATTAATGCATTCACAGATTGTGTATGAACCTTCCTTTTGTTAAACACACACAATACATTAAATGTGTTTTGGAAAACACTCATACATTGTTCAAGGCAGTCAGTTTTGTGTGCAAAAATTTTACAAATAAAGTAAAACACAAATTATTCATTATAAATGCATGTGAATGTCTTAAGGTGGCCTATGTTTAGAAATGGTGATGTTGGCCATGCCAAACAATTGGATTATAGATTACATTTATGTTGCTGTTTCTGGCAAATTAAATATAATTCTAAATTGGTTGCTATGGGCAATATCACATCTGAAAATGTTAAACATCCTAGTGACATTCGGTGGACCCCTTCATTCTAAGTAAAGCATTCGTTACCTCTAATACCAAGAAATAAAGACACGGAGACTTGAATTTGGCAGAAAAATTGCTAGCTATTTATTTGACCCTAACCATAGCAAACCTGTAAATGAAAACTTTGTTAAGATGCCGATTCAGCCGGCATATGGTGGCAGAAAAAAGAACGGCTCTATTAAACTGATGCTAACCTTAAAATGCTAAAATCAAAACCATCCTAATTTAACTACAAACTATCAAAAACGGTAATAGGTGCTAGCTCAATCCCCACAGTGACTACCCACCCTGATGGGTGCCCTGCCGCTGCCTCCCGGTCGGGTGGTCGAGCGGCCAATAAGTCGATGGAGGTGGGTGCACCTAAACCACATCAAACTGTAAATCACTATAGCTTACCATACAACTACAAACTGCCGTTCTTTTCCGCCAATAAATAGCCAACGATAAAACCAGCCAACAATTCAATGCCAAGGCACTCCGTGCCAGAACCTCTACCAACAGGGCGGGAGGGCGGGAAGGCAATTTCACCAACAAGAGAGAAACAAAATGGCCTATCCTTCCCTATATATACTAACCCTCCCCTTTTCCCAAGGGCTGTACTTTCCTTCCAGCTAGGTCCACCCCTCACAAGATGTTTAACTCATTCCTTTCCTATGCTGTCAATTCTCTCTCCTAAACATCCTAGTGACATTCGGTGGACCCCTTCATTCTAAGTAAAGCATTCGTTACCTCTAATACCAAGAAATAAAGACACGGAGACTTGAATTTGGCAGAAAAATTGCTAGCTATTTATTTGACCCTAACCATAGCAAACCTGTAAATGAAAACTTTGTTAAGATGCCGATTCAGCCGGCATATGGTGGCAGAAAAAAGAACGGCTCTATTAAACTGACGCTAACCTTAAAATGCTAAAATCAAAACCATCCTAATTTAACTACAAATTATCAAAAACGGTAATAGGTGCTAGCTCAACCCCCACAGTGACTACCCACCCTGATGGGTGCCCTGCCGCTGCCTCCCGGTCGGGTGGTCGAGCGGCCAATAAGTCGATGGAGGTGAGTGCACCTAAACCACATCAAACTGTAAATCACTACAGCTTACCATACAACTACAAACTGCCGTTCTTTTCCGCCAACAGCGAAAGACTCCTCCCCAGAGTCTTCGCACCGCCACCATAACCTCACCCTAACTCCTGCAACACTAGGAACAGATCCTCCAGGAAAAGCATCATCCCCTCATTGGATAGATGCACACCATCAGGCCGAAAAAGGTGACTGTCTCGGAACCGAATCCTAGGGTGGCGAACTACCTTGCCTCCGTGGGACAGCACCCACTTCGCCACTGCCCCATTCACCTTCTTTCTGGCCTCATCCATCAGGCGACCATCCGCCACCCCTCGCCAACGCAACCTTGGCACCATCAGGGAGAAAACCAATGCACAATTGGTCCATGCTGCGGCCACACTGGCCAGATCCTGTATCATGGCCCACCGTAGCGCCAAAGATGTCCTCTTCCCTAGGTCGTTGCCACCTAGATGGACAACCAGTACTCTAGGGACTCCATGCTTGCTGGCCTGACTGACTAGTCTAATCCTCAGATCTTTCCACATCATTCCTCGCCAACCAAGCCATCTAACTCCCTGAGCCCTAGGAAACAGCTGAGCCCCCTCCGAGGCTAAAAACCTTGCGGCCCAAAAAACATACGAGTGGCCAACCACCCAAACGGTCAAGTCATCAGCAAACCAACCTGAAGAGGAGGAAAGGGGGGTAAAATTGGTTACTAAATATCTATACCATTGTTAGTAAATGCGTTAACCTGAAGGATCTGCCAGAAAGAAAAAATGTTGTTTCCGTATATTGCAGAAGTCACGGCCTAGCCGATCTACACGAGCTTCCAGCCAATTTGAAGCAGAACATGAACACACAAATGGGAAAGATTAAAACAAAAATAAGAAAATAAACGGGGGGCGGTATTTGGGGGGGGGGGGGGTAAAAAAGGGGTAAAACATGTAAGAACTCAGCTGGAGGTGAAAGCGTAAAAACCTGCTGAGGGACTTTGATTAGAACAGATTAGCCGAATTGTGGATTAGAATTCAGTCCGTCAAGTCAGGCAAAAAATCGCAAAATAACTCCAGACCCCCGCTGCCGGCTCACGCCAGCAGCGGCGAGTGGCTAATCCCTGAGTAGGATAAAACGGGCAAACAAACAAACTTACAACACCAGAACATACAGAACTGTAACAACATGATTATAACAACTGTAATATAACAAAATACCTCGCGTAAGCCAACATCTCAAGCAACGGGGCGAATATACCGTCTGTAACTTGACGACTTCCATCGCCCCACCGCCTGGATTTCAGCCCTTGAAAATCCCGCCGCCGCAGCCGACGTCGCAGCCCCTATGCGGAAGGAATGTGTCCCGAAAGCAGCGGGTGGAAGGCCCAAACTCGCCAGACAACGACTCAACATCCAACGAAATTGATATTTCGTCACTGGCAGCCCGTCATAGTGCAGCAGCCACGACCCCCGACAGTCGGGTCATACTGCCTCATATTGCACTGCCAATCGTACTGGGCAGATGCCCTCCTCCAGCGCCGGAACCAACGTGACCCATCGACCTCTCCCCACTTGGTCCGTCTTAGAGCGGCGCAATCTGCATAGCAAGGACCTCTCACCCACCACCACGTCCCCGACGAGCATGCGCGCTTCTGCTCGCTTAGAAGGTGCTACCAATTCCGAAACCCTAAAGGCTCCGTGGTAAGCCATTGAGAATGCCAAACTAAACAGCAGCGACTCAAACAAGGACGACGCGATACCTCCAACCGCCCCGATGACAGCCGGCAGCAAGGCCGCATCAATGGGCCGCCTCCTGTCAGGCGGCGTTGGCGCGACGCACGCCCATCCTTTCATTGCCTTCAGCAGAACCCCACTTTTCGTCGCGTCGGGGACGCCCTTAATTTTGCTGAAGAACGAAATGCCCGCCAAGTACCGGGATACCACCGCCCTGGACCTACCCGAAACATACAGCTGCCAAATAAAAGAAAGCATCATCCGATGCCCGCTCTTACCTTGTTCATGACGTCCTCGAACAAACTCCTCCCACTCGCTCCAAGCTTGTCCGTAAGCCTTAAGCGTGGTTGGCGCGACTGACCTCAACGCTAGACCCTCCAGTCCGGCCCGATCACCTGCCAGACATAACCGGGACAATGAAAACCTTGCTCGTCGGCCTCAAGAGCCAACAAGCAAAACCTTTCCCACTGCCCACGTGACAATGCGTCGGCAATTCCATTCTCCAGCCCAGGGACATGCTGCGCGCGAAACCACACGTTCCTACGTAGGCATGTCAATAGCAACTGCCCCAGCACCCTTAGAACCACTAGCGACTTTGCCCTCTGGTTGTTTATTGCATGCACCATGTCCAGATTGTCACATCTAAACAAGATGCTGCGATTAGCCAGACGCTCGACCTAGACCTCCAGCGCCACCATAATGGGGAAAAGCTCCAGAAGCAAGAGGTCCTTCGTCAAACCCTCACGATGCCATTCCGCCGCCCATGAGGCCGCGCACCAAGATCCCTCCAGATAGCAACCGAATACGGAGGCCCCCGCCGCGTCGGTGAACAGCTGCAACCTAGCGCTGTCGACCGTTGGGGCCTGCCATATACACACTCCGTTGAAGTCCTCCAGGAACGAGGCCCATACGGCCAAATCCCTCTTAATCTCAGCGGACAAGCGCACGAAATGGTGTGGTCTGGCACACCCCTCCGTCGCCCTCTCTAGCTTCCGGCAGAAAACCCTGCCCATCGGGATTACCCGACAAGCAAAGTTCAACATGCCCAGCAAGCATTGCGCCTGCCGCAGTTTGACTTTACGCGACCCCTCAAGCCGGCAAATAGCGTCGCGGAGCTTCACCACCTTGTCTCGAGGCAGTCGACACGATCCCGCCACCGTCTCAATCTCGATCCCCAAAAATGACAGACAGGAGACCGGTCCCTCTGTTTTATCCTTGGCCACAGGAACGCCGAAGTGGCAAAACAGAGCTTGGATGCTGAAAAGCAAGTCGCTGCATCGCGGCGAATTTGCTGGCCCCATACACAGGAAGACATCGAGGTAATGGGCGACCCCGTGCCCTCCTGACGAAGACTCCACGCACCAATGTAAAAATGTGCTAAACCGTTCGAAATATGAGCATGAAACGGAACATCCCATCGGCAAACACTTGTCGATGAAATATTCTGTTCCAATCCGGAAACCCATAAAGCGGAATGAGTCCGGATGTAACGGCAGCAACCGAAAAGCGGACTCAACATCGATCTTAGCCATGAGGGCCCCGTAAGTGCGGACCATCTCCAACGCCTCGTCAAACGACTGATACACCACCGAGCAATGAGCCGGCGCTATCGCGTCATTGACCGACGCCCCCGACGGGTAAGAAAGATGCTGGATAAGCCTAAAAGCGCCTGGAGTCTTCTTGGGAACCACCCCCACTGGGGAGATGACCAAGCCTTCCACCGGGGGTGAGGAAAACGGTCCCTCCATCCTGCCCAACCTGACCTCTTTATCTACCTTCTCCCGTAGCACCAACGGCAAGGCTCGGGCAGACTGGAGGTTCCGCTGGGCCCTAACCGACACCACGCTCGCAACAGGCAAGCGAAAACCAAAACGAAAACCCGAAAACAAAAATAACGCGTCGGCCCTATTTGGATACCAATCCAACCACCTGCCCATCGTATCCAAATTAATTGGCGTTGGCGCTCTGCGGAGCGCTCACGCTTGCTGCCGATCTTGGGTAAGTTTGCTTACCCCGGGTACCTTGACGACTACCTATGAAGCAGGAGGAGGCCGGGTGGGAACCGCCACACTGTAGGCATGAGTGTCGAAACCGACACTGCTTGCCGAAGGAACATGCCGCGTTATTAAACGCAAAGCATTTTCCCTTTGCGGCGGCCTGTCCCCCTGTGCGGACGGCTGACCTACCTGGCCTGGCCGATCCACCGTCCGCGCTGGGCCCTTGGGCGGACGACCCCGCGCGGTGCCCGTCCGCCCCCGCGTTCCGGGGCTCCTTACCCTGTTGCGACGCCCAAGTGACCTTGAGCCAGACTTCCACGTCCTTGAACCCAAAGTCCATCACCTGTAACCCATCCTGCTTCTCCCGGAACTCTTCGTCATATCTACGCCATTCAGTGCCCGACGACGTGCGTTGCATATCATGTACGAGATGCAGGTACCGAATGATATTCATGTGCTCGTCCGGCCTATCCTCTAGGTAACAAGCCGCGAAAACCCAAAAACCGGCCAGCCAGTTGTCGAAGGAACGAAAGGCCTCGGCCCCGATGCCCTTCTTTGCTGCCACCGACTTAAAGTCCTTCTTCGCGTCCTTAGTCAAGACGAACACATCGACGTAGTCCTCCCTGCGAATCTTCCTCCGGCAGCTGTCCCTCAGCCCCCGCATCACAGCAGTATACTCGCAGCGGACTACCCCGGGCAGATCACGTCGCTTCTTGGCCCTGCGAGCGTCCTCGCTAGGCCGCCTATGCCTCTTCCGCCTCTCCTGCTGCCCCGCGGCCCTCTTGGCGAATTTCGTCGCGCGTTTCTTTGCCCTAGTCGTGCTACTGACTTCGGACGCTTGCGACGACAGAGAAGAAGAAGAGGAAGAAGAGGAAGAGCTGCGGGAACTTGAGCGCGTGCAAGAGCCCGACCCCGAATGCCCCACCTCACCTGATGCCGTCGACTGCTCAGACCCGGAATCTTCCGGCGTGGAAAAACCGACATCCTCATCTTCCGACCCCGTCATCCCCACGTCTTCGCGCTCACCTGTAGAAGAAAGAGGAACAGAGGACCCAGACAGCAGACACGGCGCACGCCTAGCACCCCAGGGGGCAGGCGTCTCCGTTAACCGCTCCCACTCGCCCCGTCCGGGCTGCTGATGGAGTTGCGACGCGGCCACTCCTAGCTCCCGGCAGGCGCGAGCAACCCGCTGGGCTGCTGACATTGCGCGCATACCGGAACCGCCAGCCGCCGCCGGCGCGCCGGAACTGTTCGTCAGTTCCGGGGCCGCCGCTAGCGGCCCCAGCGCCGCCACCACCGTGGCCAGGGCCGACGCCAGCGTTCCGGGAGGGTCAGGACCACCCCAAGACGTGGCGCCATCTCCCGTGGGTTCCCGGGCCGGCATCGGCGTGTCCCGATCCGCCCGGAGCAGAGAAGTTGTCACACGAGGCCCCGCTGTCCGGCGCCCAGATCGGCCCGGTAGGGAACCGCCAGCGTCCCTGAGATCCCGCGGCCCGTTCTCCCACCCATCACTGCCCTCTCCCAGCCCCTGCCCTTCGGGGCCAACGCTGCCAAGGCTGTCCTCCTCCCTGCTGGCACCCCTCCCCCGCCGGCCGGAGCTACCTCCGCCTACTGGGGGGGCCCCGCGTCGGGAGAGCTCTCCTGCCTGTGCCTCCCTGCCATTACCTGGCTGATCACTGCCCCTCCTCCTTCCCCCCCCACCCCTCGCCGGGCTCCGGCTGTAGGGGAGAGGGCTGGGGAGACAAGGAGGACTGCGGCGCCGCTGCGCGCACACGTGCTTCCCGCCCGTGATCTCCCGGCCGAAACCTCCGTAGCCACCGCCGAGCGAGGAACCGTGACAGGCCTTGCTCGGCTCACCAACAGCTCCCGCCCGGCCTCCCCCCCCCCGCCTGGCACCTCCAGTCGGCCTCGGCAAGGGTGGAGTAGTCGGAGCCGAGTGCGGCTCCACGGACGGGCGCCCGGCGCGGCGCGCCTACGCGCGCCCGCGTGCACCTGACCCGGATGTCTCCTCCGCAGCGCTCGGAGGTGAGGGCTGCTGCCTTACCACCTCCGAGCGACCTGACAGGACCACTGGCCCACCCCGCCGCCCGGCCGGCAAAGCCGCCCTGGCCTCAAGCTGCAAGGCTGACCCGGTCCGCCGGCCCGAGTACCTTCCCGAACCAGTGGAGGCCCCAGGGACGGGGCCCCGTACCCCAGGCCAGCCACCTCGTCCACGGGTCCAGCCCCACCGCTAGACACGCGGTAGCGGGCTGGGGTCCCGGCAGAACGACGAGGGCGGGAAGCCATAGTAGAGGTTTATTTAAGATGCAGGAAGAAAATGCAATAAAAAATGGGGGAGACTCTGCACTGCAGCACTCACCCACTACACAAGGCAATTTCACCAACAAGAGAGAAACAAAATGGCCTATCCTTCCCTATATATACTAACCCTCCCCTTTTCCCAAGGGCTGTACTTTCCTTCCAGCTAGGTCCACCCCTCACAAGATGTTTAACTCATTCCTTTCCTATGCTGTCAATTCTCTCTCCAAACACAAAAATAACGTAAAGCCCATGTGCTTGTTGTTTGTGATTATTACCTGGATTCTTAATTAAAACAAATACATTGTTTTTGGCTGTACACAAACAGTGGTGCAGATGAAGTAACCTGGAGAAGGCATAAGGAAGTGATAAACCAGTGATATGTGCAAGGTGATAAAGGCACAAGCCAAACAGCTCCAATCTGTAAATTAACTGTTAGGATCTGTTTTGCTTCTGCCTTGATCACCTTGCACATATCAGTGGTTTATCACTTCATTATGCCTTATCCAGGTTAATTCATAGGCCACACTGTTTTTTAATTTTGTTACAAATAACTTTTATGTTTACTCACCAGACAGCTGAGGTGATTGTGGATCCTCGCTTTGTGGACTCGCCAAAATTGCTTGTGGTGGCAGGGACAACACTGCGGAGATGCGCCGTTGGGGTGGTGATGATGGTGCTGCAGATTCAGCCTCAAGACGGCGTCTCTTGGTTGGCCTCCTAGGCACAGTCACCGAGCCCTGTGATGAGCGCCTTAGTGGAGGGGGGTTTGCAGAAGAAGAACCTATGTGATAAGATAAACATTAACATTTTGTGTTTCTATGTGTTTGCTGAATATGTTTTTTCAGTGAATTCTTACCTGCATTCCCACCATCTGCATCACTTGGCAGTGTTGGATGTGGCCTGGCTGTGCTGCTTCTCTGGCGTACTGTAGAAATATGAAGAATTACCTTATGAACATACTTTTTTATAACATTGTTTTCTGAAAATCATTATTGTGATGTAGACATATGTGGAACCTGATGATAAGTAAACTAAACGATGCTTGTGCTTTTCTGCCTGACTTCATTGGGTGTGTATACTTTAAATAAGATACAATTTCACCAAATAATCCATACACAAAAGCAAATAATGCACAATATTATAATGGTTAAAAACCAAATCACATAGCCTGACACAAGCACAATATTGCACGCTAAGGTACCAATTTAAATACACACCAGAAAACACTAGGCACAAATATCTGCACAAAAAATTTAAAATGCAAAAAACAATATGCATGAAAAACACATCAAACACACAAAGGACAACCCACAACAACACACAATAAACATAAATCCTATGAAATCTTAATAAAAAAACACTTTGCATAAAACATATTCATTACACTTCTTTAAAATACACCTAGAAAGATTTACTACTGATATCAAACGGAAGGAAAAGGCCAAGGCAACCAAAGAAAATAAAAAAAACAAAGGTAAAAAATATACATAATTGATATTAACACTACATCAGTCCTGGCCAACCTGTGGCTCTCAAGATGTAGTAAAACTACACATGCCAGCATGCCCAGCAACAGATTTAGCATTCACTAATATCAAAACTGAGGCAATGCATGATGGGACTTGTAGTTTGGCAACACCTGGAGAGCCACAGGTTGGCCAGGCCTGCACTACATCACCAACACATTAGAAGAATTAACAAACTGACAATCACAATTAGCTTGAAGAAATTTCAGACAACAAAGGACAAAACACAGATGTTTACATTTAAAAAAAAAAAAAATACAACTCACCATCCTGCCTTGGGCGGTCAGAATCCCGGACATGAATCGCACCAACCACTTCTGGCGGAATGAGTGCACGCACAGGCTCCTCCCAATCATGATAAGATGCATGGAAGGGGTGTCCACCCCCGGTTTGGCGGGCTGATTTAGCCTCCTTGGCCATCTTCGCCATGACACGGCGCTTTATGTCGTAAAAGCGCTTACGACACGTGTCCTCGGTCCGCCTCACCACACCCTCACTATTCACAGCCGCAATGACCTTCCCCCACAGAACAGACTTCCTGCGTGACGACACCTTGGCAGCATCATGGCCAAACAACTGCCGATGATGCCTCATCAGCTCCCGCACCAAAGCCATATTTTCAGCGTAGCTGAATTTGACATTGCGGCCAGTCTTTGTAGTGGTGCGTGGCTGCGGAGCCACAACACCATCACTATCACTGGAGGCCGCAGCAGCAGCCACCCCCTCCTCCTCACTAACCTCCACCTCACTCACCTCCTCCCTCTCACTCACCTCCTCCACCTCACTCACCTCCTCCCTCTCACTCACCTCCTCCACCTCACTCACCTCCTCCCTCTCACTCACCTCCTCCACCACACTCACCTCTGACTGGGACATAATCAGGACAAACAACAAATAACACTGAGAAAAAAAAACAGAAAACACACTCCTCCACTACCACTACACACCACACACCCAACACACACACACTCACTCACAAACAATGACAATAGACGTGAAATAAAAAACAATGACAAAAAGTAAACAAACTTTTAAATAACTACACAACAAGTATGACAAGACTACTTACACACACAGTACAGCACTCAACAATCGCAAAAAACCACCTCAAATCCTCCACAAACTCCAAAAAACTCACCAACTCCTAACACACCTTCCTCTCACCTCTCCACTAGCTAAACCCACGAGGTGCTGATGGTTTGGGCAGGGCCGGTGCAAGGTTCCTCGGCACCCTAGGCAAATAGTCAGCAGCACTGCCCACCACCAGCCCCCAGCCCCCCCCCCCCCCCCCCCCCCCGGCAGCAAAATACCTAACCCCCAGGTAACCTCACAATTTATCATTTATCGGTTTGGGTTAGGGTTTTGGGGTTATATTATTAGGGAAAGGTGTGTGTATATATATATATATATATATATATATATAAACCCCCCCCTATCCACAGCCTAACCCTCCCACCCCTGCAGACAAACTCTAACCCACCCACCCCCGCAGCCTAACCTCTCCCCCCAAAATAGTAATTTGGACCCATCCTACAATGCTACACTGGTTCCCCAAGCCCCCTGTTCATAATGGAGACGCACAGACTATACGGCATTTATGTATATGTGTGCGCGTGTGTGTACAGTATATATACACACACATTTTATATATATATATATATATATATATATATATAAAACAGAGTAGGGTGATCCTGTGTTGACATTGGGGCAGTCCCACACGGCGGTCACTGTGTGGGAGTATTTGCTCACTTCTGGCTGCACAGGGGCAGGGAGAGCAGACGCCTGACGCTGCCAGGAAGCGATGGTGCAGTGCTACCAGCGTGTAACCCGCTGCCTGCAGGTCCCTGCGCTGCTACTCACCGTTCTCTCTGCCGGGCTGAGATCCGAGGCGGGGACACGCATGGAAGGGGGTGTGGGAAGCAGCTCAAGCAATGTATCCGCCAATGGTTGGTGAAATATCTCCGTCCCCGGCAGAGGCGGATTTAGACCTAATGGGGCCCCAAGCATGACACCGATTTGGGCCCCCCTTCCTCAAACAATCCATAGCACTATATGGTAGTGTGGTGTACACATCTGCAAAAACCAGAAACATAGAATTTGACGGCACATAAGAACCATTTGGCCTAAATTATTTAAATTATTATTTTGTAGAAAAAAAACCCTGAAAGATTAGAATATTCACTTAAGTCCAAAATAAAATGAGTTAAGCAATAACAAAACAGTTGCCAGAGATCAAAGAGCCCCCCACTGCTGCTATCCAATAAATATGTACAGTACTATTCACCTGAGCAAAGGTAACAGGAAAAGGTTGCACCTAACAAACTGATACCATACCTCCAAACTATTCAGTAATCGATACCAGGACTCCAGAGCACCTCCGAAAAGGGAGTATGGCTTCAGGTGGGAGGGCATGGCCTCAGGACATGTTCCCCTGTTTTTGTCATTTTGGGGCATGCCCAGTGCTCCCTGAGCAGCCGGGCAACCCCCAGACTCATCTCTCTGCAATGTTTGGATAACGTGCGCAAGGCATCTATTCAAGCATCACATGCTGCTTTGTTGTGATTGAAAACGCAGTAATAAAGTTTTGAAATGTAGAATATATATATATATATATATATATATATATATATATATTTTATTTTATTTTCTCCCAATAATAAAGCCGGGTGCCTCCATAGACCTAAACGCATACTGTCCCGGGAATGCGGCACTGCTGGCGACTTCAAAAACCACTTTAGCATGCCAGTTTGAAGTGGTTTTTGAAGTCACCAGGAGTGCCGCATTCCCAGGAGAGTGTATGTATATGTATGTATATGTATATATATATATATATATATATATATGTATGTGTATATGTATGTGTGTATATCTATATATATATATGTACTATATATATATATATATATATATGTGTGTGTATATATGCACATACATACATACATACATACACACACACACGCACACACTCAAGTGTTTATCAGTAACCATATAAAGTTTAATGAAATATGTAGGTTTAATACATAACGATGTGTAATATAAATCCAAATACACTAATTGTACAAATTCAGTTTTTGTACAAATAATACTTGTATGTGAATTGCAAGCAGGACAGATAAGATATAGTAGCAGATATTCGGTACAAACAAGCCATTCTGTTTTACTTGTGTCATACTGGAGAGAGAGGGGAGAGAGAGAAAGAAAGAGAGAGAGAGAGCGGGTGCTAGGGAGAGAGGGGGGACAGAGAGTTAGTGCTAGGGATGGGGGGTTAGCGAGAAAGACAGAGGGTGTCAGAGAGAGCGAAAAGGTGTCAGAGAGAGAAAGGGTGTCAGGGACAGAAAGAGGGAGAGGAGACAGAGTGCTAAAGTGTCAGAGAGAGACAGAGTGCCAAGAAGAGTGAGAGAATTGGAGCAAGGGGGGGTACTACCTGTTCCAGCATCAGGTCTTTTTGGTGAACGGACACTTCATGGCATTAGGCCTCCTTCATCATACACCCGTAAATTTACGGCATTATGTCCGTGAGGGGGCGGGGCTACGATTGTCAGTCACGCCCACTCCACTCTGTACAGGGACTGAATTAATGAACAGAACTCACCAACTGTGCAGATTACTGGAGCCGGCAGTTAGGGTAATGTCTGCAGCAGTGTTGGGGAGGGGTCAGTTTGTGGGGTGCCCTGGCTGTCTGTCTGTCCTGCCTATAATCCGGCACTCGCCCCGCCCACCCCTTTATTCAAAGAGCTTTAACAGACAAACCAACCGAGCATCTGTATGTAACATAGCACGATAAGCAGCTCCAACAGCCTACCCCTGTCCCCAGACTGCCTGCATTGCCTGAGCCTGGCTCTCAGTGGCTGTGCTGCGGCAGCACTTGGAGCATTTCCCTTTATGCAACCGTGGCTGCAACTTTAAGACACACGGGAGATGTGTAAAGGCGTAAAAGCGAGACTTTCCTAGCTGCATGCCACTACTGCAGCTGTACCTGTGCCCCCAACAGAACTAACCTGCACAATGAACGTAAATCCGCTCCTGGTCCCCGGTTAAGGTCCGCCCCCGGCCTCCTCCTCTGGCTGCAGCAGCTCCGTGGCCTCTTTGCGCAGTTTCAGGACCCGCTGAAGAAAGCAGGTCTTACACGGTCATCGGGACAGGAGGGAGGGGGGGTGAGGAGGAATGCGGTCACTTATTTATTTTTTAGTTGCACTCAGCGCCGCCCTTCCAGCGCTGCCGCCCATAGGCAGCTGCCTAAAGCTGCCTAGTGGTGGCGCCGGCCCTGGGTTTGGGGCGTTTTTATAGTAATGTGCACAGACACTCCTCCATCACGAATCAAACCAATCACGGACGAGTGACAAAAACGAAACTTAGAAAAAAAACGCGTCCGTGAACGGACAAACACTGCCGTGACTAAAATGTGATGCAGTCGTAAAAAAAAACACAGAACACGGCCGCAAAACCACTAAATCAGCCGCATTCTACCTTACAAAACTACGAATGACATCGACATGGGAAAACACGAAATAGAAAAATACGACAACTTAGTAAATTAGTCGTAATAAATTCAAAAAGTTGCAAACTTACACTTTCGATGTCATTCGTGTTAGATCTTTAACCTCATTCTGAAAAATACGAATTTTAGTAAATATACCCCATAGTATATGAGTGGTACTTCACCAATCAGTCATGTGGATAACAACCCATCCAACACCTTTCTCTATGTAGGTAAAGGAACCATCCATAACATGAGGTCAAAGGATATAATTAATTTGCTTAGGGTAGACATGACTGATAACCATATGTTCAGAAGCATTAGTAACTTGATCTGTAGTAAGCTGTCACATAGCATATTAGTTCACTGCAAATATATTACACATTCCATTGGGTTAATAATACTATTGTCTCAATTCACTCAAAAACGTATTCCACTGTACATTAAGGGGGTCATTCCGAGTTGATCGCTCGCTGACGTTTTTTGCAGCACAGTGAACAGGTTACTACTTAGCATGCGTATGCACCGCAATGCGCAGGCGCGTTGTATGAGTACTCGGAATGACCCCCTAAGCTTGTTATACCGCACAGTTTGCGTTTATAGCAAGGTATCACAACGCTCACCATAAATTAATTTCACCTTCTATTATATTAAGTATACATTTAAATGAAAATAAACATACCAAGTGTAACCTCTTCAGAAATGTCAAATAACATAACAGATAGAGATAAATGTATCTAATATCGCTGCATTCTTGTTTTGCAAGTAGTTTAGATTAGCTAAAGGCTGCATAAACCTGAGGCCATATAAGAGCCCAACTTTTGGTGCTTGGTTGTTGATGACTAAGCAGTTGCTAGGCAGATCATGTTTCCGGTGGTTATTTCCTATAGGATCAGA
Source organism: Pseudophryne corroboree (assembly GCF_028390025.1). Taxonomy (NCBI): domain Eukaryota; kingdom Metazoa; phylum Chordata; class Amphibia; order Anura; family Myobatrachidae; genus Pseudophryne; species Pseudophryne corroboree. The sequence continues at coordinate 718,528,229 of NC_086448.1, forward strand.
GGGTTGTCCGTCAAGCTTTAAGGGGTTGGTCTCAGGATAGTATATAGGGGAGGGTCATGTGCCTCAGACTTCCTCTTGCCATTTATTGTATGGCCCAGGAAGGCTGAGTACTTGTTATCAGATAAGTGACATTGTGGTGTTAGTTTTTCTGTTTTTTCTCTTCCTGCATTGGTATGGTTCAGTTTACATGGTACACCGTTCCCCTGTTTGCTTAAACCATTTGATTCCCCCGTTTGTCTCCCCCACCCCGGCATGCCACGGCCCCGCGGGTCCTCTCCCCCCCTCCCGGCGCCGCTGCTATGCCTAGTATCCCCAGCGTTCCCATTCCCCGTGCGCAGCGTCCCCCAGGTTGGTCCCTGCGACCATGGGTTCGCGACAGGGTCAGGCCGCTTCGGCCCGCGCCGCCGCTGCTGCTGCTTCCTCTCGTCCGGCCGGGGAACGTGCTGCCCCGGCTGTGGCAGTTTAGGTCCCGACTGGGATCCGGGCGCGGGCGGCCCCGGCAAGCGGTGTTCGCCTGGCGGCTCCCTCGCCCGGCGGCTTCCGGCGCCTCCCCCGTCTCTTCACCGCGGTCGGCTCCAGCCGGTGGCGCCCGGCGTTGCGGGCGGGCTGCGGGGGGGGAGGGGGGGCGGCCACCGCTGGGAGTCAGTGTGAATGCGGGGCAGCAGGTTTTTTCCTGTGCCCCCTCTTCGGTTAATGGGGTCCGGTTGCTGGCCTGTTCGCACAGCGGTTATAGCGTCGCTGGTGCAGATGGGGTGGGCAGCGGCACTGTCAGGGGTATTGCCGCCCCATCCGTGCTGCCAGTTAGGGGGTCCCCGGGGTGGGTGGCCACGGCAGGGGCTCTTCCGCTCGGCCCCCATTCCCCCGCTGCGTTACACTTTCCCGGCCCTCCTCCGTCCTTTGCTCCTCCTGGGGGTTAGCAGGGGGTCAGTGGTCCCCGGTGGCCTCCCCTGGCCCGTCGCGCAGGTGTCCCCCCGTCCTCATGGGCTATGTCCGCTGGGCCCCCAGTTTCCTCTGCGCCGCATTTACGGCAGGTTTCGCTAATTCGGTCGCCGGGGCCCTGCCCACGAGGTCGGTCAGCTGCCCCAGGGTTGCACTCCCGTCCCCGGCATTTTCGGGCCCGTATCTCAGGTCTTACCCGGCCTCTCTGGCCGCATTGGCCCAGTTTGGACACCCCCCCTACTGGCCACTTCCCCTCGCCCACGTGTACTACAGCTAGTTTGCGCCGGCGGTCGGTCCGGCCATCTCCCACGGCGGTCCTTTCCCATCAGCGGGTTGCCCCCACCCGCCGCTGCCCTCCCGCCATTGAGCAAGGCTGCTGTGCCCCCCCCCCCCCTGCATGTTTCCCCCATTGTTGTCAATGCGCAGGTTTCTCCTGCACCTGTTGTCCCTTATTTTTCCTCCGCTCAGATGATGGCGAGTTCGGGGACATCGGGGTCTTCGTCACGGAGGGGCCGGAGCTCGGGAAGAGTGGCGGCCGCGGCACCGACGGGAGATGTTCCGCCCCAACCGGAGGCGGGTGAAGCGGATGACGCTGTTCCGGGTCCTTCAGGAGCTGGTGAGCATGCGATTTCCTTCTCATTGTTATTATAGCACTTCTTCCACCTCTTCTAGTAGTGTTTCTTCAGGTTCCCCTCGGCGCCCGCGTAAACTTGCTAGTCTTATTGCTTGGCGCGTGGCTAAGGCAGCGCGGATGGCGCCGGCGACATCGGTTCCCTCTGAGCCCCCCAGTTATCCGGTACTGGTGCGTTGCGCCAATACGGCCGTTACGCGGGGTGTTCGCAAGCGATTGCGGGAGACAATCAGGAAAGGGAAGTACGTCGACGTCTTCACACTTACGGATGAGACGCGGCAGACTTTTGACGCAGCTAAGAAAACGGGGGGCATTGGGGACAATGCTTTCCATACGGGTCACCTGTGGTTACGGGGTTTTCTCGGTTTTCAGGGCTGCTACACCGAATCGCGGCCCGCATAGTATCCCACCTTGGTTAAATATCTCTTTCTGGTGCATGACATGTACTTGAAGTCCAAGGGCTCTGCTTGGCGTGATTGCGACGGGAGATTCCGTCGTAATCGGGTTGGCAGCCCCATTCTGCCCGCGGGTTTCAAGTATGTCGAGGTTTGGTTGGAGGTCACGCAGCAGGTCAAGCCCATGGTGGACGCCGCGGTCAAAATGCCCGTGGCGTCCGGTGTTTCGGGTTCCCGCTCCTCGAAGAACGGCCAGGGTTTTGCCACAGCGAAGGGAAATGCACTAGGGGTGTAGATTGTCGTTTTCGCCACGCGTGCAAGTTGCGCGGGGGCGGTCAACCGGCAAGGGACTGCACCTCGTCGGCGAGCGGTAAGCCCTCCGCTCCTGCCGAGGCCAGGGGAGTTGGTAAGTAAGGCTCCCTCCCCTATTCGGGTTCCCGAATTGCGCCGCTGGCTTTGTTTATACCCCGACAAGTCGGCAGCGTTTTTTCCTTTTGGAGGGTTTTAGTCATGGTTTTCGCCTGCCCATTTCGGATTCGGTGCACGTGGTGGCGCGCTGGTATTTGAAGGCGGCTCGCGAATTCCCGCACGTGGTCCGGCGGAAAGAGGACGCAGAGATCGGCATGGGGCGCAGGTGTGGGCCCTACTCCTTTCCCCCTCTGCCCTCCTTGGGCATCTCCCCCATGGGGGGGGTGCCCAAGACGGCCCCAGGTAAGTTCCGCCTGATACAGCACTTATAGCATACGCCTGGCGTTCGATTAATGACTCCATTCCCGAGGCCGTGTGCAGGGGCGTTATCAGTCCTTTGATGAGGCTCTGCGCTGGGTTCGGGATGGTGGTCCGGGGGGCCTGTTTGGCAAAATTAGACGTGGAATCGGCTTTTCGGCTCCTTCCCCTGCACCCGTATTCCCTGCGGTTTCGGGTTTTCAAATTGGGGGCAGAGTTTTATGTGGATCGGTGTCTCCCCATGGGCTGTTCAGGCTCCTGCGCCTATTTTGAGGTCCGTCCAGGCCGCCTCCGGTCACCCCGGGGTGGCTCACTAACGGGACGATACTCTCTTGTGGGCCCAGGGGGCATTTCGGTCTGGGGCGATATTCTGTCGGTTGCCAGGTCCTTGGTCGAAAGTTTGGGGGTTCCCGTCACGCTGGACAAGTGGGAGGGCCCCGGTAGTTGTCTTCGCTAGTTGAGAATTGAAATAGACACAGTGGCGGGTTGCTGTCTCCTCCCTGAGGATAAAGTGCGTAAGCTTTTGGGTTTAATTCACGATTGTTTGGGCAGGTGCAGGGTTAGTTTTAAGCAGCTACAGTCGTTGCTGGGTTCCTTCAACTTTGCGTGCCGGATTGGCCCCATGGGTAGGGTTTTCTGTCGCAAACTTGAACGGGCCACGGCGGGTACGCTCGGGCAGCATCATACTGTGTACCTCTCCCGCGAGATCAGGGATGATTTGCGAGTTTGGGTTTCTTCTCGGGTGTCCTTCAATGGGGCGGTTTTTATGGCCTCCCCCTTGTTGTTCCAACGGTTGGCTCCAGTTGTTCACTGATGCCTCGGGCAGTCATGGCTTTGGGGCATTTTTTGCCGGGTCGTGGTGCGCTGCTGCTTGGCCGTCCTCTTGGGTGTCACGGGGTTTCGCCGAGAACCTCCTTGCTGGAGTTGTTCCCGTTCATAGTTGCCCTGGAATTGTGGGCCTGCCAGTCTCGAATCGGGACATCTCGTTCCGTTGCGACAATTTGGGAGGGGTGCACGCTATCAATAATCAGCGTTCTTCTTCTCCACAGGCTTTGCTGTTTTTGCGACATCTGGTTCTGGTTTTCTTGCGGTCCAATATTAATTTCGGGGCCCGTCACGTTCCCGGAATCGACAACGGAGTTGCGCGTGCGTTATCTCAGTTCCAGTTTGATCAATTCTGGGCGTTGGTTCCGGGAACGGCAGCGGAGGGTTTACCGTGCCCGCCTTCTGTCTGGCGGGTTGTCGAGTCGGGTTAGCTGCTCTGGCCAGGTGTGCGTTGGCTCCTTCCACGCTCAGGGCATATGATGCGGCCTGGCGTATTTGGTCGGCCTTTATAAGTAGGTACGGTGTGGCGGGGGAGTTCCCGGCGGACGTTTTGATGGCCTGTGTTTGGGAGCCTTATCGAGGGGGTGGGTCAAAAGCGGGCATGTCTTCTGCCCTTGCGGGCAATTTTCCTGTCACTTTCGGCTCCACGGGATGACGGACCCCCGGGTCTTTTGTCCTTTCCAGAGCACTTAAAGGATGGGCTAGGATGCGACCGGCGCCCGCGAACTCCCGCAGACCCGGGACTTTGCAGCTTCTAACGGATTTGCTGCGTGTGCTGTCTCGAATTGCGATCTCGGTGTTCGAGGTGGCCCCCTTTTTTTTTTTTTAGTTGTGTTTGCCCTAGCTTTCTTTGGGGAGTTAGGGGCGTGCAGTAAGGCATCTCGTGAGTCCGGTATGCTTTGCAGGAATGTGCGCCTGCAGGATGGCCTGTTGCTCTGTAGGATTGTGCGGTCCAAGACAGATCAACAGATCAGGGGTCGCTGGGTGTCCTTGGAGGCCAAGGAGGATGGAGTGCTTGCCCGCTGCGGCGGGCGCGGGAGTATCTCCGGTCGAGGCCTTCGGGTGGCGACCAATTGCTAGTGCAGGCGCACGTTGGCCCGCTGAATAAGTTCCAATTTACTGCAGTGTTTAAGAAATGTTTGGAGGCGCTGGGCTTGCGCGGGGCAGACTTCGGTACCCATTCCCTTCGGTTTGGGGTGGCTACGCATGCCGCGGCTACGGGCTCCTCCCCGGCGGCTGTTTCGGGTGCTGGGCCGTTGGAAGTCTGCCTCCTATAAGTCTTATGTCCGTTTTGATAAGATGCAGTTGCGCCTGTTGCGCTAACCCAAAAACTTGTTTACTCGTCGGTTTTTGAACACTTACCGTTCAGGAATCGAGGGTGTGAAGTGAATTTTTAAATTTTTCTCCGAGGGGGCCTAATTTCAATTGGCTGTTCTCTTAAGGTCCACGGGAGGTTTTTTGAGTTTTCTCCTTCACTTGGGTTATTTCGTTTATTGCATTATCTATGTTTTGTGTTCAAATTTCTGATGTTAGGGTGTTTTTCTTTTTCAGCTGTCGTTGATTTTGGGGAGCAGGTGTGGCTGATTGGCCATTCTTATATTCTTTGGGCGGAGAGGCATCCCATGGCACTTAGGGATGGCTGATGTTTTCGGAGCTAGGGAGTTGTGTTGGGTAGGTGTCAGGGGCTTGCTTTGGGGTGATTTGTTGCGGCTCCTTTTTCATTGTGAGCGCCGCTGGGGTTGCCCCCGTTGTATCGTCCGGCATTTAGGTGGCAATGATTTGGGCCGAGTTAAGGGCATAGATTTAATTTTGTCCATTAAGGCGGATTTGGTGGCGATTCGTTATCACTGGCCAGGAGTCTGTATTGTGTGGTCGGAGATAGTGTCGCGTTTTCATTGGCGGGGTGCGGTGCGTTTCTCAGCTCTGGAGAAGGCTCGCAAGAAGGTGAATTCGGCGGTATCTCTGTTTGTTAGGGCCATAGGGGGAGTAGCTGTCAGGCATCCTTTACTTGTGCTCCGTAACCGGCAGTTCTACAAGGAGGATGGGGTTCATCTTTCTCTGGACGGAGTGCAGTTTTTCCTGGAGGATGTTTTTGGTCCTGTTCGTTAAGGCTCTTTAGTTTGTTCTTAGTTTGTTCGGATGGCGGTGGCGGTTTTGTAAACCTTTGGTGGCGGGAAGTCGCTACCAACCAGCGGTCAAACAGGCATAAGTGGTCATTGTGGGGCACCCTCTTTAGAAGGACGGCAGGTGTGTCCTTCTCTTGAGGTTGGACATTTAGACGTTCCCCTGCGGGAACCGAACGTTTGCCAGAGAAAAGAGTGGTGAGGCCAGCACAATGCAGGTTATGCAGGAAGGAGGCGGGGTTTGGGTACTCCCCTCCTTGGTGGTTGGATTTCATCCACGGGACTGGAGCTGGTGTCTGGAAGCGACTTTTTCCTTTGCCATCCTCCAATCTAAATTTAACTTTACAATCTAAATTAATTCCAATTCAATTACAATTATAGTTTAAAGAGTTGGTCAGCGATCAATAAATATCATCTGACCTTTAACTCCAGCTACCGTGTCCGTGTCTTTATTTCAGTGTGTGTGTCATTTTATTTAGTGATAAGCTAGCTTAAGAAAGGTTTATGTAATCACAATAAAGTTATGGGCGCCTTAGATTAGCTGAGGGCTGCATAAGCCTGAGGCCATATAAGAGCCCAACTTTTGGTGATTGGTTGTTGATGACTAAGCAGTTGCTAGGCAGATCATGTTTCCGGTGTTTTTTTCCTATAGGATCAGAGGGTTGTCCGTCAAGCTTTAAGGGGTTGGTCTCAGGATAGTATATAGGGCAGGGTCATGTGCCTCAGATTTCCTCTTGCCATTTATTGTATGCCCGCCCGCCCTCCCTGATTAAATTTGATTTGTTTTGTTCTCTTCAGTTGGCTATTGACAGCCAGATTGGCGGGAAGTCGCTACCAGCCAGTGGTCAAACAGGCATAAGTGGTCATTGTGGGGCACCCTCTTTAGAAGGACGGCAGGTGTGTCCTTCTCTTGCGGTTGTACATTTAGACATTCCCCTGCGGGTACCGAACGTTTGCCAGAGAAAAGAGTGGTGAGGCCAGCACAATGCGGGTTATGCAGGAAGGAGGCGGGGTTTGGGTACTCCCCTCCTTGGTGGTTGGATTTCATCCAAGGGACTGGAGCTGGTGTCTGGTAGCGACTGTTTCCTTTGCCATCCTCCAATCTAAATTTAACTTTACAATCTAAATTAATTCCAATTCAATAACAATTATAGTTTAAAGAGTTGGTCAGCGATCAATAAATATCGTCTGATCTTTAACTCCAGCTACCGTGTCCGTGTCTTTATTTCAGTGTGTGTGTCATTTTATTTAGTGATAAGCTAGCTTAAGAAAGGTTTATGTAATCACAATAAAGTTATGGGCGCCTTATAACTTCAAAATAAAACAAAAACGGAGGAAAAATAAAAATATAAAAATATATTAAAAAAGGAATTGATGGCATATAGGGGGTAATTCCAAGTTGATCGCAGCAGGAACTTTGTTAGCAGTTGGGCAAAACCATGTGCACTGCGGGGGAGGCAGATATAACATGTGCAGAGAGAGTTAGATTTGGGTGGGTTATTTTGTTTCTGTGCAGGGTAAATACTGGCTGCTTTATTTTTACACTGCAATTTAGATTGCAGATTGATCACACCACACCCAAATCTAACTCTCTATGCACATGTTATATCATACCTCCCAACTTTGACTTTCTGTGTAGAGGGACACTCGCGCGGCGTTCCCGAAAAGGGGGCGTGGCTTATGAAAAGGGGCGTGGCTTTGCGGGAGGGCCGCGATCGCGAGCCACGCCCCCCATTTTCGTCACTGAGAGGGCATGCCCAGCGCTCTGTGAGCCGCTGGCATGCTCCCTCTCCCTCTGACTCCACTGAATAGACGCTGTGCGCATGCGCACAGCGTCTATTCACCGCTGCTCTTCTAAGCAGAGCAGCGATTGACAGAGCCTCCCAACTGACCCCCCCCACCGCGGGACACTGTGGCCCGCGGGTGGGACAGCGGGACAGTCCCCAAAAAACGGGACTGTCCCGCGAAAATCGGGACAGTTGGGAGGTATGTTATATCTGCCTCCCCTGCAGTGCACATTGGGGGTAATTCCAAGTTGATTGCAGCAGGAAATTTTTTAGCAGTTGGGCAAAACCATGTGCACTGCAGGTGTGGCAGATATAACATTTGCAGAGAGAGTTAGATTTTGGTGGGTTATTTTATTTCTGTGCAGGGTAAATACTGGCTGCTTTATTTTTACACTGCAAATTAGATTGCAGATTGAACACACCACACCCAAATCTAACTCTCTCTGCACATGTTATATCTGCCTCCCCTGCAGTGCACATGGGGGGTCATTCCGAGTTGTTCGCTCGGTAAGTTTTATCGCATCGCAGCGATTTTCCGCTTAATGCGCATGCGCAATGTCCGCACTGCGACTGCGCCAAGTAAATTTGCTATGCTGTTAGGATTTTTACTCACGGCTTTTTCATCGTTCTGGCGATCGTAGTGTGATTGACAGGAAATGGGTGTTACTGGGCGGAAACAGGCCATTTTATGGGCGTGTGGGAAGAAATGCTACCGTTTCCGGAAAAAACGCAGGAGTGGCCGGAGAAACGGGGGAGTGTCTGGGCGAACGCTGGGTGTGTTTGTGACGTCAAACCAGGAACGACAAGCACTGAACTGATCGCAGATGCCGAGTAAGGTTGAAGTTACTCAGAAACTGCTAAGAGGTGTGTAATCGCAATATTGCGAATACATCGTTCGCAATTTTAAGAAGCTAAGATTCACTCCCAGTAGGCGTAGGCTTAGCGTGTGCAAAGCTGCTAAAAACGGCTTGCGAGCGAACAACTCGGAATGACCCCCATGGTTTTGCCCAACTGCTAACCAAATTCCTGCTGGGGGTAATTCCAAGTTGATCGCAGCAGGAATTCTGCTCAGGAATTCTAACTCTCTCTGCAAATGTTATATCTGCCCCCCCTGCAGTGCACATGGTTTTGCCCAACTGCTAAAAAATTTCCTGCTGCGATCAACTTGGAATTACCCCCATTGTTTTGCCCAACTGCTAACAAAGTTCCTGCTGCGATCAACTTGGAATTACCCCCATTAGCTGTTAAATATTTTAAACCCATATTCAGAGCTTCCCATACATCTTTAAGATTATGCCATGGATAATTCTTCATATCATTATGAATAATCATCCATGTGAACATATCTGCCAGTGAGAGGTATCTATAGATGAATCTCAAAATTAGCACGTGTAATTATACTAAGTTGGCACTGTAATATCTTATACATTCTTTTATAAAAATTTATAAGAAATATCCTAGAAATTTGATCAGAATATACACTCTTTTTTCTCTGCGTGTTGCAGCTATCTATCACCCACCTGGGTAACCCAAACAATTTCTAGATGATTTTTCTGTCTGGCTCCCTCACAGTAGCGGATCTTGCCACGGGCAAGCAGGACTTTTGCCCGGGGCGCCGCCTTCCGGAGGGCGCCGCACCATAGCAAGATCCATGGCAAGATCCGCTGCTGCTGTGGTGCCCCCCGCTGCCGCTGCCCGCTGTCTGGAGAGGACCTTAACTGTAATGATGTGCGGGGCGCGTTGACGTCATCGCGCACCGCACAGCAAATGTCCTCTCCACGAAGGGAACTAGACGCTTAGCGTCTAGTTTTCCTTCATGGAGAGGACCTTTGCTGTGCGGTGCGCGATGACGTCATCGCGCACCGCACAGCTTACTACAGTACAGGGGGCGTAACTGAAAACGCCCCCTGTATGAAGCCACGCCCCCTAATGCCGCCCGGGGCGCAAGAAGCCCCGGAAACGGCCCTGCTCCCTCACTTCTTATCCTCTGACATCTCCACCAGAGGCATAACTAGGGTTTTCGGAGCCCAGGGCAAGATGAAGAGTGCGCCCCCCCATCCCCCCAAAAAAAACAAAAAAACAAAACACACACAAAAAGAAGTATGGAGGTCATTCCGAGTTGTTCGCTCGCTAGCAGATTTTAGCAGCATTGCACACGCTAGGCCGCCGCCCTCTAGGAGTGCATCTTCGCTTAGGAGAATTGCGAATGAAAGATTAGCAGAATTGAAAATAGAAAATTCTTAGCGGTTTCTGAGTAGCTCGAGACTTACTCCTACACTGCGATCAGCTCAGCCCGTTTCGTTCATGGTTTAACGTCACAAACACGCCCTGCGTTCACCCAGCCACTCCCCCGTTTCTCCAGACACTCCCGCATTTTTCCCTGACATACCTGCGTTTTTTAGCCAATGCCGGGAAAACGCTGAGTTGCCGCCCAGAAACGCCCCTTTCCTGTCAATCATTTACCGAACACCAGTGCGACTGAAAAGTGCCGCAGACGCTACAGCAAAACAGCTAAGTTTTTTGTAAAATAACTAAGCGCATGCGCTCTGCGTAGCATGCGCAGTTAGCGACTAATCGCAGTACAGTGAAAATTCGGCAACGTGCTAACAACTCGGAATGACCCCCTATGTGCGAAATGGCCGTGTCCACACGCCAGAAGGGGTGTGGCCACTGAAAATGGGGCATGCCAACATGACTATTACCTACCCCCTGTGTCGCCTCTCAGCACACTATCACCTACCTCTTGTGTCGTCTCTCAGCACACCTTCATTCAATTTTTGGCCCTCATTCCGAGTTGTTCACTCGCTAGCCGCTTTTCGCAGCAGTACACACACTAAGCCGCCGCCCTCTGGGAGTGTTTCTTAGCTTAGCAGAATTGCGAATGAAGTATTCGCAATATTGCGAAAAGATTTTTCTGTGCAGTTTCTGAGTAGCTCGAGACTTACTCTTCCAGTGCGATCAGTTCAGTGCTTGTCGTTCCTGGTTTGACGTCACAAACACACCCAGCGTTCGCCCAGACACTCCCCCGTTTCTTCAGCCACTCCCGCGTTTTCCCAGAAACGGCAGCGTTTTTTCACACACTCCATAAAACGGCAAGTTTCCGCCCAGAAACACCTACTTCCTGTCAATCACACTCCGATCACCAGAACGAAGAAAAAACCTCGTAATGCCGTGAGTAAAATACCAAACTTCTTAGCAAATTTACTTGGCGCAGTCGCAGTGCGAACATTGCGCATGCGCAATTAGCGGAAAATCGCTGCGATGCGAAGAAAATTACCGAGCGAACAACTCGGAATGAGGGCCTTTGCACAGTACGCATGCAGAGTCCCCTTTTTACACAGTGTTTGATACACAATTGCCCCACAGTGCCAGATACACAGTGCCCCACAGTGTCAGATCCACAGTGACATCTACAGTGCCCCACAGTGCCAGATACATATTGCCCCACAGTGCCAGATACAATGCCCCACAGTGCCAGATACACAGTGCCCCACAGTGCCAGATATACATTGCCCCACAGTGCCAGATACATATTGCCCCACAGTGTCAGATCCAGTGACAGATACAGTGCCACACAGTGCCATTTACAATGCCCCACAGTGCCAGATACAATGCCCCACAGTGCCAGATACAATGCCCCACAGTGCCAGTTACAATGCCCCACAGTGCCAGATACAATGCCTCACAGTGCCAGTTACATGCCCCACAGTGCCAGTTACAATGCCCCACAGTGCCAGACCAGTTACATGCCCCACAGGGCCAGTTGCAATGCCCCAGAGTGCCAGCTACAATGCCCCACAGTGCCAGCTACAATGCCCCACAGTGCCAGCTACAATGCTCCACAGTGCCAGATACAATGCCCCACAGTGCCAGTTACAATGCCCCACAGTGCCAGAAACAATGCCCCACAGTGCCAGATACAATGCCCCACAGTGCCAGATACAAGACCCCCCCCCCCTGCTTACTTCAGTCAGGATCCCGTCAGTCACCGCTGCCCTCTGCTATGTGAGGGGAGGAGAGCGCAGTGCCTCTCCTGCCCCTCAACGCTCCAGGTCTCCGGCGGCGGCTATCTTAAATGTGGCGCCGGTTCGTTAGCCAATCAGAGCTCGCGGACCGGCAGCCAATCAGGAGCCAGTCCGCAAGCTCTGATTGGCTATCGCCGCCGGAGACCAGACAGACACGCAGCGGCAGTGAGCGCATTGAGGGGCAGGAGAGACGCTGCGTTCTCCTCCCCTCACATTGCAGCGGGACGGGGGCGGGTGGGCATGATGCCCTGGCCGTCGGCGGAGCCCCCCTCTGCTGGGCCTGCCAAGGCGCCCAGGGCACGTGCCCCACTCGCCCTGCCTTAGTTACGCCTCTGATCTCCACCATTATCATGGGAGATTTCAATATTGTTATTGATAGTGCAAAATCTGCTGCTCATGCCTCCAATCTACTCTCTCTAACCTCCTCTCTTGGCCTCTCACAATGGACTGACTCCTCTACTCATCAGGAGGGCCACTGCCTTGATCTAGTATTCACCACTATGCTCCATTTCTGAATTCACTAAAACACCTTTCCCACTCCAAGATCACAACCTTATCACCTGCATGCTCTCCTTTAATACTTCAAACTCAGTGCCGCTGACATCCTCAAATCCTCCTCAAACCCGCAGAAATATTAATGCAATTAATCTTCAAGAACTTTCCACCTCACTGCAACAACTGCTTTCACCTATTTCTGCATTCACTTCTACTGAGACGGCTGTATCACACCTGAACCAGACTCTAGAGATAGCCCTTGACGAAGTGGCTCCAGCTACCCATCACACTCCACGTAAGTCTAGATGTCAACCAAGGCACTCTAAAGTAACAAGACTCCTACAAGCACTGTCACGTAAAGTTGAACGCCAGTGGCGTAAATCTCGTATTCCAAGTGACTTCCTCACATATAAGACTGTCTACCACTTTTATCGTAATGCAGTGGACACTGCCAAACAAACATACTTCCAAACTCTCATCTCTGCTCAAGCCTCTAACCCCAAATGACTTTTAATACATTTAAATCACTTCTCAGCCCTCCTTCACCCAACCTGCCAGCCACTATCAAGGCGCAAGATCTTGCTACCTACTTCAAGGACAAGATTGATAAGATCCAAGATGAAATGGTATGCTCTTCCTCAACCAGTGACCTTGGTATGTTCTTCCTCAACCAGTGACCTACTCAATTCCTTATCTGAACCCTCTGGCACTTTCTCTTCATTTGATCCTACAAGTGAAGATGAAGTATCAACACTCTTCTCATCCTGGTACTCTACTACCTCTCCTCTTGATCCTATACCCTCACAAATAAGTAAAGCTCTGTCTCCTGTGCTCATCCCATCCTTAACTAACATCTGTAATCTCTCTCTCTCTCTCTCTCTCTCTCTCACTTCTGGTATATTTCCTTCACTGTTCAAGCATGCAGTGATTACTCCCATTCTGACAAAACAAAATTCTGACACTAACTCTCTCTCAAACTACCGTCCCATCTCTAAGCTCCCATGTCTCTCCAAGCTACTTGAGAAACTTGCCTACACTCGCCTCACACACTTTCTTAACTCATACAACTTACTGGACCCACATCAATCAGGCTTTCGCTCCCAACACTCCACACAGACAGCACTAACTAAAGTAGTGAATGATCTGGTCACTGCGAAGTCTAAAGGCCATTACTCACTATTTATTCTTCCAGATTTCTCTGCTGCTTTTGACACTGTTGAACACTCTCTTCTCATACAAACATTGCAATCCCTAGGTCTTCAGGACACAGCCCTTTCTTGGTTGTTATCCTACCTATCGAATCGCTCTTTTTTTTACACTGTTGACCACTTTCTTCTAATACAAACACTGCAATTCCTAGGTCTTCAGGACACAGCCAACTCTTGGTTCTAATCCTACCTATCTAATCAATCTTTCAGTGTCCGTTTCTCTGAATCCACCTCCTCTTCGCTACCTCTTTCAGTTGGAGTACCGCAGGGCTCAGTATTAGGTCCTCTGCTTTTCTCAATCTATTCCTCATCTCTTGGGAAACTAATCAGCTCTTTTAGACTTCAGTATCATCTGTACACAGATGATACTAAAATCTACCTATCTTCCCCTGATTTGTCTCACTCTGTATTGGGCCAGGTCACTGAATGTCTCTCTGCCATTTCATCTTGGATGTTATCTCGCCACCTCAAACTTAATATTTCCAATACAGAGTTAATTATATTTCCACCAGCCAATAGCAGTTACCAACCTGATATTTCTATTACTGTTGAGAACGCTACAATCAACCCTACACCACAAGCTCGCTGCCTAGGTGTCATACTTGACTCAGAACTGTCCTTTGCTCCCCACATTCAATCTGTCTCAAAATCGTGTTACATGCATCTAAGAAACATATCCAAAATATGATCATACCTTACACAAGACAGTGCTAAAACCCTAATCCATGCTCTCATTATCTCTAGAGATGAGCGGGTTAGGTTCCCTGAGAACCGAACCCCCCACGAACTTCACTACCCGAGCCCGGATCCGAGTCAGGCTCGGGTTTTCCCAAGACTCAAAAACTAGAACGAGGCAAAATGTCATCATCCCGCTGTCGGATTCTCTCGGGGTTTGGATTCCATATAAGGAGTCGCGTGTCGCCACTATTTTCACTCCGGCATTGGAGAGTGTAGAGAGAAAACGTGTCTCTGTCCTCAGTGTCCTGCATCAGTTCAGTGGTAGTGTCTTGTGCTTCATCAGTCCAAGTCCATTCACAGTGGTGGTGTCCTCTGCTGCCATATGTCCAGTGCTGCCGTATATGTCCAGTGGTACTGCCGTATATGTCCAGTGGTACTGCCATATATGTACAGTGATACTGCTGTATATGTCCAGTCATACTGCTGTATATGTCCAGCGGTACTGCAGTATAAATCCAGTGATACTGTCGTATATGTCCAGTGGTACTGCCATATAATTACAGTGGTACTGGAGTATAAATCCAGTCCAGTGATACTGCTATATATGTTTAGTGGTACTGCTGTATAATTTCAGTGGTACTGCTATATAATTCCAGTGAAATTGACGTATAAATCCAGTGGTCATGCAGTATAAATCCAGTGGTACTGGAGTATAAATCCAGTCCAGTCATACTGCCATATATGTCCATTGGTACTGCCGTGTAAATCCAGTGACACTGCCGTATATGTCCAGTGGTACTGGCGTATAAATCCAGTGGTACTGTCGTATAAATCCAGTCCAGTGATACTGCCGTATATGTCCAGTGGTACTGCCGTATAATTCCAGTGATACTTCCATATAATTCCAGTGATACTGCTGTATAATTCCAGTGGTATTGGCGTATAAGTCCACTGGTACTGGCGTATAAATCCAGTCCAGTGATACTGCCATATATGTCCAGTGGTACTGCCATATAATTCCAGTGATACTGCCATATATGTCCAGTGGTACTGCCGTATATGTTCAGTGGTACTGGCGTATAAATCCAGTCCAGTGATACAGCTGTATATGTGAGTGATACTGCTGTATATGTCCAGCGGTACTGCCATATAAATCCAGCGATACTGCCATATATGTCCAGTGATACTGCCATATATGTCCAGTGATACTGCCGTATATGTCCACTGGTACTGCTGTACAAATCCAGTGGCACTGGCGTATAAATCCAGTCCAGCGATACTACCATATATGGCCAGTGGTACTGCCATTTTCATCCAGTGATACTGCCGTATATGTCCAGTGGTACTGCCATATAAATCCAGTGGTACTGTCGTCTAAATCCAGTCCAGTGATACTGCCGTATATGTCCAGTGGTACTGCCATATAATTCCAGTGATACTTCCATATAATTCCAGTGATACTGCTGTATAATTCCAGTGGTATTGGCGTATAAGTCCACTGGTACTGGCGTATAAATCCAGTCCAGTGATACTGCCGTATATGTCCAGTGGTACTGCCATATAATTCCAGTGATACTGCCATATATGTCCAGTGGTACTGCCGTATATGTCCAGTGGTACTGGCGTATAAATCCAGTCCAGTGATACTGCTGTATATGTGAGTGATACTGCCGTATATGTCCAGCGGTACTGCCATATAAATCCAGCGATACTGCCATATATGTCCAGTGATACTGCCGTATATGTCCACTGGTACTGCCGTACAAATCCAGTGGCACTGGCGTATAAATCCAGTCCAGCGATACTACCATTTATGGCCAGTAGTACTGCCGTTTTCATCCAGTGATACTGTCGTATATGTCCAGTGGTACTGCCGTATAAATCCAGTGATACTGCCGTATATGTTCAGTGGAACTGCCGTATAAATCCAGTGGTACTGGCATATAAATCCAGTCCAGTGATACTGCCGTATATGTCCAGTGGTAATGCCATATAAATCCAGTGATACTACCGTATATGTTCATTGGTACTGCCGTATAAATCCAGTGGTACTGGCGTATAAATCAAATCCAGTGATGCTACCGTATATGTCCAGTAGTACTGCCGTATAATTCCAGTGATACTGGCGTATAAATCCAGTCCAGTGGTACTGGCATATAAATCCACTGGTACTGCTGTATAATTCCAGTGATACTGCCGTATAATTCCAGTGATACTGGTGTATAAATCCAGTGATACTGACGTATAAATCCAGACCAATGGTACTGCCGTGTAAGTCCAGTGGTACTGCCGTATAATTCCAGTGATACTGCCGTATATTTCCAGTGATACTGCCATATAATTCCAGTGGTACTGGCGTATAAGTCCAGTGATACTGCCGTATAAATCCAGTCCAGTGGTATTGTCATATAAATCCAGTGGCACTGCCGTATAATTCCAGTGATACTGCCATATATTTCCAGTGATACTGCCGTGTAAGTCCAGTAATACTGCCGTATAATTCCAGTGGTACTGCCATATAAGTCTAGTTCAGTGGTGCTGCCATATAAGTTCAGTGGTGCTGTCCTGTGCTGTATATTATTTACTTCAAATAAAGGGGTTATTAATGTTTAATCCAAATAATTTTCACAGGGTTTGCCCTGTGTGGTGTAGAAGTACGCTCTCCTGTACTGCATATTGGGGGTAATTCTGAGTTGATCGCAGCCTCAAGTTTGTTAGCAATTGGGCAAAACCATGTGCACTGCAGGGGAGGCAGATATAACATGTGCAGAGAGAGTTAGATTTGGGTGGGTTATTTTGTTTCTGTGCAGGGTAAATACTGGCTCCTTTATTTTTACACTGCAATTTAGATTGCAGATTGAACACACCACACCCAAATCTAACTCTCTCTACACATGTTATATCTGCCTCCCCTGCAGTGCACATGGTTTTGCCCAACTGCTAACAAAGTTCCTGCTGCAATCAACTCAGAATGACCACCATTGTTATATAACTCCAGAAAAATAATGGAGAACAAAAATTTGGAGGATACAATAGGGAAAGATCAAGAACCACTTCCTCCTAGTGCTGAAGCTACTGCCACTAGTCATGACATAGCTGATGAAATGCCATCAACATCGTCTACCAAGGCCGATGCTCAATGTGATAGTAGAGGGTATGTAAAATCCAAAAAGCCATAGTTCAGTAAAAAGACCCAAAAAAATAAATTGTAATGGTCTGAGAAGAAATGTAAACTTGCCAATATGCCAGTTACGACATGGAGTGGCAAGGAATGGCTAAGGCCCTAGCCTATGTTCATGACTAGTGGTTCAGTTTCACATGATGATGGAAGCCCTCATCCTTCCCCTAGAAAAATTATAAGAGTTAAGCTGGCAAAAGCACAGAAAAGAACTGTGCGTTCTAAGATGGTATCACAAATCCCCAAGGAGAGTCCAAGTGTGTCGGCGGTTGCGATGCCTGACCTTCCCAACACTGGACGGGAAGAGGTGGCTCCTCCCTCCATTTGCATGGCCTGTACAAGTGCTGGAAGTAGCACCAACAGTCCAGTTTCTTATATTCAAATTGAAGATGTCACTGTTGAAGTACACCAGGATGAGGATATGGGTGTTGCTGGCACTGAGGAGGAAGTTGACGATGAGGATTCTGATGGTGATGTGGTTTGTTTAAATCAGGCACTGGGAGAGAAACCTTTTGTCCGTGGGATGAATAAGCCTATTGTGATACCTGGGGAAAATACCAAAAAAGCCACCTCTTCGGTGTGGAATTATTTCTCCACAAATCCGGACAACAGGTGTCAAGCAGTGTGTTGCCTCCATCAATCTGTAATAAGTAGGGGTAAGGACGTTAACCACCTAGGAACATCCTCCCTTATACGTCACCTGGCTGCTGTGAAACTTTGGGTAAGGGCTTAAGCAGTGCACTGACACCTAAAACCCTTCTTCCTCTTGTGCCCAAGCTCCTGCAAGCCACACCACCAACTCCCTCAACGTCAACTTCCTCCTCAATCAGGACCATCAGTAGTCCTGCAGGCCATGTCACTGGCAAAACTGAGGAGTCCTCTCCTAACTGGGACTCCTCCAGGGGATCCTTGAGTGGTACATCTACTGTTGCTGCTGCTGCTGCTGTTGTTGCTGCTGGGAGTCGATCATCATCCTAGAGGGGAAGTCGGAAGACCACTTGTACTACTTCAACTAAGCAATTGACTGTCCAACAGTCCTTTGTGAGGAAGATGAAATATGACAGCAGTCATCCTGTTGCAAAGTGGATAACTGAGGCCTGAACAGCTATGTTGGTGTTAGACGTGCATCCGGTATCCGCCATTACTTCAGTGGGACTTAGAGAATTGATGGAGGTAGTGTCCCCCGGGTACCAAATCCCATCTAGGTTCCACTTCACTAGGCAGGCGATACCGAGAATGAACACAGACATCAGAAGAAGTGTCCTCAGTGTCCTAAAAAATGCAGTTGTACCCACTGTCCACTTAACCACGGACATGTGGACAAGTGGAACAGAGTAGACTAAGGACTATATGACTGTGACAGCCCACTGGGTATATGCATTGCCTCCCATAGCAACAACAGCAGTGGCACCAGTAGCAGCATCTCGCAAATGCAAATTCGTTCCTAAGCAGGCTACGCTATGTATCACAGCTTTCCGTAAAAAGCACACCGCTGATAACCTCTTACGGAAACTTAGGGACATCATCGCACAATGGCTTACCCCAATTAAACTCTCCTGGGGATTTGTGATATCGGACAACACCACCAATATTGTGCGTGCATTACATCTGGCCAAATTCCAGCGTGTCCCATGTTTTGCACATACAATTAATTTGGTGGTGCAGAATTTTTTTTTAAATGACATACAGTAGGTGTGCAGGAGATGCTGTCGGTGGTCTGAAAAATTGCGGCCACTTTCGATATTCAGCCACCGCGTGCCGAAGACTGGAGCACCAGCAAACACTTCTGAACCTGCCCTGCCATCACCTGAAGCAAGAGGTGGTAACGAGGCGAAATTCAACACTCTATATGCTTCAGAGGATGGAGGAGCAGCAAAAGGCCATTCAAGACTATACATCCACCTACGATATAGGCAAAGGAGCGGGAATACACCTGACTCAAGCGCAGTGGAGAATGATTTCCGTCTTGTGCAAGGTTCTCCAACCCTTCGAACTTGCCACACGTAAAGTCAGTTCAGTCACTGCCAGCTTGAGTCAGGTCATTCCCCTCATCAGGCTTTTGTAGAAGCAACTGGAGAAATTGAAGGAGAAGATAAGACGGAGCGATTCCGCAAAGTATGTGGGACTTGTGGATGGAGTCCCTCATTCGCTTTGCCAGGATTCAAGGGTGGTCTTTCTGTTGAAATCAGAGCACTACATTTTGGCCACTGGGCTCGATCCTAGGTTTAAAGGCTACGTTGTATCTCTCTTTCTGGCAGACACAAGTCTGCAGATGTTCAAATACTTGCTGGTGAGAAAATTGTCAACTCAAGTGGAACGTGACCCGTCAACAGTTCCTCCTTCATTTTTTCTCGCCACTGGGGCTGCAAGGAAAGGATAAGATCTCCTAGCCCACCCGCTGGCGGTGATGCAGGGCAGTCAGGAGCAAGTACGGACATCTGATCCGGACTGAAGGACCTGCCAACGATTACTGATGTGTCTACTGTCGCTGCATTTGATTCTATCACCATTGAAAGAATGGTGGAGGATTATATGAGTGACAGCATCCAAGTAGGCATGTCAGACAATCCATATGTATATTGGCAGGAAAAAGAGGCAATTTGGATGCCCTTGCACAAACTGGCTTTGTTTTACCTAAGTTGCCTCCCCTCCAGTGTGTACTCCGAAAGAGTGTTTAGTGCACCCTACCCTTGTTAGTGATCGGCGTAGGAGGTTACTTCCACAAAATTTGGAGAAGATGGTGTTCATCAAAATGAATTATAAATTCCTCCGGGAAGACCTTGACCAGCAAGTGCCTCCAGAAAGTACACAGAGACCTGTGACAGGGGATTCCAGTGGGGACAAATTAATACTCTGTATGGAGGAGCTTGTACACAGTGAAAGTGGTGAGGAATCGGAGGATGAGGATGAAGTCGACATCTTGCCTCTGTAGAGCCAATTTGTGCAAGGAGAGATTGATTGCTTCTTTTTTGGTGGGGATCCAAACAAACCAGTCAATTCTGCCACAGTCATGTGGCAGACCCTGTCGCTGAAATTATTGGTTTGTTAAAGTGTGCATGTCCTGTTTATACAACATAAGGGTGGATGGGAGGGCCCAAGGACAATTCCATCTTTCAGCTCTTTTTCTTCTTTGCATCATGTGCTGTTTGTGGACTCTTTTTTGTAAGTACCATCCTGTCCGCCACTGCAGTGCCACTCCTAGATGGGCCAGGTGTTTGTGCCGCACACTTGTGTCGCTTAGCTTAGTCATACAGCTACCTCATTGCACCTCTTTTACTTCTTTGCATAATGTGCTGTTTGTGGCCTAGTTTTTTTAAGTGCCATCCTGTCTGTCACTGCAGTGCAACTCCTAGATGGGACATGTGTTTGTGCCGCACACTTGTGTCGCTTAGCTTAGTCATACAGCCACCTCGGTGCAACCTTTTGGTCTAAAAACAATATTGTGAGGTGTGAGGTGTTCAGAATAGACTGGAAATGAATGTTATTGAATTTAATAATACCGTAGGATCAAAATTACTCCCAAATTCTGTGATTTTAGCTGTTTTTATGTTTTTTTTTCATAATCATCCAGATTTAAAACCAAAACACGAAAGGGTGGTTTTGTCAAAACCAACCCAAAACCAAAACACGAGCGGGGAATTAGAACCAAAACACAAAACACGAAAAGTGCCGGCCGCACATCTCTAGGTGGGGTGCAGTATGTTATGCCGGTGGTCGGGCTCCCGGCGGCCAGCATACTGGCGCCAGAATCCCGACCGCCGGCATACCGACAGCTGGGCGAGCGCAAATGAGCACCTTGTGGGCTCGCTGCGCTCGCCACGCTGCGGGCACGGTGGCGCGCTACACGCACCACGCTATCTATTCTCCCTCCAGGGGGGTCGTGGACCCCCAAGAGGGAGAAAAGCTGTCGGTATGCCGGTCGGGATTCCGACGCCGGTATGCTGGTCGTCGGGAGCCCGGCCGCCGGCAAACTGAAGACCACCCAGGAGAACAGCTGACACAAGCTATAATTAAGTTGAAACATGGTACATGAGAAAATGTGATCACAAAAAGATTAACTAAAAAATTAGGATTTTGGTACCTACCGGTAAATCCTTTTCTCTTAGTCCGTAGAGGATGCTGGGGACTCCAAAAGGACCATGGGGTATAGACGGATCCGCAGGAGCCTGGGCACACTATAAAGACTTAAACTGGGTGTGAACTGGCTCCTCCCTCTATGCCCCTCCTCCAGACCTCAGTTAGAAAACTGTGCCCAGGAGAGATGGACATTTTGAGGAAAGAATTTATTGTTATAAACACTGTGAGTGTCCTACCAGCTCACACCTCAAACACACCGTAGAACGTGGCATTCAGTAGAATATCAGCCCACAGCATGAACAAAACACAGCCATATGTTGAGAGAATATGCAACACAAACCGTGTGTCCACATAAGCAAAAATAAGACCCCGCATGCGATGGCATGAAAAAACGGTAGCAACCGCCTGACAGAGAAGACACACCACCAGGGTGTAACCAAAAACACTAACTGCAGACACCGTACACACTGGGACGGGCGCCCAGCATCCTCTACGGACTAAGAGAAAAGGATTTACCGGTAGGTACCAAAATCCTATTTTCTCATACATCCTAGAGGATGCTGGGGACTCCAAAAGGACCATGGGGTTTATACCAAAGCTCCAAAACGGGCGGGAGAGTGCGTACGACTCTGCAGCACCGAATGAGCAAACAAAAAGGTCCCCAACAATCATGGTATCAAACTCGTAGAGCATAGCAAAAGCGTTTGATCCCGACCAATAATCCGCTCGGCAAAGTTGAACCGCCTAGACTCCTCGGGCATCCGCCCAAGAAGAGCCCATCTTTCCATTAGAATGGGCTTCCACCGACTTCGGTCACGGCAATCCAACCATCGAACAACATGCCAAATCGTATCACAGATTCAGCTTATAACAGACAGCATGCTGCAGTCGCCCCAAGCATGTTGGGAGCATACGGGAGAAACAGAGCCTCTATTTCTCCAAACTGAGCCAAATTGGCAACCTAAATATTCAAATCCCCGGTAACACCGAAAGACTTTGAATCAGCTAATGCCGAAGGAACCACCGGCATCAAAAATAGACTGTTTTCTGCGAAACCCAGAAACCACTCTTTGGTAGAACTACAATCCGAGTTCACAAGTCCTCTCTGTCTACCTGGAAGCCAATAGCATGACCACTTTCCAAGAGAGAAATTTTTTTTTCTTTTTTTAGAAAGTAATAAGGCCATACTGCCCCGAAATGGAGCCTAACTGTAGATCTGCATCCACAATGGCTTGTAAGTATGGATAAGAACGGCCTAGCAGAAAATCTTCCGTAGGAACCATCCTGGATTCACACCAAGACACAGAAATACGCCAACCACGGCGGAAAGGCTTTGCCGTTACTTCTGTCCTAGCCTGAAACATTGAGGAAACGGATTCACTGAGAACATCCTTCCGGCTTAGAATATGGCATTCAACCGCCACGCCGTCAGACGCAGTCGCGGTAAGTCTTGATACACGCCCTGAACTAGTTGTCACAGTTCATCACGTAAAGGAAGAGGGCAGGAAACTCCCATGAGCAAATCATGAAAAACTGGATAGCAAAACCTCCTTGGCTAAATCACATCCGAGAGGATCGCCTGAACCTATGTTCTTCTTACTTTTATCACCTTCCCGAAAAAAATTAAATAGGAGAGGCCACATAGACCGACTAAAAACACTCACGGTGTCAAGAGGGTGTCCCTTGACCTGAAACAATATCCCTGAGGCCTCTCGTTGAAGCGAGACACCAACATGACCAATTGCGACCCTCCACAAAAGTTGTCACGTCTGTGAAAACTTATCGATGATGACTGAATTTTTCCCCGGATGGAGATCGCGTCAGCAGAGGAAATCTATTTCTCCTTCGCCAACCACCGGAACGAAAATTACCAGACTTTTTGACCCACGGCAAAACGGTGCATCTTTTGCCATTGCCGCTTTGCTCCTTTTTCCGTCATAGCGGCTTACTCACGCCATTGCTGATAAGTGGTCTGGCAAAACTAACATGGGCCGAACACGAAGAATACGTTCGTCGAAAATATCTTTTAAATCAAGAAAGCTTATTGCAGACAAGCTTTCCAACTTAACCTTAACCTCTGGAAATACGTCCCTTGCAAGGCCTGCTCCCCAGCCTCGGAGATCCCTATGCACGGATACCAGGATCTAACCTTGGATCCCGAACCTTCATCCCTCTAGAAGGAGAGAACCGAGCAGACACCACAGAAGTGATGTCCTGGCCTTTAGGCTTATATTCCGGTGCATGTGCAGGTGAAACGCGGACCACAATTTCAGCTGGCCCCTTGAAAGCCACTCTGGCAGTAGACGTGCTCACCAAAACAGGCCTCGTAGGCCGCACCCATCTGTTTTAGTAACAGAACATATTGATGAAGTGTCCCAGCAAAGCTGATCCAACTATGTATCCTCAGACCTCTTTCCACAGGAAAAAACCCCGAACATTAACCGGGCAGTATCTACTCTGAAACCCACCTCCGACAACTGTGTCGGTGGGAACAACAGCCAATCCCTGTGTCGAAGAACAGTCAGAGAGAGACAACGATTTGCACCTTTATACAGGGACAACCGGACAATGTCCTGAACCTGACGCACCTCTGTATGACGTAGCGTACTACCTCCCCAAACAGAGGGGAACGGCAAGATCCATTAGAAAAAACAGTAAGGGGAACAACCGTAACTCAGAATGCTCCTCCTTTTGATTCTATAAATAACTCACAAGTCTTAGTCCATTCCTGGACTAACTGAAATTATTAGACTAGCGCTCACCGGAGTGGGAACTAGCCAGATAAACTCAGCGACAAGTGGTGGATGTGTTGGAAACAGAAAACGACATCCACTTCTGCGAACCTACCAAGGCTGCAGAACTCTTACCTTTCAACCTTCCACCGTCTGCACAGAAAAGGAAAAAAGAACGGTATCGAACCGGTTAAAACGACTGCATCCCAAAAAAGAATGCGTCACCAACCGTTGTGAAGGAGGCTAACTCACGAAGGTAGACTTACCAGGTGTATCCGCCGAGAGTGACTGAACAGAGGGCTCACCAAACAGCTGTATACCTCCCCCGAGTATCTCTCAGAGACAACCTCAGCATTTTCCCGGCTACACCTCCTGCTGTCACACGGCAGCCTGCTGCAATGTTATAAGTAGAATCAACATAAGCAAGCTTACCCACTCTGGGTAGGGTAATTCTATCGGATGCCTACCCGAATACAACCCTCCCTCATGTGCATGCAATGCAAATAAGGCCAAAGTATAGAAATAAAATATCACTTAGCTTCCTGTGTATGATCCTTTGCGAACGGGCTCTGCGTCGACCAGGAGTTGACTGCCGTAATGTTCTCTCCGCGTCGGAAGAGAATAATATTCGGACTCCTTGAGAGGATCAAAAACCAACTCGTCACGGCCAATCTAGAGCTTAATCAACAGAGCGATCAGCACATGAGAAGAATACCATTATCTTAGCATTCATGGATATACATAATGTAATACACAATAAAACACACATATCCTAACCATGCATATATAAATATATATCTACATATATATATACATATAGATATAACCTATACGCGAGTGGATTGTCCAGACCCGTCAGGTCCCAACTGTCACGTCTGGCAGGGTTTGAGGATCCGGCAGCTGAGATTTGCCCGAGGAGGTAGCAGGCTGTGAATGAACCAGATGAGGGGGCTGGATATAGTTCCTTCGCATGGGACACGGAGCAATGAAGAACGTAGGCGGGGTTTGAGAGTCAATGGAAAGTATTTATTATGTACAGGGCTGAGGTAGGGAACTGAGGCTGAAGCACAATGGTTAAAGACGTGGCTGGAGGTGAAGAACTGCGGACTGTGATTTGAAAGACGAGACTGTAGATGATGAACTGTGGAACTGTGGATGGTAGTTGAAAACGTGGCTGGAGACAAGGACTGTGGACTGTGGTTTGGAAAACGAGGCTTGAAGATAATAATCTGCAGGCTGTAGTCAGTGGTACAAAGGCGTGGCTGGTGAAGGAGATCTGTGGAGTGTGGCTTGAAAGACGAGGCAGAAGACCCGGGGCCGACTGTGCCCAAAGAGTCTTACAGGACCGGGTTTTCCAGGAGCGCTTCCACAGGCAGTAGCAGGCAAGAAACGGCAGGGCTGCAGCAGCAACAGAGAACCGACCAAGCAGGATCAGGAGGAACCAAGATACAGCAGGAATCCTGGGAGCACAGGCTAAAGCACCTACAACAGGGTTGTAACTTGAAGCACTGGCATCCCTGTCCTAAACCAGCCCCCTTTTATAGGGAGAGCTTCCCCTGGATTGGCTGGAAGAAACAGGAAACAGGAACTATGCTTAAAACTTGGTCTCCAACATGGTGGCGCCCAGTAATGCAGACCTTTTTGCAAAGCCACATTGCTCACTGCCCCTGGTCTCCAAGTAACAGTTCAGCAAGAGCGACCCGCTGTAGCGGCGTCCCGCCGCCACGAGCGGACCCCCTCACCTCCGCTACTGCTGCCCACGGATCCGGCGCAGCAGCCCACCTCCGCCGCTGCCCGCACAACGCCAAGGAAGCCAGCCCCGCGGCCCCAGCGTACTGGTAAGACTCCGGACGCTGACAGTACCCCCCCTTTTGCGGGTGGACTCCGGACACCTATGTGGTTTAGTTGGAAACTTGGCATGAAATGTCCGAAGAAGTCTTGGAGCATGGACATCCTCTGCATCTACCCAAGATCTTTCCTCTGGCCCATACCCTTTCCAATCAACAAGGTACTGGATGCGACCATAACGTCTGCGAGAATCGAGGATCTTGTGAATCTCAAATTCATCTCCATGTGCTGATTGGATCTTGGGTGATTTAGGCAGAGCGGCTCTGAACCCATTAAGTACCAGTGGTTTTAAGAGAGAAATATGAAATGCATTAGGAATTCTTAACTGCGGAGGCAATTTCACTTTATAAGCCACAGGATTCAACACTCTTTCGATTGGGTAAGGCCCAATAAATCTGGGAGCAAACTTTTTTGTAGGAACCTTTAATCTTAGGTTACGTGTGGAAACCCAAACCCGATCTCCTACCTTAAGGGTTGGTACAGCTTTTCGTTTCAGATCTGCATAGGTCTTATATCTCTTGGATGTCTTGAGCAAAGTCTTGTGAACTTGTTTCCAGGCTTCAGTAAATTGACGAAGTGTTGACTCTGCGGCCGGAACCTCGAGCGTAGGCAGAAGTTGGAAGTCAGGAACTCTTGGATGTTAACCATAATTAATGAAGAATGGAGAAGATTTTGTGGCAGAGTGATAAAGATTGTTATGGGCAAATTCTGCGAACGGGAGGAAGTCCAGCCAGTTGTCCTGTGAGGAGGACATGAATAAATGCAGAAAAGTCTCCAGATCCTGGTTCACTCTCTCTGTTTGACCATCCGTTTGAGGATGATATCCTGAGGAGAAGTTTAATTTCACACCAAGAGCAGAACATAGGGATCTCCAAAACCTGGCCACAAATTGAGGACCTCTATCAGACACGATATCCTGGGGTAGACCATGGAGTCGAAAGATCTCTGCTATAAACAATTTTGCCAACTGGGATGCAGATGGAAGATTAGCCAGAGGAACAAAGTGTGCCATTTTAGAGAATCGGTCAACTATGACCCATACGGTGTTCCGCCCACCAGACATAGGTAAATCTGTAATAAAGTCCATAGAAATATGCGTCCATGGTCTTAGTGGTACCGGCAAAGGATGGAGTAACCCGGCTGGTGGACCTTTGGGACTTTTATGCTGGGCACATTTTGGACAGGCAGCTACGAATTCCTGAACGTCAGTCCTGAGATGAGGCCACCAGTAGGAGCGTTGAATGAATTTAAGTGTCTTATGACCGCCCGCATGGCCCATGAAGGAGGAGGAGTGAGCCCATGTAAAAAGTTATTTGCGAAGATTTGGTGCAACGAAGATCTTCCCTGGAGGAGGAAGTGGAGAGGTATTAGTTGCAGAAAAAGAGGTGGATTCCAGGATAAATTGCTCTTTTGAACGGTCAGAGGGTTCTTCTGAACTTAGGGAGCGAGATAATGCATCTGCCTTTTTGTTGAGGGAACCTGGTCTGTAACTGAGTTTAAAATCTTCGCGAGAAGAATGCACAAGGATGGACCTTCTTGTCCTCGAAAAGCTGGGATAATACTGCTCCTACTCCTACAGTAGAGGCATCAACCTCCACCAAGAACAGACGGCTGAGATCGGGTTGTCGAAGAACTAGAGCAGTCGTGAAGGCCTCCTTTAAAGATGGAAAAGCTTCCAAAGCCTCCGGAGACCACTTGGCAGGATCAGCTCCCTTCCTAGTTAATGCGGTTATAGGAGCTATGACAGAAGAATAATTTTGAATGAATCTTCGGTAGAAGTTAGCAAACCCCAGGAAACGTTGAATTCCTTTAAGGGTAGCTGGAAGTGCCCAATCCTGAATCGCCTGGACTTTAGCGGGGTCCATCTGTAACCTCTGCGCTGAAAGAATGTAACCGAGGAATGGAATCGTGGGTACTTCAAAGGTGCACTTCTCTAACTTACAGAATAACTGATTCCTTCGTAAACGAGTTAACACTTCTTTGACTTGTTCCCGGTGGGTCTTCAGATCCCTAGAAAAAATGAGGATGTCATCCAGATACACTACCAAGCAGTCATAGAGGAGATCTCCGAAGATTTAGTTAACGAACTCTTGAAAGACGGCTGGGGCGTTGCATAGGCCAAAAGGCATTACCAGGTATTCGTAATGGCCGTCGCGGGTATTAAATGCCGTCTTCCATTTGTCCCCTGGGCGAATACGTATAAGATTGTAGGCCCCCCGTAAGTCCAACTTAGTAAATACAGTAGCTCCTTTAACACGGTCGAACAGTTCTGGAATCAGAGGTAACGGATATCTGTTCTTAATTGTTATGTCATTGAGACCTCTATAGTCAATACAGGGCCGCAACCCCCCATCCTTCTTTTTGACGAAGAAAAACCCTGCTCCGGCCGGAGATGTAGAAGACCTGATGAACCCTTTCTCCAAGTTCTCCCGTATATACTCCGACATGGCCTGTGTCTCGGGAAGTGAGAGGGTAAATTCAACCTCGGGGAGGAGTCTTACCGGGTACTAGCTCAATGGGACAATCCCAAGTACGATGCGGGGGCAAGGTGTCCGCCCCATGCTTACTGAAAACATCTTGAAAAGATTGGTACTCCACAGGAAGGCTGGAAGGGTTGGAAGAACAGAGAGGTCTAACTGAAGGTAAACAGTTCTGAAAGCAGTCTTGTCCCCAAGAGAGAACATCCATAGTTTGCCAATCTATGTGGGGATTGTGTCTGATTAACCATGGAAACCCTAGGATTAGTTCATGAGAGGCTTTAGGAATTACAAGGAAAGAGATTTTTTCTGAATGGAGAACTCCGACCTTCAGCTTGAGAGGAATAGTACGAAAGGATATAATACCCTCTGGGATATAACTTCCATCCACTGCGGTAACAGAAATGGTACGATCCAAAGGAACCATTTGTATTCCAGATCGTTTGACCAGAGCTGACGTAATGAAGCTTTCGGCGGCTCCGGAGTCGAGTAGTGCAGGGATGAGAAGAGAAGAAGAAGGGAGCTCCAATTGGGTTAACAGGACAGACTCTTTCTTGGTATGTAATTCTGAGAATTCTCCTAGCTTGACCTCTCCAGCACAAACTAGGAGCGGGCGTTTCCCGGACGTAGACTGCAAGTTTTAACAAAGTGATCAGATGCACCACAATACAGGCAGAGGTTCCCTTGTCGCCGTCTCTGACGTTCTTCATTGGAGAGGTGGGAGCGATTAATCTGCATGGGTTCTTCCACAGTTGGTGATGATGGTGTTGGTGGAAGAACAATTCTAGGCTTAGGGCGATCTGACCGCAACCTCTCCATACAGCGTTCTCTGTACCTCAGATCTAACTTATTGCATAAAGAAATTAGTTTATCCAACTTATCAGGTACATCCTGAGTTGCGAGGTCATCTTTGATCTTTTCGGAGAGACCGCTCCAGAAAGCTGCAATGAGAGCCTCCTCGTTCCAGTTCAGTTCTGAGGAAAGGGTGCGAAACTGGATCACGTACTGACTGACCGTACGCGTGCCCTGACGCAGGCGCAGGATCTCCAATGAGGCGGCAGAAGTCCTGCCCGGTTCGTCGAAGATTCTTCGAAAGGTGGCCATGAATTCTGGATAGTTAGATAAGATGGGATCCATCCTCTCCCACAAAGGTGAAGCCCATTCCAACGCTTGCCCGGTAAGTAAAGAAATTATATAGGCTACTTTGGTTCGTGCTGATGGGAAGTTGGCCGACTGTAGTTCGAACTGGATTTCGCACTGGTTAAGAAACCCGCGGCATTCTTTTGGATTCCCATTAAATTACTGGGAGGTGGCAAATGCAAACGTGGTAGTGGTACTGGTACAGGAGGAAGCAGGACCGGAGGTGCCAATGTGGGAGCAGCTGTAGATACTTGAGGTGCCGTCATGGCAACACAGAGAGAATCGAGACGTTCGGACATACTCTGCATGAACTGCACGATTTGAGATTGTGTGGCCTCCTGCTTACTTAAGCGAGACCAGATATCTGCAGTTGAATCCCCTCCTGAAGCCTGATCACCCGTCGAATCCATTGGGCCAGTGCTTACTGTCACATCTGGCAGGGTTTGAGGATCCGGCAGCTGAAATTTGCCCGAGGAGGTAGCAGGCTGTGAATGAACCAGATGAGGGGGCTGGATATAGTTCCTTCGCATGGGACACGGAGCAATGAAGAATGTAGGCGGGGTTTGAGAGTCAATGGAAAGTATTTATTATGTACAGGGCTGAGGTAGGGAACTGAGGCTGAAGCACAATGGTTAAAGACGTGGCTGGAGGTGAAGAACTGCGGACTGTGATTTGAAAGACGAGACTGTAGATGATGAACTGTGGAACTGTGGATGGTAGTTGAAAACGTGGCTGGAGACAAGGACTGTGGACTGTGGTTTGGAAAACGAGGCTTGCAGATAATAATCTGCAGGCTGTGGTCAGTGGTACAAAGGCGTGGCTGGTGAAGGAGATCTGTGGAGTGTGGCTTGAAAGACGAGGCAGAAGACCCGGGGCCGACTGTGCCCAAAGAGTCTTACTGCACCGGGTTTTCCAGGAGCGCTTCCACAGGCAGTAACAGGCAAGAAACGGCAGGGCTGCAGCAGCAACAGAGAACCGACCAAGCAGGATCAGGAGGAACCAAGATACAGCAGGAATCCTGGGAGCACAGGCTAAAGCACCTACAACAGGGTTGTAACTTGAAGCACTGGCATCGCTGTCCTAAACCAGCCCCCTTTTATAGGGAGAGCTTCCCCTGGATTGGCTGGAAGAAACAGGAAACAGGAACTATGCTTAAAACTTGGTCTCCAACATGGTGGCGCCCAGTAATGCAGACCTTTTTGCAAAGCCACATTGCTCACTGCCCCTGGTCTCCAAGTAACGGTTCAGCAAGAGCAACCCGCTGTAGCGGCGTCCCGCCGCCACGAGCGGACCCCCTCACCTCCGCTCCTGCTGCCCACGGATCCGACGCAGAAGCCCACCTCCGCCGCTGCCCGCACAACGCCAAGGAAGCCAGCCCCGCGGCCCCAGCGTACTGGTAAGACTCCGGACGCTGACACCAGCAATGTGTTGTGAATGTGTATGACCATGTACTGAAGTGCCCCCGATGTGGATCTACCAGGAACGTTATGGTCGACAGAAACTGAGTAAATGTCGACAGCAAGGAGTAGTAAGCGGGCAAAAAATAATAATAATCTTAGAACCCCGAGGGGTCTGAGGGAAGTATACATATACAATTTCAATAACACTCCCCACACATACACCTATAAATATATAGAGATGTGCACCGAAAATTTTTCGGGTTTTGTGTTTTGGTTTTGGATTCAGACGCGTTTTGCCAAAACCTCCCTGAAATTTTTTTGTCGGATTCGGGTGTGTTTTGGATTCGGGTGTTTTTTTACAAAAAAACCCTCAAAAACAGCTTAAATTATAGAATTTGGGGGTCATTTTGATCCCATAGTATTATTAACCTCAATAACCATAATTTACACTCATTTTTCAGTCTATTCTGAACACCTCACAATATTATTTTTAGTCCTAAAATTTGCACCGAGGTCGCTGGATGGCTAAGCTAAGCGAAACAAGTGGCCGACACAAACACCTGGCCCATCTAGGAGTGGCACTGCAGTGTCAGGCAGGATGGCACTTCAAAAAAATAGTCCCCAAACAGCACATGATGCAAAGAAAAAAAGAGGCGCACCAAGGTCGCTGTGTGACTAAGCTAAGCGACACAAGTGGCCGACACAAACACCTGGCCCATCTAGGAGTAGCACTGCAGTGTCAGACAGGATGGCACTTCAAAAAAATAATCCCCAAACAACACATGATGCAAAGAAAAAAAGAGGCGCACCAAAGTCGCTGTGTGACTAAGCTAAGCGACACAAGTGGCCGACACAAACACCTGGCCCATCTAGGAGTGGCACTGCAGTGGCACTTAAAAAAATAGTCCCCAAACAGCACATGATGCAAAGAAAAATGAAAGAAAAAAAGAGGTGCAAGATGGAATTGTCCTTGTTTATGTTGTATAAACAGGATATGCACACTTTAACGAACCCATCATTTCAGCGACAGGGTCTGCCACACGACTGTGACTGAAATGACTGGTTGGTTTGTGCCCCCACCAAAAAAGAAGCAATCAATCTCTCCTTGCACAAACTGGCTCTACAGAGGCAAGATGTCCACCTCATAATCATCCTCCGATTCCTCACCCCTTTCACTGTGTACATCCCCCTCCTCACAGATTATTAATTCGTCCCCACTGGAATCCACCATCTCAGATCCCTGTGTACTTTCTGGAGGCAATTGCTGGTGAATGTCTCCACGGAGGAATTGATTATAATTAATTTTGATGAACATCATCTTCTCCACATTTTCTGGAAGTAACCTCGTACGCCGATTGCTGACAAGGTGAGCGGCTGCACTAAACACTCTTTTTCGGAGTACACACTGGAGGTAGGGCAACTTAGGTAGAATAAAGCCAGTTTGCGCAAGGGCCTCCAAATTGCCTCTTTTTCCTGCCAGTATATGTACGGACTGTCTGACGTGCCTACTTGGATGCGGTCACTCATATAATCCTCCACCATTCTATCAATGGTGACAGAATCATATGCAGTGACAGTAGACGACATGTCAGTAATCGTTGGCAGGTCCTTCAGTCCGGACCAGATGTCAGCACTCGCTCCAGACTGCTCTGCATCACCGCCAGCGGGTGGGCTCGGAATTCTTAGCCTTTTCCTCGCACCCCCAGTTGCGGGAGAATGTGAAGGAGGAGCTGTTGACGGGTCCCGTTCCGCTTGACTTGACAATTTTCTCACGAGCATGTCTTTGAACCTCTGCAGACTTGTGTCTGCTGGAAAGAGAGATACAACGTAGGTTTTAAATCTAGGATCGAGCACGGTGGCCAAAATGTAGTGCTCTGATTTCAACAGATTGACCACCCTTGAATCCTGGTTAAGCGAATTAAGGGCTCCATCCACAAGTCCCACATGCCTAGCGGAATCGCTCTGTTTTAGCTCCTCCTTCAATGTCTCCAGCTTCTTCTGCAAAAGCCTGATGAGGGGAATGACCTGACTCAGGCTGGCAGTGTCTGAACTGACTTCACGTGTGGCAAGTTCAAAGGGTTGCAGAACTTTGCACAACGTTGAAATCATTCTTCACTGCGCTTGAGTCAGGTGCATTCCCCCTCCTTTGCCTATATCGTGGGCAGATGTATAGGCTTGAAAGGCCTTTTGCTGCTCCTCTATCCGCTGAAGCATATAGAGGGTTGAATTCCACCTCGTTACCACCTCTTGCTTCAGATAATGGCAGTACAGATTCAGGACTGTTTGCTGGTGCTCCAGTCTTCGGCACGCGGTGGCTGAATGCCGAAAGTGGCCCGCAATTCTTCGGGCCACCGACAGCATCTCTTGCACGCCCCTGTCGTTTTTTAAATAATTCTGCACCACCAAATTCAATGTATGTGCAAAATATGGGACGTGCTGGAATTTGCCCAGATGTAATGCACGCACAATATTGCTAGCGTTGTCCGATGTCACAAATCCCCAGGAGAGTCCAATTGGGGTAAGCCATTCTGCGATGATGTTACTCAGTTTCCGTAAGAGGTTGTCAGCTGTGTGCCTCTTATGGAAAGCGGTGATACAAAGCGTAGCCTGCCTAGGAACGAGTTGGCGTTTGCGAGATGCTGCTACTGGTGTCGCCGCTGCTGTTCTTGCTGCGGGAGGCAATACATCTACCCAGTGGGCTGTCACAGTCATATAGTCCTGAGTCTGCCCTGCTCCACTTGTCCACATGTCCGTGGTTAAGTGGACATTGGGTACAACTGCATTTTTTAGGACACTGGTGACTCTTTTTCTGAGGTCTGTGTACATTTTCGGTATCGCCTGCCTAGAGAAATGGAACCTAGATGGTATTTGGTATCGGGGACACAGTACCTCAATCAAGTCTCTAGTTGCCTGTGAATTAACGGTGGATACCGGACACACGTTTTTCACCACCCAGGCTGACAAGACCTGAGTTATCTGCTTTGCAGCAGGATGACTGCTGTGATATTTCATCTTCCTCGCAAAGGACTGTTGGACAGTCAATTGCTTACTGGAAGTAGTACAAGTGGTCTTCCGACTTCCCCTCTGGGATGACGATCGACTCCCAGCAGTAACAACAGCAGTGCCAGCAGCAGTAGGCGTTACACTCAAGGATGCATCGGAGGAATCCCAGGCAGGAGAGGACTCGTCAGACTTGCCAGTGACATGGCCTGCAGGACTATTGGCTTTCCTGTGTAAGGTGGAAATTGACACTGAGGGAGTTGGTGGTGTGGTTTGCAGGAGCTTGGTTACAAGAGGAAGGGATTTAGTGGTCAGTGGACTGCTTCCGCTGTCATCCAAAGTTTTTGAACTTGTCACTGACTTCTGATGAATGCGGTCCAGGTGACGTATAAAGGAGGATGTTCCTAGGTGGTTAACGTCCTTACCCCTACTTATTACAGCTTGACAAAGGCAACACACGGCTTGACACCTGTTGTCCGCATTTGTGTTGAAATAATTCCACACCGAAGAGGTGATTTTTTTTGTATTTTGACCAGGCATGTCAATGGCCATATTCGTCCCACGGACAACAGGTGTCTCCCCGGGTGCCTGACTTAAACAAACCACCTCACCATCAGAATCCTTCTTGTCAATTTCCTACCCAGCGCCAGCAACACCCATATCCTCATCCTGGTGTACTTCAACAGTGACATCTTCAATTTGACTATCAGGAACTGGACTGCGGGTGCTCCTTCCAGCACTTGCAGGGGGCGTGCAAATGGTGGAAGGCGCAAGCTCTTCCCGTCCAGTGTTGGGAAGGTCAGGCATCGCAACCGACACAATTGGACTCTCCTTGGGGATTTGTGATTTAGAAAAATGCACAGTTCTTTGCTGTGCTTTTGCCAGCTTAAGTCTTTTCATTTTTCTAGCGAGAGGATGAGTGCTTCCATCCTCATGTGAATCTGAACCACTAGCCATGAACATAGGCCAGGGCCTCAGCCGTTCCTTGCCACTCCGTGTCGTAAATGGCATATTGGCAAGTTTACGCTTCTCACTAGATGCTTTCAATTTTGATTTTTGGGTCATTTTACTGAACTTTTGTTTTTTGGATTTTACATGCTCTCTACTATGACATTGAGCATCGGCCTTGGCAGACGACGTTGATGGCATTTCATCGTCTCGGCTATAACTAGTGGCAGCAGCTTCAGCACGAGGTGGAAGTGGATCTTGATCTTTCCCTATTTTAACCTCCACATTTTTGTTCTCCATTTTTTAATGTGTGGAATTATATGCCAGTATCAATCAATAGCAATGGCCTACTACTATACATACTGCGCACAACTGAAATGCACCACAGATATGGTTGGATAGTATACTTGACGACACAGAGGTAGGTAGAGCAGTGGCCTTCCGTACCGTACTGCTATATATACTGGTGGTCACTGTCAGCAAACTGCAAAACTAAAATGCACCATAGGTATAGAATCTAGATGGATAGTATACTTGACGACACAGAGGTAGGTAGAGCAGTGGCCTTCCGTACCGTACTGCTATATATACTGGTGGTCACTGTCAGCAAACTGCAAAACTAAAATGCACCACAGGTATAGAATCTAGATGAATAGTATACTTGATGACACAGAGGTAGGTAGAGCAGTGGCCTTCCGTACCGTACTGCTATATATACTGGTGGTCACTGTCAGCAAACTGCAAAACTAAAATGCACCGCAGGTATAGAATCTAGATGGATAGTATACTTGACGACACAGAGGTAGGTAGAGCAGTGGCCTTCCGTACCGTATTGCTATATGTACTGGTGGTCACTGTCAGCAAACTGCAAAACTAAAATGCACCACAGGTATAGAATCTAGATGGATAGTATACTTGACGACACAGAGGTAGGTCGAGCAGTGGCCTTCCGTACCATACTGCTATATAAACTGGTGGTCACTGTCAGCAAACTGCAAAACTAACATGCATCACAGGTATAGAATCTAGATTGATAGTATACTTGATGACACAGAGGTAGGTAGAGCAGTGGCCTTCCGTACCGTACTGCTATATATACTGGTGGTCACTGTCAGCAAACTGCAAAACTAAAATGCACCACAGGTATAGAATCTAGATGGATAGTATACTTGACGACACAGAGGTAGGTCGAGCAGTGGCCTTCCGTACCGTACTGTTATATAAACTGGTGGTCACTGTCAGCAAACTGCAAAACTAACATGCATCACAGGTATAGAATCTAGATGGATAGTATACTTGACGACACAGAGGTAGGTAGAGCAGTGGCCTTCCGTACCATACTGCTATATATACTGGTGGTCACTGTCAGCACACTGCAAAACTAAAATGCACAACAGGTATAGAATCTAGATGGACAGTATACTTGACGACACAGAGGTAGGTAGAGCAGTGGCCTTCCGTACCGTACTGCTAGATATACTGGTGGTTACTGTCAGCAAACTGCAAAACTAACATGCACCACAGGTAAAGAATCTAGTTGGATAGTATACTTGACGACACAGAGGTAGGTAGAGCAGTGGCCTTCCGTACCGTGCTGCTATATATACTGGTGGTCACTGTCAGCAAACTGCAAAACTAAAATGCACCACAGGTATAGAATCTAGATGGATAGTATACTTGACGACACAGAGGTAGGTAGAGCAGTGGCCTTCCGTACCGTACTGCTATATATACTGGTGGTCACTGTCAGCAAACTGCAAAACTAAAATGCACCACAGGTATAGAATCTAGATGGATAGTATACTTGACGACACAGAGGTAGGTAGAGCAGTGGCCTTCCGTACCGTATTGCTATATATACTGGTGGTCACTGTCAGCAAACTGCAAAACTAAAATGCACCACAGGTATAGAATCTAGATGGATAGTATACTTGACGACACAGAGGTAGGTAGATCAGTGGCCTTCCGTACCGTACTGCTATATATACTGGTGGTCACTGTCAGCAAACTGCAAAACTAAAATGCACCACAGGTATAGAATCTAGATGGATAGTATACTTGACGACACAGAGGTAGGTAGAGCAGTGGCCTTCCGTACCGTACTGCTATATATACTGGTGGTCAGTGTCAGCAAACTGCAAAACTAAAATGCACCACAGGTATAGAATCTAGATGGATAGTATACTTGACGACACAGAGGTAGGTAGAGCAGTGGCCTTCCGTACCGTACTGCTATATAAACTGGTGGTCACTGTCAGCAAACTGCAAAACTAACATGCATCACAGGTATAAAATCTAGATTGATAGTATACTTGACGACACAGAGGTAGGTAGAGCAGTGGCCTTCCGTACCGTACTGCTATATATACTGGTGGTCACTGTCAGCAAACTGCAAAACTAAAATGCACCATAGGTATAGAATCTAGATGGATAGTATACTTGACGACACAGAGGTAGGTAGAGCAGTGGCCTTCCGTACCGTACTGCTATATATACTGGTGGTCACTGTCAGCAAACTGCAAAACTAAAATGCACCACAGGTATAGAATCTAGATGAATAGTATACTTGATGACACAGAGGTAGGTAGAGCAGTGGCCTTCCGTACCGTACTGCTATATATACTGGTGGTCACTGTCAGCAAACTGCAAAACTAAAATGCACCGCAGGTATAGAATCTAGATGGATAGTATACTTGACGACACAGAGGTAGGTAGAGCAGTGGCCTTCCGTACCGTATTGCTATATGTACTGGTGGTCACTGTCAGCAAACTGCAAAACTAAAATGCACCACAGGTATAGAATCTAGATGGATAGTATACTTGACGACACAGAGGTAGGTCGAGCAGTGGCCTTCCGTACCATACTGCTATATAAACTGGTGGTCACTGTCAGCAAACTGCAAAACTAACATGCATCACAGGTATAGAATCTAGATTGATAGTATACTTGATGACACAGAGGTAGGTAGAGCAGTGGCCTTCCGTACCGTACTGCTATATATACTGGTGGTCACTGTCAGCAAACTGCAAAACTAAAATGCACCACAGGTATAGAATCTAGATGGATAGTATACTTGACGACACAGAGGTAGGTCGAGCAGTGGCCTTCCGTACCGTACTGTTATATAAACTGGTGGTCACTGTCAGCAAACTGCAAAACTAACATGCATCACAGGTATAGAATCTAGATGGATAGTATACTTGACGACACAGAGGTAGGTAGAGCAGTGGCCTTCCGTACCATACTGCTATATATACTGGTGGTCACTGTCAGCACACTGCAAAACTAAAATGCACAACAGGTATAGAATCTAGATGGACAGTATACTTGACGACACAGAGGTAGGTAGAGCAGTGGCCTTCCGTACCGTACTGCTAGATATACTGGTGGTTACTGTCAGCAAACTGCAAAACTAACATGCACCACAGGTAAAGAATCTAGTTGGATAGTATACTTGACGACACAGAGGTAGGTAGAGCAGTGGCCTTCCGTACCGTGCTGCTATATATACTGGTGGTCACTGTCAGCAAACTGCAAAACTAAAATGCACCACAGGTATAGAATCTAGATGGATAGTATACTTGACGACACAGAGGTAGGTAGAGCAGTGGCCTTCCGTACCGTACTGCTATATATACTGGTGGTCACTGTCAGCAAACTGCAAAACTAAAATGCACCACAGGTATAGAATCTAGATGGATAGTATACTTGACGACACAGAGGTAGGTAGAGCAGTGGCCTTCCGTACCGTATTGCTATATATACTGGTGGTCACTGTCAGCAAAGTGCAAAACTAAAATGCACCACAGGTATAGAATCTAGATGGATAGTATACTTGACGACACAGAGGTAGGTAGATCAGTGGCCTTCCGTACCGTACTGCTATATATACTGGTGGTCACTGTCAGCAAACTGCAAAACTAAAATGCACCACAGGTATAGAATCTAGATGGATAGTATACTTGACGACACAGAGGTAGGTAGAGCAGTGGCCTTCCGTACCGTACTGCTATATATACTGGTGGTCAGTGTCAGCAAACTGCAAAACTAAAATGCACCACAGGTATAGAATCTAGATGGATAGTATACTTGACGACACAGAGGTAGGTAGAGCAGTGGCCTTCCGTACCGTACTGCTATATAAACTGGTGGTCACTGTCAGCAA
This sequence comes from Pseudophryne corroboree, assembly GCF_028390025.1. Lineage (NCBI taxonomy): Eukaryota > Metazoa > Chordata > Amphibia > Anura > Myobatrachidae > Pseudophryne > Pseudophryne corroboree. Next base: position 718,567,027 of record NC_086448.1, read on the forward strand.
ACTGCAAAACTAACATGCATCACAGGTATAGAATCTAGATTGATAGTATACTTGACGACACAGAGGTAGGTAGAGCAGTGGCCTTCCGTACCGTATTGCTATATATACTGGTGGTCACTGTCAGCAAACTGCAAAACTAAAATGCACCACAGGTATAGAATCTAGATGGATAGTATACTTGACGACACAGAGATAGGTAGAGCAGTGGCCTTCCGTACCGTACTGTTATATATACTGGTGGTCACTGTCAGCAAACTGTAAAACTAAAATGCACCACAGGTATAGAATCTAGATGGATAGTATACTTGACGACACAGAGGCAGGTAGAGCAGTGGCCTTCCGTACCGTACTGCTATATATACTGGTGGTCACTGTCAGCAAACTGCAAAACTAAAATGCACCACAGGTATAGAATCTAGATGAATAGTATACTTGATGACACAGAGGTAGGTAGAGCAGTGGCCTTCCGTACCGTACTGCTATATATACTGGTGGTCACTGTCAGCAAACTGCAAAACTAAAATGCACCGCAGGTATAGAATCTAGATGGATAGTATACTTGACGACACAGAGGTAGGTAGAGCAGTGGCCTTCCGTACCGTATTGCTATATGTACTGGTGGTCACTGTCAGCAAACTGCAAAACTAAAATGCACCACAGGTATAGAATCTAGATGGATAGTATACTTGACGACACAGAGGTAGGTCGAGCAGTGGCCTTCCGTACCATACTGCTATATAAACTGGTGGTCACTGTCAGCAAACTGCAAAACTAACATGCATCACAGGTATAGAATCTAGATTGATAGTATACTTGACAACACAGAGGTAGGTAGAGCAGTGGCCTTCCGTACCATACTGCTATATATACTGGTGGTCACTGTCAGCACACTGCAAAACTAAAATGCACAACAGGTATAGAATCTAGATGGACAGTATACTTGACGACACAGAGGTAGGTAGAGCAGTGGCCTTCCGTACCGTACTGCTATATATACTGGTGGTTACTGTCAGCAAACTGCAAAACTAACATGCACCACAGGTATAGAATCTAGTTGGATAGTATACTTGACGACACAGAGGTAGGTAGAGCAGTGGCCTTCCGTACCGTGCTGCTATATATACTGGTGGTCACTGTCAGCAAACTGCAAAACTAAAATGCACCACAGGTATAGAATCTAGATGGATAGTATACTTGACGACACAGAGGTAGGTAGAGCAGTGGCCTTCCGTACCGTACTGCTATATATACTGGTGGTCACTGTCAGCAAACTGCAAAACTAAAATGCACCACAGGTATAGAATCTAGATGGATAGTATACTTGACGACACAGAGGTAGGTAGAGCAGTGGCCTTCCGTACCGTACTGCTATATATACTGGTGGTCACTGTCAGCAAACTGCAAAACTAAAATGCACCACAGGTATAGAATCTAGATGGATAGTATACTTGACGACACAGAGGTAGGTAGATCAGTGGCCTTCCGTACCGTACTGCTATATATACTGGTGGTCACTGTCAGCAAACTGCAAAACTAAAATGCACCACAGGTATAGAATCTAGATGGATAGTATACTTGACGACACAGAGGTAGGTAGAGCAGTGGCCTTCCGTACCGTACTGCTATATATACTGGTGGTCAGTGTCAGCAAACTGCAAAACTAAAATGCACCACAGGTATAGAATCTAGATGGATAGTATACTTGACGACACAGAGGTAGGTAGAGCAGTGGCCTTCCGTACCGTACTGCTATATATACTGTTGGTCACTGTCAGCAAACTGCAAAACTAACATGCACCACAGGTATAGAATCTAGTTGGATAGTATACTTGATGACACAGAGGTAGGTAGAGCAGTGGCCTTCCGTACCGTACTGCTATATATACTGGTGGTCACTGTCAGCAAACTGCAAAACTAAAATGCACCACAGGTATAGAATCTAGATGGATAGTATACTTGACGAAACAGAGGTAGGTAGAGCAGTGGCCTTCCGTACCGTACTGCTATATATACTGGTGGTCACTGTCAGCAAACTGCAAAACTAAAATGCACCACAGGTATAGAATCTAGATGGATAGTATACTTGACGACACAGAGGTAGGTAGAGCAGTGGCCTTCCGTACCGTACTGCTATATATACTGGTGGTCACTGTCAGCAAACTGCAAAACTAAAATGTACCACAGGTATAGAATCTAGATGGATAGTATACTTGACGACACAGAGGTAGGTAGAGCAGTGGCCTTCCGTACCGTACTGCTATATATACTGGTGGTCACTGTCAGCAAACTGCAAAACTAAAATGCACCACAGGTATAGAATCTAGATGGATAGTATACTTGACGACACAGAGGTAGGTAGAGCAGTGGCCTTCCGTACCGTACTGCTATATATACTGGTGGTCACTGTCAGCAAACTGCAAAACTAAAATGTACCACAGGTATAGAATCTAGATGGATAGTATACTTGACGACACAGAGGTAGGTAGAGCAGTGGCCTTCCGTACCGTACTGCTATATATACTGGTGGTCACTGTCAGCAAACTGCAAAACTAAAATGCACCGCAGGTATAGAATCTAGATGGATAGTATACTTGACGACACAGAGGTAGGTAGAGCAGTGGCCTTCCGTACCGTATTGCTATATGTACTGGTGGTCACTGTCAGCAAACTGCAAAACTAAAATGCACCACAGGTATAGAATCTAGATGGATAGTATACTTGACGACACAGAGGTAGGTCGAGCAGTGGCCTTCCGTACCATACTGCTATATAAACTGGTGGTCACTGTCAGCAAACTGCAAAACTAACATGCATCACAGGTATAGAATCTAGATTGATAGTATACTTGACAACACAGAGGTAGGTAGAGCAGTGGCCTTCCGTACCGTACTGCTATATATACTGGTGGTTACTGTCAGCAAACTGCAAAACTAACATGCACCACAGGTATAGAATCTAGTTGGATAGTATACTTGACGACACAGAGGTAGGTAGAGCAGTGGCCTTCCGTACCGTGCTGCTATATATACTGGTGGTCACTGTCAGCAAACTGCAAAACTAAAATGAACCACAGGTATAGAATCTAGATGGATAGTATACTTGACGACACAGAGGTAGGTAGAGCAGTGGCCTTCCGTACCGTACTGCTATATATACTGGTGGTCACTGTCAGCAAACTGCAAAACTAAAATGCACCACAGGTATAGAATCTAGATGGATAGTATACTTGACGACACAGAGGTAGGTAGAGCAGTGGCCTTCCGTACCGTACTGCTATATATACTGGTGGTCACTGTCAGCAAACTGCAAAACTAAAATGCACCACAGGTATAGAATCTAGATGGATAGTATACTTGACGACACAGAGGTAGGTAGATCAGTGGCCTTCCGTACCGTACTGCTATATATACTGGTGGTCACTGTCAGCAAACTGCAAAACTAAAATGCACCACAGGTACAGAATCTAGATGGATAGTATACTTGATGACACAGAGGTAGGTAGAGCAGTGGCCTTCCGTACCGTACTGCTATATAAACTGGTGGTCACTGTCAGCAAACTGCAAAACTAAAATGCACCACAGGTATAGAATCTAGATGAATAGTATACTTGACGACACAGAGGTAGGTACAGCAGTGGCCTTCCGTACCGTACTGCTATATATACTGGTGGTCACTGTCAGCAAGCTGCAAAACTAAAATGTACCACAGGTATAGAATCTAGATGGATAGTATACTTGACGACACAGAGGTAGGTAGAGCAGTGGCCTTCCATACCGTACTGCTATATATACTGGTGGACACTGTCAGCAAACTGCAAAACTAACATGCATTACGGGTATAGAATCTAGATGGATAGTATACTTGACGACACAGAGGTAGGTAGAGCAGTGGCCTTCCGTACCGTACTGCTATATATACTGGTGGTCACTGTCAGCAAACTGCAAAACTAAAATGCACCACAGGTATAGAATCTAGATGGATAGTATACTTGACAACACAGAGGTAGGTAGAGCAGTGGCCTTCCGTACCGTACTGCTATATATACTGGTGGTCACTGTCAGCAAACTTCAAAACTAAAATGCACAACAGGTATAGAATCTAGATGGACAGTAATCTTGACGACACAGAGGTAGGTAGAGCAGTTGACTTCCATACCGTACTGCTATATATACTGTTGGTCACTGTCAGCAAACTGCAAAACTAACATGCACCACAGGTATAGAATCTAGTTGGATAGTATACTTGATGACACAGAGGTAGGTAGAGCAGTGGCCTTCCGTACCGTACTGCTATATATACTGGTGGTCACTGTCAGCAAACTGCAAAACTAAAATGCACCACAGGTATAGAATCTAGATGGATAGTATACTTGACGAAACAGAGGTAGGTAGAGCAGTGGCCTTCCGTACCGTACTGCTATATATACTGGTGGTCACTGTCAGCAAACTGCAAAACTAAAATGCACCACAGGTATAGAATCTAGATGGATAGTATACTTGACGACACAGAGGTAGGTAGAGCAGTGGCCTTCCGTACCGTACTGCTATATATACTGGTGGTCACTGTCAGCAAACTGCATAACTAAAATGCACCACAGGTATAGAATCTTGATGGATAGTATACTTGACGACACAGAGGTAGGTAGAGCAGTGGCCTTCCGTACCGTACTGCTATATATACTGGTGGTCACTGTCAGCAAACTGCAAAACTAAAATGCACCACAGGTATAGAATCTAGATGGATAGTATACTTGACGACACAGAGGTAGGTACAGCAGTGGCCTTCCGTACCGTACTGCTATATATACTGGTGGTCACTGTCAGCAAACTGCAAAACTAAAATGTACCACAGGTATAGAATCTAGATGGTTAGTATACTTGACGACACAGAGGTAGGTAGAGCAGTGGCCTTCCATACCGTACTGCTATATATACTGGTGGACACTGTCAGCAAACTGCAAAACTAACATGCATCACGGGTATAGAATCTAGATGGATAGTATACTTGACGACACAGAGGTAGGTAGAGCAGTGGCCTTCCGTACCGTACTGCTATATATACTGGTGGTCACTGTCAGCAAACTGCAAAACTAAAATGCACCACAGGTATAGAATCTAGATGGATAGTATACTTGACAACACAGAGGTAGGTAGAGCAGTGGCCTTCCGTACCGTACTGCTATATATACTGGTGGTCACTGTCAGCAAACTTCAAAACTAAAATGCACAACAGGTATAGAATCTAGATGGACAGTAATCTTGACGACACAGAGGTAGGTAGAGCAGTGGCCTTCCATACCGTACTGCTATATATACTGGTGGTCACTGTCAGCAAACTGCAAAACTAACATGCACCACAGGTATAGAATCTAGTTGGATGGTATACTTGATGACACAGAGGTAGGTAGAGCAGTGGCCTTCCGTACCGTACTGCTATATAAACTGGTGGTCACTGTCAGCAAACTGCAAAACTAAAATGCACCACAGGTATAGAATCTAGATGGATAGTATACTTGACGAAACAGAGGTAGGTAGAGCAGTGGCCTTCCGTACCGTACTGCTATATATACTGGTGGTCACTGTCAGCAAACTGCAAAACTAAAATGCACCACAGGTATAGAATCTAGATGGATAGTATACTTGACGACACAGAGGTAGGTAGAGCAGTGGCCTTCCGTACCGTACTGCTATATATACTGGTGGTCACTGTCAGCAAACTGCATAACTAAAATGCACCACAGGTATAGAATCTTGATGGATAGTATACTTGACGACACAGAGGTAGGTAGAGCAGTGGCCTTCCGTACCGTACTGCTATATATACTGGTGGTCACTGTCAGCAAACTGCAAAACTAAAATGCACCGCAGGTATAGAATCTAGATGGATAGTATACTTGACGACACAGAGGTAGGTAGAGCAGTGGCCTTCCGTACCGTATTGCTATATGTACTGGTGGTCACTGTCAGCAAACTGCAAAACTAAAATGCACCACAGGTATAGAATCTAGATGGATAGTATACTTGACGACACAGAGGTAGGTCGAGCAGTGGCCTTCCGTACCATACTGCTATATAAACTGGTGGTCACTGTCAGCAAACTGCAAAACTAACATGCATCACAGGTATAGAATCTAGATTGATAGTATACTTGACAACACAGAGGTAGGTAGAGCAGTGGCCTTCCGTACCGTACTGCTATATATACTGGTGGTCAATGTCAGCACACTGCAAAACTAAAATGCACAACAGGTATAGAATCTAGATGGACAGTATACTTGACGACACAGAGGTAGGTAGAGCTGTGGCCTTCCGTACCGTACTGCTATATATACTGGTGGTTACTGTCAGCAAACTGCAAAACTAACATGCACCACAGGTATAGAATCTAGTTGGATAGTATACTTGACGACACAGAGGTAGGTAGAGCAGTGGCCTTCCGTACCGTGCTGCTATATATACTGGTGGTCACTGTCAGCAAACTGCAAAACTAAAATGCACCACAGGTATAGAATCTAGATGGATAGTATACTTGATGACACAGAGGTAGGTAGAGCAGTGGCCTTCCGTACCGTACTGCTATATATACTGGTAGTCACTGTCAGCAAACTGCAAAACTAAAATGCACCACAGGTATAGAATCTAGATGGATAGTATACTTGACGACACAGAGGTAGGTAGAGCAGTGGCCTTCCGTACCGTACTGCTATATATACTGGTGGTCACTGTCAGCAAACTGCAAAACTAAAATGCACCACAGGTATAGAATTTAGATGGATAGTATACTTGACGACACAGAGGTAGGTAGATCAGTGGCCTTCCGTACCGTACTGCTATATATACTGGTGGTCACTGTCAGCAAACTGCAAAACTAAAATGCACCACAGGTATAGAATCTAGATGGATAGTATACTTGACGACACAGAGGTAGGTAGAGCAGTGGTCTTCCGTACCGTACTGCTATATATACTGGTAGTCAGTGTCAGCAAACTGCAAAACTAAAATGCACCACAGGTATAGAATCTAGATGGATAGTATACTTGACGACACAGAGGTAGGTAGAGCAGTGGCCTTCCGTACCGTACTGCTATATAAACTGGTGGTCACTGTCAGCAAACTGCAAAACTAAAATGCACCACAGGTATAGAATCTAGATGAATAGTATACTTGACGACACAGAGGTAGGTACAGCAGTGGCCTTCCGTACCGTACTGCTATATATACTGGTGGTCACTGTCAGCAAACTGCAAAACTAAAATGTACCACAGGTATAGAATCTAGATGGATAGTATACTTGACGACACAGAGGTAGGTACAGCAGTGGCCTTCCGTACTGTACTGCTATATATACTGGTGGTCACTGTCAGCAAACTGCAAAACTAAAATGTACCACAGGTATAGAATCTAGATGGATAGTATACTTGACGACACAGAGGTAGGTAGAGCAGTGGCCTTCCATACCGTACTGCTATATATACTGGTGGACACTGTCAGCAAACTGCAAAACTAACATGCATCACGGGTATAGAATCTAGATGGATAGTATACTTGACGACACAGAGGTAGGTAGAGCAGTGGCCTTCCGTACCGTACTGCTATATATACTGGTGGTCACTGTCAGCAAACTGCAAAACTAAAATGCACCACAGGTATAGAATCTAGATGGATAGTATACTTGACAACACAGAGGTAGGTAGAGCAGTGGCCTTCCGTACCGTACTGCTATATATACTGGTGGTCACTGTCAGCAAACTTCAAAACTAAAATGCACAACAGGTATAGAATCTAGATGGACAGTAATCTTGACGACACAGAGGTAGGTAGAGCAGTGGCCTTCCATACCGTACTGCTATATATACTGGTGGTCACTGTCAGCAAACTGCAAAACTAACATGCACCACAGGTATAGAATCTAGTTGGATAGTATACTTGATGACACAGAGGTAGGTAGAGCAGTGGCCTTCCGTACCGTACTGCTATATATACTGGTGGTCACTGTCAGCAAACTGCAAAACTAAAATGCACCACAGGTATAGAATCTAGATGGATAGTATACTTGACGAAATAGAGGTAGGTAGAGCAGTGGCCTTCCGTACCGTACTGCTATATATACTGGTGGTCACTGTCAGCAAACTGCAAAACTAAAATGCACCACAGGTATAGAATCTAGATGGATAGTATACTTGACGACACAGAGGTAGGTAGAGCAGTGGCCTTCCGTACCGTACTGCTATATATACTGGTGGTCACTGTCAGCAAACTGCATAACTAAAATGCACCACAGGTATAGAATCTTGATGAATAGTATACTTGACGACACAGAGGTAGGTAGAGCAGTGGCCTTCCGTACCGTACTGCTATATATACTGGTGGTCACTGTCAGCAAACTGCAAAACTAAAATGCACCGCAGGTATAGAATCTAGATGGATAGTATACTTGATGACACAGAGGTAGGTAGAGCAGTGGCCTTCCGTACCGTATTGCTATATGTACTGGTGGTCACTGTCAGCAAACTGCAAAACTAAAATGCACCACAGGTATAGAATCTAGATGGATAGTATACTTGACGACACAGAGGTAGGTAGAGCAGTGGACTTCCATACCGTACTGCTATATATACTGGTGGACACTGTCAGCAAACTGCAAAACTAACATGCATCACGGGTATAGAATCTAGATGGATAGTATACTTGACGACACAGAGGTAGGTAGAGCAGTGGCCTTCCGTACCGTACTGCTATATATACTGGTGGTCACTGTCAGCAAACTGCAAAACTAAAATGCACCACAGGTATAGAATCTAGATGGATAGTATACTTGACAACACAGAGGTAGGTAGAGCAGTGGCCTTCCGTACCGTACTGCTATATATACTGGTGGTCACTGTCAGCAAACTTCAAAACTAAAATGCACAACAGGTATAGAATCTAGATGGACAGTAATCTTGACGACACAGAGGTAGGTAGAGCAGTGGCCTTCCATACCGTACTGCTATATATACTGTTGGTCACTGTCAGCAAACTGCAAAACTAACATGCACCACAGGTATAGAATCTAGTTGGATAGTATACTTGATGACTCAGAGGTAGGTAGAGCAGTGGCCTTCCGTACCGTACTGCTATATATACTGGTGGTCACTGTCAGCAAACTGCAAAACTAAAATGCACCACAGGTATAGAATCTAGATGGATAGTATACTTGACGAAACAGAGGTAGGTAGAGCAGTGGCCTTCCGTACCGTACTGCTATATATACTGGTGGTCACTGTCAGCAAACTTCAAAACTAAAATGCACAACAGGTATAGAATCTAGATGGACAGTAATCTTGACGACACAGAGGTAGGTAGAGCAGTGGCCTTCCATACCGTACTGCTATATATACTGTTGGTCACTGTCAGCAAACTGCAAAACTAACATGCACCACAGGTATAGAATCTAGTTGGATAGTATACTTGATGACACAGAGGTAGGTAGAGCAGTGGCCTTCCGTACCGTACTGCTATATATACTGGTGGTCACTGTCAGCAAACTGCAAAACTAAAATGCACCACAGGTATAGAATCTAGATGGATAGTATACTTGACGAAACAGAGGTAGGTAGAGCAGTGGCCTTCCGTACCGTACTGCTATATATACTGGTGGTCACTGTCAGCAAACTGCAAAACTAAAATGCACCACAGGTATAGAATCTAGATGGATAGTATACTTGACGACACAGAGGTAGGTAGAGCAGTGGCCTTCCGTACCGTACTGCTATATATACTGGTGGTCACTGTCAGCAAACTGCATAACTAAAATGCACCACAGGTATAGAATCTTGATGGATAGTATACTTGACGACACAGAGGTAGGTAGAGCAGTGGCCTTCCGTACCGTACTGCTATGTATACTGGTGGTCACTGTCAGCAAACTGCAAAACTAAAATGCACCACAGGTATAGAATCTAGATGGATAGTATACTTGACAACACAGAGGTAGGTAGAGCAGTGGCCTTCCGTACCGTACTGCTATATATACTGGTGGTCACTGTCAGCAAACTTCAAAACTAAAATGCACAACAGGTATAGAATCTAGATGGACAGTAATCTTGACGACACAGAGGTAGGTAGAGCAGTGGCCTTCCATACCGTACTGCTATATATACTGGTGGTCACTGTCAGCAAACTGCAAAACTAACATGCACCACAGGTATAGAATCTAGTTGGATAGTATACTTGATGACACAGAGGTAGGTAGAGCAGTGGCCTTCCGTACCGTACTGCTATATATACTGGTGGTCACTGTCAGCAAACTGCAAAACTAAAATGCACCACAGGTATAGAATCTAGATGGATAGTATACTTGACGAAACAGAGGTAGGTAGAGCAGTGGCCTTCCGTACCGTACTGCTATATATACTGGTGGTCACTGTCAGCAAACTGCAAAACTAAAATGCACCACAGGTATAGAATCTAGATGGATAGTATACTTGACGACACAGAGGTAGGTAGAGCAGTGGCCTTCCGTACCGTACTGCTATATATACTGGTGGTCACTGTCAGCAAACTGCATAACTAAAATGCACCACAGGTATAGAATCTTGATGGATAGTATACTTGACGACACAGAGGTAGGTAGAGCAGTGGCCTTCCGTACCGTACTGCTATATATACTGGTGGTCACTGTCAGCAAACTGCAAAACTAAAATGCACCGCAGGTATAGAATCTAGATGGATAGTATACTTGACGACACAGAGGTAGGTAGAGCAGTGGCCTTCCGTACCGTATTGCTATATGTACTGGTGGTCACTGTCAGCAAACTGCAAAACTAAAATGCACCACAGGTATAGAATCTAGATGGATAGTATACTTGACGACACAGAGGTAGGTAGAGCAGTGGCCTTCCATACCGTACTGCTATATATACTGGTGGACACTGTCAGCAAACTGCAAAACTAACATGCATCACGGGTATAGAATCTAGATGGATAGTATACTTGACGACACAGAGGTAGGTAGAGCAGTGGCCTTCCGTACCGTACTGCTATATATACTGGTGCTCACTGTCAGCAAACTGCAAAACTAAAATGCACCACAGGTATAGAATCTAGATGGATAGTATACTTGACAACACAGAGGTAGGTAGAGCAGTGGCCTTCCGTACCGTACTGCTATATATACTGGTGGTCACTGTCAGCAAACTGCAAAACTAAAATGCACAACAGGTATAGAATCTAGATGGACAGTAATCTTGACGACACAGAGGTAGGTAGAGCAGTGGCCTTCCATACCGTACTGCTATATATACTGTTGGTCACTGTCAGCAAACTGCAAAACTAACATGCACCACAGGTATAGAATCTAGTTGGATAGTATACTTGATGACACAGAGGTAGGTAGAGCAGTGGCCTTCAGTACCGTACTGCTATATATACTGGTGGTCACTGTCAGCAAACTGCAAAACTAAAATGCACCACAGGTATAGAATCTAGATGGATAGTATACTTGACGAAACAGAGGTAGGTAGAGCAGTGGCCTTCCGTACCGTACTGCTATATATACTGGTGGTCACTGTCAGCAAACTTCAAAACTAAAATGCACAACAGGTATAGAATCTAGATGGACAGTAATCTTGACGACACAGAGGTAGGTAGAGCAGTGGCCTTCCATACCGTACTGCTATATATACTGTTGGTCACTGTCAGCAAACTGCAAAACTAACATGCACCACAGGTATAGAATCTAGTTGGATAGTATACTTGATGACACAGAGGTAGGTAGAGCAGTGGCCTTCCGTACCGTACTGCTATATATACTGGTGGTCACTGTCAGCAAACTGCAAAACTAAAATGCACCACAGGTATAGAATCTAGATGGATAGTATACTTGACGAAACAGAGGTAGGTAGAGCAGTGGCCTTCCGTACCGTATTGCTATATGTACTGGTGGTCACTGTCAGCAAACTGCAAAACTAAAATGCACCACAGGTATAGAATCTAGATGGATAGTATACTTGACGACACAGAGGTAGGTAGAGCAGTGGACTTCCATACCGTACTGCTATATATACTGGTGGACACTGTCAGCAAACTGCAAAACTAACATGCATCACGGGTATAGAATCTAGATGGATAGTATACTTGACGACACAGAGGTAGGTAGAGCAGTGGCCTTCCGTACCGTACTGCTATATATACTGGTGGTCACTGTCAGCAAACTGCAAAACTAAAATGCACCACAGGTATAGAATCTAGATGGATAGTATACTTGACAACACAGAGGTAGGTAGAGCAGTGGCCTTCCGTACCGTACTGCTATATATACTGGTGGTCACTGTCAGCAAACTTCAAAACTAAAATGCACAACAGGTATAGAATCTAGATGGACAGTAATCTTGACGACACAGAGGTAGGTAGAGCAGTGGCCTTCCATACCGTACTGCTATATATACTGTTGGTCACTGTCAGCAAACTGCAAAACTAACATGCACCACAGGTATAGAATCTAGTTGGATAGTATACTTGATGACTCAGAGGTAGGTAGAGCAGTGGCCTTCCGTACCGTACTGCTATATATACTGGTGGTCACTGTCAGCAAACTGCAAAACTAAAATGCACCACAGGTATAGAATCTAGATGGATAGTATACTTGACGAAACAGAGGTAGGTAGAGCAGTGGCCTTCCGTACCGTACTGCTATATATACTGGTGGTCACTGTCAGCAAACTTCAAAACTAAAATGCACAACAGGTATAGAATCTAGATGGACAGTAATCTTGACGACACAGAGGTAGGTAGAGCAGTGGCCTTCCATACCGTACTGCTATATATACTGTTGGTCACTGTCAGCAAACTGCAAAACTAACATGCACCACAGGTATAGAATCTAGTTGGATAGTATACTTGATGACACAGAGGTAGGTAGAGCAGTGGCCTTCCGTACCGTACTGCTATATATACTGGTGGTCACTGTCAGCAAACTGCAAAACTAAAATGCACCACAGGTATAGAATCTAGATGGATAGTATACTTGACGAAACAGAGGTAGGTAGAGCAGTGGCCTTCCGTACCGTACTGCTATATATACTGGTGGTCACTGTCAGCAAACTGCAAAACTAAAATGCACCACAGGTATAGAATCTAGATGGATAGTATACTTGACGACACAGAGGTAGGTAGAGCAGTGGCCTTCCGTACCGTACTGCTATATATACTGGTGGTCACTGTCAGCAAACTGCATAACTAAAATGCACCACAGGTATAGAATCTTGATGGATAGTATACTTGACGACACAGAGGTAGGTAGAGCAGTGGCCTTCCGTACCGTACTGCTATATATACTGGTGGTCACTGTCAGCAAACTGCAAAACTAAAATGCACCACAGGTATAGAATCTAGATGGATAGTATACTTGACAACACAGAGGTAGGTAGAGCAGTGGCCTTCCGTACCGTACTGCTATATATACTGGTGGTCACTGTCAGCAAACTTCAAAACTAAAATGCACAACAGGTATAGAATCTAGATGGACAGTAATCTTGACGACACAGAGGTAGGTAGAGCAGTGGCCTTCCATACCGTACTGCTATATATACTGGTGGTCACTGTCAGCAAACTGCAAAACTAACATGCACCACAGGTATAGAATCTAGTTGGATAGTATACTTGATGACACAGAGGTAGGTAGAGCAGTGGCCTTCCGTACCGTACTGCTATATATACTGGTGGTCACTGTCAGCAAACTGCAAAACTAAAATGCACCACAGGTATAGAATCTAGATGGATAGTATACTTGACGAAACAGAGGTAGGTAGAGCAGTGGCCTTCCGTACCGTACTGCTATATATACTGGTGGTCACTGTCAGCAAACTGCAAAACTAAAATGCACCACAGGTATAGAATCTAGATGGATAGTATACTTGACGACACAGAGGTAGGTAGAGCAGTGGCCTTCCGTACCGTACTGCTATATATACTGGTGGTCACTGTCAGCAAACTGCATAACTAAAATGCACCACAGGTATAGAATCTTGATGGATAGTATACTTGACGACACAGAGGTAGGTAGAGCAGTGGCCTTCCGTACCGTACTGCTATATATACTGGTGGTCACTGTCAGCAAACTGCAAAACTAAAATGCACCGCAGGTATAGAATCTAGATGGATAGTATACTTGACGACACAGAGGTAGGTAGAGCAGTGGCCTTCCGTACCGTATTGCTATATGTACTGGTGGTCACTGTCAGCAAACTGCAAAACTAAAATGCACCACAGGTATAGAATCTAGATGGATAGTATACTTGACGACACAGAGGTAGGTAGAGCAGTGGCCTTCCATACCGTACTGCTATATATACTGGTGGACACTGTCAGCAAACTGCAAAACTAACATGCATCACGGGTATAGAATCTAGATGGATAGTATACTTGACGACACAGAGGTAGGTAGAGCAGTGGCCTTCCGTACCGTACTGCTATATATACTGGTGCTCACTGTCAGCAAACTGCAAAACTAAAATGCACCACAGGTATAGAATCTAGATGGATAGTATACTTGACAACACAGAGGTAGGTAGAGCAGTGGCCTTCCGTACCGTACTGCTATATATACTGGTGGTCACTGTCAGCAAACTGCAAAACTAAAATGCACAACAGGTATAGAATCTAGATGGACAGTAATCTTGACGACACAGAGGTAGGTAGAGCAGTGGCCTTCCATACCGTACTGCTATATATACTGTTGGTCACTGTCAGCAAACTGCAAAACTAACATGCACCACAGGTATAGAATCTAGTTGGATAGTATACTTGATGACACAGAGGTAGGTAGAGCAGTGGCCTTCAGTACCGTACTGCTATATATACTGGTGGTCACTGTCAGCAAACTGCAAAACTAAAATGCACCACAGGTATAGAATCTAGATGGATAGTATACTTGACGAAACAGAGGTAGGTAGAGCAGTGGCCTTCCGTACCGTACTGCTATATATACTGGTGGTCACTGTCAGCAAACTTCAAAACTAAAATGCACAACAGGTATAGAATCTAGATGGACAGTAATCTTGACGACACAGAGGTAGGTAGAGCAGTGGCCTTCCATACCGTACTGCTATATATACTGTTGGTCACTGTCAGCAAACTGCAAAACTAACATGCACCACAGGTATAGAATCTAGTTGGATAGTATACTTGATGACACAGAGGTAGGTAGAGCAGTGGCCTTCCGTACCGTACTGCTATATATACTGGTGGTCACTGTCAGCAAACTGCAAAACTAAAATGCACCACAGGTATAGAATCTAGATGGATAGTATACTTGACGAAACAGAGGTAGGTAGAGCAGTGGCCTTCCGTACCGTACTGCTATATATACTGGTGGTCACTGTCAGCAAACTGCAAAACTAAAATGCACCACAGGTATAGAATCTAGATGGATAGTATACTTGGCGACACAGAGGTAGGTAGAGCAGTGGCCTTCCGTACCGTACTGCTATATATACTGGTGGTCACTGTCAGCAAACTGCATAACTAAAATGCACCACAGGTATAGAATCTTGATGGATAGTATACTTGACGACACAGAGGTAGGTAGAGCAGTGGCCTTCCGTACCGTACTGCTATATATACTGGTGGTCACAGTCAGCAAACTGCAAAACTAAAATGCACCACAGGTATAGAATCTAGATGGATAGTATACTTGACAACACAGAGGTAGGTAGAGCAGTGTCCTTCCATACCGTACTGCTATATATACTGGTGGTCACTGTCAGCAAACTTCAAAACTAAAATGCACAACAGGTATAGAATCTAGATGGACAGTAATCTTGACGACACAGAGGTAGGTAGAGCAGTGGCCTTCCATACCGTACTGCTATATATACTGGTGGTCACTGTCAGCAAACTGCAAAACTAACATGCACCACAGGTATAGAATCTAGTTGGATAGTATACTTGATGACACAGAGGTAGGTAGAGCAGTGGCCTTCCGTACCGTACTGCTATATATACTGGTGGCCACTGTCAGCAAACTGCAAAACTAAAATGCACCACAGGTATAGAATCTAGATGGATAGTATACTTGACGAAACAGAGGTAGGTAGAGCAGTGGCCTTCCGTACCGTACTGCTATATATACTGGTGGTCACTGTCAGCAAACTGCAAAACTAAAATGCACCACAGGTATAGAATCTAGATGGATAGTATACTTGACGACACAGAGGTAGGTAGAGCAGTGGCCTTCCGTACCATACTGCTATATATACTGGTGGTCACTGTCAGCAAACTGCATAACTAAAATGCACCACAGGTATAGAATCTTGATGGATAGTGTACTTGACGACACAGAGGTAGGTAGAGCAGTGGCCTTCCGTACCGTACTGCTATATATACTGGTGGTCACTGTCAGCAAACTGCAAAACTAAAATGCACCGCAGGTATAGAATCTAGATGGATAGTATACTTGACGACACAGAGGTAGGTAGAGTAGTGGCCTTCCGTACCGTATTGCTATATGTACTGGTGGTCACTGTCAGCAAACTGCAAAACTAAAATGCACCACAGGTATAGAATCTAGATGGATAGTATACTTAACGACACAGAGGTAGGTCGAGCAGTGGCCTTCCGTACCATACTGCTATATAAACTGGTGGTCACTGTCAGCAAACTGCAAAACTAACATGCATCACAGGTATAGAATCTAGATTGATAGTATACTTGACAACACAGAGGTAGGTAGAGCAGTGGCCTTCCGTACCGTACTGCTATATATACTGGTGGTCACTGTCAGCACACTGCAAAACTAAAATGCACAACAGGTATAGAATCTAGATGGACAGTATACTTGACGACACAGAGGTAGGTATTGCAGTGGCCTTCCGTACCGTACTGCTATATATACTGGTGGTTACTGTCAGCAAACTGCAAAACTAACATGCACCACAGGTATAGAATCTAGTTGGATAGTATACTTGACGACACAGAGGTAGGTAGAGCAGTGGCCTTCCGTACCGTGCTGCTATATAAACTGGTGGTCACTGTCAGCAAACTGCAAAACTAAAATGCACCACAGGTATAGAATCTAGATGGATAGTATACTTGACGACACAGAGGTAGGTAGAGCAGTGGCCTTCCGTACCGTACTGCTATATATACTGGTGGTCACTGTCAGCAAACTTCAAAACTAAAATGCACAACAGGTATAGAATCTAGATGGACAGTAATCTTGACGACACAGAGGTAGGTAGAGCAGTGGCCTTCCATACCGTACTGCTATATATACTGTTGGTCACTGTCAGCAAACTGCAAAACTAACATGCACCACAGGTATAGAATCTAGTTGGATAGTATACTTGATGACACAGAGGTAGGTAGAGCAGTGGCCTTCCGTACCGTACTGCTATATATACTGGTGGTCACTGTCAGCAAACTGCAAAACTAAAATGCACCACAGGTATAGAATCTAGATGGATAGTATACTTGACGAAACAGAGGTAGGTAGAGCAGTGGCCTTCCGTACCGTACTGCTATATATACTGGTGGTCACTGTCAGCAAACTGCAAAACTAAAATGCACCACAGGTATAGAATCTAGATGGATAGTATACTTGACGACACAGAGGTAGGTAGAGCAGTGGCCTTCCGTACCGTACTGCTATATATACTGGTGGTCACTGTCAGCAAACTGCATAACTAAAATGCACCACAGGTATAGAATCTTGATGGATAGTATACTTGACGACACAGAGGTAGGTAGAGCAGTGGCCTTCCGTACCGTACAGCTATATATACTGGTGGTCACTGTCAGCAAACTGCAAAACTAAAATGCACCACAGGTATAGAATCTAGATGGATAGTATACTTGACAACACAGAGGTAGGTAGAGCAGTGGCCTTCCGTACCGTACTGCTATATATACTGGTGGTCACTGTCAGCAAACTTCAAAACTAAAATGCACAACAGGTATAGAATCTAGATAGACAGTAATCTTGACGACACAGAGGTAGGTAGAGCAGTGGCCTTCCATACCGTACTGCTATATATACTGGTGGTCACTGTCAGCAAACTGCAAAACTAACATGCACCACAGGTATAGAATCTAGTTGGATAGTATACTTGATGACACAGAGGTAGGTAGAGCAGTGGCCTTCCGTACCGTACTGCTATATATACTGGTGGTCACTGTCAGCAAACTGCAAAACTAAAATGCACCACAGGTATAGAATCTAGATGGATAGTATACTTGACGAAACAGAGGTAGGTAGAGCAGTGGCCTTCCGTACCGTACTGCTATATATACTGGTGGTCACTGTCAGCAAACTGCATAACTAAAATGCACCACAGGTATAGAATCTTAATGGATAGTGTACTTGACGACACAGAGGTAGGTAGAGCAGTGGCCTTCCGTACCGTACTGCTATATATACTGGTGGTCACTGTCAGCAAACTGCAAAACTAAAATGCACCGCAGGTATAGAATCTAGATGGATAGTATACTTGACGACACAGAGGTAGGTAGAGTAGTGGCCTTCCGTACCGTATTGCTATATGTACTGGTGGTCACTGTCAGCAAACTGCAAAACTAAAATGCACCACAGGTATAGAATCTAGATGGATAGTATACTTAACGACACAGAGGTAGGTCGAGCAGTGGCCTTCCGTACCATACTGCTATATAAACTGGTGGTCACTGTCAGCAAACTGCAAAACTAACATGCATCACAGGTATAGAATCTAGATGGATAGTATACTTGACAACACAGAGGTAGGTAGAGCAGTGGCCTTCCGTACCGTACTGCTATATATACTGGTGGTCACTGTCAGCACACTGCAAAACTAAAATGCACAACAGGTATAGAATCTAGATGGACAGTATACTTGACGACACAGAGGTAGGTAGAGCAGTGGCCTTCCGTACCGTACTGCTATATATACTGGTGGTTACTGTCAGCAAACTGCAAAACTAACATGCACCACAGGTATAGAATCTAGTTGGATAGTATACTTGACGACACAGAGGTAGGTAGAGCAGTGGCCTTCCGTACCGTGCTGCTATATAAACTGGTGGTCACTGTCAGCAAACTGCAAAACTAAAATGCACCACAGGTATAGAATCTAGATGGATAGTATACTTGACGACACAGAGGTAGGTAGAGCAGTGGCCTTCCGTACCGTACTGCTATATATACTGGTGGTCACTGTCAGCAAACTGCAAAACTAAAATGCACCACAGGTATAGAATCTAGATGGATAGTATACTTGACGACACAGAGGTAGGTAGAGCAGTGGCATTCCGTACCGTACTGCTATATATACTGGTGGTCACTGTCAGCAAACTGCAAAACTAAAATGCACCACAGGTATAGAATCTAGATGGATAGTATACTTGACGACACAGAGGTAGGTAGATCAGTGGCCTTCCGTACCGTACTGCTATATATACTGGTGGTCACTGTCAGCAAACTGCAAAACTAAAATGCACCACAGGTATAGAATCTAGATGGATAGTATACTTGACGACACAGAGGTAGGTAGAGCAGTGGCCTTCCGTACCGTACTGCTATATATACTGGTGGTCACTGTCAGCAAACTGCAAAACTAAAATGCACCACAGGTATAGAATCTAGATGGATAGTATACTTGACGACACAGAGGTAGGTAGAGCAGTGGCCTTCCGCACCGTACTGCTATATAAACTGGTGGTCACTGTCAGCAAACTGCAAAACTAAAATGCACCACAGGTATAGAATCTAGATGAATAGTATACTTGACGACACAGAGGTAGGTAGAGCAGTGGCCTTCCGTACCGTACTGCTATATATACTGGTGGTCACTGTCAGCAAACTGCAAAACTAAAATGTACCACAGGTATAGAATCTAGATGGATAGTATACTTGACGACACAGAGGTAGGTACAGCAGTGGCCTTCCGTACCGTACTGCTATATATACTGGTGGTCACTGTCAGCAAACTGCAAAACTAAAATGTACCACAGGTATAGAATCTAGATGGATAGTATACTTGACGACACAGAGGTAGGTAGAGCAGTGGCCTTCCATAACGTACTGCTATATATACTGGTGGACACTGTCAGCAAACTGCAAAACAAACATGCATCACGGGTATAGAATCTAGATGGATAGTATACTTGACGACACAGAGGTAGGTAGAGCAGTGGCCTTCCGTACCGTACTGCTATATATACTGGTGGTCACTGTCAGCAAACTGCAAAACTAAAATGCACCACAGGTATAGAATCTAGATCAGGTATTCCCAACCACGGTCCTCAAGGCACACCAACAGTGCAGGTTTTAGTGATATCCAGGCTGCAGCACAGATGGTTAAATCAAAATAACTGAGCTACTAATTAAGTCACCTGTGCTCAAGCCTGGATATCACTAAAACCTGCACTGTTGGTGTGCCTTGAGGACCGTGGTTGGGAATGCCTGATCTAGATGGATAGTATACTTGACAACACAGAGGTAGGTAGAGCAGTGGCCTTCCGTACCGTACTGCTATATATACTGGTGGTCACTGTCAGCAAACTTCAAAACTAAAATGCACAACAGGTATAGAATCTAGATGGACAGTAATCTTGACGACACAGAGGTAGGTAGAGCAGTGGCCTTCCATACCATACTGCTATATATACTGGTGGTCACTGTCAGCAAACTGCAAAACTAACATGCACCACAGGTATAGAATCTAGTTGGATAGTATACTTGATGACACAGAGGTAGGTAGAGCAGTGGCCTTCCGTACCGTACTGCTATATATACTGGTGGTCACTGTCAGCAAACTGCAAAACTAAAATGCACCACAGGTATAGAATCTAGATGGATAGTATACTTGACGAAACAGAGGTAGGTAGAGCAGTGGCCTTCCGTACCGTACTGCTATATATACTGGTGGTCACTGTCAGCAAACTGCAAAACTAAAATGCACCACAGGTATAGAATCTAGATGGATAGTATACTTGACGACACAGAGGTAGGTAGAGCAGTAGCCTTCCGTACCGTACTGCTATATATACTGGTGGTCACTGTCAGCAAACTGCATAACTAAAATGCACCACAGGTATAGAATCTTGATGGATAGTATACTTGACGACACAGAGGTAGGTAGAGCAGTGGCCTTCCGTACCGTACTGCTATATATACTGGTGGTCACTGTCAGCAAACTGCAAAACTAAAATGCACCGCAGGTATAGAATCTAGATGGATAGTATACTTGACGACACAGAGGTAGGTAGAGCAGTGGCCTTCCGTACCGTATTGCTATATGTACTGGTGGTCACTGTCAGCAAACTGCAAAACTAAAATGCACCACAGGTATAGAATCTAGATGGATAGTATACTTGACGACACAGAGGTAGGTCGAGCAGTGGCCTTCCGTACCATACTGCTATATAAACTGGTGGTCACTGTCAGCAAACTGCAAAACTAACATGCATCACAGGTATAGAATCTAGATTGATAGTATACTTGACAACACAGAGGTAGGTAGAGCAGTGGCCTTCCGTACCGTACTGCTATATATACTGGTGGTCACTGTCAGCACACTGCAAAACTAAAATGCACAACAGGTATAGAATCTAGATGGACAGTATACTTGACGACACAGAGGTAGGTAGAGCAGTGGCCTTCCGTACCGTACTGCTATATATACTGGTGGTTACTGTCAGCAAACTGCAAAACTAACATGCACCACAGGTATAGAATCTAGTTGGATAGTATACTTGACGACACAGAGGTAGGTAGAGCAGTGGCCTTCCGTACCGTGCTGCTATATATACTGGTGGTCACTGTCAGCAAACTGCAAAACTAAAATGCACCACAGGTATAGAATCTAGATGGATAGTATACTTGACGACACAGAGGTAGGTAGAGCAGTGGCCTTCCGTACCGTACTGCTATATATACTGGTGGTCACTGTCAGCAAACTGCAAAACTAAAATGCACCACAGGTATAGAATCTAGATGGATAGTATACTTGACGACACAGAGGTAGGTAGAGCAGTGGCCTTCCGTACCGTACTGCTATATATACTGGTGGTCACTGTCAGCAAACTGCAAAACTAAAATGCACCACAGGTATAGAATCTAGATGGATAGTATACTTGACGACACAGAGGTAGGTAGATCAGTGGCCTTCCGTACCGTACTGCTATATATACTGGTGGTCACTGTCAGCAAACTGCAAAACTAAAATGCACCACAGGTATAGAATCTAGATGGATAGTATACTTGACGACACAGAGGTAGGTAGAGCAGTGGCCTTCCGTACCGTACTGCTATATATACTGGTGGTCAGTGTCAGCAAACTACAAAACTAAAATGCACAACGGGTATAGAATCTAGATGGATAGTATACTTGACGACACAGAGGTAGGTAGAGCAGTGGCCTTCCGTACCATACTGCTATATAAACTGGTGGTCACTGTCAGCAAACTGCAAAACTAAAATGCACCACAGGTATAGAATCTAGATGAATAGTATACTTGACGACACAGAGGTAGGTACAGCAGTGGCCTTCCGTACCGTACTGCTATATATACTGGTGGTCACTGTCAGCAAACTTCAAAACTAAAATGCACAACAGGTATAGAATCTAGATGGACAGTAATCTTGACGACACAGAGGTAGGTAGAGCAGTGGCCTTCCATACCGTACTGCTATATATACTGGTGGTCACTGTCAGCAAACTGCAAAACTAACATGCACCACAGGTATAGAATCTAGTTGGATAGTATACTTGATGACACAGAGGTAGGTAGAGCAGTGGCCTTCCGTACCGTACTGCTATATATACTGGTGGTCACTGTCAGCAAACTGCAAAACTAAAATGCACCACAGGTATAGAATCTAGATGGATAGTATACTTGACGAAACAGAGGTAGGTAGAGCAGTGGCCTTCCGTACCGTACTGCTATATATACTGGTGGTCACTGTCAGCAAACTGCAAAACTAAAATGCACCACAGGTATAGAATCTAGATGGATAGTATACTTGACGACACAGAGGTAGGTAGAGCAGTAGCCTTCCGTACCGTACTGCTATATATACTGGTGGTCACTGTCAGCAAACTGCATAACTAAAATGCACCACAGGTATAGAATCTTGATGGATAGTATACTTGACGACACAGAGGTAGGTAGAGCAGTGGCCTTCCGTACCGTATTGCTATATGTACTGGTGGTCACTGTCAGCAAACTGCAAAACTAAAATGCACCACAGGTATAGAATCTAGATGGATAGTATACTTGACGACACAGAGGTAGGTAGAGCAGTGGCCTTCCGTACCATACTGCTATATAAACTGGTGGTCACTGTCAGCAAACTGCAAAACTAACATGCATCACAGGTATAGAATCTAGATTGATAGTATACTTGACAACACAGAGGTAGGTAGAGCAGTGGCCTTCCGTACCGTACTGCTATATATACTGGTGGTCACTGTCAGCACACTGCAAAACTAAAATGCACAACAGGTATAGAATCTAGATGGACAGTATACTTGACGACACAGAGGTAGGTAGAGCAGTGGCCTTCCGTACCGTACTGCTATATATACTGGTGGTTACTGTCAGCAAACTGCAAAACTAACATGCACCACAGGTATAGAATCTAGTTGGATAGTATACTTGACGACACAGAGGTAGGTAGAGCAGTGGCCTTCCGTACCGTGCTGCTATATATACTGGTGGTCACTGTCAGCAAACTGCAAAACTAAAATGCACCAGAGGTATAGAATCTAGATGGATAGTATACTTGACGACACAGAGGTAGGTAGAGCAGTGGCCTTCCGTACCGTACTGCTATATATACTGGTGGTCACTGTCAGCAAACTGCAAAACTAAAATGCACCACAGGTATAGAATCTAGATGGATAGTATACTTGACGACACAGAGGTAGGTAGAGCAGTGGCCTTCCGTACCGTACTGCTATATATACTGGTGGTCACTGTCAGCAAACTGCAAAACTAAAATGCACCACAGGTATAGAATCTAGATGGATAGTATACTTGACGACACAGAGGTAGGTAGATCAGTGGCCTTCCGTACCGTACTGCTATATATACTGGTGGTCACTGTCAGCAAACTGCAAAACTAAAATGCACCACAGGTATAGAATCTAGATGGATAGTATACTTGACGACACAGAGGTAGGTAGAGCAGTGGCCTTCCGTACCGTACTGCTATATATACTGGTGGTCAGTGTCAGCAAACTACAAAACTAAAATGCACAACGGGTATAGAATCTAGATGGATAGTATACTTGACGACACAGAGGTAGGTAGAGCAGTGGCCTTCCGTACCATACTGCTATATAAACTGGTGGTCACTGTCAGCAAACTGCAAAACTAAAATGCACCACAGGTATAGAATCTAGATGAATAGTATACTTGACGACACAGAGGTAGGTACAGCAGTGGCCTTCCGTACCGTACTGCTATATATACTGGTGGTCACTGTCAGCAAACTGCAAAACTAAAATGTACCACAGGTATAGAATCTAGATGGACAGTAATCTTGACGACACAGAGGTAGGTAGAGCAGTGGCCTTCCATACCGTAATGCTATATATACTGGTGGTCACTGTCAGCAAACTGCAAAACTAACATGCACCACAGGTATAGAATCTAGTTGGATAGTATACTTGATGACACAGAGGTAGGTAGACCAGTGGCCTTCCGTACCGTACTGCTATATATACTGGTGGTCACTGTCAGCAAACTGCAAAACTAAAATGCACCACAGGTATAGAATCTAGATGGATAGTATACTTGACGAAACAGAGGTAGGTAGAGCAGTGGCCTTCCGTACCGTACTGCTATATATACTGGTGGTCACTGTCAGCAAACTGCAAAACTAAAATCCACCACAGGTATAGAATCTAGATGGATAGTATACTTGACGACACAGAGGTAGGTAGAGCAGTGGCCTTCCGTACCGTACTGCTATATATACTGGTGGTCACTGTCAGCAAACTGCATAACTAAAATGCACCACAGGTATAGAATCTTGATGGATAGTATACTTGACGACACAGAGGTAGGTAGAGCAGTGGCCTTCCGTACCGTACTGCTATATATACTGGTGGTCACTGTCAGCAAACTGCAAAACTAAAATGCACCACAGGTATAGAATCTAGATGGATAGTATACTTGACCACACAGAGGTAGGTAGAGCAGTGGCCTTTCGTACCGTACTGCTATATATACACTGGTGGTCACTTTCAGCCAACTGCAAAACTAAAATGCACCACAGGTATAGAATCTAGATGGATGGATAGTATACTTGATGACACAGAGGTAGGTAGAGCAGTGGCCTTCCGTACCGTACTGCTATATATACTGGTGGTCACTGTCAGACTGCAAAACTAAAATGCACCACAGGTATAGAATTTAGATGAATAGTATACTTGACGACACAGAGGTAGGTAGAGCAGTGGCCTCTCCGTACCGTACTGCTATATATACTGGTGGTCACTGTCAGCAAACTGCAAAACAAAAATGCACCACAGGTATAGAATCTAGATGGATAGTATACTTGACGACACAGAGGTAGGTAGAGCAGTGGCCTTCCGTACCGTACTGCTATATAAACTGGTGGTCACTGTCAGCAAACTGCATAACTAAAATGCACCACAGGTATAGAATCTTGATGGATAGTATACTTGACGACACAGAGGTAGGTAGAGCAGTGGCCTTCCGTACCGTACTGCTATATATACTTGTGGTCACTGTCAGCAAACTGCAAAACTAAAATGCACCACAGTTATAGAATCTAGATGGATAGTATACTTGACGACACAGAGGTAGGTAGAGCAGTGGCCTTCCGTACCGTACTGCTATATATACTGGTGGTCACTGTCAGCAAACTGCAAAACTAAAATGCACCACAGGTATAGAATCTAGATGGATAGTATACTTGACCACACAGAGGTAGGTAGAGCAGTGGCCTTCCGTACCGTACTGCTATATATACACTGGTGGTCACTTTCAGCAAACTGCAAAACTAAAATGCACCACAGGTATAGAATCTAGATGGATGGATAGTATACTTGATGACACAGAGGTAGGTAGAGCAGTGGCCTTCCGTACCGTACTGCTATATATACTGGTGGTCACTGTCAGCAAACTGCAAAACTAAAATGCACCACAGGTATAGAATCTAGATGAATAGTATACTTGACGACACAGAGGTAGGTAGAGCAGTGGCCTCTCCGTACCGTACTGCTATATATACTGGTGGTCACTGTCAGCAAACTGCAAAACTAAAATGCACCACAGGTATAGAATCTAGATGGACAGTAATCTTGACGACACAGAGGTAGGTAGAGCAGTGGCCTTCCATACCGTACTGCTATATATACTGGTGGTCACTGTCAGCAAACTGCAAAACTAACATGCACCACAGGTATAGAATCTAGTTGGATAGTATACTTGATGACACAGAGGTAGGTAGACCAGTGGCCTTCCGTACCGTACTGCTATATATACTGGTGGTCACTGTCAGCAAACTGCAAAACTAAAATGCACCACAGGTATAGAATCTAGATGGATAGTATACTTGACGAAACAGAGGTAGGTAGAGCAGTGGCCTTCCGTACCGTACTGCTATATATACTGGTGGTCACTGTCAGCAAACTGCAAAACTAACATGCACCACAGGTATAGAATCTAGTTGGATAGTATACTTGATGACACAGAGGTAGGTAGACCAGTGGCCTTCCGTACCGTACTGCTATATATACTGGTGGTCACTGTCAGCAAACTGCAAAACTAAAATGCACCACAGGTATAGAATCTAGATGGATAGTATACTTGACGAAACAGAGGTAGGTAGAGCAGTGGCCTTCCGTACCGTACTGCTATATATACTGGTGGTCACTGTCAGCAAACTGCAAAACTAAAATGCACCACAGGTATAGAATCTAGATGGATAGTATACTTGACGACACAGAGGTAGGTAGAGCAGTGGCCTTCCGTACCGTACTGCTATATATACTGGTGGTCACTGTCAGCAAACTGCATAACTAAAATGCACCACAGGTATAGAATCTTGATGGATAGTATACTTGACGACACAGAGGTAGGTAGAGCAGTGGCCTTCCGTACCGTACTGCTATATATACTGGTGGTCACTGTCAGCAAACTGCAAAACTAAAATGCACCACAGTTATAGAATCTAGATGGATAGTATACTTGACGACACAGAGGTAGGTAGAGCAGTGGCCTTCCGTACCGTACTGCTATATATACTGGTGGTCACTGTCAGCAAACTGCAAAACTAAAATGCACCACAGGTATAGAATCTAGATGGATAGTATACTTGACCACACAGAGGTAGGTAGAGCAGTGGCCTTTCGTACCGTACTGCTATATATACACTGGTGGTCACTTTCAGCAAACTGCAAAACTAAAATGCACCACAGGTATAGAATCTAGATGGATAGTATACTTGATGACACAGAGGTAGGTAGAGCAGTGGCCTTCCGTACCGTACTGCTATATATACTGGTGGTCACTGTCAGCAAACTGCAAAACTAAAATGCACCACAGGTATAGAATCTAGATGAATAGTATACTTGACGACACAGAGGTAGGTAGAGCAGTGGCCTCTCCGTACCGTACTGCTATATATACTGGTGGTCACTGTCAGCAAACTGCAAAACTAAAATGCACCACAGGTATAGAATCTAGATGGATAGTATACTTGATGACACAGAGGTAGGTAGAGCAGTGGCCTTCCGTACCGTACTGCTATATATACTGGTGGTCACTGTCAGCAAACTGCAAAACTAAAATGCACCACAGGTATAGAATCTAGATGGATAGTATACTTGACGACACAGAGGTAGGTAGAGCAGTGGCCTTCCGTACCGTACTGCTATATATACTGGTGGTCACTGTCAGCAAACTGCAAAACTAAAATGCACCACAGGTATAGAATCTAGATGGATAGTATACTTGACGACACAGAGGTAGGTAGAGCAGTGGCCTTCTGTACCGTACTGCTATATATACTGGTGGTCACTGTCAGCAAACTGCAAAACTAAAATGCACCACAGGTATAGAATCTAGATGGATAGTATACATGACGACACAGAGGTAGGTAGAGCAGTGGCCTTCCGTACCGTACTGCTTGATATACTGGTGGTCACTGTCAGCAAACTGCAAAACCAAAATGCACCACAGGTATAGAATCTAGATCAGGGACGTGCAGTCAGGGGAGGCAGTGCCTCCCCTGTGATTAATTATTAAAATCATACAAAGAAGATACTTATGACACATAGGGGTATATTTACTAAGGTCCCGATTTTGACCGAGATGCCGTTTTTTCATCAAAGTGTCATCTCTGTAATTTACTAAACTCAAATCACGGCAGTGATGAGGGCATTCGTAATTTTTGGGTAGTCCATGAAAATAATTACAAATGAATACACCATCGGTCAAAACGCGGCTGTTTAAGTATGAATCTCGGTCATTTACTAAGAAGTGCAAAGCAAAAAAAAATAAAACACTGCCGTGAAAAATTACAACTCGTAAAAAAGTGCTAAAAAAAACCAGACCTGCTTTTTTAATCCGTGATTGTATAGGCATGCAGGGATCCATGAGATCCGTGCATGTATATCAGTGGGAAGGGGTGGGAAAGTGGTTATTTTCTTTAAAAAAATTGCGTGGGGTCCCCCCTCCTAAGCATAACCAGCCTCGGGCTCTTTGAGCAGATCCTTTTTGCAGAAATATGGGGAAAAAATTGACAGGGGTTCCCCCATATTTAAGCAACCAGCATCGGGCTCTGCGCCTGGTCCTGGTTCCAAAAATACGGGGGACAAAAAGAGTAGGGGTCCCCCGTATTTTTAAAACCAGCACCGGGCTCCACTAGCTGGACAGATAATGCCACAGCCGGGGGTCACTTTTATATAGTGCCCTGCGGCCGTGGCATCAAATATCCAACTAGTCACCCCTGGCCGGGGTACCCTGGGGGAGTGGGGACCCCTTCAATCAAGGGGTCCCCCCCCCCAGCCACCCAAGGGCCAGGGGTGAAGCCCGAGGCTGTCCCCCCCATCCAATTGGCTGCGGATGGGGGGCTGATAGCCTTTTGTGAAAATGAAAAGATATTGTTTTTAGTAGCAGTACTACAAGGCCCAGCAAGCCTCCCCCGCATGCTGGTACTTGGAGAACCACAAGTACCAGCATGCGGCGGAAAAACGGGCCCGCTGGTACCTGTAGTACTACTACTAAAAAAATACCCAAAAAAAGACAAGACACACACACCTTGAAAGTAAAGATTTATTACATACATCCACACAAACATATACACATACTTACCTTATGTTCACACGCAGGTCGGTCCTCTTGTCCAGTAGAATCCATGGGGTACCTGTTGAAAAAATTATACTCACAAAATCCAGTGTAGATCGGTCCTCTTCAAATCCATTTGTAATCCACGTACTTGAGAAAATAAAAAAACGGAGTCCCGACCACGAACTGAAAGGGGACCCATGTTTTCACATGGGACCCCTTTCCCCGAATGCCAGAAACCCACTCTGACTTCTGTCTAAGTGGGTTTCTTCAGCCAATCAGGGAGCGCCACGTTGTAGCACCCTCCTGATCGGCTGTGTGCTCCTGTACTGACTGACAGGCAGCACGCGGCAGTGTTACAATGTAGCGCCTATGCGCTCCATTGTAACCAATGGTGGGAACTTTCTGCTCAGCGGTGAGGTCACTTTCGGTCAACCGCAGGGCAGAAAGTTCCCACCATTGGTTACAATGGAGCGCATAGGCGCTACATTGTAACACTGCCGCGTGCTGCCTGTCAGTCAGTACAGGAGCACACAGCCGATCAGGAGGGTGCTACAACGTGGCGCTCCCTGATTGGCTGAAGAAACCCACTTAGACAGATGTCAGAGTGGGTTTCTGGCAGTCGGGGAAAGGGGACCCATGTGCAAACATGGGTCCCCTTTCAGTGCGTGGCTCGGGTGTCCGTTTTTTTTTATTTTATTCAAGTACGTGGATTACAAATGGATGCTACGAGGAGCCTGGGACCCTGGAGCTGGTGAGTCTAATTTTTTCAACAGGTACCCCATGGATTCTACTGGAGAAGAGGACCGACCTGCGTGTGAACATAAGATAAGTATGTGTATATGTTTGTGTGGATGTATGTAATAAATCTTTACTTTCAAGGTGTGTGTGTCTTGTCTTTTTTTGGGTATTTTTTTAGTAGTAGTACTACAGGTACCAGCGGGCCCGTTTTTCCGCCGCATGCTGGTACTTGTGGTTCTCCAAGTACCAGCATGCGGGGGAGGCTTGCTGGGCCTTGTAGTACTGCTACTAAAAACAATATCTTTTCATTTTCACAAAAGGCTATCAGCCCCCCATCCGCAGCCAATTGGATGGGGGGGACAGCCTCGGGCTTCACCCCTGGCCCCCGTATTTTTGGAACCAGGACCAGGCGCAGAGCTCGATGCTGGTTGCTTAAATATGGGGGAACCCCTGTCAATTTTTTTCCCATATTTCTGCAACCAGGATCGGCTCAAAGAGCCCGAGGCTGGTTATGCTTAGGAGGGGGGACCCCACGCAATTTTTTTAAAAGTTTTACAGTGTTTATTTAAAAAAAAAAAAAAAAAATGAACCCCAGCACGGATCACACAGATCCGGCCGAGATTCGTTTTGAAAAAGTCGGCAGTGTTTTGCTAATCACTGCCGTAAAAAACAGGGAAAAAAAACGAATGACATCGACATCGGTAAACCCGAAAAGGCAAAATACGGCAGCTTAGTGAATTAGTCGTAATCAATTAAAAAAGTTGCAATTTTACACTGTCGATGTCATTCGTGATTGATCTTTGACCTTTTTCGGAAAAATACGAATTTTAGTAAATATACCCCCTAGTCTGTGTCATAAGTATCTTCTTTATTTATTTGTAATAATTTGATGCATGTAAATGACTTTGGGAGGCACTGATAGCAGTGCCTCCCGTGGATAATGGGAACGGGGGCAGAGCGGGGGGCGGGGCCAAACACTGGGCTGTAAAAGCCCATTGAAACAGAGCAGGAAAGTGGCACTGAAACGAGTGCCTCGCTGACAGGGACACCACCCCCATGTCAGCGAGGCACCTATGATTGGGCAGCGGATCCAGCACCAACACGACGCTGGAGGGGGAAGAGGCGGCGGGACCCGGCGGCTGTGACTGGCGTTGGAGCGACGGGCCTGAAGCAGGAGTGAGGGGTGAGTTCTATGTTTGTATGTGTGTGTTGTCTTGCAGCAGTCCCCGTAGTGCTCACCTCTCCTCCTGGCCCTCTGCCTCCAGCTGCTGCCGCCTCCTTCCTGCCTGCAGCACTGTGACTTGTGTTGCCAGGCGCATCCTGTTACTAAGCAACGGGCCGGGAGCTGTCTGTGAGTGAGAGTGAGGCCGGGTCTCTCTCTCTCTCGTAAGTATTTATTTGCATTCTTGTTCCAGGTGCCTGGTTCCTATTGGATGGATTCTACTGGACAAGTGGACGTGACCGGCGTGGGATGTAGGTAAGTAATCTCTCTCTTATTTTTACAGGAACCACCTATTGGATTCTACTGGACAAGTGGACGTGTCCGGCGTGGGATGTAGGTAAGTATGTGTGAGTGTGTAAGTGTGTTTTTAATAAACTTTTACTGTCACGGTGTGTGAGTTGTGTTTTTATTTGGGTATTTTTTTGTTGTAGAACTACAGGTACCAGCGGGCCCGTTATTTCCCCGCATGCTGGTACTTGAGGTTTTCCAAGTACCAGCAAGCGGGGGAGGCTTGCTGGGCCTTGTAGTTCCACAACAAAAACAATACTCTTTTTTTTACACACTTATGGCTATCAGCCTGGCACCCACCGCCTAGGGGTGCTGGGGACAGCCTCGGGCTTCACCCCTGGCCCTTGGGTGCCTGGAGGGGGGGACCCCTTCATTTAAGGGATCCCCACACCTCCAGGGAACCCCGGCCAGGGGTGACTAGTTGGGGGGGTAATGCCACGGCCGCAGGGACCTACGTAAATGTGTCCCCCGGCTGTGGCATTATGTCCCTGGCTAGTGGAGCCCGGTGCTGCTTTCAAAAATACGGGGGACCCCTACGTCTTTTGTCCCCCGTATTTTTTGGAACCAGGACCGGACTAAGAGCCCGGTGCTGGTTGTCTAAATACTAGTGATGTGCACCGGAAATTTTTCGGGTTTTGTGTTTTGGTTTTGGATTTGGATTCGGTACCGCGGCCGTGTTTTGGATTCGGACGCGTTTTGGCAAAACCTCACCGAAATTTTTTTGTCGGATTCGGGTGTGTTTTGGATTCGGGTGTTTTTTTCAAAAAACCCTAAAAAACAGCTTAAATCATAGAATTTGGGGGTCATTTTGATCCCATAGTATTATTAACCTCAATAACCATAATTTCCACTCATTTTCAGTCTATTCAGAACACCTCACACCTCACAATATTATTTTTAGTCCTAAAATTTGCACCGAGGTCGCTGGATGGCTAAGCTAAGCGACACAAGTGGCCGACACAAACACCTGGCCCATCTAGGAGTGGCACTGCAGTGTCAGACAGGATGGCCCTTCAAAAAAATACTCCCCAAACAGCACATGATGCAAAGAAAAAAAGAGGCGCACCAAGGTCGCTGTGTGACTAAGCTAAGCGACACAAGTGGCCGACACAAACACCTGGCCCATCTAGGAGTGGCACTGCAGTGTCAGACAGGATGGCCCTTCAAAAAAATACTCCCCAAACAGCACATGATGCAAAGAAAAAAAGAGGCACAATGAGGTAGCTGTGTGACTAAGCTAAGCGACCCAAGTGGCCGACACAAACACCTGGCCCATCTAGGAGTGGCACTGCAGTGTCAGGCAGGATGGCCCTTCAAAAAAATTGTCCCCAAACAGCACATGATGCAAAGAAAAAAAGAGGCGCACCAAGGTGGCTGTGTGACTGAGCTAAGCGACACAAGTGGCCGACACAAACACCGGGCCCATCTAGGAGTGGCACTGCAGTGTCAATCAAGACAGGATGGCACTTCCAAAAAATTGTCCCCAAACAGCACATGATGCAAAGAAAAAAAGAGGCGCACCAAGGTGGCTGTGTGACTAAGCTAAGCGACACAAGTGGCCGACACAAACACCTGGCCCATCTAGGAGTGGCACTGCAGTGTCAGACAGGATGGCACTTCCAAAAAATTGTCCCCAAAAAGCATATGATGCAAAGAAAAAAAGAGGCGCACCAAGGTGGCTGTGTGACTAAGCTAAGCAACACAAGTGGCCGACACAAACACCTGGCCCATCTAGGAGTGGCACTGCAGTGTCAATCAAGACAGGATGGCACTTCCAAAAAATTGTCCCCAAACAGCACATGATGCAAAGAAAAATGAAAGAGAAAAAGAGGTGCAAGATGGAAATGTCCTTGGGCCCTCCCACCCACCCTTATGTTGTATAAACAGGACATGCACACTTTAACGAATCCATCATTTCAGCGACAGGGTCTGCCACACGACTGTGACTGAAATGACTGGTTGGTTTGTGCCCCCACCAAAAAAGAAGCAATCAATCTCTCCTTACACAAACTGGCTCTACAGAGGCAAGATGTCCACCTCATCATCATCGTCCGATTCATCACCCCTTTCACTGTGTACATCCCCCTCCTCACAGATTATTAATTCGTCCCCACTGGAATCCACCATCTCAGGTCCCCGTGTACTTTCTGGAGGCAATTGCTGCTGGTAAATGTCTCCATGGAGGAATTGATTATAATTCATTTTAATGAACATCATCTTCTCCACATTTTCTGGAAGTAACCTCGTACGCCGATTGCTGACAAGGTGAGCGGCGGCACTAAACACTCTTTCGGAGTACACACTGGAGGGAGGGCAACTTAGGTAGAATAAAGCCAGTTTGTGCAAGGGCCTCCAAATTGCCTCTTTTTCCTGCCAGTATACGTACGGACTGTCTGACGTGCCTACTTGGATGCGGTCACTCATATAATCCTCCACCATTCTTTCAATGGTGAGAGAATCATATGCAGTGACAGTAGACGACATGTCAGTAATCGTTGGCAGGTCCTTCAGTCCGGACCAGATGTCAGCACCAGCAGTCGCTCCAGACTGCCCTGCATCACCGCCAGCGGGTGGGCTCGGAATTCGTAGCCTTTTCCTCGCACCCCCAGTTGCGGGAGAATGTGAAGGAGGAGATGTTGACGGGTCACGTTCCGCTTGACTTGACAATTTTCTCACCAGCAGGTCTTTGAACCTCTGCAGACTTGTGTCTGCCGGAAAGAGAGATACAATGTAGGTTTTAAATCTAGGATCGAGCACGGTGGCCAAAATGTAGTGCTCTGATTTCAACAGATTGACCACCCGTGAATCCTGGTTAAGCGAATTAAGGGCTCCATCCACAAGTCCCACATGCCTAGCGGAATCGCTCTGTTTTAGCTCCTCCTTCAATGTCTCCAGCTTCTTCTGCAAAAGCCTGATGAGGGGAATGACCTGACTCAGGCTGGCAGTGTCTAAACTGACTTCACGTGTGGCAAGTTCAAAGGGTTGCAGAACCTTGCACAACGTTGAAATCATTCTCCACTGCGCTTGAGTCAGGTGCATTCCCCCTCCTTTGCCTATATCGTGGGCAGATGTATAGGCTTGAATGGCCTTTTGCTGCTCCTCCATCCGCTGAAGCATATAGAGGGTTGAATTCCACCTCGTTACCACCTCTTGCTTCAGATAATGGCAGGGCAGGTTCAGGAATGTTTGGTGGTGCTCCAGTCTTCTGTACACGGTGCCTGAATGCCGAAAGTGGCCTGCAATTCTTCGGGCCACCGACAGCATCTCTTGCATGCCCCTGTCGTTTTTTAAATAATTCTGCACCACCAAATTCAATGTATGTGCAAAACATGGGACGTGCTGGAATTTGCCCAGATGTAATGCACGCACAATATTGCTGGCGTTGTCCGATGTCACAAATCCCCAGGAGAGTCCAATTGGGGTAAGCCATTCTGCGATGATCTTCCTCAGTTGCCGTAAGAGGTTGTCAGCTGTGTGCCTATTCTGGAAAGCGGTGATACAAAGCGTAGCCTGCCTAGGAACGAGTTGGCATTTGCGAGATGCTGCTACTGGTGCCGCCGCTGCTGTTCTTGCTGCGGGAGGCAATACATCTACCCAGTGGGCTGTCACAGTCATATAGTCCTGAGTCTGCCCTGCTCCACTTGTCCACATGTCCATGGTTAAGTGGACATTGGGTACAACTGCATTTTTTAGGACACTGGTGAGTCTTTTTCTGAGGTCTGTGTACATTTTCGGTATCGCCTGCCTAGAGAAATGGAACCTAGATGGTATTTGGTACCGGGGACACAGTACCTCAATCAAGTCTCTAGTTGGCTCTGAATTAACGATGGATACCGGAACCACGTTTCTCACCGCCCAGGCTGCCAAGGCCTGAGTTATCTGCTTTGCAGCAGGATGACTGCTGTGATATTTCATCTTCCTCGCAAAGGACTGTTGGACAGTCAATTGCTTACTGGAAGTAGTACAAGTGGTCTTCCGACTTCCCCTCTTGGATGGCGATCGACTCCCAGCAGCAACAACAGCAGCGCCAGCAGCAGTAGGCGTTACACTCAAGGATGCATCGGAGGAATCCCAGGCAGGAGAGGACTCGTCAGACTTGACAGTGACATGGCCTGCAGGACTATTGGCTTTCCTGTATAAGGAGGAAATTGACACTGAGGGAGTTAGTGGTGTGGTTTGCAGGAGCTTGGTTACAAGAGGAAGGGATTTAGTGGTCAGTGGACTGCTTCCGCTGTCACCCAAAGTTTTTGAACTTGTCACTGACTTATGATGAATGCGCTGCAGGTGACGTATAAGGGAGGATGTTCCGAGGTGGTTAACGTCCTTACCCCTACTTATTACAGCTTGACAAAGGCAACACACGGCTTGACACCTATTGTCCGCATTTGTGTTGAAATAATTCCACACCGAAGAGCTGATTTTTTTTGTATTTTGACCAGGCATGTCACTGGCCTCATTCCTCCCACGGACAACAGGTGTCTCCCCGGGTGCCTGACTTAAACAAACCACCTCACCATCAGAATCCTCCTTGTCAATTTCCTCCCCAGCGCCAGCAACACCCATATCCTCATCCTGGTGTACTTCAACAGTGACATCTTCAATTTGACTATCAGGAACTGGACTGCGGGTGCTCCTTCCAGCACTTGCAGGGGGTGTGCAAATGGTGGAAGGCGCAAGCTCTTCCCGTCCAGTGTTGGGAAGGTCATGCATCGCAACTGACACAATTGGACTCTCTTTGCGGACTTGTGATTTAGAAGAACGCACAGTTCTTTGCTGTGCTTTTGCCAGCTTAAGTCTTTTCTTTTTTCTAGCGAGAGGATGAATGCTTCCATCCTCATGTGAAGCTGAACCACTAGCCATGAACATAGGCCAGGGCCTCAGCCGTTCCTTGCCACTCAGTGTCGTAAATGGCATATTGGCAAGTTTACGCTTCTCCTCAGACGCTTTTAATTTTGATTTTAGGGTCATTTTACTGAACTTTTGTGTTTTGGATTTTACATGCTCTCTACTATGACATTGGGCATCGGCCTTGGCAGACGACGTTGATGGCATTTCATCGTCTCGGCCATGACTAGTGGCAGCAGCTTCAGCACGAGGTGGAAGTGGATCTTGATCTTTCCCTATTTTAACCTCCACATTTTTGTTCTCCATTTTTTAATGTGTGGAATTATATGCCAGTATCAATAGCAATGGCCTACTACTATATTTACTGCGCACAACTAAAATGCACCACAGGTATAGAATGTAGATGGATAGTATACTTAATGGATGACGAGTGACGATACAGAGGTAGGTACAGCAGTGGCCTACCGTACTGCTATAATTATATATATATATAGTATACTGGTGGACACTGTCAGCAAACTGCAAAACTAAAATGCACCACAGGTAGATGGATAGTATACTTAATGGATGACGAGTGACGACACAGAGGTAGGTACAGCAGTGGCCTACCGTACTGCTATAAGTATATATATATATATATATAGTATACTGGTGGACACTGTCAGCAAACTGCAAAACTAAAATGCACCACAGGTAGATGGATAGTATACTTAATGGATGACGAGTGACGACACAGAGGTAGGTACAGCAGTGGCCTACCGTACTGCTATAAGTATATATATATAGTATACTGGTGGACACTGTCAGCAAACTGCAAAACTAAAATGCACCACAGGTAGATGGATAGTATACTTAATGGATGACGAGTGACGACACAGAGGTAGGTACAGCAGTGGCCTACCGTACTGCTATAAGTATATATATAGTATACTGGTGGACACTGTCAGCAAACTGCAAAACTAAAATGCACCACAGGTAGATGGATAGTATACTTAATGGATGACAAGTGACCACACAGAGGTAGGTACAGCAGTGGCCTACTGTACTGCTATAAGTATATATATATAGTATACTGGTGGACACTGTCAGCAAACTGCAAAACTAAAATGCACCACAGGTAGATGGATAGTATACTTAATGGATGACGAGTGACGACACAGAGGTAGGAACAGCAGTGGCCTACCATACTGCTATAAGTATATATATATATATAATATACTGGTGGACACTGTCAGCAAACTGCAAAACTAAAATGCACCACAGGTAGATGGATAGTATACTTAATGGATGACGAGTGACGACACAGAGGTAGGTACAGCAGTGGCCTACCGTACTGCTATAAGTATATATATATAGTATACTGGTGGACACTGTCAGCAAACTGCAAAACTAAAATGCACCACAGGTAGATGCAGGGCCGGCTCTAGGCAAGTTCGAATAGAGCGTCCGCGCAGGGCGCCACCCTTAATGGGCGCCGCGCGCTGGCGCCGCCATATTCGAACATGAAGCCAGCCCTGGGCACTGCAGGCGCTTGTGTGCGCTATACGCGCTGAGCGGCGCCGGTATCTAACGCCGGCGCAGCGCACACAAGCGCCTTGGACACTTCCTGGCCGCCCGCCCTCCCGCCCGCACCCGGCCGCCCGCCAGCACCCGGACCCGGACAGCAGTACTCACCCTCCAACGCCGCAGGTATTTGGAGGGGGGGGGGTGAATCATTTAAGGATGGCACTGTGGGGGCATTTATGGATGGCACTGTGGGGGCATTTATGGATGGCACTGTGGGGGCATTTATCTGGCACTGGGGGCATTTGTCTGGCACTGTGGGGACATTTATCTGGCACTGTGGGGGCATTTATCTGGCACTGGGGGCATTTGTCTGGCACTGTGGGGACATTTATCTGGCACTGTGGGGCACACTGTGGGGGCATTTATCTGGCACTGTGGGGACATTTATCTGGCACTGGGGGCATTTGTCTGGCACTGTGGGGACATTTATCTGGCACTGTGGGGGCATTTGTCTGGCACTGTGGGGACATTTATCTGGCACTGTGGGGGCATTTATCTGGCACTGTGGGGACTTTTATCTGGCACTGGGGGCATTTGTCTGGCACTGTGGGGACATTTATCTGGCACTGGGGGCATTTGTCTGGCACTGGGGGCATTTGTCTGGCACTGTGGGGACATTTATCTGGCACTGGGGGCATTTATCTGGCACTGGGGGCATTTATCTGGCACTGTGGGGACATTTATCTGGCACTGTGGAGACATTTATCTGGCACTGTGGGGACATTTATCTGGCACTGTGGGGGCATTTATCTGGCACTGTG
This sequence comes from Pseudophryne corroboree, assembly GCF_028390025.1. Lineage (NCBI taxonomy): Eukaryota > Metazoa > Chordata > Amphibia > Anura > Myobatrachidae > Pseudophryne > Pseudophryne corroboree. Next base: position 718,605,729 of record NC_086448.1, read on the forward strand.
GGGGCATTTATCTGGCACTGTGGGGGCTTTTCTGTATCTACATATCTGGCACTGTGTGGCCATTTATGTATCTGGCATTGCTGGGGGGGATGTCATGTGTAGCTGGCACGGCTGGGGAGCATATCATATAGTGTTCCCGCTAGGCGTCTGTGGCTAGGCAATGTGTCTAACGTGCTCTGCCTGGCGCAAAGTGTCTAACGTGCTCTGCCTGGCGCAAAGTGTCTAACGTGCTCTGCCTGGCGCAAAGTGTCTAACGTGCTCTGCCTGGCGCAAAGTGTCTAATGTGCTCTGCCTGGCGCAAAGTGTCTAGGAGGTTCTACCTGGTGCAGTGTGTATTAACTGCACTACTGTGTGGTGTAATGCGAATTGCCACTATTATGTGGCCACGCACCTTCCCCACGAAGCAACGCCCCTAAATTTTTGCTGCGCGCCTTCGGCGCGCACTGTCCTTTCTTTGCCGTTTAGGTAGATGAGCACCAAGCATTACAGTATGTACATCATTTTGCCCTCCTAACTTAAAAATGTGCCCTCCCTGCCCTAAAAAGTGAACACTATCGTGTAACTGGCACTGCTAGGGGGGCATATTGTGTGTAGCTGCCACTGCTGGGGGGCATATCATGTGTATCTGGCACTATACTGGAGACATTGTGTGTAAGGAACACTACTGTGGCTGTTATGTGTAAGGCTGCTAATTGTGTGCGTAGAGGGTGTGTGAAAATATATTTATTTATAGTCTAATAATATGAAGTTATGAGACCACGCCCACTTTTCAAGAGGCCACGCCCACTTTTCCTGGAGCGTGCGTGCCTAAGGCGCGCACATTGGGGGGGGGGGCGCTTTTACATGTTTTCGCTCAGGGTGCTAGTAGGCCTGGAGCCGGCCCTGGGTAGATGGATAGTATACTTAATGGATGACGAGTGACCACACAGAGGTAGGTACAGCAGTGGCCTACCGTACTGCTATAAGTATATATATATATAGTATACTGGTGGACACTGTCAGCAAACTGCAAAACTAAAATGCACCACAGGTTGATGGATAGTATACTTAATGGATGACGAGTGACGACACAGAGGTAGGTACAGCAGTGGCCTACCGTATTGCTATAAGTATATATATATAGTATACTGGTGGACACTGTCAGCAAACTGCAAAACTAAAATGCACCACAGGTATAGAATGTTGATGGATAGTATACTTAATGGATGACGAGTGACGACACAGAGGTAGGTACAGCAGTGGCCTACCGTACTGCTATAAGTATATATATATAGTATACTGGTGGACACTGTCAGCAAACTGCAAAACTAAAATGCACCACAGGTATAGAATGTAGATGGATAGTATACTTAATGGATGACGAGTGACGACACAGAGGTAGGTACAGCAGTGGCCTACCGTACTGCTATAAGTATATATATATAGTATACTGGTGGACACTGTCAGCAAACTGCAAAACTAAAATGCACCACAGGTATAGAATGTAGATGGATAGTATACTCAATGGATGACGAGTGACGACACAGAGGTAGGTACAGCAGTGGCCTACCGTACTGCTATAAGTATATATATATATATATATATATATATATATATATATATAGTATACTGGTGGACACTGTCAGCAAACTGCAAAACTAAAATGCACCACAGGTAGATGGATAGTATACTTAATGGATGATGAGTGACAACACAGAGGTAGGTACAGCAGTGGCCTACCGTACTGCTATAAGTATATATATAGTATACTGGTGGACACTGTCAGCAAACTGCAAAACTAAAATGCACCACAGGTAGATGGATAGTATACTTAATGGATGACGAGTGATGACACAGAGGTAGGTACAGAAGTGGCCTACCGTACTGCTATACGTATATATATATATAGTATACTGGTGGACACTGTCAGCAAACTGCAAAACTAACATGCACCACAGGTATAGAATGTAGATGGATAGTATACTTAATGGATGACGAGTGACGACACAGAGGTAGGTACAGCAGTGGCCTACCGTACTGCTATAAGTATATATATATAGTATACTGGTGGACACTGTCAGCAGACTGCAAAACTAAAATGCACCACAGGTATAGAATGTAGATGGATAGTATACTTAATGGATGACGAGTGACGACACAGAGGTAGGTACAGCAGTGGCCTACCGTACTGCTATAAGTATATATATATATATAGTATACTGGTGGACACTGTCAGCAAACAGCAAAACTAAAATGCACCACAGGTAGATGGATAGTATACTTAATGGATGACGAGTGACGACTCAGAGGTAGGTACAGCAGTGGCCTACCGTACTGCTATAAGTATATATATATATATATAGTATACTGGTGGACACTGTCAGCAAACAGCAAAACTAAAATGCACCACAGGTAGATGGATAGTATACTTAATGGATGACGAGTGACGACACAGAGGTAGGTACAGTAGTGGCCTACCGTACTGCTATAAGTATATATATAGTATACTGGTGGACACTGTCAGCAGACTGCAAAACTAAAATGTACCACAGGTATAGAATGTAGATGGATAGTATACTTAATGGATGACGAGTGATGACACAGAGGTAGGTACAGCAGTGGCCTACCGTACTCCTATAAGTATTTATATAGTATACTGGTGGACACTGTTAGCAAACTTCAAAACTAAAATGCACCACAGGTAGATGGATAGTATACTTAATGGATGACGAGTGACGACACAGAGGTAGGTACAGTAGTGGCCTACCGTACTGCTATAAGTATATATATAGTATACTGGTGGACACTGTCAGCAAACTGCAAAACTAAAATGCACCACAGGTATAGAATGTAAATGGATAGTATACTTAATGGATGACGAGTGACGACACAGAGGTAGGTACAGCAGTGGCCTACCGTACTGCTATAAGTATATATATATATATATATATATATATATATATATATAGTATACTGGTGGACACTGTCAGCAAACTGCAAAACTAAAATGCACCACAGGTATAGAATGTAGATGGATAGTATACTTAATGGATGACGAGTGACGACACAGAGGTAGGTACAGCAGTGGCCTACCGTACTGCTATAAGTATATATATATAGTATACTGGTGGACACTGTCAGCAAACTGCAAAACTAAAATGCACCACAGGTAGTTGGAAAGTATACTTAATGGATGACGAGTGACGACACAGAGGTAGGTACAGCAGTGGTCTACCGTACTGCTATAAGTGTATATATAGTATACTGGTGGACACTGTCAGCAAACTGCAAAACTAAAATGCACCACAGGTAGATGGATAGTATACTTAATGGATGACGAGTGACGACACAGAGGTAGGTACAGCAGTGGCCTACCGTACTGCTATAAGTGTATATATATATTGTATACTGGTGGACACTGTCAGCAAACTGCAAAACTAAAATGCACCACAGGTAGATGGATAGTATACTTAATGGATGACGAGTGATGACACAGAGGTAGGTACAGTAGTGGCCTACCGTACTGCTATAAGTATATATATATAGTATACTGGTGGACCCTGTCAGCAAACTGCAAAACTAAAATGCACCACAGGTATAGAATGTAGATGGATAGTATACTTAATGGATGACGAGTGACGACACAGAGGTAGGTACAGCAGTGGCCTACCGTACTGCTATAAGTATATATATATATAGTATACTGGTGGACACTGTCAGCAAACAGCAAAACTAAAATGCACCACAGGTAGATGGATAGTATACTTAATGGATGACGAGTGACGACTCAGAGGTAGGTACAGCAGTGGCCTACCGTACTGCTATAAGTATATATATATATATATAGTATACTGGTGGACACTGTCAGCAAACAGCAAAACTAAAATGCACCACAGGTAGATGGATAGTATACTTAATGGATGACGAGTGACGACACAGAGGTAGGTACAGTAGTGGCCTACCGTACTGCTATAAGTATATATATAGTATACTGGTGGACACTGTCAGCAGACTGCAAAACTAAAATGTACCACAGGTATAGAATGTAGATGGATAGTATACTTAATGGATGACGAGTGATGACACAGAGGTAGGTACAGCAGTGGCCTACCGTACTCCTATAAGTATTTATATAGTATACTGGTGGACACTGTTAGCAAACTTCAAAACTAAAATGCACCACAGGTAGATGGATAGTATACTTAATGGATGACGAGTGACGACACAGAGGTAGGTACAGTAGTGGCCTACCGTACTGCTATAAGTATATATATAGTATACTGGTGGACACTGTCAGCAAACTGCAAAACTAAAATGCACCACAGGTATAGAATGTAAATGGATAGTATACTTAATGGATGACGAGTGACGACACAGAGGTAGGTACAGCAGTGGCCTACCGTACTGCTATAAGTATATATATATATATATATATATATATATATATATATAGTATACTGGTGGACACTGTCAGCGAACTGCAAAACTAAAATGCACCACAGGTATAGAATGTAGATGGATAGTATACTTAATGGATGACGAGTGACGACACAGAGGTAGGTACAGCAGTGGCCTACCGTACTGCTATAAGTATATATATATAGTATACTGGTGGACACTGTCAGCAAACTGCAAAACTAAAATGCACCACAGGTAGTTGGAAAGTATACTTAATGGATGACGAGTGACGACACAGAGGTAGGTACAGCAGTGGTCTACCGTACTGCTATAAGTGTATATATAGTATACTGGTGGACACTGTCAGCAAACTGCAAAACTAAAATGCACCACAGGTAGATGGATAGTATACTTAATGGATGACGAGTGACGACACAGAGGTAGGTACAGCAGTGGCCTACCGTACTGCTATAAGTGTATATATATATTGTATACTGGTGGACACTGTCAGCAAACTGCAAAACTAAAATGCACCACAGGTAGATGGATAGTATACTTAATGGATGACGAGTGATGACACAGAGGTAGGTACAGTAGTGGCCTACCGTACTGCTATAAGTATATATATATAGTATACTGGTGGACCCTGTCAGCAAACTGCAAAACTAAAATGCACCACAGGTATAGAATGTAGATGGATAGTATACTTAATGGATGACGAGTGACGACACAGAGGTAGGTACAGCAGTGGCCTACCGTACTGCTATAAGTATATATATATAGTATACTGGTGGACACTGTCATCAAACTGCAAAACTAAAATGCACCACAGGTAGATGGATAGTATACTTAATGGATGACGAGTGACGACACAGAGGTAGGTACAGCAGTGGCCTACCGTACTGCTATAAGTATATATATATATATAGTATACTGGTGGACACTGTCAGCAAACTGCAAAACTAAAATGCACCACAGGTAGATGGATAGTATACTTAATGGATGACGAGTGACGACACAGAGGTAGGTACAGCAGTGGCCTACCGTACTGCTATAAGTATATATATATATAGTATACTGGTGGACACTGTCAGCAAACTGCAAAACTAAAATGCACCACAGGTAGATGGATAGTATACTTAATGGATGACGAGTGATGACACAGAGGTAGGTACAGTAGTGGCCTACCGTACTGCTATAAGTATATATATATATATATATACATAGTATACTGGTGGACACTGTCAGCAAACTGCAAAACTAAAATGCACCACAGGTATAGAATGCAGATGGATAGTATACTTAATGGATGACAAGTGACGACACAGAGGTAGGTACAGCAGTGGCCTACCTTACTGCTATAAGTATATATATATATATATAGTATACTGGTGGACACTGTCAGCAAACTGCAAAACTAAAATGCACCACAGGTATAGAATGTAGATGGATAGTATACTTAATGGATGACGAGTGACGACACAGAGGTAGGTAAAGCAGTGGCCTACCGTACTGCTATAAGTATATATATATAGTATACTGGTGGACACTGTCAGCAAACTGCAAAACTAAAATGCACCACAGGTAGTTGGATAGTATACTTAATGGATGACGAGTGACGACACAGAGGTAGGTACAGCAGTGGTCTACCGTACTGCTATAAGTGTATATATAGTATACTGGTGGACACTGTCAGCAAACTGCAAAACTAAAATGCACCACAGGTAGATGGATAGTATACTTAATGGATGACGAGTGACGACACAGAGGTAGGTACAGTAGTGGCCTACCGTACTGCTATAAGTATATATATAGTATACTGGTGGACACTTTCAGCAGACTGCAAAACTAAAATGTACCACAGGTAGATGGATAGTATACTTAATGGATGACGAGTGACGACACAGAGGTAGGTACAGCAGTGGCCTACCGTACTGCTATAAGTATATATATATAGTATACTGGTGGACACTGTCATCAAACTGCAAAACTAAAATGCACCACAGGTAGATGGATAGTATACTTAATGGATGACGAGTGACGACACAGAGGTAGGTACAGCAGTGGCCTACCGTACTGCTATAAGTATATATATATAGTATACTGGTGGACACTGTCAGCAAACTGCAAAACTAAAATGCACCACAGGTAGATGGATAGTATACTTAATGGATGACGAGTGACGACACAGAGGTAGGTACAGCAGTGGCCTACCGTACTGCTATAAGTATATATATATAGTATACTGGTGGACACTGTCAGCAAACTGCAAAACTAAAATGCACCACAGGTAGATGGATAGTATACTTAATGGATGACGAGTGATGACACAGAGGTAGGTACAGTAGTGGCCTACCGTACTGCTATAAGTATATATATATAGTATACTGGTGGACACTGTCAGCAAACTGCAAAACTAAAATGCACCACAGGTATAGAATGTAGATGGATAGTATACTTAATGGATGACGAGTGACGACACAGAGGTAGGTACAGCAGTGGCCTACCGTACTGCTATAAGTGTATATATATATTGTATACTGGTGGACACTGTCAGCAAACTGCAAAACTAAAATGCACCACAGGTAGATGGATAGTATACTTAATGGATGACGAGTGATGACACAGAGGTAGGTACAGTAGTGGCCTACCGTACTGCTATAAGTATATATATATAGTATACTGGTGGACCCTGTCAGCATACTGCAAAACTAAAATGCACCACAGGTATAGAATGTAGATGGATAGTATACTTAATGGATGACGAGTGACGACACAGAGGTAGGTACAGCAGTGGCCTACCGTACTGCTATAAGTATATATATATAGTATACTGGTGGACACTGTCATCAAACTGCAAAACTAAAATGCACCACAGGTAGATGGATAGTATACTTAATGGATGACGAGTGACGACACAGAGGTAGGTACAGCAGTGGCCTACCGTACTGCTATAAGTATATATATATATATAGTATACTGGTGGACACTGTCAGCAAACTGCAAAACTAAAATGCACCACAGGTAGATGGATAGTATACTTAATGGATGACGAGTGACGACACAGAGGTAGGTACAGCAGTGGCCTACCGTACTGCTATAAGTATATATATATATAGTATACTGGTGGACACTGTCAGCAAACTGCAAAACTAAAATGCACCACAGGTAGATGGATAGTATACTTAATGGATGACGAGTGATGACACAGAGGTAGGTACAGTAGTGGCCTACCGTACTGCTATAAGTATATATATATATATATATATAGTATACTGGTGGACACTGTCAGCAAACTGCAAAACTAAAATGCACCACAGGTATAGAATGCAGATGGATAGTATACTTAATGGATGACAAGTGACGACACAGAGGTAGGTACAGCAGTGGCCTACCTTACTGCTATAAGTATATATATATATATATATAGTATACTGGTGGACACTGTCAGCAAACTGCAAAACTAAAATGCACCACAGGTATAGAATGTAGATGGATAGTATACTTAATGGATGACGAGTGACGACACAGAGGTAGGTAAAGCAGTGGCCTACCGTACTGCTATAAGTATATATATATAGTATACTGGTGGACACTGTCAGCAAACTGCAAAACTAAAATGCACCACAGGTAGTTGGATAGTATACTTAATGGATGACGAGTGACGACACAGAGGTAGGTACAGCAGTGGTCTACCGTACTGCTATAAGTGTATATATAGTATACTGGTGGACACTGTCAGCAAACTGCAAAACTAAAATGCACCACAGGTAGATGGATAGTATACTTAATGGATGACGAGTGACGACACAGAGGTAGGTACAGTAGTGGCCTACCGTACTGCTATAAGTATATATATAGTATACTGGTGGACACTGTCAGCAGACTGCAAAACTAAAATGTACCACAGGTAGATGGATAGTATACTTAATGGATGACGAGTGACGACACAGAGGTAGGTACAGCAGTGGCCTACCGTACTGCTATAAGTATATATATATAGTATACTGGTGGACACTGTCATCAAACTGCAAAACTAAAATGCACCACAGGTAGATGGATAGTATACTTAATGGATGACGAGTGACGACACAGAGGTAGGTACAGCAGTGGCCTACCGTACTGCTATAAGTATATATATATAGTATACTGGTGGACACTGTCAGCAAACTGCAAAACTAAAATGCACCACAGGTAGATGGATAGTATACTTAATGGATGACGAGTGACGACACAGAGGTAGGTACAGCAGTGGCCTACCGTACTGCTATAAGTATATATATATAGTATACTGGTGGACACTGTCAGCAAACTGCAAAACTAAAATGCACCACAGGTAGATGGATAGTATACTTAATGGATGACGAGTGATGACACAGAGGTAGGTACAGTAGTGGCCTACCGTACTGCTATAAGTATATATATATAGTATACTGGTGGACACTGTCAGCAAACTGCAAAACTAAAATGCACCACAGGTATAGAATGTAGATGGATAGTATACTTAATGGATGACGAGTGACGACACAGAGGTAGGTACAGCAGTGGCCTACCGTACTGCTATAAGTATATATATATAGTATACTGGTGGACACTGTCAGCAAACTGCAAAACTAAAATGCACCACAGGTAGTTGGATAGTATACTTAATGGATGACGAGTGACGACACAGAGGTAGGTACAGCAGTGGTCTACCGTACTGCAATAAGTATATATATAGTATACTGGTGGACACTCAGCAAACTGCAAAACTAAAATGCACCACAGGTAGATGGATAGTATACTTAATGGATAACGAGTGACGACACAGAGGTAGGTACAGCAGTGGACTACCATACTGCTATAAGTATATATATATAGTATACTGGTGGACACTGTCAGCAAACTGCAAAACTAAAATGCACCACAGGTAGATGGATAGTATACTTAATGGATGACGAGTGATGACACAGAGGTAGGTACATCAGTGGCCTACCGTACTGCTATCAGTATGTATATATAGTATACTGGTGGACACTGTCAGCAAACTGCAAAACTAAAATGCACCACAGGTAGATGGATAGTATACTTAATGGATGACGAGTGACGACACAGAGGTAGGTACAGCAGTGGCCTACCGTACTGCTATAAGTATATATATATATATAGTATACTGGTGGACACTGTCAGCAAACTGCAAAACTAAAATGCACCACAGGAGAATGGATAGTATACTTAATGGATGACGAGTGACGACACAGAGGTAGGTACAGCAGTGGCCTACCGTACTGCTATAAGTATATATATATATATATATATATAGTATACTGGCGGACACTGTCAGCAAACTGAAAAACTAAAATGCACCACAGGTAGATGGATAGTATACTTAATGGATGACGAGTGATGACACAGAGGTAGGTACAGCAGTGGCCTACCGTACTGCTATAAGTATATATATATATAGTATACTGGTGGACACTGTCAGCAAACTGCAAAACTAAAATACACCACAGGTAGATGGATAGTATACTTAATGGATGACGAGTGACGACACAGAGGTAGGTTACAGCAGTGGCCTACCGTACTGCTATAAGTATATATATATATATAGTATACTGGTGGACACTGTCAGCAAACTGCAAAACTAAAATGCACAACAGGTAGATGGATAGTATACTTAATGGATGACGAGTGACGACACAGAGGTAGGTACAGCAGTGGCCTACCGTACTGCTATAAGTATATATATATATATAGTATACTGGTGGACACTGTCAGCAAACTGCAAAACTAAAATGCACCACAGGTAGATGGATAGTATACTTAATGGATGACGAGTGATGACACAGAGGTAGGTACAGCAGTGGCCTACCGTACTGCTATAAGTATATATATATAGTATACTGGTGGACACTGTCAGCAAACTGCAAAACTAAAATGCACCACAGGAGAATGGATAGTATACTTAATGGATGACGAGTGACGACACAGAGGTAGGTACAGCAGTGGCCTACCGTACTGCTATAAGTATATATATATATATATATAGTATACTGGCGGACACTGTCAGCAAACTGAAAAACTAAAATGCACCACAGGTAGATGGATAGTATACTTAATGGATGACGAGTGATGACACAGAGGTAGGTACAGCAGTGGCCTACCGTACTGCTATAAGTATATATATATAGTATACTGGTGGACACTGTCAGCAAACTGCAAAACTAAAATGCACCATAGGTAGTTGGATAGTATACTTAATGGATGACGAGTGACGACACAGAGGTAGGTACAGCAGTGGTCTACCGTACTGCAATAAGTATATATATAGTATACTGGTGGACACTCAGCAAACTGCAAAACTAAAATGCACCACAGGTAGATGGATAGTATACTTAATGGATAACGAGTGACGACACAGAGGTAGGTACAGCAGTGGACTACCATACTGCTATAAGTATATATATATAGTATACTGGTGGACACTGTCAGCAAACTGCAAAACTAAAATGCACCACAGGTAGATGGATAGTATACTTAATGGATGACGAGTGATGACACAGAGGTAGGTACATCAGTGGCCTACCGTACTGCTATCAGTATGTATATATAGTATACTGGTGGACACTGTCAGCAAACTGCAAAACTAAAATGCACCACAGGTAGATGGATAGTATACTTAATGGATGACGAGTGACGACACAGAGGTAGGTACAGCAGTGGCCTACCGTACTGCTATAAGTATATATATATATATAGTATACTGGTGGACACTGTCAGCAAACTGCAAAACTAAAATGCACCACAGGAGAATGGATAGTATACTTAATGGATGACGAGTGACGACACAGAGGTAGGTACAGCAGTGGCCTACCGTACTGCTATAAGTATATATATATATATATATAGTATACTGGCGGACACTGTCAGCAAACTGAAAAACTAAAATGCACCACAGGTAGATGGATAGTATACTTAATGGATGACGAGTGATGACACAGAGGTAGGTACAGCAGTGGCCTACCGTACTGCTATAAGTATATATATATAGTATACTGGTGGACACTGTCAGCAAACTGCAAAACTAAAATACACCACAGGTAGATGGATAGTATACTTAATGGATGACGAGTGACGACACAGAGGTAGGTTACAGCAGTGGCCTACCGTACTGCTATAAGTATATATATATATAGTATACTGGTGGACACTGTCAGCAAACTGCAAAACTAAAATGCACAACAGGTAGATGGATAGTATACTTAATGGATGACGAGTGACGACACAGAGGTAGGTACAGCAGTGGCCTACCGTACTGCTATAAGTATATATATATAGTATACTGGTGGACACTGTCAGCAAACTGCAAAACTAAAATGCACCACAGGTAGATGGATAGTATACTTAATGGATGACGAGTGACGACACAGAGGTAGGTACAGCAGTGGCCTACCGTACTGCTATAAGTATATATATATAGTATACTGGTGGACACTGTCAGCAAACTGCAAAACTAAAATGCACCACAGGTAGATGGATAGTATACTTAATGGATGACGAGTGATGACACAGAGGTAGGTACAGTAGTGGCCTACCGTACTGCTATAAGTATATATATATAGTATACTGGTGGACACTGTCAGCAAACTGCAAAACTAAAATGCACCACAGGTATAGAATGTAGATGGATAGTATACTTAATGGATGACGAGTGACGACACAGAGGTAGGTACAGCAGTGGCCTACCGTACTGCTATAAGTGTATATATATATTGTATACTGGTGGACACTGTCAGCAAACTGCAAAACTAAAATGCACCACAGGTAGATGGATAGTATACTTAATGGATGACGAGTGATGACACAGAGGTAGGTACAGTAGTGGCCTACCGTACTGCTATAAGTATATATATATAGTATACTGGTGGACCCTGTCAGCAAACTGCAAAACTAAAATGCACCACAGGTATAGAATGTAGATGGATAGTATACTTAATGGATGACGAGTGACGACACAGAGGTAGGTACAGCAGTGGCCTACCGTACTGCTATAAGTATATATATATAGTATACTGGTGGACACTGTCATCAAACTGCAAAACTAAAATGCACCACAGGTAGATGGATAGTATACTTAATGGATGACGAGTGACGACACAGAGGTAGGTACAGCAGTGGCCTACCGTACTGCTATAAGTATATATATATATATATAGTATACTGGTGGACACTGTCAGCAAACTGCAAAACTAAAATGCACCACAGGTAGATGGATAGTATACTTAATGGATGACGAGTGACGACACAGAGGTAGGTACAGCAGTGGCCTACCGTACTGCTATAAGTATATATATATATAGTATACTGGTGGACACTGTCAGCAAACTGCAAAACTAAAATGCACCACAGGTAGATGGATAGTATACTTAATGGATGACGAGTGATGACACAGAGGTAGGTACAGTAGTGGCCTACCGTACTGCTATAAGTATATATATATATATATATATAGTATACTGGTGGACACTGTCAGCAAACTGCAAAACTAAAATGCACCACAGGTATAGAATGCAGATGGATAGTATACTTAATGGATGACAAGTGACGACACAGAGGTAGGTACAGCAGTGGCCTACCTTACTGCTATAAGTATATATATATATATATATAGTATACTGGCGGACACTGTCAGCAAACTGAAAAACTAAAATGCACCACAGGTAGATGGATAGTATACTTAATGGATGACGAGTGATGACACAGAGGTAGGTACAGCAGTGGCCTACCGTACTGCTATAAGTATATATATATAGTATACTGGTGGACACTGTCAGCAAACTGCAAAACTAAAATACACCACAGGTAGATGGATAGTATACTTAATGGATGACGAGTGACGACACAGAGGTAGGTTACAGCAGTGGCCTACCGTACTGCTATAAGTATATATATATATAGTATACTGGTGGACACTGTCAGCAAACTGCAAAACTAAAATGCACAACAGGTAGATGGATAGTATACTTAATGGATGACGAGTGACGACACAGAGGTAGGTACAGCAGTGGCCTACCGTACTGCTATAAGTATATATATATATATAGTATACTGGTGGACACTGTCAGCAAACTGCAAAACTAAAATGCACCACAGGTAGATGGATAGTATACTTAATGGATGACGAGTGATGACACAGAGGTAGGTACAGCAGTGGCCTACCGTACTGCTATAAGTATATATATATAGTATACTGGTGGACACTGTCAGCAAACTGCAAAACTAAAATGCACCACAGGAGAATGGATAGTATACTTAATGGATGACGAGTGACGACACAGAGGTAGGTACAGCAGTGGCCTACCGTACTGCTATAAGTATATATATATATATATATAGTATACTGGCGGACACTGTCAGCAAACTGAAAAACTAAAATGCACCACAGGTAGATGGATAGTATACTTAATGGATGACGAGTGATGACACAGAGGTAGGTACAGCAGTGGCCTACCGTACTGCTATAAGTATATATATATAGTATACTGGTGGACACTGTCAGCAAACTGCAAAACTAAAATGCACCATAGGTAGTTGGATAGTATACTTAATGGATGACGAGTGACGACACAGAGGTAGGTACAGCAGTGGTCTACCGTACTGCAATAAGTATATATATAGTATACTGGTGGACACTCAGCAAACTGCAAAACTAAAATGCACCACAGGTAGATGGATAGTATACTTAATGGATAACGAGTGACGACACAGAGGTAGGTACAGCAGTGGACTACCATACTGCTATAAGTATATATATATAGTATACTGGTGGACACTGTCAGCAAACTGCAAAACTAAAATGCACCACAGGTAGATGGATAGTATACTTAATGGATGACGAGTGATGACACAGAGGTAGGTACATCAGTGGCCTACCGTACTGCTATCAGTATGTATATATAGTATACTGGTGGACACTGTCAGCAAACTGCAAAACTAAAATGCACCACAGGTAGATGGATAGTATACTTAATGGATGACGAGTGACGACACAGAGGTAGGTACAGCAGTGGCCTACCGTACTGCTATAAGTATATATATATATATAGTATACTGGTGGACACTGTCAGCAAACTGCAAAACTAAAATGCACCACAGGAGAATGGATAGTATACTTAATGGATGACGAGTGACGACACAGAGGTAGGTACAGCAGTGGCCTACCGTACTGCTATAAGTATATATATATATATATAGTATACTGGCGGACACTGTCAGCAAACTGAAAAACTAAAATGCACCACAGGTAGATGGATAGTATACTTAATGGATGACGAGTGATGACACAGAGGTAGGTACAGCAGTGGCCTACCGTACTGCTATAAGTATATATATATAGTATACTGGTGGACACTGTCAGCAAACTGCAAAACTAAAATACACCACAGGTAGATGGATAGTATACTTAATGGATGACGAGTGACGACACAGAGGTAGGTTACAGCAGTGGCCTACCGTACTGCTATAAGTATATATATATATAGTATACTGGTGGACACTGTCAGCAAACTGCAAAACTAAAATGCACAACAGGTAGATGGATAGTATACTTAATGGATGACGAGTGACGACACAGAGGTAGGTACAGCAGTGGCCTACCGTACTGCTATAAGTATATATATATAGTATACTGGTGGACACTGTCAGCAAACTGCAAAACTAAAATGCACCACAGGTAGATGGATAGTATACTTAATGGATGACGAGTGACGACACAGAGGTAGGTACAGCAGTGGCCTACCGTACTGCTATAAGTATATATATATAGTATACTGGTGGACACTGTCAGCAAACTGCAAAACTAAAATGCACCACAGGTAGATGGATAGTATACTTAATGGATGACGAGTGATGACACAGAGGTAGGTACAGTAGTGGCCTACCGTACTGCTATAAGTATATATATATAGTATACTGGTGGACACTGTCAGCAAACTGCAAAACTAAAATGCACCACAGGTATAGAATGTAGATGGATAGTATACTTAATGGATGACGAGTGACGACACAGAGGTAGGTACAGCAGTGGCCTACCGTACTGCTATAAGTGTATATATATATTGTATACTGGTGGACACTGTCAGCAAACTGCAAAACTAAAATGCACCACAGGTAGATGGATAGTATACTTAATGGATGACGAGTGATGACACAGAGGTAGGTACAGTAGTGGCCTACCGTACTGCTATAAGTATATATATATAGTATACTGGTGGACCCTGTCAGCAAACTGCAAAACTAAAATGCACCACAGGTATAGAATGTAGATGGATAGTATACTTAATGGATGACGAGTGACGACACAGAGGTAGGTACAGCAGTGGCCTACCGTACTGCTATAAGTATATATATATAGTATACTGGTGGACACTGTCATCAAACTGCAAAACTAAAATGCACCACAGGTAGATGGATAGTATACTTAATGGATGACGAGTGACGACACAGAGGTAGGTACAGCAGTGGCCTACCGTACTGCTATAAGTATATATATATATATAGTATACTGGTGGACACTGTCAGCAAACTGCAAAACTAAAATGCACCACAGGTAGATGGATAGTATACTTAATGGATGACGAGTGACGACACAGAGGTAGGTACAGCAGTGGCCTACCGTACTGCTATAAGTATATATATATATAGTATACTGGTGGACACTGTCAGCAAACTGCAAAACTAAAATGCACCACAGGTAGATGGATAGTATACTTAATGGATGACGAGTGATGACACAGAGGTAGGTACAGTAGTGGCCTACCGTACTGCTATAAGTATATATATATATATATATATATAGTATACTGGTGGACACTGTCAGCAAACTGCAAAACTAAAATGCACCACAGGTATAGAATGCAGATGGATAGTATACTTAATGGATGACAAGTGACGACACAGAGGTAGGTACAGCAGTGGCCTACCTTACTGCTATAAGTATATATATATATATATATATATAGTATACTGGTGGACACTGTCAGCAAACTGCAAAACTAAAATGCACCACAGGTATAGAATGTAGATGGATAGTATACTTAATGGATGACGAGTGACGACACAGAGGTAGGTAAAGCAGTGGCCTACCGTACTGCTATAAGTATATATATATAGTATACTGGTGGACACTGTCAGCAAACTGCAAAACTAAAATGCACCACAGGTAGTTGGATAGTATACTTAATGGATGACGAGTGACGACACAGAGGTAGGTACAGCAGTGGTCTACCGTACTGCTATAAGTGTATATATAGTATACTGGTGGACACTGTCAGCAAACTGCAAAACTAAAATGCACCACAGGTAGATGGATAGTATACTTAATGGATGACGAGTGACGACACAGAGGTAGGTACAGTAGTGGCCTACCGTACTGCTATAAGTATATATATAGTATACTGGTGGACACTGTCAGCAGACTGCAAAACTAAAATGTACCACAGGTAGATGGATAGTATACTTAATGGATGACGAGTGACGACACAGAGGTAGGTACAGCAGTGGCCTACCGTACTGCTATAAGTATATATATATAGTATACTGGTGGACACTGTCATCAAACTGCAAAACTAAAATGCACCACAGGTAGATGGATAGTATACTTAATGGATGACGAGTGACGACACAGAGGTAGGTACAGCAGTGGCCTACCGTACTGCTATAAGTATATATATATAGTATACTGGTGGACACTGTCAGCAAACTGCAAAACTAAAATGCACCACAGGTAGATGGATAGTATACTTAATGGATGACGAGTGACGACACAGAGGTAGGTACAGCAGTGGCCTACCGTACTACTATAAGTATATATATATAGTATACTGGTGGACACTGTCAGCAAACTGCAAAACTAAAATGCACCGCAGGTAGATGGATAGTATACTTAATGGATGACGAGTGATGACACAGAGGTAGGTACAGTAGTGGCCTACCGTACTGCTATAAGTATATATATATAGTATACTGGTGGACACTGTCAGCAAACTGCAAAACTAAAATGCACCACAGGTATAGAATGTAGATGGATAGTATACTTAATGGATGACGAGTGACGACACAGAGGTAGGTACAGCAGTGGCCTACCGTACTGCTATAAGTATATATATATAGTATACTGGTGGACACTGTCAGCAAACTGCAAAACTAAAATGCACCACAGGTAGTTGGATAGTATACTTAATGGATGACGAGTGACGACACAGAGGTAGGTACAGCAGTGGTCTACCGTACTGCAATAAGTATATATATAGTATACTGGTGGACACTCAGCAAACTGCAAAACTAAAATGCACCACAGGTAGATGGATAGTATACTTAATGGATAACGAGTGACGACACAGAGGTAGGTACAGCAGTGGACTACCATACTGCTATAAGCATATATATATAGTATACTGGTGGACACTGTCAGCAAACTGCAAAACTAAAATGCACCACAGGTAGATGGATAGTATACTTAATGGATGACGAGTGATGACACAGAGGTAGGTACATCAGTGGCCTACCGTGCTGCTATCAGTATGTATATATAGTATACTGGTGGACACTGTCAGCAAACTGCAAAACTAAAATGCACCACAGGTAGATGGATAGTATACTTAATGGATGACGAGTGACGACACAGAGGTAGGTACAGCAGTGGCCTACCGTACTGCTATAAGTATATATATATATATAGTATACTGGTGGACACTGTCAGCAAACTGCAAAACTAAAATGCACCACAGGAGAATGGATAGTATACTTAATGGATGACGAGTGACGACACAGAGGTAGGTACAGCAGTGGCCTACCGTACTGCTATAAGTATATATATATATATATATATAGTATACTGGCGGACACTGTCAGCAAACTGAAAAACTAAAATGCACCACAGGTAGATGGATAGTATACTTAATGGATGACGAGTGATGACACAGAGGTAGGTACAGCAGTGGCCTACCGTACTGCTATAAGTATATATATATAGTATACTGGTGGACACTGTCAGCAAACTGCAAAACTAAAATACACCACAGGTAGATGGATAGTATACTTAATGGATGACGAGTGACGACACAGAGGTAGGTTACAGCAGTGGCCTACCGTACTGCTATAAGTATATATATATATAGTATACTGGTGGACACTGTCAGCAAACTGCAAAACTAAAATGCACAACAGGTAGATGGATAGTATACTTAATGGATGACGAGTGACGACACAGAGGTAGGTACAGCAGTGGCCTACCGTACTGCTATAAGTATATATATATATATATAGTATACTGGTGGACACTGTCAGCAAACTGCAAAACTAAAATGCACCACAGGTAGATGGATAGTATACTTAATGGATGACGAGTGATGACACAGAGGTAGGTACAGCAGTGGCCTACCGTACTGCTATAAGTATATATATATAGTATACTGGTGGACACTGTCAGCAAACTGCAAAACTAAAATGCACCACAGGAGAATGGATAGTATACTTAATGGATGACGAGTGACGACACAGAGGTAGGTACAGCAGTGGCCTACCGTACTGCTATAAGTATATATATATATATATATATATAGTATACTGGCGGACACTGTCAGCAAACTGAAAAACTAAAATGCACCACAGGTAGATGGATAGTATACTTAATGGATGACGAGTGATGACACAGAGGTAGGTACAGCAGTGGCCTACCGTACTGCTATAAGTATATATATATAGTATACTGGTGGACACTGTCAGCAAACTGCAAAACTAAAATGCACCACAGGTAGTTGGATAGTATACTTAATGGATGACGAGTGACGACACAGAGGTAGGTACAGCAGTGGTCTACCGTACTGCAATAAGTATATATATAGTATACTGGTGGACACTCAGCAAACTGCAAAACTAAAATGCACCACAGGTAGATGGATAGTATACTTAATGGATAACGAGTGACGACACAGAGGTAGGTACAGCAGTGGACTACCATACTGCTATAAGTATATATATATAGTATACTGGTGGACACTGTCAGCAAACTGCAAAACTAAAATGCACCACAGGTAGATGGATAGTATACTTAATGGATGACGAGTGATGACACAGAGGTAGGTACATCAGTGGCCTACCGTACTGCTATCAGTATGTATATATAGTATACTGGTGGACACTGTCAGCAAACTGCAAAACTAAAATGCACCACAGGTAGATGGATAGTATACTTAATGGATGACGAGTGACGACACAGAGGTAGGTACAGCAGTGGCCTACCGTACTGCCATAAGTATATATATATATATAGTATACTGGTGGACACTGTCAGCAAACTGCAAAACTAAAATGCACCACAGGAGAATGGATAGTATACTTAATGGATGACGAGTGACGACACAGAGGTAGGTACAGCAGTGGCCTACCGTACTGCTATAAGTATATATATATATATATATATATAGTATACTGGCGGACACTGTCAGCAAACTGAAAAACTAAAATGCACCACAGGTAGATGGATAGTATACTTAATGGATGACGAGTGATGACACAGAGGTAGGTACAGCAGTGGCCTACCGTACTGCTATAAGTATATATATATAGTATACTGGTGGACACTGTCAGCAAACTGCAAAACTAAAATACACCACAGGTAGATGGATAGTATACTTAATGGATGACGAGTGACGACACAGAGGTAGGTTACAGCAGTGGCCTACCGTACTGCTATAAGTATATATATATATAGTATACTGGTGGACACTGTCAGCAAACTGCAAAACTAAAATGCACAACAGGTAGATGGATAGTATACTTAATGGATGACGAGTGACGACACAGAGGTAGGTACAGCAGTGGCCTACCGTACTGCTATAAGTATATATATATATATAGTATACTGGTGGACACTGTCAGCAAACTGCAAAACTAAAATGCACCACAGGTAGATGGATAGTATACTTAATGGATGACGAGTGATGACACAGAGGTAGGTACAGCAGTGGCCTACCGTACTGCTATAAGTATATATATATAGTATACTGGTGGACACTGTCAGCAAACTGCAAAACTAAAATGCACCACAGGTAGATGGATAGTATACTTAATGGATGACGAGTGACGACACAGAGGTAGGTACAGCAGTGGCCTACCGTACTGCTATAAGTATATATATATAGTATACTGGTGGACACTGTCAGCAAACTGCAAAACTAAAATGCACCACAGGTAGATGGATAGTATACTTAATGGATGACGAGTGACGACACAGAGGTAGGTACAGCAGTGGCTTACCGTACTGCTATAAGTATATATATATATATATATAGTATACTGGCGGACACTGTCAGCAAACTGAAAAACTAAAATGCACCACAGGTAGATGGATAGTATACTTAATGGATGACGAGTGACGACACAGAGGTAGGTACAGCAGTGGCCTACCGTACTGCTATAAGTATATATATATAGTATACTGGTGGACACTGTCAGCAAACTGCAAAACTAAAATGCACAACAGGTAGATGGATAGTATACTTAATGGATGACGAGTGACGACACAGAGGTAGGTACAGCAGTGGCCTACCGTACTGCTATAAGTATATATATATAGTATACTGGTGGACACTGTCAGCAAACTGCAAAACTAAAATGCACCACAGGTAGATGGATAGTATACTTAATGGATGACGAATGACGACACAGAGGTAGGTACAGCAGTGGCCTACCGTACTGCTATAAGTATATATATATAGTATACTGTTGGACACTGTCAGCAAACTGCAAAACTAAAATGCACCACAGGTAGATGGATAGTATACTTATTGGATGATGAGTGACGACACAGAGGTAGGTACAGCAGTGGCCTACCGTACTGCTATAAGTATATATATATATATATATATAGTATACTGGCGGACACTGTCAGCAAACTGAAAAACTAAAATGCACCACAGGTAGATGGATAGTATACTTAATGGATGACGAGTGACGACACAGAGGTAGGTACAGCAGTGGCCTACCGTACTGCTATAAGTATATTTATATAGTATACTGGTGGACACTGTCAGCAAACTGCAAAACTAAAATACACAACAGGTAGATGGATAGTATACTTAATGGATGACGAGTGACGACACAGAGGTAGGTACAACAGTGGCCTACCGTACTGCTATAAGTATATATATATAGTATACTGGTGGACACTGTCAGCAAACTGCAAAACTAAAATGCACCACAGGTAGATGGATAGTATACTTAATGGATGACGAGTGATGACACAGAGGTAGGTACAGTAGTGGCCTACCGTACTGCTATAAGTATATATATATAGTATAATGGTGGACACTGTCAGCAAACTGCAAAACTAAAATGCACCACAGGTATAGAATGTAGATGGATAGTATACTTAATGGATGACGAGTGACGACACAGAGGTAGGTACAGCAGTGGCCTACCGTACTGCTATATGTATATATATATATATATATATAGTATACTGGTGGACACTGTCAGCAAACTGCAAAACTAAAATGCACCACAGGTATAGAATGTAGATGGATAGTATACTTAATGGATGACGAGTGACGACACAGAGGTAGGTACAGCAGTGGCCTACCGTACTGCTATAAGTATATATATATAGTATACTGGTGGACACTGTCAGCAAACTGCAAAACTAAAATGCACCACAGGTAGTTGGATAGTATACTTAATGGATGACGAGTGACGACACAGAGGTAGGTACAGCAGTGGTCTACCGTACTGCAATAAGTATATATATAGTATACTGGTGGACACTCAGCAAACTGCAAAACTAAAATGCACCACAGGTAGATGGATAGTATACTTAATGGATAACGAGTGACGACACAGAGGTAGGTACAGCAGTGGACTACCATACTGCTATAAGTATATATATATAGTATACTGGTGGACACTGTCAGCAAACTGCAAAACTAAAATGCACCACAGGTAGATGGATAGTATACTTAATGGATGACGAGTGATGACACAGAGGTAGGTACATCAGTGGCCTACCGTACTGCTATCAGTATGTATATATAGTATACTGGTGGACACTGTCAGCAAACTGCAAAACTAAAATGCACCACAGGTAGATGGATAGTATACTTAATGGATGACGAGTGACGACACAGAGGTAGGTACAGCAGTGGCCTACCGTACTGCTATAAGTATATATATATATATAGTATACTGGTGGACACTGTCAGCAAACTGCAAAACTAAAATGCACCACAGGAGAATGGATAGTATACTTAATGGATGACGAGTGACGACACAGAGGTAGGTACAGCAGTGGCCTACCGTACTGCTATAAGTATATATATATATATATATATAGTATACTGGCGGACACTGTCAGCAAACTGAAAAACTAAAATGCACCACAGGTAGATGGATAGTATACTTAATGGATGACGAGTGATGACACAGAGGTAGGTACAGCAGTGGCCTACCGTACTGCTATAAGTATATATATATATAGTATACTGGTGGACACTGTCAGCAAACTGCAAAACTAAAATACACCACAGGTAGATGGATAGTATACTTAATGGATGACGAGTGACGACACAGAGGTAGGTTACAGCAGTGGCCTACCGTACTGCTATAAGTATATATATATATATAGTATACTGGTGGACACTGTCAGCAAACTGCAAAACTAAAATGCACAACAGGTAGATGGATAGTATACATAATGGATGACGAGTGACGACACAGAGGTAGGTACAGCAGTGGCCTACCGTACTGCTATAAGTATATATATATATATAGTATACTGGTGGACACTGTCAGCAAACTGCAAAACTAAAATGCACCACAGGTAGATGGATAGTATACTTAATGGATGACGAGTGATGACACAGAGGTAGGTACAGCAGTGGCCTACCGTACTGCTATAAGTATATATATATAGTATACTGGTGGACACTGTCAGCAAACTGCAAAACTAAAATGCACCACAGGAGAATGGATAGTATACTTAATGGATGACGAGTGACGACACAGAGGTAGGTACAGCAGTGGCCTACCGTACTGCTATAAGTATATATATATATATATATAGTATACTGGCGGACACTGTCAGCAAACTGAAAAACTAAAATGCACCACAGGTAGATGGATAGTATACTTAATGGATGACGAGTGATGACACAGAGGTAGGTACAGCAGTGGCCTACCGTACTGCTATAAGTATATATATATAGTATACTGGTGGACACTGTCAGCAAACTGCAAAACTAAAATGCACCACAGGTAGTTGGATAGTATACTTAATGGATGACGAGTGACGACACAGAGGTAGGTACAGCAGTGGTCTACCGTACTGCAATAAGTATATATATAGTATACTGGTGGACACTCAGCAAACTGCAAAACTAAAATGCACCACAGGTAGATGGATAGTATACTTAATGGATAACGAGTGACGACACAGAGGTAGGTACAGCAGTGGACTACCATACTGCTATAAGTATATATATATAGTATACTGGTGGACACTGTCAGCAAACTGCAAAACTAAAATGCACCACAGGTAGATGGATAGTATACTTAATGGATGACGAGTGATGACACAGAGGTAGGTACATCAGTGGCCTACCGTACTGCTATCAGTATGTATATATAGTATACTGGTGGACACTGTCAGCAAACTGCAAAACTAAAATGCACCACAGGTAGATGGATAGTATACTTAATGGATGACGAGTGACGACACAGAGGTAGGTACAGCAGTGGCCTACCGTACTGCTATAAGTATATATATATATATAGTATACTGGTGGACACTGTCAGCAAACTGCAAAACTAAAATGCACCACAGGAGAATGGATAGTATACTTAATGGATGACGAGTGACGACACAGAGGTAGGTACAGCAGTGGCCTACCGTACTGCTATAAGTATATATATATATATATATATAGTATACTGGCGGACACTGTCAGCAAACTGAAAAACTAAAATGCACCACAGGTAGATGGATAGTATACTTAATGGATGACGAGTGATGACACAGAGGTAGGTACAGCAGTGGCCTACCGTACTGCTATAAGTATATATATATAGTATACTGGTGGACACTGTCAGCAAACTGCAAAACTAAAATACACCACAGGTAGATGGATAGTATACTTAATGGATGACGAGTGACGACACAGAGGTAGGTTACAGCAGTGGCCTACCGTACTGCTATAAGTATATATATATATAGTATACTGGTGGACACTGTCAGCAAACTGCAAAACTAAAATGCACAACAGGTAGATGGATAGTATACTTAATGGATGACGAGTGACGACACAGAGGTAGGTACAGCAGTGGCCTACCGTACTGCTATAAGTATATATATATATATAGTATACTGGTGGACACTGTCAGCAAACTGCAAAACTAAAATGCACCACAGGTAGATGGATAGTATACTTAATGGATGACGAGTGATGACACAGAGGTAGGTACAGCAGTGGCCTACCGTACTGCTATAAGTATATATATATAGTATACTGGTGGACACTGTCAGCAAACTGCAAAACTAAAATGCACCACAGGAGAATGGATAGTATACTTAATGGATGACGAGTGACGACACAGAGGTAGGTACAGCAGTGGCCTACCGTACTGCTATAAGTATATATATATATATATATAGTATACTGGCGGACACTGTCAGCAAACTGAAAAACTAAAATGCACCACAGGTAGATGGATAGTATACTTAATGGATGACGAGTGATGACACAGAGGTAGGTACAGCAGTGGCCTACCGTACTGCTATAAGTATATATATATAGTATACTGGTGGACACTGTCAGCAAACTGCAAAACTAAAATGCACCACAGGTAGATGGATAGTATACTTAATGGATGACGAGTGATGACACAGAGGTAGGTACAGCAGTGGCCTACCGTACTGCTATAAGTATATATATATAGTATACTGGTGGACACTGTCAGCAAACTGCAAAACTAAAATGCACCACAGGAGAATGGATAGTATACTTAATGGATGACGAGTGACGACACAGAGGTAGGTACAGCAGTGGCCTACCGTACTGCTATAAGTATATATATATATATATATAGTATACTGGCGGACACTGTCAGCAAACTGAAAAACTAAAATGCACCACAGGTAGATGGATAGTATACTTAATGGATGACGAGTGATGACACAGAGGTAGGTACAGCAGTGGCCTACCGTACTGCTATAAGTATATATATATAGTATACTGGTGGACACTGTCAGCAAACTGCAAAACTAAAATGCACCACAGGTAGTTGGATAGTATACTTAATGGATGACGAGTGACGACACAGAGGTAGGTACAGCAGTGGTCTACCGTACTGCAATAAGTATATATATAGTATACTGGTGGACACTCAGCAAACTGCAAAACTAAAATGCACCACAGGTAGATGGATAGTATACTTAATGGATAACGAGTGACGACACAGAGGTAGGTACAGCAGTGGACTACCATACTGCTATAAGTATATATATATAGTATACTGGTGGACACTGTCAGCAAACTGCAAAACTAAAATGCACCACAGGTAGATGGATAGTATACTTAATGGATGACGAGTGATGATACAGAGGTAGGTACATCAGTGGCCTACCGTACTGCTATCAGTATGTATATATAGTATACTGGTGGACACTGTCAGCAAACTGCAAAACTAAAATGCACCACAGGTAGATGGATAGTATACTTAATGGATGACGAGTGACGACACAGAGGTAGGTACAGCAGTGGCCTACCGTACTGCTATAAGTATATATATATATATAGTATACTGGTGGACACTGTCAGCAAACTGCAAAACTAAAATGCACCACAGGAGAATGGATAGTATACTTAATGGATGACGAGTGACGACACAGAGGTAGGTACAGCAGTGGCCTACCGTACTGCTATAAGTATATATATATATATATATATAGTATACTGGCGGACACTGTCAGCAAACTGAAAAACTAAAATGCACCACAGGTAGATGGATAGTATACTTAATGGATGACGAGTGATGACACAGAGGTAGGTACAGCAGTGGCCTACCGTACTGCTATAAGTATATATATATAGTATACTGGTGGACACTGTCAGCAAACTGCAAAACTAAAATACACCACAGGTAGATGGATAGTATACTTAATGGATGACGAGTGACGACACAGAGGTAGGTTACAGCAGTGGCCTACCGTACTGCTATAAGTATATATATATATAGTATACTGGTGGACACTGTCAGCAAACTGCAAAACTAAAATGCACAACAGGTAGATGGATAGTATACTTAATGGATGACGAGTGACGACACAGAGGTAGGTACAGCAGTGGCCTACCGTACTGCTATAAGTATATATATATATATAGTATACTGGTGGACACTGTCAGCAAACTGCAAAACTAAAATGCACCACAGGTAGATGGATAGTATACTTAATGGATGACGAGTGATGACACAGAGGTAGGTACAGCAGTGGCCTACCGTACTGCTATAAGTATATATATATAGTATACTGGTGGACACTGTCAGCAAACTGCAAAACTAAAATGCACCACAGGTAGATGGATAGTATACTTAATGGATGACGAGTGACGACACAGAGGTAGGTACAGCAGTGGCCTACCGTACTGCTATAAGTATATATATATAGTATACTGGTGGACACTGTCAGCAAACTGCAAAACTAAAATGCACCACAGGTAGATGGATAGTATACTTAATGGATGACGAGTGACGACACAGAGGTAGGTACAGCAGTGGCTTACCGTACTGCTATAAGTATATATATATATATATAGTATACTGGCGGACACTGTCAGCAAACTGAAAAACTAAAATGCACCACAGGTAGATGGATAGTATACTTAATGGATGACGAGTGACGACACAGAGGTAGGTACAGCAGTGGCCTACCGTACTGCTATAAGTATATATATATAGTATACTGGTGGACACTGTCAGCAAACTGCAAAACTAAAATGCACAACAGGTAGATGGATAGTATACTTAATGGATGACGAGTGACGACACAGAGGTAGGTACAGCAGTGGCCTACCGTACTGCTATAAGTATATATATATAGTATACTGGTGGACACTGTCAGCAAACTGCAAAACTAAAATGCACCACAGGTAGATGGATAGTATACTTAATGGATGACGAATGACGACACAGAGGTAGGTACAGCAGTGGCCTACCGTACTGCTATAAGTATATATATATAGTATACTGTTGGACACTGTCAGCAAACTGCAAAACTAAAATGCACCACAGGTAGATGGATAGTATACTTATTGGATGATGAGTGACGACACAGAGGTAGGTACAGCAGTGGCCTACCGTACTGCTATAAGTATATATATATATATATATATATATAGTATACTGGCGGACACTGTCAGCAAACTGAAAAACTAAAATGCACCACAGGTAGATGGATAGTATACTTAATGGATGACGAGTGACGACACAGAGGTAGGTACAGCAGTGGCCTACCGTACTGCTATAAGTATATTTATATAGTATACTGGTGGACACTGTCAGCAAACTGCAAAACTAAAATACACAACAGGTAGATGGATAGTATACTTAATGGATGACGAGTGACGACACAGAGGTAGGTACAACAGTGGCCTACCGTACTGCTATAAGTATATATATATAGTATACTGGTGGACACTGTCAGCAAACTGCAAAACTAAAATGCACCACAGGTAGATGGATAGTATACTTAATGGATGACGAGTGATGACACAGAGGTAGGTACAGTAGTGGCCTACCGTACTGCTATAAGTATATATATATAGTATAATGGTGGACACTGTCAGCAAACTGCAAAACTAAAATGCACCACAGGTATAGAATGTAGATGGATAGTATACTTAATGGATGACGAGTGACGACACAGAGGTAGGTACAGCAGTGGCCTACCGTACTGCTATATGTATATATATATATATATATATATAGTATACTGGTGGACACTGTCAGCAAACTGCAAAACTAAAATGCACCACAGGTATAGAATGTAGATGGATAGTATACTTAATGGATGACGAGTGACGACACAGAGGTAGGTACAGCAGTGGCCTACCGTACTGCTATAAGTATATATATATAGTATACTGGTGGACACTGTCAGCAAACTGCAAAACTAAAATGCACCACAGGTAGTTGGATAGTATACTTAATGGATGACGAGTGACGACACAGAGGTAGGTACAGCAGTGGTCTACCGTACTGCAATAAGTATATATATAGTATACTGGTGGACACTCAGCAAACTGCAAAACTAAAATGCACCACAGGTAGATGGATAGTATACTTAATGGATAACGAGTGACGACACAGAGGTAGGTACAGCAGTGGACTACCATACTGCTATAAGTATATATATATAGTATACTGGTGGACACTGTCAGCAAACTGCAAAACTAAAATGCACCACAGGTAGATGGATAGTATACTTAATGGATGACGAGTGATGACACAGAGGTAGGTACATCAGTGGCCTACCGTACTGCTATCAGTATGTATATATAGTATACTGGTGGACACTGTCAGCAAACTGCAAAACTAAAATGCACCACAGGTAGATGGATAGTATACTTAATGGATGACGAGTGACGACACAGAGGTAGGTACAGCAGTGGCCTACCGTACTGCTATAAGTATATATATATATATATAGTATACTGGTGGACACTGTCAGCAAACTGCAAAACTAAAATGCACCACAGGAGAATGGATAGTATACTTAATGGATGACGAGTGACGACACAGAGGTAGGTACAGCAGTGGCCTACCGTACTGCTATAAGTATATATATATATATATATATAGTATACTGGCGGACACTGTCAGCAAACTGAAAAACTAAAATGCACCACAGGTAGATGGATAGTATACTTAATGGATGACGAGTGATGACACAGAGGTAGGTACAGCAGTGGCCTACCGTACTGCTATAAGTATATATATATAGTATACTGGTGGACACTGTCAGCAAACTGCAAAACTAAAATACACCACAGGTAGATGGATAGTATACTTAATGGATGACGAGTGACGACACAGAGGTAGGTTACAGCAGTGGCCTACCGTACTGCTATAAGTATATATATATATAGTATACTGGTGGACACTGTCAGCAAACTGCAAAACTAAAATGCACAACAGGTAGATGGATAGTATACTTAATGGATGACGAGTGACGACACAGAGGTAGGTACAGCAGTGGCCTACCGTACTGCTATAAGTATATATATATATATAGTATACTGGTGGACACTGTCAGCAAACTGCAAAACTAAAATGCACCACAGGTAGATGGATAGTATACTTAATGGATGACGAGTGATGACACAGAGGTAGGTACAGCAGTGGCCTACCGTACTGCTATAAGTATATATATATAGTATACTGGTGGACACTGTCAGCAAACTGCAAAACTAAAATGCACCACAGGAGAATGGATAGTATACTTAATGGATGACGAGTGACGACACAGAGGTAGGTACAGCAGTGGCCTACCGTACTGCTATAAGTATATATATATATATATATATATAGTATACTGGCGGACACTGTCAGCAAACTGAAAAACTAAAATGCACCACAGGTAGATGGATAGTATACTTAATGGATGACGAGTGATGACACAGAGGTAGGTACAGCAGTGGCCTACCGTACTGCTATAAGTATATATATATAGTATACTGGTGGACACTGTCAGCAAACTGCAAAACTAAAATGCACCACAGGTAGTTGGATAGTATACTTAATGGATGACGAGTGACGACACAGAGGTAGGTACAGCAGTGGTCTACCGTACTGCAATAAGTATATATATAGTATACTGGTGGACACTCAGCAAACTGCAAAACTAAAATGCACCACAGGTAGATGGATAGTATACTTAATGGATAACGAGTGACGACACAGAGGTAGGTACAGCAGTGGACTACCATACTGCTATAAGTATATATATATAGTATACTGGTGGACACTGTCAGCAAACTGCAAAACTAAAATGCACCACAGGTAGATGGATAGTATACTTAATGGATGACGAGTGATGACACAGAGGTAGGTACATCAGTGGCCTACCGTACTGCTATCAGTATGTATATATAGTATACTGGTGGACACTGTCAGCAAACTGCAAAACTAAAATGCACCACAGGTAGATGGATAGTATACTTAATGGATGACGAGTGACGACACAGAGGTAGGTACAGCAGTGGCCTACCGTACTGCTATAAGTATATATATATATATAGTATACTGGTGGACACTGTCAGCAAACTGCAAAACTAAAATGCACCACAGGAGAATGGATAGTATACTTAATGGATGACGAGTGACGACACAGAGGTAGGTACAGCAGTGGCCTACCGTACTGCTATAAGTATATATATATATATATATATAGTATACTGGCGGACACTGTCAGCAAACTGAAAAACTAAAATGCACCACAGGTAGATGGATAGTATACTTAATGGATGACGAGTGATGACACAGAGGTAGGTACAGCAGTGGCCTACCGTACTGCTATAAGTATATATATATAGTATACTGGTGGACACTGTCAGCAAACTGCAAAACTAAAATACACCACAGGTAGATGGATAGTATACTTAATGGATGACGAGTGACGACACAGAGGTAGGTTACAGCAGTGGCCTACCGTACTGCTATAAGTATATATATATATAGTATACTGGTGGACACTGTCAGCAAACTGCAAAACTAAAATGCACAACAGGTAGATGGATAGTATACTTAATGGATGACGAGTGACGACACAGAGGTAGGTACAGCAGTGGCCTACCGTACTGCTATAAGTATATATATATATATAGTATACTGGTGGACACTGTCAGCAAACTGCAAAACTAAAATGCACCACAGGTAGATGGATAGTATACTTAATGGATGACGAGTGATGACACAGAGGTAGGTACAGCAGTGGCCTACCGTACTGCTATAAGTATATATATATAGTATACTGGTGGACACTGTCAGCAAACTGCAAAACTAAAATGCACCACAGGTAGATGGATAGTATACTTAATGGATGACGAGTGACGACACAGAGGTAGGTACAGCAGTGGCCTACCGTACTGCTATAAGTATATATATATAGTATACTGGTGGACACTGTCAGCAAACTGCAAAACTAAAATGCACCACAGGTAGATGGATAGTATACTTAATGGATGACGAGTGACGACACAGAGGTAGGTACAGCAGTGGCTTACCGTACTGCTATAAGTATATATATATATATATATAGTATACTGGCGGACACTGTCAGCAAACTGAAAAACTAAAATGCACCACAGGTAGATGGATAGTATACTTAATGGATGACGAGTGACGACACAGAGGTAGGTACAGCAGTGGCCTACCGTACTGCTATAAGTATATATATATAGTATACTGGTGGACACTGTCAGCAAACTGCAAAACTAAAATGCACAACAGGTAGATGGATAGTATACTTAATGGATGACGAGTGACGACACAGAGGTAGGTACAGCAGTGGCCTACCGTACTGCTATAAGTATATATATATAGTATACTGGTGGACACTGTCAGCAAACTGCAAAACTAAAATGCACCACAGGTAGATGGATAGTATACTTAATGGATGACGAATGACGACACAGAGGTAGGTACAGCAGTGGCCTACCGTACTGCTATAAGTATATATATATAGTATACTGTTGGACACTGTCAGCAAACTGCAAAACTAAAATGCACCACAGGTAGATGGATAGTATACTTATTGGATGATGAGTGACGACACAGAGGTAGGTACAGCAGTGGCCTACCGTACTGCTATAAGTATATATATATATATATATAGTATACTGGCGGACACTGTCAGCAAACTGAAAAACTAAAATGCACCACAGGTAGATGGATAGTATACTTAATGGATGACGAGTGACGACACAGAGGTAGGTACAGCAGTGGCCTACCGTACTGCTATAAGTATATTTATATAGTATACTGGTGGACACTGTCAGCAAACTGCAAAACTAAAATACACAACAGGTAGATGGATAGTATACTTAATGGATGACGAGTGACGACACAGAGGTAGGTACAACAGTGGCCTACCGTACTGCTATAAGTATATATATATATAGTATACTGGTGGACACTGTCAGCAAACTGCAAAACTAAAATGCACCACAGGTAGATGGATAGTATACTTAATGGATGACGAGTGATGACACAGAGGTAGGTACAGTAGTGGCCTACCGTACTGCTATAAGTATATATATATAGTATAATGGTGGACACTGTCAGCAAACTGCAAAACTAAAATGCACCACAGGTATAGAATGTAGATGGATAGTATACTTAATGGATGACGAGTGACGACACAGAGGTAGGTACAGCAGTGGCCTACCGTACTGCTATATGTGTATATATATATATATATATATATAGTATACTGGTGGACACTGTCAGCAAACTGCAAAACTAAAATGCACCACAGGTATAGAATGTAGATGGATAGTATACTTAATGGATGACGAGTGACGACACAGAGGTAGGTACAGCAGT
The DNA here is from genome assembly GCF_028390025.1 of Pseudophryne corroboree. Classification (NCBI taxonomy): domain Eukaryota; kingdom Metazoa; phylum Chordata; class Amphibia; order Anura; family Myobatrachidae; genus Pseudophryne; species Pseudophryne corroboree. The sequence continues at coordinate 718,638,741 of NC_086448.1, forward strand.
GGCCTACCGTACTGCTATAAGTATATATATATAGTATACTGGTGGACACTGTCAGCAAACTGCAAAACTAAAATGCACCACAGGTAGTTGGATAGTATACTTAATGGATGACGAGTGACGACACAGAGGTAGGTACAGCAGTGGTCTACCGTACTGCAATAAGTATATATATAGTATACTGGTGGACACTCAGCAAACTGCAAAACTAAAATGCACCACAGGTAGATGGATAGTATACTTAATGGATAACGAGTGACGACACAGAGGTAGGTACAGCAGTGGACTACCATACTGCTATAAGTATATATATATAGTATACTGGTGGACACTGTCAGCAAACTGCAAAACTAAAATGCACCACAGGTAGATGGATAGTATACTTAATGGATGACGAGTGATGACACAGAGGTAGGTACATCAGTGGCCTACCGTACTGCTATCAGTATGTATATATAGTATACTGGTGGACACTGTCAGCAAACTGCAAAACTAAAATGCACCACAGGTAGATGGATAGTATACTTAATGGATGACGAGTGACGACACAGAGGTAGGTACAGCAGTGGCCTACCGTACTGCTATAAGTATATATATATATATATAGTATACTGGTGGACACTGTCAGCAAACTGCAAAACTAAAATGCACCACAGGAGAATGGATAGTATACTTAATGGATGACGAGTGACGACACAGAGGTAGGTACAGCAGTGGCCTACCGTACTGCTATAAGTATATATATATATATATATATAGTATACTGGCGGACACTGTCAGCAAACTGAAAAACTAAAATGCACCACAGGTAGATGGATAGTATACTTAATGGATGACGAGTGATGACACAGAGGTAGGTACAGCAGTGGCCTACCGTACTGCTATAAGTATATATATATAGTATACTGGTGGACACTGTCAGCAAACTGCAAAACTAAAATACACCACAGGTAGATGGATAGTATACTTAATGGATGACGAGTGACGACACAGAGGTAGGTTACAGCAGTGGCCTACCGTACTGCTATAAGTATATATATATATATAGTATACTGGTGGACACTGTCAGCAAACTGCAAAACTAAAATGCACAACAGGTAGATGGATAGTATACTTAATGGATGACGAGTGACGACACAGAGGTAGGTACAGCAGTGGCCTACCGTACTGCTATAAGTATATATATATATATAGTATACTGGTGGACACTGTCAGCAAACTGCAAAACTAAAATGCACCACAGGTAGATGGATAGTATACTTAATGGATGACGAGTGATGACACAGAGGTAGGTACAGCAGTGGCCTACCGTACTGCTATAAGTATATATATATAGTATACTGGTGGACACTGTCAGCAAACTGCAAAACTAAAATGCACCACAGGAGAATGGATAGTATACTTAATGGATGACGAGTGACGACACAGAGGTAGGTACAGCAGTGGCCTACCGTACTGCTATAAGTATATATATATATATATATATAGTATACTGGCGGACACTGTCAGCAAACTGAAAAACTAAAATGCACCACAGGTAGATGGATAGTATACTTAATGGATGACGAGTGATGACACAGAGGTAGGTACAGCAGTGGCCTACCGTACTGCTATAAGTATATATATATATAGTATACTGGTGGACACTGTCAGCAAACTGCAAAACTAAAATGCACCACAGGTAGTTGGATAGTATACTTAATGGATGACGAGTGACGACACAGAGGTAGGTACAGCAGTGGTCTACCGTACTGCAATAAGTATATATATAGTATACTGGTGGACACTCAGCAAACTGCAAAACTAAAATGCACCACAGGTAGATGGATAGTATACTTAATGGATAACGAGTGACGACACAGAGGTAGGTACAGCAGTGGACTACCATACTGCTATAAGTATATATATATAGTATACTGGTGGACACTGTCAGCAAACTGCAAAACTAAAATGCACCACAGGTAGATGGATAGTATACTTAATGGATGACGAGTGATGACACAGAGGTAGGTACATCAGTGGCCTACCGTACTGCTATCAGTATGTATATATAGTATACTGGTGGACACTGTCAGCAAACTGCAAAACTAAAATGCACCACAGGTAGATGGATAGTATACTTAATGGATGACGAGTGACGACACAGAGGTAGGTACAGCAGTGGCCTACCGTACTGCTATAAGTATATATATATATATAGTATACTGGTGGACACTGTCAGCAAACTGCAAAACTAAAATGCACCACAGGAGAATGGATAGTATACTTAATGGATGACGAGTGACGACACAGAGGTAGGTACAGCAGTGGCCTACCGTACTGCTATAAGTATATATATATATATATATATAGTATACTGGCGGACACTGTCAGCAAACTGAAAAACTAAAATGCACCACAGGTAGATGGATAGTATACTTAATGGATGACGAGTGATGACACAGAGGTAGGTACAGCAGTGGCCTACCGTACTGCTATAAGTATATATATATAGTATACTGGTGGACACTGTCAGCAAACTGCAAAACTAAAATACACCACAGGTAGATGGATAGTATACTTAATGGATGACGAGTGACGACACAGAGGTAGGTTACAGCAGTGGCCTACCGTACTGCTATAAGTATATATATATATAGTATACTGGTGGACACTGTCAGCAAACTGCAAAACTAAAATGCACAACAGGTAGATGGATAGTATACTTAATGGATGACGAGTGACGACACAGAGGTAGGTACAGCAGTGGCCTACCGTACTGCTATAAGTATATATATATATATAGTATACTGGTGGACACTGTCAGCAAACTGCAAAACTAAAATGCACCACAGGTAGATGGATAGTATACTTAATGGATGACGAGTGATGACACAGAGGTAGGTACAGCAGTGGCCTACCGTACTGCTATAAGTATATATATATAGTATACTGGTGGACACTGTCAGCAAACTGCAAAACTAAAATGCACCACAGGTAGATGGATAGTATACTTAATGGATGACGAGTGACGACACAGAGGTAGGTACAGCAGTGGCCTACCGTACTGCTATAAGTATATATATATAGTATACTGGTGGACACTGTCAGCAAACTGCAAAACTAAAATGCACCACAGGTAGATGGATAGTATACTTAATGGATGACGAGTGACGACACAGAGGTAGGTACAGCAGTGGCTTACCGTACTGCTATAAGTATATATATATATATATAGTATACTGGCGGACACTGTCAGCAAACTGAAAAACTAAAATGCACCACAGGTAGATGGATAGTATACTTAATGGATGACGAGTGACGACACAGAGGTAGGTACAGCAGTGGCCTACCGTACTGCTATAAGTATATATATATAGTATACTGGTGGACACTGTCAGCAAACTGCAAAACTAAAATGCACAACAGGTAGATGGATAGTATACTTAATGGATGACGAGTGACGACACAGAGGTAGGTACAGCAGTGGCCTACCGTACTGCTATAAGTATATATATATAGTATACTGGTGGACACTGTCAGCAAACTGCAAAACTAAAATGCACCACAGGTAGATGGATAGTATACTTATTGGATGATGAGTGACGACACAGAGGTAGGTACAGCAGTGGCCTACCGTACTGCTATAAGTATATATATATATATATATATAGTATACTGGCGGACACTGTCAGCAAACTGAAAAACTAAAATGCACCACAGGTAGATGGATAGTATACTTAATGGATGACGAGTGACGACACAGAGGTAGGTACAGCAGTGGCCTACCGTACTGCTATAAGTATATTTATATAGTATACTGGTGGACACTGTCAGCAAACTGCAAAACTAAAATACACAACAGGTAGATGGATAGTATACTTAATGGATGACGAGTGACGACACAGAGGTAGGTACAACAGTGGCCTACCGTACTGCTATAAGTATATATATATAGTATACTGGTGGACACTGTCAGCAAACTGCAAAACTAAAATGCACCACAGGTAGATGGATAGTATACTTAATGGATGACGAGTGATGACACAGAGGTAGGTACAGTAGTGGCCTACCGTACTGCTATAAGTATATATATATAGTATAATGGTGGACACTGTCAGCAAACTGCAAAACTAAAATGCACCACAGGTATAGAATGTAGATGGATAGTATACTTAATGGATGACGAGTGACGACACAGAGGTAGGTACAGCAGTGGCCTACCGTACTGCTATATGTATATATATATATATATATATATAGTATACTGGTGGACACTGTCAGCAAACTGCAAAACTAAAATGCACCACAGGTATAGAATGTAGATGGATAGTATACTTAATGGATGACGAGTGACGACACAGAGGTAGGTACAGCAGTGGCCTACCGTACTGCTATAAGTATATATATATAGTATACTGGTGGACACTGTCAGCAAACTGCAAAACTAAAATGCACCACAGGTAGTTGGATAGTATACTTAATGGATGACGAGTGACGACACAGAGGTAGGTACAGCAGTGGTCTACCGTACTGCTATAAGTATATATATAGTATACTGGTGGACACTGTCAGCAAACTGCAAAACTAAAATGCACCACAGGTAGATGGATAGTATACTTAATGGATGACGAGTGACGACACAGAGGTAGGTACAGCAGTGGACTACCATACTGCTATAAGTATATATATATAGTATACTGGTGGACACTGTCAGCAAACTGCAAAACTAAAATGCACCACAGGTAGATGGATAGTATACTTAATGGATGACGAGTGACGACACAGAGGTAGGTACAACAGTGGCCTACCGTACTGCTATCAGTATGTATATATAGTATACTGGTGGACACTGTCAGCAAACTGCAAAACTAAAATGCACCACAGGTAGATGGATAGTATACTTAATGGATGACGAGTGACGACACAGAGGTAGGTACAGCAGTGGCCTACCGTACTGCTATAAGTATATATATATATATAGTATACTGGTGGACACTGTCAGCAAACTGCAAAACTAAAATGCACCACAGGTAGATGGATAGTATACTTAATGGATGACGAGTGACGACACAGAGGTAGGTACAGCAGTGGCCTACCGTACTGCTATAAGTATATATATATATAGTATACTGGTGGACACTGTCAGCAAACTGCAAAACTAAAATGCACCACAGGTATATGGATAGTATACTTAATGGATGACGAGTGATGACACAGAGGTAGGTACAGCAGTGGCCTACCGTACTGCTATAAGTATATATATATATAGTATACTGGTGGACACTGTCAGCAAACTGCAAAACTAAAATACACCACAGGTAGATGGATAGTATACTTAATGGATGACGAGTGACGACACAGAGGTAGGTACAGCAGTGGCCTACCATACTGCTATAAGTATATATATATAGTATACTGGTGGACACTGTCAGCAAACTGCAAAACTAAAATGCACAACAGGTAGATGGATAGTATACTTAATGGATGACGAGTGACGACACAGAGGTAGGTACAGCAGTGGCCTACCGTACTGCTATAAGTATATATATATATATAGTATACTGTTGGACACTGTCAGCAAACTGCAAAACTAAAATGCACCACAGGTAGATGGATAGTATACTTAATGGATGACGAGTGATGACACAGAGGTAGGTACAGCAGTGGCCTACCGTACTGCTATAAGTATATATATATAGTATACTGGTGGACACTGTCAGCAAACTGCAAAACTAAAATGCACCACAGGTAGATGGATAGTATACTTAATGGATGACGAGTGACGACACAGAGGTAGGTACAGCAGTGGCCTACCGTACTGCTATAAGTATATATATATATAGTATACTGGTGGACACTGTCAGCAAACTGCAAAACTAAAATGCACCACAGGTAGATGGATAGTATACTTAATGGATGACGAGTGACGACACAGATGTAGGTACAGCAGTGGCCTATCGTACTGCTATAAGTATATATATAGTATACTGGTGGACACTGTCAGCAAACTGCAAAACTAAAATGCACCACAGGTAGATGGATAGTATACTTAATGGATGACGAGTGACGACACAGAGGTAGGTACAGCAGTGGCCTACCGTACTGCTATAGGTATATATATATAGTATACTGGTGGACACTGTCCGCAAACTGCAAAACTAAAATGCACCACAGGTATAGAATGTAGATGGATAGTATACTTAATGGATGACGAGTGACGACACAGAGGTAGGTACAGCAGTGGCCTACCGTACTGCTATAAGTATATATATATATAGTATACTGGTGGACACTGTCAGCAAACTGCAAAACTAAAATGCACCACAGGTAGAATTATAGTATACTTAATGGATGACGAGTGACGACACAGAGGTAGGTACAGCAGTGGCCTACCGTTCTGCTATAAGTATATATATATATATATATATATATATATATATATATAGTATACTGGTGGACACTGTCAGCAAACTGCAAAACTAAAATGCACCACAGGTATAGAATGTAGATGGATAGTATACTTAATGGATGATGAGTGACGACACAGAGGTAGGTACAGCAGTGGCCTACCTTACTGCTATAGTATATATAGTATACTGGTGGACACTGTGTCAGCAAACTGAAAAACTAAAATGCACCACAGGTATAGAATGTAGATGGATAGTATACTTAATGGATGACGACACAGAGGTAGGTACAGCTGTGCACTCTGCACTGTACTCCTCTTATATAATATTAATTTTACTGGTGGTCCCCAGTCCCCACAATAAAGCAGCACACTGAGCACAGATATGGAGTGTTTTTCAGGCAGACAACGTATACTGGTGGTCACTGTCAGCAAAACTCTGCACTGTACTCCTGCTATAGCTGCTCCCCAGTCCCCACAATTAAGCAGTGTGAACACTCAGCACAGATATATTATGCAGCACACTGAGGACAGATATGGTATGGAGCGTTTTTTTTCAGGCAGAGAACGGATAAAAAAACTGGTGGTCCCTTATCAGCAAAACTCTGCACTGTACTCCTCCTAACAGCTGCTCCCCAATCCTCCCCACAAATAAGAAATAAACCAATCAATTTCTACAATAAACGGAGAGGACGCCAGCCACTTCCTCTCCCTATCATCTCCAATGCACGAGTGAAAATGGCGGCGACGCGCGGCTGCATATATATAATCCGAATCTCGCGAGAATCCGACAGCGGGATGATGACGTTCGGGCGCGCTCGGGTTAGCCGAGCAAGGCGGGAAGGTTCTAACCTGCCTCTGACCCGTGTAAAAAATGTGAAGTTCGGGGGGGTTCGGTTTCCGAGAAACCGAACCCGCTCATCACTACTAAATACGGGGGATCCTCTATCCAATTTTTCCCCAGTATTTAAACAACCAGGATCGGCTCAAAGAGCCCGAGGCTGGTTATACTTAGGAGGGGGGACCTCACACATTTTTTTTTTAACCCATTCAGACCCTTTTCCATTAAGTTAATGGAAGCCCTGGACAACAAAATTGCATTCATGTCCTCCCACTCCCTTCCCAGTCCCAAACACTATTTTTTTTTTCTATAAAAATGTACAATACATCACAAGTATGATGAGCAGGCAGGCAGCGGGCATTGGCGGCATCGGACTGAGATGCAAATTAGTGGCGATGGGCTGGGTCAGTTGATGGTGGGTGAGTTTGTAAGCCATTGGCGGTGGCACAGGGCATCGACTCAGGGTCAGTAGCGGGCATTTACTCGGCGGCGGTAGGGGTCATCGGCAGATTCGGTGGACATTATGGCTGTAGTGCCTCACCAGCCACTGACCTCACTGCACGCCACTGATCTAGATGGATAGTATACTTGACGACGCAGAGGTAGGTAGAGCAGTGGCCTTCCATACCGTACTGCTATATATACTGGTGGTCACTGTCAGCAAAACTCTGCACTGTACTTCTCCTATATAATACTGCTGGTCCCCAGTCCCCACAATAAAGCAGTGTGAGCACAGATATATGCAGCACACTGAGCACAGATATGGAGCGTTTTTCAGGCAGACAACGTATAATACTGGTGGTCACTGGTCAGCAAAACTCTGCACTGTACTCCTCCTATATAATACTGCTGGTCCCCAGTCCCCACAATAAAGCAGTGTGAGCACAGATATATGCAGCACACTGAGCACAGATATGGAGCGTTTTTCAGGCAGAGAACGGATAAAACTGGGGGTCACTGATCAGCAAAACTCTGCACTGTACTCCTCCTATATAATACAGCTGCTCCCCAGTCCCCACAATTAAGCAATAAGCACAAATATTTGCAGCAACATTAATAAACGGAGAGGACGCCAGCCACATCCTCTCCCTAACATTTCCAATGCACGAGTGAAAATGGCGGCGACGCGCGGCTCCTTATATAAAATCCAAATCTCGCGAGAATCCGACAGCGGGATGATGACGTTCGGGCGCGCTCGGATTAACCGAGCCATACGGGAGAATCCGAGTATGCCTCGGACCCGTGTAAAATGGGTGAAGTTCGGGGGGGTTCGGTTTCCGAGGAACCGAACCCGCTCATCACTAATATACATATATATATATATATATATACCAATACAGGTACAAGGCAATAACAGCCTGTTAATTTTTCTACCCCGGAAATACCGTTGATGCCGACTGGGCATCCACCAACAACTGTGTCTCCCCTAGCGCGTTGACTTGTTTTCAAGCACACAAAACCAACCTGCTAATACTTAATTTTTTTGAATCAAGTACCGCCAAGCGTCGGCGAAGCCGACAGTTATCCCCACAGCAGCTTGTGACAAAGCCCTAACACCTGTCGACATATGTCGACTAACTGATAGTGGGTAAAACACAGGGAAACAGTGAGTTTATGTATCACAACAAGGATTATGCGTCCATTATTAAACATAATGCTATATGACACCCATATAGCATTAAACACTCTGTGCCCCCCCTCCTTCTTACTATAGAGTAAATCCTGGTGGGGACCTGAGGAAAATGGCGCTGACTCCTCTGTGAGGGCTAAGCTCCGCACCCTCCCGGTGCGCTTAAGCCCGCTCAATTAAATAAATATAAATATATAACCCCCTAAAAACTAGCTGGGGACCCTATATACAGGGGGTAACCCCCTGTATAACTTACTTTTTGTCCCAACGCAGCCCAGGGCGCCCCTCCTGTGCCCTGCACCCACGGAAGCCGTTGGTGTGTGGGAGCTATGGACCGCAGCGTGCACGCTGCGGTCTCCCGGCGGGCGAAGACACCCGGTGTCCGGGTATGTTCCCCCGCCCGGGATCCTTTTATCAATGCCGCCCAGGGCGCTCCCCCCCAGCGCCCTGCACCCTGGAGGCCGACGGGGAGCGGGAGCAGAGAGCACAGCTCTACCGCTGCCTCTCCGTCCCGTTCATGGCGCACTGGCGGGGCGGGCGCCGAAGCATGTCCCCTCCGTCAGTGATTACATTTTTTAAATGTTGCCCAGGGCGCTCCCCCCCAGCGCCCTGCACCCTGCAGGCCCGGTGGAGTGCGAGAGTCGGGAGCGCAGCGCTACCGCTGCTGCTCCCTCCCGTTCACGGCGCACTGGCGGGGTGGGCACTGAAGTATGTCCCCCCGCCAGTGATATTATTGATTTTATTATATGCTGCCCAGGGCGCTCCTTCCCCCCCAGCGCCCTGCACCCTGCAGGTGATGGAAAGCGCGGGAGCCGGGAGCGCAGCGCTACTGCTGTCTCTCCCCCTTGCGACACGCTGGCGGGGTGAACATACGATGTGCCCAGGCACCGTAATATGTCCCCCGCCAGCATTATAGACCATCAGCAACATGCCCCCAGGGCGCTCCCCCCAGCGCCCTGCACTCTGCCAGAGACGTTGGTGTGTGGGAGCATGGAGCGCAGCCCTACTGCTGCTGTTACCTCCGTTACTGAAGTCTTCTGCCATCACTGAAGTCTTCTTTTCTTCCAATACTCACCCGGCTTCTTTCTTCTGGCTTTTGTGAGGGGATTGACGGCGTGGCTCCGGGAACAAGCAGCTAGGCGCACCAAGTGATCGAACCCTCTGGAGCTAATGGTGTCCAGTAGCCGAGAAGCAGAGCCTTTAAACTAAGAAGAAGTGGGTCCTGCTTCTCTCCCCTCACTCCCACGCTGCAGGGAGCCTGTAGCCAGCAGGTCTCCCTGAAAATAACAAACCTAACATAAGTCTTTCAGAGTAACTCAGGAGAGCTCCCCTAGTGTGTGACCCATCACTCCTGGGCACAAAGTCTAACTGAGGTCTGGAGGAGGGGCATAGAGGGAGGAGCCAGTTCACACCCAGTTTAAGTCTTTATAGTGTGCCCAGGCTCCTGTGGATCCGTCTATACCCCATGGTCCTTTTGGATTCCCCAGCATCCTCTAGGACGTATGAGAAATTAATCTAATAAACAAAAAGCAGTATTCCACGGCACTCACCTATTCCTAGATTTTGGGTGCAACACGGCATATGACCACATTGTTTAAATAGAAATCACAGGGGCTCTGCACTCACTATATTAACTAACAATAATAAACAGTGGAGTTTTAGTTCATGTTTTGATCAATGCATTTTAGCCTGCAGCCCCTGGCAAGGGACCCCACTACACTGCAAGTCCTACTCTATTGTTTAAAATAATTGTCATGAACATAGCTATCACATTAGTGTTAAACCTTAGACCAGATAGCATACCTAAAGTTTATTACTAATGTGATAGCTATTTTCATGATAATTATTTTGACCAATAGCGTAGGACCTGCAGTAAAGTAGGGTCCCTCGCCGAGGGCTGCAGGCTTAAATGCATTGATCAATACATAAACTAAAACTCAACTGTTTATGTGTCCTGCAACACCCCACCACCACCACCCTGTTGCACACTGCTGGGGTGAGAGGCAGCTGCAGAAGCAGTCATTCCCCTCTCCTGGATTGATGTGTGGGTTGGTGGGCCGGTCCAGTCACAGAGAAGCTGGGAAGGGCTCGCACAGCGCATGTCCCAACTGTTTGTGCCCCCCACCATCTGAAAATGGGGGCATGCTGTGAGTCCATGCCACCTGACTCGCGGCACACCCCATGCGCCGTTTCTGCATGCCCACCATCCGTACTGTGCAGATCAATAAAAATGGGTGCGTGTCCACGCCACCATGACTCGCGCCACGTCCCCTGTCAGCACTCCTGTGTATAATAAGTACATTTTTCAAAGCTTGTCTTATGCTCTCAGTGGGATGAATTTTGTATCCTCCTGTCAAACTTCTGCATGTACAGTACAGTCAGCACATTTCTAGGCAACTTCTACTGATGTAATAAAAAGCTTCCAACACTAAAATGGATTTCATGGGATCCCCTCACTCTCTGGGCCTGATGCAGACCAGCACGCAATGCCAATGGCCACGTAGTTGACAGAATTGTCAGTACTGCACTTGTGCGAGAAAATCCCTATAAACTCCTACGCTACATCACAGGCTGTACACACAAAGTTGTGATTGAGATGCACGGTAATAGAAAGGTCTTGGAAAGTGCATGGCAGTGACTAGGAGGTGGTTACACAGATGCACTGGGATGGTCTGTCTTATGGGCGCATTACGGGAGGGTCAGAGTTATGTGTCTGCATACAGTATATAGACTCTCAATTGCTCACACTGGAGGCCATACTCAGAAGGGAAATCTGCACCTGCCATAGGGTCTGATGCCAGTTTTGATGGTGCGACTGATTAAGGTTGGTAGGGACCCAGCGCAATGGTGGCTGTGGGGGCCCCCACTAGTAAAATTACTGGCAAAGCCCCATCCCCCCACCAAGAAATGCAGCCATCCCCTTTCCCAGGACACACTCACTCACTCTCTGGGCGTCACTCATGGAACGGAGCAGCAGCAGGGACACAGCGAGCCTCAGCTTCACATGCCAGCATCTCACTGTCACTGTCTTGCGGGATTTCCCTGTCTGTGCACGGAGGAGCTCCTCAGCGGCCACTGTTACTGAACAGCTGAGCCGGCGGAGGGAGCTCCCCAGATCCAAAATGTGAGTGTATGGGGGCCCCTGAACGGCTCTGATTACAGCATCTACAGGTGCTGAAAGTGGGCGTCTCAGTCCTTGCAGACTGATTTGCACAGATGTACACCACGGAAGATGGGCAACCGCCAAAAGACATATAGGGTCATTCCGAGTTGATCGCACAAGCAACTTTTTGCTGCCCATGTGATCAACTAGACGCCGCCTATGGGGAAGTGTTTTTTTTTTGCATAGCAAGGTTGTGATCGCTTGTGCAGCCCTGCTATGCAAAAAAAAGTTTTGTGTAAAACAAGACCAGTGTAGGACTTACTTACCCTGTGTGATGAATCCAGCGTTGCAGGTCCCGGAATTGACATCAGATATCCACCCTCCAAAAGCTTCAACACACCAGCGTTCGGCTCTTCACGCCCAGAAAATGGTGAGTTGACGCCCCGGAACCCCTTCCTCCTGTCAATCTTCTTGTGGTCGCCTCTGCAACCGCTTTCTTCGCCAGCGGCGTCGCTGCCCGGCAACAGCTGTCGCCGGGCAACGACGCACCTGCGCAATGCGGGCACAGCACATGTGAAGTTCCGACCCGATTGCACGGCTGCGACGAAGTGTGCAAACGGGCCGGAATGACCCCCATAATCACAGCCTCATCTGCATCCAGGCCCTCAGGTGCTGAGTGTTGCAAGATGCAGCTCTTCATTGGCTGTCCAGAATTCTTGACCAACTCATTGAGTATGGTAATTAACAGCATACCTCCCAACTTTACGTTAGGAAGAATAGGGACTTTGGCGTGGTGTAGCTTCACGGGAGTGCCGCAATCACAAGCCAAGCCCCCGTTTTTGTCACTGAGGGGGCATGCCCAGCGCTCTGTGAGCTTCTGGCATGCCCACCCTCTCCCTCTGTCTCCCTGTGAATAGACGCTGTCCGCAAAAAACGGGACAGTTGGGAGCTATGTTAACAGCTGTTTCTATTTCTCATGAGTCATGACTGATTGTGCTGTTTAAAGGCAGACCTATTTTAATTTCATTCCTGCATATAAAATTGCATTGTGACTGTATTTAACAAGGAGCAATATGGGATGCCACCCCCCCAGAGGGATAGGGTAAGGGAGTGAGGGGGTAGGTTTAAAATACTCACCCCCTCCGCCGTCGGGGATAACATACCGAACAGAGCAGTATTCCTCACTTACTGCTCATTGTCTTACTTGAAGCTCGCCTGCTTTTGGTCTGTGTTAAACAGCACTCACCAGTGCTGCGGGTCCTGAAGCAGTGGGGACAAGGTAGGCATTGGAGCTAGTAGAGCACCAGAGAGAAGGGGAAGGGAAGGGAAGGGAGGAAGGAAGGAAGGAAGGAAGGAAGGAAGGAAGGAAGGAAGGAAGGAAGGAAGGAAGGAAGGAAGGAAGGAAGGAAGGAAGGACTGACTGACTCTGGGAGAATTAGCTGGCTCATCCGCTGCCTCTCTCTCTCTACCACCACACACACACACACTGACACACGACAAGCACGGGGCTAAAGACTGATGCTGGGGTGGAGGTGCGGTTGGGGGGCTGCATGCGGGAGGAAAGGTGGAGGTCAGACCAGCAGAGATGCTGGTCATGGTGCTGGTGGTAGGAGATGCCCAGGTACTGGGGAGGGATGGTGGCTACTACTGCTGCTGCTGCTCTGGCCTCTGCCATCTGGCACCCGCTCTGCCTACTGCACATGTGCCATAAAGGCATGGACCAATTTCAGAAAAAAACAAAACTTCATTTGTCAGCGCTGTTTGGACTTCATAAACAGCGCTGCCTGATGTTTTAATGTAAACACTCCCCAGCGACAGCGTCAATGCTGAATTCCAGTAAAAAAAAAAAAAGCAGAGGCCCTAAGCAGTTTAAGTGAATAAAGACTGTAGTAGCAAATGATAGTGGATTTTGAAGTAATATTTCATACTTTTCACTCTGTGCATCTTTATGAATATGTACATCCACGCACCTGCAAAGCTCTGCATAAGGACCAAGAACTTCGAAGAGGGTACAGTATATCATAGGTGGGGAGCTGTCAACACTTCTAAAGAGAAAAAGTGTCAAATAACAATAAGCTTCTGTCATTTATAGACTGTGCTGGATAGATGAAAGCTAGAAGTTTATTGGTTGCTATGGTCCCTTTCTCCATTTTTTCTCTTTAGGGGACATATGTATTAAGCCTGGAGAAGTGATAAAGCAGTGATAAGTGGAAGGTCATCACGAGTTTGAAAAATGACAGGAGCTGATTGGCTGATGCTTTATCTTCTTCCACTTATCATTGCTTTATCACTTCTTCAGACTTAGGTGGTCATTCCGAGTTGACCGCTAGCTGAAATTGTACGCTGCGCAGCGATGAAGCAAAAAACTGGCAATTCTGCACATGCGTATGCAGCGCAATGCGCACGCGCGACGTACTTTCACAACGGTCGATGTACTTTTACACAAGGTCTAGCAAAGATTTTCAGTCGCACTGCTGGCCGCAGAGTGATTGACATGAAGTGGGCGTTTCTGGGTGTCAACTGACCATTTTCAGGGAGTGTTCGTAAAAACGCAGGCGTGCCAAGAAAAACACAGGCGTGGTTGGGAGAACGCAGGGCGTGTTTGTGATGTCAAATCCGGAACTGAACAGTCTGAAGTGATCGCAAGCGCTGAGTAGGCCTGGAGCTACTCTGAAACTGCACAATATTTTTTTTTAGTCGCTCTGCGATCCTTTCGTTCACACTTCTGCTAATCTAAAATACACTCCCAGAGGGAGGCAGCTTAGCGTTTGCACGACTGCTAAAAACTGCTTGCGAGCGATCAACTCGGAATGACCACCTTAATACATCTGCCCCCATGTTTGATACAAATCCCTTAAATGAGCTGTGTGTATAACTCGTGCTTACATGCATACAGAAAAATTTCAGGTCTTCAGAATTTGCAGTTCATAAAATGATCCATATTAATAATAAATCCTGTTATTTAACTGTGGGTATCCAATTAGTTCACAGATTGAATATGGAATTGATCAAACCACCTGGAGCAGCTGATATATGAGAAGCTTTCTATTGAGAAAATACATCACAGTGAAATCCATGTATTGTACTCACCCGCACTACAGCATGCATACATCTATATTTTGCTTAGAATCAATGTACTACAGTATGTCTTAAATGACTTATACTGTTTTATACAGTATTATTCATGTTATGTATGTTCACTTCATACTGAAGATATTTATACTGTTTTTGGCACCTTTTAATTACATTAAATCCTTTGAAACACAGTTTATTATTGTAACAGATTTTGCAGGCATTCACCAATTACATTGTGCACTTTTATAATTTTAAACACTGAAAATCTGAGTACAGAACAAAACACATGATATCACGCTGTTCTGGAACAACTCTGCTGTGACTAGCGTGCCAGATAAATCTGAAATAAAACAGCTATCATCAGAACAAACAGACCAAAAAGATGATTACAAATATCATTTATTAATAAATACACTGTTAAAAGGGGGTCACACAATGCTGTGTATTTCCAAAGTGTAAATACAGATGGAGTGAACTTTGTTGCGCTTTCTGAGACTCACTTATCTCTCACAACCATTATGGGTAATCATTCCGAGTTGTTAGCTCGTTGCCGATTTTCTCTATATTGCGAGTAGTCGCTTACTGCGCATGCGCAATGTTCGCAGAGCGCATGCGCTTAGTTATTTTACTCAAAAGTTAGGTATTTTACTCACGGCATTACGAGGATTTTTCTTCGTTCTGGTGATCAGAGTGTGATTGACAGGAAGTGGGTGTTTCTGGGCGGAAACTGTCCGTTTTATGGGTGTGTGTGAAAAAACGCTGCCGTTTCTGGGAAAAACGCGGGAGTGGCTGGAGAAACGGGGGAGTGCCTGGGCGAACGCTGGGCGTGTTTGTGACGTCAAACCAGGAACAAAACTGACTGAACTGATCGCAGTGGCAGAGTAAGTGTCAAGCTACTCAGAAACTGCTTTGAAATTTCTATTCGCAATTTTGCGAATCTTTCGTTCGCAATTCTGCTAAGCTAAGATACACTCCCAGAGGGCGGCGGCTTAGCGTGTGCAATGCTGCTAAAAGCAGCTAGCGAGCGAACAACTCGGAATGAGGGCCATTGTTCAGTGGAAAATGTGTGATATTCATAGTGAGCGATAGAAGGCAGTGGGGAACTACAGATGACTCCATCTGTACAGATAAAGAATTAAAATGCCTGGAGTAAACAGATGTCCAGTAAAAAAAGACAGCTGGATTCTTATTTTTCCTGTTATCAGCAGTTTTAGGTTAGTAAAGGATCCTTACAAAAGACTAAGGGCTCTATTCATGAAGAAGTGGAAAGTCTTGTATAGTATGGGGAGAGCGAGTTAGAGAAGGGTCATGGTTATGTTTCGCTTCTTCATTTCATTTTCACCATCTAGAGATGGTGAAATGAGCTGAAGTGTACTTCTGGGGTGGGAGAGGGCCAGTAAAGTTCAATGCTCCTTCTCATCACTCCACCCAGGACTGGCCCAAAGCGGTAAGTGGGGGTATGTATTGGAGGCCCAACCCCCGCTCTGCTGCGCAGTCCTCATACTATGCCCCACAGATCTGCCATCAGTGTTTCTGCATAGATTGAGCCCTGCAACAATTCCAGGAGTACAAGTTCCACAACCACCCAGCCAGGCACAGTGCGGAGAGCATTCTGGGAGTCTGCATGCCTATTGGCTGTGTGCTTGGCGCAGCTGTGTGAAGTTGGAGCTGTCCCGCCATGAACTCACTAGCACTGCCGGCTCAGCCTGAATTTTTTAATGCTGCACTGCTGGCTCTGCATGTGATGATGGCCTCTGTACAGGGGCGTCATAAGAGAGGAGGGGGTCCGTATGCACAATCCGGGTGGGCCCCCTCCTCTCCCTGGTGCCACAGGCTCCGGCAATATGCTGGAGTTTACTGCACAAGCGCAGGTCTACCGAAACATGGCCTCCGCCATGTTTAGGAGACAAAAGTCTTACTGCGCATGCACGGCAGCCATTTTTGCGGTGTTTTGTGCCGTGGTAGCTGCCGCTGCAGCACCCGGCGGTGGACTTCGGAGAGGTGAGTATGAAAACTATGGGTGCAATGTGTGTGGTGTGGGCCCCCCTGGACCCAGGGGCCCATGTGCACCGCACACATTGCACCCATGATAGAAACGCCAATGCCTCTCTACTTTCCAGGAGGTCCCTCTTCTTCCAGATGTTCCAGGAGCGCTGCAGGGAGTCAGGTACTGAGTATTGTGCATGCTTACTATGTATCCATGAGCGATGTGTGACCTGTCTATAGGGCACTGACGTATCTATAATGGATGCAATGTGCTTGGGTTATGAGGAACCCACATCGCACACCCTGCGCCCATTCTTTCAGTACTTACCTCTCCAGCATCCAGCGTCCACTGCAGCAGTCCTGTAAAAGCACTGGAAAAATTGTGTGTTTTGCGCATGTGAAGTAAGGGGATCGCCAGAAAAATGGCTGCCATATCATTTTACCAGAGCCCTGCGCATGAATACTACACTCCAGCACATAACTAGAGACACAGAGACTATGCTGCCTTCCAGAGAGAGAGGAGGAGGCCCGGACGGACTCTGCACACCGGCCCCCTTCTCTCTTAAAACACACCTGCTATAGGGTCAGTCTATAGTAATGAAAGGTGCAGGGTTGAGATGGAAGGAAAGAGTGAGGGAGTCAGGGAAGGAGAGGTGTATAGCTGATAGAGGGAAGGAGGGAGTGAGAGGTGCAGGGTTGAGAGACGGAGGAAGGGAAGGAGGAAAGGAGAAGTGTATGGCTTATAGATAGAAGGAAGGAGGGAGTAAGATGTGCAGGGGTGAGAGATGGAAGGAGGGTATGAAAAGTGCTTTGGTAAAGAGATATAGAGGCTATGAGGGGAATTCAATGGCAGCCGAATGCTTCACCCCGTTGAATCAGCGCAGCAGCAGCCACGCTTTGTAGCAGCAGGATCTCACACAAAAGTCTTCACTACCCCGTAGGGTAATTCACACCCCTTTGCTGGCAACTGAATTCTGCCCTATGAGAGGTGCAGAGGGCAAGTAAGAGAAGGAGGAAGAGGAGCAGGGGTGATATGTGAGACATTAAAGAAAGCGGAAATAAAACAGAAATGGAAAAGGTGGTGGATGGACATGAGAGGTAGGGAACACCGGTTAAATAACTTTATATCATAAAATATTCTTTTAGAAGATATGTTGAAAGTGATCTAAAATTAATTTCACATTATCAAAAGTTCTAAAGCTTCACGGGTTCAAGGTGTACCTCCAATCCCGGACATTCTATTCAGTTTTCCATTCCCTCACTTCAAAATTCCCAATCCCCCACAGCTATGAGAGGCAGGAGCAGCAACAGCACTGGGCTGTGTACAGCTTTCTGGCCAATGGAAGGCAGCGGTGGTGGAGCTGACAGGAGCAGAACACCTGAAGACAATGGAGGTGCATATCCTGCAGTGGTTCCTCCAGGCAGAGTCTGATATTGTCTGCTGGGCAGCAGCCACCAGTGAGGACAAGACTGTGAGGGATAACTTGTTCCTCTTCATGGTAGCCAGATGATGGCTGATCTCAACCAGCAGGTCCCCGGCCCGACCACGGAAGAGAGGATGTGGAACCCTGCAGCCGAAGCGGGCCAGTTAGGTAGAGTGTGGCTGGTGCAGCCAACAAACATGAGGACAGAGCGGCCACAACTGTAATCTATATAGACAGGTTATGGGTCGACAGTCAGAAGGTCAACAATGTCTAGGTCAACACCAAATGATCAACATGCACAAAGTCGACATGCTGACATGGAAATTGTCAACACATGAAAAGGTCAACATAAATTTTTTATTGTGTTTTTTTGTGTCAAAATTTCCCTTCCAGCACGTGGACCCCCAAGTAGTGTACTGTGTCACCACGGAAGCTCGCCATGCTTTGAGCAAGGTGCTCGCCATGCAATGGGGAAGGTGCTTGCGATGCTTTGGGCACAAACCTCACCGTGCTTTGGGCACAGGTTACTATTCCCAATCGTAGTCCACGTGGATAGAAAAGTATGAAAGAGCGCTAAAAAATATTTAATTTTTTTTTTAAACCATGTCGCCCATTGTCATGTTGAGTTGACCATTTGAATCTGTCAATCTTGTAACCATGTCGACCATATGCATGTTGACCATTTGGTGTTGACCTATTGCTTGTTGACCTTTTAACTGTTGACCTATCATCCGGTACCATATAGACAATACATTAGCGGACAGATGGTGGCTCAATGTTAGGCATAGGTGATACAGTATATCCGATGACTGTACAACATAGAAATAAGTTTTGTTAATCAGCCAATGAGCTATAACAGTTGATTTTTGATTGTTAAACTGTGGAACAGAAGTAATGTAATATCAGGTATTAGCCCATGCGCTCCACAGTTGAACACACACATTCCGGCACTGTCTGGGATCACACACTGCAGCTGCAGGTGAGGAATTGCAGGGTGGTGATATGAGTTATTGGAATTTACTGGAGGTTCTGTAGATATTTCTATAGGTAAGAATGGTAATCTTTATATGTGGGCTATTTCATATATGTACAGTAGTTCAGATATTGGAAATTAGACTAATCAAGGACATAAGGCATGGTCTGGTTTGGGGTTTAAATCACCTTTTAAGTGTTCTCAATAAGGAATTTTTATTACTGAATACATTAGCATTTTGTATTTTATTAATACAAGGTCCTGAAGACGGGGAGGTGGTCCCTGAAACGTTGACCTCACTAATACAGCTTTTCACTGATTTCAAAGTCTCTGAGTGCCGCCTCTGATTTTTGCTATTGGTATATATATATATATATATATATATATATATATATATATATATATATATATATATATAACAACCAGTCAGGTGGCACTCCGTCTCCATAAACCTCCAAATACTTCGAGTAAACTGCCGGTGCCTTCCCATAGGGAGAGGAATAAACCTCCCTCAAAAATACCACGTCTGTGCGGGCGGCACTCTCGGCGAATAAAACAAGACACAACTCCAAGGATACTGTCAACGTTTCAATGTAAATAATTACATTTTCATCAGGACAAATAAAACATACAGACATACATACCTATATAGCCTCCTCTGATTGTACACGAGGCCGTCCGCCAGCCGCGTCCGCCCGTCACTTCCCGCCCGGTCCAATGACATCATCCGCAGGCGCCGGCGTCATGACAACCTGAACGAAGCACACCAATAATAACAAAAAGTGAACAAGTGCTAACACCTATGAAGTGCAAAGAATAAACATGTAGTACAATCCTGTAAAGAGAATAGGAGCTGTTATGCATAACGGAGTACTGAAAGACCTATGCTAATACAGTACATGATGTTCAAAATAGTCTCACAAGGAGTAAAAGAACCATAAGAT
This sequence comes from Pseudophryne corroboree, assembly GCF_028390025.1. Classification (NCBI taxonomy): domain Eukaryota; kingdom Metazoa; phylum Chordata; class Amphibia; order Anura; family Myobatrachidae; genus Pseudophryne; species Pseudophryne corroboree. The sequence goes on from NC_086448.1 coordinate 718,659,102, forward strand.
TATGACAGAATTAATAAGATACATAAAGATAACAGCTCAAAGGAACAATATCCTATGGGTAATGGCTAGCATAAAGAAATAGCTCAACTGTATTACAAATAATTTAACTAGCAACGCAGCTTAATAATAAACATTAGTAAAAATCTGTGGAGACCATACAAACTCCACACCATAACATACCGTTTTAGTCAATAAATTCAAAACTGACTAAATATATGCATCCCATATTGGCAGTATGTAAAAACAATCATAGTGCAATAGAATGTAAGAAGACAGGTGTGGAGAACGTACAGACTCCACACCAGTGCAAAGACTACCAATAGGTTTCTGCAAAATACTGCATGAAACTAAAACCTCTAGATGAAGCAATTGAGGCCCTGATGTTCATTGAGTCCTCTGGGGGACATTGTGTCAAGAAGGTGGATCCATTTAGCTTCCCTTTTAAGCAATAAAAGACCCCTATCACCCCCCCGTCTAAGTGGGGGAATGTGGTCTATGATGCGATATCGTAGTTGTGCCAGAGAGTGGCGAGCTGACACAAAATGCCTAGATATCGGTTGGTCGCTTTTTCCAGAACTGAGTGCCGCTCTAATAACAGATCTGTGCGCCGCCATACGTTCTTTAAAGGCGCATTCCGTTTTGCCCACATAATGTAGGCCACAGGGGCAACTCAGCAGGTACACCACAAATTTGGTTGTACAAGTCACCCGATGCAGGATTTTAAATTTTTTGCCAGTATAGGGGTGACAAAAGCTATCTCCAGCAATCATGTGGCTACAGGTCGTGCAGCCCAAACATTTGAAACAACCCAAGCGTGTCGGGTTAAGAAAACCCAAAGATTTAGCCTCATGAACTAACGGAAATTGAATATCCGTTTTTACTACGTAATCTCTCACGTTCTTACCCCTTTTGTAGGCTGGCATGATTTTAGTATGGGCACACAGGTGGATAAGTATAAAAAAGAGCTAATCCAGTACAAACGGAACAAGTTGGAGAAAGTAAACATGGACTATACACGGAAACAAGTATATCCGTGGATTACCGGCACGACCAATTCTGGCAGATTTACTAGGAGACGCTACCCCCATCGGAACAATCAGGTTCCCCTTGATACAGATACCTCTACAGATGGAAATGCCTCGGCGAGTGAGGTGGAATCCCAGGACACTATTTCCGGTCGTCCCCCTTTAGGGGTTCGTACAAGGGCCCAAATTGCAGACCCCGGAGGCAATGTACGAGGAGGGGGGGCCAGAATAAGAGGTCGAGGCCCGGGACGTCCCCGGTACAAACGGAACAAATAATCTTCAATCTCTCCGACAGAACTCTCTCTCCTATGGAAACTCAAGTTCTTTCCAAGGGACTGAACTTTGTTCCAACCAACAGGTTTGATTCTTTTGAGTGGAAGATCGAACAGTTCAAATTGGAGAGGCAATTACGCCTCAAGGAATATTTTAATGATAAACCTGCCTTATTGGATCCAGCTAGTGACTTTCCATCTTCACTACGGACTAATTCGAGATTTGACCCTGTGTCTCATAATCAATCAATTAAAGTTTTTTGTCGCACTTTAAATAGTTCTGTACAACAAGCAATTTCTACATCTAAATTAAGTCACTCGAATTTGTGTCGTGAGGAGTGGGAGGCACTGCAATCGCTCAGTAAATATGATGATGTGGTCATTCGCCCCGCCGATAAGGGTGGGGCCATAGTTATTCAGAATGTTTCAGACTATGTGTCAGAATTGGACCGCCAACTGAGTGATAACAGTGTCTACCGTAAACTCCCTATTGATCCCACCTCCCAATTCAAACAGGAACTAGATAAGATTCTTAGTGAGGCTGTGTCTAGTGAATTGATCTTACAAACTACATGTGATGCTTTAACCACCAGATTTCCGGTAACCCCATTACTTTTTTCGTTACCGAAAATCCATAAGGATGCCCATTGCCCTCCCGCTAGGCCTATTATATCAGCCAGGGGATCGTTATATCAAAAAATCTCTATGTATTTAGATTTCTATCTCCAACCATGTGTGCAGGCTAAGGCATCTTATCTCAAAGACACAACTATGCTGCTGAAACGGTTGGGAGAGCTCCAACAGATCCCGCCGGAGTGCATATTGGCAACGATTGATGTCAATAGCCTATACACATGTATTCCCCACCAGGAAGGAATTCGGGCTGTGAGGTCTCTGATTGAAGGGAATCCATTGTACAAAGGTCCTGAGATAGACCTTTTTCTTCGCTTACTTGAACTCACCCTACAGCGTAACTATTTTATGTTTAATAATGCGTACTACCTGCAACTGCAGGGGTGCGCAATGGGGAGTAATGTGGCGCCTTCATTCGCGAACAGTTACATGTTTGCGGTGGAGGAATCCTTGCTCCTGAATCGTCCAGAATTTAACACCCAGATCATCTTATATGTACGCTACATCGATGATCTGCTGTTATTGTGGGATGGGCCTCAACAAATTTTGGAGTCCCTGCTTATTAGACATAATGAATCAGACTCACCAGTAAAGTTTACCTATAATTTTGATCATAGGAGCATCAACTTTTTGGATGTATGCATTCAGATAGTAGATGGCAAAGTCAATACCAAACTTTTTGTTAAGCCTACAGATAGGAATAATATGTTGTTAGCCTCTAGCCATCACCCAGTACCTCTCAAAAAAGGTCTCCCGTACTCTCAGATGCTGCGAGTGCGCAGGATCGTAAGTGATGAGAGTGCGGTAGAACCAGCATTAGAATCCATGGTTACTAAGTTCCTACAGAGGGGCTATTTGTTAGATGACCTATTGGCTACTAAGCTGAAAGTGTTAAGTATTCCTAGATCTGTTGCACTGACGTCTGCCGTTAAAGCACCACAAGATCGATTGATCTGGACCAATAAATTTCATAGTTCCAGCAACCAGATTAATAGACTAACTAAGTCCCTGTGGCCAGTGGTGCAGTCCGATAAACATTTGAAAAGCCTAGCCCATACTAAAATCATGCCAGCCTACAAAAGGGGTAAGAACGTGAGAGATTACGTAGTAAAAACGGATATTCAATTTCCGTTAGTTCATGAGGCTAAATCTTTGGGTTTTCTTAACCCGACACGCTTGGGTTGTTTCAAATGTTTGGGCTGCACGACCTGTAGCCACATGATTGCTGGAGATAGCTTTTGTCACCCCTATACTGGCAAAAAATTTAAAATCCTGCATCGGGTGACTTGTACAACCAAATTTGTGGTGTACCTGCTGAGTTGCCCCTGTGGCCTACATTATGTGGGCAAAACGGAATGCGCCTTTAAAGAACGTATGGCGGCGCACAGATCCGTTATTAGAGCGGCACTCAGTTCTGGAAAAAGCGACCAACCGATATCTAGGCATTTTGTGTCAGCTCGCCACTCTCTGGCACAACTACGATATCGCATCATAGACCACATTCCCCCACTTAGACGGGGGGGTGATAGGGGTCTTTTATTGCTTAAAAGGGAAGCTAAATGGATCCACCTTCTTGACACAATGTCCCCCAGAGGACTCAATGAACATCAGGGCCTCAATTGCTTCATCTAGAGGTTTTAGTTTCATGCAGTATTTTGCAGAAACCTATTGGTAGTCTTTGCACTGGTGTGGAGTCTGTACGTTCTCCACACCTGTCTTCTTACATTCTATTGCACTATGATTGTTTTTACATACTGCCAATATGGGATGCATATATTTAGTCAGTTTTGAATTTATTGACTAAAACGGTATGTTATGGTGTGGAGTTTGTATGGTCTCCACAGATTTTTACTAATGTTTATTATTAAGCTGCGTTGCTAGTTAAATTATTTGTAATACAGTTGAGCTATTTCTTTATGCTAGCCATTACCCATAGGATATTGTTCCTTTGAGCTGTTATCTTTATGTATCTTATTAATTCTGTCATAATCTTATGGTTCTTTTACTCCTTGTGAGACTATTTTGAACATCATGTACTGTATTAGCATAGGTCTTTCAGTACTCTGTTATGCATAACAGCTCCTATTCTCTTTACAGGATTGTACTACATGTTTATTCTTTGCACTTCATAGGTGTTAGCACTTGTTCACTTTTTGTTATTATTGGTGTGCTTCGTTCAGGTTGTCATGACGCTGGCGCCTGCGGATGACGTCATTGGACCGGGCGGGAAGTGACGGGCGGACGCGGCTGGCGGACGGCCTCGTGTACAATCAGAGGAGGCTATATAGGTATGTATGTCTGTATGTTTTATTTGTCCTGATGAAAATGTAATTATTTACATTGAAACGTTGACAGTATCCTTGGAGTTGTGTCTTGTTTTATTCGCCGAGAGTGCCGCCCGCACAGACGTGGTATATATATATATATATATATATTATTATTTTTTGTTAAAAGAAATTTCAATCAGTGAAACATCGATTGGGAACATTGCCACCATCGGAACATCGGTAACATCGCAATACTGTGGGGAGGGTGCAGGGTGGCAGCGGGACCTTCAGGTCCCTCTGACAGCAGCAGCGGAGGGAAGTTTCTCTTCCTTGCAGCTGCTAACACAGTTTGTCTGACTGGTCGCATCCCGTGCGACCAGGTCAGATAAAGCACTTGCAGGCATGGTCGCATCTGATGCGACCATGCCAGGCAAGTGCTTAAACTGCAAACGCAGTTTAAGTACTCGCACATGAAAGCAGCAGCGTGCACGCATGTGCAGAAATGTGGAAGTCGCGAATAGCGATTTCCGTACTTCAGCGTTAGAAGCTGAATTAGGCCCATTGTTAGTATATTATTTTATACTGTGTTTTGATTATCTTTGAAAATAATTACTATATGAATGTTACAAATTATGGGCCTAATTCTGACCTGATCGCAGCAGCAAATTTGTTAGCTAACGGGCAAAACCATGTGCAGTGCAGGTGGGTCAGATGTAACATGTGCAGAGAGAGTTAGATTTGGGTGTGGGGTGTTCAAACTGAAATCTAAATTGCAGTGTAAAAATAAAGCAGCCAGTATTTACCCTGCACAGAAACAATATAACCCACCCAAATCTAACTCTCTCTGTATATGTTATATCTGCCCCCTCCCCCCCTGCAGTGCACATGGTTTTGCCCAACTGCTAACAAAGTTCCTGCTGCGATCAACTCAGAATTACCCCCATGGTTTTGCCCATTAGCTAACAAATTTGCTACTGCAATCAGGTCTGAATTAGGCCCTATTTACGTAAAGAATGTGCAACCCGTGGAATGACATGTAATATAATTTTTTATTCTTTTATGGGCTTCACATGTGTATCTACTGGAAAGGTGTTTAAAAAGTGAGATGGGAGGTGACACACCCTTGATGAAGTTGACCAGATGAAATGCGTAGGTGTGTCTCCCACTTTGAAGCTGTCTGTCGGAGGGGTCTTTCAGTAATCCAGACCACTGGAATTACTCTTTACCAGCCCACTTGGAGTCACTAGAGAAGCCTATTTTTTTATGCATGATAAACAGTTTAAATTCTGAGTAAAATATAACTTTTTTTAAGTATTACACAAAGGAGGCATTTTTTCTGATTCATTGCGGTTTCTCAGACTGTGACGTCCTGTGAGGATTCTCTATCTATAGACTACTTTGAGCATTTATGAAACAACACCACTTGAGATAAGCTAGGATTAAACTTTTTGAAGTACTGTAAGCATTGAAACTGCCTAAAATTGCATCCATTAATCGCTGGTTATTGTTCTATAAGCTCACCCTGTTTGTTCAGTTTTTTTAGATCATCAGTCTCAGTCAAATCTGTCTCTGGACAATGGGGTTTGAATAACTGATCCAAGACTGTTTGTAATGAATTCTATCAAGTTTCTTCAGTTGGTAGTTGCACTGACAAGATATTAGATAGATAGATAGATAGATAGATAGATAGATAGATAGATAGATAGATAGATAGATAGATAGATGATAGATAGATAGATAGATAGATAGATAGATAGATAGATAGATAGATAGATAGATAGATAGATAGATAAAGTATTGAAAAGAATTACCCAGTTGCCTTCCACATAGGATTTAGGTGGGGTGGTTGCCCAGGGCCCCACACACTGTGGCAAATATCAGAGCTGTAACTAGACTTTTTGGTGCCCTGTGCAAGAAGAGAGCATTGCCCCCATCCCTCCCACCTTCATATTTTTTTCAATAGGGACATAAAGGTGCATGCCTCGTGGGGAAGGGACATGACAAGATTGATACCAGCGAAAGCCCATACTATGAGGCCCCTTCCCAAGCTACTGGTACTTTGTAAATAAATAATCAGCATTGCAATTGAGCAGATCTATGTAGTGTGCAGCCGCACATCCAATCCCTTCTACCCGCACACTGCATAGATCTTCTCAGCCACAATGCTGATCATTTTTTCACAAAGTACAAGGTAATCTACAAATAGAATTGTCTATCTTAGAATTATCTACCTTTCTATGCAAGGGCACATACAGTAGCTCAATGAATAGATTGTCTTATTGCAATGCCAAAGGCAATGGGTTTGAATCCCGGGTATTTCAGCATCTTGAAATGTAATAAAGGACAGTGTGACTGAATAAATATGAAATCTCAACTTGAGTTCATGAATGTTGTATAGGTATTAGCGACAGAAGGGGTCAGAGTAGGAGACAGCGGCGGTCAGGAGATACTAGGCTTCAAAGAAGGGTAAAGCTGCAAGTAAAAGTAATTAAAACAGATAATTAACAAGTGCTGCCAACAGCGCCCCCTACCCTGCAGCGCTATGTGCGGTGCCCCTTCCACACACATCTAGTTACGGCCCTGGCAAATATTGCCCCGCCACAACCCACTCTGCACCCTACCTGACCATCTCCCGGCAGCAGAGGCCTTTAACAGGTAGTGTCTCTCACATTCAATCCACCTTCCTGTCTATTCCTGGTACACTCTCTTCCTCTTTCTCTTGCCCCTCTCTCTCTCCTTGATGCTCTATCTCTCCCCCTCCCACTCTCTGTCTCTCACCCTGACATGCTGTCTCTCTCTGTCTTGCTCCACTGTGTCTCTCCCTGTCTTTGTCTCCCTCTCCGACACCCTCTGTCTCTCTCCCACTCACTCCTCTCCATCTCTCACTGACACGCTGGCTTTCTTCCTCTCTTGTTCCCCTCTCTCTGTTCTCTATCCCTCTTTCTCTCCCTTTCTCTCTCTACACGCTCTCTCTCCCTGATACGCGTCCTCTCTCTCTCTCTTATCCCTTTCTTTCTCCTGACGGGTGTTGATCATTAGATCGACAGTGTCTAGATCGACAATGTTTAGGTCGACCACTAGAGGTCGACGGTCACTAGGTTGACAGGGTTGGAAGGTCAACAGGGTTTCTAGGTCGACATGTGCTAGGTCGACAGGTCAAAAGGTCGACATGAGGTTTTTTTGGGGGGTTTAAGTGTCGTTTTCTGCGTACAGTGACCGGGAAGCCTAATTAGTGCACCGTGTCCTCTTGCATGGCTCGCTTCGCTCGCTATGCTTCGGGCAAGGTGCCTCGTTTCGCTCGGCACAGATTACCATTCCAATCGTAGTCCACGTGGATCGTTAAGTATGAAAAAGTTCAAAAAAAGAAAAAATTTGAAAAACTCATGTCGACCTTTTGACCTGTCGACCTAGCACATGTCGACCTAGAAACCCTGTCGACCTTCCAACCCTGTCGACCTAGTGACTGTCGACCTATAGTGTTCGACCTAAACACTGTCGATCTTCAGACCGGATCCCCTCCTGACAGCCTCTCTTTCTCTGATTCTCTCTCTTTCACTGACCCCCATCCCCTTGCTCTCTCTCTCTGACACCCTCTTTCTCTTTCTCGCTCCTCTTTCTCCCTGATACCCTCTCTCGTTATCCTCCTTCCCCCTTTTCTCTCTCCCTCACACTCCCTCTCTCTCTCTTTTGCCTTTCCTTTATACCCTCTTTGTCTCTCACCCCCATCACTATTTCTCCTGCTCCCCTAAGGGACATAACAGTGATAGCTGCAATTTTATCAGTGGTCGACACTCATTAGGTTGACCACTGAAGGTCGACATTGCCCTTAGGCCGACATGCATTAGGTTGACATGACCGTTAGGTAGACATGTACTAGGTCGACAGGTCAAAATGTCTGATATCTCTGGTTCTGGGCATAGTAGAGACAAGCTGCCAGTGTCCACCAAAAGGGGAGAGTCGCAACTTTTGGCTTATACCCTCAGAAAAACTCTAAGTCAGACAAAACCCGAGATATCAGGCTGGGAAGAGCAATTAACAGGCTTGGTTGGGGACCACTGCTTTCAAGTCAGATATCTCCGGTTCCCCAGTGCTGATTTTCAAAAATCTGGTACCCCTGCAAAGAGGGGACCCTCAGCTATCAGCCTAGGGCCCTTATACTCCTGGGGCCCTTGGGCAAGAGCCCATTGAGCCCATACGAAAAGACGGCCCTGCCCATATGGGGAGGAAGCTATAGCACAAACTTTTCAGACAATGAGAGACTGTAGAAGAGTTACCTGATCAGAGTGGGAACCACTGGGAGGAATGACCAAGGTACCTAAGAGTAGAGATGATCGACCCTGCGGTTTATCTGCAGTGGGATGTCTAGATCAGCACTGTGGGAAGGAATGAGAAGAGGAGCCCTCTTAGCAGGAGATGCAGAGGTACAGTAGATAAAGAGGTTAACAATGAAAAAGCTGATGACAATGGCACTCACAGTACATCCTCAGTGATGGATTGCAGCTGCCAAAAAAACAATACTGCAGATTCTCCAAAATTACTACAGAAATTAGCTGTGCAATAAACTTTCTGCCCTATGGGGGATATTTATCAAAGCTTAGAGAGATACAATTGTGACAAGATAAAGTACTAGCCAATCAGTTTCTACCTTACATTTTACTGGCTGTGTTTAAAACATGACAGGAGCTGATTAGTTGTAACTTTATCTTTCACAATTGTATCTCTCTCCAGGCTTTGATAAATGCTCCCTATGCCAGCTGGGGCAATGTAGCCACCAGGACAGCAAGTTACGGTAACTCATTTGTTGCTGTATCATACTCCAAGCTGTCTTGGGGAATCTGTTTAGTGTGGTGTTAGTACTGTTGGGTAAGAACACAGTAGGCAATGGTAGTATATATCAAGTGTTGTAGAACTGATATGTCTGTCAAAAGGAGACTGTTTAATTTTCACCAAATGTTCTAGAAAACAGAAAGTGATTTATTTTTATAGTACTGTATCACTTTAAAATGAGCTACAGTATTTATTTAGCTTTCTCATTCACTCAATGTTCTACAGGAACCAATATTATTGTGGTGAGCTATGCAGTTGTCTGTTCATTTTTGTATGCGTTGTATTTTTCTGTGATACCTGAGATTATTCTTACTAAGCATTATTTTCAGTGTGTGACTGATTCATAGTTGATCTTAGAATGTGGAAGGATTGTTTTTATAGGGGGTTTGCAGTCATGATATTAATTACTATGTTGAACATGTTTTACTCTTGAATAAATGTTGCCTTTCTGGAGTTTAATTTCAAGTTAAGGTGTAAACTAATATTAGTTTTAGTACATAAAGAAACTAAGAGCATACTTACTGACTTTTTGGCTACTCTCTCCGGGAGAGAGCAGCCAGGTCGGATCAGCAGGGGGCGGGGAAGGGTAGTGATGAGCAGAGGGGGGCGGAGCAGATGTGGTTATGATGGCGCGATTCAACAAGAATCGCGTCATTGACTGCCCGGACCGCCCACTTTACTCACTAAGTGGGCGGCCGGGCAGTGGGGAGCACAGAAGTCGGGATACTTGCCTGCTTGTCCGGGAGGCGGGAGGGTCATCCAATTTTCGGGAGCCTCCCGGCTATTCCGGGAGAGTAGGTAAGTATGACTAAGAGGTATATACAGAATGAGCAGTGGGGGATGTGAAAAGTAGAATTCCTCATCGGGGCGTGGCATCAATTGGTAAATAAACTTTTTTTTTAAACACATAGTGCCCCGAGTACTGCCATATATGCACATAATGCCACCAGTAGTGCCAGATACACAATGTCCCCAGCAGTTCCAATTACACAATGCCCCCAGCAGTGCCAGTTACACAATGTCCCCAGCAGTGCCAGTTACACAATGCCCCCTGCAGTGCCAGTTTCACAATGCCCCCTGCAGTGATGGATACACAATGCCCCCTGCAGTGATGGATACACAATGCCCCCTGCAGTGCCAGTTACACAATGCCCTCTGCAGTACCAGTTACACAATGCCCCCTGCAGTGCCAGTTACACAATGCCCCCTGCAGTGATGGATACACAATGCCCCCTGCAGTGCCAGATACACAATGCCCCCTGTAGTGATGGATACATAATGCCCCCTGCAGTGCCAGATACACAATGCCCCCAGCAGTGATGGATACACAATGCCCCCAGTAGTGCCAGTTACACAATGCCCCCTGCAGTGATGGATACATAATGCCCCCTGCAGTGCCAGATACACAATGCCCCCAGCAGTGATGGATACACAATGCCCCCAGTAGTGCCAGTTACACAATGCCCCCTGCAGTGATGGATACATAATGCCCCCTGCAGTGCCAGATACACAATGCCCCCAGCAGTGATGGATACACAATGCCCCCTGCAGTGCCAAATACACAATGCCCCCTGCAGTGTCAGATACACAATGCCCCCAGTAGTGCCAGTTACACAATGCCCCCAGTAGTGCAGTTACACAATGCCCCCTGTAGTGCCAGTTACACAATGCCCCCTGCAGTGATAGTTACACAATGCCCCCTGTAGTGCCAGATACACAATGCCCTCAACAATGGCAGTTATACCAGTACTATTTTGGGGGGGAAAATAGGTTTAGGAACTACGGGTCTGTGGGCGGAGCTATTCAAAAAGTTATAGACAGACAGATGATAGTTTTTAGAAAAAAAGGCACTCAAAATGGACTTTAAAATAAAACTTATCTTATGGAAAATACATTTTTGTCCAGGACAGGTTCAGGAACCCAGTGACTAATGATGTCATATTTAGGGGTATATTCAATTGAAGTAGGAAAGCTGCCGTCTGTCGAAAAGATGGCAGTTTTCGACTTTTTAAGGTCGAATCGTGATTCGACCTATTCAATATAACCCAAAAATTTTCGACAAGTCGATGAATTTGACTTGTCGAAAAGCACGTGGATCGACGGAATAGCTGCCTGATCCACGTGCTTGTGTCGAAAACGGGGCCAAAAACACAGGTTTTGCCCCTTTTTCAACCATCTCAGTCCGACATAAAAAAATGTCGGACTGAGATGTGGGACCCAGAGGAGGAGAGGGGGAGAGCCGCAGGGAGACGGGGGACAAACTCGGGCATATAGGGGATATCAGCGCTACAGCACAGCGCTGCAGCAGGATGTCACACAGCCGCGCCGCTCACAGCAGCTTCCATCCGGCTCCAGCAAGTGAGGCTTGCAGGAGCCGGGTGGACACTGCCGTGAGGTCGGGCGGCTGTGTGACATCCTCCTGCAGCGCTACTGTAGCTCTGATCTCCTCCGTCTGCCGGCGGCTGTCTCCGCTGGTCTCCCCGCAGCTCCGCCCCCCACCCCCACTCTCCTCCTCTGGGTCCCTCATCTCATTTCGACTTGAAAAAGTCGAATTGAGATGAGATTTGAATAGGGGTTGTCGGATCCATTCCGACAATGCATGTCGGAATGGATCCGACGCTAGTTGAATATACCCCCTAATGAGATGTTTAGGAACTCAGTTCCTGTTGGTTCCTGCTGAAAAATAGCACTGTTTTTACAGAGGAAAGCCATTAATAAATAAAAATGAAATCTATGAAGCTGTCAAAAATGCTGATATACATCACAAATGGAGTAATGTGGTAACAGTTCTGTTCTTGCTTGAAGCGTTTGGAGTATCAAGTCTGCAGAAGACTGTCTTCTTTTTCAAGAAGCTGACTGAAATCGGGCAGATCAGGGAGGTCCTTGTTGCATGTGATCTATACACATGGGGGTATATTAACTAAAGAGCGGGTTTTCAGAAGTGGAGATGGTGCCCCAATAAACTAATGACATTCTAGCTTTTATTTTCAAGAAGGTGCTGGATAAATAATGAGTAGAATCTGATTGATTGGGCAAGGCAATAGAGAGCCGTGCCCAGACACTTTTTAGGGGTGTGTGGCCTAATCCCAGGAGGCTTGGCCATGCACCCTTAGAAAAAATACAGAAAAAATAGTACTTTAAGCACCTTCCTGGCCACACTGCAGCCCAGCACATAGCAGAATATGCTGGGCTGAGGAGAAGAGCTGCAGCTGCTGCTGCCAGGTAAGAGGAGAGGGGACCTTGTCCTTTTCATCAGACCTGGGCCCAGGTAATTAGTACCCCCTCCCCCCATCCTCCACCCCCTTCCTTGTGGCGCGACTGGCTATGGGCGACATCTCCACTTCTGGAAACCTGCACTTTAGTAAATATAGTATACCTCTGAAGATACAGGGTTGCAAATCACTCAGGCATGGTGGTAGATGAAAAACCAACAGTGGTTTATTGAACAAAATGGGTTAAAAACAGTAGTAAGAATATCTACTACAGGTTGAGTATCCCTTATCCAAAATGCTTGGGACCAGACGTATTTTGGATATGGGATTTTTCCGTATTTTGGAATAATTGCATACCATAATGAGATATCATGGCGATGGGACCTAAGTCTAAGCACAGAATGCATTTATGTTTCCTATACACCTTGTACACACAGCCTGGAGGTCATTTAATACAATATTTTTAATAACTTTTTGTATTAAATAAAGTTTGTGTACATTGAGACATCAGAAAACAAAGGTTTCACTATCTCACTCTCAGTAAACAAATTCTGTATTTCGGAATATTTGGATATGGGATACTCAACCTGTATATAAAAGTGAAATCCGTCCTTCTGTCTTGCTATACAAATCCACAGTTTACAAGCGAAGATCGTGATATTTTACATAGGAGCGTATTAAAACACGGCGGCGGCAACTAAAGCAATTAGAAATCCCTAGCACCACTATGGGGGGGACAGCAGCACAGAGTATGTAAGGAGACAGCATAACTCCGGAATTGCTGGAGCAATGTATTCAAAAATTGGTACACATATGCCTTACACTCTGGGAACAAACACTGTGGGGGTAACACACCACTAGCACCCCTAGGGGAGGTCCAGCAGCACACACTATATCAGGACATGCATGATATGTCAGTGATGACAGGGCTGCATGTGACAGGGCCAGTGACATGATGTGAGGAGGGGAATGTAGGTAGCACAAACCCACACACTGAGAGTTATATAATGGAAGTAGCACGGTCCCCCAGCAGCACAGAGTATATCAGGACATACATAATGTGCTGCGCTATATAAGAAATTGTAAAAAAATCAATAATTTCACTGGGGCACTGACATGATGTGAGGAAGGGAATGGAGGCAGCAGGAAGCCACAGACTGAGAGTTGTATAGTGGGAAGAGCAGGGTCGCTTGGGGGACCAAAAAGAGGTTCGGCCACTACACAAAGTGCATCAGGGAAGCAAGATATGCCTATATACTAGATCTTCAACCAATGTAAATTAACGAACAACTATCATTCTAATTTACCATCCTCATCCCGTAGCAAAGCACGGGTATTCAGCTATCTACAATGTTATTTATACTGTGTGTTTAATATTTAAATTTATTTTTGTAAACAGACATTCTTAAAATCCCAGGCAACGCCGGGTACATCAGCTAGTGTATGTATATATATTAGAGATGAGCGGGTTTGGTTCTCCGAGATCCGAACCCCCCCGAACTTCACCTATTTTACATGGTTCTGAGGCAGCCTCGGATCTTCCCGCCTTGCTCGGTTAACCCGAACGCGCCCGAACGTCATCATCCCGATGTCGGGTTCTCGCGAGATTCGTATTCTATATAAAGAGCCGCGCGTCGCCCCCATTTTCACTTGTGCATTGGAGATTGAACAGAGAGGACGTGGCTGCGTTCTCTCCCTGGAAAGCTCCGTAATCTGTGCTCAGTGTGCTGCAAATATCTGTGCTCAGTGTGCTGCAAATATCTGTGCTCAGTGTGCTGAAAATATCTACGTTCTCTGCCTGAAAACGCTCCATATCTGTGCTCAGTGTGCTGCAAATATCTGTGCTCAGTGTGCTTTATTGTGGGGACTGTGGACCACCAGTATAATAGTAGTACAGTACAGTAGGCCATTGCTGTATCTTGCAGCTCTGTGTCATTGCAAGTATCCATTCCATATCTGTGCTGCATTATTGTGAGCAGTATATAGTAGGACAGTGCAGCATTTTGGTGACCAACAGTATATAGTTGTACAGTAAATTAGGCCATTGCTGTAGTATCTTGCAGCTCTGTGTCACTGCAAGTATCCATTCCATATCTGTGCTGCATTATTGTGAGCAGTATACAGTAGGACAGTGCAGCATTTTGGTGACCAGCAGTATACATATATAGTACAGTACAGTAGGCCATTGCTGTATCTTGCACTCTGTGTCACTGCAAGTATCCATTCCATATCTGTGCTGCACTATTGTGAGCAGTATATATAGTATTACAGTGCAGCATTTTGGTGACCAACAGTATATAGATGTACAGTACAGTAGGCCATTGCTGTATCTTGCAGCTTTTTGTCACTGCAAGTATCCATTCCATATCTGTGCTGCATTATTGTGAGCAGTATATAGTAGGACAGTGCAGCATTTTGGTGACCAACAGTATATAGTTGTACAGTACATTAGGCCATTGCTGTAGTATCTTGCAGCTCTGTGTCACTGCAAGTATCCATTCCATATCTGTGCTGAATTATTGTGAGCAGTATATAGTAGGACAGTGCAGCATTTTGGTGACCAGCAGTATACATATATAGTACAGTACAGTAGGCCATTGCTGTATCTTGCAGCTCTGTGTCACTGCAAGTATCCATTCCATATCTGTGCTGCATTATTGTGAGCAGTATATATAGTATTACAGTGCAGCATTTTGGTGACCAACAGTATATAGTTGTACAGTAGGCCATTGCTGTATCTTGCAGATCTGTGTCACTGCAAGTTTCCATTCCATATCTGTGCTGCATTTTTGTGAGCAGTATATATAGTATTACAGTGCAGCATTTTGGTGACCAACAGTATATAGTTGTACAGTACAGTAGGCCATTGCTGTATCTTGCAGCTCTGTGTCACTGCAAGTATCCATTCCATATCTGTGCTGCATTATTGTGAGCAGCATATATAGTATTACAGTGCAGCATTTTGGTGACCAACAGTATATAGTTGTACAGTAGGCCATTGCTGTATCTTGCAGCTCTGTGTCACTGCAAGTATCCATTCCATATCTGTGCTGCATTTTTGTGAGCAGTATATATAGTATTACAGTGCAGAATTTTGGTGACCAACAGTATATAGTTGTACAATACAGTAGGCCATTGCTGTATCTTGCAGCTCTGTGTCACTGCAAGTATCCATTCCATATCTGTGCTGCATTATTGTGAGCAGTATATCGTAGGACAGTGCAGCATTTTGGTGATCAGCAGTATACATATATAGTACAGTACAGTAGGCCATTGCTGTATCTTGCAGTTCTGAGTCACTTCTAGTATCCTGATCAGTGCTCAATATCTGCTGCATTGTTGTGACCAGTATGTATACTGTACTGTGCGACGTGTGTTATACACCTGGTGATTATGCATCCTGTAATCTATACTGAGTGATGTGTGAGATACACCTGGGGATTATACACCCTATATACTGTACTGTGTGATGTGTGAGATACACCTGGGGATTATACACCCTATATTATTATTATTATTAGTAGTAGTAGTATCCTTTATTTATATGGTGCCACAAGGGTTCTGCAGCGCCCAATTACAGAGTACATAAATAATCAAACAGGAAAACAGCAACTTACAGTTGATGACATTATAGGACAAGTACAGGGTAAATACACAGTTACATCAGCAGATGACACTGGAATAAGTATCAGGTGGCAGAAGACTGCTGGATGTGGTACAGTTGAAGATTATTAAAGTAAGACAAAGGATAAGCACATGAGAGAAGAGGGCCCTGCTCGTGAGAGCTTACAATCTAAACGGGAGGGGTAGACAGACATGGGTGACACAGATGGGGTATATAGAGAATGTGGAACAGAGGGTTAGGATGAGATTTGGCTGGGTTTGGTGAAGAAGTGGACCCCCAGAAGGCACAAGCCAATACTTGACATTTCAACATTTTACTGGGCTATGCAGTAGAAAATTAAAAAGAGGGGAAAATAAAAAAAAATTAAAAAAATCGATAACTTCTATCGATAACTAATGGAAGCTGAAATAATGGACAACTACCTCATGGAAGCCAGATACAGTATATCAAACAGCATAGGTGTGCGCAGGGGGGGTGCCTGGTGCGCACAGGCACCCCCTAATGTCTGGCACCCCGATCTCGCATGCCTGATGCAGCAATCACAGAGCAGGCAGATTACTGGCCCCTCTGCGCTGCACCCTGTCAGGACTGCATTACTGACCGGACGCCTGGGTTAATCAACGGTGCCACTGCCACCGGCTTTCAAACTCCCAGCTCTACCTCCACGTACAAAAACAGTTTGATGTGACGTGATTACGTCATGCTGCTCGCATGCCCACCCGTCACATGCCCACCTCTCTCCTTCTATGCTATGCCAACGCCAGCCACTGATGAGGAGCAGCATGCAGCCAGCGTTCCTCTTAGGAAGACAAGTTCAATACTGGCAGGCGGTCTGCAGCAGCATTGACACGTCACTCGTTTTTTTCCAGCAGCAGCAGTAACTAGTCTGCGACTGTCATTGTCAGTTTAGTTACCGACTTGTAAGTAAGCTGCTGCAGCTTGCAGGGGAAAGAGAGGGGGAGCCAGACCAGGCTGAGGAGGAGCAGTGTAATTGCAGTGAGTGCCATCAGGGGTGTTTGTTTGGTGCACACCACAACATCTGACAATGTATCTGCTTTATTAGGATTGGTACAAGGGTGGATATTTTATATGCGTTGACCATCAATAGATGGTGCTAGACACGCCCAAAAGGCGGTGCTAGACACACCCCTCGGACAGTGCACCCCCTAAAAAGGGAAAGAGAACAAACGTTCTCAAACAACGGTTTCTCAATTTCTTTTTCCTCTGGGAAGGGATTGTGGATTCGCAGGAATATCTGAGCATTTCTGTAATCAGAAAGCAGCGACTTTCTACAAATGTTTACGAATAATTCCAGTGATTTTTTCATTTTCTTCCAGTGATTTGGACCAATAATACCATTGATTAGAATGAATAATTCCAGTGATTTTGTCATTTTCTTCCAGTGATTTGGACCAATAATACCATTGATTAGAACGAATAATTCCAGTGATTTTGTCATTTTCATCCAGTGATTTGAACCAATAATAACATTGATTAGAACGAATAATTCCAATGATTTTGTCATTTTCTTCCAGTGATTTGGACCAATAATACCATTGATTAGAACAAATAATTCCTGTGATATTGAGGTGTTTGTGTCGCTTAGCTTAGATGTCCAGTGACCACAGTGCACCTCTTTTTCTCATTTCTTTGCATCATGTGATGTTTGGGGCCAATTTTTTTAAGTGCCATCCTGTCTGACACTGCAGTGCCACTCCTAGATGGGCCAGGTGTTTGTGCCGCCCTCTTGGTCGCTTTACTTAGTCATCAATCGACCTTGGTGCAAATTTTAGGACTAAAAATAGTATTGTGAGGTGTGAGGTGTTCAGAATAGACTGGAAATGAGTGGAAATTGTGGTTATTGAGGTTAATAAAACTATAGGATCAAAATTAACCCCCAAATTCTATGATTTAAGCTGTTTCTGAGGGGTTTTTGAAAAAAAACACCCAAATCCAAAACACACCCGAATCCAACAAAAAAAATTTCAGGGAGGTTTTGCCAAAACGCGTTCGAATCCAAAACCAAAACATAAAACCCGAAAAATTTCAGATGCACATTTCTAATAATATATATATATTAATATATATTAGAGATGCGCGGGTTTGGTTCCCCGGGATCCGAACCGCCCCGAACTTTACCTATTTTACACGGTTCCGAGGCAGCCTCGGATCTTCCCGCCTTGCTCGGTTAACCAGAACGCGCCCGAACGTCATCATCCCGCTGTCGGATTCTCGCGAGATTCGTATTCTATATAAGGAGCCGCGTGTCGCCGCCATTTTCACTTGTGCACATCTCTAATATATATACATAAATATATATATATATATATATATATATATATACAGGTTGAGTATCCCTTATCCAAAATTCAAAATACCTCGCAGCATGACCTGATGTAAGAGGTAACGCTACGCAACTGGGCAGACTGTCAGCACCCCACATCAAGCTGCGTTACCTGCGGGCCTGCCCGCACCCCACAGCAAGCTGTGCTGCCAACAGAACGCCCTGCACAAGCAGCCAACCTTGCCGACTGCTCGACCACCTAGAGAGTCACTGTGGGGGCTGGGCAGTGGGCATTAATTTTTTTTTTTTTTCACTAACCCAATCCCGGGTATCCTGGGAATCCCGGGATTGTTCTTTTTTCAATCCCGAATCCCAAGATTGAAAAAACGGCCCAGGGTGCATGCGTGCATATCTGCAGCATCCGTCCTTTAAATGGAATGTTTTTCATTATATATTGTGATAGCATCTGTAGAACTTATAATGATGCCTCAATTCAGAGGCAGAACTCTGGGAGGCAACGGAGTCATCTGCCGCCGGGCTCCTTCTCTGAAAGGGGGCACCTCTCCTCCCATTCTGTGAGACCATTGAATTAAGTTAATTGATAGCTGCAGCTGTCTTATCAGTGGCCGACTTCCTCACTGGTCCCTGCACCTTACAAATCACACCCTCTTTATTATACACATTTTCCAAGTGTCACACCCAGAATTAGAAACCACAACCTATTACACTGGAAGCAGACACTTTACTGATGAAGCTGTTTGCTCTTGTATACAAAATATGCGAATTTTAACTATATGAAGATACTTCTCTGACAATTACACGTAACTTCATATAGTTAGCATTCTCATGCTTCCTATACAGGAGCAAATAGCTCCATCAGTAAAGTGTCTGCTGCTAGTGTAACAGGTCATGGGTTCTAATCCTGGGTATGACTGCTAAGAAATGTGTGATTTAAAATAAAAGACAATTAAATGTATAAATACAGTATATACATTTTTTTCAGAACACTCCATACACACACACACACACACACACACACATACATACATACATACATACATACATACATACATATATCTTGATATAGGAAATAGGGAGGCACCAATATTTATCTTGCCTCCGGGCAACTGGTACGAACTTACGCCACTGCCTCAATTCCTGTCATTTTCCAGCCACACCTGACTTAGGTACATGAAAGGTGAGGTAGCTGCAGCTACAAATGTGTCCTTATACACTGCAGTCACGTCAAACATCCCTTCTCGGTGCACCAGGTACTGCGCAACTTGCCTTTTACCAAACTTCTTTTTCTATTTTTTTTACTCAGATTTGCATCATGATTGCAATGCGATACAACACAACTGCTTCCCAAGACTGCACTAATTAACTTGATGTGCAACAATTGTATATCTGTATGTGACTGAGTCTGAATATACAAGTGTTGCATATTAAAATAATCAGTGTAGTCTCTTGAAGGGGTATGGTAAAATCTAAGAAGAAACAAAACGTGGCTGCGCTGTGTGTCAGCAGCAATATAGAATAGAGAGCACAACGTGTAAAATATTAAGAATTTATTCTCATGATAGAAACAATTTAAAACATGTAAATTGACAGTACACCTACATCTGTCTCAGGTGATATAAAAGTTCAGCCGTATAATAAAGATGGCTATCCAATGTAATATTTCCTATTGTGCAATATGGTGGAAACAGGAGAGTTTGTAAATGCAATTCCAGATAGTATTAGAAACGTATATTACCTCTCCGACAGGGGCTGGTATAAACTAGCCGAGCGTCCCCGGCTAGTGAGTCCTGCGTTGCCCGATGTTATGCACGGCGGAGAGGAAAGATCCGGTGCCCAGTGCCGAGCACCTGCCACTAAGAATGGGTGTGCAGTCGTCTCCTGTTCTCCTTATCGCCAGCCGGCGATATAACAAGCTGCTGAGATACACGATGTAATTGCACAGCGAGGCGGAGGGAGGGAAGCCCAATGCTGAGTATCTGCCGCCGGGAAGGAATGTGCGGCCGTCTCCTGTTCTCGTAATCGCTGGCCGGCAGTGGTAGCAAGCCGCTGTAGTGGAGTGAAAAGCGGCCTCTTGCCGCGGTCAGCCGGTCAGCTAGATGGAAATATGGCTGTGTAGGTTGCACAAAGATAATTCACCTGGACCAGGTGTACGGAAGGCGGGGTCCTGACGCGTTTCGTCACGATCACGTGACTTTGTCAAATGGTATGGTATGGTAAAATCTGATTGGGACTAAGATGTACTACAAGCGAACTAGATGCAAAAAACATCCACTTTGGCGCAGCTCACCCGTTCCAGGCTGCATGTATTGAGGCTAGGTATATGAGAACATATCTGTACAAACGTGCTTATACAGTCAATTCCGAAAAGGTCAGCAAAGTGAAACTATTTTGCGGACACGTTTTGCAATTCCATTTGGGTCCAACTCTGAATATGACCCTTATTTGGTAAGCTCAAATACTTTAATTGGGAGAAATTAGAGCTAGCATATTTTCCTAGAAGTAAAATCTAGCACTTGTAATGAGAATGAGACAGTTTAGCTCTTTTCAATTCCTGAATTCAATTACATATATTTTCCAATGATCTACAAAACCAACAACTGTAATTGTATTTTGGATGAAGCTTGGTAAATTTGTTAAATCTCAGTTGACATGTAAAAGTGTTTGGATGAATCAAGTGCGTTCAATGGATTGGCTCTAGGACAGAGGACACAGGGTTCAAAAAAGATTTGTAAATCACCCTGATACCCAACCATCAGAGATGGCTGATAGTGCTTTTATAATGTGCCACGTAACGTGTATGTGTAGCTATTTATTACCTTGTTTACTACTTTACTGAGAGTGTGCATATCAATATACTTTGTGCCACATTTGCTCTCTTTAATAAATAAATTTTTGCTTTTCACTTTGTTACTTTAGCCGATTCATTCTGGCTTTCCAGAATCTGTAATCTACCTTTAAGTGACAAGGGGCCTACTGTAATTCAGACTTGATCGCAGCAGCAAATTTGTTAGCAGTTGGGCAAAACCATGGGGGTAATTCTGAGTTGATCGCAGCAGCAAATTTGTTAGCAGTTGGGCAAAACCA